>NW_028317827.1:4252500-5496875 GCF_062004578.1 Staurois parvus | reverse complement strand
ATTTACACATGGTGTTAAAATTCTAAGCCAGGTTGGGACCAGTAAAACAGATAAATGTTCTGTGTAAAAGGCAGAATTCTACCCCATGGGTATCAGTTTTAAAACTGAAGGCTCTAGTGACGGAAATCCAGCACTGCTCTTACATCTATCTCTGAACACTGTCAACCTCATACAAACTGAAGATTACAGGGAAGGATTTTGACCGATTATGCACCAACTTTGCTATTGCTATATATATATATATATATATATATATATATATATATATATATATACACACACACACACACACACACACACACACACACATATATACATACACTTGGATTATTGTAGCACTGTCCTTTTGTATGAAAGTACACATATCCTGTAGGGCTCATGCACATGAGTTTATTGGGCCATATAATGTAAACTACCTTGTTATTTTGGCACCAGGGGGTCCCAGGTGTTTACAGCTGTCTGAACAAATGAATTGCAGAATAAAAAATTGTATGCGAATGTACAGACTTGTAAAGCACTTGCATCAACACAGGCATGCCTATGGGTTTAGACCCCTAAGGGGGCGGTCTGCATTTGGGATTCTACTCCCATGCAGAGATTTATGCAGGCCCCAGTATATACTCATGCATAGCCCTGTCCCGTAATTCTTTTGTACAGGTAGCTGTACACAACACCCATGGCTATGTTATATGGTCCAATACACCCATCTGCCCTTGTGGGCTAGTCAATGTAAAAGTGTTGTTTTAGTTGTAGGTGGGGCATGGTGAACCGAGTCAGCCCCTGGCTTCTTATACACCTTGCATATACTCAATAGATACATCTTGCTCTAATTTCAGATTCTGTTGCTGCCCAGCAGCAATCTTGGATTTTTCTTGCCCACCTCTGTGTGTTCCAGGCCCTCCCTTGTGTTTTACTTTAAAGTAATATAAAAAAATACCGTCCACAACAGCCACATTAGATGTTCACACCCAAGAATCCAGGCACAAAGATCTCACCATGCAATGAGTTGTTATAAGATATAAGAGACTGTCAAATGGTTTACCTAGTCAGAGATAATATGAACTGATTTTTATTCTAAGGCAAGCCATAGATGAATAGATTTTCTTTCCTCCCACCACGGGTGGAAGGAAAGAAAATCACTTGATGCCTCCTATGACTATTGTGTTCTGCCAACAGGGAGTCTTCCCTTCCAGCAGAACACAATGATTACTGCTCACTGCTATAGCGGATTGCAGTATTCGCATGCTAAAAATCAGACAAGTTAGTTGTATCCAAGTCGATCGATGGATCGATTTGGGTACAATCAGCCTGCCATAGATGGATCAAATCTCAGCTGGTCCCCGCTGAACCAGCTGAGATTTGATCCATAGATGGTCAGCTTAACTCACCAGCATCTACTAGGAACCAGAATATCATTTTTGGATGGACTGACCCTTTAAATTAGAACACCAGTAAGTGTAAAAACCATCAGTAAGCTTAACCTCAGGTTGCGTGCAATCCAAGTTCATTTCTACATGACTGTAATCTGCAGGAATAGCTGCTATGACTACTGCAAGTCAGGGGGCCTGAACGCAACTCCTGCAAGGACTGAGGAGAAGTCAGTGCGGATTTAATTTGCATTGTGGACAATGGCTACTGTCAGGATCCAAGAGAAGTTGAATGCTGCAGATTGCTACGGTTCCAAATCTTTAGACTATTTTTTATTCTCTTATTCCAACAATACATCCCGAAACATAAAAGCGGACACAGCTATACTGTTTTCAAGTCTGTATTACTGACGTGTTTTGACTGGAGTTCTTGAAATCTGACAATATGATGTGATAATCTTGATATGAATAATAGGATACGAAGAATGAGTTAGTAGTTAGTGATTGCTGCCGAGTTGTATAAAAGACTCACACTTATAGAAAGCACGGGTCCCGTTTTGTACATGCTGTATCTGTCGGTCCCAGCACATATATCTGCAATGTTATACCCATCTCCTTCCAGGCCCAACTCCTTGTGCATGAATCTTGCAAAATCTCTCATTCTGTTTGGACTGCCACCGACACAGACAAACTGCAAAGAAACACCAGAGGTTCAACTGCTTAACGCCTACACACAGGAAGACACCATTAGAAAGGCTCATTATAAAGTGAGATATGGTTGAAATAATGAGAAGCTGGTGAAATCATTGAATACAACCAACCATTGCAACTGCAAATCACAGAAGCTTAGCAAATCTCCATTCTTTGGGAGTGTAGAGTTGGAAGGATTTGGGGCCAAGCTTGACTAACAGGAAAAGTCAAGATTTAATTAGCATTTGCACCTTTATCTTTGGATCTACTGATTGTTTAATCTTAAAGGCACCCTAGAAAAAAGTGTAAAAAAAAAAAAAAAAATGTAAATGTTACATCAACAGGAAACTTGAGCCGGGGAGAATGCACACAACCGACTTGATGAAATTAACTTCAGATCCAAATCTCTTCACATCATTGGTTCCCCCTTTAGATTACAGCCCCACTTTACATCAAAGTCCCTCCTTTACAACAGAGGTTCCCCCTTCCCTTCAGAGTCACCCCTATACATGAGAACCCCATCACATCAGAATACCCCTATACCTGAGTCTTTCCATCAGATCAGATTCCCCCCCCCCCAAATCAAACAGTCCCTTGTTCACATCACTACCTTTTGCTTCCAGCGGCATGTGAGCAGGAGGTGGAGGAGGCAGACTTCCATCTTTTCCTAAAAGCTGTGGGTGGCCCTGAATGCTGCCTGCCCTGGATAACAGTTGAGGGCAAACCAGCCACTGTCACTATAGAAAGGAGTGAAACCATTCGTCATGACCCTAGATGATTATTGGTTATTTTGGTGCTGGAGGCTGCTCTGTTCACACCATGACAACTCATGACTCTAATCCAGGGCAAACTGGGTCCTGTGTTAATGGCACCTTGATTAAAAAACACTGGTTAATGGGTAGACCCTGGACTGACTGAAACATAAATCAGTAATATCTCTCAATCATTGTAACACACTTTCTGTGCAGGCCCATTTTATCAGACGTGAGTATGTGTACAGGGGCATTTTAGGAAATGGTTGAGCCCAGGACAAACATGTTGTTATGGGTGGGCACCAAAAGAGCCTTCGACAGTGCTGGATTCAAAGGGCAAAGCTGGTTGTGCCACACAAACGTTTTGCTGTCCATTGTAATCGCCAAAAATCCTGTTGCACTGATTACAGAGACTAGTAGCTGGACTTATAGGCACAGTGAACCATGGATCTGTGGCCAAAACCATCAGCCATGCCTTATGCAAAAAAATCACAAAACGATGGTACCAAGGTGCATGGAAAGTTTGTCCTGTTGCAATAATGAGACTTACTGGTCACAGAGTGTTGGGAACATCGGCTCTGTTTCTGGGATGGTAAAGAAAAAAAAAAAAAAAAGGGGAAAGGGGGCAAGCCAACCCACCCATGAGATATTTGTCCTGGGCTCAACCATTCTTAAAAATGGCCTTGTGTACATTACAGCTTAGGAACCTCATCACTGAGTTATATTTCACCCAAACCAGGGTCCACCAATAACCCCATAACAATCAGTAGATGCAGAGATAGGAACAAATTATAATCAAATCTTGACTTTTTCTGTAAATGTTAAACTTGGCTCCACCCCCTTTCACCTACTGATCACCCCATTGGTGGTGTAAAGTGATCAGCATCCTTATAGATTTCCGTTTATATTTTTCTATCGTTTTTCAAGTAAAGAAACATTTTTCCATAAACCAGCCAGCTGGCAGTAAATTCAATACATAACAGAGTATAAAATATTTGAAAATGAAAAAAACAGAAGGGCAACTAGACACAGCAAAATAATACTTTCCATAAAGACACAATAGCATTTAGACATCTACAGGACAGAAGATTCATTAAGACTATTATGAAACCTAATTCTCAGTTAATTCGATGCCAAGTGGACCTAGTCCAACCCTTGGTTACCATTGTAACAGGAATGCTTAGTGTCCTCAACAGAAACCTTTGTCATAATGCTATTGAGTACTCGATGCTGGCCTAAAAATATCTACACCTTAACCAAAAAAAAAAAAAAAAAGGCAAGATTCAAGAAAAGTCAGAAGAAAGGGATGAGCAGAACAGCAAAGCAGAGTGAAAGAAAGGAAGGGGAAGGGAGGGCAAGAAGATGGATTCACTCCCTCTTTGGCCCCAGTCCCGACCAGCTTGTGCTGTGTGACTACAAGTAACGCCAAATACATTGCTGAGTCCAAATTTATTCAAACTTAGTTTGTCTTTGAGAAGGCTGGCTATTTTCTCTGGTAGCATTATCCATTGCATTTATTTTTTATTGCGGCTAGGTCAACCATGGGAGATTTCCATGCCCTTGAAATAGTCATTTTGGTCACTAGAAACCTAAAGAATATAAAAAGATAGTGTAGATGTCTATCTTCTAACAATTACTTTGACATGTGATTTCACTGACTGTAACCGCTGCTTGTCATACTCAGTTTGAACTGCTCAGGTTTACAGCAGATTTAGGGATTGATTTACTAAAGGCAAATAGACTGTGCAGTTTGCAAGTGCAATTGCTCTCTGCGAGGGCGTTTGCTCCAGAGCTTAGTAAATGAGGTAAAGCTTTACTTTGCAGAGAATACACAATCACGTGCAAGGAAAATAATTTTTGCATGCACATGATTGGATGATGGAAGTCAGCATAGCTTCCCCTCATTTAGTAAGCTCTGGAGTAAATGCCCTTGCAGAGTGCAACTGCAGTGTACAGTCCATTTGCCTTTAGTAAATCAAACCCTTAGTTTCACTCCTTAATGCAAAAAGGTAAAAAACAAACCTTAACATGTTAACCCAGCCCAGCCCAACATGTATTAGTAACAACTGTACATTTCTTTGCGACTATATACAAAGGGAACTATTTTTCAAACAATTGTTGTGTTAATGCCTCAAGCATTAGCACAGCTGACAGGAATGAGCTCAAAATGGTGCCATATATGTTTATTTCCTATGAACTTCAGCTCCATCTAGTGGTCATGGGGTATTTCCAGGAAAACATGACATTATGGACACTAGATAGAGCTGACAATAATATGAATAATCACCATATTGTCTGTTTATTTTCTGACAGCTGTGCAAATGCTTGAGGCATTCACTTAGCAATTTATAAACCGTTGCATATGTACTTGAACCATTTACACAGCAATTTTGTATGCATACTGTAGTTCCCTTAGTGTTTCCAGGTGAATTATTCCTTGTTTTTTTTTCTCAGGACAAATCAAACACTTATATGGTGGTAAATGGATACCTCCTTATTTTTGTTCCCTTATCAAAGAAAAACTAGCCCAAAATAGTAAAAAGTAGTTTTTAACTAGTTGTATATTTCTTGCCATCACCATGACCCACCAGCAAAGAAACAACCCAAAATAAATTCTACTTCTGCCATGAATGAAAATATCACATGTATGTATTTTTTGATGTTTGTACCCATACTAGAACTAATAAAAAAAAAAAAATTTGCATTTTGCTCTGGCCACTATGATTGGCCTTTGAATGACCACGTGACCAGGAGCCTGTGCTGCCAGCTCCCAATTGTCACTCTGTGACCAGGGGTTGTCACAGTGCTCTTGATGCAAAATAGGCCCACTCCAAGCTGCCCCATAGATGCAGGCCAGCAGGAAAGGTTTAAGATATCAGGAACAGGGCTTGTATTCGTCCCTTTATTTCCTGAAACCTCTTGATGGCCAACACTGCTTATCCACTGCAGCCTCCAGAGGCTCACTACTTATTGGTGAGGCCATCCATCACAGAGATGGACAAACAGCGGGACTGAGGGGTGGAAGGAGCTGGACAGACTGGCTGGCTGGCCAGAGGAATTGGTCAGTATTTGTACATTGGAGCGCCGCTTGAATTTGCAGAGGATGAGGTGTTCTGAAAAAGAAAAAAAAAAAAAATTAAAAAAAAAAAATCACCCATCACATTCCAGCACCTGAAACTGCACATGCTACACCATAAGCACCATTTTTTATTTTTACTATCGCTACACAATTACTTTAATCTCCTACTGTGACAAGATCATTTCTCAGTGATTCAAAGTTTTCCAGGAAGGACAATGTCCTGGATTAGAGGGGTCACTGACAGAATGAAGAGATACTATCCCAGCCTGAGCGATGCCTGGTGTCTCCTGGCGCTGTAACAGAACATTCACACTAGTTATGAATAATCAGTCCAACTGTATTGGGAATAAACAGAATGTGATATATGGGTGCAAAGTGTGCAGCCTGCGTGCTGTTCTCTTTATTGTATTCCCCTGAATAATGCAAATTGTGTACATTAGGGTTACAAAAGTTCTGTATGCAGGAATAAAATGCTGAGTAATGAAGTCACTCCTCAGCGCTCTGCTATATCATATTTATTAAAGTCTGGAGTACACAGGCAAGATAAATGACTATTTTCTACTACAGCTCCTGAGAATTCTCGGCAGGAAACAAGAATGAATTTGGAGATGTGTGAGACAACAAATTGTCAGCAGAAACTGCTAAATTGTAGGCATCTGAAAAGAATTCCAGGTGTCGATATTTTTACATAGTTGCATTGGTCCAGCTTGGATCATTGTTAGTATGTATGTATGTATCATACCTGTGGGATCCCGTGCAAGTGGAGATCACAGCTGTAGGCACCGCTGCTGCAGTGATCACTACTAGCTTCAGGTTCCCATGCCAAGTGGCTGCCGTGCTGCCTTTTGGACACAGGTCACTCGCTCAACACAGCCACCATTTAGAGTACACTCTGTACTTCAATGAATTCAAATAATTTGGTTATTGGATGAGTTGGAGATCGTATTGTCACCCTTGGCATTTTCACCGTGTGCAATCAGAGAGTGCTTTGCATTCATTGAGAAAAATGCTAAGCATTCCCTGAATGGTGCTAGACGGTGCCAAGCAAGCACCTCCTATATTCACAATGTAGCAGGGCAGCTGCTTGGCATGGAACCTAGTGGAAATCACTGTTGCGGTGATTTCTAGCTTCCAGAGGGATCCCACAGGTATGGCACATACTTGATCTGTGTTAAAATATATATAAGCCCAAGAGCAAAAATTTTATATATTGCATCCTACCAGTCCTTAGATGTGGTGGCTCTGTTAGTTTTCTGTTTTAAGGTTTTTTTCCTCCATTTTCACCGGGTGATCCAGCCAGTGAAAAACACTTCCTGTTCTAGGGTGACAATGTTCACTCACTGTACTATATGGAGAGTAGTATTGTCACCTTAAGACAGGATCTCCCTGCTCATCTTCATACCATAGACAGGAGATGTTGTGTATTACTAATACACTTCCCAACAACACTTGGCATGATCAAGAGGTATTTTTACCCTTCTGGAAAAGGTATATCAAAATGCATTCCTAGGTATGTTTAACATTAATAAGCAAATAAGAGACCCTCACTGTTAGGGTTTACATATCTTTTAAACTTGAGTTAAAGCATGAACCCACCTAACTAAAAAAAGGACAATTACATTTTTAATTAAGTGACCACAGAAATACATTTTTTTCTACTCCACAGTCATAAGGACTATGTCACATGACTCTTTGCTGATCTGTTCATTTAGAGTGGGAAAAGTTACATAGTTAGTCTAGTTGGTTACATAGTTGGTCTGGTAAAAAAAAAAAAAAAAAAAAACCCTAGCAAAGCATGAACCAATTTGCTTTTGCAGGGAATAAACAAAAAAAAACAAAAAACAAAAAAAATACATTCCTTCCTGATCCCCTGAGGCGCAATCAGATATTCCCTGGATCAACTTTACCTATAAATGTTAGTATCCAGTTATATTCTGTGTGCCCATGAAAATCCAGGACTTTAAAGCAATCCACTGAGCTGGCCAGAACCAACTCTTGAGGGAGTCTATTCCACATTTTCACAGCTCTTACTGTGAAGAAATCTTTCCGTATTTGGAGATTACATTTCTTTTCCTCCAGACGTAAAGAGTGCCCCCTTGTCCTCTATGATGACCTCAGGGTGAATAGCTGTACACCGAGTTCACTATATGAACCCCTGATGTATTAATACATGTTGATCATATCCCCCCTTAATCTCCTCTTCTCAAGAGAATAAATTCAGTTTCCTCTAATCTTTCCTCATAGCTGAGCTCCTCCAAGAGTGATCTGGTGGGTTACATGTGGTCATTTTAGACATTCCTTGCAGTCAGGTTAGGCATTTATAGGAAAAACACACCCCTTAATCTGAAGTGACAGAGGTTCAAAGCGGTCTCCACTACTACACAGAAGGCACTTTGGGGCATCAGTCCTGCTGCTAAGTGTCCTGCTGACCACAATTCTAGGAATACTGTGGTATGCAAATATTGACCAGCCTCCTGGTTCAGAAATGTGGCCATACCCCCTTTCACGTCCTGCTCTGTACTACTGATCAGAGAATCAGCCCATCATAGTGATGGTCCAATAGAGATGATTTATGCCTTCTCAACTTTCCTGAACTACATACTTGTTTCAGTGATTAAAGAAGTAGTGCAGTTAATGGGTCATAACAGCCATGCATCTACATTCAGCAAGGTGATAGCCCTGACCATCAATGGTAGCTCATATATGCATTTATATATATATATATATATATATATATATATATATATATATATAATAAAAAGGTAAGCAGCAATGCCAAATTTCACCAAGAGGCACTGCCAATGTAATCTGTAACTATAGTGCCAGGTCCCTATTACATGAGGTGTGCTGCAGAAGGGTGCAACACTATGTTCTGGCACAATCTAGTTAGAAAAAATAGGGAAATTTTAATTTTAGCTGAAAATCTCAGAATTTACCAAAGTTTGTTGTTCACCAGACTAAGCCAAATATATGCTGTTAATGGATGGTTTACCTTAACATCTCCAAACATAGAGGGTAGGTCATGGGTCTTTGTTCCCAAGTCGAAGTGGTAGAGGATGTCCTCAGGTAATAGGTCTAGATGGGGGTTTTTAACATGTACAAATCCACTGCTGTCAGTAAATAAATACAAAAGAAAGTCAAAACATAAAATGTCAAATCTTGTAAAATAGAATCCAAAGTTCTAGAAAGCATTGTTAAACTAAAACTCAGAATATGCAGATTTTAGAAAGCCATTTTTATTAACTGTCCATAGAACCTATACTGATTTACTAAATCTTCATAGCAGGGGCGGACTGACCATTTGGAAACTCAGGCACTGCCCGAGGGCCCGGGGTCAGTAGGGGGCCCCATGAGATGCCCCTGGTACCCTTTTCATAGGCTTTTTTGAGTTTGGGCAAGAACACAGGGGCCCCATGATCCCCTATTTCCCAGGGGCCCCATGAGCTGTCAGTCTGCCCCTGCTTCATAGTAAATCTTCAAATATCTAAATGGTGATTCCAGCATTGGAAGGAAACTATTCAGTCTCAGGTCACTCAGGAAGACACGTGACCATTCGTTGAAGTTGGACAATAAGCATTTTAACCTTAAACTGTGTAAGGGGGTTTTTACTGTTAGACCGGCAAGGATGTGGAACTCCCTTCCACAATCAGTGGTGTCATTGGGAAGTGGCGCCAATTTAAAAAACTTCCTAGATGGCTTCTTATTGAACACAATATACAGCAATATGGAAGGTAGTAGAGACATAAATTTGCACACACACCCACAGAGGTTGAACAGGATGGACTGGTGTCTTTATTTAACTGTACCAACTATATGTAACTAAGTAGGAGCATGTTGACACCAGTGGCTGCACATCATGTTGCAGTAACAGTGTTACAGCGAGCTTTACCACAAACGTACATCAACACACATTTACTTGAATGGCAACCCAAACACACCTTGCTGATGGAAATGCGTTGTAGTACACTACCACAAAAATGCGAGGCATGCGCCATTTTTTGGTAGTGCACTGCACATAATCCAGCCAAAGTATTTTGGGATTCCATTTAAATTAATGGCACTGCATCGCACCAACGCATTTAATGTTTTCTCAAATTCATTCTCTGATTGGACAAGGTGGAGAGCGTGACATCACTGCCCTGCATCTCCACCTCATCCAATCAGAGAATGTTTTGCATTCATTCAGAAAATGTAAAGCATTAACTAAATGGTGCCCATGCCGAGCGGACAACCTCCTGTGTTTTCGTCCGACATCAGTGCCTGACCTCACAAATGAGCTTCTGGAAGAACGGTCAAACCTTCCCATAGACACTCCTAAACCTAGTGGACAGCCCTCCCAGAAGAATTGAAGCTGTTATAGCTGCAAAGGGCGGGGCCAACTCAATAGTGACCTCTACGGACTAAGACTGGGAGGCCCAATACTATTAGCAATATAGTGTATGTGAGATCCTGTACACAGCACAGTCCACGTTTGGATTTCCCTTCACTTCCTGTCCCATAGTCAAAACAGGAAGTGAAAAAATCTCTCCACAGTGAAATTTCTGATCGTCACCAGAACTAATGTCCCCATTGCCTCTATTCCTATTTTGGTGGCCACACATAATGTAGGAATTTTCTTTTACAGATCTTTGCACTGGAATCCTGGGTTCACACGCCTGTTGTGGTCATTATGAGAGGCCTCCTCCCTGCTGGATTATTTATTGTATATTATGGAGAATACAAAATGAGGTGCTGGAAACAAATGTTGTCTGAAACACTTAAAGCTCCCAGGTGGAAAAGAGCAGAGTCAGGAATTATGGCTTGGAGATATCCCAGTTAAAGTAACCAAGATATATAAAAAGCCAGGGACAAAAGCTGTCCTGGATGATCGAGTGGGGAAAATATGACAGTGTGGATGTACATAAGTCGTTCAGTAGATTGACTTCTGCACAACCACAGTGCCCATACATGGATCGAAATTTGACTGGTTCCACAGGGATTTGCAATCCATGTAGGGGCACTGCATTTGTACAGAAGTTAATCTACGGATCGACTTCTGCACAACCAGCCTGTCGGATTTTCCCCACTCTATCAGCACCGGAGGCTATAGACTGCAGCTCTGATCAGTGTATTCTGACGGTGGGGAAATGTCCTGTCAGAATACAATAGCTCAGCGCAAAGAATCCACTATCAATCTTGAATGTGTGGATGAGGGACCCAGGTATAGGTATGGATTGCCTAAAGTCCAACATACACGTTACAGTCTCTTTACAATCAACCTTACATTAACCAAAACTATGTAATAGGAGGACATATCCAATCAATTTGTACCCAATCAGGCAGGCCCTTGCGCTAGATATTTATTGATGGACCTAAATCTGGCCATAGATGGTTCAAATCTCGACCAGTTCAGCAGGGACTGGCCAAGATTCGAACCATGTATGGGCAGGCTGAATGTACCCAAGTTGAGCGATCAATTTGGGTACAACCAACCTGTCAAATTTTATATGCGATTATTGCTAGGCTGCTATTTTTATCTGCTAACAGTGATCACTGTGTTCTTCTGGCGGGAACTGCTCCCCCATCGGGATTTCCCCATCAACACGGTCTGTGCTGATTGGGTAATCAAGCAATTTCCTTTACCGCAACCTGTGGTTGCAGGAAAAAAAAAATAATTCCATCTATGGCAGCTTAAGTGGGATTGTCCATTGAGCTGCTTTGATCTGCATAGATCAAGAAAAACGAATACATTGAAATAACGCAATGTGCTATTCTTCACAGCCCTTACACAATGCACATTAGGTCACATGCGTTTTAGCGGGTGGGCTGGTCTGGACTCCTCCTAACTCTAAGATGAAAGATCTCAGAGCCCATTTATTTTTTGCATTTTCATGCATGTTTGGAAACACACTTAAAAGTTTGTGTCCCATTTCCTCATGATATATATAGTGCCTGCTTGCACTTCTATGCTGTGGTGCAGTGCATTTTGAAAAATATGCCACATTTTTCTGTGCAATAGCACATTGGGAGGCACATAAAAGACAATAGCAACACATCAAAAGATCAAAGTAAGATATGCTTTCATGCGTTGGCAATAGGTATTAACAAACCTTGGTTAGAGGCCATTAACTCTATCCTCTCCAAATCCTAACTTCAAATAAGCACTGGAAATGCAGAAAGAAATAATTTATATCAACACACAAAGAAAATTCATGCTGACGCATGTCAACGCTCCTGCCTAGTGCTATTAAAAAAAAAAAAAAAAAAAAAAAAATGCACACACTTAAATCTAAATGAGCAACAATGGTGGCCATACACATACTGATCTGAGCAAACATTTCTTTACAGAATTGGGCAATATCAAGTCTATGAATTATCGAAGAGATGCATACAGTGCATTTGAGCAAAAGCAGTTGATTTAATTGAAACCGTCAGATCGGTCAGGACAGAAAAGCCAATCATGGGAAAATAGATTGTTGGCTAGGATCGTTAGGTATATGATGCATTGACCGATCATTATGCTCTTCCAGCGTATTTTTCTCCCGGACAGTAAATTGATCAGCAATACAATTATATATAAAATTGTTCTGCGTATGGCCACCATTAGATTTCCCAAGAGATCAAAGATAGTGCCAGGTGATTTAAAGTGTATGTAAACTTAGCAATAAATGTCTCTTATTTGCTCCCTTTTGCTTAGTTCAGTATGTCATTGAAAGTGTTTTATTATATCTGTTCGATACGTGGCTGTTCATCTAACCAGAAATCTTCCTGAGCTCTCTGCCTCTGGACTGTTATCAGTTTGTATAGCTCCCTGCTATCGCCAAACACTACAAAACACCCCCCCTTTACAGAGAAGAGAGGGAGATGTTATGTAGTCCTAATACACTCTATCCCAAGGTGAAAATGCTGCTCCGGACAGTTGTCACCCTAGGAAAGGAAGTTAATGACAGAATTTCCAGATGAAAAGTGTAAAAAAAAAAAAAGACATAAAAAAAAACAAAAAAACGAATGCACCCACCACGTCTAAGAACCTGTAAACTGCAATTCAATCAATTTTCGTTTTAGGGTTTAAGTATGCTTCAAACTCCCCCCCCCCAATTTGGATAGAGAACAGGTGGATTGTAATTTCTAAGATTTTTTTGCTATGTCCTCTTGGACATATTTGCCTTCATTTCCTGTCCTATAACCATAACATGAAGTGAGAGAATAAAAACCTGCAAAAATGTGGGAAACCCTGGTTGGCATCAGAACTAGTGTCCCCATTGCAAAAGTTAACCTTTTGTTCTGATGATAACCAGATAGCAATACAAAAAAACAAAAAAAAAAACCAAAAACAAACGGGTCCTAATAGGTCTCAACTCTATCCAAACCTATAAAAAAAAAAACTTTCCACTAAAAGCGGACGTTGTAGACTGACCCTTTGTTTGATTCTTTGTTATAGTGCAGTTAATTGTTGATCTATTATTTCATTGTCACAAAGAAATTAAAGCGTTGGGTCAAAAAGTCAAATAATGGATAATGTCTGGCCACCCCATAATGAACAATAAAAAGTACGCTATAACAATCCGATGTTAATAGTCATTGGTTTAGAATAGATCAATGCTTTGCTAATTGGCTGTTGCCCTTCCTACTTCAAAAGTGATAGGATAGTGGAAAAGTTTCAGTATGAGATGTATGTGTATGAATGATACAGACATAATCCACTTCCAGCGTGATGGAAGTAGAAATGTGCGATTCGTTTTGTTAAAAATTAAAATTTAGATGAAATGTGTTACTCACAGATTCGAATGTAACCAAATCTACGAATCACAATAGTAACAAATTTCAATGAATCCGAAATAATGAAAAAACAAATTCATTCATATTCCGTCGGATGACACAATGCAATAGTTTGGGCCTTTTCTTAATGTTTGAAGGATCCAAAATAATGTAACAAAGTAACGAACGATCTGAGTTGATTTGGATGTTTATTCGGATGAGAGTGGCATGGTAGTCTTTGACTCTAGGATAATTAGCTGATTCTTTTTGCATTAACGTTTTTCATTGTTCTAAAAAAAAAAACAAAAAAAAACCACTACATATGAAATAGAAACATATTGCAATAAATAGTGCTGCACTTATATATCGGCTGACAAAAATTATTGTCCAAAAATAGGGTTATTGAAGTTTTGCCGATAGAAAAAAGAAAAAAAAAAAAGTGTGTGGATAATGGCTCTGTCTCTGTGGCCATTACTCTGCTTCAGCGCTTCACCCTCAATAAACCTAAAAAAAGTCAAACATAATACAATTATATATAAAATTGTATTATATTAGGCTTTGTAATTTTATTGAGGGCGGGCATTAGAGCACAGTAATGGCCACAGACACGCAGCCATTATCCGCACACTCTTTTTGTGATTTGCACGGTAAATTGATGTGAAGGATCTGAGTCATAGCACCAACATGACACTCGGACCTCTGCTGGAAGAAAATATTCCTCACTGGACCCCTGTGATTTTTAATTCAGTACCCATGCAGTAAGGTATAGAAGTGAAAAACAGATTATTCCTACCTATTGTGTTTGGGTTGGATCCATCAAAATCTCCAAATCATAACATAACGAATGAATCCAAAGTCAATTTAGTTCCATTTGTTACTTTCAGTTGCGAGCAACTCCAGTCAGTATTATCCAAGCCACTCATTTCATTGCTCTTTGTGGGTTGGACTAGCAGGAATGACTCAGTAATAAGTAATTGCCTTAAAATGAATATAGTCAATTTTCTGAAATACCTTCTGAAAATACAAATCGTTTTGGAATAACGAATATATGAAAACAAGTTCAAATATACAAAAACGAATTCTGAAAAATGACTCATTCTAACTTAAGACAAAAAACATTTACTTAACGAATCTGAAATTCAGCAAACGGTTCTGTTTTGCACATCTCTCATTGGAAGACAAGGACAGAGACAGATAATCAGCCAGGGGCGGACTGACAACTCATGGGGCCCCCAGGCAATAGAGAATCGTGGGGCCTGTGTCCTTGCTCAAACTCAAAAAAGCCTATGAAAAAAAAAAGGTACCAGGGGTACCATCTCATGGGGCCCGCTACTGACCTCGGGCCCTCTGGCAGTGCCCGTGTTTCCAAATGGTCAGTCCGCCCCTGTAATCAACTACTACCATATAATCAGAGGACTGCATAGGACAGACGGGTTTATTTACTAAAGCTGGAGTGTGCAAAATCAGGTTCACTTCTGTATAGGAACCAATCAGCTTCTAACTTCAGCTTGTTCAATTAAGCTTTGGCAATAACCCCCGGTTCACATATATGCAGCCGTGTGGACTGCGTTCTGCACGGGCACGAGAGCCCATTCATTTGAATGGACTTCCAAGCCATGCAGGAAAGAAGGAAATGCAGCCCGCACAGGAACCTCGGTTCCCAGTACGGTTACGTTTTCCAGTGCGGATAGCATGCCATTAGAACTAATGGCACCTGCCCGCGGGTCCGCATTTCTCTGTGTGGGTGGTGCGGCTGCACGGATTTTCGCGCGGGTCCACCCATACAGATGTGAACCTAGTGTAAAAGCTGGAAGCTGATTGGTTTCTATGCAGGAGTGATTCCAATTTTGCACTCTTCAGCTTTAGTAAATAAACCCCACACTTTTCTACATAGATTCATCTAATCCAGTACATATTTCTTCTATAGTCCCTGAATTTCCTGCACACTTACTTTTCATAACTGTCCCTCTCAGCCAACTTGGAAGGGCTGTTATCGGCTATGATTGGAGCCATCACTTATCTCCAGCGCTGCCTTTGCTTCTCTATAGAGTCTTTTCCCAAATCCTGCACCGCCAGCACTTAACAATACTCTGACATCATCTGCCAGGGCATCTTAATAAGGGAAGGTGATATCACATGGGCTATGTCTCAACAGGGCTTCTGGTTGGCTGGGAAGGTGGAGGCGTTGTCTCTGATTGTTTAACTAACCCCCTGGTTATTGATTAGTCCTTCTTTGAAGGGTTAGGATTCCTAGGTTGGGCAGAAAGAAAAACTTTGAGTCACTGATTAACTATAAAACATAATAATCACAATAGCCACATCATAAATGAAAGTCAGCAATAACATTCCATTTTAACACAATTCTTCTTTTTATTAGAACCCATAACTTTCAATGTCTTTTTCTGTTTCTGTGCAGTTTACTTTATGGCCATTAGAGGTCACTGAAGAGCATTTATTTCTATTGCTCCCATAGGACATTCCTGGGAATGAAATCATATCAGGGTGAGAAGAGGAATGATGACATATCAGGGTAAGAAGAGAAATGATACATGAGGGTGAAAAGAGGAATGATATATCAGGATGAGAAGAGGAATGTTATATCAGGGTGAGAAGAGGAATTATATCATATCAGGGTGAGAAGAGGAATCATATCATATCAGGGTGAGAAGAGGAATTATATCATATCAGGGTGAGAAGAGTAATGATATCGTATCAGGGTGAGAAGAAGAATGATATCGTATCAGGGTGAGAAGAGGAAACATATCATATCAGGGTGAGAAGAGGAATCATATCGTAGCAGGGTGAGAAGAGAAATGATATCTGATATCTGTGAAGTCTGAGGATGGGGGCTGTGAAACCTGAGGATGGTGGGCCTGTGAAGCCTGAGGATGGGGGGCATCTGTGAAGCCTGAGGATGGGGGGCTGTGAAGCCTGAGGATTGGGGGGATGTGAAGTCTGAGGATAGGGGGAACTATGAAGCCTCTGATGGGGGGATGTGTGAAGCTTGAGGATGGGGGCTGTGAAGCCTGAGGATGGGGGGAACCTGTGAAGCCTGAGGATATGGGCCTTTGAAGTCTGAGGATGGGAGGACCTGTTAAGTCTGAGAATGGGGGGACCTGTGAATTCTGAGGATATGGGAACCTGTGAAGCCTGTGGAGGGGGAACCTGTGAAGTCTGATGATGGGGGGGAACCTGAGAACCCAGAGGATGGGAGGGGGGCTGTGAAGCCTGAGGATGGGGGAACCTGTGAAGCCTGGGGATGGGAGGAGACTGTGAAGCCTGAGGATGGAAGGGGGGCTGTGAAACCTGAGGATGGGGGGACTGTGAAGCCTGAGGATGGGGAGACTGTGAAGCCTGAGGATGGGGGAGACTGTGTAGTCATTCTCACTCCTCTATATACATTATATTGTACATGATTTACTCCTCACCAACATGTGAATTGTCTCAGCAGTTGCTGGTAGCTGAGCAGTCCTTGGCTCTATTAATGAAGGTCTTCTATAAGGTGGGCTCAGATGACGTGTCATCTCTCTGACTGTATTCAGTGTCTGCGACTCAGATGGAAGGAAAGAGTTTTATTTTTTAACCACTTCATGCCTGCAGGATGTCATATGACGTCCTCGGGTTGAAATGGGTATACCTTGCAGCTGCAGGCATCATCCCGGTATCAAAATTTGCAGCCAGCAATTCCCTGTATGGCAGAAGTGATTCAAGTGGAACAGCCACTCAATCACTTCTGTGGGCCGCTGGATCAGCTGGGGGTATAAGGTTCTGTACATGGAAATTTATTTATGTTCTTCTATTGGTTGGACTAGATGGACTTGAGAGTTTTTTTATCCTGATTATATAACCAGAAATAAATGATCTTCCAGGCAAGATAGAGGTTTTCATTTCATGATGCTATGCTTTCCTGTCATTGTCCTCTTTTGTCCATGGGAGGGGGGGGGGGCACAAATATCTTTATCATGAGAGATAAGGGAGGAGATGTATACAATACACCCCACATGTTTATTTATTTAAAGCACTTGTGTACAGGGGGTGGTTCTTTAATATCAGTTTGTGACATTTTTGACAGAAGTGGATGCAATGTTTGAATTCTGAATGGGATCTCATGGAGCTGCGCTTTGTTTGTATCTGTGGGGATTGCTTCTCTCATTCTATTACCTATTGTCTTGCTCTGCTTCTAACAAAGGTATATGTGAACCCTCACCTTGTAAAACAGCTCAGTTTAAAATAGAAATGAAAAGGTAAAAAATATGTGTGTGTGTGTGTGTATATATATATATATATATATATAAGATTTAATACCTTTTTTCCCCTTCTTTACAAGTGACCACATTCTCTCTGTTCTCAGCTGCATAAGGATCTCAGAGAGCTGGGGGACGAGAAGCAGCAGTGCACTGGTCTTCCCAGTGAATGGCTGTGCAGGGGGGAGATTGGTCAGCAGAAGTCTGATCATTGGAGGAGAGGCAGGCTGAGTTCCCAGCATAGCTAAAGAACTGGCCACACTGTTCCTGCTTAGTGTGGTCAGTTTTTCCTGTTCTCTTTGTATTGCTTCCTTAGAGTGAAATCCCTGCTGATCCTGCCAGTCTCTCTGCTTACCTTAAAAACTGACCACACTAAGCAAGAGAGCAAAGCGTGGTCCGTTTTCTTGCTGTGCTGAGAACTCAACCTGCTCTCCTCTAATGATCAAACTTGTACTGACATGCCTCCCCCCCTGCACAGCCATTCACTGGGAAGACTAGTGTCCTGCTGTTTATCCTCCCCCAATTCTCTGAGCTACTTATGCAGCTGAGAACAGAGAGAATGCGATCAGTTATATAAAAGGAAAAAAATGCATTTATAACGTTTTTTTATCTATACACAAATGTTTTCCCTTTCATTTCTAATTTAAACTGAAAAGGTTGTTTTACAAGGTGAACGTTCATACTTTAACTCAGGTGGAATTAATCGCTAACTATATAACATTTATTATGCAGGTATATATGTATCATTAACTTTTTTTTTTTTTTAAATACCGCTTTCACATTTTCCATCCTTTCCTCCATATCTGTGCTGTTGATCTCTTCCAGATAATGGAGGATCATGCCTGAGCAATGTTTGCTGGCACAGCTACTTGTAGTGCCAGGATTGCATGCGACAGGGTGGAGACAGTTGTCACCCTATAACATGAAGTTCCTGAACAAGGGCTTTTATGGCAGGATCACCAGATATTGCTGAAAGCTGCAGATGTAAAAATACTATATTATATATGTACTATATTAAATTAGCATGAGATTTTAGTGATTGGTTATAGATATATTTTGATATCTCAAGTCAGTTCCAGACTGATCTCTAGTTCATCCTAAATGCAAGCCATTTTTCTGTATTGGAGTTGATGTGAAGTCCAGGGTAGTTTGGGTACGCACCAGGGGCGGACTGGCCATCGAACACTCAGGCACTGCCCGAGGGCCCGGAGTCAGTAGGGGACCCCATGAGATGCCTGTGGTACCTTAATAGGCTTTTTTGGGAGTGGTTGAGTGTGGGCAAGGACGCAGGGGCCCCATGATCCCCTATTGGCCGGGGGCCCCATGAGTTGTCAGTCCACCCCTGGTACGCACACATGCTTAATGGCCCATTCATACTGATGCATTGTGGGAGCTTGTGTGTTGAAGTGCAGCAACACACATTACATATACTGGTGCCATGCAGTGCCATTGCACTTTGCTGACAGACACACATTCATATGCGTTGCAATGCAGTGTGCTAACGAATGTTATATGTTCCTTTGGTAGCCCATTTAAATAAATGGTCTGCCATTACATAACATGTTAACTTGCAGTATAAAACTCCTGTGCTAATCCCTGCAATGATGTGAATGGGCCCTAAATAATAATGTTTTAAACTACCCAATGACACCCCAATGAGAAGTGTCTGCATTGCTCAAGGCTACCAGTCAGATTGCAGATGTCATTTTTAATGTGGTTTAGAAGCAGAACAATCCAGCAGATTGCTATGGACAGCATTTCCAGCCCACAGGGCCTGATGGAGAATCAGAGCTGGATCCTCAGATATTTCACACTCAGCCTTTAGATGTTCTGCCTAGCCTTTGGGCTTCTATCTTTATTTAATGAAATGGAATAGAATTCCCTTTATTTAGTATATATAATGTCTTCTACGATGAAAATATAGATCTGCAGTATAGAAAGATGGTGCTACGTTATGTACAGAACCCAATGTGTGCACACAGCTTGTAAGTGAGAAGCAGCAGTGGTTGGGTCTCTTGACCTAATGGCTTCTTTGCACGCACTGAACCCTGTCTACCAGTATTTTTTCTTTGCGCTTTCAGATATTTTCGCAAGAACCCCTGTGGCCCATCCATACTGAAGCAATCTGCTGCGTGCAAAGCATTATAAATGCCTGTAGGATGTAGGGGGGTCTGGGTATAGGCACCCCGGAGGGAAGGAACGGCACACACAGTGGTTGAAATTGCAGAAATTGTATTGTCAAAAATCCCAAAATACAGTAACAGCGTCCATGCAGTGTCTTAGAACTGGCAGGAACACTCACAGAAGGGTATACAGTACTTGCAGAGAGCGATGCACAGAGACCAACAGCACCTGGTACAGAGGGCGGTTGGAAAGCGACGTCCAGCAAAAAACTAGTAGCGCAGGGGTGCTTAACTTGTGGACTGCGGGCCACATGTGGCCTTTGGAGCCCTCTAATGTGGCCCTTGACCTCAAACCAGGCAAGCACATGCCTGAGGTCTGAAACCCATTGATCGTGATCTGAGCTTTCTAACTCGCCATCCCAGAGCATCAGAGTGCATTGAGCCAGTGCCAGCAGCAGAGGAAGCAGACGATCACAGAGGGAGGAGGACCCCCATAGGCTGATGCTTCCTCTGTAGTGGGACCTTTCTAGCAGCCTAGAGAGCCATACCAGCAGAAGATGGAAGAGGAAAAGAAGGTCAGTGTATTAAATAAAATGTACACTGTGCTTTTGTAATGGGCATATTAACACCTATGAAAGGGTTAACAATCGTTTGACTGCTTTCACACTGATCTGCAGATGTAGCTCAGTGCACCTAGTGCTTTTTTTTCGGGTTAGCTGCACTGGGATATAGACTTCTATTATATCCTGTGGGTTTGGTGTGCTTTCTGAAAGTGCACCACACCTAATAAATATAAAAGAAGTCTATGGCAAAGTGCAGCTAACACAGGTGCATTAGTGTGAAAGCAGCCTTACAGGAGGCTCAGAACAGTAAGGGCTTGTTTACATTTTGGTTTGGGGGGTGGTAAAACCCCATAATTGTTTATACCACACACCCCCAACCATTGATGTAGCATCAGGGGTCGCAGTAGCAACCCTGCCCCATGCTCCAGGGGGCCCATGCAGCCTCCCTGTCACATCCTGTTTTACACTTGGGACAGGAAGGGCAGCGGGGGCAGCATATACAGGAACCAATCCTTTACACTTTCCTCCTGCAACTTCTGAAATCCAGCTTCTCCTCCCCTTCCTCCTGCTGGCATTCAGCATCTGCAGGAGGAATATGTTTATTATGCTATTCAAAATAAATAATTTGAGATTTTGAACCATTTCATTTCATTGTGGCCTATGACCAGTTACCAAATCATTTAAGTGGTCTTCGCTCTTCAAAAGGTTAATCACACCTGTAGTAGTAGAAAGGTTCCCTATTGTAGTTCTGATGACAGTCCCTATGCTGTCCCTTCTCCTTTGGAACCTCTGCCAATGGTACACTCACTTTCCCTATCATTTAGGTTCCTGTCCCTGACCTGGCTACAAGCTATAAGCACACCAACTGTAGTAAGCCAGTGCTTTATAAAGCACTGCCTTCACTAAAGATGGCCGCAGGCATCATCCGGGTGGCAGTGTCCAACTGGACAGCAGCCCACCCGATGACATGTATGGAGGCCTAAGAGGAATGTGCATTGCTCTTGTCCTCTACTCTTCCTACATCATGGTTGTGACAGCTCTGCATGTGTAGGGAGGTCATACCAGGGGCGTCCCTAGGGCTGGTGTCACCCAGTGCGGTAACACTTGGTGACACCCCCTCCCCTGTGGATGGGGCTCCGATCCATTATAATCAAACCGCAGATCCGATCCATCCTGCGGGGATCGTCGGCTTTCTTTTTTGCTTTATAACTTACCTATTCGTGGAGAGGGTTCGGTGTCACCCCGTATAGGTTGCATGCCGACGATCCCCACAACATGGTTCAGATCTATGGATTGAGTATAATGGATCATAGTCCGATCCATTATGCTCCCCAATCTGCAGATCCGATCCATCCTGTGGGGATCGTCGGCATGCAACTATACGGGATGACACCGGACCCTCTCCATGAAAAGGTAAGTTGTAAAGAAAGCCGACAATCCCCGCAGGATGGATCGGATCCATCTTGCGGGGATCGTCAGCTTGCTTTACAACTTAACTTTTTGTGGAGCGGGTCCGGTGTCACTCCGTGCGGTTGGTGTCACCCTGTGTGGCGCGCACCCCCCACACCTGCCTTGGGACGCCACTGGGTCATACTAACCTGCCTACATACCAATGCACATCAACAAATTGAAAAAAGTATATGACCCTTTTTTAGTGGTGCCCACTAAATGCCTTACCTCCCAACTTTATGAGGTGGGCCAAAAGAGGGCTACAAAGTGTAGAAATGACATGCTGTACTTTGCACACAGGAAAGTAGCAGGATGAGCGCAGTCATGGCTATACGGGGAGGGGGAGAGCACTGTGTATGAGCAGGTTTTGCTTCTGTTGGGGGAACACTCAACCTATAGTGTATCCTAGCTTCTAGGCAGGATATGGGTGATAACTTACAAGAAGAGTTTTTCAGATAGGCTTTAGAGGTGCTGCTGATGGGCTACATTTGTGGCATTTAACCATTTCAATACCGGGCAATTTTACACCTTCCTGCCCAGGCCATTTTTCACGTTTCAGCGCTCTCACACTTTGAATGACAATTGCGCGGTCATACATTGTACCCAAACTAAAATTTTATCATTTTCTTCACACAACTAGAGCTTTCTTTTTTGCTAAATTAACAAAAAAAGACCAAAAAGTTTGAAAAAAAAACACGTTTTTCTTTGTTTCTGTTATAAAAGTTTACAAATAAATAATTGTTCTTCATAAATTTAGGCCAAGATGTATTTTGCTACATGTCTTTGGTGAAAATAACCCAAATTAGGATGTATTTTTTAGTTTGTAGGAAAGTTATAGAGTTCACAAACTATGGTATAGATCTGAATATTGATCAATCCTGAAGTACTGACAGCCAATCTAATTTCTTGAGGCCCAAGAATGTCAGAATAGTACAGATATCCCCCAAATGACCCCTTTTTGCAGAGTAGACAGTCGAACGTATTTCATAAGAGGAATGGCGAGTTTTTTGAAGTTGTATATTTTTTGTCATAATTTTTCGGAAAATGAAAAAATTAAAAAAATTATTTTCACTATTTTTTTTTTTACATACTGTCACCAGTGCAGTACAGCGTCATCATATAACTGGCATGGCGGTGAACAGGGACACTGACTGGTGACAGTATGAAAAAAAAAATATATATATATAGTTTTTTTTTTATTATTTTTAATTTTTTATTACATTTTTTTAATTTTTTTTTCATATTTTACTATGACCAAATTAGTACAATGTTACCATAGTAACATTGTACTACTTTGGGGAAGTGATCAGTATTTTTTTCTTTTTACACAATTTGCTTATAGCAAAGAATCTATTTGACAAGTACAAAATTGAGACAAAGCAAGGACGCCTGACCACATGGGTTCTGTCTTTTTACTGCACTTGGGGCATATAAACTATATTTACCAGCCACTCCAGGCCCCATAAATGTAAGCTATGGAGACATCTTGTATGCAGACTTGTGAATTCAGCAAATTAGCATCTTGGTCACTTAAAGAGGAGTTCCACCCAAAAGTGGAAGCTCCACTTATTTGGCTCCTCCTCCCCTCCACTGGCATATCTGGCACCTTTTGGGGGTGAGTGGGTACCTGGTTTTGACAGGTACCCGCTCCCACTTCCAGCTCATTTCTTCGCAGCAAAGTGAGCCGGAAGTTCGGCCCCCCTCCTTCCCCCCATAGTCTCCTGGGAACCTTCACAGGTCCCAGAAGACTGCCAGACCATTTAGGAGGCGCAGCGCAACTCACGCATGCGCAGTGGGCACCCGGCTGTGAAGCCGCAAGCTGTCACAGCCTGGTGTCCACAGTTGTGATGCTGGCGCCATGGAGGAGAGAAGGGGAGAAGGGACGGTGCAGGTGAGAACATCGCTGGACCCTGGGACAGGTAAGTGTGTGTTTATTAAAAGTCAGCAGCTACAGTTTTTGTAGCTGCTGACTTTTAATCATCAAAAAAAAACAGCTGGAACTCCGCTTTAATAAATAGCATTGTTCTAGTTCTGGGAAGTAAATAGATGAAGTGTAGAACTCTGTATATGTTTAAAAATATCCAAATAACTAAATCTCTTTTTCTGGATCAAACTATTATAAATATCACGGACGTATTTAATAATATATGATTTTAAGATTATAACACAAAGCCGCAAGGTATCTATAAAAGAGTTTATCTGGACACAAAATCCCATCATAAGAAAGGAATACTGAATATTATCTCCGGCTGTTATGTGTAATCCTATTATATTTAGTGTGATGAAAGTTATTATTACCAAAATAGTGCATGTATGATGTCATAACTGCAACCAATCAGTGGTGAAGTAGATGAATTATTAGGTTTATATGGAGATGTGGATGTATGTGTATGTATATATATAATAGCAGATAGCAGTCAGACATCACTAACCTGATCAATCACTGTTTTTGGTAGAAATGATATTTCTACATGGCAAATAATTTACTAGCAGGTGTAGTAGAGTAATAGAAATCCAACAGACCCAACAGTCATGACATGCATGCTGCTCATTCTGTGTAATTGAATCACTAATTGAAAGGGGCATGTTCAAAATAATAGCAGTGTGGAGTTCTATAAGTGAGGTCATTCATTCTTTGAAAAACAGGTGGCAATTATTGCCCTTATTTAAGGAAGGAAGGCAGCAAATGTTGTACATGCTGGTTACAGTGCATTTCTCTCTGAAATTCTGGGGAAAATGGGTCGTTCCAGACATTGTTCAGAAGAACAGCGTACCTTGATTAAAAAGTTGATTGGAGAGGGGAAAACATATAAAGAAGTGCAGAAAATGATAGGCTGCTCAGCTAAAATGATCGCAAATGCTTTAAAATGGCAACCAAAACCTGAAAGACGTGGAAGAAAGCGAAAAACTACCATTCAAATGGATAGAAGAATAGCCAAAATGGCCAGGACTCAGCCAACAATCAGCTCCAGGAAGATCAAAGAAGGTGTAAAGTTCCCTGTGAGTACTGTTACAATTAGAAGACGCCTATGTGAAGCCAAGCTATCTTCAAGAAGCCCCCGCAAAGTCCCACTGTTGAAAAAAAGACATGTGCTGAAGAGGTTACAATTTGCCAAAGAGCACATTGACTGGCCTAAAGAGAAATGGCGCAACATTTTGTGGACTGATGAAAGTAAGATTGTTATTTTTGGGTCTAGTGGCCGGAGACAGTTTGTCAGACGACCCCCAAACACTGAATTCAAGCCACAGTACACTGTGAAGACAGTGAAGCATGGTTGCGCAAGCATCATGATATGGGGATGTTTCTCATACTACGGTGTTGGGCCTATTTATCGCATACCAGTGATCATGGATCAGTTTGAATACATCAGAATACTTGAAGAGGTCATGCTGCCTTATGCTGAAGAGGAAATGCCCTTGAAATGGGTGTTCCAACAAGACAACGACCCCAAACACACCAGTAAACGTGCAACATCTTGGTTCCAGCCCAAAAGATTGACGTTATGGAGTGGCCAGCCCAATCCCCGGATCTTAACCCAATAGAAAACTTGTGGGGTGACATCAAAAATGCAGTTTCTGAGGCAAAACCAAGAAATAGAGAAGAACTGTGGAATGTAGTCCAATCATCCTGGGCTGGAATACCTGTTCACAGGTGCCAGAAGTTGGTTGACTCCATGCAACACAGATGTACAGCAGTTCTCAGAAACAGTGCGACTACAACTAAATATTCATTAAGTGATTCAAAGGAAAGCAAAATCTTCAAACATTTTTCAGTTTCTATAGTGAATGTTTGAGTTTGTAAGGAAGAATACAAACACTGCTATTTTTTTGCACAGTCTAATATTCACTTTTCTTCAATTTTTTTAGTGGAACAACACAAATTTGATATATTTTTCTTCATGTTTTGATTTGGAATAGAATGTGTAGTGTTCCCAATGCATTTGTGTGTATGGAAATAAAAGCTATTAGAAGGATTTTGAGCTTTATTCACTTTTTTCAAAACACTGCTATTATTTTGAACACAACTGTATATATATATATATATATATATATATATATTGTAACAGTGCAGGGCCCTGTCACAGTATACATGCGGGTAGAAGTGGTCAGGTAATGAACACAGGGTCTGCACATGTGAGGAGTGCAGAACTGCGGAGCATAGATTTTGAGTGGAGAAAACTTCTGTTGCAGGTTTCTCTAGATTTTGGTATTTCTGGATGGGGCTCCGTAGTTTGGAGATTTCAAAGTGCCTTGGTAGGGAAGAAATCTCCAATCCAGTGTCCAGAGTTTGAAAGCAGCCAGCACACTAATGGTACAGGTCAGGGGCGGACTGACCATTTGGAAACTCGGGCACTGCCCTTGGTCAGTAGGGGGCCCCATGAGATGCCCCTGGTACCTTTTTCATAGGCTTTTTTGAGTTTGGGCAAGGACACAGGGGCCCCATGACCTCCTATTGCCCGGGGGCCCCATGAGTTGTCAGTCCACCCCTGGTACAGGTGTGTGCAGGGCTTTAAATGAGTGTCTCTGTGTGAGACTGATGCTGGGTGCGGTTCAAGGACTCCAGGGCTGTGTGCGTTGGAGAGCTCCACCCCAGAAAACAGAAGGTTATTGCTAGGAGTCAGGAGGGCTCCACCTAGGAGAGGTGGAATTCAGAGCAGCAAGGGGCTGCTAGCTGTGTGCCAGTGGCTGATAGCGAAGTTAAGTTTGGCCAACAACGACTGCAAGGCCCACAGCTGAATTTTGCGCTTGCCCAGTACCCCACAAATTTGCCCTTGTAGGGCCAACAGCTTGTCTTCAGGCAGCCGGCACTCCATTGCGCCCGAATCCAAAATAATGCCCAGGAAAGTCATCACCGAAGCCGGGCCCTCCGTCTTGTCTAAAGCCAGAGGAATCCCGAAACGTTCAGCAACGTGTGGCAAAATGGCCAGCAAAACTGTGCACACTCTGAAAGCTGGCGGACCCACACAAAGAAAATAATCCAAATAGTGGATGACTGAATTCACCCCCGAGACATCCCGCACCACCCACTCAACGAACGAACTGAACTTCTCAAACAAAGCGCAAGATATAGAACACCCCATGGGAAGGCACTTATCAACGTAAAATGAGCCCTGCCAATGACAACCCAAGAAATGAAAACTGTCCGGATGTACCGGCAACAGTCGAAACGCGGACTCTATATCCGATTTTGCCATGAGCGAACCGCGCCCATAACGACAAACCCAGAAAACCATCGCATCAAACGACGTGTAAGACACTGAACAGGACTCTGGATCGATTGCGTCATTCACCAACCCCCCTTTTCGTTAAAGACAGGTGGTGAATTAACCTAAACGTATTCGGCTCCTTCTTGGGCACCACCCCCAAGGGAGAAACCACCAGATCTGAAAACGGAGCACAAGAAAACGGAGCACAAGAAAACGGGCCGCCCATGCGTCCCAGCCCCAGTTCCTTACGCAACTTAGCTGAAACCACCTCTGCATGCTGCATGGCCAACCGTAAGTTCCGAGCTAAGGGGGGGATCAAAGTCAAATTACACGGGATGCGGAAACCCTCCGAAAACCCTGCCTCCAGCAGCACAGCGGCTGCCCGATCTGGATATGTATTTAGGAAAGGCTGCATCCTTTCCACTCTCACTGGCATCCCTCTTACCCGCATGCTCTCCTGGCAGGCCTCTACCCCGCTTGAAACAGCGTGACAAAGGATGGGAGCCACCGCAACTGGAACATTCGCGCTTAAAACGGCAGGACCCTCTTTAACGACAAGCGCCCTCTTGGAACTGCCAGCAGAAACCCCTACGCTTTGAGGCCGATTGTCCAGGGGAGAACGAACCGCTGGCCCCGCCCTGAAAAAATGGGCCCTCGCTGGAGTCATGAGCCGCATCCAAAGGCCAATGTCCTTATGGTCCCAACGTAACGACGGGCGAACAGCCCTCCGCTGCTGAAACTGCTCATCGTACCGGAGCCATGCGGTCCCCCCATGAGCCTTGCTAATAGCGTCAAGGTCACAGAACAGTGCCGAGCAATGCTCAGGAGCCTTCTCCCCAATGACACTGGCCATGATCGTGAATGCCTGCAGCCAATTCTCAAAGGTACGTGGGATAAAGCGAAAATGCCGCTTCTCCACTTCCTCCCGCCTGCCCTCGTCAACCCGTGACCAATTGAAAGGAAAACGCTCCAAGGGCAAGAGTGTGAAGATCTCCATATACTCACCTCTCCAAATCTTCTCTCAAACCTCCGACTGTAAGTGCGCACCCAAAGGGCCCTCGAAGCACACGTACACCTCACACTTGGCCGAGTCCGCCAAGCCGACAGTCCCGGACACTCCCGCACCCTCACCCAAAACCGTGGAGGGGGCCGCGGAACCCAGAGCACCGGTTTCCGCCGTAACCACCCCTGGGCCAGAACCAAGAGGAGAAGAAACCCCCGGGCCCCGCACATTCCCACTGTCCTGCCCTAGGACCCCGAACCCTTCCCCACCAGCTGGCGGGAGCCACGCCGGAGCAGGCCCAGGGCCCCCACTACCGCCCCACTCAAGTCCTGCAGACCGGAAATGAAATCGCAGAGACCCCCACCTGTACCTGACGTGGGAACGCTGACATCCCTCACCGGAGAGGCCATACCCCAACCTCCCCCCAACAGGTCCCATAGCGCAGAAGAAAAAGAGACAGTAACAGGTAACTCACCAGGCTGCCCAGGAGATGTCCCATCAGCCGCGCGACCAAAATCCACCGACGCCGAGCGGCCAGCTGTCGCCCCCGCATTGGGTTCCGACAGCTCGCCCTCTGATCTCTCTTTGTCCTCTCGACGATTGGATGGCCTCCCGGTCCCAGGAGCCACGGGGTCCCGCAGGTCTGTGCCGCTCCCGACTCCGCCACCAGGCACCAGCCACGTTCACTGCTGTCCCTGGGCTCCATCCTGCATCGCTCCCAGCAGCACTCTGCCCAGCGCTGCCCTTCCATCTGTGTTTCTTTGGAGCCACAGCTCCAGGCTTTCCAGGGGGCCCGCCGGCTGCAGCAGGGGACAGCCCGGCAGCCGCAGCGGTGCGCCTCCCCCGCCGGGCTCCCTCCCTGACAGGCACCTCGCCAGTGGAGGAGCCATTGACGTCCCATCCTCTTTGCCGCGCGGGCTGGGGGGAGGGGCTTCCTCCACGCAAGACCCCGAGCTTGACGGGGATTCCTCCCAGCTTCCCCGCGAGCAGGGGCAAGAGGGTCCCAAGCGGAGCTCCCACTGTG
The DNA here is from genome assembly GCF_062004578.1 of Staurois parvus. Lineage (NCBI taxonomy): Eukaryota > Metazoa > Chordata > Amphibia > Anura > Ranidae > Staurois > Staurois parvus. The sequence continues at coordinate 5,467,637 of NW_028317827.1, read as the reverse complement.
ACGCTGAGCTCTGGGGGAGGGGGAGCCTGGACTAAAGCGCTCCGGAGGCCTAGACCTCTGAGCACGTGGGCGCTCCCGCCCCCTCGCCACAGGTGACAAGCCTGGGTCTCGCAGCAGGTCAGAGACTCGGTCCTGCAGCCACTCCATCCCTCTAATAGCGACAGCCTCCCGCAATTAAGCCAAAAGGCCCTCCATAGCAGCTGCCCTGATGAAGGCAGCCTGCACAGTACCCGCTGGTGAAGAAGCTCTCTCCAACGTCCAGCTCCGACTGACTCCCCTCACCAGAACATCCCACCCTAAGGTGCAGAAGACCCCACCTATGCTCTCCCTCTACCAACCAGCTCCACAGCTATCCCTTACAAACCCCCTAGCACTATCATTAACCCTTTCCAGTCTTCCTTCCCACTCTAGGCCTAGTCATGCCTGCCCTGCGCTAATTCTTTTCTTCTTTTCCGCTACGGGCATTTCTTTTATACCATTATCACAAAGTCCAATTTGTTATTGTGAAATATTAATCTTTCCCTATAACAAATGAGTTACTTCAATTTCAAGGAAACTAGGGCAGCACAGTGGCTAAATGGTTAGCACTTCCGCCTGACAGTACTAGGGTCGTTTGTTCGAATTCCAACCACGGCACCACCTGCCTGGAGTTTGCATGTTGTCCCTGTGCCTGCGTGGGTTTCCTCCAGGTACTCCGGTTTCCTCCCACACTCCAAAGACATGCTGGTAGGTTAATTGGATCCTGTCTAAATTGGCCCTAATATGTGTATGTATGAATGTAAGTTAGGGACCTTAGATTGTACGCCCCTTGAGGGTTAGGGACTGATGTGAATGTACAGTATATATGTAAAGCTCTGCGTAAATTGATGGCACTATATAAGTACCTGAAAGAAATAAATAAATAATAAATAAACTAAAAATAGTCAGGACTTATCTTAGAGTGACACTAAGTGGCAAAATGGCGATCATAATAAAAACAAACAATGGGTGGAGTCTGAGACAAAGTCACCAATGAAGAGTAGATAACACCTACCAGGCTACCTCCTAGGCAGGTATATTAATATTTTTTATGAATGTTTTGTGTGCCATTAGATAATAGGGAAAGTCAGGTAGACAGGGGAATCGCATCAGGATCACATTCAGATATGACATTAGCAGGACAATCATATTATCACATTGAGATCACACTCATATCATCAGAGGACATTTCATATCATCATCATTACATCAGGACACACACAACCTACCATCTGACTATCCATCTGCACACAACTCCAGCCTGTCCAGATGCCATATTGTGAGAGCTCAACTCCACCCATCAGTCGCCAGCCATCTTTTGCTTTGCCTGAGAATTGGAGGGTAACTATAATCTCTATTTTGGTAGTTCTGATTGACCAAATTAATAAGTTGTCATTTTGTAGTAATGTCATTGTCAATGTCATTGTGTCCCTAAATAACCACCCACCTTTATATAGTTTAGTTCTAGTATTAAAATGATTCTTATTTGGTTCTTGGGCCATATTGGCATAAGGTTTTGTGTATTTTGATGCTTATTCCTTCTGCAGGGGAACAATCGCTGAAGTCCCGTAAAACACAGACTATTGTCTGATAGTTAGATATTAATGGTTTTTTTGTCTATGGGGAGAAATTAGTTATTGATTTTTATTCATTATATAGGATTTATATAGCGCTGTGACGTATTGTAAATAAATAATTATTTATTTCATAACCCGTAGTCCATATTTTCCACTGATCTAATCTGCATTTTTAAAGGATTTTGGTTGGCTTTAAATTACTCAGACTTATTAAGTCAGTAAAATTATTTTATAAATTAATGTTATAGTTGCAAGCACCTTTAGCTGACTGAATTAATTGTCCAGGTGTTACCTGGCAGAACATATTTTTGGAGGCACCAATGAATGAATTATTGATAATTCATCAAAAGCACAACATCATCTAGCAATAGCAGACAGCATCATGTCAAATCTAGTATGTTCATACAGACAGAACACGCGCACAGGGGATTATTCACTAAAGCCGGAAAGTGCAAAATCAGACTCACTACTTCATAGAAACCAATCAGCTTCTAACTTCAGCTTGTTCAGTGAAGCTTTTGCAATAAAACCTGGAAGCTGATTGGTTTCTATGCATAAATGAGTGTGATTTTGCACTTTTCAGCTTTAGTAAATAAACCCCATACAGTTTAAGAAAAGGTGATTTCTGTCTCAATATACAAGGTGCATTCTAGGTGTTTCAAACCATTGGAGCCTGAGGAGAGTCTTTTGTTTTCAATCCAGCAGACCATAGAGTCAAGAGGATGAATGCAGAGCATGTATATGTAATGAGCAAATAAGTTTCCTCTATCAACTGTACACAAGAAGAAGACAATAGCACACTTTGTTCCAATAATTTACAATTGTCCTGTTCACATGTATATCTTAAAACTTAAAGGGAATGGCCCACCAATAGGGTTGTCACTCCAACCTTTAACAACCAACCACATATGAATTGCACAGGTGGTAATCAGAATCACCTAGTGCCTTAAGCCAAGTACACATGATGAGAATATTGGACTAATGATTGTCTGTTTTGCTTTTTTTTGCATGGTAGTCTCATATCAAAAATTAAGATGTTACTAGAGTTATGAAAATTCTCATAATACATAATACAACTTCAGAAGTGATGTAATGTATTGTGTTGTAATGTATTTCTTTCTGAGCATGCATGATCCTGGTCACTTGATAGATAGATATATATTACTATATATACTGTACTAATTACTAGCATTTCACCAAAATGATAATTCTGGACCCAAATCGAAAATTCAGGATGCATTGAAAACTGCATTTTACTGCTACGTATACTCTTCTCCCACATCCTACAATGTAGTGTATCCATATAGCCTGACAAGCACAGGGCACTAGGAGGAACGTTCGTTTTGTGACATCTAGATCTTTACACTCCAGGTTATTGCTCTTGCTGGAATTATGGTGGAATGTTCTGGAGAACTAAGCGGTCTGATATTAAACTACTAAATGTTAAAAAGGTTGTACACGCACGCTGCAGACTGGCCCTACGTTGGTGGAACAGATATGGTGTTTGCACCTCTGAAAAATGGAGTGCTCATCATCACTGGCAAGTGTGTGTAATGGGCAAATCTGTGAAACTGCTTGCTTTTAGTAGAGCAACATATACAAAAAGTGTGAAATGTTAAAAATGACCAAGACACAGTGTTTGGCAGCTGGAGGTTTGGCATTCTTCTAAGGGCTTGTTCACACTTGACTAATTTCTAACTCTTGCCAAACGCCCCTATAGCATTTTTAACGATCCTCAAACGCTCCCCAAATGCCCTATGTGCGTTTTTGAGGCGTTTGCCAAGTGTTAAAACCTCACCACAAATGCCTATAATGACGTTTAAGGCTACGTTCACACTAGCTTTGTTAGCAGGCGTTAGACAGGCATTTGGAAAGCGTTTTTAACGCTCCTCAAATGCCTTTGAAAATTCTACACATGGCAGCACACAGTGCTGTTCACACTGAAGCATTAGCGTCGCGGCAAAATTGACGCATTTGAGAAGCGTCACCATTGACTTGAATGGGAGGCTTCAACTCCTCCTGACTCAACATGAGGCGTCAATTTTGCTATGACGCTATCTCATTCAGTGTGAACAGCACTGTGTGCTGCCATGTGTAGAATTTTCATAGGCATTTAAGGAGCATTAAAAACGCTTCCCAAACACCTGTCTAACGCCTGCTGACAAAGCTAGTGTGATCTTAGCCCAAGTATGGAAGACGGTGAGAAAAGTTAAAATGTATTTAAATCCTAAAAATAAACTTCTCATATTTGCTCCTTTTTGTGATTTAAAGTAGATTTATTTTTTGCTATTTGTTTCCCATTGTGGAGATTTCCCTTCACTTCCTGTCCCATAGCCAAACAGGAAGTGAGAGAAAACCCCTGTATATTAAGGGAATGCCTTGGGGACCCCCAGGTCAACAGAACTAGTGTCCCCATTGGAAGATTTCCCCTCTAATACTTTTTGGGGGACAACTCAAAATTTGAGATTTTTTTTTACTTTCAGTGATAATGGTAAACAGGACAAATAGAGAGGATGAATCTCCCTAATGGGGACACAGACAGCAATTACAACCTGACAGGTGTTCTGATCCCTCTCCACTCTATTCAAAAGTTATACTGTAAATATATACTGTAAATATAAAGTTGAAAGCATTTTGCTATATCTGTTTAACAACTTTACAACCACGCTATAGCCGAAAGACGGTTAGAGCGCGGTTGTCCAGTTCTGGGAGGGCGTCATATGATGTTCTCCCAAAATGCGCCCCTTTGTGCCCACAGCGACACGCACCCAGCGCTGTCAGTGATCGCTGTGTCCTACAGACACTGTTGATCACATGACAAGGCAAAAGGTCTTTTACCACGTGATCATCCTATCCAATGACACAGCACCCCACAAAGTACATACAGATGCTGGTTATCGGCAGCACATAACCAGCAAATGTAACAGAGCAGATCTGCACTGATAGTCAGGGCACTGATGATCAGTGCCCAGCAGTGTCGCCCAGCAGTGCCACCCATCAGTGCCACCCATCAGTGCTTCCCATCAGTGTCATCAGTCAGTATCCAGCAGTGTCGTCAGTGCCGCCAGTCAGTGCCCATCAGTGCTGCATATAAGTGCAGCATCATCAGTGCCCACTAGTGCCAGCTCATTAGTGCAACCTATCAGTGCCCATCAGTACTGCCTATCCGTGACACCTCAATGCTCATCAGTGCTGCCAATTAGTGCCCATCAGTGCTGCCTATCAGTGCAGCCTCATCAACGCACATCAATGAATGGGAAAAATTACCTGTTTGCTAAATTTTATAATAGAAACACAGAAAAACTTTTTATTTTTTGCTATTTATTTGTTTATAGTGCAAAAAAATAAAAAGAAACAGCAGTAATTAAATACCACCAAAAGAAAGCTCTATTTGTGTGAAAAAATGATAAATTAATATGGGTACAGTGTTGCATGACCGCACAATTGTCATTCAAAGTGCAACAGCACTGAAAGCTGAAAATTGGCCTGGGCAGGAAGGGAGTATAAGTGTCCAATAGGCAAGTGGTTAACTAGTGCAAATGAATACCCGCTGATCCAACCAGAAATCTTGTGAGCTGCTAACTTCTTTTGTTTCTTCTGCATTCTTAGAATACACTATGGTATAGATACTGCAATTTATGCCATTTTTTGCTATACAGCGCTGCACTAGTTTAACTGACAATTGCGTGGTCATGCAAAGCTGTACCCAAACAAAATTTATGTCCTTTCTTTCACACAAATTGAGTTTTCTTTTGGTGGTACTTGATCACCTGTGCGCTTTTTATTTTTTGCACTATAAACAAAAAAAGACCGAAAAGTTTGAAAAAAAAGATAGTTTCTAATTTCTGTCATAAAAAATATCCAAAAAACTAAAATTTCATCATAAATTTAGGCCAAAATGTATTCTGCTACTTGTTTTTGGTAAAAAAAATCCCAATAAGTGTATATTTATTGCTTTGTGTGAAAGTTACAAACTATGGTATAGATAATGGAATTTACACAGCTTTTATTTCTGACTGCCCATCACATTTCTTGAGGTGCTAAAATACCAGGACAGTACAAACACCCTCAAATTACCCCTTTTCGGAAAGTAGACACCCTAAGCCAGTGATGGCGAACCCGTGGCAGGCGTGCCACAGCCGGCACGCCGAGCCTTATCTGTGGGCACGCCAGGAGAATCCAGCGGCGCGCTGTCTTCCCGGCTGTAGTGTGCGTGACAGCCGGGTCCCAAGTGCGCATGCACAAGAAGCAGTGCTCTTTGTGAATGGTAAGGCGGTACCTGGGACACATGACAGATCCCAGAAGCCGCCGGACCAATCACAAAGCGCAGAGCTTCTCGCGCATGCGCACTGGGCATCCGGCTGTCCGACGAGCGCCCACACTACAGAAGCCGGGAAGACAAGACAGTGCGCGGCTGGATAAAGGAATAGGTAAGATAAAAAAAAAACTCTGCGGAAGTAAGAGCGGGTACCTGTCAAATTCAGGTACCCGCTCCCCCTCCCTCCCCAAAGGTCAGCAGTCATCTCTGTACTGTCCGCAGTCTCTGGTCATCCCTGTGCTGTCCGCAGTCTCTGGTCATCCCTGTGCTGTCCGCAGTCTCTGGTCATCCCCTGTACTGTCCGCAGTCTCTGGTCATCTCCTGTACTGTCCGCAGTCTCTGGTCATCTCCTGTACTGTCCGCAGTCTCTGGTCATCCCTGTGCTGTCCGCAGTCTCTGGTCATTCCTGTACTGTGTCCGCAGTCTCTGGTCATCCCTGTGCTGTCCGCAGTCTCTGGTCATCTCCTGTACTGTGTCCGCAGTCTCTGGTCATCCCTGTACTGTGTCCGCAGTCTCTGGTCATCTCCTGTACTGTGTCCGCAGTCTCTGGTCATCCCTGTACTGTGTCCGCAGTCTCTGGTCATCCCTGTACTGTGTCTGCAGTCTCTGGTCATCCCTGTACTGTCCGCAGTCTCTGGTCATCCCTGTACTGTGTCCGCAGTCTCTGGTCATCCCTGTACTGTCCGCAGTCACTGGTCATCCCTGTACTATGTCCGCAGTCTCTGGTCATCCCTGTACTGTCCGCAGTCTCTGGTCATCTCCTGTACTTTCCGCAGTCTCTGGTCATCCCTGTACTGCCGCAGTCACTGGTCATCCCTGTACTGTGTCCGCAGTCTCTGGTCATCTTCTGTACTGTGTCCGCAGTCTCTGGTCATCCCTGTACTGTGTCCGCAGTCTCTGGTCATCCCTGTACTGTGTCCGCAGTCTCTGGTCATCCCTGTACTGTCCACAGTCACTGGTCATCCCTGTACTATGTCCGCAGTCTCTGGTCATCCCTGTACTGTCCGCAGTCTCTGGTCATCTCCTGTACTTTCCGCAGTCTCTGGTCATCCCTGTACTGTCCGCAGTCACTGGTCATCCCTGTACTGTGTCCGCAGTCTCTGGTCATCTCCTGTACTGTGTCCGCAGTCTCTGGTCATCCCTGTACTGTCCGCAGTCTCTGGTCATCCCTGTACTGTGTCCGCAGTCTCTGGTCATCCCTGTACTGTGTCCGCAGTCTCTGGTCATCCCTGTACTGTGTCCGCAGTCTCTGGTCATCCCTGTACTGTTAATTAGTTTGCACTACTGTACGAGTTGTTTTTTCTAAACCAAAAGCTCGATATTCAGGTTTCATTGCAGTGTTGGCACTTTGAAAGACATAAGTTGGTTTTGGGTTGCAGTTTGGGCACTCGGGCTCAAAAAGGTTCGCCATCACTGCCCTAAGCTATCTGCTGAGCGGCATCTTGAGTCCATGGAAGATTTTTTTTCCGACAGGTTTTTGGAAAACGACAAACTTTTTTTTTTACACAAAGTTGTCACTTAAATGATATATTCCTCACACAAGCCATGGGTATATGTGGAATTACACCCCAAAATACATTCTGCTACTTTTACTGGGTATGGGGATACCACGTATGTGAGACTTTTTGGGAGCCTAGCCACATACAGGAGCCTGAAATCTAATGACCACTTTGAAAGCCTCACTACCTATCACAGTTTTGGAGGCCCTAAAATGCCTGGATAGCAGCAAACCCCCCACAATGACCCCTTTTTGGAAATTAGACACCCTAAGGAATTTAAAAAGAGGCATGGTGAGTATTTTGCAGATCTTTTTTCTCACAAGGTTTCAAAAATATAAAAATACAAAAAGGAAAATATGTTTTGTTTTCTTTCTTAAATTTCCAAAAACTTGTGGCAACAAACGAGATCTACAAAATACTCACAATTCTAGTAAATAAAATGGTGGGTGCTGCAATTTTTCATGTCACATAGTACTCGCGCAGCAATTTGTCAAGCGCAATTTAAAAAAAAACAACTTTTTAAAAAAATTTTATGTAGAAAAACACAATATATTGGCCAATTATTTGGTAACTTATAAAAGATGATGCTATGCTGAGTAAATAGATTCCAAACATAACATGCTTTAGAACTGCGCATGCCCTGTGCAATGGCGGCAAACTGCATATATTTTTAATATCCATAGGCAACGCTTTAAAAGCCTTTACAAGCTTCCATTTTAGATTTACAGAGGAGGTCTAGTGCTAGAATTACTGCCGTTGATCTCACGTTCGTGGCGATACCTCACGGTGCAACCGCTGTTTACATTCTGGCACAGGGTCAACTCTTGCCCACACAGGTGTGCGCGAGCGTGGGGGGTGAGGGTATTTTTTTTTTGTATTTAAGTTATTTTAAAAAAATTTTAATTATTTGTACACTATCCCTTTAATTTTTTTTAGCACTTTTTATGCTATCACGTGGAATTTAAATATCCCCCTATAACTTCAATGGGCATATTCTTTTTTGAGAAATCTGTGGTCTTATAGACTCTACTGTAAATATCTCCTCTGCCCTTACATTATCTAATCTCACCAAGATCGGTGTGATCAGATGCTTTCCCAATTTACAAATGGTGCTGTTTATATCCTATGAAACTGAAGTGATAAAATGCTCGTAGCTTCCGATTTCTTAGGCTATAGAGATGATTGGCACCATTGTGGTCTCCAATCAGCTCTATGATCAGCTGGCAGAAACACCAGCTGCATTCATATGTTCCCCCGATGGCACGGGAATGCCCGAGAAGGCTGTGGAAGGCAGCGGAGGAGGGGGGGCATCTTCTCCCGCTGCTTGTAAAAGTAATCCTGCAACTAATTAGCCACTAGGATTGCTTTTACATGAAAGTCCATCGTGGCTGAAAAAAACGATACCATGATGATGCCTGCAGCTCATCCTGGTATAACCACTCAAAGTTCAGTGATGTACCAGTACGACGCTGGTTCTTGTTGGATGTATATGCTATGTTCTTTTTTTTTTTATGCAGCCTGTGGGCTCCATAAAATGAAAGAAAAAGTGTGTGGTATGCCCACCATTAGAATATACCTCCCTGCATCCACCCACTTCTAATGGTGGGCACACATGAAATGTGCCAACAAATATTATAAAATATATGTGCCGAAGCATAGGGGCCATCCACCCACTGGACACCCCAGGACCCCATGCTTTGGCATATATGCTCTTTTTTAACTGCGGATGAAAAATCTCACAGCACTGCACACACCTACTTATGTATATTCTGAGAGCAAGTTCCTGTTGCTGTCAGAATAAATAGGTCGGTGCTGCAGCTGAAAGCATTCCTGCAAAAAAAAACAGCAATGGTTAACAATAAAACAGTAAAAGTGTAACAGTAGAACAGTAACAACAAAGACAACAACAACAAAAACTAACTATTTTTGGTTTTTAAAATTTTAAATTTTTTTGGGAATTTGTACTTTTTATTTTTTTTATTTATTTTTTATTTTTAAACTTTAACTTTTTAAAACAGACTGTCGGGTCTCTTCAAATGCGATAGCCAGTTTCCTGACTACCTAACATCTTTTGAGACCCTGTGTAAATATGTGCCCTGAACTGTGCCATGCTGAACCCTATACTAATACTCCACTAGTGTGTGGTAGCGGCGGAAGCAGTCCTTGAGGCAGAGACCAGGTTGGCCAGGATAGAGGGTAAAAAAAAGTGGCTGTCATGCCTAATTCCATGTCTGCTACAGACACATCTTTTTTGGGGTTTCCTTTGGATTGGGGTACCAGGAATTTGTATCGAGAAGATGCTTCTCATGCAGCCAGCTATCTGCTTCTAGGTTGGGGGTTTGGGCCACAGCACCTTCTGGATGCAAAAGGGCCGTGATGATCTCTTCCTGGAATTTTAGGAAGGATCCACTATGTCCAGTTGCTTTGTAAAGCACAAAAGCATTATACAGAGCCAATTGAAATAAATAAACAGACACTTTTTTGTACCAGCGTCTAGCTTTTCAGGAAACTAAATACGGCTTCATCATTGAAGTCCACCCCTCCCATGTTAAGGTTATAATCGTGGACACAGAGGGGCTTCTCAACAACACCAGCTGTCATGGTAATTTGGATGGTCGTATCTGCGTGAATGGAAGACAGGACAAAAACATCCCGTTTGTCCTTCCACTTCACTGCAAGCATTTCCTCATTTCTCAAGCAGGCTTTTTCCCCCTTTCTAAAACAGGTATTTACAAGCTGTTTGGGGAAGCCCCGGCAATTAGGTCGCACAGTGCCACATGTGCCAAATCCAAGATTGTACAAATGTCTAAATAGTGGCACTCTTGAATAAAAATTGTTCGTGTATAAGTGGTACCTCATATGGAAAAAGGGTGACACCAAGTCCAAAACTATCTTGCCACTGCTCCCCAAGTAGTCTGGGCATCCCCACGTGACTATATTTTCCCTCGTAAATCCGAAACTTATATGTATAGCCTGTTGCCCTTTCACAGGTCTTATGCCCCTTGACCCCATATCTGGCACGCTTGCTGGGCATAAATAAATGGATTGAATACAAGGCGGCCAGAAAAATTAATGAGGGACTCATCAACGCAGATGTTTTGCTGGGGAGTATAGACATCTGCAAATTTCTGGTTAAGGTGATTTACGAAGGGCCAAATTTTCTGGAGCCGCTGAAATTCAGGGTCACCTCGAGGACGAATGAGTGTGTTGTCGTTTAAACGCATAAAATACATTATATTCTCATATCTATTCCTGGCCATGGCAGCAGAGAACACAGGCATATGATGAATTGGGTCTGTGGACCAATACAACTGCAATTTACTTTTTTTAGTAATGCCCATGTTGAGGGTAAGGCCCAAAAAAAATTTAAATTCGGAAACTGTAATGGGTATCCATGTGAATGATCTGGCAAGGTTTAATTTGGGTTGGTGGCGATAAACTGTAGTGCATATAAATTGCTTTGATCCACAATCAACGCATACAGATCTTCTGTGAGAAACAGCTCCAAAAAATCAAGGGAAGTAGTTAAATTTTCTTTTTCCACCTGAATTCCAGGTTGGGCAGTGAATGGGGGAAGTACGGGTGCTGCAGAATTTGTGGGCTGCCAATCGTGATCTGCAAGCACGTCCAGAAGGAAACTATGGGCTATACGGGCCTGTGTGCGAATTCTTGATGACTGCGGGACAATACTTGTGCATCGTACTGCACTTATGGGATATGCCACGTCACCAAGTAATACTGCTGTGCCCGTATGAAAAAGACCAGGACGTACTAGGCCGCTAGTGCTCGCCAGTTCACCAAAAGGTAGAGCGGCACTAGTACTGGCATTCTGCTGTATATGAGTGTCATCATGTGTTTGTAACATCTCAGCAACCTGAAAATGGGGTTGGTTACACCTGACCTTAGCAGGGACCTCTCCATTGTCTGAACTATCTGTCAGAATGCCGCTGCTGTCTACAGGTTTGCATTCTGAGCTTGATTCTGTCAGGGACTCTTCCTCTTTGCTCTCACCTGACATACTCAGAATCCTGTAGGCCTCTTCACTAGTGTACCTTTGGTTGGACATTTTTACCACTAAATTTATAGGTACCTAGTGCGACACATGGGAAAAAGAGCGCCTGGCTGTCAGGGACAGCTTGAACCGCTACAAAAAAAAATTAACGACAAGTGCTAACAGAGATCAGGCCTGATTCTGCGAACACTGTGGTTTTGTGTGCAATGTACCAAGTGTCAATGATCTACTGACACTGCACTTGCTGGGGGAGAAGGGGGAGGGGTAAACGTTGGGGCTAAACGCAGGTGCTGGCAGGTGCTGGGGCTGATCCCGCTAACACTGCATTTTTGGGGATGCTATACTAATGTGAACGCTGATATAGCGCTGATCTGATCGAAGATATTGACCCGTTCAGACACTACAGTATACTAGCAATGGAGGTTTATTGTGTAAGTGAGCATGTTCCTGGCAATCACGGGGTTAAATGTGATCACTGGTGTACTAACAGTCAATCTGACGCTATCTTGGAGGGGTGCTAACTGACGCTAACACTATCTGAAGTTGCCGGTGACACTAATACAGTGATCAGAAAAAAATCTGTACACTGTACTAATGACACTGGTGACAGGACAGTGAAGGGCTTAAATGGGGGGAGGGTGATCAAGGGGTTAAATGTGATTACTGGTGTACAAGTGGGCAATATGACGCTATCTGGGAGGGGCGCTAACGCTATCTGAAGTTGCCAGCAACACTAATACAGTGATCAGCAAAAAATCTGTACTCAGTACTAATGACACTGGTGACAGGGCAGTGAAGGGGTTAAATGAGACCTAGAGTGTTCTAACTGGGTTTGTGTTCTGTCTTTACTCACAGCTGATGTTCTTTCTGCTCTCTCTGGGACGGAATGTGCCCAGGCAGAGAAGATTGACATCATGTCCTATCCTGTGTAACTATCAACACAGGACAGATTAGGACAGGTACCGATGATCTGACTTAGATGGATATCACTGGCCTAAATCGAATGATTGTTCCTTCGGGGATCAAATCGTGACACCTGTGGGTCAGCGGGGGAGAGCGCGCGCCCCTCCCCCCCCCGTGCCACGAAAACAGATCTTGCACACAGGGGCCACAGGGGCCACCTTGCAGCAGTATAAGTACAGCGGGCGATCCCCTAGTGGTTAATAGCAAAAAGTAAAAAATATTGTTTTTTGTTTGTCAGTATTTTTTTTTATATAGCACAAAAAAATTAAAACCGCCCAGGCGATCATATAGCACCAAAAGAAAGCACTATTCGTTTGAAAAAAAGGATGTACATTTCATTTGGGTGCACCGTTGAATGACCGCGCAATTGTCAGTTAAAGTAACGCAGTGCCATAACACAAAAAATGGCCTGGTCAGGAAGGGGGTAAATCCTCTGGAGAGCAAGTGGTTAGCTTGCTGGCATCTCCCAAAAATTAAATATCTGTTCTTGGTGGGCTGACACTTTACAGAGCTAACTACACAAGTTCCCCTAAAAAGGCAGACCTCCATGGTGGCCTCTTGAGTAGGAAATTTTAACCACTTGCCGCCCAGCCACTGTAGAAATACGGTGCAAAACCACGTTTTAAAACGTGTGTTTTTAAAACAGGTAGGGGGCGCGCGTGAGGCACGCCGCCACCCTACCTGTCCCGCCGATCACGGCCGCGGATGTCAGTCGCCGGGTCGTTACCAGCTATGTCCCGGTGATTAGCGGCAATCAGTGACAGAGAGCACAGCTGCAGTAGCTGTGCTTTCTGTCAGTTCCCTGACAGCTCCAGGACACGCTGATTGGGACAGAAGAGTTTATCTGTCCCGATCAGCGGTGCTCCCTGCAGTACACACCCCCGCCCCCTAGGAAAACACTCCCCTCACACAGTTAACCCTTTCACTGAATAATAAAGTTAACCCCTTCCTCCCCAGTGCCATTAGTACAGTGTCAGTGGTTTTTTTTGCACTGATCACTGTATTGGTGTCACTGGGGATGTCAGTGACCCCAAGTCAGTTCCCCCCCAGTGTCAGAATGTCCGTCGCAATCCCGCAGTCCTGCCATAAGTCGCTGATCGCCACCATAAGTCGCTGATCACCACCATTATTAGTATAAAAAAAAATTTAAAATCCCAGTATCTTTCCCGCTATTTGTAAACGCTATAACTTTCACGTAAACCAAATAATTTACACGTATTGGTTTTTTTGTAGCAAAGACATGTCGCAGAATGCATTTTGGCAGAAATTTATGACTAAATTTGATTTTTTAATTTTTTTTTACTGGACATGTTTTATAGCAAAAAGTCCAAAATATTGTTTTTTTTTCTCAAAATTGTCAGACTTCTTTTTTTTATAGCGCAAAAAATAAAATACGCAGAGGCGATCAAATACCACCAAAAGAAAACTCAATTTGTCCGTTAAACTAGCGCAGCGCTGTATAGCAACAAAAAGGCATAAATTGCAGTATCTATACCATAGTTTGTAGACGCTATAACGTCCACACAAAGCAATCAATATACACTTATTGGGATTTTTTTTACCAAAAACATGTAGCAGAAAACATTTTGGCCTAAATTTATAACTAACTTTGAGTTTACTATATATTTTTTAAAGCTGAAAGTAAAAAATATCGTTTTTTTTCAAAATTTTTGGTCTTTTTTTGTTTATAGCGTGAAAAATAAAAAGCGCACAGGTGATCAAATACCACCGAAAGAAAGCTCTATTTGTGTGAAAAAAGGACGTAAATTTTGTTTGGAAGCAACATTGCATGACCGCGCAATTATCAGTTGAATTAGTGCAGCGCTGAGTAGCAAAAAGAGGCCTGGTCATTAAGGGGGTAAATCCACAGGAAGGCAAGTGGTTATTGTGACTAACAAAACACACCAAGATGTATTTGAGCACCTTTTAAATGAATCCTCCATATCTGCCGACATTTGTGCATAAAGTTCTGTTCCAAATGCTGCTTTCTGCATTGACATACTTCCTTAGACCCAGTCTGTCCGGACATTATGATCACCTGCTGACTTGGCACCATCCACAGGCAGCTTAACTCTTCAAATTAAGTAACTATATGCTGCCTCTTAAAAAAAAAAAAAAAACAGTTACAATCTCATATAATCCCCAATATACAGCATTTTCATAAATATAAAGTGCAAAGTAAATAACCTGAAAAGCAACAAATATCCACATATGATTCCTGCTAGTATAAGCTAATAAAATAGCATTTATAATAAACTTCATATATATTCTATGAATTTGTGGATTATATTAGTTATTGCACATTATTGTGTATATTACAGCAGCTACTGTTTACAGGGGGAGTTAATAGAGCGCAGGTATTTTGGTTATATGTAGTTATAATCTCATGTGCACAAATCCAATAATAAATACTTTATGTAAATGTGATAAAAAATGTAATCAGCAATTTACATAACTTGAATATACTGAATGAATAAACATAAAAATGTACAGTTCTCAATTAATAAAATATTCGTACAAATATAATAAAAGTGAAAAATAAATAAAAATTAAATTAATCACTCACAGATATAACCTAACATAATAAATAAACGTAAAACATCCACTGCTCTCAATTTGTCAATAATTCATGCAAAATAACAAAAATGAAGTGAAGTGTAATTAAGTAAAGATGGCAAATAGTCCCAATTCATAAAGAGTCACTAGACACAGAAGTTGAATCCAACACAATTTTATTTCAGTTAATTGCAGTATTGGGGAATTTTTCAAATCTTTTGAAGTGTAAGAAAACAATGACTTTCCGTAGCCCTGGCACTATAAATAACTAACATTGACTAGGACTATGGAAGAAGGGAAGGTCTAGCTAGGGCTAAACTAACTAGCACTAAACAGGAGGAAGTTACCCAAATCACATTAGTAAACATGTTTACTTGGACACCCCTCTGTCCAAGTATACCACGTCCACCGACACCCCTCTGTCCAAGTATACCACGTCCACCGACACCCCTCTGTCCAAGTATACCACGTCCACCGACACCCCTATGTCCAAGGTTTCGCTCACCTCCTCATAAAAAGAAATCAGATTTGTTTGACAACTTCTGTCTTTCATGAATCCATGCTGTCTGTTGCTTATTTTTTTCCAGCAAGAACTCATCTATGTGGTCTTTTATTAAACTCTCCAGTATCTTCCCAACTATAGAAGTTAAACTAACAGGTCTATAATTACTTGGTAAAGATTTTGACCACCTTTTAAAATATTGTTAATGAGATCCCCTGGATAAAAAGTAAACAATCAGAGGAGGAGGTATAAAAATCATAATCCATCCAGATACATACCATTCAAAACATGAATGCGGTGGCCAGGTGGTATAAGTCATCATATATAACCAAACATAGATTGCCTTACAAAAATAGTGAGACAAATATCTTGTCGAAGAAGGGGGGAGGAATGAACCTCAAGCCCATTTCCCCCTGTGTAGTCTTGAATTGAAAAACAGCCTCCAAGGTTTATATAGCACTTATTTGGTGCCAAAATGGCGACTAGGGCAATGCAGGGGCGGACTGAAAACTCATGGGGCCCCCGGGCAATAGGGGATCATGGGGCCCCTATGTCCTTGCCCAAACTCAAAAAAGCCTATGAAAAAGGTACCAGGGACATCTCATGGGGCCCCCTACTCACCCCGGGCCCTCGGGCAGTGCCTGAGTTTCCAAATGGTCAGTCCGCCCCTGGGGCAATGAAGTTCATGCAGTTCAATCCAACACAGAAAAAATTACTTCAAGGTGGGACAGAACACAAGGTTTGCTTATTTGGGTGGTACAGCTTTGTAGGCAGTACTCCTGGGTGTTTGGTTTCATCAATGCCTTTGACATATACATGGTGGTACAGCTCCTCCAGTTATGCTGAGATTAGATATATAAATGTGTTTTGTTCTTCTTGCTGACCTAACGGTGTTCTGGTCATAAATGATTATATTTAAAAGCTACAAATACTAAATATATCAAGATTAGCATGTCACCCCTGGCAGCTTAGTAGGTTCTAGCCTCCTCCTGGTACAACACAGCTATCTGCAAATTGCCCACCCACATTGCTTTCTTTGTTGTTCAGAGGGAAATAATTATACAGCTTTATAAAAATAGGAAAAAAGCTACCGATAAGATTACAGTTTATCTGCAGAGCGTTGAATGTAAATTCAATTCATAAGAAACACTAGTTTAGACGTTTTATAAACAGTGCTAAATCTGATTTTGTATACATTGATAATGTGGCGGGTGAAGGAGGCGGCAGTTTACTTTAATGCTACACAAATATACCCCTAATTACTAATTAGATGATTTTAGATGAAGAGCTCATGACTACAGAGCAGCTTTGGTTTATTTTTTTTAAAGCTGATCTCCAGACAGACACCTGTTCGCACATGTGCGATTCGTTGCAGCTCACCTGCCGCATGACAATGCACAACAAGAGGAAGCCCATTATTGTTTATGGGACCTCTGCAATACTTTTCCTTGCAGCTTGCAGGAAAAAAGGTGCAGGCTTCTCGTTTTTTGATGCATTTTGGGTCCTGTAGACTTTAAAGCATGTGTAAATGCATAAAAAAGTAATTAAAAACTGAATAAAAAAAATATCAAAATGTCCCACAAAAAAATGTTTAACAAAAACACATGAAAATGCAGCTGCTAAGTGTGAAAGTAAAAGTACATAAGGAGAAGGTTCACAAATGTGCTGGCAATATTTTATTGTCCACGCAAGCTCTAGAAAACATTTTTTCTAGTTTTGGATAGGGTGGAGAAGGGTTACAACCTCTGTCATAGATTTCCTGCTATCATCTCAGTCTCTGTTGGGGAAAGTCTGTCCTGGTGTCCATTGTCACTGGGGTCATATAGGATGGAGGTCAGCAACTCATCGATCATTCTCCTAGATTGTAAGCTCCAAGGAGCAGGGCCCTCTTATCCCTTTTGTATTGAACTGTATTGTTGCTGTATTGTCTCCCGTTATATTGTAAAGCACTGAGCAAATTATTGGCATTATATAAATCCTGTATAATAATATAATAATAATACTCATTGATTGTGGGAAGGTGGTGGGCAGGTCAAGTCCCTTTCTTGCTGACCCCGGATAGGAGTGGGGGGTGGCCTTTACTGAAACCGATCCCCAGTATCTTCCTCCTGCAGTAGCTGAAAGTCAGCTTCTCCTCTATCTCCAGCTGGCATTCAACTGCTGCAGGAGGAAAATACATGAGATTGGTTCCTGTAAATGCTTGTCAGAGCCTGGGTCCTCTGCTGTGTCTGGTGATGTCTCTTCTTGTTGAACCACCTGGAATGCTGAACAGCTGCCTGGACAATTCCTTGAATGATCCTGCCATGACCTTGTTTGTCATGAACCTTGAACCCTTTTCTCCTCCCATGAACTTCATGATTTAGGTAATGTCTCTGCACTTCCTGTTTGCCAGATTTTTGTGCTCTCTTCAGCCAGTATTTTGCTCTCATCTTCCCTGCTGCCTCCATATTTTGTTACCACTTGTGATCGACCCTTGGCTTGTTTCTCAACCATGCTTCCGCCTGATCCCAACCTGTGACTACTCTTTACTGACTTTAGACTTGTTTACTGACTATGCTTCTGTTTGATCCTTACCTGCTTAATCCGCTACTGGACCTCCGCTTGCTCACCTCCTGGTGGAGCAACCCTTAGGACTGCGACCTGGTGCTAACATGCAGCAAAATCTATCTCTACCATTAGGAGCTCTGGTGAACACCGGTTAGTACTTAGACTCCGCACCTCAGGTGAGCCCGTGTCATCCACCAGGTTGACCTGCTTGTGTACCTATCCAGCTGATTTCTGTGTGAGCCTTTCCATTGCTATAGCAACTGGTCTTCGAGCCTGACCCCTGATCTTGACAATGCTGCCCCCTCCTGTCTAGGTTCCCCTTCCTTCTGTTGCTGTGGCTCCCCCACCCCAGCACTTCCCCTCCTCCTCTCTCCTCTTTGGAGAGCGAAGGAAGGGGCCAGTAAATATGTAATTTACCAGCCCCTTCATTTTCCAAATGAACACAGTAAATTATCAGTACTGATCACTCACTGTCTTCATTTATAACTGAAGTATAGTAAACTGTGTAAACTGTTTCAGTTTGTGAATGAAAGAAAGACTGTGCAGGGCTCTTCTTGTTCATTTATTCATTCTGTGTGGCTACGTCTGTTTAAACCCCTGATATTTCACCAAAGACCCACCAACAGGGCTGCTAAAAATAATAGTGAAAAAATAAAATTGAAAAAAATAATAAAAGAATGAAATTGTAAAAAATAATAACAATCTAAAATAATAAAAACTGCTGACTGCCCTACTGACACCATTTACTGTCCTAATTATGCCATCCACTGCCCTACTTACACCATCCACTGCCCTACTAATTGACACTGTTCACATTAAGGTGGGCAAAGTTTATATGGTTACAGTGTCATTTTTTTATTATAGTTTTCTAAGTTTTCCTTACTATTTAGTTATGCCTCGCTAGTTAATTTCTGTTTTTAAAAAGGGTGTCGATCCCTGGTGATCTTTTATCTTTTTATGTTGTTCAGGTAGATCTCTACCTTGTCTACCCCTGTGCTAGACAATCCAATCATGTAAGATACCAGAATGTGATTCAGCTAGCCAGCAACTTCACAGAACAGTTTTGTGTCTTTAGTTACCTTCAAAGATTATGAGGTGATAACCAAAATTTAATTTGGGATTTTTGGGGGCAATCATATAGCTGAAATATGGATGAAGCATTGTTTGTGTTGTTCATTTTGATTTTAGATCACCTGTCAAATGTTTGAGCAATTCGACTTACTGAAAGTGTCTTCCAGAGCGACATGTGCTAAAACCAATATTTGCTCAGGATTATGTAACTTCTTTCACAACAATTAAAAGTTCATTCACCTTTTGCAGAAGACCATAACACAAACTGACATTAGCATGTGATCCAATAATGTTTTATAAAAGACAAGAGACTTTTTACAGGAGGTGCAGCAATGGGGTGGGACATATTTTGAATACTACCTGTCAGCTATATAAAAAGGAAGCTATCACTTTTTTGTATTGCTGTTACTGTTATGGACATTAGCATGTACGTAATAAAAAAAATCACTATATCTGTTTTTTTATGATATATTACAACTTTGTGGCTTTTCGAAAAATCCAAGGTTTTTCACCTGTAGCAGTCAGAATTGACTGCACAGAGCATTACATTGGATTTGTATTATTTGGCTAAGAGCTTTAGGCACTTATTGCCAGGGTTAGCAACTCACAAAGTAAAATAACTGCTCCATAAGAATTGCACAAATTATCTAGGTAAAGCACAGACTGAATAATAACAAAATCAAAACATAAAAACATCACCAAAACTTCTCTCAAGGTCCAAAAGTAATCAGTAGTACTATATGAATTAGAGTCCCTTTTATAAAAAGGAATTTATTAAAAATTAGAGAAATCTTTTCTTTTACAGGTATTGACACTCACCCCTTTTTATCTCTTATTCACAAATTTATTGTACCAAAAGGGCATATGACCATAAAAACCATGGTGGAAATACTTGGTGTGAGTCCTAAATGTCCATGTCAGTTAGGTTGTGTTCACACATATGCGGTGCGGTATATTGCACGTGATTTGCACAGGAACCGCACCGCATTCCTGTGCAAATCACATGCGATTTTTGTGCGGTGCGATTGGAGCCATACATTTTGTACAGCTCAAATTGCACCGTATCTGCACCAATAATGTACAGGACCCTTTTTTTGGTCCACACTTGAATCGGATGGGTATTCACACCCATGCGATCCGATTCTGCACATCGCACCGTGTTTTTCGGACCGATTTCGGGGTGTTGTTAACATACACACCCGCAGCAGTTCGCATGAATAGGGCGTGATTCTGATGTGGTGCGGAATTCGCACAGAAAACGCTGCGAATTCGGCACCGCATCAGTATGAACCCTAGCTTAGTTTTGGGAGATGTGACGATGGGACTTGTTTTACACTCTTATACCAAGTTTACAGAAATATAAAACCTTCTAGAAACAGATTGAATGCAGGTCAGGGGGAACCCAACTGCAGGTCAGATGCACCTGTCATTAAATTCTGAATGATCTCTAACTGGTGTCATTGACACAGGTCTTAACCAGTCATCTTGAAGATCAAACCTTTTACAGATAGGTCCTCAAAAAACAAACTTGAGCAAGGTTCAGCAGACCTGTCTGCATATGTATGGTGAATATATGAATGTGTGATCCTATTTAAAAATATAGGATAGGCAGCCTTATTGGCCAAAAGAAAGGCTTGGATGATCTCAAACTGATGTCAAACTGGTGTCATTGACACAAGTCTTCACCATTCATCTTGAACACCAAATCTACAGACCAGGTCCTCAAAAATCAAACATGAGCAAGGTTGAGCAGACTAGTCTACATATGTATGTGAATATAAGGATATGTGGTCCTATTTAAAATTCTCTGATGGGTGGCCTCATTTGCCAATAGGAAGGCTTGGAAGGTAGAAGAAGTACAGATTGATGAAACCTTGACTTTTACAGGAAAAGTTGCGATTTGCATATGACTTCAGTTGTCTTTATCTGTGGATCTACTTATCATTGTAAAATACAGGTAACCTCTAATAATGCATTATTTCATCATATGGTCAGCTTGAATTGCCCAGGTTTAAGCCGGCCATAGGAGGTGCAATTTTCTTTTCTGCAAATGTTGGGAGAACACAGTGATTACAGCTAGCAGCTATAATAGCCGCTACCAATAATCGCATGTAAAACCCGACAGGCTGGTTGGACCCAAGCGGATTGATCGATCAGTTTGGCTACATTCAGCCTACCCATACATGGTACCCATACACCGTCTATGGCTGCCTTTAATTTTAATTCATATCCCTGTGGCCCATCATCAGCTTTGTGCTTAATAAACCTAAAACATATTGTCTAATTATATTCCATAAGAAAAATTTGGCTCTTTGTTAATTAAAAGCAGCGTAAATGCTGACTGGGGAGTTGTGTTCTTTTTTATGTAACTCTTGATATAAATAAATGTTTACTTATGTAATTACCAACCCTCATTATCAGTTCTCACCTTATTCAGCTTGACTTTGGGGACACCTTGATTTCCCGTCTCAGTCATTAAATTTACTTTACTCTGACCGACCCACTCTATGTAGACATCTCAGGTGCTCCTGCAATCACCAATTCCTCAGCTCACAGGCAGCAATTGGAGAGTCCTATACATGTATGAGCTCATTAGCATTTGACGTTTTCATTGTATAGGAAGACTGATGCCAATGAGCATACTTCACATTCTCACGCGGGAGCCCCAACACTACCTCATACAGCTGTGCCCCTACAACAAATGTTGTTTCCTACCAAGCGTAAGGCTAGGTTCACACCTATGCAGGTTGCATTTGATCCATTTCTGCATTGTGTTTTGCGTTGCGTTTTTGCCACTTTTTTTTAAAGTGGCAAAAAGTGGCAGCTTTAAAATGCAAAACGCATCAAAAATGCATTAAAAAAGTGGCACAAATGCAGCAAAAATGCACTACATGCTTTTCTGCACCATGTGCATTGAAGTCTATGGAACCAAAAAAGCAACTTTTTGCGTTCAAAAAAGTCCCTGACCCTTTAAAAAAATGCACGGAGATGTGAACGTGTCCCATGGGAAATCATGTTCAGTGTACTGCTGTGTGTTTCTGCAAAACGCAGCAGAAAATGCATAGGTGTGAACCTAGACTAAGGAAACCCCAGATAGTAGTGACAAGCCAGCAAGGGGTTTAACAATTCTACGAGTTATCCAAAGCTAGATACAGGGTTTTTAGCTTGACATACTGTACACTTTCAATAGTACTTGGTTTTTTATCAAGGCCTATACATCAGACTAAATAGAAAGACAGCTGAGAAAAACAAAGGCACAGTGACTGGGTTCCGAAAAAAGGGACTGCCCCTCCAATTTAGAGACAGGTGGGATTTATGTTATTTTAGGAATGAATACATCTCCTATAATACAGCATTTGAAGCCTGAACAGCCAATCATCGCGCCCAGGGCTGTCACTTGACATTGGCAAAAAGTGTAGGGGAGGGGATGCTAGCATTGCCCTGTAAGTTTTAACTTTCTTAGAAATGTGAAACTTATGTAAGAGTTTCTTGAGGTGCAGATTGGGTCATTAATGGAACAAGAAGAATTTTGCCATCTATACCTTAGATTATAAGATCCTTGAGAGTGGGTGCTGGTTTGATTGTACAATATATACAGGAGATAGACTAAAACAATGGAAACGCTACATAATTTACAGGTGTGAAAGTGATGACATATTTCACGTTGAAACCAGAAGTGATGTAACATTCTTTGCTTCCGCTGTGTGATGAGACACCTAGCTGACAGGTGGAAAGCCTCACTTTTATCATTCACTGCGTGTGCTGGTAGTAATATTGTGTTGTGTTAGAGCTTACTGAGCTTCAAAGAGGGCAAATTTTTGGTACCATGTCGACATGGTCAACTGCTGCAAAAGTGACTGCTGAGCTCAATCTCAATCTTCACAGGACTGAGATTGAGCTCTGCAGTCACTTTTAAAGCAGTTGCTTTCTTTCTCCGGGTCACAATCCTGCGCAATGTCCTCTTGTCTCTTTCGGTCAGCTGACCATGTCGCGGCGCTTATGCTTATCAGAGGATTTTTTCCCAGAAACTGTATATGCCGTCATAACCTTTCATACTGTACCCCACCACATGGCAGATAAATTGGCAACTTCAGGCACAGAGGCACCAGCTAGTGGCACCAACAATTTCCCCTCTTTGAAGCTTAGTAAGCTCTGACACAACTCTGTATTACTAGCAGCTCATGCAGTGAATGGCGAAAGTGAGGTTTCCCACCTGTTAGCTTGGTGTCTCATCACACAGCGGAAGTAAAATAATGCTACATAACTTCTGCTTTTGAAGTGAATGGGCTGCCTGACTTTAACACCTTGGTAATATTTTCAAAAAACATCAGCAGTTCTTCAACTGACCAATTGATCTTTTAGTTTAACACCCCGGTCACAACGGGTGCGACTTGGCATGCAACATGCAAATTGTATGCCAGCTCGCACCCTATTGTCCGCTATTAGAGCGGTTATATCGGTGCGGTTCCAACTGGTCGGAGCCGCACCGATTTCTAAAGTAGCACATGCACTACTTTTGGTGCGATTTGCATAGACATCTGTGTCATATGTCTTGCAAATCACACCTGAAATCAGCAAGTCACCCGACTTTGAAATCATGTGACTTCACTGTAAATCGCATGATTTCAAAATCGGGCTTGATGTTACCAGGGGATAAATCAGCTAAATATTTTCCAGGTGAAACAAAACTCATGCTACCTGGTGATCTGAGAACTCCAGCTCTGAATGTTGGACATCTACAAAAAGACCGCTTCTTCTATATAGAAAACAAGCAATGGGATAGGTTGGCATAGGACAGGCTTTTCCACTCAGGTTGTGGCTGCTTTCTAGAGAAAAGGAACTATACGACTTTTCAGGACTTTTGATATGATGCACCTTGGACTATAGATTCATTCCAGGTAGGGATATTTTATGCATATTTACATTGTTCTAGCTTGGACCAATGTAACTATGTATATACTATACCTGGCTGATGCCCCTGGAAGCTAGAAATCACTGAAGTGGGAACCGCTACTGGAATTCATCCTAAAGAGTATGTAAACCCTACATTTCATATTCCTCAAATGTGCCTGCTGTACCATGTATTTGTAATGTACCCTTTCTTTGTATTTCTTCATTTGTGTGAAATCCCTGGTGTTCATGTCAGTCCCTCTGGTTTCCTAATAAAAACTGGCCACACTAGGAATGAGAGCACATTATGGTCAGTTTTCTAGCTGTGGTGAGAACTCAGCTTGTTCTCCTCAGACTTGACTTGACCCCCCCATTCTGTGAAGATCAGTTTGCTTCCTCTTCTCCTCCCTCAGCTCTCTGAGCTGAGAACAGAGGATATGAGATCATAAAAATATATGTTTTTTATATGTATACACAAATGTTTTGCCTTTTTTCTCTATTTTAAACTGAATGGGTTGTTTTACAAGGTTAAGGGTCACATATACCTTAACTAGTTGCCTGAAGGTACACCCTTATAGTCCTGCACTGCAATGGAGAAAAATGTTCCTTTAACATTACGAACTTTTAAGCTGAAATGCCATAAACAGTAATTTGTGCAACACCTACCTGTCATGAGGAAGGCCAATTACAAAACTCTCCTTCCCAGAGTCATAAATTCCTTTGACATTGGTAAAAGAAACTCTTAGAATGTGGAGAAAGGTCACATCTCTCCAGTGTCATGATTTTATTCACTGTAAACCATATCTAGAAATATACAGTGCCTGATGGAAAATCCCCGTTGTTCCAAGGAGTATTTCTGAAACTCTGAATGCAATCAGATTGTACGTTGTAAAGTCAGCTTTATTGGGTCTTGTACTGACATTGTACAATGTGATTGCAACTCAATGTTACCAACTTAAGCCCCACTTTACACTTGTGGTTGGGGGGGGGGGGGCAGTAAAAATAGGTGGTCGACTGGTGGTTCTGTAGCCTCCTTAAACTGTAAAGGCAGCTGGATGGCAGCAAGAATTTTACCCCCTATACTGCTGCCGAATGTGACCTATTCAAGAGAATGGGCCACACTTAAACCACTCTGCAACCATATATATATATTCATACAAAACCTTTAGAAATATAAGAAAGTATTAAAGTATAAAAGTAGATATGTATAGAAAAACGTATATATTCAATAGGAAACCAAATAGGCATTTTACCATATCCATCACAATGGCACCACAACACACTGTAGAGGCCAATGCACAACACACTGCAGCGCACCACAATGCACATACCATGCACTGTGCTGAACTGCAATGCATCAGAAAAAAGGGCCATATCTGTCAATTGGTCCATTGGGGCTGTGTTGGCAGTAACTAGGGTTCCTTTAATGGATCAAAAAGCAGCACAACAGGTCTTATAAATGTAGAGCCTACCCCCCCAGAGACCACTGAAAGTCTTTCCTAAGGCAGCCAGGCACCCAGCAGCAGTCACTCTTTCTGGTTCAACAAGAGTGGGAACAATGAAGAGTGGGATACAGTTACTCCAAATCGCTTGAGCACAAATGCAGGCTGAGGACAGTTCTTGCTGAAACAACAGCACAGTCAATACCCTCACAGGCAAAGTCTATGAGCACAAACGGGGTTTTAGCACAGTTTGAAGTAGAACAGAGCAATCTACAGCTCCTGTATTTGAAAACCACAGAAAGTCATAAGCATGTTTAGGGCTAGAAGAGTCGCTATCCACAGCTGGAGACCACGGGGACTGCAGCTCAGTAATAAAGCTCTACTCACAGACCAAGGAAGAGTTCAAGAATTTGAGGATCCTGCCCATACCACCAAGTAGTCTAGTAGCTAGTCCTGGATGGCTCCAGGGTAAGGTTGTCACCTCATTCCATTAAAATACATATTAATTACACAGATTCTGTGGCTGATTACATTGGTAATTAAAATCACTTAGGGCCAGTTCACACTACATGCATTTCTGTTGTTTTTTTCTGCATCCAAAAACACACTGAAAGTAGGCTATATGGTTGTCAATATCATAGTTTACATCACTGATTGCAGTTCCAGTGCATTCTGGTTACACAAAAAAAGAACAGGCTGCATTTTTTCTGCACAGAACTGTACTGGAAAGCGGTAAAATGCATCAAAAACGTACCAGAATGAACTGGAACGAACCAAAAATGCTCTGGAACGCACATGTCCCTGTTTCAATTGAAGAAAAAGAGGGGGGAAATTAACTGGAATGCATACAAAAACACTGAAACGCATCAAAAATGCGCACCCAGAACGCATCTGGGCTGCGTTTCTAGTGTGAAGCGGCCCTAAGGCTCCACTGCTTTTTGCTTTTAATAAAGTTCCTGACCCTTTAAAAAAATGCAGCAGCTCAAAAAAGCATAGATGTCAACATATTCCATATTTGCAAAAAGCACTAAAAAACGCATTGGTGTGAATGCAGCCTAAATGCCTTCTCTGCATTAAATTAGCCTCAGAATCTGTGTAATGAATGCGTTCCATTTTAAAGGGGTGAGGTGGCAACCCTTCTACAGAGGCAAGCAGCCCCCTGAAGCATCAGCGTCCTCAAGTAGGTCAGACCAGGCACACACTAAGGCTCTGTTCACACTGCTGCAACTTCCAATGCAACGCTGCACCAGGGGCGGACTGACAACTCATGGGGCCCCCGGGCAATAGGGGATTATGGGGCCCCATGTCCTCGCCCACACTCAAACCACACTCAAAAGAGCCTATGAAAGGTACCAAGGGGCATCTCATGGGGCCCCCTACTGACCCCGGGCCCTCGGGCAGTGCCCGAGTTCCCAAATGGTCAGTCCGCCCCTGTTCTGCACTGTGATTTCTTTTGGGTGTCACACAATTTTTTTTGCGTGATCGCAGCACGTTTGTTGCCTGAAAAATCGTGCGGCAATGGTGGCAAAAATGCACCATGTTTTCAGGTGCCAATGAAATGAATGGCACCTGAACACGCTGATGCGTGATTTCAAATTTTTACCAGTGCATTTTGAAATTGTGGGCAGAATCTCTGCGATTCCGCATGCGATTTAAAGCGCCTGTCTATGAACAGAACCTTTCTTATTCTGGAGCTCAGCTTTAATGAAAAGTTTGTAAACATTTTCTCTTGACATCTCCTGTGAATTCATTAGCTGATACAATGACTTTTGATGCCAAACCTTTAGTAGTACTTTGTTCTTTGTTAAAAGTTAACTTGGCATTTTAGCGACAGGACAACAGAGAGGCTGGTAACAGAAAATCTAATGAAACCTATATGTGTGAAGTTCTAATCGCCTTTCAATCAATTGCAACAATCAACGGGGTACAAATTACTTCTAACATGCACTTGCTATGCAATTAGTTCCAACTGAGATGGAGTGTGTGTGTGAACATAACTAATCCTCTGTGTAAAGTTCTGTATTAGTATCCAGGTGTGCACTTAATAACAATGCACTGTAAGATCATTCCATGAAGGCAGGAATGCATTAAAGGACCACTAAACATGAGTTATAAGCAGGATTATGGAAAGAAACTTTTAATAACTATAACAGCTAAATATGTAAAAGTTTAAGGAGATCATCAGATCTGAAATATTTCAGCTAAAATTGATATAGCAGGGATTGATATTTCCCATAATACAGCTAACTTCCTATCCTGCTACCCAATAAAAGAATCGGACCAATCAGCATTTTTTTTAAATCACTTTGAGCCTATCATGGCCGCTTACCTAGGATAAACTAAGAAATTAAACTAAAAAGTAATGTTTTATCAGGGATGGACAATTTCCCGTCTCCATTACATGGGGGTAGGGCAATGGGTAGATTATCTGCTTCCCCTCCGCCCTATAGCAGAAGTACTGCTACAGGGCAGCAGGGCTGTGCAAAATCACGAAAATACCCCCCAGGTAGGGGGCGCGCTCATGCTGCCATTGGTGGCTACAGATGTCAATCCCAGGGTCCCAGCTGGAGTTTCCCTGCTAGCACCCGGCGATCGCCGAGTAACACTAACAGGGGAGAGACCTGTGTGTAAACAATGCAAGGACATGCTGCTGTGTATTTCTCTGTACAGCAGAGAAATACATAGCAGCATGTTTCCCTAGTAAGACACACACAGTTAACCCTTTGATCACCTCAGGTATTAACCACTTCCTGCCCAGTGTCATTAGTACAGTGTCAGTGCTTTTTATTAGCACGGATCACTGTATTAGTGTCATTGGGATATCAGTGGCAGTTAGTCAGTTCCCACCCAGTGTCAGAATTAAACATTTTTTACTGGACATGTTTAATAGCAAAAAGTCAAATATTGTTTTTATCTCAAAATTGTTGTCTTTTTTTTTTATAATGCAAAAAATTAAAACCGCACAGGTGATCAAATACCACCAAAAGAAAGCTCTATTTGTTGGAAAAAAAGGAGATAAATTTCATTTGGGTGCAGTGTTGCATGGCCGCACAATTGTCAATTAAAGTAACGCAGTGACATAATGCAAAAAATGGCTTGGTCAGGAAGGGGGGTAAATCCTCTGGAGGGCAAGAGTGGTTACTGAATTATAGTTGTGAACCTACAGTGGACCTTAATACAGTTTTCCAGCTGCATGTTTTGGAACAAAAATTTGACTTTTCAATGAAAGGCTTATTTAAAAATCCTCCTTGGAAAAAAAAATTAAATTTTATATATATATACATACACTGCTCAAAAAAATTAAAGGAACATTTTGAAAACACATCAGATCTCCATGGCGAGAAATCTCATACTGGATATCTGTACTGAAATGGACTGGGTAATGTGTTAGGAATGTAAGGATGCCCCATCGTTTGATGGAAATGAAAATTATCAACCTACAGAGGTCTGAATTCAAAGACACCCCGAAAATCAAATTGAAAAGATTATGCAGCAGGCTAGTCCATTTTGCTGAAATTTCATTGCAGCAGCTCCAAATGGTACTCAGTAGCTTGTATGGCCCCCACATGCTTGTATGCATGCCTGACAATGCACCAGGGTAGCATCTGACAATGGGTCCAAGGATTTCATCCTGATACCTAATGGCAGTCAGGGTGCCATTGTCTAGTCCAGGGGTGTCAAACTGGTGACCCTCCAGCTGTTGCGAAACTACAAGTCCCATCATGCATTTGCCTTTGGGAGTCATGCTTGTAACTGTCAATCTTGCAATGCCTCATGGGACTTGTAGTTTGGCAACAGCTGGATGGCCACCAGTTTGACACCCCTGGACTAAACAATAGTACCCTGACTGCCATTAGGTATCAGGATGAAATCCTTGGACCCATTGTCAGATGCTACTCTGGTGCAGTGGGTCCTGGGTTCCTGCTGGTGCATGACAATGCCCATCCTCATGTGGTGAGAGTATGCAGGCAGTTCCTGGAGGATGAAGGAATTGATACCACTGAATGGCCCCCACGCTCGCCACCCATGGTCTAGCCTGTAGAGGTCTGTGCGTCCCTCCATGGATATGCATCCCCAGACCCACCATCAAAACGGTCATGCTGAACAATGTTACAGGCAGCATAACGTTCTCCACGGCTTCTCTAGACCCTTTCACCTCTGTCACATGTGCTCAGGGTGAACCTGCCCTCATCTGTGAAAAGCACAGGGCGCCAGTGGTGGACTGCCAATTCTGGTGTTCAATGGCAAATGCCAATTGAGCTCTATTGTGCCGGGCAGTGGGAATGCTTTTTTGAGCATTTTATTTTCGGGCATTTTTTAGCTTATAAAATGTGGTCTCCTACCCTTAGTGCTTCCCATTGTCTAAAACAAATATACCTAAAGCTTGAATACACATATAAAACACTTGAAATTTTCTTCTAAACTGCTTGCACACTTGCGCAAAACCACTCAAATATAAATGCCTGAAAATCGCTCAGATGTAAATGTAGCCTCAGTAAGAAAGCACTTCAATATTATTTTTTTATGGAGTTGTAAAATTGCTAGTGATCTCTCGCTGGTTAGATTTATGGGTATGTAATAATCCAGTTATTTAATATCAATTCCATTAAAAAAAAATAGTCCCCAGCAAATAGTTCTATATGTTAGATCAACATCTAAGCCTAATGAGCCTCCAGTTTTCTACTGATGTCTATTTAATCACAACTATTCTTTCCATCTATTTGACCTATTTCAATCCCAAAAACTGAGCAAAGTTTCCTGGTCAGTAAAGTTTATTAACCACTTTTCTCCTGAGGATTTACACCCCCTTCCTGACCAAGCCATTTTTTGCATTATGCGCTTCGTTATTTTAACTGACAATTGTGCGGTTTCTTCCCCACGAATTGAGCTTTTTTTGGTGGTATTTGATCGCCTGTGTGTTTTTTTTTTTTTTGCGCTATAAAAAAAAAGTCTGACAATTTAGAGAAAAAAACAATATTTTTGACTTTTTGCTATTAAACATGTCCAGTAACAAATTTAAAAAATCAAATTTCATCATAAATGTAGGCCAAAATGTATTCTGCTATATGTCTTTGCTGAAAAAAAATCCCAATACGTGTAAATTCATTGGTTTACATGAAAGTCATAGTGTTTACAAATGGCATTATAGATACTGGGATTTTTTTAAAAATTGTATTTTTACTAGTAATGGCGGCGATCAGTGACTTATAGCGGGACTGCGGCGGGCATTCTGACACTGGGGGGAACTGGATTGATGTCACTGACATCCCCAGTCACACCAATACAGTGATTAGTGCTAAACAAAAGCACTGACACTGTACTAATGACACATTAGTTGACACCTGGGGTGATCAAAGGGTAAACTGTGTGCTGGGTCTGTGTTACTATGAGGGGGTGTCTTTGTGCTTCACTGTAAGCACACTGCTTTGGATGGCTGTGCTGTGCACAGCCAACCAAAGCAGTGTGCTCGAGCTGACAGGGAGGAGAATTGTTAGCAAACAAAACAGTTCTCCCCATCGGTGATCCACGGTAATCACCAGGCGCCACCAAGTAATCACCAGCCGGGACCCGTTGAACAACAGCCGCGGCCGCAAATGGCGGCGCGGGTAGATAGCGAGCACGCCTCCTACCCGGAAATGCAAAATCACTTCTTTATATGTGATTTTGCACACCCGTGCTGCCCTGTAGCAGTATTTCTGCTATAGGGCAGTCGGGAAGCGGTTACAGGTAGTTTGTCTTTCGTTTTCTTGTAATCACTTTCGTATTGGTGATCAAAAGCTGATGTGAAAGGAGTATAAATAACTGTATAAAGGAAACCGTCGAACAATTCAATCCATTAAATTAAAAAAATATATTTTTGAATGCAGCATGTACATGAATTTGAATTTATATCAGCTTCCAATAACTCCCTATATAAGAAGGGAATTCAAGTTAAACTGGGTCTTTGAATATATATAATAACAGAACAAATTTCAAGGAGTGTAAACTGCATTTATTTTTCAACATGCTCCCCTGCTACATTTATACACTTATCCCAGTGTTTACCTAATGCCTGGAAATCCTCAGCATAGAAAGAATTGTCAGTACGCTTGAACCATCCTAGGGCAGCCAGCTTCACTTCATCATCACTGTGTTCATTATTTCCACAGAAAGATTTGTCTCTTGTGCAATTTCATGATAGGTTATGCGTCGATTAGGTTCAGGCGTTCCATGTACTGAGTGTTCACAGGAATGACTGCTGTGGACTGGGATAGATTGGTTTAAATTGATTTACAATAATTTCTTATAATTTATTGTTTTTTCCAAGAGAACAGATACATTGAGGAAAGAGCGCACTATGCATATACAGCACATTGTTTGACACGTGCGCTGTAAGGGCTGTCCCTCTTTTTTTTAAAAAGGGAATGTGAATTGATTTTGTGCATACTGTTAATCCTTATACAGTATATCATGGTCAGGAGTATAAAATACCATTGACAATATTTTTCATTTTCTGCCCCCTCCTTTGCTGTCTCTGGATTGATCTGCTGGCCCTTACATCACTATACTGTCCTGTGCTGACATACAGGCTGGCGGAAAGAACCACAGAGTGAAACAGGGTACAAGGACAGCAATACTGCCGGCGGTGTCAATAGATTCCAAATGCAAATCCCACACTTAGAATCAACTCCAGACCTTTTACCTGCTTAATTGATGAAGAAATAATGAAGGCGTAGCCCACACCTGATTCAACTGTCCAATTACTTTTGGTCCCTTGAAAAATGGGGGGGGTGGCTAGTCTTAAGAGCTGTAATTCCTAAACCCTTCCTCCAATTTGGATGTACATACCCTCAAATTAAACCTGAGAGGGTGCACTTTCAGCCCATATCCATTACATAACTATAGCTTGAATATGTTTTGGTAAGTACCCGAAAAAACTAAAATTGTGCCTGTGTCCAAATATATATGGACCTAATTGTATACATGTAAAGCACAGCATAAATTGATGGCGCTGTATAGGGCCCATAGCAATTGTACGTACAAATATGGATGCGAATGTCCATTTTGCTAAAGATCCTCCATCTTGTGTCATTCTCACTCCAAAATCAGCCCCCCTCCCTTTGTTGAGTAGCAGGTGGTTTGTGTGTGTGCTGAGTTCAGTAGTGCACAGGGCACAGCTGGATACCCGTGATGGTTGTAAACCCAATTAGCTGATGCCTGGGTGTCTGTCCCACTCTTGCTCTGCAGCTGATCGTAGAGCTATACACCCGTCACTCACTGGACTTCAAAAGCATTCCGGGATAGTAGTAAAACATATATCTAATTTGGAGACCACTTTTTTATACACTTTCATAATTTCTCGTAAGAAATACGTATAATAATACAAAGTGTATATTCAGAGAGGTCATTTTAATACAAGTCACCTGATACCTTACACCCCTAGATTACGTCTACCCGAGAGCAGAAAGCGATATCTCTTTAACCGTCCCAAGCAGATATCTGGACGTTCAGAATATCTTTCTGCATAATATCCTACCAGCGGATAGGATGCTACATGTACCTATGGATGGTTATTGACCAGGATATAAACTGCGAGGGATTTGGTCATAGCGTGAGTTCCCCGCCTAAACACCCCTCCCCAAATGAGATGATTGGTTCTCTGCTTTAAGGAGACACCCTGCTGAGGAACTACAAAATAGGCTGTCATGCTTGGAGAAGTAAGTTGAAGAGATCTCCCTTTTAACATCAGGAACCAACTTTGGAAGAACGGTACCCTTTTGTTCAGGATCCTTGAATCTGCTTAAACCAAGGCTGACGGCAAGTATTCTACCTCCATAAACTTCTTTCTGTTATCTCTCCACTGTTTTATTGCTCTCTGTATTTATATATATATATATATATATATATATATATTGGCTACATCTTTATCTGTAAATATTTTATTGCACCATTTTGACCTTTTTAGTAATAAATCCTATTTTCTGGAAAGGGTTGAACTGTTTCTAAAGCTCTTTAATGCAAACTAAGAATCCCTGTCTGTGAAGAGCGCTACTGTGTGTTTTAAACTTCTGCATACATCTGCCTGCAGTGACAGTGTGTATACAGACGCTTATTCAAACATCATATTGTTACTGCTAAGATTGGCAAGTTTCCTCCTCTGTACAAAAAGGCGGTGGTGGCAGTGTGAAGGGTTAATTGCGTAATTAACCTGACCCAGTAACAATCGCTCTCAGGCTACGGCACATAGATTGTGGTCCAGTGAGCTGGAAAATCTTTTTGTAGGTTGCAGCTGAGTGTGGCATTGTTACGCAAGTGACAGTGCGGTTTTAGATTGGCTAGTCCTTCGGTCACAAGTTGGTGAGAAGGGCTGGGATCTGACGCCGCGCCTGTCACAGGGCCCATAAATTAAAAAAATTCTTTCTTGCTTTTATTGTATCTTTTCAATATCTTTTATTTTATCATTACTACCCAAAATAATTGACTTTTTTATCTGATCCTTCCTTTAGTAATTTCAAGCCCTGTCCCCTGACATCAGTCTGAGCATTATCTGAACTCTGTGTGCAGTCTAAACCCAGAACAAACCTACAATAATTACCAACAGCGGGGGTAATATGACGTTATCAGAGCTGCAGACAGGAAAGCATGCTGATATCATGTATCAATCATTCTCCCTCTCTCTTACAACTGGTACAAGCATTTCAAGGTTTCTTGATTGATTTTAAAATTCAGTTGGTCTGGTGTGTGTGTGTGTGTGTGGGGGGGGGGGTGATGGGGTCTAAATCTAAAAGGGGGGTGCAGCAGATTACACATGGGGCTTTCGACAGGTGGCCATGGTCTGCCAGTCCTATTAATGTGTAAGCTGGTCCAGAGAAATACAGGAGGCTAGCTGCAGCAGAGATGTACCTCGGACTAGGGAATATCCCCAACAAGTAATAAACTGTAACTCTTACAAGCCCCAACACCACTTTCCCCCCCCACCCCTCCTCGGGAAAAGTGAGCATACCGTGTCAGCAAAAAAAAAATAAAGAACCCTAATAAAACACTTCTCAACAACCCTATGAGAGAGAGAGCAAGGGAGATCACAGGACAGAGACCTGGAAAAGACATTGTTAAAGTCTGCATATGATACTTAAAGGAATAGAGACACAAAAAGAAGCGGAGGGAGAGTTGCAGAGGGATGAAGTAAAAGTGGCCGTATGGACATGTATTGCAATGTAACAATGAAGGGGAAAAATAGGAGAGAGAGGTCCTAAGGTCCTGTGATATAGCGGGAATATATATGGCTTTGATCTGGAATAATAAAAAGTTAAATACAAAAATCTTTTTAGAGGATTAAAGGTGCCTTCTCTAAGTGATCTGCGTTTTGGGAAAGGTGAAGAGAACCAGGCGAACAGTAAAAGCATAAAATGGAAGTGGGGAAGGAGTAAGAAGAAAAAGCAGAGGGAAGGAGGGAAAAGGAAAGAGAAAAGAAAAGGAAAAAGGGAGAATAATGAGGAATAGAGCGACTAAAGGATGTGGTGCTAAAACACCTCAAGCAACTGTTATTTCCTCTAATATAAAAAAATATTTGACCACCCAGGAAAAAAAAAAGCCCGGAACCTCAAAATGAAGAGAATGATTGTGTTAGGCCCATTAATTTAGGAGGTGACCAATCTAGATTGTCTATTGGATTGTCAGAAGAGAATCAGGAAAGAGAAATCTCAAGCATAGAAAGTACAGGTGAACAGAGAAGAACAGAACAAGAAGGGGCACTGAAATACTCAATCTCAAAAACAGATCTGGCTGAAATGTTTGCAAAGATGGAGACTTCTGAAAAAGGAGATTGGGAATCTCCGCAACGATCTGGACCATTTATTAGTGCGAATAAAAGATATTGAGAGAAAATCGGAGGAGTTTGAAAAAAAAATTAAGAATTTGGAGGGGCAAGTAGAAGAGAGGTGCATAGAACAGAGAGAACTATTACTCAAATTAGAGGAACAAGATAATCGTATTAGAAGGAACAATCTAAGGATCAGAGGATTACATGAAGAAAAAGCAAGAAGAGGTACTAACAGGGAAAATAAAAATAATCTCTCACACTTTAATGGGCAGAGAAAAGTCCAATACGTTGAAAATAGAGTATATAGGGTTAGACGTCCAAAAGGAATACCAGTAGCAAGCCCAAGAGACATGATCGTAAGGTTCCAGGAATTGGGAGATAGAGAACGCATATGGAAAGGGACACGAGATCTTACTGAAATAAGATATGAAGAAACAGACATACAAATTTTTGCAGATGTGGCAATATCAGATCATGCCCCTGTCACGATGAGGTTACAAATTGGGAGATGTGAAGATAAAAAACTTTCCTGAAAACTGAATAAAATGCATTCAGGATCCTGAAGTTGAGAAGAGGCTAAAAAATGAAATTGAACAATTTTTTGAGATAAACGAGACCGAGGGAATATCCGAGGCAACAGTTTGGGAGTCACATATATATCAGAGGAAAATTGATCTCCATAGGCATAGAAAAGAAGAAGGAAAGACGAAAAAAAATTAAACAGGTCATTGAAGAACTACAAAAATTGGAACAAATACAAAAATAAGAAATGGGATAGATAGATATCAGAGGATAATACTGAAAAGAGATGAGTTGAAAGAACTGATGGAACAGGACTCTAGGAGGATATTCAAAAGAGTTGTTAAGAAAGATACCAATGGGGGAATAGGCCAGGAAAATATCTAATGAGAAGACTCAGGAATAAGAAAGGCAGGAATTTCATAGAAATAAATTAGAGATGGCAAGGGAGAGAATATGTATAAAACATCAGACATTGGCAGAAGGTTCTATAATTACTATAGTGAACTGTATAATGCAAGAAGGGGAAAGTATAGGGGAACTGAGGAGGAGGAGATAAAAAGAAGACCGAATTATCTAAGTGAGGTAGATTTACCACAAATAGAACAGGAAAAATTGGAAAATCTTGAAAGCCCTAGCTATCACCCAAAATGAAATTAACTTGGCCTTAAAAAATACGACAGTCGGTAAAAGTCCTGGGCTAGATGGGTATACAGTAAGGTACTTGATAAAGTTTAGAGATCTTCTTGTCCCTAAGATATGTAAATATATAAATACGATAGGAGAGGGATCAGAAATGAGGGAAGAATCTCTTCAAGCTTACATCACGCTCATTTTGAAGGAAGGGAAGGATAGCTCTCAATGTGCAAGTTATAGGCCGATTTCATTGTTAAATGTAGATACCAAACTGTATGCAAAGGTACTGGCAACAAGGATGAAGGACCTGTTGCCTGAATGGGTACATATGGACCAGGTGGGATTTCTACCAGGGAGAGAAGGGAAGGACAATGGTTTGAGATCCTTGATATTGGTACAAAAAGCTAAAAAAAAAACAAAAACACCGGCAATATTATTGTTGAAAAGGCATTTGATAGGGTCAACTGGAGATATATGTTTGACGCATTGTAAAAGTTGGGGATGGGTCCTAAAATGCTGAACTGGATAAAAGGATTATATAAAAACCCATCGGCGGCGGTGAAGGTAAATGGAACCTTCTCTCAAATTTTTAAAATGCATAGTAGTTATAGGCAGGGATGCCCCCTCTCCCCTTGTTGTTTGTGTTGTCATTAGAACCATTCATGGAGAGGGTTAGGAAAAGTAAGGATATTTGGGGGATAAGAGTAGGAGATACAGAGCACAAAGTCGCTGCTTATGCAGACGATATGTTGTTCTATGTTGTCAATCCTAGAATAACATTACCCAACTTAATGAAAGAATTAAAACATTATAGGGCAGTATCAAATTTGATAATAAATCCTGTAAAATTGGCAATTCTAAATATTAATCTCTCAGTTATAGAAAATAAAAACTTACAAAAATTTTTCCTGGAGGAAAAATGAAATAGGATATCTCGGAATAAAATTAACGACATCGGTAAAAAGTTTTTATCAAACAAATTACATCCCTCTGATAAATGAGATAAAGGATGAGTTGAAAAGATTAGTAAAAGGGGGGGCCTCTTGGACTGGAAGAATTAATTTAGCTAAGATGGTGATACTTACAAAAATATTATACAAATTCCAGATGCTCCCGATTGCTCTACCGGGAGCTTTCTTTGCAATAATTAGAAGGATGATTACCAAATTTATATGGGCAAATAAGAGACCAAGGATAAGTTTTATGAGGCGTTATGTAGAGCAAAAGGAAATGGAGGACTGGGATTACCAAATATGAAGAACTATTACACAGCTGTAATTTTGTCACAGGTAGTAGCTTGGTCATTTAATTCACAAGGGAAAAGTTGGGTAAAAATGGAAGGAGAACTAAGTAAATCACAATTAGAGAAAATGATTTGGATACCTTATGGGTCCCGCACATTAGACGTAGAAACAAGTGAACTGACTAGGATAGTACTGGAAATATGAGATAGAATACACAATAAGGAAAATTGGAAATTTAATTCACTGTTGATTCCACTAGAGGGAACAGATTTTTTTGCATTTAATTCACTGTTGATTCCACTAGAGGGAACAGATTTTTTTGCACCTGGAAATGTTAAAATTTGTGGGAGATGGATAAAAGATAAGAATGCACGTTTGAAAGATATCATAAAAGGGGGGAGAATATGCACGTTTCTAAAGTTAAAAAAGAATAAGGATTTGTTTGTTAGGTTTGATGGATGAAGGTATAACCAGTTACATGATTTTGTTGCGAATTTACCACAACCGTTGAGGGAAGTAGAGGAAATTAATCCATTTGAAAAACTAATGAATGTTGATGTAAGCCCAAACCATATCACTTCAAGGATATATAAGATCCTTATGGATCTAGATGGTGTAGAGCCCCCTGGGTATGTAGAAAAATGGGAAAAGGAATTAGGAAAAGAAATGAACCCACAGCAAAGGAAAATCATCTTTAACTTAACACATAAGGTAACAAACATGTGTACAGTAGAAATGAACTATGAATGCTTAGCGAGATGGTATATAACACCTAGTGTTGTCCATAAGCAGCAAAGGGATAGCCCCCCATGGTGTTGGAGAGGTTGTGGAGAAAAGGGCAATATGGAGCACATTTGGTGGAGCTGCCTGAAGATACAGAATTATTGGAGGGAAATAGCTCAACATATACAGGAAATAAGTGAGGTAAATATTCAGGGACATCCATGGAAATGTTTATTTTATTACTTTGAGCCCTCTTTGGAAGTATATAAAAATAAAGTATTGCATCATTTAATTACTGCGGCAAAGGGTTTGATCCCAAAATTTTGGCTAGTGGCTGAGGTACCAAGGATGGCAGACTGGATAGAGAGAGTGGAAAATATTGTTAGAATGGAGGAATTGAGATGTACAGAAGAAGATAAAGTGGGAATGTTTAAAAGAATATGGAGTTGCTGGACGAAATTTAAAACTTCGGAAATTTACATAGATTTAATTAGAGTAAAGGAGGTAGTTTAAAATCTATGGTGAAGTTATGTGGATTAATAAAATAAGGGGAATTGGATACACATAGAAAAAAGATTACAAGGGTGTAGGAAGGGTGGGAGGGAAAGGGTAGGGGGAGGGAGGTAGTGGGTAACAGATTGTAATTTAAAAAAAGGTATAACATGGAAGATGTATTGTGTTTTAATATTGTTTATATAATAACCAAATAAAAATTTAAATAAAAAAAAAAACAAAAAACAGTAAAGTAGTCCATGGAGTAATCCAGTTTACTATGCATTTTGCCTGTTTGTTGCATGTTTTTGTGTGTGGCAAAACACGCATTTGGTTCCCGCATCTGGGGCGCCATTAACAATAGCACTGCAAGCACGATGCAGATTTTTTTTACATTTTCAAGGAATGCGTGTAGGAACGTGCATTTCTTCACACATTTCCAGAATGCGCAGATCTGAACGGACATTAACTGATAGGGGAGGCAACACAGTAAACTTCTGTGACATGTTTTGTCTCCATTATTGGCAATTTTCTCAAGTGGACGCAGTATATCGCAAGTAAACACTTCATAGCAGTTTGCAATGTTGTTCCACCGTATTTCCCCTTATTACCTGGAATTAAAATAAAAACTTGCGCGCTTCTATGGATCAAAAAACTAGTGATCGTGAAAACATATATTATTGATTATGTTGTAGCCGCTATAGCATATATGCCTCTCTCATATCAGGCAAAATCAATCAAATAGTGCAAACAGTGCAACGCTACAAATCATGAAATGTGCAAAGAAAAAGTGATCATTGAAAAAATATAATAAAATAAACCATATAATAATAAATGATATAAAAGTCCAAACAATTATCTTCTATATATGGTGCTCCCTTCCTCCTGTGATCACCAAGTACTCCAACCCCAAAAGTGCACAATTCCTCCACCCGATATCTGCTCACCTCCAGCAGTGTGACCTCACATATTATTATGCTTGGTTGAACTGCACTTTTGGTCCCACAGGGGACACTGAAGATCAACTCGATGGATAATAGCTGTTAACATCTCGGCCAGAAAACATCTCTCACCACCAATTTACCTCATAAATGAAAAAAAAGCTTCACATAGTGCGTAAAAAACTGGAAAGCTTTTATTTGCACTACACATATCCCAATGCACACTCACAGGTTACAGGTGCCTGCCCGCACCAAGTATGGAAAGCCTCTAATGAAGCTTCGAAATCTGAAGAAACTGTGCCATCGAAATCAGCTCTAATAAAACTGCAGCGATGTACCCTCCCACTATATCACCATTTCATATACAAATCGTATAACACAACTGACATAAGGACCATCGATTAGATTACCAGAGTGTCTTCTGATCTGGATCCATATGAAAGGAGGTGTAATACCACTGTGATGATCGCTGGCTCCGTATTGCGTTGTGACATCATCCAAAAGCTCCTCCCCGACACGTTTCATCATGTGACTTTTTCAAGGGGGATCTGATTGGGCCATCCGATGCTAAACAACAATATATGTAGACCATGGCGACATTTTGTTGTAGACAATACAGGCGCGCCATTTTTGAGGTGATATGTACTGTATCCTAATTGGACCAAACCTCACAGGGGATTTTAACTAGTTGAGAACTAACTGCATTAATAGTTAATCCAAATAAGAATGACCATCACTATCCAGCACAGATTCTCAGATATCCCGGACCAATAAATGTAAATTACAACAATAGTAGGCATACAAATCCATTTCCACAGCATATAATATTAGGGGTACATATGATACTACTACACCTCAACCTCATAGCACATGCCTTAAATATTAATTAATAAAATAAATCAAATTAAATGTAATAATAAAAAATAGTATATGATCTAAAACAATATAATACTATTCCCCTATTTTAATGATCACTTATAAAACAATTTAAATCAAATTCTTTATTCATTCCTCTTGGGGCCAGAGTCTTCAGCTCATAGATCCAAAAAGACTCCCTTTTGCTCAACTCTGTAATCTTATTATCACCCCTCCAGTTACAATTGTAGGACTCAATCCCCCAAAATTGCAAACCTGAACAATCCTTATGTGTATCTAAGAAATGTCTTGATACAAAATGTTTGGGAAATCCCTTACTAATATCACGAATGTGTTTGATTTTCTCCTTATTACCTTTGGCACTGAGGCCCCATTCACATCTCAGCATATCAGAATCACGAGGCAGATTTGTGCAATTGTGCCTGCATTTATGGAATGTGCTAAAAGAGCATCAAAATGTACAATGTGCACTTGGGAGCCATTCATTATAAGGCCTTTTTGCATTACAATTTTTTGTGCAATATACATGTGCCTCTACATTTCATACATAGGGCACACCATTGACGTGTATGGACTGCGCTATGTGCGTTTGTCACACCAAGGAAGCCAAGGTACCCAGTTTTGGTTTGTTCTCAGGTGTTGTGTAGCAATCTTTGCGTGTTTTATCACACAACAATCACAGAAAAATTGCCCCACATTTGGGGTGCCTTTAAAAATGCATGTCAACTAAATGCATGTTGAGCATTTTGCTGCAATGTTATCATGATTTGGAAATGCTGGCAGAATCTCACTAATTCTTTCTGCACGTCTAAATTGCTTGGATGTGAACAAGGCCCTTGACTGCATTCACACCTGAGCAATACAGAAGCTTTTCGGTTTTTGGTGCTTTTGCGTATTTTTGGCATGGCATGTAGGGCAGCCCATTCATTTGAAATAAGCTGCCCTCTGCTCCAAAAACACTCCATAGTAGCTCCTGTACCATTTTTTTGAGCTAACTTTGGCATGTTTTTGAATAGTGCATTTTGCGCATTTTTGGGTGTTCTGTTGCACGACAAAACACTCGTTTTTAGTATGTCTAGGGTGCTGTTAACAATGAATGGCACCCAAATGCACATTATGATTTTTGGCACCTTTTTTAGCATGTTCCAGAAATGCATGCAGAATCACGCGTTTCAGCCTGCATTTCCAGAATGCACTAAAAATGAGCCAAATCACACAATGTGCATTTGGGTGCCATTCATTGTTGACGGCACCCCAAACACACTAAAGAAACAAAGAAACAGGTGTTTTATAGCATGACAAAGTGCCTGAAAAAAAAATTTGGCTCCAAAAATTGGTACAGGAGCTACTATGGTTCTTTTTAAGGAGTTTTTTCAAGTGAATTGGCTGTCCTATATGTCACCCCAAAACTGAGTAAAAAAAACAGAAAAAACGTGATGCTCCCATGTTGAGGTGAACGCAGTCTTACTTGTGTCTGATTATCACTATGGGAGGTTTATGTGTCTTTCTGATAATGAATGTAGGGACACCATCCCTAGCAACCAATAACAATAAGTGTGTTATTTGCCCTGTAGTAGGTTTCTCTTCCCAGCTACCAGCTCCTGCCTGCCTATAGAGAGACATCTCCTACATCTACAGATACAATGAGCACTGTGATTAGCGGGGTCACTCTAATAGGGGCAGCTAAACTATGATGACACTCTGATGGGGCAATTATTCTATAGGGGCACTCTGATGGGTCAACGCCTGAAAAATACATAAAACTCCGGTGTGTGTGACAGTGGCGTAGCATGGTTTGCCAGCACCCAGGTCAAAGCAAGTATTGCTACCTCTAAGCCATGTGGCATTGGCACTCCCTGAGTCTCTTCCACCAGAATATATATAATCTGTGCCTTACCTTACCCCCAATTTCTCTTCCTCTTCCAGCACAAATCTCTGTGACCCCCCTTAATCATCCCTCGTCCCAAAACAAATCCCCCTTTCTAGAATAAATCCCTTTCCCAGCACATCTTCCTCCACCACAAATCCTCCCCCTTTAAACCACCCCTTCCTCCTTCTAGCCCCAATCCTCTCCTTTCCTAACTGCCTCCCAGCACAAATCCTCTTACCAACATACCCTCCATCACATTTCCCAGCCTAAAACTACCCCCAGCACAACCTTTGTTAACTGCCCAACCCCCTCCAGGTCGAATGGCCCCAAAGTGCACTTCCGCCTGGCAGCACTAGGGTTGTTGGTTCGAATCCCAACCACGGCACCACCTGCCTGGAGTTTGCATGCTCTCCATGTGCGTGCGTGGGTTTCCTCCGGGTACTCCGGTTTCCTCCCACACCCCAAAGACATGCTGGTAGGTGAATTGGATCCTGTCTAAATTGTCCCTAGTATGTGTATGTATGAATGCGAGTTAGGGACCTTAAATTGTACACCCCTTGAGGGTTAGGGACAGATGTGAATGTACAATATATGTATGTAAAGCACTGCGTAAATTGATGGCGCTATATAAGTACCTGAAATAAATAAATAAATAAGTGCAATTTCCCCTCCCTTAAAATCGGAAACAGACCCCAGATCAACATGGCCTAATACAGGGGGACATCCCTCCTCTTGGCACCTCCTCCTCCTCTTGTGCATGATACATGTTAGAGCCAAGGAGGATCCTAGTTTCCCTTGGTTCTGACATGTATTTCTGTTACAGAAAGCTGGTGGGGAGAAGTGCATCTGCTGCAGAGGAGGAGTATATGGTACTGGGGACCCAGGGCACCCTGCTGGACATGCAGGGCAGGTGCCCTGGGTGTCCAGTATTAGCGAATCCTTGCCAGTTGAATTTGTGGAGCCAAGTGTCAAAATTTGTTCTGACACTTGGCTCTGGGACTCAGCCCAGATCCATGGCATCCCAAGATGGTCCCTTGGAAACCAGGACAGCTGGAAGGTATGTTTTTCCACCCCCCTAAGAATTTTGCACCCAGGGCAACTGGCCCTGTGGCCCCACCCATACTATGCATGCCACTGGTCTGTGGTTTCAGGTGCTCCAACCTACAGGGCCAAAAATGCTGGATTCTGAATGGACACCGTTAAGTATAATGGGTATGTTGAATGTTGCCGCTCTTCAAGAAATGCATAACATATTGCTTTGATGTTAATGGCGGCTATAAATTTTGCCATAATAACTGGGATCTTTGTTGCAGAGACTAGAAAAGCGAATGTTGGACAAAGGACAGAGCTGAATAAGAAGAATTTTTATTCAAATCAAGGTTATTCTAATCATTGGTTCTCAGTATGTTAGGTATCCTTTTTGTAGGTCAGTAAATAATATATTGAGGTTTTTTTTCTGGTGATGCTAATGGTAATGAAATTCAAGAAAATCAGCTGGGATGTAGCTGATGGATTTGATCTGGTCGCATGTTAATTCAAATTATGTTTGTAAAGAGCGGAAAGTGGACCTGCATTGCATTTTAGCATCATTTTTAAAATTCAAAGCAAACCCCCCTGTCCGTTCTTGTCTCCATGCTTTATTTTGCTGAGCAATCATTTTTAAAAACACCCCTTAGCATTCCTGGCCTTGACCTTCTTGAGTAAGGGTAGATGATTCATGTATCATTTACTTCCTGGAATCCATCTGCCCTTAGCTCAGGTATAGGCTGAGCTGAGAACCCTCCCTCCCCTCCTGAAGATTGATGGGATGTATGACATCATTTGCCTAGGTATAGAATTCAGGAAGTAACTGAAAAAGTGTAAAAAACTGTTTAAAACAAGCAAATATGATATACTTTCCTATCTATTTACTAATGCTAGCAGCATAAAGATTAAATATAGTCCATGCTGATTGGGAGAGTGAAGTTCCACTTTAAGTAACTAACAGAGATTTGTATAATTTAACATATCCTGGATTGCTCACTTTTGCAAATTGATCACTAACAAGCATCTCACT
The DNA here is from genome assembly GCF_062004578.1 of Staurois parvus. Classification (NCBI taxonomy): domain Eukaryota; kingdom Metazoa; phylum Chordata; class Amphibia; order Anura; family Ranidae; genus Staurois; species Staurois parvus. Next base: position 5,423,086 of record NW_028317827.1, on the reverse strand, counting down.
GTACACAATCCTTTGTAACTTCTAGAATTTCCCAAGGAAAGAACCAAACTCTATAAAAAATGTATAACTTTCTCATTTGCTATCACTGACCCACAGGTTGAAAATTTCATGCCATTCTTGAATCCAACATCAAGGTTTAGGATGGTAGAATGGCATGAAATTTTCAGCCTGTAGACCAGCAGCAGTAAATTAGACTGTTGTGTTGCTCCCCATAGCATATCTCCGATGTAAAAAACAGAAACTCTTTCTGTATTCATGGCCAAACTTTTTCTAGTTTAGGAGTAGGGAAGGGTTAAAATCCTTGTCAAGTTTTTATTGCTATCTGTGTCTTCAATAGGGAGATTCCCATCTCTATTTGTTCTGGTATCACAGAAACAAAAAGTGATAGTGACATTTTACTGTTTTAACTAGTACAAGATTAGAGAGGAAATCTTTCAGTGGGGACACTTGTTCAATGGAGACACAGGGGGTTTAACCCCTTCTAAACAAAAGTGGCCATACATTTATTTTAGGAGGCTCCTATGCCTGTAACAAGCACGTTTGTATCTTCAAGAACCTAGGACTTGTGTATGGCCACTCCAGGATGGTTTAAAAGAGCTTCTGCATCGCTCAGGTGCTTACTAGGGATAAGTGGAATGAGTGGAGTTTGGCAAAATTCTGCAATGGTAATTTTACTGTCAAACAGATTGTTTAACCGCTTCCTGACCACCCTATGGCAAAACTACTGCTAGAGGGCGACAGGGCTGTGCAAAATCACATATGTATATGTGATTTTGTATTTCCAGGTAGGGGGCATGTGCCCTGCCCGTGCCTCATTTGGCAGCTACAGCTGTAGATTTACTACATCCAAACAGATTATGCACTTTGCAAGTGCAGTTGCACTCCTTTCCCTCAGATCATAGCAAATATGGTGAAGCTCAGCTTATCTCCATCTTCCAATCATGTATAAGCAAAAATTCACCTGATTGGGTATTCTTGCATCTGGCTGGGTATACTTCACAAAGTGAAGCTTTACCACATTTACATTTAATAGGAAAAAAGAGTGCAACTGAACTTGCAGATCGTACAGTCTATTTGCCTTTAGTAAATCAGCCCCCTATGTGTGGATTGCTTGAGCCGTCAATAATTATTTTAAAAAAACGATATAATACCAGTCCAGAGAAAAAAAACGTTTACAGATGGTGGCAGGCAAAATATTCTTTTCAAGATACATTTAATAAAAGACAGCAATTTTTATTAATACATATTTTATCTTATTGTATTATTATTGTGTATTATTTTATATAATTTTTATATAACTTGTATATAGAGTGGGGGCCCTTCAGTCAGGGGGGCCCAGGGCAGTTATCCCTTTTGCCCCCTTATAAATCTGGCACTGCTACAGGCTGGTGGTTATTCACGGCACAGGAAATCAAGACTGGCCCGTAGTCAGGCAAGCCAATTCAGGACCGTGAATGAGATCAGGTATAACAACGTTAACAAAAGCAAGGTCAGGGTATAGGCCAGAGTCAGTAATGGATGAGCAGGTCAGGAACCGAGAGAGCAGGTAGAAACGTAGTCCAGGTGCAAGCTGGAGTCATTGCAGGTGGATGGCAATTGCAGGTCAAGACATGCTGGGTCAATAACAGGTAGTCTAGCACAAAGACACAGATTCACAGGGAACACTGTAGATAATATAGTGCTAGCTACAGTCAGGTCCATAAATATTGGGACAACGACACAATTCTAAAATTTTTGGCTCTATACACCACCACAATGGATTTGAAATGAAACGAACAAGATGTGCTTTAACTGCAGACTGTCAGCTTTAATTTGAGGGTATTTACATCCAAATCAGGTGAACGGTGTAGGAATTACAACAGTTTGCATATGTGCCTCCCACTAGGGGACCAAAAGTAATGGGACAGAATAATAATCATAAATCAAACTTTCACTTTTTCATACTTGGTTGCAAATCCTTTGCAGTCAATTACAGCCTGACTGTATGTGCAGGGGACCATTTTAAATAGCCTATTTGGCACCAGCATTAACAACAGGAGTGCGCACATGTACATAGGTAGGGCTAGCAGTAATCCCTGATGTGAGGCTACAAGCCAGCCTGCACCTGTGCATGGATACTTGCATAGAAGTACCATTCTGCATACTGGCACTGACTTTCTGACAATGTCCCTATTTTTCCTGTAAAGTTGGCGAAGCAAAAACTCTTAGTTTCCGTCATCCCTACTATATACCGTTTTTAGTATTGTGTAATGCCTCCAGGAGCCATTGTTGAATGCCAATTCTCCCAAAGAAATTTGACTCATTGATAATTTATACATTTTCCCCACTGATGTCAGACATACATTAGCAAATGGTCAAGTCTTTAAAATGTTCTTTTTATGGGGCAGCCACCAATACATTCAACACATGACTGTAGATAAGAGCAGCATACTCTCTCAGCGGAAGGACCCAACACAATATATATGGAGCTCAAATCATCTATTTGCACAAAAATAGATTAAAATATGAATTAATATGATTATTGAGTATGACAGCCACTGATGCGACTTTCTGCAGCAAAATCATTGGTGCCATTAGAGCTGCAAGAATCAGAACATTCTTAACAGCTGAGAGTATCAATTGCTCCCACCTGGGGAATGTTTGCTGCTAAAACACATATGTTGATTGATGGATCCATGTCAAACGCCTTGTGTCATAACTTCCTCCTTTTATGTTCTAATGCTCTGCTGTTCAGCATTAGCATAAACACCTGTCAAAATGTATCTTTTGGAGTCGCATTAAGTAAGTGGTTTGATTTATCACATGATCAGAAAGAATTATTGAGCTGGAGAGATTGAGAAAATGAATACATTGTTGGCTGTTTTTTTCTTTATATAATATACATATAGTGCAACATACTCCCTCTATTAAGTGCCTGTTGGGTCAATTCAGAAATCTTTATGCCTGGCCTTAGACTAGGGTTGCCACCTCATCCCTTTAAAACTGAACACATAATAAATACATAGGTTCTGTGGCTGATTAAGGCAGTAATTAAACTCACCTAGTGCCTTATCTGCATTACATTAGCCACAGAACCTGTGTAGATAATATGTGTTTGGGTTTAAAGGGGCAATAAAGCTGCACATTAATGCATGGCAAACAGCATTTTTTCTGAACATGACCACATTGTATGGTAAAGCACAATTGGCATTGTTCTACCATTCATTTTAGGGTGTATTTCTGAACAACACACCATGCAAATGTACCTGTAGTACCCTCTTCTAGTTAGGCTGTTATAAATATAAAAACATTATTTTATTATCCATATCATTGTAAAAAAAAAGTTGATCAACATTAAAAAAGGGTTTTATAAAAAAAACTAATGATTTAACTGATGTCAGGGGTGGACTGACAACTCATGGGGCCCCCGGGCAATAGGGGATCATGGGTCCCCTATGTCCTCGCCCACACTCAAACCACACCCAAAAAAGCCAATGAAAGGTACCAGGGGCATCTCATGGGACCCCCTACTGACCCTGGGCCCTTGGGCAGTGCCCGAGTTCCCAAATGGTCAGTCCGCCCCTGTACAGTATACAATGTTTCACATATCCATATTCGCCACAAATATATTGCATTTTTAGTGCATCCTTGTTACAGGGTTACATTTCAAAACAGTACAATTTTCAACAACATATACACAGTGGTATCCCCAGCTAACACATGTACAAAACATGTCCACACTTTTACAACCTGTTGAATCTTGATTGTTAGTTGCTTAGCTTGGGGTATCCAACGTGTTTCAAAGCTCTTTTCATTAGCTCCTTCCTCAGGAAAATCATACCACTCTGCAATGCAAGGTTCTTATCACAATCAACTACATCCACGCTACAAGAAATAATATTTAAAGGAAAAAAACGAAATATTCTCAAATATATGTTACATTACAAAAAAGATTTTTTTCTTATGTATATCATAATGTTAGATATGGAAACCATCTTCTATAGCCGAGCTGTGACAAATGGTTGCCGCCATCGCCCCTGTGGATTCACACAAGGACCTCTTAAACCTCACCGCCCACTGTCATAAAGAAAAAGGAGGATACTAATACATTTGACTTTAAACAAAGGGATTCTATATCTCTCATGTGTTGAGCTAAATGAATAGTTTGGGATTTCACCCATAATTCTGGCTGAATAAATCCTCGTAATGTATATTCTTCCTCTTAGAATTGGGAAAGAAAAACATCTCCCATATTTTTGCCAAAAGTTCACCGGCAAAGCACCAATCCAAAATTACACTGTCTTCAGCTAAAGAGATTATATATTCAAATACCAATTAATATCACAAAAACAACTCTATCTAATCAGATTTGTGCAAGATTCAGATGAAACTAATCTGGACCATCACAATGACTACTGGCTAATTAGAACACGCAGGAGGTGGGACAAGTAAAGCATCCTTCATCACTATCAAGAAATTTAAAAACTGGCATGTTTGTGGCACCACTGGTGTTGGAGCAGTCATGTAAAGTTATGTGTTGGTACAATTAGGTGCAAGCTACGTACTTCTGCAGCCACTTCACTACCTTCATCAAATTGTCATATTTACTTTACTTTTGCAACTTGGAATAATGAGTTTTACCAACACGACAATGAATTCTTTAATTGCCAGAAGCATGTTTGTCTTTTTGCAGTGCAGTTCAAATATTTTAGGTTTGTATTCTTATACATGAACACAACGATACTTATTATTATTAATAATGATTAATGTAGTGCCATCACTTCTCGTGACTCCATAATAATTTTGTTTCTAGAGATGTTTAAAAACAATAGATGGAAATAATAAATGTAATGTTTATGAGCTATGTCATTTTTGGCAGTTAATTTTGATGAACATTGTTGCAATAATTATTCATGATGAAAAGCTGCATTATCAAGGTAATATTTCACCTGTAACAATACCTATTGCTTGGAAATGTACTATTTTTCTTTTATAATAGAGAAAATAAAGGAAACAGCAAAGCAAAGGAAGGGGGGCTGGTTACCTTGTCATGCTGTGGCTCTTGTATAGATCTGGGAGCTTAATGCATATCTAAACACAAGTACAAAAATGTCATATAATATATTGTGGTGGCATCATAAATGTTCTCCTTTCAGGCTTTGTTTCCTTTATTTTCACCTGGCGATACTGACAGTAACACACTTCTTGTTCTAAGGTGACAACGCTCATTTATTGTACTGTGTCCAGGGAGGAGCAGCATTGTCACCCATAAAGTCCACAAGGAGAACTGAGACCAAACTATTAACATTGCAGAAGACGGAGAAAGTACATGAAGTTATCAGCTCCCAAGATTTATGGCAGGATCTGCAGATATTTTTTGCACTTACTGACAAAACAATATGCTTTTAATGGAATATTTACCAGATCAAAATGGAGAAAATAAGGGAAGTTTATGGTTAAGCTGGCCATACACTGATTGAAATTTGGCCAGTTCACCAGGGATCAGCCACATTTCAATCAATGTTTGGGCTCAACCGCTCAACAGAAGTGGATTGTTTTAATTGGCTTCTGTCACAGGGACATGTTGGGAAATGTTTGATGGATCAGTGGGTGACCGCTATGAGAATACAATGTCCTAGTGAGAGGAATTTCTCCACCAATCCCATTTATGCGAATGGAGGAATCAGCCTGCTGGCTAAATGAAAAAACAAAAGTGAACTGCATATGGCCAGCCTCAGAATTTACATACACTTTTCTAAGCAAACAGATGATATATTGTAGAGAATACAAGAGTGTATGTGGAAGCAGTATGTGTATTTTTTTTAGGCTTTTTCCCCTCTGTTTTCACCTAGTGATCTGGCCATTAGCACAACTCCTGTATTAGAGTACACCCACTCTGGATGAAGGAGCACAAGAGTCACCTTTGGATAAAAGCATTGTCAGTCTGGGGAGAGGGGAGTGTTAGATGGACTAGCAGATTTAGATACACTAACAAATTGAAGCTAAACTCCAACTAACACTTCATAACCATTACAACAAATAGTTGCTTTTTTTTTCCTTTTTGGGATAAAGATTTTACATGAATAAATAAAAGCTGATCATTGTAAGCACTCCACATAGATGAAAGCTGACTGACCGAAGATGTCAGTGTCCGGGGAAGAGCTCTGGGAAACCGCAGCGCCAGAAAAAAGGCGAGTATAGTTATGCTGTAAAGGCTCTGGGACATACCAGGAGCCCAGTACAATGGTAGCTGGAGGCTTACAATATGACCCTGCACCAATTCCAGCAAGCTAAACAAAAATGGAAACCACCCCAATTCATAATGATCTTTCAGGGCTCATTCACATGTGCGGCAGGGACTGTTGCTTATATTAACAACAATCCACACTCAGATTGCTTTTCAGAGGTGTTTGATGGGCGGTGAGGAGGCATTGTATCATTCTAATCTCTGAACCGTGCACTTGAATAGGTCATAGTCGGCAGGCAGTAGTGACAGGGGGTATATTTCCTGCAGCGGCCGAGGCATGTGTAACCCCTCCCGGGCTGCTGCGTCTGCTAAAAGGGTAGCAGATGGCGCGGTAAAACTAAAGCTCACCTGCAGTTTTACTGCACCCTGATTGCTCCTGTGAACAAGCCCTTAGTGTACGGTGGACATGGAAGGGCTTTACACAGAGCAAATACGGTAAGTATTACACCTTATTCCATTTCCCCTAGAGTTAACCCTTGTGGGGGTGGGCACTGCAAGGGTGTCTTTTGGTCTAATTCTCAATTTCAGCTTTAAGGATATTAAAATGTGTAAACGTGACAATGAATTTGTGATGTTAGAGAAGAAATTGAAGCACCTATTATGTTTGCCAATAGATATTATGATATGCTTTGAAAACAGCTTAAATCCCATCCCCTGTCAAGGACAACAATAATTCAGTTATATAAAACCCTTATAACACCAATTGTCACGTATGGCGCAGAATGTTGGAACCCATTCACAAGCAGATAAGAAAAGGCTTGATGCGTTGCAAAGGAAGGTACTTGGTAATAAGGAGGTGTACTTGAGAAGCAAGTGTGAAGATCTAGATATAATAATGAGCTTTATGAAAGATAGTGGAGAAAATGTTCATGTTTGGGCACAAGAGGAATAGGGAAATAGCAAAAAATTGTTAAAGATACAAAAATAATATTGTCTTCTGTTAAGTGAGTACAGTACATGCGTGTAATGACAGTATTCAGTATATTAATACCATCTTTTATTTCACGCGCCTTTATTGATATTTTTTTTCTCCTGCTGTTCAGTAAACCATTACCTTTTATTTTTATGCTTTAAAAGCCAATTGAAGTCTGATAGAAAATTGCATTCACCTTTTCAATTGCAGCAAAATGACAGCTTTTCAAGACTTAACTGTCATACTTGTGTACATGCACCCCCCCCCCCCACCACAACCGAATGTCTGCAGCTAAGTACTCCTTCTCTCTCTGAGAGCACCGTCTTGCGGCAATACTGCGGTATGCCCCCTGATCTTTGCTGATTGAAGTAGGGGCTGTTTTCTGGGCTCTACATAACTACTGTATGCTTTAGGGACATAAGAACCAGTGTGAACATAGGCATCCAATACCTGAGGTTTCAGGTTCTTCAGGCAGTGTTAACTCTTCAAGAGGGTGAAGGTCGGCAAAAGTAGAGTAACTTTATGTTTTCGGGACAGTTTAAAGAAAAACTCCAGCCATAAATGTGAAAATGAATGCCCCATTTAAAGATACAATCATAAAACCAGTGTTTGCTGTAATATTCTTTTTCATTCCAGAAAATTTCTAGTTAGGCTGTTAGGTAAATTTAGTTTCTAACTCCATTGTAGTGAATGGAGCAGTGATTGATTGTATTGATCTGATCAGGGTTTCCAGAGCTGAGAGTTTGCCTACTCCCCCCTGCCTTTGAAAGAAGTGTCAAAAACAGAGCTGGGGTATTCAAATGATTGGTTGAATATTTATCTTGCCACAGCCAATCACTGGAAGGTAACGTCCAGAAGGTGGCTGGGAAGGTGATAAATCTGCAGGAGGCTCGAACAGAGGGGGAGATTTGCTAAAACTGGTGCATTCAGAATCTGGTGCAGCTGTGCATGGTAGCCAATCGGCTTCTAACTTCAGCTTGTTCAATTAGTCTTTGACAATAAAACCTGGAAGTTGATTGGTTTCTATGGAGAGCTGCACCAGATGTTAGGAGATAACAGCACAGTGGCTAAATGGTTAGCACTTCCACCTGGCAGTACTAGGGTCATTGGTTTGAATCTCAACCATGGCATCACCTGTTGCATGTTCTCCCTGTGCCTGCATGGGTTTCCTCAGGGTACCCCGGATTCCTCCCACACTCCAAAGACATGCTGGTAGGTTAATTGGATCCTGTCTAAATTTGCCCTAGTATGTGCATGTATGAATATAAGTTAGGGACATACTACAATCTAAAGGGACTTTATATTGTAAGCCCCTTGAGGGTTAGGGACTGATGTGAATATACAAATGTATATGTAAAGCGCTGCGTAAATTAACAGTGCTATATAAGTACCAGAAATAAATAAAAAACCCTCGGAGTGTTCTTTCCCTCCAGAGAGGGTTCTAGTTCTCTTGGGGCTGCTGCCGTTGGAGACAACTCCACTAATGGCAAGAAGCTGCAGTCTGGGCCTCAGCTACTGCTGGGCTGAGGGCCTGGGGAAGATCACCTGAGGATTACATTTGTTGGAGGGCACCCCACTGAGTTCAACCCATGTATGGGTATCCTGGTTGTACACATGATCTATAAATCAAATTGTGTACAAGCAGCCTGTCGGGTTTTTCCCAAACCATTAGTGCCAGCAACTACAGTTGGAAACACTAATCATTGTGTTCTGATAGCAGGGAAGTCTCCTCGACGGCCAGAACACAATAGTACGGGAGGGATCCCCTATCCACATTGACTGTGTTGATGGAGGAATCAAGCAATTTTCTTTCCTTCCACCTGTGGTGGAAGGAATGAAAATTACATGATATATGGCCTACCCAAGTGTTAGGGTGTGACTTAGTTGTTAGGTTTACACTAGTCTTTAAAGTGGTTGTAAAGGCTGAAGGTTTTTTTACCTGCATGCATTCTATGCATGAAGATAAAAAAAACTTCTGTGTCCAGTAGCTCCCCCAGCCCCCTCAGTACTTACCTGAGCCTTATTGCAATCCAGCGATGTGAATGACAGCTGAGGCTGTCTTGGGTCTCTGCCTCCTCACTGGCTCAGACAGCAAGCGGGAGCTATTGGCAGCTCCTACTGTTGTCAATCGCAGCCAGTCAACCAATGAGGAGAGAGAGGGGGCGGGACCAAGCCATGGGTCTGTGTGTAAATGGACACACAGAACAGCGGGTGCCCCCATAGCAAGATGCTCACTGCGGGCTCACCCAACAGAAAGGAGGAGCCAGGAGAGCCTGCAGAGGACCTGGGAAGAGGAGGATCCAGGCTGCTCTGTTCTAAGCCACTGCACACAGCAGGTAAGTATAGAAGAATTTACATGCTTGTTATTTTCCTAAAAAAACACAAAAACAAACCTTTAGACTTGCTTTAATGACCTTAGTCATTTGTATTGTTTCTGTGCCTTAATACATGTGTGTTCACATGCATTGTGTTAAGGCAGCCCACACTACAACACACCTTAGAATGCACTTGTACTATTTTTGACAATGCAGCACATCACAATGCCTAGCATATGTGTTGTGGTGCACTGTAGTGTAGGTGCAATACAATCTACTGTATATATGTGCTGAAACACGCTAGTTTTAATGTGCCCTTAGCAGAACTTAGGAAATGTTGGTTCTTTTTAGTATAGCAAGCCCAGCACAGGATTCCAAGCACCATAAACTAATGTATCAAATTGCTTTACATAGGTTTTAAGTAATTTTCCAATTGTTATGGTTTTTCTTTTTTTCAGCAAATACTTATTGTAAACACACTATACTAATTATTTGTGTGTTTTGCAACCTATTATATTGTTAAAGCAGAAATATAACACATTACAGTAAATGCAGTTATGTATTTAGTTATAAAACCCCATATAAATATATATAGTATATTTTATGAATTCTTTATTTAAAAAATGTTCACAATGACAATAAGCAAAAACACATAAAAATGCACAAAATACAGAGACCTAATCATCCACGTACAAATTCAGAAAGGGTACCATTAAGATACCACCAGAAGTCTAGATGTAGTAAACACAGGTACAACATTAACCTGTCTTGGACCTAATGTATAGCCCAACAGACTTCAAAAACTAGAAAGTGTAGGGCCTATGGCACAGATGAGTAGAGAAGTTTGAAAATAGAAAAGAAAGAAAGGGATAAAGAAGAAGAGAACAAAAAAAACACACAAGGGGATGGGGGGAGAAAGGGAGGGAAGGGGTGGTGGAAGGATGGTGGCAGATGGGGCAGCACTGCCACAAAATATATTTTTTACATGCAGCTAGTGAATCTGTTTATATATCAGCCTCCTGTAATTCCCTGTACAGCAGCTTTCACATTGCTAGATGGAGGACAAGAGCTAGGAACCAATCTGTCTCTGCACTGTGCACATGCGCTGACAAGGAACATGCCAACAGAAAAAGGAGGAGAAGACAGTTACCCTCATCAGTCACTTGCTGCTCATTCAATGTCCCTTCTCACCATAAAAGCAGAGAGCTGACTACGATGTATTACTTAACTGCAGTAGAAAAAAGTGAGGTCACTGACCTGGCTTTGATGTCTGGCAGGACTGTGTTAATATCATGAAAGAAAGTATATGTGTCACCTTGTAAAACAACCCATTCAGTTCAATAGAAATAGGCAAAAAAATTAAAATAGAAAGGCAAAACATTTGTGTATACGATATATATACAGTCATGGCCGAAATTGTTGGCACCCTTGATATTTTTCCTGAAAATCAAGTATTTCACACAAAAAAGGTATTGCATTAACACATGTTTTGCTATACACATGTTTATTCCCTTTGTATGTATTGGAACAAATATAAAACAGAGGCAGAAAAGCAAATATGACATAATGTCACACAAAACCCCAAAAATGGGCTGGACAAAAGTATTGGCACCCTTAACTTAATATTTGGTTGCACACCCTTTGGAAAACATAACTGAAATCAGTCGCTTCCTATAACCATCAATAAGCTTCTGACACCTCTCACCCGGAATTTTGGACCACTCTTCCTTTGCAAACAGCTCCAGGTCTCTCTTATTGGAAGGACACCTTTTCCCAACAGCAATTTTAAGATCTCTCCACAGGTGTTCAATGGGATTTAGATCTGGGCTCATTGCTGGCCACTTCAGAACTCTCCAGCGCTTCTTTGCCATCCATTTCTGAGTGCTTTTTGACGTATGTTTGGGGTCATTGTCCTGCTGGAAGACCCAGGATCTTGGACGCAAACCCAGCTTTCTGACACTGGGCCCTACAGTGCGACCCAAAATCCTTTGGTAATCCTCAGATTTCATGATGCCTTGCACACAGTCAAGGCACCCAGTGCCAGAGGCAGCAAAACAACCCCAAAACATCATTGAACCTCCACCATATTTTACCGTAGGTACTGTGTTTTGTTCTTTGTAGGCCTCATTCCGTTTTCGGTAAACAGTAGAATGATGTGCTTTACCGAAAAGCTCTATCTTGGTCTCATCTGTCCACAAGACGTTTTCCCAGAAGGCTTTTGGCTTACTCAAGTACATTTTGGCAAACTGTAGTCTTGCTTTTTTATGTCTCTGTGTCAGCAGTGGGGTCCTCCTGGGTCTCCTGCCATAGCGTTTCATTTCATTTAAATGTCGACGGATAGTTCGCGCTGACACTGATGCTCCCTGAGCCTGCAGGACAGCTTGAATGTCTTTGGAACATGTTTGGGGCTGCTTATCCACCATCCGGACTATTCTGCGTTGCAATCTTTCATCAATTTTCCTCATCCGTCCACGACCAGGGAGATTAGCTACAGTGCCATGGGTTGCAAACTTCTTGATAATGTTGCGCACTGTGGACAAAGGCAAATCTAGTTCTCTGGAGATGGACTTGTAACCTTGAGATTGTTGATATTTTGCCACAATTTTGGTTCTCAGGTCCTCAGACAGTTCTCGTCTCCTCTTTCTGTTGTCCATGCTTAGTGTGGCACAGACAGACACACAATGCAAAGGTTAAGTGAACGTCTCTCCTTTTTATCTGCTTTCAGGTGTGATTTCTATATTGCCCACACCTGTTACTTGCCCCAGGTGAGTTTACAGGAGCATCACATGCTTGTAACATTCTTATTTATCCGCAGTTGTGAAAGGGTGCCAATACTTTTGTCCAGCCCATTTTTGGAGGTTTGTGTGACATTATGTCGAATTTGCTTTCTTTCCTCCCTTTTTTTGTTTTGTCCCAATACACACAAAGGGAATAAACATGTGTATAGCAAAACATGTGTTAATGCAATACGTTTCGTGAGAAATACATGATTTCCTGGAGAAATATCAAGGGTGCCAACAATTTCGGCCATGACTGTATATAAAAAAAACATTATAAATACTTTTTTTTTTAGTATGTCACATATATAGTTACATAGTTAGTCTGGCTAAAAAAAGACCAAAGTCCATCCAGTTCAACCAAATAAAAAAAAAGTTATAATCCTATACTCACAGTTGATCCAGAGGAAGGCAAAAAAAAACCACAGCAAATCATGAATCAATTTGCTCCTGGTGGGAAAAAAAACTCCTTCCTGATCCCACGAGAGGCAATCGGATATTCCCTGGATCAACTCTACCTATAAATGTTAGTATCCAGTTAAGAAAGAATCCAGGCCTTTTTTAAAGCACTCCACTGAGCTGGCCAGAAACAACTTTTGGTTGGTGCCAATCAATGCAGCATAATCAGTGCCTCCTCATCAATGCCCACCAATGCCACCTCATCAGTGCTGCCTATCAGTGCCCATCAGTGCTGCCTATCAGTGACCATCAGTGCTGCCTATCCATGTCACCTCATCAGTGCCCATCAGTGTTGCCTATCAGTGCATCCTCATATTGTAAAGCGCTGAGCAAACTGTTGGTGCTATATAAATCCTGTATAATAATAATAATCAATGCACATTAGTGAAGGAGAAAAATAAATTATCTGTTTGCAAAATTTTATAATAGAAACAAAGAAAAACTTTTGTTTTTCAAATTTTTTGCTCTTTTTTTTGTTTATAGTGCAAAAAATAAAACAATCAGTGGAGATTAAATACCACCAAAAGAAAGCTCTATTTGTGTGAAAAAAATTGTAAAACGTTCCTATGGTTACAAGGTTGCATGACCGCGCAATTGTCATTCAAATTGTGACAGAGCTGAAAGCTGGAAATTGGCGTGGGCATGAAGGGGGTAAATGTGCCCAGTAAGCAAGTGGTTAAAAAAAATTTGCCTTTAACCCCTTGACGCTGACCGTACAGCAGCTAGGCCTCGATACTGAGCGGCCTCACATTTGCGTACCATTTGAAAACACATACGCCCTGCGCGCTCCCAGCACATATGTCGGTGTCTCATGAAAAGGTCCCGATCTCCCCTTGCAATCGGGACCTTTTCCGATCATGTGACCGCCGTGACAGCAAATCATGGCAGTCACATGACCCTAAAACCTGCCCCGCCTCCCGGCCCTTTAAGGGGTTTCAGACACCTGCATGAAGAGGTTAATATCACTTTAACTATTTAAGTGAATAGGGCCACACCACAACCTCATGTAATGTACACAGTTGTGACACAGTGCTGCAACCATTCAGGGGTTAAAACAGGCATCCTGGTGGAGACAGAGCTGCCTGTCAAATGCCTCTGAAATGCGATCCAGCACAGATGACTTTTCAGAGGAGCAGCAAGTGTAAACAAGCCCTAAAAGCAAACAAGTAAAAGCAAAACTTAGTAAAAATGATAATAACATCTACAGTCAGGTAGGCAATAACTTATGAAGCAAATGTATTAAAATTAAGCTATGATCCCCTTAATACACTCTTTAGCTGACAGTAGGGATCATCAAGGTCATAGTGAGAGATGTAAAAGTTTGTGCGGTGCACATTTAACCTGTACCCTGGTCACGCTGTTTATTTTGATTTCTTTTTTCTTTATGATGGGTAATGATTAAGCAGCTCAAAAATAAAACAGCCTGTTGACATTTCACAGAACATTTGGATGGAGCGAGGAGTTTCTTTAAAATGCCAACTGAACCATTCAGTAAACAAGTTATATTTAAAGGTGAGGCTGACAATTCTCTGTGGAGCCTGCACAAAAAATATGCAGACACCATATAATTCTATGCGACAATTCGATGTGCTCATATCTGTACTTTCAGTGTATAACCTATGTCAAGATGTTACATAGTTAGTCTGGCTGAAAAAAGACAAAAGTCCATCCAGTTCAGCCAATAAAAAAAGAAAAAAAAAATGTGTACTCATATACAGTATAACTGAAGTTTTTGTATGATTTTGTACTCAGATTATTTCATACGTGTTCAATAACAATGTACTGAAACAGAAAACTATGTGAGCGCACAGACCCCAGCAGGAGGGTGGAGGGGACAGGTGGAAGGAGCTTGTTACAATTGTTGGTGGTAGCGGCGTACTGGGGTCAGTGCAGACCATGTCACTCTGCAGTGTCAATCCTGGGTGGCATTTTGTGACCATAAAATTGCAGAGCAGGAATGGCTTGCACAATTATTTTCCAATCCTTGTAAGCTAACGTGGAATAAGAAGTCATCTGTGGACGTCACAAGGTCAGCATGGCACAGCTATTTATCTGACAGCTGGATGAGTGCAGGGCAAAAGCTCAACATCGAGAATGGTGGAGCTGATGGCATCCACGCATCGGCGCATTACAATTATTGTCTAACCTGACGAAGGGTCACACAATAGTCTGCAATTTTTCTTAAAAAATCTTTACCTGATGTATAAATAAAATCCCTCGCTAATTACTCAGCTATACTCCTGCTCTGCTATTAAAGCACTTCTGTGCTCTGTTCAATGAAGATTTGACCCTCATGGTGATCTTAAAGGAAGATCCTGAAGCAGAACTAGACTGAGAATCCCAAACTGAAAACAGTGTTATCATTAATTTTTTATATTCAAAGCAAACTCGCCCGTCCATGTCTCCATGCTTTATTTTGTTGAGAAATCACTCTGAAAAACACCTGTCTAGCATTTCTAACCATGGACATCTTGAGTAAGGGCGGATGAGCATTTACTTCCTGGAATCCATCTGTCCTTAGCTTAGGCATGCAGGCAGGAGGGTGTGCTTAACTGAGAAAGCCCCTCCTCCCTTATTTCAATGAAAGAAAATAAAAATGCCCATGAAAACTCAAGGGATGTATGACATCATTTTGGCCAAGGACAGAAACCAGGAAGTAACTAAAATGTAAAAAAAAAATAGAACAAGCAAATATAATATAAAGTATCTTCCTATCTATTTACTAATGCTAGCTGTGTAAGGATTAAAAATAGTTAATGTTGATTGAGAGAGTAAAGTTCTGCTTTGGCATCTGAACCCAGTTTTGCAACTTTGACATGTGTTAGTAAAACTGTATCATGTCATTGCAACTACTTTGTAGCCAGGTAAATTATACCTTTTTTGGGCTTTCATTTGGTGGTAAATGGTAATGGATATCTCTTGATTTTTATTTTTAATATCAAAGGAATACTGGCCCACAATAGTAAAAAAATATAATTTTTTTAAATTAGGCTGTATACTTCTTGATATTAACTACTTGCCCTCCACCCTATAGCAGAAATACTGCTACAGGGTTGCAAGGATGTGCAAACTCACGTATATGTACGTGATTTGCATTTCTGGGTAGGAATGTGTGCCACCCTACCCACACCACTATTGGCGGCTACAGATGTCATTCACTGGGTCCCAGCCGGTGACTCCCGTTCGGCACTAGGCGATTGTCGGGGAAAGCCGACAGGAGAAAGACCTGTGTGTATACAGCACAAGTCTCTCTCCTGTTAGCATGGACATGCTGCTTTGTATCTCTCTGCACAGCATGCCTCCCTAGTAAAACACAGCACACAGTAAAACACACAGTTAACCCTTTGATCGCCCCAGATGTTAACCCCTTCCTTCCCAGTGTCATTAGTACAGAGTCAGTGCTTTTTGTTAGCAATGATCACTGTATTAGTGTCACTGGGGATTCCAGTGGCAGTCAGTCCCCCCCCCCCCCGTGTCATAATGCCCGCCACATTCTGCAGTCCCGCTATAAGTTGCTGATTGCTGCCATTACTAGTATTGAAAAAAAAGAAAATTCCAGTATATATTCCACTATTTGCAGATGCTGTAACTTTCACGTAAACCAATTAATTTACACGTATTGGGATTTTTTTTTAGCAAAGACATGTAACAGAATACATTTTGGCCTAAATTTATAACGAAATTTGATTTTTAACATTTTTATTGGATATGTTTTATAGAAAAAAGTCATAAATATAGTTTTTTTATCCAAATTGTTGGTCTTTTTTGTTTATAGCACAAAAAATAAATGCACAGGCGATCAAATACCACCGAAAGAAAGCTCCATTAGTGGGAAAAAAAAGAACGTAAATTTCATTTGGGTGCAGCGTTGCAAGACTGCGCAATTATCACTTAAAATAATGCAACGCCGTATCGCAAAAAATGCCCTGGTCAGGAAGGGGCATAAATCCTCTGGAGGGCAAGTGGTTAATATGCCCTACCACCAAAGAATAACCCAAAACAAAATCTCCTGCTCCCGCTGATTGCAGCGATACCACATATGCCTGTGTTTGTTGTTTGTACCTGAAGTAGGGCCAAGAATCAATAATGTGCACTTCGCTTTTTTATCTTACCTAAAACACACTAACACTAACTGACATTAAAGCGGTTGTAAAGGTTGAAAGCTTTATACCTTTATGCATTCTATGCATGAAGGTAAAAACCTTCTGTGTGCAGCAGCTTCCCCAGCCTCCTCAATACTTACCTGAGCCTCATCGTGATCCAGCAATGTCAATGAAAGCCTCGGCTGCCTCAAGTCTCTACCTCCTCACTGGCTGAGACAGCAAGCGTGAGCCAATCGCAGCCAGTCAGCCAATGAAGAGAGAGAGGGGACGGGGCGAAGCCGCGGCTCCGTCTGTGAATGGACACACAGAGCAGCGGGTGCCCCAATAGCAAGCTTTTTGCTGTGGGGGCACCCGACAGAAAGGAGGAGCCAGGAGAGCATGCGGGAGAGCGAAAGGGAAGACTCACTGACATAATCAAGCTCAGAATATGAACCTGTAGACAGCAGCAGCACCCTGACAGATCGCTCAGATAATAAAGCAGAGGTCCCTGCTAAGGTCAGGCACAACTGACCCCGTTCCCAGGTTGCTGAGATGTTACAATTGCATGATGATTCTCACATGCAGGAGAATGCCAGTACTAGTGCCACTCTACCTTTTGGTGAACTGGCGAGTACCAGCGGCCTAGTATATCCTGGTCTTTTACATAACAGCACTGCAGTATCACTTGGTGACGTGGCAAGTCCCATAAGTGCAGTACAAGCTGGTGCAGTGGCTAGCACAAGTAGTGTCCCACAGCCACCAAGAATTCGAACATAGGTCCATAGAGCCCCTAGTGTCCTCTTGGATGTGTTTACAAATCCTGATTGGCAACCCACAAATTCTGAAGGACACGTACTTCCCCCATTCACTTCCCAACCCAGAATTCAGGTGGAAACAGCAAATTTACCTAATCCCCTTAATTTTTGGAGCTGTTTTTCACGGGAGATCTGTATGGATTGATTGATTGTGGATCAAAACAATTTATCGCCAACAACCCAAATTCAAACCTTGCCAAACCTTGTCCACAAACCCGATTCATCATATGGCTGTGTTCTCTATTGATATTGCCAGGCATAGATATGAGAATGTAATGTGATTTATGCATTTCAGTGATAACACACTCTGTCGGCCTCAGGGTGACCCTGAATATGACCAGCTCCAGAAAAGTCAGCCCCTTGTAAATTACCTTAACCAGAAATTTGCAGATGTGTATACTCCCCAGCAAAACATCTGCGTTGAGTCCCTCAATAATTTTTCTGGCCACCTTGCATTCACACAATTTCTTCCCAGGAAGCGTGCCAAATATGGGGTCAAAATGTATAAGTCCTGTGAGAGGGCAACAGGCTATACATGTAAATTTCGGATTTACGAGGAAAGAAAATAGTCACGTGTAGTCCCGTTTGCCCAGACTACATGGGGAACAGTGGCAAGATAGTTTGGGACTTTTTTCCATATGGGGTATCACTTATACTTGGACAATTTATATACAAGCATGCCACTATTTAGACATTTGTACAATTTTGGAATTGGCGCATGTGGCACCGTGTGACCTAACCGCTGGGGTTTCCCCCAAGGGCTTGTAAATACCCCACTTAGAAAGGGGGAGAAAGCCTGCTTGAAAAATTATGAATTGCTCACAGTGAAGTGGAAGGACAAACGGGATGTTTTTGTCCTATCCTCCATTCACGCAGACATGACCATCCAAATTTCCACGGCATCTGGTATTGTTGAGAAGCCCCTCTGTGTCCTATAACCTTAACATGGGAGGGGTGGACTTCAACAATCAGATGATGATGCCGAACTTAGTTTCCTGTAAAGCCAGACGCTGATACAAAAAAGTGTCTGTATATTTTTCAATTGGCTTTGTACAACGCTTTTGTGATTTACAAAGCGTCCTTCCTAAAATTCCAGGAGGAGATCATCACGGCCCTTTTGTATCCAGAAGGTGCTGTGGCCCAAACCCCCAACCCAGATGCAGTGAGCTGGCTGCATGAGAGGCATTTTCCTGATGCCACTCCTGGTACCCCAACCCAAATGTGACCCTAAAAAAAATGTTGTGTCTGTAGCAGACACAGAATTAGGCATGACAAACGCTTTTTTTGTCCCTTCCTGGCCAACCTGGTCTCTGCCTTAAGGACTGCTTCCATCGCTACCACACACTAGTAGAGTATTTAGTATAGGGTACAGCACGGCACAGTCTAGGGCACATATTTGCACAAGGTCTTGAAGGATGTTAGGCAGTCAGGAAACTGGCTAACGCATTTTGAGAGACCCTAAAAACTGGAATGCTTAAGTTTTTGTTAAAAAAAAGGTAAAATAAATAAGTCAATAAAAAAGTAAAAAAAAAAAACAGTTGTCGTTTTATTTAGTTATTGTTTTATTGTTAACCATTGTTGTTTTCTTTGCAGGAACGCCATTCAGCTGCAGCACCAATCTGTTTATTCTGACAGCAACCAGGTGTGCTCTCAGAATATACATCAGTGTGTGCAACGTTGCTGAATGAGTTTTTTAATCCCCAGTTAAAAAGGAACATATATGCCCAGGCGTGGGCGTCTGGGGTGGCCAGTGGATGACTTGCTCCTATGCTTTGGCACATATATTTTCTCTAATGTTTTTGGAATAGATTTCAGTAAAAACGTTGCTGTTTTATTGAGCTATTGTTTTATTGTTAACAGTTGTTGTTTTCTTTTCAGGAACACCATTCAGCTGCAGCACTGATCTGTTTCTTTTGACAGCAACAGGGCGTGCTCTCAGAATATACGTCAGTAGGTGCAGCACTACTGGATGAGATTTCTCATCCGCAGTTAAAAAAAAGAACACATATGCCCCAGCATGGGGGCCTGGGGTGGTCAGTGAGAGGAAAGCTCCTATGCTTTGGCATCATCCTGGTATAGTTTTTTTCAGCCAGCGGTCAGGTTTCATGTAAAGGCAATCCTAGCGACTAGTTAGCTGCAGGATTGCTTTTACAAGCAGCGGGAGGAGATCATGATCAAAAAAAAAATGAAAGGGGCAGTGTAAAAATTTAAAAAATTAAAATAAATAATTAAAACAAAAACTAAAGCATCCTCGCCCCCCTCGTCAACTGTGTACGCAAGCATCGGCCCCATGTTGGTATGCAAACAGCGATTTCAACATGCATGTGAGATATCGCCGCGAACATCAGATCAAAAGCAGTAATTTTAGCTCTAGCCCTCCTGTGTAAATCTAAAGTGGTAGCTTGTAAAGGCTTTTAAATAGTTGCCTATGGATAGTAAAAATGTATGTAGTTTGTCACCGTTGCACGGGACATGTGTAATTTTAAAGCATGTGATGTTTGGTATCTATTTACTCAGCATAACATAATGTTTTATACTTTACCAAGCAATTGGCCAATATATTGTGTTTTTGTGCATTAAAATTTAAAAAAATCATTTAAAATGACAACTTTATGTAAAAAAAACAAAATTGTAATTTTTCAAAAACTTGTGGAAAAAAAATGAATCTTCTATGGACTCAATATGCCTCTCAGCAAATAGCTTAGGGTGTCTACTTTCCAAAAAGGGTCATTTTGGGGTGTGTGTACTGCCCCAGCATTTTAAATGCGAAAGGCAGTCAGAAAGTAAAAGCTGCATAAATTCCAGTATCTTTACCATTGTTTGTAGATGCTATAACTTTCACACAAACCAATTAATATACACTTCTTGGGATTTTCTTTTTACCAAAGACATGCAGCAAAATACATTTTGGCCTACATTTATGCTGAAAATTGAGTTTATTATGCGGGAAGGATGAGCCAGGAGTGCTGGCGGGAGACCCGAGAAGAGAAGGATCTGGGCTGCTCTGTGCAAAACCATTGCACAGAGCAGGTAAGTATGACAAGTTTTTTATTTAAAAAAAAAATATGGGTTTACAATCGCTTTAAGAGGGCTATACACAAGTGGATTTTTGAACAAGTATTTTATGTACATTCATATGAAAATTCTTTGTGCTTTCAATAACTGGACGAATGTGGTTCAAAAGTACTTCAGAATTTCAATTGCTTTTAAGATTCGATTTTGGAATCAGTGTAATGTCCTGAACGAAAATCACATACTCTCTCAGAGTTCTGTTTGTTCAAGAGAAATTTTCCATCTAGCTTCTTTACTCTGGTTGAAAACAAACGTCAATTTGACCCCACTAACATTTAGAAAATCGAATGAGCATTCCTGAAATAACAAATTTCTAACAAGTTTCTACCAGTGTATAGCCAGCTTAATTCTTTAAAAACCATCGTCCCTGCCAGGGAAGGACTTCTGTGCTCTCTAGCTAACCCATTGTGCTCTCCAAATTCTTTCTCCTGTATAAAATATTTATTCATAAAACAAAGATTGTATATATAGTAAAAATAGCTATGAAAAATAAAAAAAATCAGCATATTCCTGCAGCACATTTCACCATGTTTTTGTTCAGAATTATACCTGTTGATCCTGCCAGAATTCCAAAGTAGTAGCAGCACAAACAGTGTTATCAGCCAACCCAATTCACATCTGTGAACTACAAAACCCTTTTCCCTGGGGTATGGAGACAAGGATAGGGGGTGGTGTTCTGTAGTCCTTACACATTTCCTGTCCTAGGGTGCCAAGGCTGCTCCTCTGATTCAGTACAGCGAGAGTGTTTTCATCCTAGGACAGGAAGTGTGTTACGGGCAGGATTACCATTTAAAAATAAATTGTAAAAAAACCCAGAAAAAAAAACAATATTAGTTATTCATGTAAAGGAAGAGATGATTTTGTACTTAAAGTGTTACTAAACTCACAACAGTAAAAATCAGTCTGTATATGCAGTAAAGCATGCTTGTAATACTCACTGTGGAACATAAGAGGTTAATCCACTGCATTGTGTGAAAACTCTGATCCTGACTTCTCTGATCCTCCCCTTCTTCCAGTGTCCCCCTGTTATCTCCTGATAAGAAATATTGCGTGGAGTCACTCTGCACATGCTTAGTTTGGTGTGTACTGCTAGAGAGGTTTTTTTTTTTCTTGAGAGAGTGCATGTGATCAGCACAGGGCCAATCAGCACTGTCCAGACAGAGGTCAGGGGTCATGCAGTCTCATAGGACAGTGAGAGGAGAATGAAAACTCCTCCTACAAGCTTCAACCAGTGCTCTGCTGGGCACTGATAGAAGTCACAAGACTGCTCTAACTGCTGAGAAAAGGTATTTAGCAGTGTTTATTTACTAAAAATAATTGCATTTCCATGACCTGTGTACTGTGGGAGACCAGATATAGTGGATGCAGGGTCCTGGGTTTAGTAACACTTTAAAATAATAATGTGATTTGATAAAGCTCACAGGTGCCCTATTGATTCGTTTGAATGTAAGTATAAATTTTAATGACAGATCCAATAAAATGAATAGTTTCATAGTGATGAGAGTTAATTCTTAATTAAACTGATGCATAGTAATTATCACATAAACTAAATGAGTTGACACACCGCATAACCTGAGAGCCCATAAATTCCACTCTGGACACATTACAGTCTAGGTGGTTTTAATTTTATGCTGCTGAATGATTTAGCCTTTTGCTGGTTAACATCTAATGGAGTGCATTTATTTCAATATTCTGCAGATGAGGCGATCATCACCAAGGGGCTAATTCACTAAAACACTTTGTAGTGTATCCATATATAATTATTTTTTGTTTTATTCACATGGATTCACATGGGCGTACCTGTCCGTACATGAAGGGCTGTCTTTGCGCTTTGCCCGCACAGGATGCACAGCTGTTCCATGCATGTGCCTGCAAGGCAGACCCATCCATGTTAACTTGGACCAGATGGGGGGTGGGGGGTGTTAGAGCTTGCATATAATTTTTTTTTGGTTAATATAAAAATCTTGACTTCAAAAATAATCATTGAAAGTGGTATTAAGCAAAAAAAAATTATATTGCATCTTGCCAATCAGATATGGTGGCTGTGAAGACAGGAATGTTTTCTGTTAGCAATTGAGATGGGCTGCCTAGGCTAGGAAGGGGTTAAAGTGGTTGTAAACCTTTACATATACCCAATTAAGTGACTGACCTCAGGTGATACAGAGAGATTAAACAGATCCTCCTACATAAGTTGTACCTGTTTATCTAATGTTTTCTCTTCTTTACATCTGTTCAAAGTGCTGAAGGTGCACTCTTCAGAGCTCAGTGAGGAGAGTTCTAAGAGATGATTAAAAGGAAGAGGCATCCCCCCTTCACACAGCACACAGGAACAGAGCTGAAGCTGTAAAGCTGAAGCTCCCTCGCTTATCATCATTTTTCTCTTGGTGTCAGGAAAACTTGCCAGAAGTGATTCATGCTGATAACAGAGGAATGAAGCAGCAGACAGAAATGACACTTAGCGCTCTTATTAGAGACAAGGGGCATATGCTTTGTTCATATATCATGTCTGAGGTTTACAACCACTTTAAGTCTGCCTCTGCAATTCCCGGTCTTTTCAAGCTATGTCTTCTCCCCTTTACTGTGAATAAAAAAGAAGAAGGTCTCTGCACTGTGAGCTACTGTCTGCATGGGAAGAAAAGAGAGGCCAAGCCACAGTATGTACAGTAATATCCAGCCACTTCATAGAGCTCTTGCTGGCTTTCGGTCAACTCTCAGGGCAAGACATGCTGTGAAATTGTGTGGAGGAGGCATAGGGTTTCTGGAGATCTTCCAGTCATGGGAAATCCCAAGATGAACTATTACCTTGCAGAGGTATGCCTGGGCAGCCATTCAGTTGTAGTTCGGGAGGGTTAGGAAATAGACTGTGTTCACATTGAACTGTATCGCTGAAGGAAGTTGCTTAGTCTGAAGTTATTCAAAGGTCTGCATGTTGGTTCTGTCGTATCAAAAGAACCAGGGTCTGAAAATCACAAAGGGGTATGAAGCTCAGCTACTACAAAAGGGTTAACTCAGCAAGACAAGGAGGAGGAATGCAGTTGCTATGAGTACAAGTTCAAGACACAAAGCAGCCAAACGTTAAGCATGGCACCTGGTAAGGATGGTAAGGGTGACAGGTCCTCTGGTAGCGAGGGGGTTGATGTTCTGGCCTCCTCACTAGCGGTCGGTTTTCAGTAGCAACTGGAACCATACCCACATTACGGAGATCCATGGCCTGGTCTCAGGGTACGGGAAGAAAGGAGTTAACAAGTGCACACATGAGGTCCGCGAAATGTGCATGGCAGGACCCCATTCTGTTACTGGCAGTGAGGTAACAGAGGTACGCTGGACTGGTGGAGAGGGCAACATACATCAAGTTACAGTGTGTACTGACGCGGGCAGGGCTGCTGTTAGAAATCACATTGCCCAGTACAGCCAACCTGACAGGGCCCCCCTACATAAAAACAAAACTTTCGTTTACTATCTTCAGTTATGAATGAACACAGTAAGTGTTCAGTACCAATCACTCACTGTGTTAATTAAAAAAAGGAAGGTGTCACAATATAGGTGCTCTGCCAGCCCCAATTATTCATTTCTTCCTTAATCCCATACTTAATCCCTTGTGCCTAAATGAAGTACATCCTTAATTCCTTACGTTCTTGTGCTAAATGTTCCCAACTTCAATCAATGCATTTCCCCCCTGTCATCCTGCCAAATGTTCCCAAATTCAATCAATGTATTTCCTCCACTGTCATCCTGCTTTATGTTCCCAAATTCAATTAATGCCTTACCTCCCCTACAATAATGCATTCCAACCCAAACTTCATTAGACAATTTCCTCTCTATCGTTTGTGTATTCTAGCCCAAACTTTGTTAGCCACTTCCCCCCCTTTCAGGATGACCGGCCCCCTGCTGTCTTTCGTCCTACCTCGGCTCTTTGAAGCCGAGCCTCATTGCGGAGCAACGAGGCACGCCGCCCATGGCCCGCCCCTGGTTGCCAGGGCGACCAAGAAGCGCCCTACACCAGCTTAAGAAGGATTATGCCGGGCTCCCCGGCCAGTCTTTCTGCTGCGCAGCCATCGAGGAATCCCAGCTGAGGGGGAACCCTCGTGGCTAACTCTGCCAGAGTAGTCCAAGGATACAGGGGGACCCCACACACGCCAGCCTGCCTGAGACCCCCAGCCAAAGGGGGGAGACCGCACACACCAGCCTGCCTGAGACCCAGCTAAGGGAGAGACCACACACATACTCCGGACTCCAACAGATACCTGTGTCATACTATCTAGCCCCCTGGGAGACTGGGCACCGTATTGGATCCGTGAGTACATGCTTCCCCTGTTTTGTCTGAACTGTTCTTGTACTGTTGCTCTGCCTCACTGTTGGATTACAAACTGTCTGCAGAGACTTTAAGTTGCCCTTGGGACTGGACTACAAGTGTTTTGGCCCTCTCCTTACTATTCCCCTACTGGCGAGGTCACCCTCCCTGCAATCCTTCCATTGAGTGACTGTCATTTTGTCTCAAAGCTTTGTGTGTTTGCCATCCGCTTTGTGTGTTCTTTCCTGCCTACCCTCTGTCACAGAAGGAATGTGATATATTTATCAGATCGTTCCCCCACTCTCCATCCTGATAGACTGTGTGCTTGCAGCTTCCGGTGGAAAGGAGAGGAGGGAAGCCAGCAGCACTGCAGAGGTGGGGCAGCATGGGGTGATTTGTGCAGGGGGGGGCAATTACTGGAATCGAACCCCTGTATGGCTCTCTCTGCCGTAGCTGAAAGCCAGCAGGAGGGAGAGAAGAAGAAGCCAGCTTTCAGCTGCTGCAAAGTGAGCCATACAGGGGATTGGTTCCAGTAATTGCCACCCCCACTGTGTACAAATCACCCTATATCGATCACCCTCCCTGCCCACATCAGATTCCCCCAGCTGCCTAGCCCCCCCTGCTGGCCTGGGCCCTGTACAGGAGGCCTTATCCATGGCCCTGGACACAAGATGGTACTTCCAGACGAATTCTGTATATTTACTGCATACAGCATGGAGGTTCATCTTAAGTTGGGGAACTAATGTAAGATTTCTCACAAGTCCCCACCTGGTCCAAGGCAATGGTGAGTATGCTCCATGTGAAAGGTACCCCCGTGTGCAGGATGAGTAGGCCCCGCTCATAGCTGCACCAGTTTGGATAAATTTGTCTGAAATCTCCCAAATTTTAGGAAAATGAAAACTCAGTTTCTCTCATCTTTAATAGCTATACAATCTTAATGAACATATGTATGGCTCCATCTGAACAGAGCAAGCAATTTACTATTCTAATTCATTTGTATGTATAAGTGTGAGTTTGTGCTATTTAGCTCTGTAAACAACATTTGTTTTTAACAAAGCAGCTGAGATTAGCCTAGTAAAAATTGGAAATTGAGTCTATAACTACAGCAACTTGATAAAAATATAACTTAAAGTGTAACTAAAGGCAAAACTTTTGTCACCAGGACAGTAAAAGAAGGAACATGTTCCAATGGGGACACCAATTCTGGTGATCCCAGTGACAAGGATTCCCTCGCTTTGGATAGACTTCCTACCACTTCCTGCTATGGCAATGGAACAGGGAGTGAAGGGAAATCTCCCCAATACACATATAAAAAGAAAAAAACATGACAGAGGTTATAACCCTCCCTTACTCTTTCCAAAATGGGAAAAAATATTTTGGCTTTAGTTCTACTTTAAATATTCATTTGCAGTATTTTTATATTTACAGGACTAAGGGTTGGTTCACACCTGAATCACACAGGAACTTGGTTGGTGTTGCTGTGTGATTTCTGTGCGACTCAGTGCAGTGAGATTTTCTGCCCATTCATGGGAATGGGCTGAAATTGCACTGGATCGCACAAAAACGCACTGCACCAAATGATATGGTGCTGCGATACCATGCAATCCAGTGCAGACAAACACACTGTGTTTGTGATCTGAGTTTGGGGTGTTGTTCATAATATATTGACACCCACAGCAGATTGCACACCCGGTGCGTTTTGAACGCGGTGTGGGAAATGTGCACAGAACGCATGTTTCCAGCACCATGTTCTTGTGTGATTGAGCCCTCAAAATAATATTTAAAATGTTTTATTTTTTCAGTCCAGAACATAATAAAAAATAAAATATATACAAAAAACAGTATACATTCCCTGTAAAATAAAAATAAGTAACAAAAAGGGACCAAATGCTTGATCAGCCAATCCTAGGAATGCCATGGAACTCTGTGTGTTTTCCTCTGAATTTTTGTAGTTTGCAATTTTAATTAGTATTTAACCAAACTACTCATCACTGTGCAAATAATCAGAATGTATGTGCATGAATTAAAAGCAATTAGCTGCAAAGATATTTTTTATTACTTATACAGCAGTCTGGCAATTTTTATAGCACTAAGAACAGTTAAATCAGTAACATTAGTTTCTCTGGTTATGTTAATCCATTCACTTGCATGTTAAATCGAGCATTAACATTTGGAGAGACGATATTACTACTACATCACAAAATAAATGTTGTGTTGAATGCTTCATGTCCTCATGGGGCAGAAACATCGTTTCTAAAATTGAAGGGAAAAAAATGATTCACTAGTTGTTTGCCGATGTCTAGGAAGCACATTGTAGAGTTGGAGGAATGCTCTGTCTCCTTAGAAGAAAAATCCTATCGCAGAACTCTCTTATAAATATGCCGTATGAATAGCTATTTTTCTAAATTTTGTTTTTGTGGGTGTTGTTTGGAGTATTCACAAATGTCTGAGTTATTAAAGTGTATTTCTAGGCAAAACTTTTTTTAGTTTTGGATAATGCAGCATAAGGTTTGACCCTCTGCCAAATATTATTGCTATGCCCATTGGGTAGACTCACCCCTCTACTTGTACTGGTGACCACTGGGGAATTCTAAGTATCAAAAAGAAAACGGAGCTGCACATCAGTTGCCAGTCCAATTACCATTTGTAGAAAATTGGCTTCAGCTTGTCTCCTCCCAAGCCAAGCCATGCGCAGCCCAGGTAAAATGTTGGCTCTGGGGACCCAAAGACAGGTGAAGTACCCGCCGATGTGAGGACAGCGCTGGATCCCTGGACAGGTGAGTTTAGTAAAAGTCAGCAGCTACTGTTTTTGTAGCTGCTGACTTTTAATTTTTTTAGATCTGACTGAACAACCACTTTAAGTTAAAAGCAAGCACTTCAGGATGCCTCTTATAAAGCCTGATGATTAGTTAATTAGACCTGTGCTGAGCAAAGGTTTACTCTGTAGTTGAACTCTAAGCAGAAAAAAAAACACAAATTAATGCAGTTTTGTAATCACTGATACATCATTAAATGTATTTTTAAATGCAGGCAGTGTAAGTACCTGAACTTGATCTGATATCCACCCCTTGCAGTTGCCATAAAGCAGGGCTTAAGTGTGAGAGGAAGAAGCAGCAAAAGGAGCAAAGCAGGTCATGTATTTGAGATGCAGACATGGTGACTTCTGATTTAGATTAATTTTCAGGCTGGGCAGAATTCTGTACTGTTTAAATCCAAGAAATAGGTTAGGAAGTGAGACAGTGGAGTTGGTCAGTGAAAAGAGCATTTAATCTGCATAAGTGGAAATTTTACACCACTTCCAACTTCCAGATCGGAAATTTCCACGTGTCCTCTGACCTTGACAACTTCTGTCTTTCATGAATCCATGCTGTCTGTTGCTTAAAATATTTTTTTCCAGCAAGAACTCATCTATGTGGACTTTTAGTAAACTCTCCAGTATCTTCCCAACTATAGAAGGTAAACTAACAGGTCTATAATTTGGACTCCTTTTTAAATATAGGTACCACATTGACCTTCCGCCAATCCAGTGGTACTATGCCAATCATTAAAGAGTCCCTAAAAATTTGAAACAATGGCTTTGAAATGACAGAGCTCAATTCTTTGAGGACCTGTGAATGTATGCCATCTGGTCCAGGTGCTTTATTCACCTTTATACTGTCTAAATATTTTTGGATCATATCAATTGTGAGCCAATGTGGATCATCTGGAGCTGTTTCAATACCATGCCCATTATGGACAAGAGCTCCTCCATGCTCCTTTGTATACACAGAGTTGAAGAAGGTATTTAATAAATTTGCCTTCTCTTTGTCCCCAGTCACCCACTCTAGATTATTTTGTAAAGGGCCTACATGCTCGGACCGGACCTTTTTACTATTAATATATTTGAAGAATTTTTGGAGGTTTGTCCTGCTATCTTTTGCAATCTGTCATTTGTTTTCAATTTTTGCGGCCTTTATTTCCTTTTTGCATATTGTTATATTCTTTGTAATGTTTAAACGATGATAGTGTTCCTTCATATTTATATTTAATAAAACTCTTTTGGTATTATTTATAGCTTTTTTAACTTTGGCCGTAAGCCACATAGGTTTGATTTTTAGCCTTTTTACCTTGTTGTCCATGGGAATATATTTTGCAGTGTGTTCACATACAGTCTTTTTGAAGAACTCTCATTTCTGTGTTGTGTTCATTGGTGCCAATATTACCTTCTGGTCCAAGTCTTGGAGAGCAGCTCTTAGCCTTGGAAAATTAGCTCTCTTAAAATTGAACGGTTTTATTTTTCCCATTTGTGCTTGATGTTTACAGCTAACAATAAATTAAATCAGGATAAAAAGCATTGCTCTTGTAACTCTCTAAAAAGGAGCCAATTGGTCAAGATGTATATTGATAGTATTAAAGAAAATAGTGACGCATCACTGTGCTGCTTCTCATTTCACTGTCCAATCACAGGCTGGGGCATGTCCTGGATGACCTGGATTCAGAGGAAAAGGAATGATACTGGTTCTCAGGCTGAAGACATCTAGAGGCAGAAAAAAGTACTGCAGGAAAATCCCTTGATTGAAGCTACCACAATGCTACCATTACTGGAGTGAATGTATGTAGACAGAAACTGGCTGCAGAAGAATTTCAACATTGAGGTGCAATAAAAGATGAAAAAGAAGGTGAAAGTGGGTGTAGTATTGATTAACCACTTGCCTACTGGGCACTTTTACCCCCTTCCTGCCCAGGCCAATTTTCAGCTTTTTTCGCACTTTGGATGATAATTGCGCAGTCATGCAACATTGTACCAAAACAAAATGTTTATAATTTTTTTGAGACAGATAGAGCTTTCTTTTGGTGGTATTTAATCACCACTGTTTTTTTTATTATTTGCTAAACAAACTAAAAAAGACTGAAAATTTATAAAAATAAAAGTTTTCTTAGTTTCTGTTATAACATTTTGTAAATAAGTAATTTTTGTACTTCGCTGATGTGCGCTAATGAGGCTGCAGTGATGGGCACTGATAGGCTGCACTGATAAGAGGCAGTGATGAGGAGGCACTGTGGACATTGACAGGGATCACTGATGGGCACTGAAAGGCAGCACTCATAAATGGCACGAATAGGCGGCACTGATAGGGGGCACTTATGGGCACTGTTAGGCGGCACTGATTGGAACTGTTAGGTGGCGCTGATAGGCGGCAATGATAGGCAGCACTGACTGGCACTGAAAGGCAGCTCTGATGAGCACTGATATGTGGCATTGATGTGCACTGGTAGGCACTGATATGAGGCATTGATGGGCACTGGTATGTGGCACTGATAGGCAATTACAGGTGGCATTGATGGGGAATTACAGGTGGCACTGATGAGGCTACACTGATCATCAGTGCCCTGATGATCAGTGTAGATGTCCCCTCTGAGGAATGCCGAATACAGTCTCTCCTCTCCTCATGCACTGTCAGTTGTGCCGGCATTTCCTATTTACATATGATCAGCTGTGATTGGACACAGCTGATCAAATGACAGAGCCGACGTCATTGGCTCTTTATTGTGATTGGTGACACAGCATACCACCGATCGCCGTGCCGCATGTGCAGTTAAGAGTGGGAGGACGCCATATGACGTCCTCCCAGAACGAGAGAACCACCGCCCACACATCCTTTCCTTATATGGCGGGCAGGAGGCGGTTAAAAAATGGCAAGTGTTTGCAGTCAAGGCAGCCTTTTTAAATCATGAACAATTTCAAGGCACCCTCTAAAATTATGCACAGTCTCGAGGCACCCCATTCTAAAATGTAAAAACTATTCTAATAGTTTTATATAATGCAGCAACATCCACACATGTAGGGCACCCAACATTGGAGGTGATTTATTCTTCGAAAGCAAATACACTTTTGCACACTGGTACTGACTAGTATTCTAGTGTTTCTCTTCTTCCTCAGTTTTTCTCCATCACTGAGCTGATATGACCCCGGTACTGGCAGAGAGGGGCAGGGGAGAGTCAAACAAGGATGCTGTGCAAGCAATCAACATCCTGCTTATCAACTGATGATTTAATTAGTTGTCAGGATGCCGGCGGCTAGAAGGTGTTGATGGTGCACACTGAAAACCTGTGGCTTTGTGTAACTACAAGGCAGGTCTGTTCCACCCGCTGGCTTGTATACAAGGTAAACCATAGAATCAGGATGACCGCCTGGGAACCACAGTCATTCCAAGCCTTACACAGCAATGGAAATATACATAATGCAACCACAATGGAAAGGGGAGCCACACAAGTTCAAAAGTATACCATATCTGTATTCAAAATGATCAGCTCCTAACAACACAGGTCACTACCACTTGTCACAAGCACAGACTATTCTTCCAAAATTATGCCAGTTAGTATATATGACATATGTGTAGCCTCCCCCACAGCCCTTTTAAGTTGCCCTGCAGAACGTTCTTTCCTGTTGCAGCTTTCTTCTTCTGCCTTGTGAGGGGTGGACAGTGCTGGAGGAAGAAATTATCCACAGCACAGGATGAGCAGTGGTCATTTTGAGGGAGATCAAGGGTGAAGGGGGACTGCGATTAGCTGCATTGGCAGCTGGATTGTGAGCCCACTTTTGGCAACATGGAGGGCAGAATATCTATTGGCTGCAGTCATTGGCTAATACTTGGCCCCACTCCTCGATGGAGAAAACTGTGCGCTGAGCCCTCAAGGAAGTTAGTCATTGGAGGGCCATATGAGAGTAAGGCTGAAATGCTGGCAAATATTTTTCTGAATAGGCTGCCAAAAGAGGAACTTAATGAACAAATGTACTGCATCAGGAAGGACATCCTGACTGGGTTAGCCATGGGTCACTGCAGGGCGTACAGAAGGGCTACCAAGTGGCTGTGAGTCTAAACTGTTGTGGAGAGCCCACCAGTGACTTTGTTACTGTTATGGACTCTCCAGAGCGGGACTCCAATAGAGAGAGAATGTGCTGCTAAGTGTTGTCCAGAAACTAACTGCAGATAACGTTAGTGCCAGAGAAACACAGGGCAGAACCACCAGAAGAGGATCGTCAGCTAAGTGCAGGCTTGAGAAGGAAGTCAAGAGTTGTGGGCTGCCATTGGCCAGATTTTACCCAGGAGTTGCAACCCAACTGTATTCATTCACCATCCTCTCTGGGGCAGCAGCCAGCAAAATACCAACCACTCCTGGGAAGACAGCCATCAGGACACCAGAGTGGTGAAAGGCCTATTGTCCATCATTGTGTGCTTATTAGCCACCTGCTTTCATTACACCTTCTTTGCCATGTGTTGCCCAGCATAAGACCATCTTACACTCTTTATCTCAACCCCTTTCTCATTTGAATATAAATATTTCCCTCCTGTAAGAGCTCTGCAATAGGCCCAGTTGAGCCCCAACACTGGCAAACTTTATGTTGTGTACCCCACAGGCCAGTGGACTAACTGTTAACACTGCCTCACTGGGACATGTTGTTGCTGATTTATTGCTGTGCATCTTCCCAACCAACCATTTTCTGCAAGGCTTTTGTCTGTTTAATAAAGCCCACTTTCTGTTACCAATTATGTCAGTGATTTGGGTTCAGGCAGAGTGGGTCATCACTGGGGGAAGAACCCAGCTATCAAGTGATTCCTCCGGGGATAGCATTACACATATATAATAGGAAGTCAACAAAATAGAAACAGAATGTGGAGTAAATAATATTATGAAAGAGAAAATAAAGTCAAGGGATTGGCTTTGTGTACACTGATAGAATAAGTAATAATTACTGAAAAACAGATAGCGTGTTTCAGGTTGTACTGGATTATCCCTGTTATGTCATGGTATAAACAAGCTAGCAGCAGAACAGCAGAGAGGTGTATGGATCGGGAACCTTTCTCTCATCTGCTGAGCCCTGCAGACCCCCTAGGTGTCACTTCTGTATTGTAGACCATTTGTTGAAAACATACAGTATTTTATTAAGTGTTCCTGTGTTTTAGTTGTATTCAATAGGAGGGTCAGTCCACTTAAAAATGGACATTTCTCTTTTCTCTTGCGGTATTTTCCATGATGTAAAATAAAAGACAATAATTGGGACCTCCATAATAGAAGTGGATGCAGATATTCCTATGAAAACATCTAACTATAAGTATACTTGAGATATGAGAAGTGAATGTATGAATCCAATGCCATCCTCCCAAAGCTGAGATATCAGTTTTAAGGTGACTTAAAGTGGTACTAAAGTCCACAAAAATCCATCTACTCCAGTGATAGAATGTCCACGAGCTCCTTCACCGATGTGGCATCTTCCCTCCTGACTTTTTCTGGATATGGGCTCTTCAGCCTCCTTGATTGGCCAGTGCAAGATGATATAACTCACATGCATACCTACCACACGCCAAAAATGTACCATGAGCTCCACATGCGCAGCTCAGTGTACATTCTAAAGAAGATTGTGAACAGGAAGGGTAAATTTGTTTTTTTTCAGAAGAGACATAGCACATCTCTTCTGCAATAGTGCTGCTTACGAGAAATCATATTTAGGCACTCCATTTTGGAGCAAGTGTGTACAAAACCCAATTCTCTCCTAAAGTGCGTTTGTGTGTATCTGTGTTTGGTGTGTGGGGGGAGGAAGGGCATTGAACTGGACTGTAAGCTGCTTTGGGGTAGGAACTGATGTGACTAGTTCTATGTGTTCTATGAGAAGTTTGACTTCGCTATATAGATGCGTGAGATAAATGATGACTAACCAGGTTTCATCTATCATTTCCAAACCTGCACTGGAAACAGATGGCAGCAGAAAAACTGGTTGCCAAGGGCATTTCTTCTTTAGGGCCAAATACTACCAAAAGAAAGCTCTATTTGTGTGAAAAAGTGAGATAAATTTAATTTGGGTACAGTGTTGTATGAACAAGCAATTGCCAGTTAAAGTAGCACAGTGCAGTACAGCAAAAAATGGCCTAGTCATGAAGGGGGTAAAACCTTTCGGAGGTCAAGTGGTTAAAAAAGAGTCCATTGCTATGACAAGAATTAGAAGTATGACATGGTATACCATGGTTAGTGGTCATTTGTCCATCATCGGTATAGTGCAGAGGGCACATTAGTTACTATGAAAACTATCTCCCTTTGAGACCTTTATGAAAATATGAGTTGGCGGTACAAGTATATTATTGAAATAAGTGAAGAAATTAGGAAATATTAGCGGAATTTACAAACATAAGAAGAGTAAAGTCTGAGCACATTTTGACCTCATTACTGTTAAGTGGTGTAACTCACAGCAGTTTGAAGCTATTAGCCTGAAATACCAGGCAGCGCTCCCTTTGGTGCTTAAGAGTTTCTATAAATTTTACATTAAAGAGGTATAACCTCACTACTTACCAGCTGCACCATGGGCTCATTTTACCAGCTTGGATGCATCTATCAGTTGCTCAGTGAATACCAATTATAATTCATTGTGGAGATTTTGTTTTGAAGAGCGCTGTCTAGCAGATTCATGATGTACTGCAAGACAGAGCCATGATCAAGGAAAAATGAGAGGGTGAAAACATGAGGACTGCAACTGCTGCTGTGTATGTGTTTAATAACTACTACACCTGGGTGTAGATACGGGAGATAAGGGGGTTCAACCCTCCCTAAATAAACCCCCATGCTGAGCATCAACCCAATCTTTTAATTAATTTTATAAATATTTTTACT
Organism: Staurois parvus; assembly: GCF_062004578.1. Lineage (NCBI taxonomy): Eukaryota > Metazoa > Chordata > Amphibia > Anura > Ranidae > Staurois > Staurois parvus. The sequence goes on along the minus strand of NW_028317827.1, from coordinate 5,388,494 downwards.
TACCTACTGAGTAATTTTATTATGGATCGTGTAAAAATTGATATAGCGAGCGCTACAAACAGAAATGTGTAAGCAGCTAGAACACCAAAAAAGGCAACCAACCAACCTTATAATGATCAATAAAAAGAGAGGGATAGGTGCAGCGCTTAAATCAGAATACAAAGGAGTACTCTATATATGCATGTAAATCTCAATGATCAAAACAATTTAAAAGTAAATGCAGATGTGATACAATGGTGAACAGTGCGCTGATCCATGGAATATGTCAAAGCACACATAAAGTCCTCATCCCAGATCAGTGGTAAGAAGAGAGGTGAAGAATCCTATAGGCAGATGGAGTGCGCACTCACCAGAAGTGCGTATAAACAACGCATGTAGAGAGGTAAAATCAGCAGAATATCTCCGGCATCAAAACTCTGGTCAGATTGCACTCCGTACCATCCTCTGTCTCACCGCGAAGAGCAGTAACCAGGATTCATCAGACAATGTGGGCGTCAAAGGTACTCCTTAGTCCAGATAGGCACATGAATTGATGGCCACATATAGTGGCTAGATGTCCATGTGCTGTAGCCCCTCTGACGCGTTTCGTGCGATGCACGTTCTCAAAGGGTCAGGGCTACTTATTATGGATCATTTCACACAGTTGTCCTCCGGTCCATTCAGCAGGGAGACTGTGAACAGATTCCCTGATAATTCGAGGCAGAATGGGACTTTTGTGACATCTGTGCCTGTTCATTTTTTCTTTCATTTTGCAACCAGACTTTGCTACTGGGTGAAAATGAACTTGCATCTGTTTGAATGATTCTTAAAGCAGAGTTCCACTCACGTTGTAAAAAAATAAGTCCGCAGCTACGAAAACTGTAGCTGCTGACTTTTAAAAAACAGCCACTTACCTGTCCCGCGGTGTGTCCCCTGCAGCCCATTTCACCAGCCATCCTGTATTCCAGGAGGCCGGCATCTTCAGTGTGGGCACCCAGCTGTGACAGCTTGTGGCTTCACAGCCGGGTACCCACTGCGCATGCGCGAGTAGTGCTGCGGTTCATGAATGGTCCTGTAGTCTTCTGGGACCTGTCACATGTCCCAAAAGACTACAGGGAGGGAGGACACCTTCCGCTTCTGATCGCCTGGGCGATCAGACAGGAAGTGGGAGCGGGTACCTGTCAAATGTGGGAAATGAAAAAGCACAAAGTCCTTTTTTTTTTTTTTCTTTTTTCAGAACCGGACAGACCCAGAGGTAAATGGATGTAAACAGACACCTGTGTAATATATCCACCTGCCCATAAACCAACATGAAATGTCTGATTAGGCCTGCCTGAAAATCAGGTGGACCTGATCAGAAAGCCTGTATGACCCTAGGTTCACACCTAAGCGTTTCGCAGAAACGCAGTACAGTCCATTTAACATGATTTCCTATGGGACGGGTTCACATGTCCGCATTTTCACCCGGTGTGTTTTTTGGAATGGGTCAGGTACTTTTTTGAATGCAAAAAATTGCGTTTTTGGTTCTATAGACTTCAATGGAAGCTCTGCAGAAAACAATGTAGTGTTTTTTGCTGAGTTTTTGCTGCATTTTTGAAGCATTTGCTTTTTAAATCTGCCTAGCAACAAGAATTTTTTTTTTTAAAATGCAAAGAGCATCAAAAACACATATGCAAAAACGCAACGCAAAATGCTCTGCAGAAACAGATCAAACGCAAACTGCATAGGTGCAGGACTATGCGGACTCGTTGCAGGTGCGGGAGCCGTATCTGTTTTCGCAACCAACCTCTGCCAAATTACGCTCCCCGTTTTTTGAGCAAGATTTTTTTTTTTGTGTGTAAAAAAAAAAAAAAATGCAGCTAAACGCTAATGCACAAACGTGACTTTACACAGCTAACACTACTAATGTTATTAAACGCCCAGTGTGCATGGATCCTTAAACTGAGTTCTGGGATTAACAAATATTTTCTAAACAAAAGAGTTTTGTGTATTCTTACTGGAATCTGTGGGTGTTTTGTGTATTTCTTCCAGATCTTTGCTGTAAACTTGCAGTGTGAAACTTGCTTCCTGCAATTAAGACCGGTCTCTCTCCTTGTGCAGGATGACTGGTCTTGTATCTGCCCACTTCTTGTAGTTTTCTGCAGGTATGCAACACAAACACCCCCACAAGAAAAGAAGTCTCAAAGAGAACAATCTGCAGCTTAGAAAAGAAGCTGAAGACGCTCACGTGACTCGGTGGGCAAAACGCGTTGACGTCACAGCGTCCCGGACATTCAGACACCCCCATTTGGCTTTACCAATCAGCCGCACCACACTGGATCTGCCTCTGCAGTCTCATTCACACTCATCTCTGCATGGAATGCATGACCAGTGGCACCATACAGCCAATTGGGATCCATCGGGATCGGTGACCGTATCTGGAGCAGTGAGCTTATACTATTGGCCCGGGTTGTGTCCACATTGGAATGTATCCTTTGGATTGTGATTGCTCAGCTGAGCGCTACACATCTGGTGACTCTTCAGTTGGAAGCTTCGACAAGCTGCGTTTCATTATATCCTCACCCATAGGTCACTGTCATCTGTGGCTGCCGTCTATCAGTGCTGGATTTATGTTAAGCTCACAGTGATTATCTGCCGCTGTCAGTGCTATCATTGCCATACCTTACATGGGGCCCCCGGGCAATAGGGGTTCATGGGGCCCCTGTGTCCTTGCCCAAACTCAAAAAAGCCTATGAAAAAGGTACCAGGGGCATCTCATGGGGCCCCCTACTGACCCCAGGCCCTCGGGCAGTGCCCGAGTTCCCAAATGGTCAGTCCGCCCCTGATCCTTCATCACACCCCAGCACCCCTTACCATTACATACTTTCAGTGCTGGAGGAGCCAGAACTGCGTTCCCCCGCATTCCAGCTGAATAAAAGCCCAGTATATGGGCATATGTATGGGCTACAGAAATAGCTGGGAACTCTCCTGATCTCACCCAGGGACTCCAGCTAATTAGATTTCCAGAAGTAGTAACCGCAACGTTACTTTTCCTCACAGCCAGGCACCAGGAGCTTGTTGTGCTCTCTCTTCTCCAACTCTTCCAAGCCAATGCACCCCTCTCAGTGCTGTTCCCCACAGTCATATAAAGAGGTAAGGGCTGCAAGAGGAGGAACACCAGCAGTGGCAGCACAGGCACCCTGTTCTACAAACCACCTCCAATACTGCTATATCCTTGCTAAGCTTGGCCAACAGTATCAACTTTTCATTATTGTAGCTGGCCGAGGTAAGTTTGGAGCAACTGGGATCAGTGCTGCCTGTCTCCAGGGTGTTACAGTTACTGGGAGTCATGTGTACAATCTCACAAATACCCAGCTCATTTCAATGTGGTACAAGGCCACCATATGGTCCTTTCCCTTGCCCAGCCTCCCACCCTACCCTAATCCCAGGCTCACCAGCTTTGGAAAAAACCCAGCTATGCTCACAGCAAGAAATACATTGTACTGCAGTATGAATAAGGTCTGTCTGTTGGACTGAAACGCGTTAGCATTAACTGTGCCATGGAACAATTTTACTCCTTCATGCAAAAAAAAGAAGATCTTTCTACATTCATCTGTTGCCGACACTCTTTTGATTTGGACACTTATATGCAAGCAGAGGGAGACTGCAGGTTGGGCACGGTGAGATCATATGCTTTCAGTCTAATATATCTGATCAGGTTGTAGCACTCTATCTCTGTTTGGAAGTACATTGTACTGCAGTGCCTGTTCTTATTCACAGAACGTCTACATAAATTTCCTAGCTATTAGCTTATATTTTTTTTATGAGAAAGCATTAGACTGGTCAATAAACTGGAATTCCAATAACATACCCGCAGGTAGCAAAACAGTCACATTTACTTTCTACTTGTCATCAGTTGCAGTCCTGGAGTGTAAAGCAACTCTTGTGTGATATTACCCTCTTGTGGTGACAAATAGGAAATACAATAAACGTTTGGCTGTACCGGTTTATGTCTACACTGAAAGGGATTTTCCACTTTTGTGTCAAATTTGAGAAAACCACACTATACGTTTGTTATGCATTCCCATTCTCACAGCATACCGCATACATTTTTTTTTTAATTGTTTCTTATCTTTTTAGATGTTTCATGGCGGATTCTAAGAATTTCTAGACAGTCTTATGGGGGTTGATTTAATAAAACAGGAAACTGCAAAATCTGGTGCAGCTCTGCATAGAAACCAATCAGCTTCCAGGTTTTAAATTGTGGTGCTGCGCTAATAAACTACATGTGAACCCCAATACGTGATATTCAGTGAATGGGTAAACTTTATCCCCTTAGAAATCAATTAAATCAAAATATTGCATATGCCCCAAAATATACCTCTACACCACCTCTACTAAGTGAGTACATAAACAAAATATTCCACACATACATACACAATAATTATACACATATATTGAATGCCGTGATGCCGAATGAACTGAACGGCAACACCAGTGAATAAATAAAGTGACATAAACGCATGTAAACTTTACATGCCCTGGATAAGCAGTTTGAAAGAAATAATAGTGATCCCACTAGGGGATAAAAATCAAAGTGAATCAGTGAAACCACTCCTTGTGGTAAACATGAGAAAAACAAAGGAAAAGAGGAATCAAAAAGGTAAACGCATGTATATGCTCAAAATGATTTGTGAATCTAAACAATGCCAGTGATCTCACTATGGGATAAATACAGTGGATCTGTGAAACCACAAATGGTGGTAATTGTGAAAGAGAAAATCAGGCTCACCGCCTGTAAATCATTAACCGCAAGCCTACAGGGCACTTATACCCCCTTCCTGCCCAGGCCAATTTTCAATTTTCAGCGCTGTTGCACTTTGAATGATAATTGTGCAGTCAAGGAACACTGTACCCATATGAAATTTTTATAATTCTTTCGTGACAGATAGAGCTTCATTTTGGTGGTATTTAATCACCTCTGGGTTTTTTATTTTTTCTTAAACAAACCAAAAACCACAGAAAATTTTGAAAGAAACAAAACATTTTTTCTTAGTTTTTGTTATAAAATTTTGTAAATGAGTGTTTTTTCTCCTTCACTGATGTGCGCTAATGAGGCTGCACTGATGGGCACTGATAGGTTACACTGACAGGTGGCACTGGTAGGTGGCACTGATGGGCATTGACAGGCATCACTGATGGGCACTGAAAGGCAGCACTGATATATGGCACTGATAGGAGGCACTGACTGGCACTGATAGGCGGCACTGACAGGTGGCACTGACTGGCACTGATAGGCGGCACTGACTGGCAGCACTAATAGGTGGCACTGACTGGCATTGATAGGTGGCACTGACTGGCACTGATGGGTGACACTGAAAGGCAGTTCAGATGGGCACTGATATGTGACATTGATGTGGCACTGATGGACACTGACAAGTGGCGCTGCTGGGGCTACACAGATCATCAGCGCCCTGATGATCAGTGTAGATGTCCCCTCTGAGGAATGCCGATTACCGGCTCTCCTCTCCTCTCGAGCTGTCAGCGTGACAGCTCGTGAGGAGAGAAATGCCGATAACTGGAATTTCCCTGTTTACATGTGATCAGCTGTGATTGAACACAGCTGATCACATGACCGAGCCGACATCTTCGGCTCTTTCTATGGACCGGTTATCCGCTGTGTCCGAGGGACACAGCACACCGCCGATCGCCACGTTGCGCGGTTAGAACGCGAGGATGTCATATGACGTCCTCCCAGAATGAGAGAACCACCTTGCGTCCGTCATATCACTATATGGCGGGCGGGAGGTGGTTGACAATCACTTAAATAAATGATAGTGACCCCCTACTGGATACCCTGATGAAGTCACGTGACATCGTGATGTAACGCATGGGCTCGTGGTGACTCAACTTCCAGGGCGGACGCCATCTTGGAACTCCTATTGAGGTCAATGTATTAGTACACCCACAGCATGTGGATAGGTACTAAAAGCTTATAATTTCAAGTTAAATGTGAGTGGGATTTGATACGTGTTTATCTATTTTGAGTCATTAAACGTTAATGCACTATGGGAGCACTTTGCATTCTCTTTCTGGGCGAATGAGGAGCTATCACTTCTAGGACCACTAAGAGGAGCTGTATGTGGGACCTTGGCCTTCTTTCACAATTACCACCATTTGTGGTTTCACGGATCCACTGTATTTATCCCATAGTGAGATCACTGGCATTGTTTAGATTCACAAATCATTTTGAGCATATACATGCGTTTACCTTTTTGATTCCTCTTTTTCTTTTTCTCATGTTTACCACAAGGAGTGGTTTCACTGATTCACTTTCATCCTCTAGTGGGATCACTATTATTTCTTTCAACCTGTTTATCCATTGGCATGTAAAGTTTACATGCGTTTATGTCACTTTATTCACTGGTGCTGCCGTTCAGAAGTTCATTCGGTATCACGGCATTCAATATATGTGTATAATTATTGTGTATGTATGTGTGGAATATTTTGTTTATGTACTCACTTAGTAGAGGTGGTGTAGAGGTATATTTGTGGGGCATATGTCATATTTTGATTTAATTGATTTATAAGGGGATATTGTTTACCCATTCATTGAATATCATGTATTGGGGTTCACATATAGTTTATTAGCGCAGCACCACAATTTACAATTCAGGTTGACCATTTTTATTGGTATATGGTTAGGTGTTAGCAGCTTAAGCCACAGGTTCACAAGTTCAGGAGGACTTTGATTACTATAGCTTCCAGGTTTTATTGTCAAAGCTTAATTGAATGAGCTGAAGTGAGAAGCTGATTGGCTACTATGCACAGCTGCACCAGATTTTGTATTCTCTGTTTTTAGTAAATCAACCCCTAAGGCTGGCCATACATTATACAATTATCTTCCAATTTTTTGCCCAATTTCCTTTAGATTTCCCTTCAACTGTGTAGTGCAAGGGCCTGCCTAATTGGATACAACTGAAAGTGTTGTTTAGGTTTGTCTTCCTATTATATGGTTTTTGGTAAATCTAAACCAAAAATCTCCAGATAATTGTATAATGTATGGCCAGCCTCAGTGTCTTTGTACCCACACAGACTCTAGCTATGCCTCATACAAAGCAGGAGGTCAGTTTCTACATTTTTAACCCTTTGTTATGACAAATGGTGTTCAAATCTAGTTTACAGCTGATTATGAAGAACTCGGAACACAGTACAAAGAGTGTTAATTATGTTAAATGTTACTGCACAGCCCCCTCCTAAACAGCCAAGGTTTTTTTTCCAAGTTATGCTATGTTCTTGGGATCGTATAACAAATATAAAGTAGGTGTTATGCCAATTTGACTGCAAAAGTAGAGATACACTGAAAGCAGCGCTCCACCCAAAAGGGGAAGCTCCACTTTAAGGCCTCCTACCCACTCCTGTTTGTGAAATGGAGCTTTTGGGGAGGAGGGGAACCCGATTTTGATAGGTACCTGATTCCACTTCCGCTCCGACTGCCTAGGCCAGAGGTCCTCAAACCAAATACGCCAAAGAAATTTACCCAGCCCGCCGAAGAAAAAAAATGATGCTGGCCAGCAAATAGCTAGGCTGCTCGCTGGGTCCTCGGCCATGGCAGCCTGGAAGTCCCTGATTTCACCCGCTGCAGCCGGAGGAGCAACAGGAGAGGAGGAGGAGCGCACACCAGGTACAGTGCATTGTGGTATCCAGTGCGTTACAGTGTACAGTGCATTTTGGTGTCCAGTGTGTTACAGAGTACAGTGCATTTTGGTGTCCAGTGTGTTAGTGTGCATTGCGGTGTCAAGTGCTTTACAGTGCATTTTGGTGTCCAGTGCGTTACAGTGTACAGTACATTGCTGTGTAAATACATAAAACTAATAAAACATAAAAGTGCAGTGCTACACGTTCAAAAGTACTACTAAACATAAAAAATTATAGTGTCCAATAATGTGCAAAAAAACTTGAATTAAACGTAAAGTCCTTAGTGATAAATGAAAGTTCAATTAATTTCAGAAAAAATTTTGCTTCCAAAAAAAAAATGCAAAAAAAATGTGTATATATATATTAAAAATAAACTTCTTGGGGATCCACCATCAGCACCTCCAAAAAATACTGCCTCTTACCAGACTTATGTGACCCCACAATTAAGTGACGGTCAAGAACAGCATAGTACGGATATCAAATTAGGATGACGAACTCCGTTACTGCTGACTTTGGGAGGATACGGTGTGCTCCATACACTGGATGTAGATAGACACCAATAGGATCGCTCTCATTGGATTCCCAAATCAAGGCATGAGCTCCCAAACTGATACTTCAGATAAATTGCCAAATATATACCTAAAATAATGAATTATCCTCAAAGAGAGGTATTTTATGTGACTCAAGTATTTGCCAGCCCAACTGCAGGGATACATCGGTGGGAGAAGCTTCTAGTCCTCTTCTGCTGGCCACATGTTGAAAAAAAGCCCTCATGCAGCTGAGTGTGTTATGCAAACTTTCATTTATCACTAAGGACTTTACGTTTAATTCAAGTTTTTTTTTGCACATTATTGGACACTATAATTTTTTATGTATTTTTTTTTATGTTTAGTAGTACTTTTGAATGTGTAGCACTGCACTTTTTTGTTTTGTTTTTTTATATAATTTTGTTGTCGTTTGCACATTTGGATATTATTTATTCATATTGTTTCACTTTATTGATCTGGTACACCATTAGTTTTGATAGATTTTTATACGCTGCACTGTTTTATTATTTACACAAGTATTGAGATTTTGTCACTTTCTTTTTGTGCAAGCTGCTTCCATGTCTGTAGCGCTCGCCATTTATCTTTGAATTTGTAGACCCTCAGTATTGGTGTTTGCCCATACCTCCCATAAGGGCAGGCAGTTATTGAAAAGCAGAAAGAATCAATGATCTACGAGGATCCTGACCAGCGCCCTTGCAGTTTATTGAGAACTGCGAGCTGTCTGCCGCGGTGGTACCTCCATCAATGATGCGAATGAATGATGCGATTGTGTGGGCGGAGCCCCGCACAGCTGCACTGTTTTTAAAATATGACAACAGGTGCAGGGAGAGCATCCCTTGCCCGCTGTCACTGGAATGGGGGAGGGGGAGGGAAAAGAGAGCTGCTCTAGTAACATATTACAGTACACCCTAAATATGGGTGTAACATGTTGCAAAAGGTAAACTTACCCTTTTAAATAATACACAAGCAGCAAGAAAGGTGTGTTTTTTTTTTTTTTTTTTTTCTCTTAAGCTCACAGGACTAAAACCTGTCGGGAGAGAAATGAGTGGACGGCTATTGCTGACCACTGATTTTGAAAATGCTACGTGCCTGAAATGATACTTTTGGCTTCAAACGTTTAAGCCCCCTTACACCATGCGTTGCAGTAACATAATATTTTACTATATATTAATATGCGCTGCACTCGGGCCCCCTGTAGTGTCCTGTGCTGTGTAATAGAAGACTGAGCGCTCATACACAGCAGCAGACAGAGCGCCCCTGTTGTCAGTCTATTTATCTCTGCTGCACCCTGGAGGGTGTACTTACTAGTATCTTCTGAATATGTAAACCACAGTTTCTATAAAACACTTATGTTTTTAAATAGGTTCAAATATCTGCACTGATTTGCTGTGTGACATTATAAACTACTGGGCCTAGTTGATTACATTCAAAATATGGTGCCTCTCATTCTACAGCTCCCTGGCAGTGCCTCTCACTCTGCATCTCGGGCAGTGCTTCTCACTCTTCAACTCTTACACATTGCCTCTTACTCTCCAGTTCTCAGGGAAGTGCCTCTCACTCTCCAGCTCTCTGGGGCAGTGCCTCTCACTCTCCAGCTCTCTGGGGCAGTGCCTCTCACTCTCCAGCTCTCTGGGGTGGGCAGTGCCTCTCACTCTCCAGCTCTCTGGGGTGGGCAGTGCCTCTCACTCTCCAGCTCTCTGGGGTGGGCAGTGCCTCTCACTCTCCAGCTCTCAGGACAGTTACTGTCACTCGCCCATTCTCAGAGCAGTGTCTTACTCTCCAGTTCTCGAGGCACTCCCTCTCATTCTCCAGTTCTCAAGGCAGAGCCTCTCACTCTTCAACTCTCAGAGCAAAGCCTCTCACTCTCCTTCTCTTGGGCAGTGCCTCTCACTCTCCATCTCTCTCTGGCAGTGTCTTTGCTATCACTGGAAGAAATATTGGTCCATCATTGATATCCGTGTATGGAATAGGGCCCCATCATTGATATTAGTCTGAAGAATAGTGTCCCATTGCTGGTGTCAGTTATACCCCACTTTTGGTGTTAGTGTTAGGAATAGTGCCCTAAGGGCTGGTTAAAGGCTAGCAAAGGGCCACATCCAGCCCTCGGGCTGCAGTTTGGAGACCCCTTGCCCTAGACTGTTTAATGAGCTGGAGTGAATGAACTGTTGCTGTGTGCCTGGCTGTTTCTGCACTAATTTTGGGGAAGAACCAGTTTAGTTACAACAGTTCCTACAGGATAGCACCACAAAATGACCAGCGGCAAGCTTTACTGGTGTCAGAGACAGACTCTTAATTCCTGGTTCACACCAATGCGAATAGTCCCCTGACTATTCTGTGTGACTTGCTGCCACTTCAGGCAAGTTAAATCATACAGATTAACCACTTCCCGTGCGACCCATGTACATAAACGGCTGGACGGGAGCAGTGCAGAAGCGGGTTGCCGTTCATAAACGGCACTCGCATTTTCAGGCTCCCTGGGAGCGTGCGGCACCAGTATCTGGTGCCCACTGTGTCCTCCAGACACAGCGGAACACCGATTGCTGTACGGGACCTCTGTGTGAGGTGCCGATCATGTGATCACTGATTGGCCAATCAGTGATCACATGAATAGTAGTAAGCAAGATGTCACTTCCTGACATCATTGCTTACTACTTGTGAAATCTGTGAATGATCACTGAGGTCACATGGTACAAGGCTATTCACAACAGCCTTGTATCATGTGACAAGCTGTGACCAATCACCACTCTCACAGTATTTCTCAATGGCTGCAAGAATTTTTTAAATTATAATTTTTTAAATTATAATTTTTGGTTATAAACTAATTTGGGTTATATATATATATTTTTTTCAAAAGATAACCGAATAAAGTTTGGCCAAGATTTGTGAACAAAGCTTGTTTATTTGCAAAATTTTATAAGAAAAACACCTTTTTTCAAAATTTTTGGACTTCCCAGTGGTGAATAAATACCACCAAAATAAAGTTTTATCTGTCTGAAAATTGGCCTGGACAGGAAGGGGGTAAAAGTGTCCGCACTTGAAGTGGTTAATGCAGCAAAAGTAGTGCAGGAACCTAAGTTGCAGCTATTAGAAAGGGGCTGTAGGCATACATTGGATGCGATTTGTCATGTGACTTTGAAATGGCAAGTCACATAACAAGTCACATTGGTGTGAACCAAGGCTAAGTGAGTAATCCTGGAACACAATAGCAGATGTGTTCCAAGATGACCAGATTGCAAAAAAGACAGCAATTCCTGTGTGAAAAACCAAACTAATCAACAGACAGGATGGGCTCCTATTGGTCTGTCCTTTTCAAATTACTTTACCAGATAGTTATACAATATTGAACCTGTCTTATGTAAGTAAGTACATAAGTGTGTTATGTAAGCCCGGCCCCAGGTGCACTAATGATTATAAACCTCTAAAATACAATATCAGTAACTCAGCAATAATGGCTGGATGGGCTCATTAGGATAATGCTGCAATTTGGGTAACGAGATATTCATCAACTGACCATTAACTGCTGTTCAGAGAATGGCAATTAAACAAGCAGTCATGCTTGAATTGCCAGAAAACAGACTTTTCCCATAATTGTAACAGTCCCATTAGAATCATTAACTTAATCCCACCGCAGCAATAATATATCTGACTCCAATTCTTGGGTTAATTCTTGTGGATTTCACTATAAACTCACAATTCTTTCCAACAACATGCTCGTGAATGAACTGTCAGTACAGTCAAAAGAGTCAGTATTTCAATGTTTGCAACGCATACTCTAGCACCATTAGGAGATCTTATTTGCAGGAAGAATCCAAAGCTAGCAGAATACATTACGGCTCATTCACACTATCATTAGGGCTCTATTCACACTATTGTGCTGTGATAACACATTTTACTGTGTGTTACCACATTTTAAATATTACCCCAGTGTACCTAACCCATGCACAATGCCAAACTTGCATTTTTGTGTTGAAATAGCACTCTGCAACTGCAAATCAAGCATTTGGCTCATGGTTGCAACACAGTTCTATCAACCTCCAAAAGGCAAGTTTGATAGGTGTTACCTGTTAAACTCAGCATGCTGAGTTAAATTTGGTGCGGCATGTATGCTATTCCCTGCCATGATAGGCTTTAGGTGGTAAAAATGTGGATCAGTCGCCTGTTTTTACCACCTTTTTATTGCCCATACGTAAGCAGTCAAAGAGATTTGTTTTGTTCAGCCTAAGGGCTCATGTACACGGGACATTTGGAAAACTGTTCTGAATGATGGAAACTGACTGCTGGAAATCATAGATTAAAAAAATGTCAGTTTAGCTGTGTTTACATACCACGTTTATGCGCGTTTGTGTTTAGAAGCGTTTGTAAAAGATAACCTCAGGAGACCTTCCCAAATGCCCAGAATGCACTGAAAAATAGTAAAAAAATAACTATTTCAGACATTTTGAGAGGAATAGAGAGAGCAGAAGCAGAGAGAGCAGTATGTGTTGAGATGACCAGGGGCGGACTGACAACTCATGGGGCCCTCGGGCAATAGGGGATCATGGGGCACCTGTGTCCTTTTACCAAACTCAAAAAAGCCTATGAAAAAGGTACCAGGGGCATCTCATGGGGCCCCCTACTGACCCCGGGCCCTCGGGCAGTGCCCAAGTTTCCAAATGGTCAGTACGCCCCTGGAGATGACCTGTCTTTTCTGGTTGTATTCACTATGGATCCCATCATGAGCATAATGCAACACGTTCTACCATTTTTTTTCCTTTACGCAAAACCTGGAACTGACAGCGCTGGTGTACTAGGTTAAACGCTTCTAAACGCAAACGCTTCTAAACCCAGTTAACTGCGTTTGCAAGCGTTTGAAATGCCGGTAAAATCTACTCCTGAAGTTTGGTGCGGTCAAAAAAACGACTGTAAACTCAACTGTCTGTAAACGACTATGTGTACATGGACACATAGGAAAACATTAGGGAGAGTTGAGGGGCTGCTGAAAAAAACGCTGAACAGCTCCAGAACATCAGTTTAGGAGCTGCAGTGTACATGAGCCCTAAACCCTTTTACCCAGCTTAACAGTGTGGATAGAGGAATCTCCCCCCTGGCTATTGTATTTTGACAGTCGGTGCCCACGGCTGGCAGAATACCTGAACAGTGGCTGCATCTGATTGGATGCAGTCACTGATGGCCCGAAAATCTTTCACCCAACTCCTTTAGCATAAATTGACTGAAAAATCAAATTTTGATGAGCCAAGTGGTGCTGACAGAGGCACCCACGACTTAAAATTTGGCCCATACTTGACAGCCTTTACCCTAGGTTCACACCTAAGCAGTTTCTTTTTGCAGAAATGCAGTACAGTACATTTAACATGATTTCCTATGGGACATGTTCACATCTGCGTGTTTTCACCCGGTGTGTTTTTTGGAAAGGGTCAGGGACTTTTTTGAATGCAAACTGTTGCGGTTTTGGTTCTATAGACTTCAATGGAAACTCTGCAGAAAAGCATGTAGTGTGTCTTTGTCATGTTTTTGATGCGTTTTAAAATCTGCCTAGCAACAAAAACATTTTTAAAAAAGTGCAAAACGCTGCAAAAAATGCAGGTGTAAAACGCAATGTAGAAACGGCTCAAACTCAGCCTGCATAGATGTGGACCTAGCTTTATTTCTGTTCAGCGAGTCTGCAGACAGCTTTTATGTATGTATCTGTGTATTTATGTGAATGTTGTTTATTTGTAATAATCGTAGTGTACACATCTGAATGTCGTTTAGTTGCTGTAAACCTGCAGACATCTGCAGACAGTGTACAGACTAGAAAAAACTGCATGCAGCGCATGCGCCTGAAAAAGCCTGTACAGGCTCAGATGAAAAACATATGTAATGTCAATGATTTGGGCCTCTTGCACATGGCCATAAAGTTGAACACATGGGTGTACAGTGTAAAATACATATGTTGCAGCGGGTCCCCAGAAGTCGCAGCTGCAGCATATTTTAAGCCTTGAGACTGGGTTACAATAAACACCTTGAATACGCAACCACCGCCAGCAACATACACTCGCATACGGGCGTTCGTCTTCAAAATATAAAATGTACCCATATACATGAGCAAATACATGCTGTTGATGTAATGCAGTCTTATGAGCTAAAATATGCTGCAGATGTGGCTCCCGGGTTCTACCACAACAGATGTATTTTCCACTGTACGCCCATTGACTTTACAGCTGTGTGTTTTCTTCTGGTTAGCATTCTTTAGACCCACTTGGCATTTTGCCTTCTTAGTTATTTTAATTAGAATATAAACAACTGGCCTCTACTAGACACTCAGTATCATGCTAAACTCGCCATAATACCGGAGCTCAGCGCTATAAGACGTTAATTCCTATCTACAATCTGGTCAAAAACAGCAGCAGACGTTTCGGAGCCACTACACCCTACATAATAGAGAATAGACACTGAGCTCCTTCCAAACCGCTGGGCTGGAGGCATCATTACAAGAATCTGGAAAATGATCCAACTAACCCGTAATTCAGGATGGGACACCATTTATGTGGAGAAGTACAAGTCGATGCCTACAGCAAACAACAAAACAATCCCTCAAAAGTTGTCCACACTACTACATATACAGTACACGAAGGAGGCTTAGGGTTGCCACCTCCTATACGGAAGAAAAATATATTTGAAATATACTTTAAAAATATTCTTCCCAAATATATTGCCATATATTTGAAATGCTACAGTTTTGGCCATATTCAATATATTTCAATAAATAAATATATATACTGCATGTTGAAATGTGGTTTTATTACAAAATATATGAAAATATTTAAAAAAATACATTTCAAATATACTGTATGTCATTAAAAATACAAATCTACATTTTTGTAATGCATTTACAAATAGACGTCAAAATATATGTAAAATGACGTTTTTATATGTTAAACAAAATCTGAACATATTTTTAAAAATATATATATTTTTTAACATATAAAAAAAGTCATTTTAACATATTTTTACATATATTTGTAAATGCATTCCAGTTGCAGAGTCCAGTTGCAGAAAAACTTGGAACTTGTATTAACCACTTGCCCTCCTAAGGATTTACCCCCTTCCTGACCAGGCCATTTTTTGCGTTACGGCGCTGCGTTACTTTAACTGACAATTGCGCGGTCATGCAATGCTGCACCCAAATGAAATTTATGTTCTTTTTTTTACCACAAATTGAGCTTTCTTTCAATAAAATTTGATTACCTGTGTGTTTTATATTTTTTGCGCTATAAAAATAGACTGACAATTTTGAGAAAAAAACAATATTTTTGATTATTTGCTATTAAACATGTCCAGTAAAAAATCAAATTTTGTCATTAAATTTAGGCCAAAATGTATTCTGCTACATCTCTTTGCTAAAACAAATCCCAATACGTGTATATTCATTGGTTTAAGTGAAATTTATAGCATTTACAAATGGCGGTATATATACTGGAGTTTTAAAAAACTAACTAGTAATGGCGGCGATTTCTGACATTGGGGGGGGAACTAACTTGGTGTCGCTGACATCCCCAGTGAGACCAATATAGTGATCAGTGCTAAACAAAAGCACTGACACTGTACTAATGGCACTGGGCAGGAAGGGGTTAACACGAGGGGCGATCAAAGGGTTAACT
This sequence comes from Staurois parvus, assembly GCF_062004578.1. Taxonomy (NCBI): domain Eukaryota; kingdom Metazoa; phylum Chordata; class Amphibia; order Anura; family Ranidae; genus Staurois; species Staurois parvus. Next base: position 5,372,650 of record NW_028317827.1, on the reverse strand, counting down.
GTGTGCAGGGAGTGTTTTACTAGGGGGGCGTGTCAGTTTGCTTCATTGCAAGCACACTGCTTTGGATAGCCTCTCCAGACTGTGGTAGCACTCCATTGAGCACCCCCTACACTGGAGTAAACAGACTGCACCAGCGTACAGGTTGTATAAAAAAAAAATAAAAAACATTTAAAAGTATAAATATAGAATATATATATATATATATTGTGACAGTGTGGCAATCTGTCACCCAGGGTTCTCAACAAGGCAGGTTGAGGGGCTCCAGGGTAAGTGTTTGATACGGAGGAAAGTGGCTTTTCACTTTCCTCCTTTGTTTGTAAGGTCTGTTTTGGGATCTGGAGCCTGGAGATTTCAAAGAGATCTGGGAGGGATAAAATCTTCAATCCTGGGACCAGGTTTTGGGAATGGCCAGGAGACTGATTGCACAGGTGTGTGCAGGCCTTTTCATAGAGTCAGGACCAGGGTTCTGGGCTCCACCCTGGCAGATAGGAGTCAGGAGGGCTCCACCTGGAAGACAGGAGTCAGGAGGGCTCCATCAAGGAGAGGTGGAAGCCAAAAGCGGCAAGGAGCTGCTTGGGAGTAGCTGTGTGCTAGTGGCCAGCTGTGTGCGAGAGCCATGTTTTTGAAAGAGTCTGCAGGAGACAGACGTAAGCCTGAAGAGGAAGGCCAGTGGAAGATTGTGTATATCTGAGAGGGCTAGGAGGCTGAATTTTGTTTATGTGGATGATAGATACCCCTGTGTGGGAAACCTCTGATGTTTGAACTTCTATTTAAATGAAAGTGGGCTAAAAAGGCCCTGAAAAATAAGCGAGTTGCTGTGTGCGTTTAACCAAGCTCTAACACACACACACACACACACACACACACACACACACACACACACACACACACACACACACACACACACACACACACACACACACACACACACACACACACACACACACACACACACACACACACACACACACACACACACACACACACACACACACACACACACACACACACACACACACACACACACACACACACACACACACTATTGTAACACTGAGAGACAGAATAGCAGCACAAAATTCAAAAGAAATGCATGTCTAACAAATGATGCACTGATTTGCATGTTTATGAGGGAAATAAGTATTTGATTCCCTATCATTCAGCCGGATTTCTGGCTACCAGGTGTCTTTCACCTAACAAGCTGAGATTAGAAGCAGTCTCTTAAAGTGAGTGCTGCTAATCTTATTTTGTTACCTGTATAAAAGACACCTGTCAAGCAGCTTGGTGAGAAGGTGACAACAGTTGGTGCAATCATTCGCAATTGGAAGAAACACAAAACAACCATCAGTCTACCTAGGTCTTGTGCATCATGCAAGATCTCACCTCGTGGAGTGTCCATGATCATGAGAACAGTGAGGAATCATCCCAGAACTACATGTGGTGATCTTGTCAATGATCTTCAGGCAGCTGGGACCACAGTCACCAAGAAAACAATTGGTAACACACTACGCCGACAAGGTTTGAAATCCTGCAGTGCCCGCAAGGTCCCTCTGCTCAAGAAAGCACATGTCCAGACCTGTCTGAAGTTTGCCACTGAACATCTGAATGATGCAGAGGAGGACTGGTTGAAAGTGTTGTGGTCAGATGAGACCAAAATCGAGCACACTGGAATCAACTCAACTCGCCATGATTGGAGGAGGAGGAATGCTGCCTATGACCCAAAGAACACCATCCCAACTGTCAAACATGGTGGTGGAAACCTTCTGCTTTTGGGGGTGTTTTTCTGCTAAGGGGACAGGACAACTGCACCGCATCAAAGGGGCGATGGATGGGGCAATGTACCATCAAATCTTGGGTGAGAACCTTCTTCCCTCAGCCAGGGCATTGAAAATGGGTGGTGGATGGGTGTTTCAGCATGACAATGACCCAAAACACACGGCCAAGGCAACAAAGGATTGGCTCAAGAAGAAGCACATTAAGGTCCTGGACTGGCCTAGCCAGTCTCCAGACCTTAATATCATTGAAAATCTGTGGAGGGAGCTGAAAGTTCGAGTTGCCAAACGCCAGCCACCAAACCTTAATGACTTAGAGAGGATCTGCCAAGAGGAGTGGGCCAAAATCCCTCCTGAGATGTGTGCAAACCTGGTGGTCAACTACAGGAAACGTCTGACCTCTGTGATTGCCAACAAGGGATTTGCCACCAAGTACGAAGTCATGTTTTGTGAAAGGGATCAAATACTTATTTCCCTCCATGAACTTTCAAATCAGTGCATATATTGTTATACGTGCATTTCCTTTGAATTTTTTGTTGCTATTCTGTCTCTCAGTGTTACAATACACCTACAATTCGATTTTTAGACTGATCATTTCTTTGTAAGTGGGCAAAACATTTTATATATATATATATATATATATATATATATATATATATATATATATATATATATATATATATATATATATATATATATATATGCCTTGTTCATGCGGGGTGCACTACAGAGTACGCCTGTGCAAGGCTGGGACACAGCGGCTGCTCACAATTTGACATCTGTATGTATGGGTTCCTGTGTGTGTCCACACACTCATACTGTCTGCTTTTTGGGGCCATGCTTCCGCACTGATGTCAGATTGGGAGCAGCAGCTCTGTCCATGCAGCCACTGCATTCCAAATGACATCAATGCATCAATAAGACTAATATAAAACACAGATAAGTGAGCTCTAGAAGTGGATAAAGCTGCTGAATGCAAAAGGTACCAAATCAACCTCCAAAAAAATCACATATAAACAAAGGTGCAGCGCTATGGAATGAAATGCAAAATAATAAAGTACCTAAAATCTATATCACGTATTGCATAAATAGTGATAAATAACACATCATAATATAAAAACATATAAAAATGCAACCAATAGCATAGTCCACATGATGTCACTAATGCTGTGACTTAATTAAGTGTAAATGCCCAGTCCAAAATATCCCAGTAGGTGGAGTGATGAAAGGATCATTAGGATCCTTGTTAACACATATATGGTGATATCCAATATCGAATGTAGTGATATCCAAAACCGATATGACTGCGCACTCACCAGATGCGCAATGAATATACGCATGTAAGAGATGACCCCTCTTAAGGTATGGATCCAGGAACCATCTGGAATAAGGTCTGGTCTATGTTTGTGTTTAGGTCCCCCAGCTATCAAGCATGGCTCTGTCCTCCTTAGACGTAACTCTGTGGGTAGTAGGAAGCTCACCAGGAGCCGGAGAGAGGAAAGGAGGCCAGAATAGCATGATAATGCTTGAAAATGTAGATTTTTATTCCATCCAGCAAAGGGTAAACAAGAAAAACAAATACTGACCAGATAAATCAAGATGGCCGCCGGGACCCAGGTGGTACCCCCTATGAATACGTGCGGTTGCACGAAACGCGTCACAGAGGAAATGCAGTACAGTGACGTCCTACTGCCGCCGCCACCACCTGGGCCCCGGCGGCCATCTTGATTTATAGTATAGGTATCAATAAGTCTTGCTGGGATGGCACACTGTATCCAAAAGACACATGGAACCCGGTGTGCACTCAGGCATCTCCAAGGGGGAACATCTCAGGATAGGAGGACAAATCCCTTCCGCCTACATGTTTCAGCCTTCCCACTGACCGGGGCTTCTTCATTGGATACAATATGCCGTCCCAGTGAGACTTATTGATACCTATACTACTGCCCCATGGACATTGCGGTCTTTGACTATAGAGGAAAGGATGGTATTGAACATACTGGACCACACATGGTAAGACTATGTATATTGAATCATATTGACGGTTTCCCAGAGACCCACCTGTGGAGTGCAGGCTGAACTACGGGTCAATCGGCTATCTTTGACACTACATGCATATATGGTAGGTTGGACTCATAGGACCCTGTAGACCATCCAGGCAGACCCTGTAGGGTGGTCTGCCTGGATGGTCTATGGATCTCTGCATGGTATCTGGAGAGAGCAGTGTAACAATTGTACGTATAAATATGGACCCGAACATCCATTTTGCTAAAGATCCTCCATCTTGTGTCATTCTCACTCCAGAATCAGCCCCCCTCCCTTTCTGTTGAGTGGCAGGTGATCTGGTGTGGCTGAATTCAGGAGTACATCGGGCACAGCTGGATACCCTTCATGGTTGTAAACCCAATTAGCTGGTGCCATAGTGTCTGGCAGACTCTTGCTCGGAGCTGATTGTAAAGCTATAAACTCACCAGTCACTGGAATTGAAAGCATTCCAGCATAGCAGTAAAACATATATCTCATTTGGAAACCACTTTTTCATACACTTTCATACCTTCTAATAGGAAATACATACAATAAAACAAAACCTATATTCAGAGAGGTCATTTTAATACAAGTCACCTGATACCTTACGCCCCTAGATTATGCCTACCCGAGAGCAGAAAGCGTTCTCTTTAACGGTCACAGGCAGATATGTCATATGTAATGTCTGGGCGTTCAGAATATCATTCTGCATATTATCCTACCAGTGGATAGGATGCTACATGTACCTGTACATGATTTTGGTCCTAGCTTGGGTCTCCGCCTAGACCCCCCCCCCTCTCCAAATAAGGCGATTGGCCCTTAGCTTCAGAGACACCCCCTGCTGGGGAACTACAAAATAGGCTGTCAGGCCTGGAGAAGTAAGATGAAAAGATCTCCCTTTTAACATCAGGAACCAACTTTGGGAGAAACGGTACCCTTTTGCACAGGACCCTTGAATCTGCTTAAACCAAGTACTCTGGCAAGTATTCTACGTCTCTAAACTTCTTTCTGTTACCTCCCTGTTGTGTTATTGCTCTCTGTATTTATATATATATATATATATATATATATATATATATATATATATATATATGTGTTACATCTTTTTCTGTAAATATTTTCATTGCATCATTTTGACCTTTTTTAGTAATCCTATTTTCTGAAAAGTGTTGAACTGTTCCTAAAGCTCTTTAGTGCAAACTAAGAATCCATGTCTCTGTAGAGCGCTACTGTGTGATTTAAAATTCTGCATACATCTGTCTGTGGTGACAGTGTTTATACAGACGCTTATTCAAACATCATAGTGTTACTGCTAAGACTGGTGAGTGTCCTCCTCCTTCGTACAAAAAGGTGGTGGTGGCAGTGTGAAGGGTTAATTGCGTAAATAACCTGACCCAGTAACAATCGCTCTCAGTCTGTGGCACATAGATTGTGGTCCAGTGAGCTGGAAAACCTTTGTGCAGGGTGCAGCTGAGCGTGGCATTGTTACGCATTTGACAGCGCGGTTTTAGATTAGCTAGTCCTTCGGTCACAAGTTGGTGAGAAGGGCTGGGGGTCTGACACCGTACACGTCACAAGCAGCTATACATGTTAGGACTGGTCAGGCAGACCACATACCCCCATAACAAGGACACCGTTGAATTGAAGCGGGGTCCTGCCACTGTCCTTCTGCTCTCACTTTTCCGACAAGTGGAATGATACCAGGTTATATCCAGTGTTTGGATTCTCTATTGTACCTTTCCAGATTGTACATGACAGCTGTGGCCCCAAGTGCCCCGGAGTGGGGTGGTGGTCTGTTTAGGGGGTCTATTACTTGGGGGGCACGGGGTTTGGGTGGGAGTGTAGGGGGGATGGATTTGGAGTGGAAGGGAGGGGTGGATGGGGCTGGTGACATGTATTGATAGGTTTTGTACTTTTACGTCCATAATAAATATTGCAGTTGTTAGCATACGAGGTGCAATATCCTTTTGGAGGATTTTTGCTTGTTGCACTAAGTTTAGATATGCAGCTAAACTGCCTCTGAAAATCGATCAGCTTTTGGACTGCTTTTTATAGGCTTTTGACAGGCCAAGAGGAAGTGATTTGATGTTTTTAACCCTATAACTATTGTGTCATCCTGTGCTGGCAAATCAGGATTGCAGAAGACCAGCACCCAGAAGAAGTCGAGGACAAGATGCCGGCAAGGGATCTCACCAGTGTCCGACCGTTAAAGCTTAAGATGCGTATTGCAGACTTTAGTTTTGCTTTAAGGTAGTCCATTCTTTAAAGAGGCGTTCTAGCCATTTTTGTGTTTATTAAAAGTCAGCAGCTACAAAAACTATAGCTGCTGACTTTTAATAAACACAAACTCACCTGTCCCAGGGTTCAGCGATGTTCTCACCTGCGCCGTCCCTTCTCTCCTTTTTCTCTCCACGGTGCTGACATCTCAACTGTGTTCCCAGGCTGTTACAGCTTGCGGCTTCACAGCCGGGTGCCCACTGCGCATGCGCGACTCGCGCTGCGCCTCCTAATTAGTCCGGCAGTCTCCTGGGACCTGTGAAGGTTCCCAGGAGACTGCAGGAGGAAGGAGGGGGGCCGCATGTCTAGCTCACTTTGCTGTGCCGAACTGAACCGGAAGTGGGAGCGGGTACCTGTCAAAACCAGGTATCCGCTCCCCCCCCCCCCCCCAAAAGGTGCCAAATATGGCAACGGGGGGGGGAGGAGGCAAATAAGTGGAGCTTCCACTTTTGTGTTTAACTCCGCTTTAAGTATGGGCTATCAGTGCAAAGCATTGGTTGAAGAAATGTTCCTGATAAAGTCTAGTGATGAAATACATCACACCATGGTACGTTATAAGTACATTGCAGGCTACTGTATGTACTGTATGTGTTGGCTGCCATTCTAAAAGTAATGTACGGTAAAATGCACAATATCGCAACACATAGGTTTGAAGCCAGCATCAATGCAAAGCTGGTGCTTTAGGACTTTTAATGCACGTTAACAAGAGTTCATGTTTTCCTCAGCAAATCACATATTAAAAATGAAATGCAGTAAATATTATAGAAGAAAAACACATAAATTCTTAATACATACGCTCCTCAGAACTATAGCAAGGCCTGCAGTAAAGTATAAATAATACATGCTCTATACATACCAATAAAAACTGCGAGTGGAGAAAAAAGATATCATGAGTACATTTACTCAAGGGAATTTATAGTATTTTACATTTCTTAAAGAAAAAGTGAAAAGGCCAGCTTGATGTAAATACCTATCTTTCCAAAATATTTTAATGTTTAAAAACCTTGTTTCTATAAAGAATTTGTAGGCAGGTGCAAGCTGCTTTCTCCGCTGCAGGTGGTGCTCGACCGAAGCAGTACCACAGCCTGGAGTGGAAGTCAGGAGAAACATGGTCTTTCTATGATTTCTTGAAGGCAGCGATTCCGTTGGCTATGCAGCATCCAGGTGACTCCTGGTGAACTGTTTGGGTCAGCAGAGCCTTTTAAAGTCCCTGCCCCAAGTTTTCGAAATGCTTTGATGAAGTGGATCTTTTTAACCAGTTCCCTACCACGCTATAGCCAAAGCACGGTTACAGTGCAGTTGTCTGGTTCTGGGGCAACGTCCATGGACGTCATTCCAGAACACGCCCCCTGCACGCCCCCAGCGGTGTGCACCCGGCGCCGCCGATGATTGCTGTGTCCTACAGAGACAGCTGTTCACGGGATACAGTAAACGGCCAATCACGGTGGCCTTTTACCACGCGATCAGCTGTGTCCAATGACACAGTAGACCACCAAGTAAATACAGTTGCCAGTTATTGGCTGCACTACCGATAACTGGCAATTGTCAGAAAAGTGATTGGCACTGATCATCAGGGCATTGATGATCAGTGCCCAGCAGAGCCACCCACCTGTGCCGCCCACCTGTGCCCATCAGTGCCGCCCACCTGTGCCCATCAGTGCCGCCCACCTGTGCCCATCAGTGCCGCCCACCTGTGCCTATCAGTGCCACTCACCTGTGCCTTTTGATTTCCAAAGTCGCATGACAAGTCACACAAGTGTGAATGGAGCCGTACCTGGAGCGACGCTCTCCCGCTGCAGTTCTTTGTAATTGGACATTCTCTGCAATACAAGTTGGGTTATCTGCAACCGCTCTGTGTCATTACTGCTGCCGCACCATTCTTAGAGGACCATAGACCGCTGGAGCATAGAGGGGAAGATGCTGTACGTACCAGTCTATCAATGAGAAGGAACTGGAGGATCAGGTAAGTAAAAGGACTTTCCCAGAGTAAGTGCCCTGGTGATGATAGGTTTTAGGAATAGGTGGGGGGCCCATAGATGATAAAACAGAAGAGGGTGACAAAATCGCCCATGTCCAAATTATATTTTTGGCTTAGTTTACCCTTGTGGGTGGGGGCATGGAAATACATATTCTGTAGTTGCAATGCTTTGCATCGCGCTGTGGCAAAAATGATTCCCTTGTTTGAGTTCTAGTGAATGGAGCCTCGCTCAACTGTGTTCAATATGTGTGGCTGCAGTGCGGTGGAGCAGGCTTTTATAGGTAAAACAAGTGGCGAGGAGGCGACATATGCCCTCTGAAAAGTGTTCCACTGTGTATCTTCCTTCAGATGGTAATACTTGTGTAAATGAGCCCTTGGGCACTATACTATACTAAATACCACACTATACTAATTATTGGACCATAATCAGACCGTCCTGTACTTGAGTACTATGTAATTACACCGGTGTATTGTATCTTGGGAACTTAAAGTATATGTGAACCTTCACCTTGTAAAACAACCCATTCAGTTTAAAATAGAAATGAAAGGGAAAACATTTGTGTATAGATATAATAAACATTACAAATGTTTTCCCCACTTTTTTTAAAATAAGTGATTACATACCATCTGTTCTTAGCTGCATAAGGAGCTCAGAGTCGGGGGAAAAGAAACAGCAGCACATTGGTCTTCCCAGTGAATAGCTGTGCAGGGAGGGAGTGTCAGGACAAGTCTGATCATTGGAGAAGAGCAGGATGAGTCCCCAGCACAGCTAGAGAACTGACCATGCTGTGTTCTTATACGCAGTGTGGTCAGTTTTAATAGAAAAACAATAGCAATGCAAAGAGAACAGAATACTTTTTCATAAAAGTACATGGTACCGCAGGCACATATCAGGAATATGAAATGTTGAGTTTACATAGTTTTTCAAGAAAACTTGTGCTAAGCCCTTTCAGGCGCCTCCATTCCCAGCAGCACCTTTCCTCTGCTCCCCTCCACTTTATTCAGCACAGAGACACAAAGGGAATTCCCCGTACTTCTAAGTATGGAGTTGCATGTGACTGTGTGTGACAAACAAAAATACCTTTTTTCCTTTTTTATAAGTGATTACACGTCTTCTGTTTTCAGCTGTATAAGGATCCATGTACACGAGCCTACCCTGACCGCCAGCTATGGGAAAATGCAAATCATGGCAACCGCGGTACTGCAATTTTGTTGCGGTTTTGCCACATTTTGTGGTTTCCCGTGGTCAGCGGCCAGGGTAGGCTTGTCAAAACATTCCTATCCTGAATGCGATTCTTCCGCATTCAGGAGAGAGAGATTTAACCTCACCTAAACGTGGCAACTCCTAAATTCTACTAAAAGCCTATGTGTATATGGACAGATAGGCTTTTACGGAGTTGGGTTTAGATGATTTGGCAAAAAAATGCCAAAAACTCCTAAACTCGAGTTTAGGAGCTGCTCGTGTACATGAAGCCTTAGAATCTAAGGAAGAAGAGCCAGCAGCACACCGATCTTTCCAGTGAATGGTTGTACAGGTGGGGGGGGGGGAGTGCGTCAGGACAAGTCTGATCATTGAAGGAGAGCAGGCTGAGTTTCCAGCACAGCTAAAGAACTGACCATGCTGTGCTATCGTGCCTAGTGTGGTCAGTTTTTAATAGGCAGAGAAACTGGCAGGAACACCAGGGATTTCACACAAAGGATGCAATACAAAGAGTACAGAATATTTTTTAACACAAGTATATGGTACAGCAGGCACGTATCCGGAATATGAAATGCTGGGTTTACATATTCTTTAAATGCATACACGAGTACAATTATTGGGTATAAATGACAATACACTAAATTGTCACAAGAGGGAGTCCTATGCAATTTCTTAACCTTTCACAGAAAGGCTTTGGAGAACCTTCCATTATTTCATTTTGATATTCTTCATATTTTTGAAAAACATCCTCATGTTGTAGTTTGTTTTTATAGATCTTTGAGAAAAATTATCTTAGCACCATTTAGAAATAAAATCAACATCCCCTTACAATTTACAGAAAAAGACTTCTTTTTTTGCCACAGCCAGAAGATTAACAGGAGCAGAGTAGTCAGGAAGAAGAGCAAATGCACTTTTCATTATCGTCTTTGTTACACGCTTCTTTTATTGTAGGCTTTGACGCTGTCATTTTGTACAAAACTGAGATAGGTAATTCAAGAAAACAGCAGGGTAGACCTTTTCTTGTTTTACAGCGGATCTGATGCAAGATTAGAAAAGACTGAAATGTAGACATTACATAGACTGTGCCACGAATTTATCAAAATGCAGCGGCACTTAACCACTTCCCGTCCGGACACTTTCACCCCCTTTCCTGCCCAAGCCAATTTTCAGCTTTCAGTGCTATCACACTTTGAATGACAATTGCGCGGTCATGCACCACTGTACCCATATGAATTTTGTAGCATTTTTTTGAGACCGATGAAACTTTATTTTGGTGGTATTTATTCACCAATGGCATTTTTTTTTGCTATATAAATGGTTATCTTTTTAGTAAAAAAAAAAAAATAAAACCCAAATTAGTTTATAACCAAAAATTTTATAATTTTTAACAACTTTTTTCATTTTTTATTTTATTTTTTTATATTATTTATGTGGGGTTTCTTTTCCAATGTACTGTCACCCTAGCAGTACAGTGTCACCATAGTGACACTATACTGCTTGTGGGGAGTGATGAAGATTTTTTTTTTTTACACTGGTTGCTTTTACACCCATAAAGGCTGTAATAGCAATCATTTCTCCTTTACTCTGGCTGCATTCTTGCAGCCATTGAGAAATACTGTGTGAGCTGTGATTGGTTACAGCTTGTCACATGGTACAAGGCTGTTATGAATAGCCTTGTACCATGTGACCTCTGTGATCATTCACAATTTCACACGTAGTAAGCAATGATGTCAGAAGTGACATCTTGCTTACTATTATTCATGTGATCACTGATTGGCCAATCAGTGATCACATGATCGGGACCTCACACAGAGAACACGCACAGCCTGAAAATGCGGGCGCCGTTTATGAACAGCAACCTGCTCCTACACTGCTCCCGTCCGGCAGTGTTATGTGCATGTGCCGGACTGGAAGTGGTTAAGGGCTCTTTCACTTGGATGTTCCAATCCGGTCCACCTGCCCGTTTTTTCAGGCGGACCCGATTGGAAATTCCATCCTCCTCTATGGAGCGGCCGGTGTAAACAGACATGTCTGTTTACACCCGCCGACATCCGATCCGCCAAAAAGGGACGGATGGGGATCCAATTCCCCTTCCGTTCATCGAATCCGTTTTCATCTGACCGACCACTGAGGAGAGTGTGTGCAGCTCTGTGTTTGCTCTGCAGCAGGGGAGTAAGTGTGAGATGGGGAAACAGCTATCATTGTTTGAACACTGTTTGTGTGGAAGTAAATTAATGTTTTGACTGACATTCTGCAGTTTAGCCACAAGATGTCACTGTTTTTCTGTCACAGCCTCAGACTGCATAGAGATTTCTATATTCATGAAAAGGTGGAGTTTTCACACAGAGGAGAGAGAGAAGCCATGTTTTGGAGCATGGTGAATAAGGGGCCCTGTGAGCTGAGAATCTGATGACATCCAGGTGTGAAAGCGTCCCTCCGTAACCAGAACTGCAGCTAAGTGAAGCTGATGAGATTGCTGCCAGGAATGCTGATGAGAGCAGAGGAACTAAGCAATACGGCGAGACCGCATGCTTGTTGGAGAGACCTTTTGTTCTGTTTAGAGTCACGCACGCACGCACCTCATTTCAGTGTTGGCGCCTTGAGACTGAGTCCAGGTCTATAGTTAGTTAGTTAGGGTCTCTGTTTGTGTCAGGCCACAAGTGTTGTTACTGATCATTGGAAGGACTCCACAACTTAAAGTGACATTTCACATTGGAGAGCTGATAAAATCCTACAAATGCAAGCCAGACTGGCGTTTTGCTCAGAAGGAATACTCAGGCACGTGCTACAGGACCAGTTATGGGAGAGGGAATACTGTAGATTTGTGTAAGATTGTAAGCTGTTGTGCTGCACCACAGGCTACCCCATACCATACACCCATACACTGATTCCTGCTCTTTTAGGGTAATAACGGGTAAGGTGTGGCAGCTTAGTTGTGCCCCCCAGTAGGTAAATTACTACACTTTCTACCTTCATCCATCAGAAGGCGCCGTGCTGTGCACAAGGGTCTCAGCCTTTGGGCTGGGTGTATGTAAATTTATTGTATGTTTCCAGCATTTGTGGTTGTGTTTATTTGCCATATCTAAGTAAAATTCTGTTGTGGCAAAAGCTGGTGTTGGGGTTGCTTTCCTCGTTCGTGACTTCACTGTATCCTGGGCAGCCCACCCCGGTACACGGCTTACACAAGCACAGAGCTGTCATCCGATTGCTCAGCAAGTATCAACGGAGAGATCCCCGCTGAGCAAACAGGTCTGCCCTGTGTGAAAGGACCCTTCCGTCCATCGGATCGCGTGGGATGAAAACAGACAGGCGGTCCTTTTTCATCCGACTGCCCATTGAGGAGAGCAAGCAGCTCTGTGTTTGCTCTGCAGCAGCGGACCAAGCACAGAGCTGTCATCCTCTTGGTCAGTGGGGATCAGCGGAGAGATCCCCAAAGAGCAAGTGGATCCGCTAAACGGGTCCACTCCGCGTGAAAGGACCCTTCAGTGTATGTAAACCCTAAAAACAAATTTCTCTTGTTTGCTTTCTTTTGGTCTGTTCAATATAACATTGCAGTTGTTTTGTTCTATCTTTTCAATAAGGCCTCATGCACACTGGATGTATTTTCCAGCTGCTCCTAGGGGTGACTGGTATTTTTTTTTTCTGCCTCTAAACAACCTTGCATGTGTCCATGTACGGATAGGCTTTTAGAGGAGTTTAGTGGCGAAAAAAAAAAACCCCAACCCAGCTGAGAGGAGCAGTGTTGTTTTGGCAGAAAAATGCTTAACGCCTGTAAATGTACTAACACTAGGCATGTTTAGCACTTAGATTTGAATTAATTTCAATGGTCAGAATAAATTATTATTTTGGCCAATTAACCGCTTGCCTGGCGCCCAGAGGCGGACTGACCATTTGGAAACTCGGGCACTGCCCGAGGGCCCGGGGTCAGTAGGGGGCCCCATGAGATGCCCCTGGTACCTTTTTCATAGACTTTTTTGAGTTTTTGAGGCAAGGACACAGGGGCCCCATGATCCCCTATTGCCCGGGGGCCCCATGAGCTGTCAGTCTGCCCCTGCTGCCGCCCTATAGTGGAAGTACTGTACAGGGCGGCAGGGCTATATATACGTGATTCGCATATCTGGGTGGGGAGTGCACACATGCCCTACACGCGCCGCCGTTGGCGGCTAGGGATGTCAATCAACACAGGTCTCTCTCTTACCAGCAATGACATGCTGCTTTTGTATTTCTCTGCACAGCAGATACACAGCAGCATGTCTCCCAAATAAAACAGCACACAATATAAAACCACACACAGCACACAGTTAACCCTCTGATCGCCCTAGATGTTAACCCCTTCCTGCCCAGTGTCATTAGTACAGTGTCAGTGCTTTTTATTAGCACCAATCACCATATTAGAGTCCTTGGGATGTCCGTTCCCACCCAGTATCAGAATGCCTGGAGCAGTCCCGCTGCCATTACAAGTATAAAAAAAATGAAAGTAGAAATTCTAGTATATATACCGCTATTTGTAGATGCTATAACTTTCATGTAAACCAATTAATTTACACGTTGGGATTTTTTTTTTTAGCAAAGACGTGTAGCAGAAGACATTTTGGCCTAAATTTATGACGAAATTTGATTTTGAAATTTTTTACTGGATATGTTTTATAGCAAAAAGTCAAAAATATTGTTTGTTTTTTTTTCAAAATTCAGTCTTTTTTTGTTTATAGCGCAGAAAATAAAAAAGGCAGAGGTGATCAAATACCAGCCCCACTATAAGTCGCTGGTCACTGCCATGACGAGTAAGAATTAAAATTAAAACAAAAAAATTCCAGTATCTGTACTGCCATTTGTAAACGCTATAACTTTCATGTAAACCAATTAATTTACACCTACTGGGGTATTTTTTAGAAGACGTGTAGCAGAATACATTTTGGCCTAAATTTATGACAAAATTTGATTTTTAAGATTTTTTTTTACTGGACATGGTTAATAGCAAAAAGTAAAAAATATAGTTTTTTTTTTCTCAAAATTGTCTTTTTTTTTTTTTTTTTATAGTGAAAAAAATAAAAAACAAAAACCTCAATTTGTGGGAAAAGAGGACATACATTTAATTTGGGTGCAGCGTTGCATGACCGCGCAATTGTCAGCGCCATATCGCAAAAAATGGCCTGGTCAGGAAGGAGGGTAAATCCTCAGGAGGGCAAGTGGTTAAATTAATTAACACCCAAGCGTTTGACGTGCCTAAACGTGTTATACACGTTTACAAGCATGAAGCGATTTTTCTGCTGAAACCCTGCGGCCAGAAGGAGGGACTTCTAGGAGAGTTTGCAAATCGCCATGCATGCATGAGGCCTAGGTGGAAATCAATGCCTGCTGATCCTGCCAGAAATTCAGTGAGCTGATATATTCCTGTATACTCTGCCTGTGCTGCACCCATCAGCCCCTCCAGTTATCTGCCCTGTCCAGTTCACCTCTGTGGACTACAGACAACGGGTCACAGGAGTGCAGAACGACTACTTTGATATACAGAAGTACAGCCAAACAAGCTTTGCCCATACTTCTCCTTTAATGACTGGGGCAGGTGTGCGCACATCTAGGGAATCAAAAAAGAGAGATATGGTATAGAGATATTAGAATCGGTAATTGGATTAACTCCACCATTTACCAAAATTGGAAATGTAAATTTGTGATTCTCTAACCCTCTAATTTTGGAATAATTTCCATTTTGTATAATGGTTACCAAACCCATGTTGCTGGCAGGAACTCACCAGTGGCAAGATCACTTTGGAGGACACATCAGGGAGTAAAAACACTTGCTTGCATGTGTTGGTCCCTCATTGGGTGGAGGAGCATGGCGGGACACTGCAATGTAGGCTTTTGGAAGCAAGGGAGTGACACCTCGCTGCTGAAGCCGGTGAGAGAGAGACGCATACAAATAAGGTAACTGACCTGCCTGTATCTTCTACTGATCCTGACATTGGCAACTTCTCCCTAGCAACAGGATCACTAATAATACATTGAACCTAGGCCAGGGGTCTCCAAACTTTCTAACCAAAGGCCAGTTTATTGTCCTTCAGAATTAAGGGGGGCCAAATGGTGTCAAGGGTAAGAAAAGTGCCCGATCACTGGTGTCAGAGGATGGAATAGTGCCCCATCATTGGTGTCCTTGGATGGAATAATGCCCTATCATTGGTGTCCGTGGTCGGAATAATGCCCCATCATTGGTGTCCGTGGATGGAATAGTGCCCCGTCATTGGTGTCTGTGGATGGAATAATGCCCCATCATTGGTGTCTGTGGATGGAATAATGCCCCATCATTGGTGTCTGTGGTCGGAATAATGCCCCATCATTGGTGTCCGTGGATGGAATAGCGCCCCATCATTGGTGTCAGTGGATGGAATAATGCCCCATCATTGGTGTCTGTGGATGGAATAATGCCCCATCATTGGTGTCTGTGGATGGAATAATGCCCCATCATTGGTGTCTGTGGTCGGAATAATGCCCTATCATTGGTGTCCGTGGTCGGAATAATGCCCCATTGTTGGTGTAATTGGATGGAATAGTGCCCCATTGTTGGTGTAATTGGATGGAATAGTGCCCCATCACTGGTGTCAGTGGATGGAATAGTGCCCCATCATTGGTGTCAGTGCATGGAATAGTGCCCCATCATTGGTGTCAGTGGATGGAATAATGCCCCATCTTTGTCAGTGTCAGTGGATGGAATAGTAATCCATTGTTGGTGTAATTGGATGGAATAGTGCCCCATCGTTGGTGTTAGTGGATGGAGTAGTGCCTCATTGTTGGTGTCAGTGGGAGAAACAGTGCCCCATCACTAATGCCAGTGGGAGGAATTATGACCTATTTTTGGTGTCAGTGGAAAGAATAGTGCCCCATCATTGGTGTCAAAGGAAGGATAAGTGCCCTGTATTATTGGGAGGAATCGTGCCCCAAAGTCTGGATGAGGCAAAGTTCCATATCTGGCCTGCATACCACAGTTTGGAGACCATTACCTTATGCTATTATTGCCAATCCACTAAAAAGTGATATGTTGTGGATTGATTTTCAGAAGGTGTTTGACAGGTGGTGAGGAAGAGATATGTTGATGCAATTATTTTAATTCTCAAAATGCTGATTCACTGTGAATTGCACATGGTTGCAGGCTAGTCACATTTACTTGAATTGGTTTTCTTTGACAACAATACCTCCAGCAAAATGGTACATGTCTTTTAATTTTTACTGCACCATATGAGCAGCTGCATTTTTGCATTTAGGTGTTTGGAGTGGAAAGGAGACGAAAAAAAACACGGCTTAACCGCCTGCTTTTCCTGCCCCCTGGCCACCTGTGTGGATGAGCCCTTAGAAATGTTATTTTATTGCACAGCCTGCTAGTATAAATGACCCCCATCCAATACACGCTGCTCTAGATAAAGCACAATCTTGCAGAATAGATTTGCCAGAATCCAGCATAAAAGCAGGGGCCTGTCTCTGCCGGTCATATTACAGATACATTAGCTCATAAAAGAGGAAAGGAAAATTCTGCGAGTGCAATAATGCTCAACTTGCTAATCTTCCTTGTCTGCTTTTTTCTGTCTGATTGCTTGCTCCTGACTGCAGACTGAGACCAGCACAGCTGGGGAAAATGCAGATGAGTCATGAATTCATGGCTCTCTTTGAAGATTCACTGACAAACACATTCAGAAGCTGCTCTCCGCACATTCTGAAACACCATTCCCATTTTATGTTCCAGAAGAACTCCGGTCTACCTTGAAAACACTTTATCATTTTAAAATGAAACGCTGTTAGGAACACCTAAATATAACCCCATAAAGTGTTGTTTAGGTGGATATTTAAAAAGAAACACAATTACAGTGAAGCGCCACTTTAGTGGAAAGAAATAAAAAATAATATAGTATATACACTTGTTATTGAATGTTATTAAAAATGGCCTTTCCTTTAAAATCTGCAGCTCTGTAAAATATAATGCAAGATGGCAGCCTGGAGGCGATCTGTACACAGATATTCTACAGAACGCCTCCCAACAGTGTCAATGTTTGTGTGATTGGCTCCCAGATTTTCCTAGAACTCTGCACTAAGATACAAATCAGATTTTGGGCATCCTCTGCAATAAAAATGTAATTTTTGGTGAGATACTCCTCCCAAAGGAAGATCAAGCCTAAAGGGATGCAGACCCTGCCACTTTCTTCATGCAGGTGCAGCAGATGATTGATAATTATAAAGGCACTCATATTCACTCTGCACATGGACACAGACATACAGCTATTTCTTCAGAGTAACGAAAGGTAGGAATCTGCAACAAAGGCTGTTAAATCTCTGCAAGGTACATAGATCTGTACAGGGAAATAGGCGCATGGAATTTCAGTCCATAAAGTCTTAATAAATTCTATGACGTCAGACGCCACCGCTCTGTACTTCACAGTGGGCTACTGCGGCAGCACAACCAGATACTTTCCTCCCTCTCCAGCGCTCCCCACCGTCCCACTTTGACACACTTTATTGCGGTCAACAGCTTGGCGATGAGGCGGTCTGTACATCCTTCTATGATGAGCCTGTTTGTAACTGAACATGTGAGTTGCCTAGTTACTTTTTAACAATTAATCTTGTAATACAGTCTACACTTAGAGGCGCTGTGTTTCTTCCTCTGTTTCAATGTACATAGATCACCCAGAGTACAGGTTTCCTAAATTCCTTCCTTTAGTAATTCTGAAGTGTGCACATGCTAGATAACAAACCATACAATACTAGTTGAACAGGATGGGTAATTGGACAAATGATCAGACAGAATAATTGTAACTTGTAGTTTACTAAACAGGTGCAAAGTTACAATCAATATTGCACAACAGGGTCAGAGTGAAAAAAAAACATGCATAGACTGCAGAATGATGAAAGCTGCACAAATAGATGAAAGCTGCACAAACATGGACTCTTAAAAGCAATATCTTTGTGGCACAATTAGGGTAACATGCGGCAACATGGCATAGCATAGTCTCTATAACCCTAGGTTCACACCTAAGTGTTTTCTGCACCGTTTTGCAGAAACGCACTACAGTCCATTTAACATGATTTCTTATGGGGGCATGTTCACATCTCCACATTTTCACCTGGTGAAAGGGTCAGGGACTTTTTTGAACTTCAATGGAAATGCTACAGAAAAGCATGTAGTGTGTTTTTTTTATGCATTTTAAATCTGCTTAGCAACAAGAACAAAAACCCCCGCAAAATGCATCAAAAACGTGTCAAAAATGCAGGCGCAAAATGCAATACAGAAATGGCTCAAACGCAAACTGCATAGGTGTGAACCTAGGGTAGGACTGTATAACAGAATGTCCAGTTGAGAATCAGTACTTCAGTGAAACAGTTCAGAACACAGATGGCTATCCTTGTAGACAGTCTACCTCTCAGTAAATCCAGGGTAGTTCAGGTAACACAGGTGAACAGCTGGAAGGATCCAAAGTCTGGAGATGAAGCATCACCTCATTGGAACTCAGGCAGGGGCTTGCCACAATTGCTGGGTCTTCTGAAGAAGCATAGTCCTCACGCACACTGGACATTTTTACAGCAGCTGTTTTTGGCTTTTGATGTTTTTTTCTACAGCCAGTAAACCCCCCAGCATGTTATCCCATGTGTCCATGCACACATAGACTGTAATCAGCGTTCTTTGACAGGGACATTTCTCGGCTGGAAAAAAAACCCAGAACTAGTGGGTTTCTAGAGGATCTTTTTAGCTGTAAAAATGCTCTAATGCTGAAAAATGCGGCAAAACGCCGCAAACTGGTGTTTTTGGATGTTTATTTGACCAAAAAACAATTTTTTTTGTTGAGTAAAAAAAAAACTAAAAACACTAAAAACGCAAATGCGGAAAAACACCGCTAAACACTAACGCAAAAATGCTAATAACGCTGAAAAACTCACGTTTTTAAGGCGACTTTACATGGCTAACATTACCAGCGTTATCAAAACGTCCCGTGTGCATGAGGGCTAAGACTTTGACTCAGCTGCCCACACACTAGTTCTGACAGTGGAGGGCTTTTCACCTGGCTGCAGATCATTTTCCAGCAACCTCTAGTTCATCAGGTGTGGCCTGTATGAGCTGCCGAGGGGGGGAAGCTGAGGAATTTATACATCTTGGGCTTGTCCCAGAACCCAGGGCGTTGTGGGCCTGCGCCTGCATGGTGAATAAATGGGAACTCCGCTACACTAGAAAGATCTACAGTTGGCCTTGTAGTCAACATACAAGCCATATCTAAACAAAAAATAACCCGCGCTACTATACACAAAATATGTGACCAAAATAATGTGCAAAAAAATATAGTGCAAAAAATGCCGCTGCTCAAAGTGATATACACCAATTACTAATAATTCATCAAACACAGCACATTACAAAGTCCATATATCTTGTGCTCCGTACTCCTATACTCCAATAACAGGGTCACATGCTCTAGAAAGTCCAATGCCATGCTGTAAACGGTTCCAATCGCGTTGTGCTCGGTGCTCGTTGTGCTCTGTCCACTCCTCACTCACCAGATAAGGTGGACTTTATGGGCTTAAGAGTCAATAAACACTTTTCTCTGGTGGGATGTGCTCACAGATGTTTCCAGGATTCCATCGTATAGAGTATCGGATCCATACTTGTAATAAGAAAGGTTCAGCCCGTCAGGGTATTCCGTTTATCCACACAGATGCTTTCCTTCAGGTGTCTTCAGTGTGGTCTTGTGATGTCACAGGTCCTCTTCATCCTCGTTCCTCCATCAGTGGGCAGACCCTGAATGCTGGCCAGGTGACCCTGATATCGTCATGACAAGTAGAAAACATTTCTTATTGACAAAAGCAATTGCAAATAATATATACAAATGTTTACTGCTTTACTATGAGGGTTTGCTGGTGTGTTCTATACACTTTAACTTCTTGCCTACTGGGCACTTGTACCCCCTTCCTGCCCAGACCAATTTTCAGCTTACAACACTGTCATACTTTGAATGAACTTTTCATGGTCATGTAACACTGTACCCAAACTAAATTTTTATAACATTTTTTAAACAAATAGAGCTTTCTTTTGGTAGGATTTAATCACCACTGGGGTTTTTATTTTTTGCTAAACAAACAAAAAAGTCTAAAAAATGTGAAAAAATTTTTTTTTCTTAGTTTCTGTTTATAAAGTTTTCTAAATAAGTAATTTTTCTCCTTCACTGATAGGCTGCACTGATGGTCACTGAGTCTGCACTGATGGGCAGCATCAATGGGCACTGTTGGCCAGGACAGATGGGAGGCACTGTTAGGTGGCATTGATGGGCGGCACTGATGGGCACTGTTAGGTGGCATTGATGGGCAGCACTAATGGGCACTGTTAGGTGGCATTGATGGGCAGCACTAATGGGCACTAATAAGTAGCCCTGATGGGCACTGTTAGGCAGCACTGATGGGCACAGTTAGGCGGCATTGATAGATGGCACTGACGGGCACTGTTAGGTGGCTCTGATGGGCACTGATAGACGGCACTGATGGTCACTGATTCAACGGATGGGCACTGATTGCCAGCACACATGGGCACTGATGGGCACTATTGGCCACGCTGATGGGACTACACTGATCACCAGGACACTGATGATCAGTGCCCTAATGATCAGTGTAGATGTACCCATGCGAAATGCTGCTTACTGGCTCTCCTCACCGTTGTCAGCCTGCGGAGAGGACTGCTGATACCCAACATTTCCTATTTACCCTGTGATCAGCTGTAATTGGACACAGCTGGTCACATGGTAAAAGCGGCTGTGACTGGCCCATTCCTTAGTCATGTGATCAGCTGTGTCCGAAGGACATAGCAATCACAGATTGCGCACAGTGCACGCCCCAGGGGGCACATGGCGGTGTGGTTCTGGGAGGACATCCATGGACGCCCTCCCAGAACTAGCCGACTGTGCTGTAGCCATCTTTTGGCAATAGCATGGTCGGGAACTGGTTAAAGGATGGAGTTATAAAAGTTTGCAGAGCTATTTGCTCTGCATTGATATGATGTTCGTTTGTGTGAATACCAATAAAATAAAATGTTACTAGGCAATTTTCTCTCCAGGTCAAATGTTCTACATAGAGGGAATCAGGAAAATACTGCATTATGGCCAGTAGATGGAGCTGATGATCATATGAAATGAATTCTTTATTATTATTTACTGTATGAAGAGCATTTGACCTGGAGAGAAAATAGCCTCATACCATTATATTAATTTGCCTCCATTTGCTCGGAACAAATGTACTTGCAGTTTCACAGGATGAATAGCTTTTAGTGTACAACTAGTAGCAGTCTGAATACTGTGCTATTTTTCTTCTTCATGCCTCCTGAATAATCTTCAGACGTACCCATCTTTTTATGATTATTTTCTATTTAAATATGTAAACACACGGGCTTGACAAGCACATAATGAGTGTCATTTCTGCACCATTTAAAATGTAATAACATGCTCTGTTAGAAATTTACTTCTCTCAGGGAAATTCAAGATAATGAGTCATTTAGGTTCTAAACTGTTTGTGTTCACTTTTTACAGCTTAGCTACAAGAATGAACAAGGAGCTCTCTCTCTTGTGCCGATCTTTGGGAAGAACCTGACAATGGATTACAAGGTGAGTGAAAGACACATGGGAGTCTGCCAACTTGTTTAAGGAGAACCAGTCATGACTGGGCTTATACGAGGATCTTATTATTCAGCTTTAAATGATTATAAATCATCGTGTAGGCTTAGGTACGAACAATTTACATTTGTCTCTTTAGTTAGCCTTACACTGCAGCTGTAGTGTCAGGGGTCATTAAGTCAACTACTAGGGGTACATGGCAGCCTCGCAGGAAACCTGCACTAAGAAAATACACAGGGTACAAAATGTACAGCATTCTTGCGCATATAGTACATGGTAGCATTTCCTGAAGCAAAACTTCACCCTAAAAGGGAAATTCCTCTTTATGCTCTCCTTCCCCCTCCTCTCCTACTTTTGGGCTTTTTTTTTTTTGTTATTATTTGTAGAGCAGGTACCTAGTTTTGACAGGTACCCACTCCCCACATCTGCTGCAATTGCTTAGGTGATCCCAGTGGAAATCCCTTCTTCCCTGCCAGCAACCTCCTGGGACACATGAAAGGTTCCAGGAGGCTGTGGGACCGATCACACAGTGAAGTATGGCTTGTGCATTCTCACTGAGTAACTGGCTGTGAGGCTGCAAGGAATCACAGCTGGCTTGCCACAGTAAACACGCCAGTACAGAGGACCTAAAGAATGGTGAAGAACCAACCCAGGTGAGGACAGCACTGGATCCCTGGACAGGTAAGTGTCCTTTTATTAAAAGTCAGCAGCTACAGTGCTTGTAGCTGCTGACTTTATATTTTTTCAAACAAATCAAAGAACCTCTCTAACGCCCAGCCTCCACTTATATGCATCTCTGTGTTGTTTTGGGGTGTGTTCCATCGGCACCTCTAGAACTGTGGTTGAGTTATCAGCGACAGCTCAAGGTCAACTACTGAAAATTGGGAGCTGGTAGGATGGGCTATAGACAGGGGTGGACTGACCATTTAGAAACTCGGGCACTGCTCGAGGGCCCGGGGTCAGTAGGGGGCCCCATGAGATGCCCCTGCTACCTTTTTCATAGGCTTTTTTGAGTTTGGGCAAGGACACGGGCCCCATGATCCCCTATTGCCCGGGGGCCCCATGAGTTGTCAGTCTGCCCCTGGCTATAGATGATGTCTTCACTGTACAGCCAATCACAGTGCTACATGTTTGGGAGCCAATACAACTAGCCTTGGATGTAATGGCCCACTTAAAGGCTTGGCGGCAGAGGGTAAAATAAGAAGCAAAGCCAAGGTCTGTGGAAATTCGACATAAAAATAAAAAACCTTTAGAGGGGAAAAAAGATAATATACTTACCTTTTCCCCGCTTCTGTGGTGCAGGAGATGACCTCATCCTCTTACAGACAAGACCCCTGGGAATGGTGAGCACTCCATATCTCACAAGCAGATGCTGCAGCATAGTGCTTGGTAGCATCTTCTAAGCAAAATTTGGGCTGCTGTACACTCCTTAGATTTCACCCAGAGGAGGATGCTGGCACTCTCACCAAGATATAATATAATTTCTTTTATAGGGCTTGACATTTTGGGATAAGTCCCTTTTTTAGTTAATGTTTTTTAGTAAATATATTTTAGTAAATGTTTTGATGTAAATTATAGTTTATTCATTTTTTGAATATATGGATTTTTATGCTAAAATATATGAATGAAAAGGTATATGCCGTTATAGATGCTGATGTATTGCTGTTCTATGCCGTTATAGATGCTGATGTATATGCCGTTATAGATGCTGATATATTGTGCAGTTTTACCAATTGAGTGGCGGTGTGTCATTATATCGCCGCTGTGATTGGTTGAAGCACCGCTATGCAGAGTGCAAGCAGTGTGTCATTGTATCATTGCCGCTATTGGTTAAGAAGCACTACTATGCAGAGTGCGAGCGGTATATATGGGCTGTATTGACGTCCTGATCCATGCCGCTCCATGAGGACGTCAGAGTGACGAAACGCGTAGGGTGGAGCCTATCAGGACGTTCCCTGGAGCTGTCGGCGAGGTGTCCGCGGTGAACGGGGCTCGTCCATTCCTTGTATCTGATCGCTTGTTATACCAGTGTCAGGTGGACACTTAACTTTGTGAGTAAGATGAGATTGTAATAAAGTTAAATGGTTTTTACTTACTGCACCATCATGCCTTTCCTTTATTTTTGAGTGGTATTACTATATATTTGGAGGATGATCGCTATATAAGGAGTCCTGGCCATACTTCAGAGTTACTGCAGAGTATTGCTCCTGGTATCTGGATGTGTCCATGCTACAGAGTGTTGCTTCATGATCTGTCTTCTCTCATCGCTCCCAGAGCAAACACGCTTGTGCTGATTTATAATTTGATCAGCATTGAGCTCTGGTGAGTTTATTCCATTCGTTTGGTGGTGGATTAAGCACGGTGCACTTATATGTTAAGAAGAAATTTCGTTTGGGGTGTTGGACATTTTTTCTACACATTTTTCTACACCAATTTCTGGATTGTTCCACTGGAGATTTTTTTGTATTTAGGATGTTTGGACTTTTATACACAAATTAATTAATTTTTTTGATATAATTTAGCGCATTCCGATTGTTGATTTTTTATTTTTCACCAATATTTTGGGTTAGAGGTTTGCTGCTGTAGAAGAGTAATATTATCGTTTGGCGCTTTCTTTTCTTTTGGTACTCTCACCAAGACACTGCAGGCAGAGGTATATTAACTAACTCAGCCTCTTTCATCCTTTTTACTCCAGAAATAATTTTCAAGTCTCAGGGAACCCTTACTGAAACCACTTTATTGGGGGTCAGTGGCAAACATTTCCTTTACATGGGTACTCAATAGAAAAAATGCCACCTTTGCAGACAACTAACAAGACAATTGATGTTATGCTACTGGCTTTGCCAAGTACCACTGTTCCTGGGACTATGCAAGCACCATCAAATGCGAGGTCAGTCACCCACAGCTCAAAGAATCCCTAGCAACCTCTGGAGGAATCAGATTTTGCACTTCACAAGAGGTCCTCCAGTTATAATTATTATTCAACTGTTGCAGTAAGAATCCCAAGAACCAATGATGGAGCAAGTTGTCGCATCATGGCAGATAGTTGCTCCTCTGTCATTCTCAGGGAAATATACTGTATATGGTCATGTAGTACTTCCATATTGGAACAGTGATGAGTTGGGGGGGCTCTGACACTTTACAATTAGTGAAGTGTTAGATATTCAATGACAGATCAGCCAGTTATGTCATGTCCTTTGATCGCCACTCATGGCAGAAACAATTATTCATGAAGGCATAGCTTGTTCTGCTTAAATTCTTTTGATAAGCAGCCTCATCAGTGTCTGGCCACACATTGGCCATCATACCACTTTCCCTCTCTATCAACATAGAGTAAATATGTATGCTAGGCTCAGCAGAGCATACAGGTTTGGCTGGAACTTGCCAGCACTCTCCAGAGAGCTCAGCCTAAGGGTGAGTAGATGGCACCTGCATATCAGACTGGCCTTAATATCTTTGGACTCCTGCAGTCATAAGCACTTTTTATTATTACCTCCTGAAGACATAGATGGAGGAAAAGTGTTTTGTCTGAATAAGCCTCATAAAACCTCAAGCCTGGCACTGTATGGTGGTAGAAAGGAGCTCAGCAATTTGAAATCACTCTGTAAAATGACTGCAGTGGATGTACAGTGTTATCACATGCACAGTATGGAGCCTGTGGCTATTTAAATTCCCTAACCACTAAACACAAATAAAACTGAAATAGAGAAAGTGCTCTGCATTTAACACAGCAGAATGTCTGCTGCCCCCACTGCTCCTAATTTCTACTAGTTTAGTCATTTTATCACTGTAAATCTCTTGAATTTTAATTTGACAAGCAAAAAAATGAAATAAAAATCAAAGGGGAACTTTTTATTTATAGAGTCTATCTTTAGATACAAGACCAGCAAAAAGCAGAACTGTAGTCCCAATGGAATGCATTGGGTTCAACACCTCCCTACAAAATCAACTGCTGCTAGACACTGAACTATATAGTACCGGCATTTTAAGTTAAATTGTGCTCCCACCCAACATTGCCTTTATAGCTCACTTGACAGAGCGAAAACCAGTGGCACAGAAGTAACCACTGAACAAAAATACTTATGCATACTACCTCATTTTAACACCATGTAAAGGAAACTCTTGCTTCTACTCACACTAATGTATGTGACAGTCTTTCTCCCACTGACACCAATGTGAGGGGCATCCTACTCCTTCTGACATCCATGTAAAGGTCCTTCTACTCCCACTGACACCAATACAAGTGGCATCCTACTCCCACTGACACATATGTAACAGTCATTCTACTTCCACTGACACCAATGCAAGGGGCATCCTACTCCCACTGACACCAAGGTATAGTCACCCTATTATTATTATTATACAGTATTTATAAAGCGCCAACAGTTCGCTCAGCGCTGTACATTACAATGGGAGACAGAACATGCGACAGTACAATAACAATACAATGCGATACACGAGGGGTTCGAGGGCCCTGCTCCTCGGAGCTTACAATCTAGGAGGGAGGGGATTGTGGTACAGGAGGAAAAGATTTGGGGGATGAAGTGGTAGGAAGAGTGGTGCAGGTCGGCAATTAGCAAGGGGTAGGGTAGGCTTCCCTGAAGAGGTGGGTTTTCAGGGTGCGCCTAAAGGAGAGGAGAGTAGGTGATTATTATTATTTATTAATATACAGTATTTATAAAGTGCCAACAGTTCGCTCAGCACTGTACATTACAATGGGAGACAGAACATTGATAGGTGATAGTCTGATGGATTGGGGTAGGGAGTTCCAGAGGATGGGTGACACCCTGGAGAAGTCCTGGAGGCGGGCATGGGAGGAGGAGACCAGGGAACTAGAGAGAAGGAGGTCTTGTGAGGAGCGGAGAGTGTGTTTTGGGTGGTATTTGGATATTAGGTCGGTGATGTAGTTCGGGGCAGTATGATGGACAGCTTTGTACGTCAGTGTTAGGATTTTGAATTTGATCCGTTGGGCAATCGGAAGCCAGTGGAGGGATTGGCAGAGGGGGGTGGCGGAAACGGAGCGGTTGGTAAGGTGGATGAGTCTGGCTGCCGTATTCAGGATCGATTGAAGCAGGGATAGCCTGTGGCGAGGCAGGCCAGTGAGGAAGGAGTTGCAGTAATCGAGTCGTGATATGATGAGGGAGTGTATGAGCTGCTTAGTGGTTTCTGGGGTTAGGAACGTGCAAATTTTGGCGATGTTGCGTAGGTGGAGTCTACATGAGTTTTGTTAGTGATTGGACATGGGGCTGGAAGGATAGATTGGAGTCAAGAATGACACCAAGTATTCTGGCCTGCGGGGCGGGCCTGATGGTGGCATTGTTGGATGTGACGGAAAAGTCAGTAGGGGGTGGTGTGCGGGCTGGGGGGAAGACTAGTATCCCACTCTACTCCCTACTCCCACTGACACCATTGTAAGGGTCACCCTACTTCCACTGACACCAATGTAAGGGGCACCCTACTCCCACTGACACCACTTTATGGAGCATCCTACTCCCACTGAAACTGCTGTAGGGACATCATACTCCCACCAATGATACCAATGTAGGGGTATCCAAGTCCTACTGACATCAATGTGTTGGCAGGTGCAGTTAGTTTTCCTGCCATTACGTGGGTCTATCCTTATTATGGTATTGTGAAGGGAGAGTTGTAGTTAGGTGTTGGCTTCCCTTTTGGAGAAATGCCTCCTTTGGTGATATAAATGGTGTGGTGGGTGGTGCCCAGGGTAGATGGGGCATGGCAGCCAAAGACCCCAGAACTGGTAAGATGTAACCTCCGGCTGTACTGATCTAAAGGGTCTTTTGCAGGGCCGAAGTTCCAGGCAAGTTGGAACATTTGTGAGTAGTGGTGGAAGCCTGGGGAAGGATATAGTATCTGGGAACGTGCCCAGCTGGGCAGAACTATAGTAGGTACAATGGGAAGAGACTGGTAAACTATAAAAACTTCCACTG
Source organism: Staurois parvus (assembly GCF_062004578.1). Lineage (NCBI taxonomy): Eukaryota > Metazoa > Chordata > Amphibia > Anura > Ranidae > Staurois > Staurois parvus. The sequence goes on along the minus strand of NW_028317827.1, from coordinate 5,344,829 downwards.
ACAGCATGGTAAGGATCTTCCTACTCCCACTGACAAAGCTGTGTCCCCACTGTCTGCAGGGATAGATGTAAGGCCCCATTGTTTTTTGCATGGCCACAGTAAGGTAATTTTGACATGTGCCCCACTCATAACCATTAGGTGTTACATTTTTTTAAACCTTTATGTCAGGTACTTATATAGCGCCGTTAATTTACACAGTGCATTACATATATATTGTACATGAACATCAGTCCCTAACCCTCAAGGGGCGTACAATCTAAGGTCCCTAACTCACATTCATACATATACTAGGGACAATTTAGTCAGGATCCAATTAACCTAGTAGCATGGAGTGTGGGAGAAAACTGGTGTACCCGGAGGAAACTCACGCAGGCACAGGGAGAACATGCAAACTCCAGGCAGGTGGTGCTGTGGTTGGGATTACTAACCAATGACCCTAATACTGCCAGGCGGAAGTGCTAACCATTTAGCCACTGTGTTTATTGAAAGAATTGCTTGAAATCCTATATTATTTTGTTGTGTGGATGTGTCTCTTAAACTGATCTGAAATCTGATTAGCTGATATGGTGTAATATGCCTTGCACTAAGCCACTGCACTTTCAATGCCATAGAAAATAAACCCAGTGCTTTTTTTGTGGTTGTCATTACTTCCACGCCACAGAAATGTTCTAGCCGCCCTAGCAGCAGGCTTACATTCCAGTCATGACCATTGAATAGAAAAGAGTCAGAAATATTTTGATTTGATGTTTTGACGATCGCTAACATCTGCTGGAAGAAAGCTGAACCCCCATCCGCTGACCACTTTATGACATCATGAAACCTCACATTAAAAATGGACAGCGTAACCACATTACAATCTTTGGAGTCAATAATCAGTTATAGCTGTATGATAAAAATGCATCTGATGCCCATAAATCTTCTTCTACGTCTGGCCATCAGGACTAATTTTATGTACTAAAATCTCTAAATAGATAATAACTCCTTGCGGCAGAGAATTAGGCTGGTGTAAATCAGGCAGCAGTACAGTAAAATATGTCAGCAATGCCAGAACTGGACATTCATCAAATTCATTTTGGGGAATTTATTGTGTATTTTTTTTTACATTAAATTTTTTTACATATAAAAGTAGACATGCTCTAATTCTAGATTTTTGATGTACCATATATTGCAAAAATATTTTGAGTGTAACTTTGGTACTAGCATAAGTGCACTGGTACAATTGTCCTCATGATAATAGTTTTCATCCTGATGAAGGCAATGGTATATTAAGATTTTGTGCTGCCCTAGGCGACACAAAAATCAAATGCACCCCCCCCACAGACAGAACATTGACCAACTCCCCTGCCCCCCCACCCAAGGAAGCCTTCCACTAACACATATCCCCCCTCCCCCCGGACAAGGGAGAGAAAGACACTCACCTTCACAGCTCCGGACATCCCTGGGAATGAGAGTCGGGCTCTGCATGCACCATCAAGCAGCCCACAGCCTCTCTTGGGTCCCACCTGGTCCCCATGCCACTTGTGTCTCTTTTTCTGTATCTTCTGTCCCTTTTTTCTAGGATGCTGCCCCCCTGAAAAATGCCGCCCTAGGTAAATGCCTTGTTTGCCTTGTGGTAAATACACCCCTGGATAAAGGTATAAGATAAGGCCGGTGAATAAGTTCTCAGCTGGGCATTCGGGACCAAAAAAGGTTATCCAGAAACATTCTTAACTTCTAAGTTATCCCTAATAATAGTTAACCTTAATATTTATGGTGGTGGTTAACCTTTGGAATTAAAAATGAACAGAGCATATCTTTGTGTAGTGTGTATGTTCCCCAATTCAAAGCATTCAGTGTGATTTCTGTCTCCACTCTCTTCTGACAGTCTATGCTGACACCACAGAATCCCAATGAACCACCACCACCTTCCTCCAGAAGAGAGAAGGTGTACATGTTTCCCTAAAGAAACTGTGTAGGGGGGGGGTCTTTCCATCCGTTCAGTTCTCAGATTACACTCAGCACTTTGCTCTATGCTGTGCAGTGTGTGAAGTCAGTACCCTGCTGCCTGCCTACTGGAGCTGAGAAATAACCTTTGATCTTTGTGTTTTAGAAGACTGTAGAGGAAAGATGTCTACAGATAAACAGGTACAACTTCTATAGGAGGAATTTTTTTTTCATCTCAGTGTATCATCTGAGGCTAGTCACTTTAATGGGTATATAAGGGTTTACAACCACTTCAAAGCTGAAATGCACAATTTCCGTATGTATATGGGAACTGTTTTATATGCCAAAGGAGTTCTAATTCTGCGTAGCCAGTCTTGTCATTCAATAACCCCTGCCATGCAGCACAGCCAAATCTCATCCTTCATGGTAGCAGCAACAGTGCTTGGTCAAGAACACACTACAGCCTGCTGATTTGACAAGGAATGAGCTGAATAGGTCATCTCTCTGGTAACTCCTACTGTCAACATGTTACCTGTCAGCACATGTGCACTTTCACCTGACTGGATCTGCTGCTATATAGAAGATAACCGGATGCTAATATCAAAACAAAATAAGGAACTAATACTAAGTGTAATTTATTATCTTTTCAACGTAATACATACAGTACCTGTGTTTAATGGGTGTTTTTAACCTCTGCCTGGAAGCTGTCTAATGTAGTTCTATTTCTGTTCACACACATATATATATATATATATATATATATATACACACACACACAATTTTTTAATTTTTCCTTTGACACTGCCCCTTTTCCCGCATCCATTCTGGTCTAGGCCAGGTTGGCGTGTCCCTGGTCCTGCTGCTTCCTGGGATACTCACATCCCATTTCCCGGGAGGCTGCAGAACCAGACAAACAGAGTGACTGGAGTGTGGGCTGGGGACGTAATTGAGAGCTGGCTGTCTGAATCTTGAAGAGGCAGCCAGCTGAAGAGGACCATGTTGGTGGCACGGAATCTGGGCTAAGCCACCTGAAAAGTGGATCGCAGTGGGACAATGCTGGACTGAGTTTATATATTGAAGATAACCCAGCAATACCAGTAAGAGAGAAAAAAATAAAACCTAGGGAGAGTTAAACATGCTTTAAGGTTTCGAAAGTTGGGTTTATGTTAAAAGATAGTGTTTAGAGGTTTAACTGAGGTTCAGTCCTCATGCACACGGGATGTTTTACAGCGGCTGTTTTTGGCTTTTGACGTGTTTTTCTACAGCTAGTGAACCCCCCAGCATGTTATCCTATGTGTGTGAGATTTTTAGCTGTGAAAATGCTAGAACGCTGAAAAACGTGGCAAAACGATGTAAAATGCCGCAAACCTGCATTTTTGGCCTTTTTTTGGCTAAACGCTAATGCAAAAACGCAAAAAAGGTAAAAAACTCACATTCTTAATGTGACTTTACACAGCTGACGTTACCAGCGTTATTAAAATGTCCAGAGTGCATGGGGACTTAGAGGAGTTATGGGTTTGGGATATGATTAAGGTCTCATGCACATGGGCATCTTGAGCTGCATTACGTATTTTGCCACCCAGGAGCCACAGGTGCTGTGTAGAGCCACCCAAAGAAATCAATGATTGTATGCAGATATACGCCAGTACTAGTATAAACAAGCATATGCGTATGCCCTGACATTTACATCACATGGCCCCCGGCACCCAAGTGCATAAGGCCTTCAAAGGTCAGGTTTTGGGGTAAGGTTGAGGTGAAGGGTTAGGTGGTTAGTTTATACTTAATGTATATGTGAACCAAAACAACCCATTCAGTTTAAAATAGAAATGAAAGGCAAAACATTTGTGTATAGATATAAACAACATTACAGATGACTTCTTTCACCCTTTTTTTTTTTTATAAGTGATTACATACCTTCTGTTCTAAGCTGCATAGGGAGCTCACAGAGTTCAAGGAAAAGAAACAGCATTACATCGGTCTTCCCAGTGAATGGCTGTGCAGGAAGGGAGTGTCAGGAAAAGTCTGATCATTGGAGGAGAGCAGGCTGAGTTCCCAGTACAGCTAGAGAAGTGACTATGCTGTGTTCTCATGCCCAGTGTAGTCCGTTTTTAATAGAATAGCAGGGGTACTGTCAGGAACACCAGGGATTTCACACAAAGAAAGGAATACAAAGAGAAGATGAATACAAAGAGATAGATTTGCGTGTCATCGGCATAGAGATGGTAGTTGAAGCCGTGAGAGTGTATCAGTTGGCCAAGGGAGGAGGTGTAGATAGAGAAGGGGCCCGAGGACAGAACCTTGAGGGACTCCAACAGAGAGGGGGAGTGAAGGGGAGGTGGCAGCGTTATAGGTAACACCGAAGGAGCGCTGTGATAGATAGGAAGAGAGCCAGGAGAGCGGAGTCTCTGAGGCCAAGAGAGTGTAGTTTTTGAGGAGGAGGGGGTGGTCAACTGTGTCGAAAGCCGCGGAGAGTTCGAGGAGTAGGAGCACTGAATAGTGGCCATTAGCTTTGGCGGTTAGCAGGTCGTTGGTGTTCTGTCCCCACATGAAGGCGAATAAAGGTATAACTGATAATGGCTGTGTAACTTCCTACCTTCGTATCCAAGCAGTGGAGCAGACCGGACCGGCAGATGCTCAGGTTAGACGGATCCAAATGTATACACGGAAATGAAATCAGCGTGGGTTTATTTGGTCCAAATACAGCGACAAACAGTGATACAATACTGTAATGTAGTAGAGGTATTCATGCTGTCCTGTTATATCTTTCCTGAGGCTAACTGCTGGTCAAAAACTGATGCCTTCACAAGCCCAGGGTATTGAATGTCCTGTCACACAGCTATATAGCAGATAAAATGGCTGCAGGAAGTGACCAGAACCAAGGTTTGCCTAAAACCACGCCCAGCAGAGGAAAAACTTACTAGCTATAACAGAGGCATGCAGCATGCAAATTCTGGCCAGCAGATGGCAGCAACAGATCAAGACATAGAAACAAACATGGTGAAATAAGAATTGGTGATACAATGCACAGTTAAATAACAAATATGAGGGGAACAGCACAGTTGGTGAGTTTGAGTAGGGCAGTTTCGGTGGAGTGTAGGGGACGGGAGCCAGACTGTAGGGGATCAAGGAGGTTGTTGTCAGTGAGGTGGGAACTCAGGCGATTATAGACTAAGCGCTCAAGGAGTTTGGATGTAAATGGCAGCAGGGAGATGGGTCTCAGGTTGTGCTGGTCGGTGGAATCCAGGGAGGGTTTTTTAAGTATGGGAGTGATATGCTTGTGCTTCAGAGGGGAGGGGAATGCGCCAGTAGAGAGGGAGAGATTAAAGATGTGAGTAAGGGAGCGTAGGATGGAGGAGGAGGGTGATTGTAGGAGTTGTGAGGGGACTGGGTCAAGGGGGCAGGTGGTGAGGCGGGCTTTAGAGAAGACCTTAGTGAGCCCCTCAGTGGTAGCAAGGTTGAAGGAGTGGAGTGTTGAGGGGGTTTTCGTGTGAGGGATGCTAGGTAGGAGAGGGTATTAATGAGGGTAACAAAGTAGGCTTGCTTGGCAGCGTGAAGGGAGGAAGTGTAGGTGAGGAAGGCAGATTTATATCGGGTGAACGCTTGTTGGGATCTGGTTTTGCGCCATAGTCGCTCCAGCGCACAACTGCGTCGTTTGAGATTTTTGGTATGGTCAGTCTGCCAGGGTTGTAGCGGTCGGGGTCTAATGATTCGTGTAGTTGGGGGTGCTAACGAGTCTAGAGCGGCTCATAGCGGTTGTTATAAGCAGTAGTGGCCAGGTCAGGGCAGGACAGGGGAAGGATACTGTCGTAAAGTTGGTCAGCTGCAGAGTGGAAAGGGGCAGGGTTCAAGTTGCGGTGGTTTTGGCTGGTGATAGTTTGACGTTTGGAAGGGTAGGTGTTTGAGGACGAGGAGACGGAGAAGGTAATGAGGTTGTGATCAGAGAGAGGAAAGGGGGTGTTTGTGAGGTTGTGGGGAGTGCAGAGATGAGAGAAAACAAGGTCCAGGGTGTTCCTGTCGGAGTGGGTGGTGGACTGTATACACCGTGTGAGTGCAAAAGAAGAGGTTAAGTGGAGGAGTTGGGATGTAGCCGGGTTATTGATGTTGATAGGGATGTTGAAGTCTCCAAGGATGATGGTGGGTTTCTCGGAGGAGAGAAAGAAGGGTAGCCAAGCGGAGAAGTCGTTGAGGAAACGGGACACGGGTCCAGGAGGCCGATAGATTACTGCAATCCTCAGAGGGATTGGAGAGAATAGTCGGATGCAGTGGGCCTCGAAGGAGGAGAAGGATAGAGAGGGAGGGTTTGGGAGGACTTGGAAGGTGCTCAGCGGTGACAGGAGCATACCAACCCCACCACCTTTTCGACCGCTGGGTCTGGGTTAGTGGGTCCAGATGAGACCTCCATAGGAGAGTGCTGCAGGGGAGGGAGAGTCAGTGGCTTGGATCCAGGTTTTGGTGATCGCTAGGAGGTTGAGGGAGCGGGAGGGAAAGAGGTCTTGGATGGCGGTGAGTTTGTTGCAAACCGGGCACACGAATGCACACGAAAATGGGGGGGTGGTTTTGGGGAGCAGAGGGACAGGTATTAGATTGAGGGGGTTGCAGCAGTTCGTGTAAGTAGGAGGGTGCCTTGTGGGTGAGCGAGGTGGTGGAGGACCAGGGTTCGGGGAGATGTCCCCAGCGGTTAGGAGAAGAAGAAGGGTAAGAAAGGTTGCATGGGAGCGGGATGTACAAGAGCGCGTAAATCTACCAGTGGTGGCGTTCGGGTCAGTGGGAGAGTGGAGTATCAGGAGGAGGTGGTGAGAGCCATAGCAGGGAGATGGAAGCAGTGAGGGTGCGATGTACAGTTGTTTGGGAGGAGCAGAGGGATATAGAGAAGAGATTTTGGGAACGGAGGAGAGGAGTATGAGTAGGAGGAGTAAAGGAGACATTATAGGAAGGGAAACGGAGTGGCGGACAAGTGTGGTGTAATGTTTCTCAGGGTGCTTGGTAGCAGATAGTCTAGCGTGCAGTAGCGTATCTCGTTGTTGAATCTTACTGTAGCTAGAGTTCTCGTGCTTAGGATCAGGATGGGTAGAGGTCAATTCGATAAGTTGTGGCCAAGGGTAATCAAGCTGCAAGTTCCAGTTTGTGTGAGTCCCAGATTGAGGGGTGAGGTTTGGCTTGAGGAGATGAGGGGTGGACGTCAGCAGTGGAAGTGTTTCCCAGGTGGTGGAGATGAGATGTAGAAAAGGTTGTGGGGTGGGCATCAGCTGTGGGAGTTGGGCGTAGTAGGGGCTGGGGGATCACAGAATCAGCAGTCGGTCCTTCTCCCACGATGGCTGTACTCATGGGGGTCGACAGATGGGCTTCAGGTCCGGGCAAGGTTGCGTCTTGGTAGGCGATGGTAGGTCTCACCAGGTCGAGATCATCTGTTGGGCTCAGCAGGTCCAGGCAGGGTTGATATAACTGGATACTAACATTTATAAGTAAAGTTGATCCAGGGAATATCCGATTGGTTCTCAGGGGATCAGGAAGGAATTTTTTCCCCTACAGGAACAAATTGGAACATGTTTTTCTGGGGGGGGTTTTGCCTTCCTCTGGATCAACTGTGAGTATAGGATTATAACTTCTTTTTTTTTAATGGTTGAACTGGATGGACATTTGTCTTTTTTCAGCCAGACTATCTATGTAACTATGTGATCAGCACAGGGTCAATCAGCACTCTCTAGACATAGGTCAGGGGTTCTGCATCCTCCCAGAGCAGAATGAAAACTCCTCCTACAAGCTTTAACCAGTGCTCTGCTGGACACTGTTTAAAGTCACTAAACAAGATACAGATTGAATCCATAGTCGTATGCACATGCTCAGTTTGGTGTGTATTGCTAGAGAGTTTTTTTTTTTTTCTTGGGAGAGTGCATGTGATCAGCACAGGGCCAATCGGCACTACCCAGACAGAGGGTCATGGATTTCACATCCTCCTAGAGCAGAACGAAAACTCCTCCTACAAGCTTTAACCAGTGCTCTGCTGAAGTCACAAGACTGCTATAACTGCTGATGAGAAAAGGTATTTAGCAGTGTATATTTACTAAAATATTTTAATTTCCATGTTCTGTGTACTGTGGGAGACCAAATTGAGTGAATGCAGTGTCCGGGGTTTAGTATCACTTTAATGGTAAGATGGTAGCCAATCTCTCCACTCTGTTTGTATTTTTGGTTAGCACCGTAAATCCTTTTTCTGCAGCATAGAGATGATTGACTGTGTTTTGAATACACCCAAATCTTAGATTGTTTTCTAAATCTGAATAGGAAGAATGTGGAAGTCACAGAGGGACTATATCAGGCAGTTTAAGGCGCGGCAAGCTTCCTCTGACAATCTGTAAATGGAATAGAAGCGAATCTGTCAGGCCAGCTTAACGATAGCTGAGTGATAGATTAAGTCAGTGTCCTCCACTTCAAAGCCTGGCTCCTATTATAAATGTCCCTATTTAGGAATTCTTTTATGAAATGCCAGGTGATGGTCTCACTCTCCAAAGAAAGCATCCTTTTAATTAACTTTCTGCCGGAATCACGATGAATGGGCCTAGACTGTTAATGAGGAGAACAAAGACAATGTCCAGGCCAGGCTTAAAAAAATCACATGATCAATCACCAAAGATCATAAAAATATTTTGTTTTTAGATAAAATAAATGCACGCCATTACCTATGCCCACACATACTTTTACTGAAACAGACAGCTGATTTTCTTTTATAACCCCAGGATTAAAAGAGAACTACAGACAGAAAAAAAAGAATCCCCAGAAAGCTTATCATTTATTTGTCGGAAACCGGCAGCATGAAAGCTAAACTCCGAGCTGATGTAAAACACCATTTAATTCAGTTATGTATTTATCTACACAACAAAAGATAAACTGTAGGAGCTCATTCACACTATAGGGAACAGTTATGCTTTCTGGCATGGATGCGTGGATGACAAGTGGGCTAAACAGAAATGTGAATCTTATGATAGGTAAGATTGTTTACAAATATATATTTTAACTGTGTGTTTATCTGCAATGCCTAGGGTAAATATTTAATCAGCTAATATAATAACCGAATCTGCATTTATATTAGCTTACTGTAACCAATTGCACAGCAGCAGTCAGGCTGGAAAGGAAAGACAAAGACTTTGGGCTTGTCAGTCTTTACTGAAATGCTCAGAGCTGTCAGTATAACAAGGGTAGCTTGCTAACAGGAGGACAGAGCAAAGTGATGACCTCAGTTGTGTTCTGCTTGTGGATACTTGACCTAGCTGTATTAGGGTAGGCAAACTGTGGCCCTAAAGCTCTTGTGGAACTACATGTCCCATGAGGCATTGCAAAACTGATAGCCACAAGCCAGGGGCGGACTGACAACTTATGGGGCCCCTGGGCAATAGGGGATCATAGTGCCCCTCTGTCCTTGCCCAAACTCAAAAAAGTCTATGAAAAAGGTACCAGGGGCATCTCATGGGGCCCCCTACTGACCCCGGGCCCTCGGACAGTGCCCGAGTTTCCAAATGGTCAGTCCGCCCCTGCCACAAGCATGACTCCCAGAGGCAAGGCATGATAAGAGTTCTGTAAAAGCTGGAGGGCCGCAGTTTGCCCACCCCTGGCATAACTGTACTGGAGGAACATGTGGTCGGGGACCTGGGTATGCTATCTGGCATGGATCCTGGGAACCATACCAGAATCCACTTACACATATTTATATCAACTTTGCATTTAGCTGTGAGTGCCTAGAGTCATGATTTAAAGAGCTAATATAATAACAGAATCTGCATTCATATTAGCTTGCTGTAACCACTTGCACAGTAGCCCTAAGACTGGAAGAGGAAAGGCCAGCACCATGAGCCTGTATATCTTTACTGAAATGCAGAGAACTATTAATCAAACGCCGTCACCTTGCCATCAGGAGAGGACAGAATGATGACCCCCAACTGTGTGCTGCTTGTTATCCAATTGGGAGCCTGTGTGTGGATTCTTGACCTAGTTGTACTGCCTAACTGAACTGGAGGAAAATGGAGTCAGGAGCTTGGCTATGCTATCTGGCATGGATACCGGGGGTACTAGATGGGCTCAACAGAAATTCAAATCATATGATAGATACACTAACATACATATATGTATTTCAATGGTGCATTTAGCTGTGATGGCTAGAACCAAGCTTTAAATACTTCCACATAGAAGCAGTGCTACTGAGCAGGACTTCACTGCCCTGGAACTAATATGTAGCATGGGCATTGGACAATGACAATGTCACCCAAAACTGGTATTTTAGAGTCAAGTAGATACTCAAGAGTGAAACCACCTAGTACAGATTATATTTAGGAGTGGTTGTACCCATAGGGAGCAGGGGCGGACTGACCATTTGGAAACTCTGGCTCTGCTCGAGGGCCCGGGGTCAGTAGGGGGCACCATGAGATGCCCCTGGTACCTTTTTCATAGGCTTTTTTGAGTTTGGGCAAGGACACAGGGGCCCCATAATCCCCTATTGCCCGGGGGCCCCATGAGTTGTCAGTCCGCCCCTGATAGTGAGTAAATGCCATCATCCCTACATAGACTAGAGCAACAAACGTTTCTGAATGGGACTTTTAAGGCATTATTTGTATCCAGGCATATACTGTACATCAGAAAAAATCATTTTTATTAAAAAAAATTCTTAAAACTGCTGGAACATGTAAGGGTTAAAAGAAACACAAACAGCTGACAATATATGTATACGGTCATAGTTGTTAGGCTCTCTTAGTTTATGACGCATTTCAAAATTTCTTTCTTCCTCAGGGAGAAGAGCGTTCATTCTAACTCACATATGAACATGTAAGGCCCATAAAAACAGCTCTTATAATAAATTGTTATGGTCAGGGCGGGCTGACCATTCCGGCACTCGGGCACTGCCCGAGGGCCTGGGCTCAGTAGGGGGCCCCATGAGATGACCTTGGTACCTTTCATTGGCTTTTTTGGGTGTGGTTTGAGTGTGGGTGAGGACACAGGGGCCCCATGATCTCCTATTGCCCGGGGGCCCCATGAGTTGCCAGTCCGCCCCTGGTTATGGTATAGTCCCCTCTGCAAGTCGTGGAACCCCCTCACTTATACAAGAAACAAAAATAAAGGGCTTTTGAAGACACTGTCCTAAACCATCACACATTGATAAAAAACATGTCATTTATTGAGATCCATTAAAAAGATGGACCAAATATACCACTCAATTTATACATTATAACATATAATTATAAAATATTCAACATAAAAATCATCAAATAATTGGGCATCAGCAATAACATGTCCCTCCAGAACAAGCCGACGCGTTTAACAGTTCACATCTGCTTCAGCAGGGACACTGCGGGACCGCCTAAGAAAGATACATAGAATGCTTGACAGTACAAAACATTATACAAATATGACAATGATTATTACAATATTCAACAAGATTTGCAGCGTAACCAGATTTATATATCATATAATTATTAAATATTCAACATAAAAATCATACCAAATGTATACATCATCCTGGAGTTCCCTCCAATGCCAGAACCTCATTAGATAAGCCTTGCTCTTAATAGACCCCAATGAAAGTGAAGCAGGTGTACATAAGGGATTTACATGCTCAAAAAAAATCCCCCAAAAAACTTGTGGATGTAGTGCTACCACTGAAGAGTCCGCTTGGTAACTTTGGGTTCTCTGTTCTGTGCCTTGACTCAATGGTCAAAGATCAACCTTTTTCCCTCTAACGCACCTGGTTGACTAAAAATCACTGCAAGAATAGAAACATTCACAAGCGTAAAATACCTTCAACCTGCTGTGGGTTACTACCAGTAACTAGACAAACACCCATTTAGTGGCAAATGCTCTTAATCTATTGATACAGGTAAGAATAAATGGCAAATTGAACATAAATGAGCACACAGCTGATACACACATGATGCTGATGCACACAGTCTGCTAGACCGAGTAATAACTACGGTATGTCAAATTGGAAAAACGTAGAATTTATACCCCTAACTGGAATCGGAAGGGTAAGTTAGTAAATCAGCAATAGGGTTCATGTACACTGCAGCTGATAAACTCACATTCAGGAGCTTTTCTGCATTTTTTTTTTCAGCAGCCCCTGAACTCTCCCTAATGTTTTCCTATGTGTCCATGTACACATAGTCGTTTACAGGCGTTTACAGGCAGTTGAGTTATACAGTCGTTTTTTTGAATGCACCAAACTTGTGTTCAGGAGTAGATTTTATCAGTGTTTCAAACGCCAAGTGTGCATTTAGAAGCGTTTTTTTTTTTAACTGTTCCATATCCAGATGCTGTCCAGAGCCTTTTTTCATTAGAAATGCATACAAAGCATTTTCCATGTATTCAAATGGACCCGGTACACCAGCGCAGTCAGTTCCAGGTTTTGTGTGAAGGAAAAACTGGTATGGGATCCATAGTGAATACAACCAGAAAAGACAGGTCATCTCAACACATACTGCTCTCTGCTTCTGCTCTCTCTATTCCTCTCAAAATGTCTGAAATAGTTAATTTTTTACTGTTTTTTAGTGCATTCTCAGCATTTGGGAAGGTCTCCTGAGGTTATTTTAAAAAATGCTTCTAAATGCAAACACGCATAAACGTGGTATGCAAACGCAGCTAAACAGACGTTTTTTAACCTACATTTTCCAGCAGTCAGTTTCCATTGTTCAGAAGTGTTTTCCAAACATCCCGTGTACATGGAGCCCATAAACTATATTAGTAAATGTTAAATACAGTATAAATGATGATATAGCGTACACTAGGTTAAGGTGCACTCTAAGGTTGTGATACAGCATCACTTGCCCACCACTCTAAAGTAGAAGTACTGCTAAAGGGTGGAAGAGCTGTGATTTGCATTTCCGGGTAGGGGGCACGTGCGCACGCACGCTATTGGTGGCTAGGGATGTCAATCACCGAGACCCGGCTGGCGATTCCCAGCCAGCACTCGTCGATCGCTGTGTAAAGCTTACAGGGGAGAGACCTGTGTGTAAACAATACAGGTCTCTCCCCTGTCAGCATGGACATGCTGTTTTGTATCTCTTTGCACAGCATAGAGATACAAAACAGCATGCCTCCCTAGTAAAACAGCACACAGTTAACCCTTTGATCGCCCGAAAACCCCTTCCTGCCCAGTGTCATTAGTACAGTGTCAGTGATTTTTTTGTTAGCACTGATCACTGTATTAGTGTCACTGGGAATGTCAGTGGCAGTAAGTCAGTTTCCACCCAGTGTCAGAATGCCTGCCGCAGTCCTGCAGTCCCGCTATAAGCCGCTGATCGCCGCCATTACTGGTATAAAAAAATTTTTTATTCCAGTATATATACCGCCATTTATAGACACTAACACTTTCATGTAAACCAATTAATTTACACATATTGGGATTTTTTTGTAGCAAGTACATGTAGCAGAATACATTTATTACAAAATTTGATTTTTAAAATTTTTTTATAGGATATGTTTTATAGCAAAAAGTCAAAAATATTTTTTTTGTTTTCAAAATTATCGGTCTTTTTTTGTTTATATCTTAAAAAAACGAAAACCCCACAGGTGATCAAATACCACCAAAAGAAAGCTCTATTTGTGAGGAAAAAAAGGACATAAATTTAATTTGTGTGCAGCGTTGCATGACCAGCAATTGTCAGGTAAATTAACGCAGCACCATATCACAAACAATGGCCTGGTCAGGAAGGGGGGTAAAAAAACAAAGCAAGGCCTTTAGAGCACTGTCAGGGGCAGTCTTTAGTCCTGACTCTTCAACTGGCTAAACATCGGGGCCCATTGGCACATGCTAAGGCAGTCAATAAAGCCTGCAGACAATATTAGGGCAGTGGGGTAGCTGGTAGGTTGTTCCTAATGGTTTAGTAACAGGTAGCCCAGTAATTCCCAATGGCTCGGTTTCCAACGGTGGTAACATGCAGAGGCTGCAAGGCCCTCTCACCAGACTCAGTGACACAGCAGCAGTGGCCTCTCCACTCAGGTGTCCGCTCATCAGGATTGTCCATGGTGACTCTGATAGGCAGCTTCTTGCCTCCACTAAATCTGGTCACACTCTATAGCCCCTGGTTGTCCCTTACATGGCAATGGGCTTCCATAGGCACAAACTTTTTCTCTCTTAAATGGAGCTCCTCAACATGGTCCTGTCATGTCACTTTCCTGTCACACTCTGAGCCAAACCCAATTGTTCAGGAAGAAGAAGCTAGCTAGGGGTTGCAGTACAGTCCTATTATTGCCAATTGGCCGCTTGCCTCTGGGGGCTACATAACCCATGATCCTTCTTTCCCATCTGTGATTACTCCCTTGTGTTGCTATGCATCTCCCCTGTCACTTCGCCTGCCATGTCTGGTTCTCATCTCCCCGCTGATGACAGTTCTCCACCAGGGGAGGATGTCATTGGGAGGATGGGCTGTACCTGCTACATGAATATCAGAGGGATAAACCAGCTCAAGTAGCATCATCTGAGGGCCTTACACCAAAGAGGGACAAAAAACTGGACAATTCGCTCTGACCAGTTTAAATGGTACCAGAAATTACCACCCTGGATGCACTCTGCATCAGATGAGCAGTTACATGTGAACAGCGGTGGCACCGGCCATTGATTTATACAGCGTTCAAATCTGCCAGCTGCCACCGACAGTTACTGCTGGTCGCACAAATTCAGGCAGCAATCCTTGCTGGTGGCTGCCATGTGAATGTAGTCTAATGGTTTCTATATCTCTTGGGGAGTGTGGTGAGTCCCGGTGCCTGCACATACCTGCAGTAGCTTTCAGTCTCCCCCGCTCCTCCTGAATGCCAGGCCAGTCTCACTGGGCAATACTTAGGCACTTCCCAGTAATATCAAAGCTTGTCCCCCTCCCCCATATTGCCTTTCACAGATTCCTATTGATAAGTGAAGCTGCTCATCAAAGTGGCAGGCCAATAGGAATGTATTAGGGGGGGGGGGGAAGAGGATAATTTTCTTACTACTTCCTGTCCCATAGCCAAAACAGGAAATGAGAAAATATTCATTCAAAGGGAATTCATAGTGGAAACGGAGTTACTATTGTATCTTAACCATTGATCGAAATCCACTTCCCCTTGTGTGGCATATTGATCAGATTGGGTGTTGGCTAAATATTGATTATTGCTATTAGAAGAGATTCATTTGAAAAGAAATCAATCATTTATCAAAGCATTAAAGTATTTCCCCACTTTTCCAGTTCCAGTGACAACCCAGATTTTTGGATTTTCTTTTACTTTTCTTTAATGCAGAGGAAATCTCTGTATTAAAAATGAACATTGCAACAAAAATTTTCTTACTACCAAGAAGGGTCAGAATTTTGCTTGATCAGAAGAGCCCAGGATTAGGGAAGAGCAGGGAGGCTGAAACTAGTTGTGGGAATGTGCAGGTCCCCCTAGGTCCATGTTACACCTGTCAACGGCTTTTATTTTTTGTTAAAGTGGCACTGTCATTTTAGAAAATAATATTCTTTTATTATCCAAAGTTTCTGAGTTCTCTTTAATTATTCTATTTTTGGCACTGTCACTGTAAAAATAATATCGTTTTATTATCCAAAGTTTCTGAGTTCTCTTTAATTATTCTATTTTTGGCACTGTCACTGTAAAAATAATATCCTTTTATTGTCCAACGTTCCTGAGTTCTCTTTAATTATTCTATTTTTGATACTTATGCTTTTTTATATTTTAATTTTTTATTATATTTTATTTTGATGCTGTTCAACAGCACCAAGTTATAAGCTGGAATTCCCAAAGAAAATAAAAAAATATATTTACGTCAGGCTTTTAAAGCAAGTGCCACAGGGTTGTTAAGTGTTTTATTCTTATTTTTTGCTTTTGTATCTGCAGGCTTTTGCAGTCCTGTGATCACCTGTTACTTTCCGTGCAAGTCTTTATGAGGTCTAATGTCTGTGTTATGGGGCTATGCAGCTTTGTTGAGGGCAGGCACCAACCTGTCACAAAAAGCTTTCAAGTCAAGACAGAGGTGTAGCTTTTAGCATCTATAAACGAAGAATAATTAAAATGTTTCTCCAACTATCCCCCTCCCCCATCCTCACAAGTATGAAGGGCGCACTTTGTATAAAGCATCTTACATTGTATCGAAAAATCTATTTATATATATATATATATATATATATATAGGGTTAGAACCCCTGTAAATTTTCTATTGCTGTCTTTGTCCCAGTTGGGGAAATTCAACCTCTCTATTTATCCAGTTGTCATTGGATCAGGGGGATAGAGGGCTTTTTGTGGCAGAATGATTGAAGGGGGCTTGTGTAATGCTCAAGAGCTATTTTAAGCCCATTACACTAAAACCAATTAAAAAACCTTAAAGCAGAACTCCAGCCAAAACAAAATTAAATATGAATAACCTATTAAAAGACACAATAACAAAACCAACTTTTGTTGCAATGATCACTTTTAATACAGAGATTTCCTCTGCATTAAAGAAAGTAAAAGAAAATCCAAAAATCTGGGTTGTCACTGGAAAAGTGGGGAAATCCTTTAATGCTTTGATAAATGTTTTATTTCTTTTCAAATTAATCTCTTCCAATAGCAATAATCGATATTTAGCCAACACCCAATTTGATCAATATGCCACACAAGGGGAAGTGGATTTCGATCAATGGTTAACAATAGTAACTCAGTTTCCACTATGAATTCCCTTTGAATGAATATTTTCTCATTTCCTTTTTGGCTATGGGGCAGGAAGTGAAGAGAAATCCCCCCCCAATGGGATACAGATGGCAAAAAAAAATTGTAAGGGTTATAACCCTCCCGTACTCTATCAAAAATGAAAAAGGTTTTGCTTTTAGTTCTGCTTTTTTGTCAGGTCTTTTGTATTTGAGAAACAAGAAGGATCCTTCAGTGAGTATGTTTGGGAAATGCTGTTCAGCATAAAAAGCAGAAGCTCTCAGATCATCAGAGTACCATAGGGGTTCTCAGATCATCAAGTAAAAAGGATTAGGGTGGATTTGTGCACTACAGCAATCCCTGGATAAGTAAAGTATTATCAGGTAGTCGGTTTGCTTTGTATGTATCTCAAAGACCTATCTTCAATTTTTACTGGAGTGTACCTCTAAAAAGGGATCATTTGGCTTGATCATGCACATTTGGCCGCCTATGGCTAGCTTAGTCATATTAGTAGTGTAATCCCCTCAATGGATTAGCTTTGCTGACTCCTATTATATTATTTTGTGCCTGCACCTGGAGAATGATCTCAGTGCCCCGTTATCTCATCCTTCATACTAAGTTACATTATATTATTGTCCTGGTTCTGATACAGTTCTAACACGATACCTTTCTTTCCATGCAGTCGTAGTTGTGTCTACATAAGGTAAAGGTAGCAGAATCGTGTTATGACTAACCCCTGTCATCTCACATTCCCCATTCTCCTCTTTGTTGCGTCTTCAGAAAATATTTTGTTTTGTTTTAAGAGGAAATTTAATTTGCTGTCCTGCAATAACTTCTCTATGTAAGTGGACCTGCCAGCCAAACCCTTTGTGATCAGGAGTACAGGGGGAGACAAATATGTATTACTACAAATATACATTGCTCAAAAAAATTAAAGGAACACTTTTTAATCAGAGTATAGCATCAAGTCAATTAAACTCCTGGGATATTAATCTGGTCAATTAAGTAGCAGAGGGGGTTGTTAATCAGTTTCAGCTGTTTTGGTGTTAATGAAATTAACAACAGGTGCACTAGATGAGATGACCCCCCAAAACAGGAATGGTTTTACAAGTGGAGGCCACTGACATTTTTTCCCTACTCGTCTTTTTTGACTGTTTGACCCAGCCAAATGCAAAACTAGTGAAAGTGTCACTACTGGTATAATGAGGTGATACCTGGACCCTACAGAGGTTGCACAGGCAGTCCAGCTCCTCCAGGATGGCACATCAATACATGCCATTGCCAGAAGGTTTGCTGTGTCTCCCATCACAGTCTCAAGAGCATGGAGGAGATTCCAGGAGACAGGCAGTTACTCTAGGAGAGCTGGACAGGAATGTAGAAGGTCCTTAACCTATCAGCAGGATGGTATCTGCTCCTTTGTGCAAGGAGGAACAGGATGAGCACTGCCAGAGTCCTATAAAATGACCTGCAGCGGGCCACAGGTGTGAATGTCTCTGACCAAACAATCAGTAACAGACTTCATGAGGTTGGCCTGAGGGCCCAATGTCCTCTAGTGGGCCCTGTGCTCACTGTGCGGCACCATAGAGCTCGATTGGCATTTGCCATTGAACACCAGAATTGGCAGGTCCGCCACTGGTGCCCTGTGCTTTTCACAGATGAGAGCAGGTTCATCCTGAGCACATGGGACAGATGTGAAAGGCTCTGGAGAAGCTATGCAGAACGTTATGCTGCCTGTAACATCATTCAGCATGATCATTTTGGTGGTGGGTCAGTGATGGTCTGGGGAGGCATATCCATGGATGGATAAATGAGAATAGAAAGCGCTAGATAATCTACCCTGTAGGGGGTAGGGGGTGGACCATGGATGGTTCAGTTAGTGAAAAGTCCATGTGAAAATATCGTCCAAGTCCATCTTTAATGGAAGGCTTGTGGGTATGTGGGCTTGTAGGCGAAGACAGCCGGCTGTAAGAGCTTGTAGATACTCCTATATGCAGGTAGAGAAGAGAGACAGAGGCACCACTCTAAGTGTAGAAGGTTTTAAAAACAGGCAGACTTAATGATAAAATGCACATACAAGAGTAGGTAGTAAATAGGCATGTCATGAGGAATGGAGGTCCGATGGAGCAGAATGTCCTAAGCCACACTCTGGGTGTATCCATGCTGCTCTGGTGGTGTCCAGGGCTCGGGGAGTAGCAGAGAGGTGCAGGGAGGCTGACCCGGATGGTGTCACTGCACAGACCAGGTTTCCAAGATGGCGCGCGTTTGGAGCATGCGTGCTCCTTCGTCAGGCCAATCCGGTGGCCATATTAGTGGAGGTTAATATGAACGATGCAGGTGGGCAGGGCGATCATGTCAATCAAGCCACACTGCAAACGGGAGGGCCAAGGTTCACACTAAGGGAGCTGGATGTACAGCAATATAAAGCTTGTGACATGCAGCAACATAAAAAATATATATATAAAAGGATATGCCAGGGACACTCACAAGGGAATCTGGTAGCTAAGGAGCAGTGTCATATATAGAGAATGTGGGAATAAAGAAGAAAAAATGGGAATGGGTATGGACCTGTGAGTATAGTCTGGTGTGTATAATGAATGAAGAGGAAAAAATTACTTTATTGTTGTACATTCGGATGTATAGAAGAGTGGGTAGGTAGTTGTAGGGGGAAGATGGGTGGGGGGAAGGTGAGACATTTAGTGGTGGGTGTTACTGTATAGTATTGTAGACAATTCCAGTTCCCTGTTGAGACCTCCATGTGCCAGGGTATTAAGGGTATAGATCCAGAAGGTCTCTCTTTGGCAGAGGCGTTTGAAGCGTTCTACTTGGGAGGGACCCCTGGGGAAGTTTCTATTACCCATACTCTCATGTAGTCCAAGGATTGGGAGTGAAATTCAGAAAAATGTTTTGGGATGCTCAGTTTGTTCTTACCATCATCTAATGTGTGTCTATGTTCCCTCGAATCTTAGGTGAAGTGTACGGATGGTTCGACCAATGTAAAGGAGTTCACAAGGACAGGATATGCAATCAATTAGGAATTCGGAGGAACAATTGTAGAATTCTTCTACGTTATATGTTTTTCCTTTGGTAGAGAATTGTTTTCGTCCCATGTAGGACGTGTTTGCAGGTAAGGCATTTTGGCTTTCTACACTGATACATGCCTTTTTAATATATAAAAAATTGGGCATGGGGTTGGTGGGTATATTTGCAGTTTTTAGTTTGCTGGGAGCTAATTTGCTTTTAATGTTGCGAGCCCGTCTGTAGGAGAATTTAAGAGCATACGGGATGGATGTCTTAAGGTGAGGAACCTCAATGAGAATTCCCCAATGTTTGCGCAGGAGGTGTTCCATTGTTCGGTGGTGGGTATGGAACTGTGTTGTGAACCGTAGAGGTCTGGGGTTGGAGTGGTTGGTGTTGGAGGGAATATTTTTGGCTGGAGAGGTAATTAAACAGAGGAACAATGCTTCTTGAACCAATTGTTGGGGGTAGCCTTTTTCCAGAAATTTTTTTTTGAGCAGGTTCCCCTGTATGGTGTAGTCCTCCTCACTTGTACAATTTTGTTTAAGTCTGCAATTGGCTTTTGAGGATATTTGTTATCTATCTGGGATGATGGCAGCTACGGAAGTTTAAGAAAGAGTTACCAGCCGTGGGTTTGGTATAATTTTTGGTGTAAATGGAAGTGTCTGTGTGGCAGAATTCTAGGTCCAGGAACGCTAAGGTGTTGAGGTCACAAATAGATGTGAAGGATAGGCCTAATAGTCATCTATGTAATGACCAAAATAAATGAGGAGTTTGGCATAGGGATAGTGATTCCAAATAAATTGGTGTTCCCAGAGGCCCATATCCATGGAGGGATGCACAGACCTCTACAGGCTAGACAATGGCACCCTGACTGCCATTAGGTATCAGGATGGAATCCTTGGACCCATTGTCAGACCATACGCTGGTGCATTGGGCCCTGGGTTCCTCCTGGTGCCTGACAATGCCCGGCCTCATGTGGTGAGAGTATGCAGGCAGTTCCTGGAGGATGAAGGAATTGATACCATTGAATGGCCCCCACGCTTGATCGACATAAATCTAATAGAACACCTGTGGGATATCATGTTTCTGTCCATCCAAAGCCACCAGATTGCACCTCAGAATTTCCAGGAGCTCAGCGACACCTTCCGTCATCTCATTAGGAGCATGCTCCGATGTTGTCAGGCATGCATACAAGTACGGGTGGGGCCATACAAACTACTGAGTACCATTTTGAGTTGTTGCAATGAATTTTCAGCAAAATGGACTAGCCTGCTGCATAATTTTTTCACTTTGATTTTCGGGGTGTCTTTAAATTCAGTCCTCTGTAGGTTGATAATTTTCATTTCCATCAAACGATGGGGTATCCTTATGTTCCTAGCACATTACCCAGTCCATACCAGTATAGATATCCAGCATGATATTTTTCCCCATTGAGATCTGATGTGTTTTCACAGTGTTCCTTTAATTTTTTGAGCAGTGTAGAAAGATATATACGCTGCTCCCTTGCCAACCAAACTAAATAAAATATATATATATATATAAATTCATTTGACATAAACACATAAGATTAATACATAAATATTTGTTAAACCAATATGCAACAATACAGCTCTGTATAATAAAAGTGTTCAGTGAGATAAAACATGAAATAAACATAAGCAGTCTGTGAAAGTCCACAATTCAGACTAATCTAGTTCATACTGGGTAGCGCAGAAGTCACACTACACTATAGATTTGAAATTTGTATCAGTATTAAAGGAGAACTCAAGTCAAAACACAAGTTTGTAATAAATATGATGAAAAAGCTTCTAACTTGGCTCTATGTTCAGGTTATTGGTGGACTATAAAAAGCTATTGATCTAGACTATGGCATTCTATGACTCTAAAAGCCATCACGCTGCTAAAGAGTTTTAACGTATATATTCCAGTGGTTGTCAACTTTTGAGCTATAGGGGGCCTCAGCTGCAGCCCAGACATCACCAAAGGGCCGCACATACAGTGTTCAATATATGTAATGCTTGAGAGGATTGTCAGAGATTGTAGACCTAATAGAGGAAATGAGTTATAGACTGTGGAAATGCTACATTTTTGGGTGGGGATATGCTTCAGAAGACAATACAAAACTAGGAAAATGTTACATGAAGCTAGTAGACATGACTAGTACCCCAATCAATGTTCCCACTACAGACTGCTGAGGTCCATGGGCCACACATCACATACCACTGGTTGAGCACCAGGGGTATATTCAGATTCATGATTAGCTAGTGTAGACTAGCTGATTTAAGCCAAAATAAATCCACCCAAACCCAGTGAGACTCCATAAACATCACCGTTGAATATGGCCAAACCTCCAGGTTCATGTCAGTAGAGAGGGGAACTTTGAATTGAGGAATCAGTCTGCAGGGTTGTATAGTCCTCTACATCCTTCAGGACCTTAAAAGCACAACTTCAGCCAATTTTCTTAAAGCTTTGGACAGAATGGACTTTATAGGTTCTGCTTTTGGTGCTTCCCTAATTCTCCATTCATCACTCACACCCATTCACTATTGGTACAAACAGCCACCACCCCTGGAAATGCTAGGAGAGCTGCCTAAGAACAGCCATTCCCTCCAGAGCACATAAAGCAGAACTAAACTGTATCTGAGCACCAGAAACCAAAAACACAATTTAATTCATTTTATTATTCAAAGCAACCACCCATCCATCCTTGGCTGTCATCCATACGCTCCCTCGTAGCCATCTTGAATAAGGGCAGTTGATTTGTGTACTTTACTTCCTGGAATTCATCTGCCCTTAGCTCAGACATGCAGACAGGAGGGTGTGTTTTGCTGAGAAAGCCCCTGCTTCCCTCCCTCAGATGACAACAAATACCAATGAAGACTCCTGGGATGTATGACATTTTGGCCTAGGCCAGAAAGCAACTGAAGAAATTTAAAAACAAAAAGGTTTAAAGTGGTTGAAGAGCTTGTTTTTTTTTTCTAAATAACAAATATATCATATTACCTGCTCTGTGCAATGGTTTTGCAAAGAGGAGCCCCAATCCTCCTCTTCTCTTGTCCCCCGCCCATGCTCCTGGCCCCTCACACCTGCGCTCATGAGAGCGAGCTCCTGAGGCAGCCCTGTATGTCCATAAGCCACACAGAGCATGGCTCAGCTCTGCACCCCACTCCCTCCTCACTGGCTGTGATTGACAGAAGCAGGAGCTTATGGGTTCAAGTCAGGGCTCTGGCTGGGCCACTCTTTGACATTCACAGAGTTGTACCTAAGCCACTCCTGTGTTGTCTGGGCTGTGTGCTTAGGATGGTTTTCATGTTGGAAGGTAAACGTTTGGCCCAGTCTGAGGTCCTGAGCGCTGTGGAACAGGTTTTCATTGGCTTTCATATCTCTGTGCTTTGTCCATTAGCTTTCCTTCAACCCTGATCGGTTTCCCAGTCCCTGCTGAACATAAATACCCACACAGCATGATGCTGTCACCACTATGCTTCACAGTTGGGATGGTATCGAGCAGGTGATGAGCGGTGCCTGGTTTCCTCCATAAATATTGTCCTTCAGGTGCTTTTTTTTTTTTTTTAAACTCCAAGCGGGCTTCGATATGTTTTACACTGAGGAGAGGTTTCCGACTAGCCCCTCTGTCATAAAGCCCAGATCAGTAGAGGGCTACAGTGATAGTTGTTCTTCTGGAACTTTGTCTCATCTCCACACAGGATCTCTGGAGCTCAGTCAGAGTGACCATCGGGTTCTTGGTCAATTGTCTTACCAAGGCCCTTGTCCCCCGATTGCTCAGTTTGGCTGGGGGCGATCAGCTCTTGGAAGAGTCCTGGTTGTGCCAAACTTCTTCCATATGAGAATTATGGAGGCCACTGTGCTCAAGGGAACCTTTAGTGCAGCAGTAGTTTTTTGGAGCCTTCCCCAGATCTGGGCCTTGCAATAATCCTGTCTCTAAGCTCTGCAGGCAGTTCCTTTGACCTCATTGCTTTTGCTCTGATACAGTATGCACTGTCAGCTGTGAGGTCTTTTATAGAGAGGTGTGTGTCTTTCCAAATCACGTCCAATCAATTTAATTTACCACAGGTGGACTCCAATCAAGGTGTAGAAACATCTCAGCAACGATCAAGAGAAATGGGAGGCAACTGAGCTAAATTTCAAGTGTTGTTGTAAAGGATCTTAATACTTATGCAAATGTGAAATTTTATTTTTTTCTTTTTAATAAATTCACAGACATTTCTAAAATTCTGTTTTCACTTTGTCATTATGGGGTACTGAGTGTAGATTGAGGGAAAAATAAATTTAAACAAATGTAGTGTCCGGCTGCAACATAACAAAATTGAACAAACTGAATGGGGTCTGAATACTTTATGAATGCACTTTATATGCAGATTGACAGGATAAGTAGCTCTGCAAGTTTTTATTTAATATACCCCTATAACTATATAAAAAGTTAGCCCTTCTGAATGTACCCAGAAATATTTTCTGAACTGTTTAACTGCAAAATGACATAAATAATCTGAGTTAAAGTATGGTTTATTTTATTTAACTTCCTAAAAGTGCCACCAGTAGTATGTTACATAGTTAGTCTGGCTGAAAAAAGACAAAAGTCCATCCAGTTCAATCATAGAAAAAAAAAAGTTATAATCCTACACCCACAGTTGATCCAGAGGAAGGCAAAAAAAACCCAGCAAAGCACAATCCAATTTGCTCCTGCTGGGAAAAAAATTCCTATCTGATCCCCCGAGAGGCAGTCGGATATTCCCTGGATCAACTTTACCTATAAATGTTAGTATCCAGTTATATTCTGTGTATCTAAGAAAGAATCCAGGACTTTTTTGAAGCAATCCACTGAGCTCGCCAAAAGCAACTCTTGATGGAGTCTATTCCACATTTTCACAGCTCTTACTGTGAAGACACCTTTCCATGTTTGGAGATTACATTTTTTTTCCTCCAGATGTAAAGAGTGCCCCCTTGTCCTCTGTGATGACCTCAGGGTGAATAGCTCTACACTGAGGTCACTATATGAACCACTGATGTATTTATACATGTTGATCATATCCCCCCTTGTTAAAGGGCTTTTTGCCACGTGCCTACTCCATATAATGGCCACGTTCTTATAGCGTTTCCACGCATGTTTTTCATGTTGCTTTCTTGGCTTTGCCGTACCCTGTGTTCTTCAGATGCATTGTGTTGGGATGCTTGTCTCAAGTGTATGACACTACAACATCTCTTCTTGCTGATAAGCCACTGGCCATAATAATGCGCTCCTTTTTGACGCACCAAAGTAATGCCAGGGCACTAAGGAAATCATTTTCTTTGAGTTTCAACAAACCGTTTAGTACAATGGAAGTGATCCACCAGTGTATTGTTTTTAGTCCTAGTCTCATATTTCGGAATCACAATTCCCCCACTGTTTTCTATTTTATTTCTATGCACACCAGGGTTTCATATAAAGGATGTTATTTGCTTATTCTGGCAGCCGTTGAGCTTGTTGGCCTGTTTTAACTAACTTCAGACTGTTACTTTTACTTCCTGCCATGATTCCCCACAGACAGCAAAAAAAAAGACAGGCTACCCAGGGAACAAATATTCATAATGTACATTAACTCCCTCCTAGCAGACGCATAACAGAATTGCTTTGTTAGACCGCAACAAACTCATCCAATAACTACGTGGCACTTCTCGGCAAACTTTAATCCATTAAAGCCTCCTATAAATTCTGAATTTACTACAGTCTTTATTTCTCGTCTCCTGCAAAGTCATGAATCAAGGCTTATTAACTGAATTAAATTTATACGTGTAGTTTTGTCCTAATGTAATAAGGTGTTCGGGAGTGGAATAAGGAATAGGGGATGGTTTTGTGATTAATAAAATAAAGTTTTACTGACGCTTGTGGTTCAGGACAAAGGCTAGACTTGGCAGATGCAATAAAGTATGGGTCATGAACAGTTTAAAACCCTGAGGATTTTCCAGCACGTAGGATCGACACTAAAAAGTCTTTAAGGTAGACAAGCATAGCTCAATAAATATGTAGCATGCTGGTCCCACTAACCCACATGGATTGGCTACTCAGTAGAGCTTGCAGAGCGATTCATTGCAAGTTAGATCTATTCCAGGATATTTGCCAGACCACCTTATGTTTCTGATTCTGGTGCTCAATGTGCATGCCACAATCAAAGGCAGCCAAAGGAGAACTGCTACTCAAGGCTCTACGTGCTGCAGAAAGCATACAGAGAAGGTCCACAGTCCACAATCCAAAAATAAAATTGTAATGTATTACAGCTTGCCAGTTCTTAGATGTGGGGTTTGTACTGTAGCCAAGTATAGAGGTCACGAATTTTGGACGTTCTACCAGATATTGATTCCCCCATCCATGTCAACAGTGTGGATGGAGGAATCTCCATTATATTCAAGCTGCCGTAAATTGACTGCATCTGATAAAGGCAGTCACTGATAATTTTGTACCCAGCTCAGTTTATTTTTAAACCTTTTTATGTCTAGCCAGGTGGTGCTTGAAGGTGCTCCCACAACTCAAATTTATATTGGATTTACATGTAAGTGGGGCGCAGTATGTTGCGGCAGCAATAACATACACCGTCTATGTGCAATGTAAAGAACTTGTATTGAAGTAATGCAAAACAGTTCACAACAAACCTGGTGGGAACCACGGACACTCACGGATCCCAATGGCATGTAAAGAGTAGGTTCCAGCACCTGTGAGGAGGGGCAAAGTGTGGCCTGGCCATCTTGTACCCAAGCTGGAAGTTGTCCAGAGAGGTTGCAAACCCTACACTTTCCTTCCTCATCAGGAACCTTTCCCTGTCGCTAGTCCTGTCTCTAACATACATGGTACCTGACCCTACTCTAACCACTTGCAAATGTGCACCAGGACCTTAAATAGACTCTGCCTGACCCAAGATGGTCACCGGAGTCACATGGGGTGGCAGCATTCAATCTGATTGCTTCCCTGCTGACCCAGAAAACCATAGAGAAGCCATTTTCCTCTTGACTTCCAATGAGTGCCACCTGCAGAGGAAAAAATAAACTGCACCTGCCTACATGCATACCTCTCAACTTTCTGAAATAATAAAGAGGGACACCTTTTAGCACACAGTATGAAGGAAGTTGACATGTCCCTCCCATGGTCCTAGTTACACGGGCCACAAAGATCTAATATGCAGAATATGATTGGCTAAACCACCCAAGTGCCTTTTGACCTCTATTGTTTCTTTATATTGGCTTTTCAAAATAAATGTGGTAATATAGAGGTTGGATAAAAGTTTAGTGCAGCCTAACACTTTTGTTAGTAAAATAGTATTTTTTATTGGGATGTACACATGAGACCAAAATGAAGTTCAACTGAGGCTGCATGATGGACAAAGGGATTTGGTGTCAAATGAGGAACAGTCTTTCCAAATGAGGGTGATTTGGGAGGTATGGAATTGGCCAAATTCGGGCTACCTATGGGAGCCTTTGGTTTCCTTTATTCAGGCTAAGAACATTTTTAGCAAGTACATAAAATACCTGCTGACCTTGCCAGAAATGCAATGTTCTTGTCACTTCCTGTAGGCTGAAAAGAAAAACTATTTGGGGGTGCTGCATGCTGAAGGTTTCTTTTACCTTCATGCATATAATGCATGAAGGTAAAAAAACCTTAAGCCTTTAGAACCACTTTAAGGACTTGAGCCGTTCAACTTTGATTTGTTCTAGTGCAAAGTAGGACTGGGTTGCAGACTGAGCAGAAGACCAGAAGAACTGGAACTGCATAATGTGCCACCAATGCTAGGTTGCTTGCCAATGGTTATCTCAGTGCTTCCTCTATTGTCATTTATGTCTGCCTATGCAATATTAAAGCTACTCGATGGCTTGGGTAATATTATAATTTATAACTAAGTGCAACCTAGCAGGGTAATACAATAACTGAATACATGGGGGAATTATAATTTTATGGGGGAATATAACAGATTGCTGTCTGATGGATATTACAATTGAAAGGGAAATGCAAATGGAGTGAGTATTTATTTAATATATTGCAGTACAGTGGCTAAATGGTTAGCACTTCTGCCTGCAGTACTAGGGTTGTTAGCTCAAATCCCAGCTAGAGCACCACCTGCTTGGAGTTTGCATGTCCTCCCTGTGTGGGTTTCCTCCGGATACTCCAGTTTCCTCCCACACTCCAAAGATATGCTGTTAGGTTAATTGGATCCTGTCTAAATTGTCCCTAGTATGTGTATGTATGAATGTAAGTTAGGGACCTTAGATTGTACACCCCTTGAGGGTTAGGGACTGATGTGAATATACAACATATGTAAAGCGCTGTGTAAATTGACAGTGCTATATACAGTAAATACCTGAAATAAATTGCCTTTTGTTAGGGTTTTATATAGTTCTATCTTTAAAAGTATTTGTGGCACATTTGGTGACTGGTGGGGTGACAATGGGAGCTGGGGCCTTAAAGCAGTATTAACCCCAAAAGCAAACATTTATTACATATAAGAATTACTGATTCATAGATGTGATGACTGCATTTTCATCTAGCGATCCAGCTAGTAAGTCTGTTGTCTCTTTTATAAGAACACGATCTCTTGCAGTTTCAGGGATGGGACAAAACATTTACCCTGGTAGGGGTGCTTACAGTGACTAGCATTTTATTATTATAAAACCTTTATCCCAAAAGGAAAAAACTATTTGCTGTAGCTGCTTATATAGAATTAAACATAGTTTAGCTTCAATTTCTAAGTGTATTTAAATCTGCCAGTCCATCTAACACTTCCCTCCTTTCAGACTGCTGGCCCCTGTGCTCCTTTACCAAGGGAGGGGGCACTCTAATACAGGGGGAGCGCTACTGGCTAGATCAGCCTTTCTCAACCAGGGTGCCTTGAGGTTTCTTCAGGGGTGCCTTGGGAAAATGTCTAAAAATTGCCCAAAAACGTGTATACAAGCCAGTGGGTGGAACTAACCTGCCTTTTAGTTACACAAAGTCACAGGTTTTCATTGTGCACCATTATGGCCTTCTAGCCGCCGGCATCCTGACAACCAATGACATCATCAGTTGATAAGGAGGATGTCAGCTGCCTGCACAGCATCCTAGTTTGACTCTCCCCTGCCCCTCTCCATCAGTGCTGGGGTCACATTAGATCAGTGATGGAGAAAAACTGAGGGAGAAGAGAAACCCTGGAATACTACCAGGGGGCGGACTGACCATTTGGAAACACGGGCACTGCCCGAGGGCCGGGGTCAGTAGGGGGCCCCATGAGATGCCCCTGGTACCTTTTTCATAAGCTTTTTTGAGTTTGGGCAAGGACACAGGGGCCTCATGATCCCCTATTGCTCAGGGGCCCCATGAGTTGTCAGTCCGCCCCTGAATACTACTCAGTACCAATGTGCAAAAGTATATTTGCTTTGGAGGAATAAATCACCTCTAACATTGGGTGTCCTACATGTGTGGATGTTGCTGGGTTATATAAAACTATTAGAATGTTTTTCACATTTTAGAATGGGGTGCCTCAGGACTTTTCCATCATTTTAAAGGGTGCCTCGGGACTGTCCATTAGTTTAAAGGGTGCCTTGACTGAAAAAGGGTTGAGAAACACTGGGCTAGATCACCAGGTGAAAAGAAGGGAAAAAAGCCTTAAAAAACTAAAGCTGCCACCACACCCAATGATTGGTAAGCTGCAATATATTCAATTTTTTGGGTTTAATACAGCATTAATATACTGGCTAGTGGGCTGTAATAATGGTTGGGGAGTATAAGTATCTACCATGTAAAGGCTGAAAGGTCTGTCACTAAAAAGCTGGCCATCCAAAGATGGAATTGTATCCAATTTAGCTTGTTCTGTGGGTGGCCTTGTTGGCACCACCCGGCTCAATTAAAGTCAATTTTTCAACTGTCTTTTGCCAAAAGTGCCAGGTGGAAAATTTTTGAATGCACCAGATATACAGTAGTTACTATTTGGGTATTCTGACATTTGCAGGTGCTGGCCGCGAGAATACAATAGCTTGCAAGGGAGATTCATCCATCTATACTCTTCAACACAGATGAGGGAATTGAGGGATTTCTCTCATTCAGCCCCATATGGGCAGCTAAACTACACCTGTACTTTGGCCATATCAGCAAGATGTGGGACTGCGGAAATGTTCCTGGTTTGTAAATATTTATTTCATTTCTTGGTTTAGCTGTTACAACAGCAAGAAGAATCCAGAACAATAAAATACGAGTCATAAATTATCACTTTCATATATTTTTAATTCAGTGTTTTTACATGTGGGTCTAGAGAGAGCTTTTTCTCATAAGAAGCTGCCAGTTTCTTCAAATACAGATGTATATTTGATGTTCAATAGTTCCACTTTACAGTAAAGTTAAACTTTTTTCCATAAAGCCTCCCACTTAGAAGTGAGCAAATCAATTCGTCCGTCTAGCTGTGAATTGACCTGCTTTGCAGCAGAAGAAACAGCCGAGGTTTTTGTTTTTGCTGGAATGGCAAAACTCTATTATATGATATCATTATTTCAGCTTTAAAGGGATACTCCAGTATTCCAGTAATAATAATCTGCTTGATGGGGTTGAGTTACTAAAGGCACATAGGCTGTTTGATTTGCAAGGGAGGTTGCACTTTGCAAGGGAGTTTTCTCCAGAGTGAATGTGGGAAATTTTCAGTTTGCAAAGAACACCTAATCTTGTGCAAAATTAAAAACACAACTTTTTTGCCTTCACATGACTGGAGGACAGAAAGTCAGCAGAGCTTCACCACATTCACTAAACTGTAAGGAAAATTCCCTTGCAAAGTGAAACTTCCCTTGCAAAGTATACAGTCTATTTGCCTTTAGTAAATCAACCCCACTGTATTGTGCCATGTATTTAGTTACTCTAATGCTGATGATTCAAAGTTTGGGCTGGGCATCCAGCCATCAATGAGCTCTGGTCACAAAATGATTAAACATTATCTATTTTGTGTACCAGAAGGAGTAACAAACAGTAAGTAGTTGTAAAATACATCTATATCAGATATTTGATAATAAATATACTGGTGCATGCTATATTAAAAGTTAGGTGCCAAGAAAAAAATATAAAAACACAGTGGCTAAATGGTTAGCACTTCTGCCTGGCAGTACTAGGGTCGTTGGTTCGAATCCCAGCCACGGCACCACCTGCCTGGAGTTTGCATGTTCTCCCTGTGCCTGTGTGGGTTTCCTCCAGGTACTCTGGTTTCCTCCCATACTCCAAAGACATGCTGGTAGGTTAGTTGGATACTGTCTAAATTGTCCCTAGTATGTGTATGAATGTAAGTTAGGGACTTTAAATTGTAACCCCTTGAGGGTTAGGGACTGATGTGAATGTACAATATACAGTGGGGCAAAAAAGTATTTAGTCAGCCACCAATTGTGCAAGTTCTCCCACTTAAAAAGATGAGAGAGGCCTGTAATTGGCATCATAGGTAGACCTCAACTATGAGAGACAAAATGAGAAAAAAAATCCAGACAATCACATTGGCTGATTTGGAAAGAATTTATTTGCAAATTATGGTGGAAAATAAGTATTTGGTCAATATCAAAAGTCCATCTCAATACTTTGTTATATATCCTTTGCTGGCAATGACAGAGGTCAAACGTTTCCTAAGTCTTCACAAGGTTGGCACACACTGTTGCTGGTATGTTGGCCCATTCCTCCATGCAGATCTCCTCTAGAGCAGTGATGTTTTGGGGCTGTCGCTGGGCAACACAGACTTTCAACTCCCTCCAAAGGTTTTCTATGGGGTTGAGATCTGGAGACTGGCTAGGCCACTCCAGGACCTTGAAATGCTTCTTACAAAGCCACTCCTTCGTTGCCCGGACGGTATGTTTGGGATCATTGTCATGTTGGAAGACCCAGCCACGTTTCATCTTCAATGCCCTTGCTGATGGAAGGAGCTTTGCACTCAAAATCTCACGATACATGGCCCTATTCATTCTGTCCTGTACATGGATCAGTCGTCCTGGTCCCTTTACGGAGAAACAGCCCCAAAGCATGATGTTGCCACCCCCATGCTTCACAGTAGGTATGGTGTTCTTTAGGATGCAACTCAGCATTCTCTCTCCTCCAAACACGACGAGTTGTGTTTCTACCAAACAATTCTATTTTGGTTTCATCTGACCATATGACATTCTCCCAATCCTCTTCTGGATCATCCAAATGCTCTCTAGCAAACTTCAGACGGGCCCGGACATGTACTGGCTTGAGCAGGGGGACACGTCTGGCACTGCAGGATCTGAGTCCCTGGTGGCGTAATGTGTTACTGATGGTAGCCTTTGTTACGTTGGTCCCAGCTCTCTGCAGGTCATTCACTAGGTCCTCCCGTGTGGTCCTGGGATTTTTGCTCACCGTTCTAGTGATCATTTTGACCCCACAGGGTGAGATCTTGCGTGGAGCCCCAGATCGAGGGAGATTATTAGTGATCTTGTATGTCTTCCATTTTCTGATCATTGCTCCCACAGTTGATTTGTTCACAGCAAGCTGCTTGCCTATTGCAGATTCAGTCTTCCCAGCCTGGTGCAGGTCTACAATTTTGTTTCTGGTGTCCTTCGACAGCTCTTTGGTCTTCACCATAGTGGATTTTGGAGTGTGACTGTTTGAGGTTGTGGACAGGTGTCTTTTATACTGATAACAAGTTCAAACAGGTGCCATTGATACAGGTAATGAGTGCAGGACAGAGGAGCCTCTTAAAGAAGAAGGTACAGGTCTGTGAGAGCCAGAAATCTTGCTTGTTTGTAGGTGACCAACTACTTATTTTCCACCATAATTTGCAAATAAATTCTTTCCAAATCAGCCAATGTGATTGTTTGGATTTGTTTTCTCATTTTGTCTCTCATAGTTGAGGTCTACCTATAATGCCAATTGCAGGCCTCTCTCATCTTTTTAAGTGGGAGAACTTGCACAATTGGTGGCTGACTAAATACTTTTTTGCCCCACTGTATATGTAAAGAGCTGCGTAAATTGACGGTGCTATATAAGTACCTATAATAAAAACGTAAGATGCAGCGCTATATAAAATATTAGTACCAAGCAAAAGTGCTAGTAAATATAGTGACAATACAAAGCTGTATGTGAGGCGCTCTGGGAATGGCACTAAAGTGAATAATGATGCATATGTGTCACGCTAAATAACAGCGAGAAAGTGATATCGGAGTTAATGATATAAAGTGACAATGGTGAACAGTCCAATATATATAATAAATAAAATCATCCGGATGAATATTAATAAAAAGTCCAAAAAATCTCTGTGATGAACAGGTGAAAGGTGACTCCGTGATAAATACTGTTTTTGAATGCACTC
The DNA here is from genome assembly GCF_062004578.1 of Staurois parvus. Taxonomy (NCBI): domain Eukaryota; kingdom Metazoa; phylum Chordata; class Amphibia; order Anura; family Ranidae; genus Staurois; species Staurois parvus. Next base: position 5,311,962 of record NW_028317827.1, on the reverse strand, counting down.
ACCAGAAGCGCATATTAAATGCACATAGTAATACCCCCCATAGTAGTACCCCAGCTCCTCCACAGGTAGGGAAAACGTCCACCGGAATATTCATGGTATGGAAAAAGAACACCACTGGCCTCTCACTGCATTACAGGGATGACTCCAGCAGATCTCTCCATCATGAACAGAACCAGCAGAAAAACGCAGTCCACCTTAGGGGAAATAGCACGCAAAAACGAGCCACAAAAGGAACACTTCTGGTGTAGTAATTTTTAATTGAATAGATGAAACATCCACGTGGGAAAAAAAACAGAAATGGCAAAAACACTTACAAAGATGGCCGCTGGACCTCTGTGAGGACGCCACGGTGTGACGTCAGTACGGCAGGCTCCTCCCTGACGTGTTTCGTGCGCATGCATGTTATCAAAGGGATATGCAGTATTTATCATGGAGTCACCTTTCACCTGCTCATCACGGAGATTTTTTGGACTTTGTATTGATATTCATCTGGATGATTTTATTTATTTATTTATTTTACAGGTGAAACTCAAAAAATTAGAATATGGTGCAAAAGTTCATTTATTTCAGTAATGCAACTTAAAAGGTGAAACTAATATATGAAATAGACTCAATACATGCAAAGCAAGATAGTTCAAGCCGTGATTTATCATAATTGTGATGATTATGGCTTACAGCTCATGAAAACCCCAAATCCACAATCTCAGAAAATTTGAATATTGTGAAAAGGTGCAATATTCTAGGCTCAAAGTGTCCCACTCTAATCAGCTAATTAAGCCATTACACCCGCAAATTGTTCCTGAGCCTTTAAATGGTCTCTCAGTCTGGTTCAATAGGAATCACAATCATGGGAAAGACTGCTGACCTGACAGTTGTGCAGAAAACCTTCATTGGCACCCTCCATAAGGAGGGAAAGCCTCAAAAGGTAATTGCAAAATAAGTTGGATATTCCCAAAGTGCTGTATAAAAGCACATTAATAGAAAGTTATGTGGAAGGGAAAAGTGTGGAAGAAAAAGATGCACAAGCAGCAGGGATGACCGCAGCCTGGAGAGGATTGTCAGGAAAAGGACATTTAAAAGTGTTTCACAAGGAGTGGACTGAGGCTGGAGTCAGTGCATCAAGAGCCACCACACACAGACGGATCATGGACATGGGCTTTAAATGTCGTATTCCTCTTGTTAAGCTGCTCCTGAACAACAAACAACGTCAGAAGCGTTTTATCTGGGCTAAAGAAAAACAGACCTGGTCTGTTGCTCAGTGGTCCAAAGTCCTCTTTTCTGATGAGAGCAACTTTTGCATCTCATTTGGAAACCAAAGACCCAGAGTATGGAGGAAGAATGGAGAGGCACACACTGCAAGATGCTTCAAGTCCAGTGTGAAGTTTCCACAGCCTGTGTTGATTTGGGGAGCCATATCATCTGCTGGTGTTGGTCCACTGTGCTTCATTAAGTCCAGGGTCAATGCAGCCATCTACCAGGATATTTTGGAGCACTTCATGCTTCCTTCCAGACGAGCTCTATGGGGATGCTGACTTCATTTTCCAGCAGGACTTGGCACCTGCCCACACTGCCAAAAGCACCAAAACCTGGTTCAATGACCGTTCGATTACTGTGCTTGATTGGCCAGCAAACTCGCCTGACCTGAACCTCATAGAGAATCTATGGGGCATTGCCAAGAGAAAGAGGAGACATGAGACCGAACAATGCAGAAGAGCTGAAGGCCGCTATTGAAGCATCCTGGTCTTCCATAACACTTCAGCAGTGCCACAGGCTGATCGCTTCCATGCCCCGCCGCATTGAGGCAGTAATTGCTGCAAAAGGGGCCCAAACCAAGTACTGAGTACATATGCATGCTTATACTTTGCATAAGTCCGATATTGTTCTATGTACAATCCTTGTTTTATTGATTGCATATAATATTCTAATTTTCTGAGATTGTGGATTTTGGGTTTTCATGAGCTGTAAGCCATAATCATCACAATTATGACAAATCACGGCTTGAACTATCTTGCTTTGCATGTAATGAGTCTATCTCATATATTAGTTTCACCTTTTAAGTTGCATTACTGAAATAAATGAACTTTTGCACGATATTCTAATTTTTCAAGTTTCACCTGTATATATTGGACTGTTCTCCATTGTCACTTTGTATCAGTAACTCTGATATCACTTTCTTGCTGTTATCCAGCGTGACACATATGCATCATTATTCACTTTAGCGCCATTCCCAGAGCGCCTCACATACAGCTTTGTATTGTCACTATTGTCACTTTATTTACTAGCACTTTTGCTTGGTGCTAATATTTTATATAGCGCTGCATCTTACGTTTTTATATGCTTTTGAGGATACAGAGGTTTGTCCTTTTTATGCAAGCTGCTTTTTTTCTCGTCTGTGCACTCGCTTTCTATTTTACCCAAGAAAAAAATAATTGTACTATATTGCTACAGGGGTACAGCTGGTGGGCCAAGGCTGTTACAAGCTTTAGTGTTTCAAAAAAATTTTCACACGTTTGCTTGCATGCATTCTGCATGCCTGAAAGATATCTTAGGCTAGATTATGATACAATGTTATACTTGTGATGGAGGAATTTATATGGCTCATGATCATCAACCATCAACCAGCACTCTACAGGATTACCTGGTACAGAACATACCTACTGCCATGCACTAATCTTTAAAAACTTGTACTGATATATCTGGTCCTTGTCTTCCCCCATCCTCTATTCCTAACTGCACTTTCTAGCATTGTTGCTCCCCCATAAACTGTTCCATCTCAGTCCTCACCTTATGCTGCCCAATTTTCCCCACTGTCTCCAGTTTCAGCAATCACCTTCTGACACCACCCTCTTACAACCTCATGCTGCCTCATCTCCCCGCTTCCCCCAGTTTCAGCTCTCTACCTCCAACACAACCTTCTCACATGCTACCTTTTCTATCTATTCAGATTCAGCACTCTGTTGGCAACACCATCCCCTACTAACTCCGGGCCCTCGGGCAAGCCCGAATGGTCAGTCCGCACCTGCTCCTGTGTGAACTCAAACTATGACAAGCCTGGGTTCACACAGGAGCAGTGGGGAAACCACATGCGATTTGGACAGGAATCACATTCCTGTTCAAATCGCATGCTAATATTTGCGCTGCAATTTTTATTGACGCAAATAACACTGCAAAGTATCGGTTTCTGGTATCAGGAGCACTCATCAGGAGTACTCATGAAAATACTCAGTATCGGTGCATCCCTATTGCCTACCCTGACATTTCACACAGCCCACAACAACCTTTTTCCCCATGCTTTCATCCATCTACAAATCCCCTCTGATCTACTCTTTGCATACTAGATTCTTCCACTTACATTCTCATGACTCCAGTTCCTCCAACACCCTTTTTCACCACTTCCACCCACGGGCATCTTCTTACCCCCACACCCGCTCCCCATGCATATCGACCATTCTTCTCTCTACATCACACTCGCACTTCCCCTTTCTCCCTCACCCCTTTTCCCACATTGGCTTCAAATATTTCCTTGACAACACACCACCATTTCACCTCCAGCCTCCTAATACTTATCTCTACTAGTCTTACCCATATATTTCCTTCTTGTAGCCTTCCACAACCAGAGGCCAGTCTCTTTAAAGGACTAGGGCACCTGGAGATAAAAACAAACTGTGCAGATTTGACCAAAGTTAAAAATTTTCCTTGTTATAGGTGTAGGCCATTTATGTGCCTCCTGAAACCTGACCAAAATTTCCCAGAGATGGCATCGCCCCATTCTGCCTTTGTGCTTGGATGTTGCTAAGACATGCCAAGTTGAGTCAAACCCCTTCGCATGAGCTGTCCTCTCTGTTGCAGTGGCTATGAACTCTGAATGAGTTGATCTCTGGCTCTGAATGAGTGATGCTGCAACAGAACCGAAAGTGGAACACACGTGTGGAGCTTCTAGAGCTCACTCCTGTAATGGTGGGAGTGAGCAGCAGCAGCTGGGAATTTCTTAGCAACATCCTAGCAACAAGGCAGGATGATGCCATCTCTGGCAGTTTTTTGGCCAGGCATATGGAGGTACATAAATGGCCTACACCTATAGCAAGGGCATTATTTAACTTTAGTCGAAGCTGCACAGTTTTTTTATCTACAGCTGCCCCTTACCAGCAAAGGCATTTTTTTTTCATAAACGTGAACTAACCCTTTATGTTCTAAGTCTAGTCAAGCAACAAAAGATACCCAAGGTTAGCAAGAATAAGAAGTGGGCTACCGAATGTACTGGAGCAAAAAAGATGAATTATTTAGCTTTTTTGAGACAGGGCAGGGATAACTCTGGTGGTTGTAGTGCAAAAGAAAGGAAGGCTGGAGCACTTGGACAAGATAGAGAGTTTGGATGAAGTATGCTAAGAATAAGTTGAACATGGGATTTCCTGGGTTTTAGGTGTGTCTATGAGACCCTTCCTTGGAGCACAGTAATTAAGGTGTACTTGACTGCGCCAGATGTTTAGGGTATACAGCAAGTTGGCTAATTTACAAGAATTATTGCCATAAATTCTGTTATGCTGTAGAAGAGTGTACTTCCCAGTAGTCATCATATGCCTCCATGGCCATATCCAAACAAACAGCATTGGATTTGACTGTTTTATCTGGAAGCCAGGTTTCCATAATGACTTTTTCTTACAATTCAGATGAGACTCCTGTTTTTCTCATAACAGGACAGGCACCCGAGTGTTTGTGGAAATCACAGATGTAGTTCAGATTGCACTTGCCCTTTTTTTTACTGTGCACCATCAGTGAAAAGCTTAGTGTGCAAAATTAAACCTCCAGCTTAACCACTCGCCCTTCAGAGGGTTTACTGGACCCCCTTCCTGACCAGGCCATTTTTTTGTGATACGGCGCTGCATTACTTTACCTGACAATTACAAGGTCATGCAACGCTGCACCCAAATGAAATTTATGTCCTTTTATTCCCACAAATGGAGCTTTCTTTTGGTGGTATTTGATCGCCTCTGTGTTTTTGTTTTTTTTTGCACTATAAACCAAAAAAGACAGACAATTTTGAAAAAAAATAATCTTTTTGACTTTTTGCTATAAAACATATCCAGTAAAAAATACAAAAAAAAATCAAATTTCATCATAAATTTAGGGCAAAATGTATTCTGCTACATGTTTTTGCTAAAAAAAAAAAATCCCAATACGTGTAAATTAATTGGTCTACGTGAAAGTTATAGTGTCTACAAATGGTGGTATATATACTGGATTTTTTTTATACACTTGTAATGGCGGCAATCGGTGACTTATAGTGGGACTGCGGGACTTCTGACACTGGATGGGGAACTGAATAAGTGTCACTGACATCCCCAGTGACACTAATACAGTGATCAGTGCTAATAAAAAGCACTGACACTGTACTAATGACACTGGGCAGGAAGTGGTTAACCTGTGGGGCGTTCAAAGGGTTAACTGTGTATTTTTTACTGTGTAAGTACACTGCTATGCAGAGCAATACAAAGCAGCGTGCAAATACAAAGCAATACAAAGCAGGAGAGATCTGTATTGCTTACATACAGACCTCTCCCCCCTCAGTATTCCTCAGCGATCACCGGGTGCCGGCAGGGAATCACCAGCTGGGACCCAGTGATCAACAGCTGTAGCTGCAAATGGGAGCGCAGGTGGGGCATGCGTGCCCTCTACCTGGAAATACAAAATCATGTATATGTACGTGATTTTGCTCAGCCCTGCTGCCCTATAGCAGTAGTTCTGCTATAGGGCGGTTGGGAAATGGTTAAAGTGTATTTACATTTTTGCAGCCAAAAAAAGGATAACACCTACTTTATATTTGTTACATGTTCTCATTCACTTAGCATAACATAAAAAAATTGCAGCTTACCTTCTACTTGCTCTTTTCTGAAAACTCTGAAACTGAAGTTTATCTCTGTTATGCAGATTTTCCTGGGGAGTTAATATTTATCATAATTAACCCTGTCTGTACTGCATAGCTCCCAAGTGTCCTTGATTTGGAGGGACTGTCCTCCTTTCCTCCTCATTTTGGTCTGATGTATAGACCTTTCTAAAAAATGGATTATTTATCCATCAAAAAGTGTTTAGGCCTCATTCACACATGTGTACTTAAGCGTACGTCCATGCTAGGGCCATGTTTGCCTGCATGGGGATATACAGGTGTTCCGTGCATCCCCGTGCACAGTCCCATTCATGTCAGTTTGGATGCAGCAGTTGCATGGACACAGCCGCTTTGCCCAAGTTGACAGCTATGTAGGTGCGTGGCCCCAAACTCAGATAGTGTACATCTGGGGCCACACACTGGCATGGCTGTCATCTTGGGAGCAGTGGCTGTGTCCATGCAGCCACTGCATCCCAATTGGCATAAATGGGACTGTCTGCATGGGATGCACAGAATACCTGTGCCTAGCTATATAGGCAAACTGGCCCTTGCACGGGTGTACGTTTAATTATGCCTGATCCTCAGTAAACTCATTCCAAACTGGTCTCAGCAGCTTTAGCAATAGGCTCCTCAGCTTTCCTTAAGCTGGTACCTCGATACTCCTGCAGTCTTCAGCTGACTTCCCCAGAAGAACAACAGCCCTTCAGTCTGGGTCTTCTCCTCCAGCACAAGAACCCTTGTTCCAGGCCCCAGACTATTTATACACTCATCAGTCCCCTGCTGGTCATCCCCTTGATGAGGGATTGACTGAGGTTGTATAAATATTCAGCCCAGGGTCTGCCTCTTCCAACCCACTATATTCTAGAACAGTGGTCTCCAAACTGCAACCCGGGGGACCAGATGTGGCCCTTTGCCTACTTTTATCTGGCCCTTGGGGTACTATTTTTCTCCACCGATACCAACAATGGGGCATAATTCCCCCCACTGACACCATTAAAGGGGCAGAATAACTCCCAATGACAGTTCACAATTCCTCCCAATGGCACCAATGATGGGGCACAATTCCTCCCAATGACACCAACAATGCGGCCCAATGACAGTAATGATGGGGCGCTGTTCCTCCCAGTGATACCAAAGATGTGGCATTGTTTGTTCCACTGAAGTCAGGATCCTTTCTACTCCTAATAGTCTGGCCTCCCTTAGGGCTCATGTACACTGCAGCTGATAAACTCACGTTTAGGAGCTGTTCAGCAGTTTTTTCAGCAGCCCCTGAACATTCCCTAATGTTTTCCTATGTGTCCATGTACACATCGTCGTTTACAGTCGTTTACAGGCAGTTGAGTTTACAGTGGTTTTTGTTTTTGAATGCAGAAAACTTAAGTTTAGCAGTAGATTTTGTCAGCGTTTCAAATGCCAAATGCTTGTAGAAGCATGTAAACGTGGCTAAATGCGGCTAACAGCGTTTATAAGCGTTTGCAATTTTTTTTAACTCTTCCATTTCCAGATGCTGTCCAGAGCCTTTTTTCATCATGAAAAATGCATTCAAAGCGTTTTCCCGGTACTCAAAGGGACCTGGCACATCATACTTTGAGGTTTTGAATGAGAGAAAATATGTTAGACACTGCTGCAATAATTTCTGCACAGAAATGAGCTGGAACATATCCAGAAAAAAAAAGACAGCTAATCTCAACAAATACTGCTCTCTCTGCTTCTGCTCTCTCTATTTCTCTCAAAAAGTCTGAAATAGTTAATTGTTTACTGTTTTTCAGTGCATTCTGGGCATTTTGGAAGTTCTCCTGAGGTTATCTTTAAAAAACACTTCTAAACGCAAATGCTCATAACTGCGGTATGCAAACGCGGCTAAACAGACGTTTTTTAACCTACGATTTCCAGCAGTCAGTTTCCATTGTTTAGAAGTGTCCCGTGTACATGGGGCCTTAGATCTGAAGGACAGTAAACTGGCCCTTTGTTTACAAAGTTTGGAGACCCCTGTTCTAGAACCTAGTAGAAAACGGGGAAGTAGCTGAGCCTGCAACCAGCCGGACCCAGAACAACCAAAAGCAATCACACTCTTCTCCACTGTCTAAATAGGCCATAAACTATGTTTACCTAATTCAACTAAAAACCTACTAGGAAGGCGCTACATACATAATAATCAAGTATGTTTTAACCATTAATACCATGAACAGCAAATTTACAGTTAGACAACCATAATACAGTATACATCCCTTTGCCCATAGTTAAAGCTTGGCACCCACAATTCTAATAACAAAAAATACTGTAAAACACTTCAGTATAATATATCAATAAACAGTTTGCATAATGAATGACAATAAATATACTCAGCAGATTACTTGGCTGAGCCTTACAAAATGCCTTAGTTTTTCTACAGGTGTCTCTTACTACAGTTGAAGGTCATGATGACATTTTCTTTTCTCCCGAGTCCAGACATTGATGTGTGATTTAGATGTATCCTGTTTCCACTGGCTGCCAAGTGAATCTCCCAGTCTCAGAAGCTTGAAGCTGGCACGCCACTTACTTCCTGGCAGGACACCAGAGGGGACTAAGTGCATTTATGAGAGTGGGGGGACATTGGAGACAAAGTAGGTACACAGTACAGTGAGAATACTAAAAGAAGACAGGAGTAATGCAAGGGAGATGCTATAGGTGGTGGAGAGGAGCTATACCTGGGGGGTGCTATAGGTGGTGGAGAGGAGCTATACCTGGGGGGTGCTATAGGTGGTGGAGAGGAGCTATACCTGGGGGGTGCTATAGATGGTGGAGAGGAGCTATACCTGGGGGGTGCTATAGGTGGCGGAGAGGAGCTATACCTGGGGGGTGCTATAGGTGGTGGAGAGAAGCTATACCCAGGGGGTGCTATAGGTGGTGGAGAGGAGCTATACCTGGGAGACATTTCGTATTATTATTATTATACAGTATTTATAAAGCGCCAATAGTTCGCTCAGCGCTGTACATTACAAAGGGAGACAGAACATGTGACAGAACAATAACAATACAATGCAAAACATGAGGGGATTGAGGGCCCTGCTCTTTCGAGCTTACAATCTAGGAGACCTAGAAATGCATTGAAAACCAATTAATCCGTTCCAGAGGTCAGAAAAAAGTAAAAAAAAAGTCTTTTATCTGTTCAAAACCCTTTATAAAGTGCACTTTAAAGGCATAAATACTGTACAGGGACATGATTAAAAAAAAATTTGTAAATGCACTTAAAACCAATTAATCCGTTCCGGAGGTCAGAAAAAAGTAAAAAAAGTCTTATCTGTCCAAAACTCTTTATAAAGTGCACTTTAAAGGCACAGGGCCGGTGCTATAAACCTCCCAGACGCAATGCATGCTGGGGAAAGTTGCTTTGTATTGTGAAAAAAATAAGTAAACCGAGGCATTATTTTCAATGGATTTTAAATTGTAAACTGAAAATTACGTTAACCGAGGCATTCGTAAACCGAGGCACCCCTGTATGTGTGTATGTGTGTGTGTGTGTATATATATATATTGAAATGCGTTTTTTATATATTACAAAATATATGAAAAATATTTTTAAAAATATATATTTTTTAAATATATTCTTCAGATTTTTTTAACATAGAAAAAAGTCATTTTAACATAAAATGTATAATGTATTTTTAAAAATATTTTTCATATATTTTGTAATAAAAACGCATTTCAACATACAGTGTATATTTCAAATATATGTCAATATATTTGGGAAGAATATTTTTAAAATATATTTCAAACATATTTTTCTCCCTATGTCTTCCAGGACAGCCATCTGAGACCTAGGGCTCCTCCCTCCGGATCAGGAAACACACCATCCCCCATGCCTTTAAAAGGCGGGCCTCCGGGCCTCACATCCAGTTTTTTGTGTTTCCTGAGCCGGAAGGATGCACACCGTAGGAGCCAGGGTGATCCTCGCACCCTCAGGAAGGCTGGCCTGGAAGGGTGTTGTGCGGTCTGTACCTCCGTCTCCGGTGCCTTCCACGTGGTGGGGCTGGCATCTGGTGGGGTCCTTCAGGCCCAGGTGGGTAACCGGCGCTGCCTTGTGTCACTGGGGCTTGCCCCGATCGTTCCCCTCCTCTGACCCGGCATTCAGTTGAATGTGCAGGGGAGAGGCGGGACTTCCGGTTGGGCACGGCCTTGCGTTCCAGGGACCGGAAGTAGCAGGGCGGATGCACTCCACAGGCCGGAAGTCCGCCAGTGACGTCAGCGCTGGGCGCCGGAGACGTGGCTCCGATCTCCAGAGGCGCAGGCACCACCAGGGGAATTTAAAAGCCGGTGGGCGTGCGGAGCAGCGGCGCTGTCTCCACGCCAGGGGGACAATGGAAGCTGGTCCTTCGCAGGCTGACCCCGGTACCGGCTCCTCCCAGGTAAGCTTGGGGAGGCTCCCCTTTATGCTATATCCCTGGGGGGGGGGTTTAGGAGGTCCCTTAAGTCCCCAAGGTTGTGGGTGTTAGGGCACGCTGCAGTTTTTTTCCCCATCCCAGGTGGGGGTCCTGGGATGTTGTTCCCCTCAGGTGCCTAGTTTTGTATTTTGTCATTCCTTTTTAGACTAAAACGCAGGACAGGACCCCGGTACAGGCCCCAAAGAGGAGATGTGCAGTGTGTGCGGCCAAGTTAGGCGCAGGATATGAGAAGCCTTTATGCCGCAACTGCATTGATAGTCTTGTTAGAGACGAATCTTTTACAACATGCCATAAACAGGATAGAGTTCGAGGACTGCCCTCCAAGCAGGTTCTTGGTTACAGATCTTCCCAGGGACCGCAGGAAGTCTCAGGCGTTATGCGGTCTTGTAGGGGAATTGGTGGACCAGAGGGTTCTGGTTCAGGTGCCTCAGAACGAGCGGGGTTCAGGGTGTTACTCACACGTCTTTGTGGTGGGAAAGCCTTCAGGAAAATTCAGGTTAATCTTGAATCTACGCTCCCTAAATCAGGCCCTAACATACAAACGCTTCAGAATGGAATCAATTTATTCGGTAAAGAATATCCTGTTCCTGGGGTGCTTCATGGCCACAGTGGACTTGAGAGATGCTTATTTTCACATTCCCATCCACCAGACGAGTCAGAAGTTCCTGAGGTTGGCCATAAGGATGGGGTCGCAGACTTTCCATTGGCAGTTTCGGGCCTTGCCCTTCGGTCTAGCATCAGCTCCCAGGATCTTTACAAAGGTTTTAGCAGAAGCTTTGGTTCCCCTGAGGCTGAGATCAATCTTGGTGGTTCCTTACCTGGACGACTTGCTTTTGGTGGCCGGGTCTCGGCAACAGTTGCTTGAGCACCTGGGAGTAGTCCAGAATCTCCTGCAGGGTCTGGGCTGGCTCATCAACAGGGAAAAGCCGTCTCTTGTACCCGCACAGAGGGTGGTTTACCTAGGGTACGAGATCTCTTCTGTAGAGGAAAAAGATTTTCTGCCACGGGAAAAGTTCGAGAAGATGAATCGGGTGTTGTTAGGGTTGCAGTGCAACCTGCCTGTTTCGGTGAGGGAAGTCGCAGGGGCAGTGGGTCTTATGACATCCTGCTTTCCGGCGGTTCCATGGGCGAGATTTCACCAAAGACCGCTCCAGGCCTTCTTGTTAAAGGAATGGGACGGAAATGTCTCAGAGCTGGAGCGGCAAGTCTGGCTTCCGTCCAGAGTCAAGAGATCTCTGTGGTGGTGGCGAAAGGAGAGAAACTTGACCAGGGGTCTGCATTGGAGGCCATTGGATCCACTCATTGTAACCACAGACGCCAGCAGTTTTGGTTGGGGAGCTCATCTACAAGGGAGAACGGCCCAGGGGAGGTGGTCCCAGGAGGACTCCTTAAAGCCCTCAAATCAGCGGGAGCTGTTGGCGGTTGGGAAAGCCTTGGAGGTTTTTCAGGCAGGCTTGAAGGGCCTTCATGTGCAGGTTCGTTCAGACAACATGGCAACAGTAGCTTATGTGAACAAACAGGGGGGGACAAGGAGTCCTTCGCTGCAGAGGATCGCAGGCGATATTCTGACCTGGGCAGAAAAGAATCTGCGATCAATTTCGGCGGTACACTTAAAGGGTTCTCAGAATTCGCTTGCGGATTTCCTGAGCCGACGGCCACTCTCCCACGACGATTGGCCACTCAACCAAGAGGTGTTTCAGGAGTTGGTGTCCAGGTGGGGGAAACTGGAGGTGGATCTTTGGCCGAGAAGGCCATGGTTTTCCCTACTGAACAGGCTGGCTTCAGCTCGCCCGTATCCCTTGCCGGAAAGGGCAGATCTGATTGCGCGGGGTCCGCTTTTGCATCCGCGAGTCAAGACGTTACGGTTGACGGCCTGGTTCTTGAGGAACAGATCCTCAGAGCCAGGGGGTTCTCTGATCAGGTAATAAAGACTTTGGTGGGCTGTCGCAAGCCGGTAACCAGAGCCATTTATTCAAAGGTCTGGAAAAGATTTGCCTCGTGGTGTTCGGACCGACCAGGGCCCCTGGACATTCCGATGGTTTTGGATTTTTTTCAGGAGGGGGCAGATAGAGGACTCTCCATCAGCACCTTGAAAGTACAGGCTTCTGCTTTGAGTATTTTTTTGCAGTGCTCTTTGCAACAAAATCCCTTCGTAGTTGATTTTTTTAGATCTCTCTCCAGGGCTAGGCCTGCTAAGGTGGGAGGTTGTCCGAGTTGGGATCTGTCTCTGGTCCTAAGGGCTTTGGTTCGAGAGCCTTTGGAGGAGTCAGCTTTCAAGTTTTTGACCTTAAAGATAGTTTTTTTGGTAGCAATCACATCGGCCCATAGGGTGAGTGAGCTACAGGCGCTCTCGATTAGGGAGCCTTACTTGACCATTCTTAAGGACAGGGTGGTGCTTAGGACTGATCCGAGATTCCTTCCTAAAGTATCCTCCTCTTTTCACAGGTCACAGGATATTGTTCTGCCGACCTTTTGTTCTTCCTCTGAAGGTAAAGAGGAAGAAAGGCTAGGTTTGCTGGATGTAAAGAGGAGTCTTATAATTTATTTAGACAGGTCCAGGGAATTTAGGAAGTCGGATTCCCTTTTTGTTTTGTTTTCAGGGCAGAGAAAGGGGTTGGCAGCATCTAAAGCCACGATAGGCAGGTGGATTAGGCTGGCAATTGGGGAATCTTACAAGGTCTTGGGGATTCCGCCTCCTTTTGTTAAGGCCCACTCAACTAGATCCTTGGCAGCGTCCTGGGCGGAGAGAGCCGGGGCTTCGCCGGAGGAAATCTGTAAGGCAGCCACTTGGTCAAGGTTTTCTACCTTCGTGAAGCATTATCGCTTGGATATCCTGTCAGATAAGGAACAGGCGTTCGGACGCAAGGTCCTCCAGGCGGTGGACCCACCCTAAGGGGGTAAGTTCTCGTTTATCGTCTCAGATGGCTGTCCTGGAAGACGTAGGGAGAAAACCAGAGTTAGACTTACCGGTAACTCCTTTTCTACGAGTCTTCCAGGACAGCCGGTAATTCCAACCCTTCTAATGTACAACCGAGAGAGTTAAGGTTGACTGCATGAAAAATGTATTTACCTATATTTGTGTCTTTCAGTGGCTTCCGCTAGTTCTCTTTTAATAACTGGATGTGAGGCCCGCCTTTTAAAGGCATGGGGGATGGTGTGTTTCCTGATCCGGAGGGAGGAGCCCTAGGTCTCAGCTGTCCTGGAAGACTCGTAAAAAAGGAGTTACCGGTAAGTCTAACTCTGGTTTTCTTCCACATGGGGGAGTTATTCACCGAGGTCATCAGAGGACAAGGGGGCACTCTTTACATCTGGAGGAAAAGAAATTTAATCTCCAACCACAGAAAGGTTTCTTCAGAGTAAGAGCTGTGAAAATGTGGAATAGACTCCCTCAAGAGTTGGTTCTGGCCAGCTCAGTGGATTGCTTTAAAAGAGTCTTGGATTCTTTCCTAGATACACAGAATATAACTGGATACTAACATTTATAGGTAGAGTTGATCCAGGGAATATCCAATTGCCTCTCAGGGGATCAGGAAGGAATTTTTTTCCCAGCAGGAGCAAATTGGATCATGCTTTGCTGTTTTTTTTTGCCTTCCTCTGGATAAACTGTGAGTATAGGATTATAACTTTTTTTTTAATGGTTGAACTGATGGGCTTTAGTCTTTTTTTCAGCCAGACTAACTATGTAACGTTATCCCTGACCTGTCTGGTGTATTCTTTGGCCTTCATGATGCTGTTTGTTCACTAATGTTCTCTAACAAACCTCTGAGGGCTTCACAGAACAGCTGTATTTATACTGAGAATAAATTACACACAGGTGGACTCTATTTACTAATTAGGTGACTTCTGAAGGCAATTGGTTCCACTAGATTTTAGTTATGGGTATCAGAGTAAAGAGGGCTGAATACAAATACATGTTACACTTTTCAGTAAAGAGGGCTGGATACAAATGCATGTTACACTTTTCAGATATTTATTTGTAAAAATAAAATCCCAATAACATACATTTACGTTTTTGGTTGTAACATGACAAAATGTGGAAAATTTGAAGGGGTATGAATACTTTTTCAAGGCACTGTATAAATGGGAACTAGACTGTGATCATCTACAAAGAACTACTGTAAAAGCAGAAAAATAATGAGGGTTCCTCTGCCCTAGTCAAAGATCACTGAATTTGGGCTGGAGTACAACGTTGGACACCACCTTCAGAAATTACATTATTAATACTGAACCAAAGAGATGCTTACACTTAAATGGCTAATACATCAGATGCTCCTTAAGCATATCATTGGTCAGCAGGTCTCCTTCAAGAGATCCACGATGACATGGATTCACATACATACTGTACCTCCAAATTTTCTGAGATGGGCATGAGGGACACCTTTTAGCAAAAGCATGTAGGCATAGAACACACCCCCTGCTGCACCCCCCTTTAAAGTAGAATTATACAAAAAAATGATTAGTTAAACCCACACTACTATTCCTTTATATTGGCTTTAGAATTTACAATTGTAGCCATTTAGAATTGGGATGAAAGGTTTATCACATTAAAACACTATAGATAGATAGATAGATAGATAGATGGATAGATAGATAGAGACAGGGGCGGACTGACAACTAATGGGGCCCCCGGGCAATAGGGGATCATGGGGCCCCTGTGTCCTTGCCCAAATTTAAAAAAGCTTATGAAAAAGGTACCAGGGACATCTCATGGGGCCCCCTACTGACCCCGGGCCCTCGGGCAGTGCCCGAGTTTCCAAATGGTCAGTCTGCCCCTGGATAGAGATCAGAGAGATAGATAGATAAACAGTGCATTTTATATACAACTATATATATCAGACCAAAATGAGGAACAAATGAAGAGGGACAGAATGACTTTGTTCCAAATGAGGGACAGTCCCTCGAAATACCTCTGTGTGTCCACTGAAGGTAGAAAACCTTCAGTCTTTACAACCACTTTAACCTCTTCCCACCGGCACGCAAATGTACGGCCTCCCAGCTTCTGGGCATTGACGCCGAGCTGCCGTACATTTGCGTGCAATTACGAAAAACATATGTGCTGAGAGCGCGCGCCCTGCGCGCTCCCAGTACACATGTCCGGTGTTCACGGAAAGGTCCCAATCTCCTCTTTCGATCAGGACCTTTCCCGATCATGTGACCGCCGTGTCGAGGAATTACAGCGGTCACATGACCTTAAAACCCCACCCTGCCTCCCAGCTTCTGAAACCCTTAAAGGGCCGGGAGGCGCTGACGCAAGGGGTTAAGCTATTTCACCTAGAAACAAGCTCCTAACATATACAGTAAGAGTGATCTGTGGCTTGACTACTGTTCCAATAATGTAAGCCCTCATGCACACAGGACATTTTGATAACGCTGGTAACATTAGCTGTGTAAATTCATGTTAAAAACGCATGTTTTTCAGCTTTTTTGCATTAGCGTTTAGTGGCGTTTTGCCGTGATTAGCAGCGTTTTCCTGCGTTTGCGATTTTTAGAGGTTTTTTTTTTACCAAAAAACCCCATTTCTTTGGGTCAACAAAAATGTCCAAAAACGCCAGTTTGCAGCGTTTACCGCATTTTACCATGTTTTTTCAGCTGTGGAGCTTTTTTCCAGCTAAACTCCTCTAGAAACCCACTAGTCCTGTTTTTTTTTTTTTTTTTTTCTTTCAGCCAAAAAACATCCCAGCCAAAAACCGTTGATTACAATCTATGTGTGCATGGACACAGGATAACATGCTGGGGGCTTTACTGACTGTAGAAAAAAACATCAAAAGCCAAAAACAGCCGCTGTACAAACGTCAAGTGTGCATGAGGGGATCATGGGGCCCCTGTGTCCTTGCCCAAACTTAAAAAAGCCTATGAAAAAGGTATCAGGGGCATCTCATGGGGCCCCTTACTGACCCCGGGCCCTCGGGCAGTGCTCGAGTTTCCAAATGGTCAGTCTGCCCCTGGTCTGCAGAAATGTATGCCCAAAAAGACCACTTGTGAGTTCAGTTACAGATAGTGGATGAGAAGCCCTGGTTTGCAATTGCATTCCAATTTATCCCAGAGGTTTTCAGTAGGGTTGAGGTCAGAGATCTGTGCAGGCCACTCAAGTTCCTAAACAAAAATATGACAACTGCCCCAATTTTTTAACTAGCTTTTATAGTAAGATACACATGGAAGGGACTTAAAAACAAAATGTATTTCCAGCACATCTACCAGTTAGGCCCCTTTCAAATGGGGTGGACTCCATCCGATCCGCTCACAGATCTCCTGCTGAGCAGAGCCGGCAGGTGACAGATCTGTATCTGGTCAGTGTCTGCAGAGGGGACACACACAGAAACCGCTCTGCTCTATGGGCAGCTGGGTGGAAACTATCTTCACTGTCCATTTACACCTGACTTCCCTCTGATCCAATCCGCCTAGATGTTAAATTCCACCCAAAATTGACTTGAATGGAGGCTGTTGGGCTCAGTCTTTTATTATCCTTTAGGGACTTCAGTCTTTTATTATCCTTTAGGGACTTTGGTAATGTGATGTCTGTGATGGAGATTCCAGCTCTACCTTCTGCTGATAATCTCAGTTGTCAGAGGAAATGGTGGAAAAGGTGCCTAAAAGAATAAAAAAGTAAGCTGATAGATCAACGAACCCACCAATATCTATTTCAAACTGGAAAATCTGTGTTAAGTGAAGATTCCTTTGAATTGTTTGGTCAATGTCAGTATATGGATTTTTTTATGGAACTTTATGTCCTTCTGGAACATAGATGAAATCCTTTGCCTGGCAGTCATACAGGAGAATACTCATACCAAGATCAAGTCCATTTACATCTGCTGGTCCATATGGATACATGGAACATCTGATCAGATATGCCTGATAAACTGACAGGCGGACCTGACGGGATTACCCGTGGCATAAAAAGAAATTGGAATGTTACCCGTGGCATAAAAAGAAATTGGACTGTTCAACAATTTGCTTTAAAAAACAAATGTTTTAGCTGTACAACATTTGTTAATGTATGTGAAAGCTGCACTGCATCGTCAAAACCCTACTTTATAATTAGGTTTTAACTTGAGCCTTTAAGAACCCCTCCCATGTTGGAGCATATAAAGCATTAATGCAGGCCATAGACGGGTTGTTTATCGGCCGAATTTTCGTCCGCACGAAAAATCAGCCAATATTCACGCCGTTAGTGGGGCAACACCGTCGGCTGTTTTTCGCAGATCTCGTTTACTTTTATTGGTCATGTTGGAAAATCCACGAAAAACTTCCATTTTTTTGTGGACATTGGTGGCAGCATCGCTGCCAGCAATGACCGATTTCGTTTATCGGCCTGTCTATGGCCTGCATAAGGGAAGGTATGTCTGGAGGGAGCACAGCAGCACAGGGACACACCAGAAGTCTAGCAGAGCAGAGAGCACAATGGCAGCTGAAGACATTCACTCAATTTCCTCCACACCAAGCTGTGTCTTCATGGACCTTGCTTCCTAAATGTGAAATCAATCATTTGTAGGAATGTCCAAATATTTTTGGTCATATGGTGTATTTTATGTTAAAGTCCACCCAAAAGTGACTTGAATGGAGGCTGTTGGGCTCAGTCTTTTATTATCCTTTAGGGACTTTGGTAATGTGATGTTTGTGATGGAGATTCCAGCTCTACCTCCTGCTGATAATCTCAGTTGTCAGAGGAAATGGTGGAAAAGGTGACTAAAAGAATAAAAAAGTAAGCTGATAGATCAACGAACCCACCAATATCTAATTCAAACTGGAAAATATGTGTTAAGTGAAGATTTCTTTGAATTGTTTGGTCAATTTCAGTATATAGATTTTTTCATGGAACTTTTATGTCCTTCTGGAACATAGATGAAATCCTTTGCCTGGCAGTCATACAGGAGAATACTCATACCAAGATCAAGAGATAAATGAAACAAAGGGTTGTTATTTCATTAATAGCAAAATGTCACCATGCCAACCTTGAAGCAACATAACATGTTTTTTTCTTTTATTAAAGTAGCACTGAGATTGTATGAAAGACGTTCCTGATTTATTTTAGGTATCCAAACATTTCCAACAGCCTACATTGCCAAGGACTCAAAATATCACTGTGATCATGGTAATAATTCAGTTGAATGTGAAAACAATCCATTTGATGAACACATGGGGAATGATGAGCTCCCCAACCCCTCTGCTAGCACAGAAGGGACCATCTAGTGACACTAAAGGATATCCTTATTCTCCAAAAATAATCATATAGATCTTATCTGCATCTTAAAGTGGTTGTAAAGGCTCAAGGTTTTTTACCTTCATCGGAGGATCCGGGTTGCTCTGTTCAAAAGCACTGCACACAGCAGGTAAGTATAGACATGTGTTATTTAAAAAAAATTTAATCCTTTAGAAACACTTTAATGGCCCTGTAATACATTTTTTATGAAATTATTTCTTACTTTATTTTTCCTGCCTCCTTGTACTGTCCCTCGTGATCTCTTGAACCTCTCCTTTTACCCTCACTTCCTGTTGTTTGGAATGAGCAGGGCATGTTAGTTTTGATCATGTACACTGCTGCTCTATGCATACTACAAATCCCATAGTCCATAGTCTATCCTGTAAGTGAGCAAGAGAGGGTGGCTACATTAAGACATACATTGGGACCATGGAGAATTAATGTATCCACCCTCTAACAGGGGCGGACTGACAAATCATGGGGCCCCTGGGCAATAGGGGATCACGGGGCCCCTGTGTCCTTGCCCAAACTCAAAAAAGCCTATGAAAAAGGTACCAGGGGCATCTCATGGGGCCCCCTACTGACCCCGGGCCCTCGGGCAGTTTCCAAATGGTCAGTCCGCCCCTGCCCTCTAACAGGAAGTCAGATAACTGCAGCAACGGAATTTGGACATTTGGAGGAGGCTAAGAGCAATAGAAGGGACTTTTTTTTTAGTTAATGTTGGATAATGTAAGGGAGGGTTATAATCCCAGTCAGGTTTTTTTTTTTTCCATCTGTGTCCCAATGGGAAGATTTAGGAAGTGCAAAGAAATCCCTGCAAGTTAAGGGAATACCTTGGGGGCCCCCCTTCCTTGTCACCAGAACTAGTGTCCCCTAGATTCCTCTATTCCTGTTCTGGGGACAACCCAAAATTTGGAATTTACGTTCACTTTCAGGGATACACACCCTCTCGAAAAAAAATAGTTTTGAAGTTTACTTATAATTTAAGAATACATACATGAATAGATGGCATTTATTTATATAATAGATTTTTTAATCAATCTATTGCCAATTTATGCTGACCATACATGGCTCAAAATTTGGATAGTGGGTCGAAAAACCCAGCCCAACAAACATCGATTGAGAAACTGGAGGAGCCAAGTTGAAAAAAAGTCAGCCAAACAGCTTCAGTAACGGTTCGGGTATTCCCAGGATGCTCTTTCATCTAAAAGCTGATTTGCCGCTGGATTGCCTCCTGGAAGGTCCCTGGCCATCTCTATGGTCTAGGAGACCGGAAGCAACATCATTATGTCACTTCCAGTTAGGACAGATGTGAAAACTGGCATTTTTTTTGGAAAGCATGGAATCAGTTTATTTTTGGACCACATGCTTTCCAGGGCAGAGGAGACCCCAGATGTCTTCATAAAGAGGGCCTGTCATAAAGGTAGATTTACGTTTCTTATAATTGGAGTAAAAGTGATCCAAAAAAAATATGGGACAGGGTGAATATAAAATAAATAAATAATACATTTAAAAAATGTAAAGCTCCCCCATCCCTCCGTGCTTGTGCGCAGAAGTGAATGCATATGTAGGTTGCGCACGCATATGTAAATGGACACACAAGTGAGGTATCACTGTAAACGTTATAGCGAGAACAATAATTCTAGCATTAGACCTCCTCTGTAACGCTAAACCTGTAACAATTTTCAACGTGTCACCTATGCAGATTTTTAAGTGTTGCCATTCCAAGAGTGTGCACAGTCTTAAAGCATGACATGTTATGTATCTATTTACTTGGTGTAACATCATCTTTTATATTCTAGCAAAAAATTGGGTTATATATTGTGAGTTTTTTTGCATTAAAATGAATTTGTGTATTTTTTGCAAAAAAAATGTGTTTGAAAAATCGTTGCGCAAATACCATGTGACATAAAACATTTTATTCTCTAGGGCCTCTGCTAAAAAAATATATAATGTTTGGAGGTTCCAAGTAATTGTCTAGCAAAAAAATGCTGATTTTTAGTTGTAAAAAAAAGTGTCAGATAGGCCTGGTCCTCAAGTGGTTATTCATTTTTATTTTTAAAGTATATATTATTATTATTATTAGTATACATTATTTATATAGCGTCAAAAGGTTTGCTCAGCGCTGTACATTATAGTGGGGGACAGTACATGAGACAATACAGTAACAAGACAAAACACAAGGGGTTCGAGGGCCCTGCTCTTTCGAGCTTACAATCTAGGAGGGAGGCGATAGTGGTACAGGAGGAAATGGCTGTGGGGGATGGAGTGGTGGGAGGAGTGTAGAGTGTAGATCAGCAATTAGGTGAGGGTGGGGTAGGCTTCCCTGAAGAGATCGGTTTTCAGGGTGCGCCTAAAGGTGAGGAGGGAAGGTGACAGTCTGATGGATCGGGGTAGAGAGTTCCAGAGGATGGGGGAAGTCCTGGAGAAGTCCTGCAGTCGGGCGTGGGAGGTGGAGACCAGGAAGCTAGAAAGTAGGAGGTCTTGTGAGGAGCGAAGATTACGGGTAGGGTGGTATTTGGGTATCAGGTCAGTGAGGTAGTTTGGGGCAGCGTTATGAATGGCTTTGTATGTCAGTGTTAGTAGTTTGAATTTAATGCGTTGGGCAATCGGGAGCCAGTGGAGGGAATGACAGAGGGGGGTGGTGGATACGAAGCGGTTAGTAAGGTGGATGAGTCTGGCCGAGTTCAGGATAGACTGAAGCGGGGATAGTCTGTGATGAGGTAGGCCGGTGAGGAGGGAGTTGCAGTAGTCGAGTCGTGAGGTAATAAGGGAGTGAACGAGTTGTTTAGTAGTGTCTGGGGTTAGGAACGTACGTATTTTGGAGATGTTGCGGAGGTGGAGCCTGCATGAGTTTGCCAACGATTAGACATGGGGTTGGAAGAACAGGTTTGAGTCAAGAGTGACACCTAGGACTTTGGCTTGCAGGGTGGGACTGATGGTGGCGTTGTTGGTCGTGATGGAGAGGGTGGGGTGGGGGGCACGGGCTGGGGGGAAAATTAGGAGCTCAGTTTTGGAAAGGTTCAATTTGAGGAAGTGGAGCGACATCCAGTCTGATATGTCGTTCAGTAGGTGGGAGATACAGGCGGAGACTGAGGGGGTGAGGTGAAGGGTGGAGAGGTAAATTTGCGTGTCATTGGCGTAGAGGTGGTAGTTAAAGCCGTGGGAGTGTATCAGTTTGCCGAGGGAGGAGGTGTAGATGGAGAAGAGAAGGGGCCGAGGACAGAGCCTTGGGTGACCCCAACAGAGAGGGGGAGAGAGGGGGAGGTGGTGGCGTTATAGGTAATGCTGAAGGAGCATTGGGATAGATAGGAGGAGAGCCAGGAGAGAGCAGAGTGTCTGATGCCGAGGGAGTGTAGTTTCTTAAGGAGGAGGGGGTGGTCAACTGTGTCGAGGAATAAGAGGACTGAGTAGTGGCCATTAGCTTTGGCCATTACACTACTATATTTTATAGGAAAAATGGAGAAAATGCATAAAACATTTAAAAACTGGAACATTTAAAAAGAGAAAGCATAAACATAACATTGATCATCCATTTAAGGCAAATTTAGTGGAGATTCTGACATTGGGGCAGCTTTGATGTTTACCAGAGAGTATTGGAGGTTTGCTGGTTAATTGCAGTTGTTACCTGGAATCCCTAGAACACTGGATCATTCTTTGTGCAGACCATATATGGGTCGAATTTCAAAAGAATTTTCTTTCAAAAATCTTTTCTAAGAATTTTTGTTTGAGTTTCACACCATTAGTGGGCCACAGCAACGGCCAATTTTTTCGAGCGACCATCGAATTTGAGTGATCGAGCATGTTTGAAATTTTTTAAAAAATGAACAAATTTCTAATCAATTATTGAAGAATCACGGGAGATACAGTGGGGATCGAAAGTTTGGGCACCCCAGCTAAAAATTTGTATTAATGTGCATAAAGAAGCCAAGGAAAGATGGAAAAATCTCCAAAAGGCATCAAATTACAGATTAGACATTCTTATAATATCTCAACAAAAGTTAGATTTTATTTCCATCATTTACACTTTCAAAATAACAGAAAACAAAAAAATGGCGTCTGCAAAAATTTGGGCACCCTGCAGAGTTAATATCTTGTACTGCCCCCTTTGCCAAGTATCACAGCTTGTAAACGCTTTTTGTAGCCAGCCAAGAGTCTTTCAATTCTTGTTTGAGGTATCTTTGCCCATTCTTCCTTACAAAAGTCTTCCAGTTCTTTGAGATTTCTGGGCTGTCTGTCACGCACTGCTCTTTTAAGGTCTATCCATAGATTTTCAATTATGTTGAGGTCAGGAGATTGTGAAGGCCATGGCAAAACCTTCAGTTTACGCCTCTTGATGTAATCCCCCGTGGATTTCGAGGTGTGTTTAGGATCATTAGCCATTTGTAGAAGCCATCCTCTCTTTAACTTCAGCTTTTTCACAGATGGCATCAAGTTACCATCCAAAATTTGCAGAAATTTTATTGAATCCATTTTTCCTTCTACTCGTGAGATGTTCCCTGTGCCACTGGCTGCAACACATCCCCAAAGCATGATTGATCCAACCCCAAGCTTAACAGTTGGACAGAGGTTCTTTTCATTAAATTCTGTGCCCCTTCTTCTTCAAACGTACCTTTGCTCATTCTGGCCAAAAAGTTCAATTTTAACCTCATCGGTCCACAGAACTTGTTTCCAAAATGCATCAGGCTTGTCTATATGTTCATTTGCAAAGTTCAAACGATGATTTTTGTGGTGAGGACGTAGAAGAGGTTTTCTTCTGATGACTCTTCCATGAAGACCATATTTGTACAAGTATCTCTTTATAGTGGAATAGTGTACCACAACTCCAGTGTCTGCCAGATCTTTCTGGAGGGATTGTGCAGTCAAACGTGGGTTTTTCTCACAATCCTGCGAGCTGTTCTGTCTGATATTTTTCTTGGTCTTCCAGATGTTGCTTTAACTTCCACTGTTCCTGATGACTGCCATTTCTTAATTACATTCCGAACAGAGGATATTGACATCTGAAAACGCTTTGCTATCTTCTTATAGCCTTCTCCAGCTTTGTGAGCGTCAACTATTTTCAGTTTCAGTTTTCTAGACAACTGCTTAGAAGAACCCATGGTGCTGATTGTTGGGGCAATGTCAGATGAGTCTGGGCATTTAAAACCTTTGAGATTGACATCACCTGGTCTTTCCAGATGATGATTGAGAACAATCCATGACACTGGCAGGTCTCAGCTTTGCAAAGGGAGCAGTGCATGCTATAAATTCTGTAGGGTGCCCAAACTGTTGCACACGCCATTTTTTTGTTTTCTGTTATTTTGAAAGTGTAAATGATGGAAATAAAATCTAACTTTTGTTGACATATTATAAGAATGTCTAATCTGTAATTTGATGCCTTTTGGAGATTTTTCCATCTTTCCTTGGCTTCTTTATGCACATTAATACAAATTTTTAGCTGGGGTGCCCAAACTTTCGATCCCCACTGTATGTAATTGAAAAATAAATAAGCAGGAGCTGTGATTTGGAAAGAAAATAAAATTCTTGGCCAGGAAAATTCTTTTCTGTAGCAACATGAGGTGAAATTAAAGGCTTGGTTGGTTGAATTTCAAAATAAATGGTGGCACCATCGGATTACAAAATGCACTAAAATTTCTAATTTTCTAAAGAAAATTTGTTTGTAATTCGACCCATGTATGGCCTGCATTAGTTATATACAGTAAACTTCCAGGTAAAGCCGGCCATAAACAGTTTTATGTTCGTACTGAAACTCTGAAATATGGGTTGTCAGAACATTCTTTCTTGCCATCATTCAGTCAACTAATTTTGTCCAAAGCCCCTAAAATGTCACGCAGACCTATTTGAATGGAATCTCAGACATACTGAATGGTTTTCACTGTTCACTCACAATTTAATATTATTATTATACAGAATTTACAGTTGTGTTCAAAATAATAGCAGTGTGTTGAAAAAAGTGAATAAAGCTCAAAATTCTTCTAATAGCTTTTTTTTCCATACACAGAAATGCATTGGGAACACTACACAATCTATTCCAAATCAAAACATGAAGACAAATATATCAAATTTGTGTTCCTCTAAAAAAAATTGAAGAAAAGTGAATATTAGACTGTTCAAAAAAATTGCAGTGTTTGTATTCTTCTTTACAAACTCAAACATTCACTATAGAAACTGAAAAATGTTTGAATATTTTGCTTTTCTTTGAAGCACTTAATGAATATTTAGTTGTATAAGCACTGTTTCTGAGAACTGCTGTACATCTGTGTTGCATGGAGTCAACCAACTTCTGGCACCTGTGAACAGGTATTCCAGCCCAGGATGATTGGACTACATTCCACAGTTCTTCTCTATTTCTTGGTTTTGCCTCAGAAACTGCATTTTTGATGTCACCCCACAAGTTTTTTATTGGATTAAGATCCGGGGATTGGGCTGGCCACTCCATAACGTCAATCTTGTTGGTCTGCAACCAAGATGTTGCACGTTTACTGGTGTTTTTGGGGTCGTTGTCTTGTTGGAACACCCATTTCAAGGGCATTTCCTCTTCAGCATAAGGCAGCATGACCTCTTCAAGTATTCTGATGTATTCAAACTGATCCATGATCCCTGGTATGCGATAAATAGACCCAACACCGTAGTATGAGAAACATCCCCATATCATGATGCTTGCGCAACCATGCGTCACTGTCTTTACAGTGTACTGTGGCTTGAATTCAGTGTTTGGGGGTCGTCTGACAAACTGTCTCCGGCCACTAGACCCAAAAAGAACAATCTTACTTTCATCAGCACACAAAATGTTGCGCCATTTCTATTTAGGCCAGTCAATGTGCTCTTTGGCAAATTGTAACCTCTTCAGCACGTCTTTTTTTCAACAGTGGGACTTTGCGGGGGCTTCTTGCAGATAGCTTGGCTTCACATAGGCGTCTTCTAATTGTAACAGTACTCACAGGTAACTTTACACCTTCTTTGATCTTCCTGGAGCTGATTGTTGGCTGAGTCCTTGCCATTTTGACTATTCTTCTATCCATTCCAATCGTAGTTTTTTGCTTTCTTCCACATCTTCCAGGTTTTGGTTGCCATTTTAAAGCATTTGCCATCATTTTAGCTGAGCAGCCTATCATTTTCTGCATTTCTTTTATATGTTTTCCCCTCTCCAATCAACTTTTTAATCAAGGTACGCTGTTCTTCTGAACAATGTCTGGAACGACCCATTTTCCTCAGAATTTCAGAGAGAAATGCACTGTAACCAGCATGTTCAACATTTGCTGCCTTCCTTCCTTAAATAAGGGCAATCATTGCCACTTGTTTTTCAAAGAATGAATGCCCTCACTAATAGAACTCCACACTGCTATTATTTTGAACATGCCCCTTTCAATTAGTGATTCAATTACACAGAATCAGCAGCATGCATGTCATGACTGTTGGGTCTGTTGGATTTCTATTACTCTACTACACCTGCTAGTAAATGATTTGCCATGTAGAAATATCATTTCTACCAAAAACAGTGATTGATCAGGTTAGTGATGTCTGACTGCTATTATTTTGAACACAACTGTATATTGCGCCAACAGTTTGCTCAGCGCTCTACAATATAACGGGAGACAATGCAGCAACAATACAGTTCAATACAAGAGGGATAGGAGGGCCCTGCTCCTTGGAGCTTACAATCTAGGAGAGAGGGGCTAGTGGTACAAAAGGTAGTAACTGTGGGGGGACGGACTGGTTGGAAGAGTAGAAGATTCCATTATTAGCTGAGGGCAGGATAGACTTCCCTGAAGAGAGGTTTTCAGAGATCGCCTAAAAGTGAGCAGAGTAGGCGATAGTCTGATAAATTGGGGTAGAGAGTTCCAGAGGATGGGGGAAGCTCTGGAGAAGTCCTGGAGACGAGCATGGGAGAAGGAGGCAAGGGAGCTAAAGAGTAGGAGGTCTTGCGAGGAGCGGAGAGTACGGTTTGGGTGATATTTGAAGACAAGATAGGTGTTGTAATTTGGGGCAGAGTTATAAATGGCTTTATATGTTATTGTTAATGTTTTGAATTTTATCCGTTGGGCAATGGAAAGCCAGTGGAGGGATTGGCAGAGAGGGGTGGCAGATACAGAACGGTTAGTAAGGTGGATGAGTCTGGCAGCAGCATTCATGATAGACTGAAGAGGGGATAGCCTGTGATGAGGTAGGCCAATGAGGAGGGAGTTACAATAGTCAAGGCGAGATATAACAAGGGAGTGAATAAGTTGCTTAGTAGTTTCCGAGGTTAGGAACGGGAGTATCTTGGAGATGATGTGGAGGTGAAGTCTACAAGATTTGGACAGCGATTGGATTTGGGGCTGAAAGGACAGATGGGAGTCTAGGATTACACCTAGTACCCTGGCATGAGGGGAGGGACTGATGGTTGTGTTATTGATCTTGATGGAGAAGTCAGGGGAGGGGGAACGGGCTGGGGGGAATACTAAGAGCTCAGTTTTGGAAAGATTGAGTTTGAGGAAGTGGAGTGACATCCATGCTGACATGTCACTTAGTAGGATAGTAATGCGAGAGGAGACTGAAGGGGTGAGGTGAAGGGTAGAAAGATAGATTTGTGTGTCATCAGCATAGAGATAGTACTTAAAGCCATGGGAGTTTATCAAGTGACCAAGGGAGGAGGTGTAGATGGAGAAGAGAAGGGGTCCAAGGACAGAAACTTGAGGGACCCCTACAGAAAGAGGGAATGAAGAGGAGGAGGCAGCGTTATAGGGAATGTTGAAGGAGCGCTGCGATAGGTAGGAGGAGAACAAGGAGAGAGCAGAGTCTCTGAGGACAAGAGAGTGGAGTTTTTTGAGGAGGAGGGGATGGTCATCTGTATCAAAAGCCACAGAGAGGTCAAGAAGTAAGAGTATGGAGTAGTGGCCATTGGTTTTAGCTGTTAGTAGATCATTAGTGAGTTTAGTAGGGCAGTTTCAGTGGAGTGGAGTGAGCGAAAGCCAGAATGTAAAGGGTCAAGAAGGTTGTTGTCAGTGAGGTAGGAGCTCAGGCGATTGTAGACTAAGCGTTCTAGTTTAGAGGTAAATGGCAGCAGGGAGATGGGTCTTAAGTTGTTCAGGTTGGTGGGGTCCAGGGAGGGCTTTTTAAGTATGGGAGTGATGTGCACATGCTTTAGAGGGGAGGGGAAGGCACCAGTGGAGAGGGAGAAATTGAAGATTGTGAGTGAGGGATCATAGGATGGAAGAAGAGGGTGACCGTAGTAGTTGTGAGGGGACAGGATCCAGGGGGCAGGTAGTGAGACGGGCTTCTGAGAAAACCTTAGTGACCTCTTCAGTAGTAGCAAGGTCAAAAGAGGAAAGTGTTGAGGGAGGTTTAGTATAAGGTATGCTAAGTGGGATGGATGTCTGTGCAGTGGCGATGCCCCTACGAATTGCGTCAATCTTGTTTTTGAAATGATTTGCAATCTCGTGAGCAGTGAGTGAGAAGTCACGTGACTAACGTGACGCAACGCATCAGCAGCACGGTGACGTACTTCCGGTTTGAGACGCCATCTTCTTCTAAAGTCACGTGACTAACGTGACGCAATGCGTCAGCAGCGCGGTGATGTACTTTCAGTTTGAGACGCCATCTTGCTACACCCATGTACTACACCCAGAAACATGAGATTTGCTATATTTATGCTCTGAAGAAGAATTGGAGAATGTGAGTGTATATATTGGAGATTTGGGTTTACATTTCCTCATGAAATAAAATAGTATTACACTATGGAAGCTTTTTATTGTGTTTTAATGAGATAACTGGCATATCTTACCTGGAGAGTGTTGTATTGCCACTTTACCTGTCCGTGACGGGAGACTACTGTGGAGAGAGGGGACGTCATTCCAGAGAAGTCTCTTGCATGGAGGATCCTAGAGAGCGATCCAAAAGCGTTTTGACCCTTAGTAGGTCGAGGCATTGAGGTGAGTGCGTTATTCAGCCACTTATGGATACGTGTTATTACCCACTTGAACACGGGGTTTTTTTGGAAGATTAGGTGTTTTTGAAAAAACACAATTTTTTGGACTTTCATATCTTGTATGTGGGGAACATGAGTGGTTCCTGAAGTTCTAATATATTCACGTTGGGACATTATTCAAGCACTATCACGCATGTGTTTGTGTATGTGTCTATTTTGCACTTTGATTTGCATTTTTTTGTTATCTGCGTTTGTGTACACATGCGTTTATTGTAATATTCTTTGGTTTATGGAATGGTCCTTATTGGACTTTTTTATTTACAGCACGACTTGGACCATCCCAGGGTCCTTTTCTTTTGAGCACTTATATAGTCATTTCAGGACTATTTTTGCACCTTAGAATTTTTCGGGATCTCTTGGAGATCATTTCTCAGTTTGTATTAGGGTGGTCATTGTAGGTTTATTTTATCAATATATATTCTTTGATCACTCATTTGTACTTATCCCTGTGTGATCACAGTTCATATGTAGGAATCGGCCCACAGGCTGCACTTCTATGACTTATCACTATTGCATATAGTCTCTGTGTGTGTTTGTGTGGTGTCACTCGTATACAGGATTTATGTTTTATGTATAATTTATAAGTTTGTTTGTGTCAGCGCTGCATCACTTTTTCTTATTGGTGTATAGGAAACAGCCGATGTATTGCAGCATGTATGGCCACTATCAGTCTTGTTGGGATCAGGGGCGGACTGACAACTCCCCAGGGCAATTGGGGATCATGGGGCCCCTGTGTCCTTGCCCACACTCAAAACACACCCAAAAAAACCTATAAAAAGGTACCAGGGGCATTTTATGGGGCCCCCTACTGAACCCGGGCAGTGCCTGAGTGCTGGAATGGCCAGTCCGCCCCTGGTTGAGATAGACTGATTGGAAACGGCCGATGTATTGAAGCTTGTATAGGAAACGGCCAATATATTGCAGCATGTATGGCCACTATCAGTCATGTTGAGATAGACGGATGGGAAATGGCCGATGTATTGCAGTGTGTGTAGGAAACGGCCGATGTATTGCAGTGTGTATGGCCATCTGTATTGTTGGAATAGACGGACGGGAAACGGCCGATGTATTGCATGTATAGGAAACGGCCGATGTGTTGCAGTGTGTATAGCCACTATCAGTCTTGTTGGGATAGACGGATGGGAAACAGCAGATGTATTGCAGTGTGTGTAGGAAAAGGCCGATGTATTGAAGCGTGTATGGCTATCAGTATTGTTGGAATAGACGGATGGGAAACGGCTGATGTATTGTGTGTATAGGAAAAGGCCGATGTATTGCAGTGTGTATGGCCACTATCAGTCTGGTTAGGATGGTTCGATGGGAAACGGCCGATGTATTTCAGCGTGTATGGCTGCCATTAGTCCGGTTGGGATGGCCGATGTATTGCAGCGTGTATGGCCATCAGCCTGGTTGGGATGGCCGATGTATTGCAGCGTGTATGGCTGCCATTAATCTGGTTGGGATGGCCGATGTATTGCAGCGTGTATGGCTGCCATTAGTCTGGTTGGGATGGCCGATGTATTGCAGCGTGTATGGCTGCCATTAATCTGGTTGGGATGGCCGATGTATTGCAGCGTGTATGGCCATCAGCCTGGTTGGGATGGTTCGATGGGAAATGGCCGATGTATTGCAGTGTGTATGAGGACAGTCCCTCCTCCAGCAGGCTGTGTTGATCCATAGGACACGCTGCTCTCTTCGGATCCTTTTCGCTGTCTCTTCTCACTTCTGCGAATTCTCAGTTCTCCATCTCCGAAGTGCGAGGGGATCCCCGGTACCGCTGATTGGCCCCTTCCTGAGACCCAGCCCTCCCCCGTGTCCCTACCCATCCCTCCTTCTCCCAGCCCCGCCCCCTGTGGAGGAGGAAATGATGTGGTAATGCCTGGCTGATTCCACCTCCAGACGCCGTCCGATCCCGGCACTTCCTCCGACACAACTTCTCCGCTCCTCGCCCGGGATTCGGGGGGGTCCCCGGTGCTGTTTGTTGGGGGCAGAGGGAGGATCTCCCGGTGCAGGGGGGAGGGGAGGAGGTGTCCTGCCTGGAAGATGAGCACAGCCACCCGGGGAGTCCTCCTTCCGTGCCGGATCTGACCGCCGCTCCATGGCCGGTGGATGGGATCGCAGCGCCTGATCGGCTGACACAGCGCGGCACCGCTCTCTACAACCAGCAGGTAAGAGGATCTGCACTGGGGGCCACACCGGGCTCAGCCAGGGGCCACACTCCCTGTGTACATACCATAGGCGGGGTCTGGGGGCAGTCCGCTCCTCCTGGAGATCCCTCTGCACGGATTTGATTGACAGTTCCGGGGAAGAGCTCTGCAGCAGCTGGATGAGGGGAGAGGAGCCCATAGACTGGAAGATGGTCTGCAGAGGATGGGCGCTGGTTGGGTCGCCCGCAGAGGATGGGCGCTGGTTGGGTCGCCCGCGCTGGTTGGGTCGCCCGCAGAGGACGGGCGCTGGTTGGGTCGCCCGCAGAGGACGGGCGCTGGTTGGGTCGCCCGCAGAGGACGGGCGCTTTATTGGGTCACCTCCAACTTCCCGGGTCATCTGATATCGGGAGAGATCAGGAAAGGTAGGGATGGAAGGTGGAGGACAGCATTGGATGGTGTGTGTGGGGTTGGATGGCCAGATCTGCCAAAGATCCAATCACCAGATGAGTCTGGCTGAGACACAACTGTGTTCTGGGATTGGATAGTCAGGTCTGTTGTAGATTGGGTCACCTACAGCTTTCCCGGCCGGCAGATATCGGGAGGGATCAGGAATGGTGGAGGATGGAATTGGATGGTGTGTACGGTTGGACAGCCAGATCTGCTGTTGACTTGTAGAAGCACCAGATGAGTCTGGTTGGGATGCAGCTGTCTATGGGGTCAGTGAGGGTTGTATGGCTGGATTTGCTGCAGATCGGGATGTCTGCAATGGACAGGTAGAAGCACTAGACCAGCCTGGGTGAGTTGCAGCTCTAGATGGAGATTGGACAGACGGGTAGATGGTGTTGCCTTCTCCAGCTTTCCAGGTCATTGGATATCGGGAATGATTAGGAATGGTGGAGATGGAAGGTGGACAGCATTGGGTGGTGTGTAGGGTTGGATGTCCACATAGATCAGGATGCCTGCCATTAACATTTAGAAATGTCGGCCGATTTCGGGTGAAATGTAGCTGTTTACGGGGTCGGTGAGAGTTAGCACAGCAGATCTGCTGCAGATGGGGATGTCTACAATCGATGAGAGTGGCTGGTTTGCAGCTCTGTGTGGAGATTGGATGGACAGGGATTTTGGAGGTGGCACCCTACAGATCTGTCCATCCAGTCCCCATATAAATGCAAACCAGCCAGGCTTCTCCAATGCCCATACATGTCAATTGTAGACAATGCTGTCTGCAGCAGATATACCTATCCAACCCTCATTGACTGTGTATATAGCTGTCAGACTCATCTGACACCTCTACATGCCACTGCCAGCCATCCCGATTTGTGGTAGATCTGGCCACCCAACCCTATACACCATCCAATGCCGTCCTCATGCAATCACACCTTTCACCTCTGCCAGTCGATATCATGCCTGATATCTGATGACTTGGAAAGTTGGAGGTGGCACACAGATCTACAACAGACCTTTTCATGCAATCTCCATATAGAGCTGCTAATCAGCCAGGTTCATCTAATGCTCATACACGTCAGTTGTAGACATCCAGATCTGCAGCAGATCTGCACGTCCAGCCATCATTGTCCCCTCATACAGCTGTATCTTAGCTGGACTCGTTTGACACCTCTGCACATCAATGGCAGGGATCCTGATCTGCAGCAGACTTTATTCACCATGTAATTGAACCTTCCACCTTTACCATTCTATATCATGCCTGATCTCTGATGACCTGGGGATTTGGAGGTGGCATACCGATCTACAACAGACCTGTCCATCCAATCCCAAAAATGGCTACAAATCAGTTCAACTTGTGTAATGGTCATACACGTCAATTGTAGACATCTCAGTCTGCAGAAGTCCTGGCCATCCAACCCTATGTACACCACAACAATCACACTTTACATGTGTGGGTCCATTTCCAACTTTCCAGGTCATCAGATATCTGCTGTGATTTGGAGTGGCCAAAATGAAAGGTGCAATTGCATGAGGATGGCATTGGCTCATGTGTAGGGTTGGATTGCCGGGATTGTTCTAGACTAGGATGTCTACAATTGACATGTATGAGCATTAGACAAGTCTGACTGATTGTATTATTATTATACAGGATTTATATAGCGCCAACGGTTAGCTCAGCTCCTTACAATATAACGGGAGACTATTTGCAGCGCTACATGGGGATTGGATGGACAGGTCTATGGAGGTGGTACCCCGACCTACACAGACCTGTCCATCCAATCCCCATATACAGCTGCATGTCAGCCAGCTTCATCTGATGCTCATACATGTCAATTGTAGACATTCCCATCTGCAGCGGTCCTGGCCATCCAACACTATACATGAGCCAATCCCATCCTCATGCAATCACACCTTGCATTTTGGCCACTCCAAATCACAGCAGATATCTGATGACCTGCAAAGTTGGAGGTGGCACCCCGATCTTCAGCTTTTCCGGTAATCGGATTTTGGGTATGATATGGAATGGTGGAGATGGAAGGTGTGATTCCATGAAGTTGGCATTGGATGGTGAATGCCTGCCATCGATGTGTGTACGTTTCATATGAGTGCGGCTGAGATGCAGCTGTATACTGGAGTTGTTGAGGGTTGGATGGCCAGATCTGCTGCAGATCACGACTTCTACAATTGACATGTATGAGGAATAGCCAGGCCCGGCTGATTGGGATGCCTATCATTGATAGAAGTGCCAGTTGTGCCTGGATAAGGTGCACATACAGCTGAGGTCAGTGAGGATTCATTGGCTCATGTATGGGGTTGGATTGCCAGATTGGGGCTTGGAGGAGAAGTGTTTTTACGCTAGGGTTGGGTTTGCAGATCGGGGTGCCAACAACTGACGTGTGGAAGCATCAGATGTGCCTGGCTAAGGTGAATATACATCTGAGGTCCATAGGGACTGCGCTGGATCATGTATAGGGTGGGATGGCTAGATCTTTTGTAGAATGGGGTGCCAAACCTTAGTGACCCATATACACAGGACTTCTGTTAGAAACCATGGGGCCCCATACCCCCCCCCCATAATAAACACAGTTAACTATGCTTCAGTTATGAGTGAACACAGTGGATTGGTACCTATCACTCATTGTGTTCATTCAGGAAAGGAAGGGGCTGGTAACTGCGACATATATGCCGGACCCTTCCCCCACTCTCCATCCTATTGCAGCTGCCAGTGGAAAGGAGAGGAGGGAAGCCGGCAGCATTGTGGGGGTACACAAGGGGGCCGGGGCAGCAGGGGGAAATGTATGGTGCACAGGGTGAGTGATGGGTGCGACAAGAAGCAATTACTGGAACCGATCCCCTGTATGGTAATCTCTGCAGCAGCTGAAAGCCAGCAGGAGGGAGAGGAGATGAAGCCAGCTTTCAGCTGCTGCAGAGAGCCATACAGGGGATCGGTTCCAGTAATTGCCCCCCTGTCGTGCTGATCACCCCCCCCCCGCCCACATCTGAATCACCCAGCTGCCTGGGCCCCATACAGGAGGGCTGGTGGTACCCCCTTATCCACGGTCCTGCATATACACATAGTCTGTAAGCCCCCTGATCTGGCAATCCAAGCCCATCCATGAGAACTGATTGGCCTTGCATGTACAGTACTTTCTCCTTAGACAAAGACACTTTTAAGCATCAATTGAATGTCCAGATCTCTTGGAGGTTGGAATACGTACAACAAATGATGTGTAGAAGCGTCTGGAACCTACATATAAGGTCAATGAGGATAGCAATGGCTTATGTATAGGCTGGACGGCCAGTCTGCTGCAGGTTGAGTGGCCTACAGTTGACATGGAGGGGTATCGGATGAGATCGGCTGAGTTGCAGCTATAAAAGGGGTCAATGAGGGTTGGATGGCCAGAGCTGCTGCAGATCTAGGTGCCTGCAATTGATGCCTAGAAGTGGCAGTTGTGTATGGCTAGGGTTGAACATACATGCAAGCTCAGTAAGGACTACATTCGCTTGTGTATGTAGTTGGATTGCCAGATCTGTTTTAGATCAGGGGGCTTGTAGTTGATGTGTGGGAGCATCCGGCAAGTTCACTAAAGTTCATCTATATACTGGGTCCGTAAGGGTTGGATGACCAGATCTGTTGTAGATTGGGATCTCTACAGTTGTGTAGAAGTGTCACATATGTTTGTCCAAGGTGAACCTACATACAAGATCGGTGTGTTTTTTGCTTTGGGTATTGTATAGGGCTGGTTTGCCAAACCTGTTTGGTATCAGGGGCCTGATGTTGACTTTGTAGGAGCGTCAGACGAGTCCACTAAGGCCCATGCAATATATGGGTTAGATGGCTATTCTCTTGCAAATTGGGGTGCCTACAGTTGATGTGTAGAAATGTCAAACAAGTTTGCTGCATCGTAAGTATAGATAGCATTAATGAGGGTTGGGTGGCCAGATATGTTCCAGAGACAGGTGGGGTGTTAACAACTGGGGTGTAGAAGCATCAGACATGTCTGGCTAAAGTGAATATATATCTGAGGTCAATGAGGATGGCATTATGTTTTGTATATGGTTGAATAGCCAAATCGCTTTCAGATCAGAGTGCCTACAGTTGATGTGTAGAAGCATCAGACGAGTCCATCTAAGGTGCAGCTATATAGGGGTCATTGAGGGTTGGATAGCCAGGTCTGTTGCAGATCAGGGTACTTTCAACTGACATTTAGAAGCATTGGACGAGTCCAGTGGAGTTGCAGCTACATGTGGGGCCAATGAGGATTGGATGGGCAGAGATCGGGGTGCCTACACTTAGTGTCCGACACGCATGTCCAGTTAAAGTGCCCATATGTACAGGGGCACATTCTTGAATGGTACGGAGTAGTCGGTTTGGATGGCTATCTGGCTCTGTATGTACACAAAGTTAATGCTGTAGGTTTTGGGGGCATTTCATCTAAACAAGGTGGAAATTTTTGGCTTTTCAGTGCAAAACTTGGACAGTGTATGGTAGTTTTGTTGAGATGTAATGTGTTCGCACATTCAGGCTGTTATCGGAGTAATTATATAGTTGACCTGAAGAGCATCTTATGACCAGGGACAGATTTTCATTGCTTGTTCCTGTAGGCACACAAACTTTGGCATCCAAAGGAACCTGTCTGTTGGGATCACCCCTTTAAGGTCCCATTCACACTTGCGGACCGCTTATCCGTTTTTCATCCATCCGTTGATTGATGAAAAGTGGACATCATTGCTTTTCTATGTAAAAATGGATGATCATTCCCTTACATCCGTTTATGTCCGCTTCCTTCAACATCCGTTTTTTTGAACAGGTCAAAGCCCTATCTTTGGTCCTTTATAAAACTTTAGAGACCAAAATTGGATGTAAATGGACAAACGGTCTGTTTTTGCATTGCTAGTGGATGTTAAAATAAATTTATGGTAAATTGATGAAAAAGTGATGTAAACTTCATCCAATTTTTCTTTGAACAAAATATGACTGAACTGATTAAACGAATGGTCCGTAATTGTGAAAGGGGTCTAATCCAAAATATATGCTTGTTTTACTGGTCCTTTCCTGGCTTAGACTGTGTTTGAGATTATTATTATTACATCGAGTTTATATAGCGCCAAAAGGGTTTGCTCAGCGCTGTACAATAGAGGGGGGGGACAATACATGAAACAGTACAGCAACTACAAACAGCACACGAGGGGTTAGAGGGCCCTACTCTTTCGAGCTTACAATCTAGGAGGGAGGGGGTAGTGGCACAAGAGGAAGTGGCTGTGGGGGATGGAGTGGTAGGAAGGAAAATGGCAGTTAGGTGAGGGTGGGGTAGGCTTCCCTGAAGAGGTGGGTTTTCAGGGAGCGCCTGAAGGTGAGGAGGGAAGGTGACAGTCTGATGGATTGGGGTAGTGAGTTCCAGAGGATGGGGGAGGACCTGGAGAAGTCTTGCAGTCGTGCGTGGGAGGAGGAGACCAGGGAGCAAGATAGGAGGTCCTGTGAAGAGCGAAAGGTACGGGTAGGGTGGTACCTGAGAATCAGGTTGGTGCGGTAGTTAGGGGCAGTGTTGTGAATGGCTTTGTAGGTCAGAGTGAGTAGTTTGAGTTTGAGATGATGGGATGTCTGATAATAATCGGGAAAACATATGTGGTAAATGACTATACGGGTCAAAGCTGCCACATATGGACTCCAGCCTGTTGTACCTAACAGTAAATATGACCCAACCTGTGAGTCTTCTATCAGCAGACGAGCAGTCTTTGCCAGTCCAACCATGGGCTCATGTAATGGAAGTAATCTTGAAATGGAAATCGGATGTTTAGTATTGATGCAACATATAACTGTATGATCCACAATTTTCCACTGGGTTCCAATTTTGCACTGTGGGTGGCCAACAGCATGGAGGGGGCTGTCATGGTTTTCATCAGTGAATTATCATCTAGGAAAGAGCCTGGCGGTTCTTAGTTGCTGTGGGTCTACAAGTCCTAGCATGGGGAGGAGTTTCTGATTTTCACCACAGACAGGGGGAACAATGGGCTATTGATGGAAGATTTCCAACCCAGTCTTAATCCAAGACTTGTTGACCCGAGGGTGTCTGCTGTGCATCATGGCTCAGTCGTTGTCTGATCTTGCCGAATCATAAATATAAGTTTTACCTGAGGTCAATAGACGCCTTGGCGTAGTATGCAATGACTTGGTCATCCCTGTTTTCAATGATATACCATTAATATGTGTGCCTCGTAAACCTCCTTTACTCTGTACTGTCCTCAACTGGCACTGGTGACAATGTATAAACATGATTGCTCCACAGAGCTTGGCAATCTATGGTCACGCACAGCAGTGATCTGGTGTATTTAGGTATCAGGGCTGCTTTATAGTCCCAAGTGGGCTTAGCGGAGGGAAGATTTGTTCTGTAGGAGGACGGGGGACACAGCGGCACATTTGCCCAGTGTCTCCCAGAGCACAGAAAAAGCCCCTGCAGCCTGGAATACTATGCAAACATATTGTGGGAAGAGAGCCAGAGTTCCTCCCGGGAATTTCTTCGTCTGCTGCTGGCTATGTTTATCTGTGTGGGTGGATGGAGGTCTATGAACTACTAGGCAAATATATTTCTGTTGCTGTCTTTTTATTTAAAGAGCTGGGGGAGAGGAGATGCAGGCTGGGAAGGTAGGAGACAAACATCCATGAAACACGATGCTTCCTAGACTTCATTTATTCTACCCTGCTAATGGCAGAACGCTAGACTATGCCAGTAAGACAGGAATTTGGCTTTCATCTTCACATGCCAATGGGAATGCAATGTCTGGATGAGAGATCAGGAAGGGGGGAGGGGGGAGAGACTTGCCTCTTCCTGGTTTCACATAGAACGGCAAGTCCCAGCATGTCTTGACTGGAGGAACCGGAAAAGGGATGGTGGGGATTGTCATGGTGGTGGTACTATTGTGTCAGTATTGCCACATCAGTGAATTATCATTTAGGAAAGAGCTTTGTGGTTCTCAGATATTGTGGGTCTGCAAGTCATAGTGTGGGGGAGGGGGGCTTGTCTCTTCTTTTTTTTTCTTCTAGAACTGAAAGTCCCAGCATGTCTTGACTAGAGGTCATGGAAAAAGGGATGGTATGTATTGTCATGGTTCGAGCACTGTTGTGTCAGTGGTGCCACATTAGTGAATTATTGTATAGGAAAGAGCTTGGTGGCTGCTAGTACTCGTGGGTTTACAAGCCCTAACATGGAGGGGAGAGTGCTTGTCTCTTCCTGGTTCCTCTAGAACTGAAAGTCCCAGCATGTCTTGACTAGAGGTCATAGAAAAGGGATGGTATGTATTGTCATGGTTCGAGCACTGTTGTGTCAGTAGTGCCACATTAGTGAATTATTGTATAGGAAAGAGCTTGGTGGCTGCTTT
Organism: Staurois parvus; assembly: GCF_062004578.1. Lineage (NCBI taxonomy): Eukaryota > Metazoa > Chordata > Amphibia > Anura > Ranidae > Staurois > Staurois parvus. The sequence goes on along the minus strand of NW_028317827.1, from coordinate 5,273,525 downwards.
AGTACTCGTGGGTCTACAAGCCCTAACATGGAGGGGAGAGTGCTTGTCTCTTCCTGGTTCTTCTAGAACTGTAAGTTCCAGCTTGCTTTGACTGGAGGAATGCATGAAAAAAGGGATGATCGGTTTGCTATTTTTGTGATACTATTGTGTCAGTAGTGTAGTCTTTCATCTAGGAAAGTGCTTGCTTGTTTCTAGTTATTGTAGGTCTTCAAGTGTTAGCATGGAGAGGGGGGATTTGTCTTTTCCTGGCTCTTCTAGAACTGAAGGTCCCAGCGTGACTTGATGAGGTTCTGGAAAAGAGATGGTAGGTATTGTCATGGTTGTAGCACTGTTGTCAGTAGTGCCACATCGGTGAATTATCATCTAGGTGGCTCCTAGTTATTTTGGATCTACAAGCCCTAACATGGAGGGGAAGGGATTTTTCCTGGTTCTTTTAGAACTTCAAGTCTATGCTTGTCTTGACTGGAGGAAATTAATGAAAAAGGGATGCAGGTGATTGTCATGGTTGTGGTACTATTGTGTCAGTAGTGTCACAAGGTGAATTATCAAGGATAGTGCTTGTTTGTTCCTAGTTATTGTGGGTGTACAAATCTTGGCATGTGGGAGGGGGGACTTGTCTCTGCCTGGCTCTTCTAGAACTGAAAGTCCCAGCATGTCTTGACTAGATGTTATGGAAAAGAGGTGGAAGTTATTGTCACGGTTGTAGCACTGTTGTGCCATTAGTGCCACATTAGTGCATTGTCATTTAGAAAAAAGTTTGATGGTTCCTAGTTCTTGTTGGTCTACGGGACCTAACATGGAGGGAAGGAGGGGACTTGTCTCTTCTTGGTTCTTCCAGAACTGCAAGTCCCAGCTTGACTGGAGGAAAGTAATGAAAAAAGGAAGCTGGGGATCATCATGGTTGTGGTACTATTGTGTCTTTAGTGTCACATGGTGAATTAATTACCCTCTAGGAAAGAGCTTGGTTGTTCCTAGTTATTGTGGGTCTTCAAGCCTTAACATGGGGAGGGGACATGTCTAGCTCCACTAGAACTGAAAGTCCCAGCATGTGTTGACTAGTTTGTCTCTTCCTGGCTCCACTAGAACTGAAAGTCCCAGCATGTGTTGCCTAGAGTTTACGAAAAAGGGATGTAGGTGATTGTTACTATTGTGGCATTATTGTGTCAGTAGTGCAACATCAGTGAATTATCTTCCAGGTAATAGCTTGGTGGTTCCTAGTTAGTGTGGGTCTACAAGCCCTAGCATGTCTTTATACATTTTAAAGATCTACAGACATAATATGAGGGAATTGCCACTGTTCTCAGTATGTCTTGAAAGCTCACCGTGCATCAGTGTCTAGGTTAGAATTTGTGTTTTGTTGGGAATTCCTTGTTGAAACTACTATTCTCAATATGTCTTGAAGGCCATCAGTCTATCAATGCAGACTAGAACTTGGGTTGTGTTCGTGGTTCCTTGGTACTTTGTTTTTACAAAGTTCAGATGTGGAAGGTGAGAGGTCTAATCCTTGTTGAACTTCGTGGGTCCCAGTCGGTTCTGATGTTGACCCAGGAAAACAGTATCTTCCTTAGAATTCAGCTATGTACTAGCAAGACCACAGCACATATGTGAAATATTATTAGGTAGCAGATGTATAGAAAACTTAAACTTACATAAAAGCTTTCATAGCTGCGGTTTTTGGGCAACTTCTAAAATTAATAGATTCCCTAATTTCTCTGGCTTCAACTTCTTCTGACTCCTCAATAAAGCTTGCTATAAGTGAAATCAAAGATAAAATCCCAATCTGCACACTGACTGCAGGTCTGTGACCAGGTAATTAGCATTTTTAGCAGGAGCAGATCTTGTATATCTTCTCACTTCTCATTTATTTTAAAGTTTTTTTTTTTTGTTTTTTTTGTTTTTTTTTTTCATGAACTACATATTCCAGCATGCCCTAAACATTATTATTATTATATAGGATTTATGTAGCGCCAACAGTTTGTGCAGTGCTTTACAAAATGAAGGTAGACATTACAGTTACAATACAATTTGGTACAAGAGGAAACAGAGGACCCTGCTCATTAGAGCTTACAGTCTAGGAGGGAGATCTAGGACATTAGATTGTAAGCTCTAATGAGCAGACCCTCTTATTCCTCCTGTCTTGTATTATAAATGTCCTCATGTTGTAAAGTGATGTGCAAACTGTTGGTGCTTTATAAATACAGTATAATAAGGAAGGGGGGGACTAAGTGATGGGACTGTTGCATGTTTAAGTATTTGGACACTCTTGGTGGTTAGCACTTCTACCATGCAGCACTGGGGTCCCCAGTTTGAATCCTTGTCAGGACACTATTTGCATGTTCTGCATGTGTTTGAGTGGGTTGTGTTTGGCTACTCCCGTTTTCTCCCACACATCAAAGACCTGCTGGTAGGTAATTGGCCCCAACCATGTGCATATGTATGCCTATGAGATAGGGATCTTAGATTTTACCCTCCTTGAGGGTAGGGACTGATGCAAATGTTCATGCATACATGAATTGCTATGTTAATTGTCAGTGCTATATAAACACCTGTAATACTAATTTTAAAATACTCAATATTACCGTATTGAAGCACTGCCTGGGTCTGTTGTGTATGGTGGGATTGTGCACACTTTTGACTACCATCTGAAGTCCACAGCAGCTTTAATATCCTACCCCGGTCTGTCTACTCCACTGTACAGAAAAGTACATTCGCACAGAGTGCATGGCTCCGTGTTAACTGACACCAGACTCCGATAATAATTGGCAAGTGTACAACCCAGGGCTGCTGAAGACCTGATTACTTTGCTGATGTCTCCAATGAATGCATATGCTGGAGTGGGGTGGAGGGCAGGCTGTATATCTGATATAGGCCCCCCTTTGCCATATCCTGCAGTGATGAGCACTAGGCATTTCCATATTAATTACTCCTGTGGTCATTGTGTGTGCTGATGAGCCCATCCCGGTGGGGGGGTTGGAAGGTGTCAGAGGGGTGCTCATTGCAGAGGTGATCATTGCTGTTGGAGGGCTCTTTGTCATGCGGAATGGGCTGTGAACGTGACTTGCACTTTCCTGTTGATTTGAGCCCAGACATGCTGAGAGATAAGCGGCACAATAGACAGTGTGTCTGGGTCTCCTCACTGCTTCCTTTGATGTGAACCCACCGCTAACTGCTCTGAAACCAGGCCATTCATTGATTTCAGATAAAGTTTTGGCTCACACTGTGCATTGTCAAGTTGAGAATGTACTTTACTGGAAGGTCACCAAACAGTTCATTTTTAGTATTTGCAGCCATGCACTTATTTTATGGCACTCCCTTCCCCAGTAATGTGGACTACAATGAAAATCTATAACTACAGTTATGAAACCAGAATGGTTGAAGTGTATCCAAACCCAAGAACAAAAATATAATATATTGCAGCGTACCAGTCCTGCATTAGTTTTCTTCTTTGATGCTTTTTTCTCCTCCTATGTTCACCTGGTAATCTTACAAGTAAAGCTATTTGTTGAGACTGGTGGTGCCGACAGGGACACCCATGGATCAAAACTTGGCCAATTCAGTAGTAGTCTGCCCAAATTATTATTATTATACAGTATTTATAAAGCACCAACAGTTCGCTCAGCGCTGTACAATACAATGGGAGACAGAACATGCGACAGTACAATAACAATACAATGCGATACACGAGGGGTTCGAGGGACCTGCTCCTTGGAGCTTACAATCTAGGAGGGAGGGGATAGTGGTACAGGAGGAAATGGCTGTGGGGGATGGAGTGGTAGGAAGAGTGGAGGAGGTCGGGAATTAGCAGGGGGTGGGGTAGGGTTCCCTGAAGAGGTGGGTTTTCAGGGTGCGCCTAAAGGAGAGGAGAGTAGGTAATAGTCTGATGGATTGGGGTAGGGAGTTCCAGAGTATGGGTGACGCCCTGGAGAAGTCCTGGAGGTAGACATGGGAGGAGGAGACTAGGGAACTAGAGAGAAGGTCTTGTGAGGAGCGGAGGGTGCGTTTTGGGTGGTATTTGGATATTAGGTCAGTGATGTAGTTTGGGGCAGTATTATGGACAGCTTTGTACGTCAGTGTTAGGATTTTGAATTTGATCCGTTGGGCAATCGGAAGCCAGCAGAGGGATTGGCAGAGGGGGGTGGCGGATACGGAGCGGTTGGTAAGGTGGATAAGTCTGACTGCCTTATTCAGGATCGATTGAAGCGGGGATAGTCTGTGGTGAGGCAGGCCAGTGAGGATGGAGTTGCAGTAATCGAGTCGTGATATGATGAGGGAGTGGATGAGCTGCTTGGTGGTTTCTGGGGTTAGGAACGTGCGGATTTTGGCGATGTTGCGGAGGTGGAGTCTGCATGATTTTGTTAGTGAATGGACTTGGGGCTGGAAGGATAGATTGGAGTCTAGAATGACACCAAGTATTCTGGCTTGCGGGGCGGGCCTAATGGTGGCATTGTTGGACGTGATGGAGAAGTCAGCGGGGGGGTGGTGTGCGGGCTGGGGGGAAGACTAGGAGCAGGCCTAAAGCCAGCCATACATGGATTGAAATTCAGGTGGTTCAGCATGGTCTGGCCAAATATCAATCCATGTATGGCAGTGAGGTCTACCGATCGACTTCTGTACAACTATCTTGTTGGATTTTCCCCACTCAGTCAGTGCTGCAGGTTATAGTTTGCAATGCTGATCGGTGTATTCTGATGGCGGAGATGTCTCCCTGCTGTCAGAATACAATAGCTCAGCAGGGAGGATTCCCTCATCAACCTCAAATGTGTGGATTGGGGAAATGGGTCTGGGTGAATGAAACAAAAATTGACTCCTCTATGGCCTGCTTAAATGTGGCTAAAAGGAGAAACAGATTGACAGAAGGGAAAAAGTTTACAGTGAGTGGGATGTGTCCCTTGTGCTGATTCCTCTTCTGTTTAGTAGAAATCTTACTCAGTCCATGTTCCCCACCCTTCTGTTGCAGTGGGGGGTTATAGAACTAAGCTGTCACAAGTTCTCGAGAGTGCTTGACTATGCCTGCCCTTTCCACCAAGCACCTCCATTTATAAAATCCGGGACTACAGCTTGTGTGAATGAAACGTGATCTATGAATGGAGGGGGAGGCGCTATCAGTCTCCTACCCAGCTTCCATTAATAGATCCTGTTTCAGTCATGGAAAATTTAGTACGGCTTCTATGAATGAAGGAGCTAAGCAGAAAGGGTTGGCATAGTTAGGTTCTCATAAGCCTGTGACAGTCTCTTACATATATTACCCCCACCGAACTGGAAGATTATGGTGGCAAGGGTGGGGGGCATGGACTGAGAGAGGTTTTTACTTTCAGAGGAGGACGACTCGGCACAAGAGATACATCCTACTTGAGCGTAGGTTATGTCCCTTGTACTGAACACTGGTTTTTACTTTAGCTACCCTTAGGCTTTAACACACTTAAGGCTGATACATATGGATGGAATATCGCACGGTTCAACAGAAACATGTGTAAGACTGCCATGGCCCATGTGTACAGCGGTCCTGACAGAAGCCAGTCTAAGGACCGGCTTTTGTTGAAGGCACATAATGGAAAACCATACTGGAAAACCATCCGATCAGCATGGCAGCCAATGAATCCAAGATCCAGTTCACTGGACAGTCCACTGTCTGGGTTTACATGTACATATGGAGTTTGCCATTAAGGTGACCCTACGCCACCTTTATTTTACAAGTTCCTGACCCGAAACAAGCATATATGGACAAACAGAAGTGTTTAAATATTTGTTATGTCAGTGACCCAAAGTGTTAAAGCATGACAACCAGGTAATTAGCATTTGTAAAAAGAGAAATTTGCAAGGAGAGGCTCAATATTTCTCTCTCTCTGGTAAGGTTACATTTGAAGATCGGTAACATTTGGTAAATGGATGTAAAGCAGACGTGAAAACCAGTGCGGAGAACATCATGGCTGCCATTTGTGTCTGCCTTTAATAATGTTAGTTGGGCAGCTGTCTCTAGATTCCATACTACGAGTGACTAACCTGGAACAAGCATGCATCAGGAACCCCTCATCTGATTCCTCAGACAGTAGGGAAGGCATTGAATCAACATCCGTGCTGGACAACTGGCATTCTATGAATAGGTCAACAACAACATCCTTCATTCTCCCTTAAAGTGGAAATGCACTTTCTTAATCAACTATTTTTAATCCTTATGCTGTTAGCATTAGTAAATAGATAGGAAAGTATATCATATTTACTTAACTTTTTTTTTTAATTTCTTCAGTTACTTCTTGGTTTTAACGCCTAAGCAAATGATGTCATACATCATAGGAGTCTTTAGGAGGGAAGGGAGGGCTTGGCCAATGCCTGACCTAAGGACAGATGGATTTCAGGAAGAAAATGCTACATGAATCATCTGCCCTTACTCAAGATGGCCACAGCCAGAAATACCAGGGGGGGGTTTTCAAAATGAATTCTCAGCAAAATAAAGCAAACATAGATGGGTGGGAGAGTTTGCTTTGAATATTGACAGTTCATTAAATAACACTTTTGGTTTGTGGTGCTCAGATGCAGTGCAGTTCCACTTTAAAGTGAATCTGAAGGCAATGTTTATGTATATATTTTTTGTTTTGGATAATGTGCAAAAGGGCTGGAACCTTAATTGTTATTTCAGGTACTTATATAGCGCTGTCAATTTACGCAGCACTTTACACATATATAGTGAACATTCACATCAGTCCCTAACCCTCAAGGGCTGTACAATCTAATACCTTAATAAGGGTTTAAATGTTTTTTGACTCCATGTGGAATTTTCCTTCCACTTCTTGTCTTAATGGATACACAAGAGGTGATGAGGATCTGGCTGGCAGCAGAGCCTAGATCTGATAACTGGTGGAACAGGCTTATGAATTCTTTTGGCAGCTAATAGTTCACATGTGTATTCCAATTGTTTTCTAACTAAATAAAGGGTGCTGAAGAGCAGAGCTTTGGGAGGGGCCCAGCAGACCCCGCCCACTAAAGGCTGTCTACAGAAAACTACAGGAGGGGTGGAGACCAGACCAGTCACCCTGTACAAGGAGAGCAGTAGTGACTGGTCTTTTAATACAGGAAGCGCCTGCTGAGAGACAGTTTCACGCTGGATTACTGCACGGATCTGTAGAAATTATACAAAGCACATCAAGATTCAAGTAAGAACATACATTTTTTTTTTACTAAGAAAAAAAAAATCATCGTTTTATGACCAACGTCTAAGTTTAGGTTCTGTGCGGGTGCAGATCCGCACGAAAATCCGTGCAGCTGCACCACCCGCACAGAGGAATGCGGACCTGCGGGTGTGTGCCATTAGTTCTAATGGCACGTCGCCCGCACTGGCAAACGCAGCTATACTGGGGACCGAGGTTCTTTTCAGAAGAAGTGCAGGGACTTCTTCCCTGCATGTCACGGGGCATGGGAGTCCATTCAAATGCCCAGGCAAAATGCAGCCCGCACGGTCGCATATATGTGAACCAGGGGTAAGACCCTGAATATTGTCATCATTATGGCTAGATGGTAAGATTACCAAGAAGACGGTCGTCTTCCCCTACTTGAGTGTTAAAAGTCTGTGTTTGAGCACACTTTGCGTGAACTTAGCCAGGTAATTTTTTAGAGGGTTTTTTTTGGACATGCAACTTGTAGTACAGGAGCAGAATTGACCATTTTTGGTCCTAAAGAATTCCAAGTTTGGATATTTCATACATAGTTACATTGATCCAGCTTGGAGCAATGTAATTATGTATATACCATACCTGGCCAAAGCCCATGGCAGTTGGAAATCGCTGAAGTAGACGCCACTATTCCAGTGATCTGCACTTGCTTCTGGATCTCATGCCGAATGGCTGCCCTGCTACATTGTGAACACAGGAAGTTTGGCTGCTTAGAATTGCATTGCCACTGCCCCGCCTCTCCACCTCGTCCAATCAGAGAAAACTTTGCATTCATTCAGGTAATGTAAAGCATTCTTTGAATGGTGCCCATGCTGAGCTCTGAACATGTTCACAATACATCATGCCAGCCACTCAGCACAAGACCCACATAGCTGATTCAGTGGTCCAGGAATTAGAAAGCATTCCTTCTTCTAGAACAGATCAGAGCAATTCTGATAGGTCACAAGCTGGCATGTGACTGCTTTGACCAATGAGAATCGCTCTGATCTGTCCAAGCAACCCTAAGGAAAAATGAGGAAAAAAGTGCTGTGAAGGAGGGGGTTGTACGGTGTTTCCCTTTTCATTTTTTTTGTAAAAAGGGGAACTTTAGCAACACCTGGCTGTTTTTTTTTTTTGGCACTCATTCTGGAGGAATCAACAAGGAAGTCTCCCCTCTATAATTGCTCATTGTGTACTGTGTTGCACACTCTTTAGTTTGCATTTTGGATTATTTCCCAATTCGATCTGTTGATATCTCAGCATAATATATGTCCTTTAAGGTTTGTGGCCTGGGGCACTGAATGACCTTTTTACTGTAAATTGGACATAGAGGTTGCTGATTTGTTTGGCATGGCTATGTAATCCGAGCACCTTGTGACTTCTTTTGGTTCAGCTTCTCCGTTGAACAGGAATGCTACATTTGCTCAAGTGTTTTGGGAGATGGAGGGATAGCCATGCGTCTACTCATTCCAGATTTTTTTTTTCTATTTAGCTGCCCCAATTTTCTTTGTACTTTCCAGAATAGTCATTCTGTTCCATTGTAGTCTGCCACATAGACCTTATGCTATGACTGAGATGTAAAGCTGAACTCCAGATTTCCTGTAACCTTCAATAGTTTGGGCCAAGCTGGACCGAATGAACCATTTCCATTACAAGGTGATCTGGTCTCTGTATGTGCTGTATCACGCTGTGGCAGCATCAGCTACATATAGTATGGTGGTGCTGTATTCCTCAGCAGTATGAGAGTCTTCCCCTCTGCTCCAGAAAAAAATTGAGTCTACAGGAATGCTTTTCAGTCATTCAGGAGGAGCCTTACATTATTATTATTATACAGTATTTATAAAGCGCCAACAGTTCGCTCAGCGCTGTACATTACAATGGGAGACAGAGCATGAGACAGTACAATAACAATACAGTGCGATACACGAGGGGTTCGAGGGCCCTGCACCTTGGAGCTTACAATCTAGGAGGGAGGGGATAGTGGTACAGGAAGAAAAGCTGTGGGGGATGGAGTGGTAGGAAGAGTGGAGGAGATCGGCAGTTAGCAGAGGGTGTGGTAGGCTTCCCTGAATAGGTGGGTTTTTATTGTGCGCCTAAAGGAGAGGAGAGTGGGTGATAGTCTGATGGTTTGGAGTAGGGAGTTCCAGAGGATGGGTGATGCCATGGAGAAGTCCTGGAGGTGGGCATGGGAGGAGGAGACCAGGGAACTAGAGAAAAGGAGGTCTTGTGAAGAGCGGAGAGTGCGTTTTGGGTGGTATTTGGATATTAGGTCGGTGATGTACATAGCCAGCTGATTTAGAGGTTTCCTGATTTTAGTACAGAAGCAGAATCAAAGTATCTCAAACCCCCAACTCACCACCCTGCAAGTCAGAATAAGGATTTATTTTATGCAGTTTCTCTGGGGAAGATTTATCTCTGTGCTTCACAGCAAAGCAAGGCAGTTCAAATGATGAATAGGATTGTTTGTTTTTTTTAGGAGTCAAATTTACTATATGATCACAAATGGATTAATAAATCTACAGCTTCAATAACCGTATATAACACACCCTATCTCACTGATGCATCTGTAAAAAAAAAAATTACAAAGAAAAGTCTGGTGTAGGCATTTTCTAACACTGGCACATGGAAATCCAGGATTGCAGGTAAGAGGTCACAAAAAATTTCCAATACCCTATTTCAGGGCAGTACTATTGATGGAGTGTTACCTAAAGGGGTAAGTTCACTGTTTCAAAAAGAATGAAATGATGAATTAACACCAAATATTCTGGCCACTCCTCAGTACCCCATTGCACATTTGATGTCCTGTGCTGCCGGTCTAGTAGATCAAAACACTGTACACAATACACAGCCCCAGACTGAGTATCCATCATGATGCTGACAATGGCAAGCGTTAATTTGTCAATGCAACCATGTGACCTTTCTGACCAAATGAGAAGGGCATCTGAAGCCTCTTTTACTAAGGTGTCCCAGAGTAGTGGAGCATTTCTGATTGGTCAGTGCGGTCACATGGTCACATTGACCAGTGAGTGCTTGCCACTGCAAGCATTATTTATTTCAGGTACTTATATAGCGCTGTCAATTTACGCAGCGCTTTACACACATATATACAGTGGGGATCGAAAGTTTGGGCACCCCAGCTAAAAATTTGTATTAATGTGCATAAAGAAGCCAAGGAAAGATGGAAAAATCTCCAAAAGGCATCAAATTACAGATTAGACATTCTTATAATATGTCAACAAAAGTTAGATTTTATTTCCATCATTTACACTTTCAAAATAGCAGAAAACAAAAAAATGGCGTCTGCAAAAGTTTGGGCACCCTGCAGAATTTATAGCATGCACTGCCCCCTTTGCCAAGCTGAGACCTGCCAGTGTCATGGATTGTTCTCAATCATCGTCTGGGAAGACCAGGTGATGTCAATCTCAAAGGTTTTAAATGCCCAGACTCATCTGACCTTGCCCCAACAATCAGCACCATGGGTTCTTCTAAGCAGTTGTCTAGAAAACTGAAACTGAAAATAGTTGACGCTCACAAAGCTGGAGAAGGCTAAAAGAAGATAGCAAAGCATTTTCAGATGTCAATATCCTCTGTTCGGAATGTAATTAAGAAATGGCAGTCATCAGGAACAGTGGAAGTTAAAGCAAGATCTGGAATACCAAGAAAAATATCAGACAGAACAGCTCGCAGGATTGTGAGAAAAACAATTCTAACCCCACGTTTGACTGCACGATCCCTCCAGAAAGATCTGGCAGACACTGGAGTTGTGGTACACTATTCCACTATAAAGAGATACTTGTACAAATATGGTCTTCATGGAAGAGTCATCAGAAAAAAACCTCTTCTACGTCCTCACCACAAAAATCATCGTTTGAACTTTGCAAATGAACATATAGACAAGCCTTAAGCATTTTTGAAACACGTTCTGTGGACCGATGAGGTTAAAATTGAACTTTTTGGCCGGAATGAGCAAAGGTACGTTTGGAGAAGAAGGGGCACAGAATTTAATGAAAAGAACCTCTGTCCAACTGTTAAGCATGGGGTTGGATCAATCATGCTTTGGGGTTGTGTTGCAGCCAGTGGCACAGGGAACATCTCACGAGTAGAAGGAAAAATGGATTCAATAAAAGTTCAGCAAATTTTGGATGGTAACTTGATGCCATCTGTGAAAAAGCTGAAGTTAAAGAGAGGATGGCTTCTACAAATGGATAATGATCCTAAACACACCTCGAAATCCACAGGGGATTACAAGAGGCGTAAACTGAAGGTTTTGCCATGGCCTTCACAATCTCCTGACATAATTGAAAATCTATGGATAGACCTTAAAAGAGCAGTGCGTGACAGACAGCCCAGAAATCTCAAAGAACTGGAAGACTTTTGTAAGGCAGAATGGGCAAAGATACCTCAAACAAGAATTGAAAGACTCTTGGCTGGCTACAAAAAGCGTTTACAAGCTGTGATACTTGCCAAAGGGGGCAGTACAAGATATTAACTCTGCAGGGTGCCCAAACTTTTGCAGACGCCATTTTTTTGTTTTCTGTTATTTTGAAAGTGTAAATGATGGAAATAAAATCTAACTTTTGTTGAGATATTATAAGAATGTCTAATCTGTAATTTGATGCCTTTTGGAGATTTTTCCATCTTTCCTTTGCTTCTTTATGCACATCAATACAAATTTTTAGCTGGGGTGCCCAAACTTTCGATCCCCACTGTATATATATATATATATATATATATATATATATATATATTGAACTTTCACATAAATCCCTATTCCTCATGGGGTGTACAATCTAAGGTCCCTAACTCACATTCATATATACACATATTAGGGCCAATTTAGACAGGATCCAATTAACCTACCAGCATGTCTTTGGAGTGTGGGAGGAAACCGGAGCACCCGGAGGAAACCCACACAAGCACAGGGAGAACATGCAAACTCCATGCAGGAGGCGCAATGGTTGGAAATCGAACCCATGCCCCATTTACTGCAAGGCAGACGTGCTAACCATTAAGCCACTGTGCTGCCCCAATATGATGGGAAGTCACTTGAGCTCTGTAGGGATCACTACATCAGCAGCATGGGGCATCACATGTGGTATGTGCAGTGGGTTCTAGAGGGGTGGCCAAGATATTTGGAGTTGGTTTGCCTTTTTATTTTTCCTGAAATGGTAAACTGGATATTTTCCCCAGAGTGTTCTGAAGTCACAATCTATGTTCTAGGGTTTATGGGCATGCTTCTAGAGGAAGAAGTTGTGAACACCTCTTTTACGCATTACTAACGTGTACACAAAAGCATCCTGCAAGCTCCTACTTGAATAAATCAATTAAGCTCCATCTGAAGGTGTTAAAAGGATTAAGGAGCAGCACAAATGGAGATTCCCAGCATAGTTCAGTTAAGGTCCTCATTGGACACCTGTGGTTATACCTCTAGGTTTGGTAAGGTTGGAAATGTTTAGATAGTGCCCCATTACTGACCTCATCATAGAAATAAGATCTGGTACTGCAGATTAGCGCACATGTGTGTGAAGGCTCATAGGATACACATCTGCCCAACGTTTGGTCTGTACACATGGAGGTGATGCCTTACCTTAGGCCTCCTTCATGTGCCACTTTACATGCAGCCACTGGATTTCAGCAGCAAGAATTGGCAAAGTCTTGCTGTTGGAATAACCGGGGCATATGAATATCTGTGGCCGCTCAACCTATTTAAACTAATGACCGTCTGAGAGTGGCTGCCACTGTTTGCATGTATCCGCACACAGGCCGGCTAGCTATAGTTAGGGACCTATGTTTGAGCCTAGACTCTGCTGACTGCATCATTAGTAGCAATAGCCGCTGCTAATCGCATGCCCCAGTCATTTCACTTACAAGAATCTGATGATTCTTGCTACTGAAATCCAGTGCCTGCATGAAAACGGCTGTGTGAAGGAGGCCCCAAGTGCAGGTGGTGCCACTTGCCATATGTGCCCCCTGAAGTCAATGGCATGCGGTTGTTGCATGGTATGGCAATGCAGAATCCCCCGTTGGAATTGGGAAAATTAAACAGGTATTCAGGAGACAGCAGCGTCGCTTTCCAAATACCCGCAAACCACTGCTCAACCATGGTGGATTGCTTTTCAGAGGGATGGTAGACTCTGCCACTAGTGTGATTGGGGCTTTAAGCTAGCCATACATGCTCAATTTCCCCATCTACACTAAACAATGTGGAAGGAGGAATCTCCATTGTTGTTTTTTTGTATTTAACAGATGCGGCATCCGTGGCTTTTTCTCCTGCCAGCTTCATCAATTGTTGTTGACCTCAGATGTGCTTGTAGGGCCACCCATGGCAGAAGTTCGAGCCATCTATAGTCAGATTTTTTTTTGGGGGGGAAAGGGGGGCATGAATACATTGTTGTGAAATGTTCGCCCCCGCCAGCAGTGTCTTGGGACATGTCACACGTCCCAGAAGCCTGCAGGACCTTTTCACGCACATTCACAGTGGAAAGTTGGGAGTTGCAGCCGGCTTCCCATGGTTAGCATGATGGCACTGGGAACCCGAAGACCGGCAAAGAACCAACCCGGGTGATAACAGCGCTGGATCCCCGGACAGGTAGGTGTCCTTTTATTAAAAGTCAGCAGCTACAGTGTTTGCAGCGACTAACTTTTTACTTCTTATGGGGAAATGGGGACCTAAGAACCACTTTAAATTGACTATGCACTATCTGATTGTACAATCTTCTTAGCTTTAAGTAAGAAAATTCAAGCGAGCGCTCATAAAACCAGCAGCTAGAACACTCAAAGGAATCACAATGACCTCGCAAGACAAACTGTAAAATATAGTGCAGCGCTGAAAAATAAATAATATGTAGTTCAATAAATGTTCATAAAATCTTGTGCAGAATCATGAAAAGCTTCCTCTTTTGAGATACACTGATGCCAAAAAATCATATAGCAGAAATGCGCACTCACCGACCGTGACATTAAAAATGCGCATATAAGTGACCATCATTTTTAATGTGCGGTCGGTGAGTGTGCATTTCTGCTATATGATTTTTTGGCATCAGTGTATCTCAAAAGAGGAAGCTTTTCATGATTCTGCACAAGATTTTATGAACATTTATTGAACTACATATTTATTTATTTTTCAGCGCTGCACTATATTTTACAATCTTCTTAGATTTACCAAAACTATGTATAGTACAAATGAAGTGATTATAGAATCGGATTGTACACATCTCCTTTGAATCTACAGTGTATGGCCACCTTTAGTGTTTCTGGCACATACGATCAACCACAAAACGTTTTCGATACTCTTAATGCTGCATTCGATCATTGCTCTTTGTCATGCCAGTTGCCCGTTGTATTTATATCCAAGTGATGGCGCTCTTGGTGTTGTGCCCTACTTCTGACTTTCCATGCCGTCCCTCCCTCCCCGTCTAGCCCAGGCTCTCTCTAGGCTGAGATGTAAACACTTCATTGGTGCCATAAAGATTTATGGGCCTTATGTCAGTCTGTTCTCTTTTTAAAGACTGTCATTTACAATGTCTGTGTCTTCCCAGTCTCTTCTGATGTTTTCACATCCTCTGGTACTTCATTTATGAAATACCTTTTAGAACAGTGTAAAAAAAAAAAAAAAGAAAAAGAAAAAAAGCCTTAAAAAATCATTCGGCAACAGGAAAAGGCTGTGAAGCCACTCAGCTCATAAAAGTGCAGAGAAAGCTGAAGGAATTCTACATTGAAACATGTCTGCATCTTGGATGGCTGCCTGGAAAGTATTACAAATGGAGTCTTGTGTTCTCCTCTTCAATTTATAAGGTAGAAGAGGAGTTGTAGGTGTTTGAAGCGTGGAATTCCAGCACTTATATGATGTGCTAGCAGACAAGGTGCTTAGATGGGCAAGTGTGAGTTTAGCTGGAACCTGGCCGGAGTGTGAGGAGGAAATTGGGATGTTTTCGGAAGATTTGGGGAGCTTTTCATACTGGTGCCAAGAAAAACGTTAGCTCATCATGGGATGCCATGATGGTTTGGTAAGAGGCAGTGTGTTAAAGAGACTCTAGCACCTTACCTATTCGGGTTAAAGGGCCCCCACCCCGTCTGACCCACACATTCTCCCAGTACCTGGTTCTTCAGGGTATGGGGGATCGTGTGACTTCTCTCCCATGATGGTGCTCGGGTCTAGAATTCCTGCAGAGTGATTATTTTTTTTTTAATTATTGTTTTTTGTTAAGGTTCTGGCAGAAAATTCTTGTCTGAACAGCACCTGCATCCTTAGTTGCAGTCACTGTTTGGATATTCCAACTGCCGCAGGCAACGGCAGTCAGCGTACAATAGCCAGCGTTGCAGAATGATCCATCCAATCTGCTTAGTGCAGATGGGGAAATGGCGTGATTTCTCTTTCATCCCACAGGGCTGAATGAGAGAAATCTACCACTGCATGGCCAGTTTTATCCATATGGATATCAGGATTTAAGTGCAGTTTAGTGGATCCAGCATCAGAATTCTTTTTTTTTATAATGAATTCACAAAATACGTAAGGGCTTTTGACCATTAGATTGCTGCATTCAAATGCGGCTAAACTGATGACATCATCTCTGCCTAGGCAAAGTTACTAGCCTGTTCCTCAAGAAGTCTTTTTAAACCTCAGACATGAAATATGAACAAATCCCATCCCTCTATAGCGTGTACTTGTCTCTACTAAGAGCACAAAGTGTCATTCCTGTCTGCTGCTTTGTTCCTCTATCAGCATGGATCACTTCTGACAAGTTTTCCTGACACCAAGAGAAAAATGGTGACAGGGAGGGACCTCCAGCAGGTTGATAGCCTCAGCTTTGTTCCTGTGAGCTGTGCGGAGGGGGGTGTCTCTTCCCTCCAATCAGCTCTCATAGCTTGCCTCACTTAGTTCTGCAGATTGTCATTTCAACTCTCCACCCCCTTTTTTCTGATCTCTCAGAGAAGCTTTATAATTCAGTACTTTGGACAGATGTGGAGACAAGAATACTGCAGATAGGTACAACTTATGTAGGAATATTTGTTTCATCTCTGTATCACCTGAGGCCAGTCACTTCATTGGGCATATGTGAGGGTTTACAACCACTTTAAAAAAAAAAAAAAGTGAAAAAGTTTGACTATTTCTGTTGCAATTTCCTTATACATTCTTGTAAAGTTACTGAAGAATCCATATTAAAGCCCAAGTCTGGGCACAACAAAAATACCTTAACCCCCCCCCAAAAACCCTGCAAGATTTGAATGCTCATGAAGTCTAGGGCTGCATGAATGAGGTGTAGTACTTGCCTTATGCAGGCCATACATGGTTCGAATTCCGAACGATTTTCGTTTGAAAATTGGACCTAAGAAAAATTTTTGCTCCGTTAGTGGAGCAATGGCATCGGCTGATTTTTGTGGTTCCTCCCCATTTCATTTATCGGGCATGCTGGAAAATTTGTGAAAAACGACCGATTTTTCAAAATCATTGGTGGCACCATCGGATTACAAAACAAATGACGTTTCGAAAAATCGTTCAGAATTCGAACCATGTATGGCCTGCATTAGTCTTCGCTCTAATGCTCAGCTGTGCGACTATAATGATATTTTAATGAGGTGAACCCCCTGCAAAGCTCTAGTTCCTGAAGTTGGGCTTTCAGTCTTCTGGCCTAGTGACACTGCAATAACGGCAATCCCCCCCAAGGGCAAATGGCAATAAAAAACCATTTGAGGTTCTTAAACCCTCCTGCCTGTATCAATGATTTGTGTTTTACATACAAAAAAAAATATGTGAGCTGCCTTGCCGCCATATTCCCAACACCTCCAGTCTTGTGGAGACAGTCCTGAACAACTCCGAGGCCTCATTGTACATTTTGTTTTGTGATCTTCTGTTGAAAGAGGTCATCGCTTTACTATCAATTTATGAGATATATTTAATCTGACATTAAAAGCATTTTAACATGTAGAAGCCCATCGGAAAGTGATAGTTGATGTAATCAAAACTGAGTAAGCAGACCATTTAGTTAATGTAAGAAATGAGTTCTAATTAACTGTCTGAGGCTCGATCACCATAGTAGGTGTTGACTAACATATTTGTGGTCTCCAGAATAGAAACAAGCAGAACATTCCACCATTCTATCTATCAAAAGAAGAAAAATCATCTTCTAGGTATCAATAGGAACTTAGCTTATGGTGCCATCCAGATGATGCAGTGGTGGGGGATGGTAACATACATGGCAGGGCTCATACAGATCCCCAATGAAAGCAAAGGACTGACTCTGACAACAAATTACTGTGGGTGGCTGGTTTAGGAGATCTCATTTTCTTATTAGCAGACCTCATAGCTTTAGAAACTAAGACAAAATTGCTAAATGGGTTTGGAAAGATCTCACCAGCTGTGCCTTTTTTTTTTTTTTAAGTAACACAGTTATTATTATTATACAGGATTTATATAGCGCCAACAGTTTGCTCAGCGCTTTACAATATAACAGGAGACAATACAGTAACAATACAGTTCAATACAAGAGGGATAGGAGGGCCTGATCCTATGAGCTTACACTCTAGGACAGTGGTTCTCAACCTTCCTAATGCCGTGACCCTTTAATACAGTCCCTCATGTTGTGGTGACCCCCAACCATAAAATTATTTACCCAGTAATTATAATTCATGAGCGTCGTTTTACCTCCAATACTGCTGCTTTCAACACAGTAGCTGCTTTTAACAGAGTAGCTGCTTTCAACACAGCAGCTGCTTTCTACACAGTAGCTGCTCTTTACAAATCGGAAATGTGTTTTCTGATGGTCTTAGGGGACCCCTGTGAAAGGGTCGTTCGACCCCCAAAGGGGTCGCGACCCACAGGTTGAGAGCCACTGCTCTAGGAGTTGAACCTAGTGCCTTCTTTCCTGGCATTTCAAGCTTGCACTGCTGCTTGCCGGTGGTAACATTTTCTTGATGAGCAACCCTAAATGTATGAAATTTTTTGTTCTGATTTGTTAATTATACACCTTGAAAGAACAATGGAGCACACAAAGAATTTCCAATTTTATGAAGTCTTTAGGTAAATCTGACTCCTGTGTAGCACAGCCTGCTTCCCCATAGTGTTCTAATAGAGATCAATACAAGGTCCAACCATTGCAAGTGCAAATATGGTAGAATCCTTCCCATTGTTTGATCCCATCAGGCATTGTAAGGTCAGCCTAATTCCAATCTTGTATGCTGTGCCTCCTTCCATAACCATAGACTGGAACGCCTGCGTGATCCTAACAGTGAGGCTGTTTGAGGCTCTAGCTGTGCGGAATGATGACATTCCTGCATGTCCTTCAATGGCCAAGGCCAGTTCTGAAGCAACCTGTTCTTTGCTCCGTTCAGTGAAGGTAAAAGGTTTGCTCTAATGACTCCATTATCAGAAGCATTAACTTAAAGTGTTACTGAACCCCAGACCCTGTATTCACTATATCTGGTCTCCCACAGTACACAGAACGTGGAAGAGCAATTACTTTAGTAAATATAAACTGCTAAATACCTTTTCTCATCAACAGTTAGTCTTGTGGCTTCTATCAGTGTCCACCAGGGCACTGGTTAAAGCTTGTAGGAGAAGTTTTTTTTCAGCTCTTGGAGGATGCAAAACCCCTGACCCTCTGGACAGTGGTGATTGGCCCTGTGCTGATCACATGCACTCTCCCAAGAAGAAGAAAAAAAAAAAACCTAGCAATACACATTAAACTGAGCATGTGCATTCTAGCTATAGGTTCAGTCTGTCTCATCAGGTGGATATTTGAACAAGGGGAGGGGCAGAGAAAACAGGATCAAACAGCCTTTTTACACAATGTAGAGGATTAACCCCTCTAGGTTCCACAGTGAGTATAACAAGCATGCTTTACTGCATATACAGACTGATTTTATTGTTTTACTGTGGGTTTAGGAACACTGCTCTGTTCATTGGTGGGAGTTGTCGGAAATATAGAGTGTTTCCAGATCTCACAGAACATTTAGTAAAAATAAAATGAAACTATAGATAAAAACTTCATGCCTGCTGAAGAATAGTGGTGTGTGTTTTTTAAATACGTTATACTTTTTCCTTTTCTGCTCCAGTCCAGATGTGTTCAGATGCGTTTCTGCAGGCATGTTTTTGGTGCGTTCTGATGCGGTTTTGACACATTCTGGTGCATTTTCGATGCGTTCCAGTTCATTTTTTCCCCTCTCTTTTTCTTCAATTTAAATAGGGACTTGTGTTCCAGTTCATTTTTTTCCCCTCTTTTTCTTTTTGGTGCATTCCAGTGCGGTTTCGATGCGTTTTACTGCGTTTCAGTATAGTTCTGTGCAGGGAAAATGCAGCCTGTTCTATTTTTTTTTTTCTGCATCTGGAATGCACTAGAACTTTTTGGATGCAGAAAGAAAGCAACTGATCGCATGTAGTGGGAACTGGTCCTTAAAGTTTGTGCGCATCCTGTCAGCATCTTTTTATGCCTTCATGCATTCTACTTCTCAACTGCAATTTCCTGCATATAAGGATGAATGGTTTGTGGAATATGCCCCCCCCCCCATGATTACAGGAACAAGCGTTGAGCCTGCTGTATAGTTGGGCCACAATGACCACTGTTCTCTCCCTCTTCTAGGGACACACACATGCATAGTATGCTTTCTCTTGTCCACAAATTTGCACATACGAACTGTGCTCTCCTGCGTTTATAGATCCAGACGTGTGGTGCGCTTGCTTTCTTTTGTCCACAAATCTTCACCATTTACAAAATTCTCCCTCTTGTCCACAGATTGGTCCACAAATCTGCACTTGTGCCCTCCTTCATCTGCGGGTCCGCCGGTGCGCCCTCCCTTGTCCGCCGGTGCGCCCTCCCTTGTCCGCCGGTGCGCCCTCCCTTGTCCGCCGGTGCGCCCTCCCTTGTCCGCCGGTGCGCCCTCCCTTGTCTGCTGATCATGTATGGCCAGCTGAACCCTTGAAGCCTGTTCATATTTGGGTATTGACTTGCAATGTCATTACTAAATACTTGTGAAACTTGGGACTTGGAAATTTTTATGAAATGTCAGTTTTTTTTAAACTTTCTGCTCTCCGAATGATTTAGTCTTGTTGTTTTTAAACAGATTTTCTTTTGTTGTTTTGTTGTTTAAGCTTAAAACGTCTCCGAGCTCACAGCTGTATGCATGCATGCCCAATTTGAAATAGTTGTTTAATTCACATAGCGTTCAAGATGACTGGGAGACTGAGCTGTCTAGACAGAAATAGCCCTCAGTGATTAGGCAGAAGCAGTGTTTGTTCAGGTGAATATTGCCATGCAGTTATTTGCTGCTACAGGAGTTTGGCTATCGGAGGCCATGAATCCAGGCTGTTCTTTATCTGGTCCTGTCTGAGACATGGCTTTCCTCCTATTGATTCTCATGATCTGCGTTGTATGATAAAAAGCTTACTTAAATGACAACGGAGACGGCTGTCTATCTCGGGAGCACGTATCTATGCCTGTTTAATGGCGCCAGACACCTCCCGCTCTTCTCACTCAAGGGGTCACATTTATCGGATGAAGAACGGGTGAATATTATGCAAATCCGTCAACCATTCGAAGACATTTTATAGAACTTGCAGGCAGAATTTAATTTTTTTTTTCTCTGTTTAAAAATATACATTTATTTAGCACTACCAACTAAATAAAATAAATATATATATAATATACACACACACTGTGTGTGTATATGTATGTGTGTGTATATGTATGTGTGTGTGTGTGTATGTATATGTATGTATGTGTATATATATATATATATATATATATATATATATATATATTTATATATTATTTGTATGTGTGCATATATGTGTAATAAATATATTAGAAAGCCACGGTAATGTGGAACTTTAGTGTTGGGTGGCTGTGGCAACATTTAATAAATTGGCAAATTTTGGCACATTTAGGGCCTGCGTCGATGGGTTTTGATGGCATCAGTTTGACACGCTTCTTACATTTAGAATTCAACAGGTACATTTGATTTGTAGTTGACCTCCTTCTGATCTCTATTTTTCTTGCTTTAAAGTGTTATTAAACCCACAACAGTAAAATCAGTCTATCTGCAGTAAAGCATGCTTGTTATACTCACTGTGGAACCTAAGGGGTTAATCGTCTACACTCTGTAAAACAAAAAGCTGTTTGATCCCATTTTCTCAGATCCTCCCCTTCTACTGTCCCCAATCCATCTGCTGATAAAACAGACTTGGGGGGCAAGCTGCACATGATCAATTTGGTGTGTATTGCTAGAGAGGTTTTTATTTTCCTTGGAAGAGTGATCAGTCCAGGGCCAATCAGCACTGTCCAGACACAGGGTTAGGGGTTATGAAGCCTCATTGGACAATCAGGGGAGAATGAAAACACTTCCTACAATATTAACTGGTACTCTGCTGGACACTGATAGAAGTGACAAGATTGCTCTAACTGCTGATGAGAAAAGGTATTTAGCAGTTTATATTTACTAAAATAATTGCTTTTCCATGTTGTGTGTACTGTGGGAGACCAGATATAATGAGCCCTGGATTTAGTAACACTTTAAGTGGCTTAATAGACTTGTACGGGAATTGAAAACCCACTTGAAGCAAACGAACCTGTTGACACAGGTCCATGGGGCTCGTTCTTGCATGTGGCTGCCCTAGTCTCTGAAAAGTGGTCCTCGGTGGATTGCTTTTCAGAGGTCGGTTGACAGGTGGCTGGGAGAGATGTTGCCCCCTCATATTCTGTTTTACGTAGATTTTTGCCAGTTCTATCATACCATTTAGGTTAGCTTGTATCTGTGGTCATTTTATTTTGACAAAATGAAAATAATCCAGTGAAACAGATTACATAGATGACAAGATGGATAGACTATAAGGATAGAGAGGGTTTTTTGTTTTTGTTTTTTTTTGTTGTTTTTCTTTTTTGACACCTCGTTTTTCTGGGTTAATATAATGCAGTGATCTGAAGAAAATATTTGCTTGAAAAAATTTGTATTTTTTGTTTGTGCAGCATGTTTATATACAGACCTATATTTATGCACTGACCGGGTTAATGCATATTTTGCAGCCATGTGGCTTCTTCAGATATCATGAAACACACAATCATGACATTAATTTACATCACTGATCAAGCTTGTGTGTGTGTGTGTGTGTATATATGTATATATGTGTATGTATGTATGATTATGAAATGATATACACACATAAATATAATTTTATATACATATATATATACAGTCAGGTCCATAAATATTGGGACATCGACACAATTCTAACATTTTTGGCTCTATACACCACCACAATGGATTTGAAATGAAACGAACAAGATGTGCTTTAACTGCAGACTGTCAGCTTTAATTTGAGGGTATTTACATCCAAATCAGGTGAACGGTGTAGGAATTACAACAGTTTGCATATGTGCCTCCCACTTGTTAAGGGACCAAAAGTAATGGGACAGAATAATAATCATAAATCAAACTTTCACTTTTTAATACTTGGTTGCAAATCCTTTGCAGTCAATTACAGCCTGAAGTCTGGAACGCATAGACATCACCAGACGCTGGGTTTCATCCCTGATGATGCTCTGCCAGGCCTCTACTGCAACTGTCTTCAGTTCCTGCTTGTTCTTGGGGCATTTTCCCTTCAGTTTTGTTGTCAGCAAGTGAAATGCTCAATCGGATTCAGGTCAGGTGATTGACTTGGCCATAGCATAACATTCCACTTCTTTCCCTTAAAAAACTCTTTGGTTGCTTTTGCAGTATGCTTTGGGTCATTGTCCATCTGCACTGTGAAGCGGTGTCCAATGAGTTCTGAAGCATTTATCAATGAATATGAGCAGATAATATTGCCCGAAACACGAAAAATCGATTCATTCACAGCTGTGCCCGACTTCAAAATAGGAACTTGCTCGCTATCACAATCACAGCAGGTCACATGACAGTTGTATACAATGGATGATTTCCTTTCATGCCATCCATTGTATACAAGTGTGTCTAGCTGTGAATGGTCACAGTGTTCACAAGCACAGGCTGGGCCAATCACAGTCCATCTGTGTCATGTGATTATCCGTGGCCATTCACAGCTAATTAGAACAAAAAAAACCTGAATGAATCGATGTTGTTCAGTTAAATGCTTGCTTGCTTATAGCAAAGAAATTCTTTTTTTTTTTACTATTTTGAGCTATTACCATTTACCATCGCCCAATTTTGTCCTGAAAAAAACCCCCAGGTATAATCCACCTGGATACACTAAATAGCTGATGTATTAGTAAAAAAGTACATATCATCACAATAGTGCAAAATTGTGTTTAGGCATTAGGACTTTGACTCTGTCGTGAGGGCGTGAAAGGATAAGCTCACCTTTCTGAGCATGTTACATGGTACACCTATAATTCGGGTGTAACATGCTCTATACCTTCCCCTACACCCCTGATCCTCCCCATCCCTTTGACAGCAGGAGGGGGATCCTCTCCCCGCACCCATGGTCTCATTTTAAAAATGACGGAGCACTGATCACACAGCCATGCCATTCATTCACAGCGATCTGTGAATGAGATAACTACAAATACAAATACCACAGCGGCTGACGGCTTGCAGTTTTGAATGAACTGCGAGGGCGCCTATGAGCGTTCTTTGCTCATTCACAAGCCCTGTAGCTTGCATTCAGTCAGTCTATATTGAGCTTGTCTGCAGGAGCCTGACACTGATCACAATTGCAATGCTTTGCAGGCTTCTGATGGAAGATAATATATATATATATATATATATATATATATATATATATATATAATATAATATAATTTTTTTTCCTGCAAACGTGCATTTACTATTTTACCCAAAAGATGAACTTGGCCTATAATATGCTTTGGTGATCGTTAATACACAAGAGAGATTTTTTTTTTTTCTTGTTGGCATGATTTCATTTGGGTGATTTATTTTTGTTCTGATTAGGGCACATTGTTGGTGGAAATTGTAGTCTCCCTGAAGATAAGGGGTAGAGACAGCGAGGCTGCTCGTCCTGACTAGGAATTTCTGATAAACACTTATTGGCGCTGCGCATCCAGAACAATGCTGCGTTCATTAGACCTATCACAGATTGGCAGCAATGTGTGCCAAGTGTCAGATACGACAGCTGTAGGGGACAGCAAAAGGAACATGGTCTATATATTAAATCATTTATCTGGGCCTTTAAAGATCAACTTCAGGCAACAGATGAAATAGATCAGTGAGCTACTTACTTGTGCTGTCCAGGAGACATTTCCACCAAGCTGAGTCTATCAAGAGGACCATAATTTGTGTAATAGTTCCCATGTTCCATTGCAGCCTGATCATGTTGGCTTTTTATTATAATTTAGGGTGGTCCCGCAGCCGCTTATTAATCATTTTGTGCCATAAACAATGCAAAGGGATCAAGAATGCATTAATTTCTTTCTGAAAGTGACACTGTTGCAAAAAACATGAGTAATATCTATCTGACCGCCCACGACTCCATTCTTTGCTGTCTTGCTGAGCTATACCACCCAAAAGAACCTTTATAAAGTCTGAAGGGTTTTTACCTTCATGTATTCTTTGCATGAAGAATGTGTGCAGCTACCTGCTCCCCCTGCTTACCTGAGCCCAATCTCGATCCAGCAATGTGCACGAGAGCAGCTGCTCTCTCCCTCCTCATTGGCTCAGAGACAGCAGTGGAAGCCATTGGCTCTCACTGCTGTTTATCTATGGACACACAGAGCGGGGCTCAGGAGCGGGCACGCATGAGTGCTCCTATAGCAAGCACCTTGCTATGGTGGCACTCAGGGAGTAGGAGCCAAGAGAGCTTACAGTGAACCTTGGAAGTGAAGGATCCGGGCTGCTCTGTGTAAAACTCTCACATAGAACAGGTGAGTATGACATGTTTTTTATTTAAAAAAAAAAACTTTTTTTTTTTTAAGTATTACTTTCAGCATCTGGCACTTCAGGGTGTTTCAGACGGCTGTGCCCTCAATTCTTCTCTGGTTCTGCCCACTGATCGCTGCGTCAGCTTGGTGTCCCTGCAGAGCGGTGGGGAGAAGCAGGTGAAACCACAGCTCACAGTTGGGGAAATAGGCATCAAAAACACGTGGAAGTGTTGTATTTCGTACATTCTTCAGCTTGTGTTGCTCTTCAAGGCAGCAAAGCTCAGACCTCTTGGTGGCAGGACAGGAACATAATATTATCCTTCTTTTACAGGGTGTTTATTTACTATTTATTTCAGTCCTTTCTTTGAGCTAAAATAGGCACAATTACTATGGTACATACTCCTAGATTGTAAGCTCGAAACTGCAGGGCCCTCAATCCCCTCATGTTTTGCATTGTATTGGTATTGTTCTGTCACATGTTCTGTCCCCCTTTGTAATGTACAGCGCTGAGCGAACTATTGGCGCTTTATAAATACTGTGTAATAATAATAATTATGGCAAATTGTGAGTAGAATGGGAATGTATAGTGATTTGTCAACTGTATGTTTTTCAATGTACTTTGCCTTACATACACACTTTAAGCTGATGGTGCATTTTTGGTCCTGTTGCAAGCAAAATGTTGCCAGCGACAGGATCACTAAAAGACGTGGGGAGAATACACTAAAAAACATCTCAACATGCCAGGGGCTGGTGAGAGAGCGATGGCCTGCTTATTCAACCAGCAAGGGAGTGACACTTGCAGACAGGTGAGCTTCAGCTTCCCTCTGTGTCCTCCATAGTTCTCACCAGCAGTAGGATTACTAAGGCCGGCCATACATGGGTCGAATCTTTTCTAAGAATTTTCATTCGAATTTTGCACCATTAGTGGGTCATAGAAACGGCCGTTTTTTGTGTGACCGTCTGATTTGCGGGATCGGGCATGTTGTAAATTTTTTTTAAAAACTAATGAATTTTGAATCATTGATGGGAGAATCGTGCAGGAAATAATTCTTTTCTGTAGCAACATGAAGTGAAATTGAAGACTAGTTTGGTTGAATTTCGAAGTCAATGGTGGCACCATCGGATTACAAAATGCACAAAATTTCCCATTCTTTCTAAAGCGAATTTGTTCAGAATTCGACCCATGTATGGCCTGCATTAGGCCACTTTCACACAGGTGATCCGATCAGGTCCGCCTGCCCGTTTGCCGTGCAGACCTGATCAGATGGTCCATGTATTCCTATGGACCAGTGGGTGTAAACTGACTTTTGTCTGTTTACACCTGCCTACCTCCAATCTGATTGGGTCTGCTGAAAGGGAAGGGGATCCGTCCTCTTCCATTTAGAACAGGGGTGGGCAAACTTTTTGACTTGAGGGCCGCAATGGGTTCATATATTGGACCCGGGGGCCGGACCAAGAGTAGATGAATGATGTGTATGTGTCATCCATAGTAAGTATAGTAATATTCCCCCATAGTAAGCATAGTAATTAATCCCCCATATAGTAATTCATCCCCCCTATAGTAATTCATCCCCCATATAGTAATTCATCCCCCCTATAGTAATTCATCCCCCATAGTAATTCATCCCCCCTATAGTAATTCATCCCCCCTATAGTAATTCATCCCCCCTATAGTAATTCATCCCCCCATATAGTAATTCATCCCTCATAGTAATTCATCCCTCATAGTAATTCATCCCTCATAGTAATTCATCCCCCATAGTAATTCATCCCCCCTATAGTAATTCATTCCCCATATTAAGTCCCCAAGTCCCCCCTGTGTCAATTCACTTACCTTTGCTCCGCGTGTTCCTCTCGCCGTGTTCCCGCGCCGTTCCGGTGTAGCATGAAAATCTGTCTCCTATGAGGATCTGTCCCCCTCGACGTATCTGCGCATGTGCTAGTTTCAGGCATTAGCAGCCAATCGGCGATCTCCGGCACATGCGCAGATACGTCGAGGGGGACAGATCCTCACAGGAGACAGATTTTCATGGTACACCGGTCTTCAGGGCGGACTGTGAGAGGAGCCTAGCTCCCCTCACGTTCGTCACGCTGCCCCGCCTACACACATCCTGACAGCCATCCTGACAGTATCAGGCTCCGCGGGCTGGATTAAAAGGTCCGCCGGGCCGTATACGGCCCTCGGGCCGTAGTTTGCCCATTGCTGATTTAGAAGGATCAGATCGGATTGGAGGGCAGTTGGGTGGAAACAGACAGCAGAGTCCATTTACACTCGACCACCCATAGAGAAGAGCAAGCTGTGTCCTTGTCCACTGCTTATCTAGACGAAGCCCACCGCGTGTGAAAAGGGCCTTATTGAGAGGTTAAACCTGGCCATACACGTAAAGAAATCCATGGATTCCCGTTTAAACAGTGTGCATGGAGGGAAGGATCTCCCACTGCCCGGCGGAGGGAAGGATCTCCCACTGCCCGGCGGAGGGAAGGATCTCCCACTGCCCGGCGGAGGGAAGGATCTCCCACTGCCCGGCGGAGGGAAGGATCTCCCACTGCCCGGCGGAGGGAAGGATCTCCCACTGCCCGGCGGAGGGAAGGATCTCCCACTGCCCGGCGGAGGGAAGGATCTCCCACTGCCCGGCGGAGGGAAGGATCTCCCACTGCCCGGCGGAGGGAAGGATCTCCCACTGCCCGGCTTTTATATCCTAACAGCTGGAACCCGTCACAATACCCAAGCAGAGACTTCTAACATTTCTCAAAGTTTGTTGGGCTTGGATGGGGTGTTATCAGGGCCACCTACAGCTTGAATTTCATCCTATTTACGGGAGTTATGATTTTTTTCCCATGTGATTGGTGACTTTGAAATCTGGTATATTTGTACCGTACTATACATTTGGTTACTTACTATTTTACAGTATGTATGCCCAGAACTAGATCTGTATATTTTGTAGAGATGGATATTTTTCTACCATGGAAACCCACTACATACTTGCCTAATTGGAGTTTTAGGTATGTTTTTATTATATTTCTAATATTGCTGATTTTTTTGTTTGAATATTAAGGTGATTTTGAATATGTTTAGTGGCATTTGCTGTAATTTTCAAAGGCTTTTCCCTTTTTTTTTTTTTTTGTTTTGTTTGTTTTTTTTTTGTTTCTGTTTCTTTAAATACTTTTTTGCCTACTTTTCAATAAAGCTGTTGAATGGTATGGCAGGACCTTTTGCCTTTTTACACCTTTTTTGTATTTCTCTGCTCACCTTTTGTTTTGTACATTGTTACTAAAATGAGTTAAATGCTTGATCTACCCTGTTTAGACAAGAAGTGATCCACTGCATTCGTTAGTCATACTGCGCCCTTAAAATGATTTTACTAGCGTGGCAGGAGCAACAAGCACAAACAAACAAACGTGTTTAACACCCTGAAGGAATCCGGCACAGCTAATTTTAAATCCTCACGGCTCAGAATAATGTTGCTGCCTTTTTTGAGATTTCTCTTTCCGACTTGAATTGTTAAACCTAGCGAGCGAGCAAGTTCCTATTTTGAAGTCGGGCACAGCTGTGCTGGGGAATCTGAAAGGTTTATATTGAGTCTAGAAAACGCCAAGGGAACCGTGCTATCTCTGTCTACAACTATTACGTTGCTATCAATGTCATGTCTCCCAACTGTCCCTCTTTCTGGTCCAAATTCCTCTCTCCTTCTCCCCAACTGTCCCTGTTTTCAGCCTGGTATATCGATCTATATAAGGTTACCCATAGACATGAGATAATTATCATACAATCTGCATTATAAAGGGTGGGTCAGGAAATGGTTAGAGCTTTGGGTGTTCTGCATCCGGCTGTCACTTTTGGCTGGACTACCTCAGTGGTGGATGTGGGGTTGTTTTTGTCTGAAATGGATTATACTACAATATTTATATACATGTCCCTTTTATTTTTCTAAATAGAATGCAGCTTCTTTCAATCTGGTCGTTTATTTGCATAAAAAATTTGCATACAACCACATTTTTATTACCAACGTATGTTTGGCATTGACATTTATCTGCATTATTTCTGCATATGTATCATGTCCAAAGCACTCAATTCATGAATATTCACAAAAGAAAAGATCTTTATTTTTATTTATTTTTATGTTACTGTAATTTTCAAATCTCATTGGACTTGGCTGGAAAAAACGTTTTTTTGATAGGATGGATCCTTCTCATTGTGTCTTACCCCTGGTTCACACATCCGCGTTCCTGCGGGCCGCGTTTTGCTCGGGTATGAGAGCCCATTCATTTGAACTCCCGTGCCCCGGGACACGCAGAGAAGAGGTCCCTGCACCACTTCTGAAAACGCAGCCCACACAGGAACCTCGGTTCCCAGTACGGCTGCTTTTTTCAGTGTGGGTGGTGTGCAATTAAAATTAATGGTACCCGCCTGCGGGTCCGCATTCCTCTGTGCGGGTGGTGCGGCTGCATGGATTTTCATGCGGATCTGCAGCGGCACCACCCGCACATATGTGAACCTAGCCTTAGAATTGTGAATTGAGCTTTAAGGTTACTTATTTTTTTATTATTTATTTTCAGGTACTTACGGTATATAACACCGTCAGTTTACGTAGCGCTTTATATATATATATACTGTACATTCACATCAGTCCCTAACCCTCAAGGGGCGTACAATCTAAGATCCCTAACTCACATTAATATATACACATACTAGGGCCAATTTAGACAGGATCCAATTCACCTACCAGCATGTCTTTGGTGTGTGGGAGGAAACCGGAGTACCCGGAGGAATCCCACGCAGGCACAGGGAGAACATGCAAACTCCAGGCAGGAGGTGCTGTGGCTGGGATTCGAACCAACAACCCTAGTACTGCCAGGCGGAAGTGCTAACCATTTAGCCACTGTACTTGACCTCCGTTTAAACTTTAAAGTCTTTAGACCAACTTTAATCCACTTTTTATTTTTTTTTTACCACAGAGGGAGCCTTGAAATAGTTTTCCAGTCACAGGGGACCCCAGCTAAAATGAAATAATTGGGGTAAAGCCAGTCATAGACAAGTTTGTTTTTTTCGTTCAACCAGTGGGTTGAACACTCTCCTATCTGCCTTTTGGTATTCTGATGGCAGGGGGACTTCCCCACTCGCAGAATACATTGGTCAGCCTGCAGCGCTGATTGAGCAGAAATTTTCCAGCACGGCAGTTGTATAGAAGTCGATCGGTAGATCAACTTCTGTTCAAGCAGTGTCTACACATGGATCGAAATTCAGCCGGTCACTGATGAACCAGCCAAATTTTAATCCATGTATGGACAGTTAGGAGGGAATAATGTCTCTTACTTTTTTGTCAGTGAAAAGAATGCACTCCTTTTGGCGGTGATCAGAATGCCACAATTACAGACAGCTGAAATGTTCATTGGTGTTATACTGCTGGCTCTGCCAAGTGGTGCTGGACCTGGAATTATGCAGAGCCCTGAACTAAAACTGGCAAAAATTACAAACCATAATAATTACAAAAGTGATAATAGAAGAAATCCTGCAATTGGACGCAACACATAAAGGTGTGGAGCCTAGTTCCAATGGCGTTATGCTGTGAATGCTAATTCTGAGGATTACATGTGGATTAGCCAGGTTTCTCATACAACAAGCATCTGTTAGCATTATTTGTGAGTGTATGTAATCTTTATTCTTGCATTGAATGAAAGAATACAGTGAGCACTATGCTGGTTTTCTCTTTTTTTATTCTGGTATGAACTTTGGTTGGAATCCTGCATCTGATTAAGGGAGGAGACCATATCCCTATATTAACCATTTTGGGGAAACAAGCTTTATAGACCTCATATTACTCTTTAACAATTATGAATTAAATCAAGCCTTTTCACTAGTTATTTAAATCAACTTGATTTAAATCAAATCCACCCTGCGCACATCCCTGTTGGCTAATGAGGAAGCCCAATATAATGATGGAAGTGGTATGGACAAACATCAACTTTACTAGAAAGAATGGGATCTATGGTTTTTTTTTTTTTTTTTTAAAGGAAAAAGTTGCTATTTAATCTTAACAAAAATACTATCTTGGCTCATAGTAGCCCTCTCGTCCCACAGAAAGTTCAGTGCTCTAAAACAGATTTATGCACATTAATATATACAGTAAATGACAAAAATTGTAACAAGGCTCTATGTGGAAGCACCTTTTTAAAACTTTGTGTTTTGTTGACGAATAAATATGTAAAAAAAACAAAAAAACAGAACAAAAAAAAAAACTACCCAAAAAACTTATTGCACAGAACTGGCATTGACTGCTTTTTTAAATATAGAAGAATAATTGGAATTTTTGGCAGGGTGTGTTTTTTGCCCACACATGTTGACATTAAGACACCACTCTTGCCCCCCCCCCCTTTTTTTTTTTAATCTTTATTTTCAAACAAAGGTTTTCATATACAGAATCAAAGAAGCAATAAAAAGGAAAAAGTTGCATAGGGGTTTGAGTTACAGTTGTATCAAGCATCATGGCTAACAATACCTTCCATATACAGTGGATATAAATCTACACACCCCTGTTAATATGTCAGGTTTCTGTGATGTAAAAATGAGCCAAAGATAAATCATTTCAGAACTTTCCACTGTTAATGTAACCTATAAACTGTACAACTCAGTTACAACAAACTGAAATCTTTTAGGTGGAGGGAAGTAAAAATAAAAAGCTAAAATAATATGGTTGCATAAGTGTGCACACCCATAAACTAATATTTTGTTGAAGCACCTTTTGATTTTATTCCAGCACTCAGTCTTTTGGGTATGAGTCTATCAGCATGGCACATCTTGACTTGGCAATATTTGCCCACTCTTCCTTGCAAAAACACTCCAAATCTGTCAAATTGTGAGGACCTCTCCTGTGCACAGCCCTCTTCAGATCACCCCACAGATTTTCGATTGGATTCAGGTCTGGGCTCTGGCTGGGCCATTCCAAAACGTTCATCTTCTTCTGGTGAAGCCATTCCTTTGTTGGATGTATGCTTTGGGTTGTTGTCAGGCTGAAAGATGAAGTTCCTTTTCATGTTCAGCTTTCTAGCAGAAGCCTGAAGGTTTTGTGCCAATATTGACTGGTATTTGGAACTGTTCATAATTCCCTCTACCTTGACTAAGGCCCCAGTTCTAGCTGAAGAAAACAGCCCCAAAGCATGATGCTGCCACCACCATGCTTCACTGTGTGTATGGTGTTTTTTTGGTGAGGTGCAGTGTTGTTTTTGAGACAAACATATCTTTTGGAATTATGGCCAAAAAGTTCAACCTTGGTTTCATCAAACCATAACAAATCTTCCCACATGCTTTTGGGAGACTTCAGATGTGTTTTTGCAAAATTTAGCTAGGCTTGGATATTTTTCTTCATAAGAAAAGGCTTCCATCTTGCCACTCTACCCCATAGCCCAGACATATGAAGAATACAGAAGATTGTCACATGTACCACACAGCCAGTACTTGCCAGATATTCCTGTAGATCCTTTAATGTTGCTGTAGGCCTCTTGGCAGCCTCCTGGACCAGTTTTCTTCTCTTTTCATCAGTTTTGGAGGTACGTCCAGTTTTTGGTAATGTCACTGTTGCGCCATACTTTCTCCACTTGATGATGACTGTCTTCCCTGTGTTCCATGGTATATCTAATGCCTTGGAACTTCTTTTGTACCCTTTTCCGGACTTATACCTTTTAACAGTGAGATCCCTCTGATGCTTTGGAAGCTCTCTGCGGACCATGGCATTTGCTGTAGGATGCGACTAAGAAAATGTCAGGAAAGACCTACTAGAACAGCTGAACTTTATTTGGGGTTAATCGGAGGTACTTTAAATCATGGCAAGTGTGTACCGATTCCTACTGAACATGATTTTGATTGTGATTGCTTAATTCTGAACACAGCTACATCCCCAGTTATAAGAGGGTGCGCACACTTATGCAACCACATTATTTTAGTTTGTTTACTCACCCCCCCCCCCAAAAAAAAAGATTTAAGTTTGTTTTTCAATTGAGTTGTACAGTTTCTAGGTTAGATTACAGGTGGAAAAAGTTCTGAAATGGTTTGTTTCATTTTACATCACAGAAACCTGACATTCTAACAGGGGTGTGTAGACTTTTTCTATCCACTGTAGGCCATGTGCAATTACATGTAGGCATGGTAGTACAAACAACAATAATAAAAATAATAGAAGGGGAAAGCAAAATGCAAAACTCCCGTCAACTGCTCTGGTTGGTAAGGGATCTATCGCAGGGGCTAGCTCATAGGTCCAACTCAATCGGGAACACACTAGGGTTTAAGTGTAGATGGCTTATGGCTTCAAGTAGTCAGGGGCTCATGCAAAGGTGCTCTGGGAGTCAGTGGGGGACCCCAAAACTCCTACCTTTTTAGTATCAGAAGGCCCTGAAGGAGGCAGTTGCGACATCCCCAAGGACCCTGAAGTCCCAGAAGTGTAGTGAATCCATGTAGCCCAGATGGAGTAAAACTTGCTCTAGCGGTCTTCGCATGTAGCCATCTATTCCTCTGCCTCCATTACGGTGTTAACCAGTTTATTCCACTCAGCATGAGTGGGGGACCCTCTTGCCCCTTTTGTGGGCATTAAGCGCTATACTTATGAATTTTGCTTCTCTGTCTTACCCAGGCTCCTGGTGCTCAAAACAGCAGTGCCACAGTTACTCGTATCAATATTTTTTTGGCCCAAATTATGTAAATGAGCAGCTGCGCATTTGTTTTTCTGTGCCAAAACGTGACTAGTCTTTGATTCTGCTTCAAGAAAATTGCAGGAGAAAAACATGTTTTAAGCTGAGTAAGAGTTCTTTCCATTGAACTGATTCCAGCTTTTGGGGGTTGAGGCAGGACGTACAGCCCATGAATCCTGAGAACAGAAATTTAGTTTCTGTATTGTCTTATCCTAGGTGACTAAGCCTTGTTTATTATACGCTGCCTGGGGCTGAAACCTAAAAACCTTTTGGAGGACTTGCCAATATTGGTCATTCAGCTTTTTGTTTTTCAGATGACGTCAGGAATCAAGATTTTGATGGCCACTGATCATTTGTATGCCAGTTGTAGATTAGTTGATGCTGACACATGACAACCAGATTCTGCCCTGCATTCTCCACTTGCTGGTGTGAACTTGGTTGGCTATCAGATGACACAGGTTAAGCTGTTACACTTTTGATAAATGAACTGAAGAAACAAACAGAAGTGATGGGGACATCAACCCATCAAAGGGACTGTCTTGATAAAAGTATGGGAGCTGCCATTGCTGGGCTCTTATAAAAGTGTTAGATGCATGCCTGACCCTGGAACATACATGTTGTAAGTATCCGATATCCTGATCTTTTTGTTCCAGGTCAGAGGCTCAAAAAGCATTAAAAGCTGAGCATGATCATGACAGCAAAGTATTTTATCATTCCAAAGCAGAGATCGGTAATGCAACACCCTTACTTTTTTCATAGCTAGTTCACTTTGTATACTGCAGAGGGGAAACTATTAAAATGATGGCAAGCACAGGCTGTTTTCCAGCGATTGTCTACTCAGGATAATTTGCTGAGCAGAATATCTGCAGAATTGAAGCTATTGGCCGTGCATTGTACTTGATGACATTAAGTGACATTTGTCTGTCTACCATACACTTTACAGCCTGATTGTACAATCTCCTTTAGATCTATCAACAACTATCTAGTGCAAGTTCTTATCTTATTGGATACAAATTGATTGAATAGATTAGGTAGGTCCAGGGGCGGACTAACAACTCATGGGGCCCCCGGGCAATAGGGGATCATGGGGCCCCTGTGTCCTTGCCCAAACTCAAAAAAGCCTATTAAAAAGGTAACAGGTGCATCTCATGGGGCCCCCTACTGACCCCGGGCCTTCGGGCAGTGCCTAGTTTCCAAAAGGTCAGTCCGCCCCTGGGTAGGTCCTCATATTCATAGATATACCAACTCATAGTTGGTATATCTAAAGTTGATTGTTTGGTGACCCTTAGAGAAAAAGCTTCAGGGGACTGGTTGCACTAATGCAGGAAGATTGGCAGAGCAATGACTCTGGCAGGCTTATTCCTCTACCCCTAGAGGAATAAAACCTATCTCTCATCCCCTTATTCCTCTACCTCTAGAGTCAGTGGTCTCCAACCTGTGGCCCATGGGCTCAATGTGGCCCTTTGATTGCCTTTATCTGGCCCTTTAATCCATATTCCTCCCACTGATATGAGGCAATATTTTTCCCACTGACACCCAACAATGGGGCACTATTCCTCTGATTTGACACCAATGTTGAGGCACTATTCCTTCCACTGACACCAACAATACAACAATATTCCTCCCACTGACACCAATAGTGGGGTGCCATTCTTCCCATAGACACCAAAGATGGAACAAGTTCTCCTACTAATAACATTAATGTGGCACTATTCCTCATCCTACTGACAGCAGGCACCATGTCTTTTATTCCCTCCCACTCACCACCAAGTCTGAGGCATTGTTTTCTTGCCACAGTCTGGCCTCCCCTAAAGTTTGAAGGGCAATAAACTGGCCTTTTGTTTAGAAACATTGGACTCCCCTGCCTAGAGTTAACAAGCATTTAACCCTAGCAGTGTGAAGGATCCCACAACAAGGGTGCTGATTCTCTTTTTTCTTTTAAAATTCACTGAGTTCGGCTTTAAGCTGCTTGTAGATATAAAAGTGTTTCTATGACAAAGTAGATCTTACCCTTTTTTTTTTTTTTTTTTATTATACCACAATGTTTTCCAGCCAAGTCATCAGGATTAGGTCTGCCAAGTAACTATAATAAAAACTTTTGTTGAACATGTTTGTTTTTTATGGCAGCTTTTGTTATATCTGTTAAGTTTTTTTGTGTTTTTTTTATCCTGTAAGCCTTGTACATGATCTTGAAGATTGCTTAGTCAGATTGCATGGCATTAATGTAAAAAAAAAAAAAACTAGGCTACAGTTTGCATTTATGATTCTGTTTTCTGCCAAAATTTGTATGATTATTCCTGTTGTTGGGAACTCAAAACCTTTATTAAGTATTACTACTTTTTTTTTATTGAGTGCTGCCGTCAGAAGCTGGGTTCCAACTTGGATGAAAAAGTTGCATATTTATAAGTTGCTGAAGCAGACTTGTAGCCCATCACAGAATATTCATAGAACAGGTGATGTCATTGGCCCGGTTTAGAAGCAATAACCAGTCAGTGTCACACTATGGCTAGCCAATACCGTGCACCTGTCCATCCTGGCTAACTAAAGCTCCATAGTTATTGCTGTGCCCGTTTCTGTATGGCCTTTAGGTCCACCATAATTTGCTTTAGCTTCACACACCCTGAAGCTACAGTCCTGACCTAAAGCATGTGAGCAAAATGGCAAACTTTGAATTTCATCAAACTCCGTTTATGGTAAACAGTGTAGTTTTTATGGATTTAGTGGTGGTGCAATGTTTCCTGGAAAGCATTAGATGTTCTCTGATTGATCTCACATGTTCCTCAGAGCTCCTCCAGCTACTTTCATACCGAGCCTATGGTTGGAATCCGTGGATTATAAAGCCTGTCTCTGGTATTTCATTTCAGATCCTGTCTCCGGTATTTCATTTCTGACCTATCATTTGTTTCTTGAACAGAAAGTTGTTCGTTGCTAGAAAGTATTTTTTGTGTCATCACCTCCTCTTAACCCCTGTGCCTCTTTGATTGTGAAGATATAAGCTGCTGTCACCCTTCGTTCTATAACCGCTGTAACAGGCAAGCAAAAAACTCTTCCCGGCTATAAATAGACAGCGACATCTTCTAATTTAAACCTGGCCATAACTCTTGTGTTCTTGTTGGTGTGTCTGCAGAATGTGAAATAGGACAACAGATAGCCAGTCGCTAGGAAATAGTTTCATGACAACTCAGGTGCTATGCATGACTAGACGCATTGATCCAGGAGCTTGTTAAAAAGGAGGAAGAAGGAGCTTATACATACAAGCTGTCTTGATACCATCTAACCAGCCATTAGTCAGACAGTTTTAATGGGATTCTGTTTAAAGGAAGAGGAAAGTCGTATGGCAGGTTGACCGCTTTAAAAAAAATAAATAAATACATTTTTCTTATAGAAACTCTTAACACACTTAAAGTTATGCGAATGGAAAATCACTATTATTATTTATTTTTTATGCTTTATTTATAAGAACCTTTTTCACATAAAATGCGACAGGTGAAAGACATAGAAAAATTAGTATATCATGGTCAGGAAAATACATGGAACTCCAAAGACATGGTGGTAGGTAAATTAGACCCTGTCTAAATTGGCCCTAGTATGTGTATGTATGAATGTGAGTTAGGGACCTTAGATTGTACGCCCCTTGAGGGTTGGGGACTGATGTGAATGTACAATATATATGTAAAGTGCCACGTAAACAGACGGCGCTATATAAGTACCTGAAATAAATAAAAATAAATAAACACCATAAATAAACTGAAAATTATTATTATTATACAGTATTTATAAAGCGCCAATGGTTTGCTCAGCGCTGTACATTACAAAGGGGGACAGAACATGTGACAGAACAATACCAATACAATGCAAAACATAAGGGGATCGAGGGCCCTGCTATTGTATGGAAACGAATGGGTTTCCATACAATAAGTAGGAGTTGCATGAAATTATCATTGTATAGTCACAAATCTACTATGGAAGAGACCCAATGGGAAATGCCGTTCTATATGCTACTTCAACCCAGGGGCGTATTTACCACAAGGCGTTTGCCTAGGGTGGCATTTTTCAGGGGGGGGGGGGCAGCACTGCCCCCCCCCCCCCCCCGGAAGAAGGGACACATGCGGCTTGGGGACCAGGTAGGATCTGAGGCTGTGGACTGCTTGACTTTTGTTTCTGGGGATGTCCAGAGCTGTCAAGGTGAGTATCTTTCTCTCTCTTGCTGGGGGGTGCTGGGGATTTTGTGTTTGCCTCGGGCAGCACAAAACCTAAATACACCACTGCTTCAACCTGCAGTGCCTGTGAAAAAAAAAAAAACATAAAAAAAAAAAACTCTCTTGATCAAAACAACCAAGGTGGGATACCAAGATAATGTATGTAAGCATCTGACCTGGAAACAAAATTTAAAGATCAAAGCCATGTGAAAGTGGAAAAATAGAAAATATAAAAAAAACAACAGGGAAGTAAAATGAGGAGCTACCTACTCCCAACAGCAGCTTGGCTTGACTTTCCATTCTTCCAATTTCCATCATAAATACATTCAGAAGCAGTACAAGGGTAGCCGAGTTTCCAGGTCAACGACTTGAACAATTTTGGTACTTCTGCTGTTAACTTTGAGGATGAATTGCTTCACAGAGACCGGTCAATAATTCTTTAAAAAAAAAAGCATTTTTATATCTTGCTGTCACAAAAGGCTTGAAGTGCTGCTCAAAGCTGGAGTGCTGGGGCTCACTTTCAGGCATATAATTAGTGAAGTTCTTACTTAGTCTTAAAGGCCAACTGCGGGAAAGTTTAAAACTATCCCTTGCAGTGAAGCTACACTTGCGCAGCAAGGGTTAATGGCTCATTTAGTCAAGGGAAGAGGAGAATCTGTTTTATGTACCTGAGCCTCAGCTTCCCATGCTTTGGTGGTGAATTGTGTCCCATCATCATCATGTCCAGTGCAGGACTATGGACCCTGCTCTTATCCTTGATATCAGGACCCTAGATCACTGGATTGAAGGGGAGAAGAAGCTGTGGGGACCAGTCTAACTGTGGGGAGCAGTGGAGGCTCGAGTGAGTAAATCCTTTTTATTTTTGCAGGCTCACTCCCACTTCATGGGGTTGCCCAAAGTTGGGCTTTAAAAGTTAATCTGCTCAAAACTGATTACTCTGCAAATCTTATTACTTTTAGAATGAACAACTGATCACCCACTGACTTGTTTTCAGGCCTTGAAGATCCCTCTTCGAAAATGTAAATTCAGGAGTCCCTGAGTCAGCCTGTGAACATTCACCCGTAATGACAATATTATATTTGTGTCATCTGATTCTTTTAATGGAGGCAGCAAATTCATTGTGCTATGTGAAGTTTAATGCATATAAATAACCTTTTGATATTTTTAGATTAAAATAGTCTGTCCTTTCCTAGGCTTTACAATAACAAGGGTGACGTAAAACCGGCTTTGTTTCTTTTTCATTGATTTTAAACTTAACCTGTTTATTCTTGGATAAAGATCTAGTATTGATTCAGAAAGAAACATTGGGCTTGGCTGGGGCCTTAATGGAATATTTTTAAGCATTGTGTATAAATATCAAGTTTGTATGTTCAGATTACCAATATAGAAAACATAAAGCCCAGTTCTAGAGAAGACAACGTTTTTTATATAGTAAGAAAGGTTAGACCCTCTGTCAGGATTGTATTGTTGTCCATGTCCCTATCCCTCTAAGGCAGATAAACCATTACAAATGTTAAGTCTTCCCAGAATACACTTACAATCCGACAAAGGTTCTTACCAGATGAAAAAACAAAAGGATGGTGTTGGGCTTTTCAAATAATGGCTGTAGTGTGTTCTGCCAAAGGGATTCTCCATCTGAGCCAACTAAATGGGCCCAGTCTTGAATAGTTTTAGGAACAGAACATTGTAGTGTGGTTACATCTGTAGCATGTTTTCTGTAAGATCCATGTCTATCTTTGTGGAATTGGTTATCCTATATCTTGACTTCTTGCAGTCTTGGATGGTGTGATGATTTTGAATGTTGGCTTCTTATCTTCTTGGGGAACCAAGCAGCAACTTGACCTTTCCCTGTTTAGGATTTTTCTTTTTTGGCTTTCCCACTGTGTAGTTGTACACTTTAAATTACCTAATGTACTTTTTTTTTTTTTTTTTTTTACCATGAGCCCAATTTTGGGGACTTCCCATCACTGTCTGTCCTGTAGACACAACAGGAAAGGAAAGTAAAATCTCTCCAAAGTAAGAGAGAAGTTCCCTCTTAAATAACTTTCACTGGAATAAGTGTCTCCATTGAAAAATTTCCCCTCTAATACTGTTCTGGTGACTATTCCAAAAATGTTGGATTTCTTCTCACTTTCTGTCCCAGTGACATCAGTCATCAGTACATATAGAAAGGGTGATTCTCGCTGGTTTCCACGAAACTTATTACTTACAATGTTCTTCTGAGAGCAGTGAGGCTCATGAGGAGTTGCCTTCTGTGCTATATTCTATTTGCAGTTTTCTCTGGAATCTAAGTATTCATGTACCCTACCAAACCATCTTTATATTTCTATTTTTTACTATGACTAAATTGTATGTTTCAGTGAAAGAGCTTCATAAAGAATGAAAAAAAGAGAGTGGAACTTTCTGAAGGGAACTAAGGTTCAAACACAAGGCCTACAGGCTGAATGTGACCCGTCAGGCCAATTCATGTGGCCTTAGCAACTCTCCTGCAGCTGCAGCACCCCCCCTGTCTCTGCTGCCAACTGTTGTCAAGGCGGGGACAGAGAGGAGGACAAAACTCCCCTGCCAGATCCTGAGCTTCTCCATGCAGCTGCAGAGAGGCTTGTCTCTGACCCCTGTCCCCCATCTTAGCAGTCAACTGCACAGAGGTAAGGGAACTAGAATTCCTCCTACAGATCCTGTACTTCTCTCTGTGCAGCCTTTGTCTCCGCATTTGCTGGTCTCAGCATTCAGCTGACTCCAGTCCTCCTGTGGTCCTTCTTCAGACCCAGCATTGTCTGCTTCCTAGCTCTGCACTCAGCTTCTTCCCAGCAGCTGCATAAGGTAAGGGGGTGCACTGTGATGCAAGGGAGGTTGGGGATCTCTTGACATCTGATGTAAGGGGGGTGGGATGCTCTAGACATCTAGTTTTACAGATACAACTGGCCCCTTGAGAGCAGCCATAATCCTGATGCAGCCCACAATGAAATTGAATTTGACACCCCTGTTCTAATCCCATCCCGCTCTTATCAAAAACTAAACAAATTTGGGCTTTTGACATACTTGAATCTGCATTTGGAAAATCTTTTAATGAAAGCCAACAGCGAGAACCTTAGGGGTTCCTCCTGCTGCACTCAAGTTGGAAGGTCAGCTATCACCTTCTGTGGCATTGCCCTGACATTCCTGGCAAGCTTTAAATTACAACAGGTTCTATAGAGATGATTCAGAGATAATCAATTGGAAGAGTTGACTTGGCTCAAAAATGGATGTAGGAAGGCGGTAGGAAATGGGTCCTATTGGGGGTGGTGAGCCACACAGGGTATTTTATTTCAAACGTGAAGTAGTATTTCAGGCATTTGAAGGCTGCTGCTTTTTTTGTTTCCGAGGTTGTGTTGACAAATGAGAATAGGACTCTTGTGTCATCTGCTTGCATTGCTTATATGGCTTTCCTAGATCTGCCACTGTGTTGATTCTTGGTGACCTGGCAATGTTCCGTTGCAGTCAACACCAGGCTACTTGTAGATACTTGTGGCATTACTCATCTTAAGAATTCGACAGGTTACGGAATTCATAGAATTTATGAAGACAAAATACCCCTAGGACCACCTTGTAAAGACAACTTTTCTTGTCTTTGTGCACAGGTCCCATCAGTCAGCCTGTGTTGAGAAGACCTGCCACCCTTGTGATAGATTATGATGGAACAGTTTTTCCCACAGTATGAGAAGTTTGTTATTGATGGCGTAGGTCCTCCTCTGCTCAAGAGTTATGTGTAGGACAATGAGTATGTGCTCCTCTAGTGCTGGCTACGTGCAGTACTCAATGGAATGGATGAGATGGGATTGGCAGCTCCACTAGCCAAGTGTTATGTGGATGGCACAGAGTTTAAGGTGTAGCAACACTAGATCAATATCTGAAATGATTTGCAGGAACCTGGAACTGGCTTCAGTACAGA
This sequence comes from Staurois parvus, assembly GCF_062004578.1. Lineage (NCBI taxonomy): Eukaryota > Metazoa > Chordata > Amphibia > Anura > Ranidae > Staurois > Staurois parvus. The sequence continues at coordinate 5,231,752 of NW_028317827.1, read as the reverse complement.
TTTGAGAAAAAAAAAGGACCCCGAAGGTACATTGTAACCACTTGCCTTCCTGCAGATTTACCCACCTTAATAACCAGGCCATTTTTTGCTATTCGGCACTGCACTATTTCAGCTGGTTATTGCGTGGTCATGCAATGCTGTACCCAAGTGAAATTCATGTACTTTTTTTCATACAATTCGAGCTTTCTTTTGGTGGTATTTGATCACCACTGGGTTTTTTATTTTTTTGTGATATGGATGGCATGGAGGGCACACGCACACCCAGAAATAGAAAGCGACGTAAGAATGCATTGCTTTGCCCAAAGCCGCCGCTTGCCCGCACATCGTTAGCGGGCGGCAAGTAGTTAATAAATTTGCAATTTTTTAAATCTTTTTTTGAACATAATTTTTTTTATTACTATTTTTTTTGTAAATACTATTATCAGTAACATTGTACTACTCTGGGGAGGGGGGTGATCAGGGATTAATTTTTTATTTCCTTACACTTTGCATTGCATGAGCAATGATGAGCCTTGCTCTGCACTGGAAAGCTTGCTTTGAACTGTCATTAATGTTTTACGTTCATGACAGTTCAATATAATCGTGATCTGTGTTTAGCTCCAACATGTCACATGGTATAGAGGGCTGTGATTAGCCCCATGTGTCATGTGAGAGCTGTGGACCAATCACAGCTCAGCAGGAAAAGCAGCAAAGTTTTTATGAATCAGATTGATTCATAAAAGCTTTGTTGTCATTTTGATTGCATGGGGGGGGGGTAGGGTTGTGCAGTGCTCCCCTGTGTTGCACAACCGTACGTCGCTGGTCCTGTAGTTGCCACCCGTTTGCAGTACATTGCGGACGGATGGCCCGAAAGTGGTTGAGGGTGACTTGTATCAAAAGAAATATGCAGGTTTCCATTGTAACCGCCTCCTAATAATGCAAATTGCCTAGCTGTCTCTAAATTATATACTTTTGGAGTCACTGATTTGGAACAAATACGTTATATGGCATATGAAATTAGAATAAAATTAGTTATTTTGATCTCTCTACTTATCATTGACCCAAAACAAGGGAGGTTGTAACTCCTCTCCTACATACTTGTTCTGGGACAGTGGCTCAATGTATAGATGAAAGTTGTTATAAAGGCTTAAGGTTTTTTACCTTCATGTATACTATGCATGAAGGTACCCCCCAATACTTACCTGAGCCCCATCGTGATCCAGCGATGTGCAAGAGTGCCTCGGCTCTTTGGGGACTCTCCATCCACATTGGCTGAGACAGCCAATAAGGAGCAGGAGGAGCCAGGAGCACTGGTAGGGGTCATGAGAAGAGGAGGAACGGGACTATTCCATGCAAAACCACTGCACAACAGAGCAGGCAAGAATGACATGTTTGTTTTTTGTTTTTTTACACGTTGCCTTTAATATCAATTGAAGCTTTTGGATGAGCATGACATCCAATCAGCATACATTTTCAGAAGCAGCTCTGTTATGTAATCATCCTCCGAATTTCCCCAGTTTGTTTCCTTTAAAATGGTTGTAAACCCTTACATATACCCAGTGAAGTGACTGGCCCCAGGCAATACACAGAGATGAAACAAATCCTCCTACATAATTTTTACCTGTCTGTCTGCCTACAAAGTGCAGAATTTAACCGCCTTCCGCTTGCCATATAAGGTAATGACGGGCGCAAGGCGGTTCTCTCGTTCTGGGAGGACATCATATGACACCCTCCCATTATAACCGTGCATGCGTGGCTCCGGGGGCGCGCAGCGTGGCGATCAGCGGATCACCGATCAACAGAAAGAGCTGAAGATGTCGGCTCGGTCATGTGATCAGCTGTGTCCAATCACAGCTGATCGCATGTAAATAGGGAAATGCCGGTTATTGGCATTTCTCTCCTCACGAGCTGTCACGCTGACAGCTCGAGAGGAGAGGAGAGCCAGTAATCGGCATTCCTCAGAGGGGGCATATACACTGATCATCAGGGCACTGATGATCTGTGTGCCCTGATTATCAGTGTAGCCTCAGCAGTGCCACCTGTCAGTGTCCATCAGTGCCCATCAATACCACCTGCCAGTGCCCTCTGTGTGCCATCAATGCCACATATCCGTGCCTACCAGTGCATATCAATGCCACATATCAGTGCCCATCTGAGCTGCCAGTCAGTGCCACCTATCAGTGCCATATTTGAATGCTGCCTTTCAGTGCCCATCAGTGCCACCTACCAGTGCCCTCCTCATCAGTGCCACCTGTCAGTGTCCATCAGTGCAGCCTCATTAGTGCACATCAGTGAAGGAGAAAAATCACTTATTTACAAAATTTTATAACAAAAACTAAGAAAAAACATTTTTTTCCCCAAAATTTTCAGTGATTTTTGGTTTGTTTAGCAAAAAATAAAAAAACCCAGTGGTGAGTAAATACCACCAAAAGAAAGCACTGTCTCAAAAAAAAATATACATTTCATACGAGTACAGTGTTGCATGACTGTGCAATTGTCATTTAAAGTGTGACAGCGCTGAAAGCTGAAAATTGGCCTGGGCAGGAAGGGGGTATAAGTGCCCGGTAGGCAAGTGGTTAAAAAGCTTGTCTGAGCTTTCAGAAAACGGGATGGGGAGCTGAAATTACACATTGCAGAGCTCAGTGAGGAGAGCTCTGAGAGCTGTTTGAAGGGAAGGGACACCCCCCTCCACCAGCACAGAGGAAAAGAGCTGAGGCTGTCAATCACAGGCTGTGTGCTGGAAATCCCTCGTCTTTTTTTCCTGTTGGTGTTGGAAAATTTTGTCAGAAGTGACTCATGCTTATAGTAGAGGAACGAAACAGCAGACAGAAATGACTCTTAGTGCTCTTAATTGAGACAAGTACACACTATAGAGGGATATGCTTTGTTCATATTTCATGGTTGAGGTTTAAAACCACTTTAAGACCAAGTCACCAAATCATTGCATAAGCCTGGCATGTAACCGTGTCGCTCGCTTGCAGCGATATTCAAAGAACAGCAGCCAGTCCATAGGGTGGCTATGACAAAAGTGTTTGCCACCAGCCAGAGCTATACTTTGATACCTGGGCTGTTGCCGCTGGGTTCAAAACGAAATATTTGGAGACCGGTAGCAAAGTTCAGCAACTAGGTAACAGCAGCACAAAATGTTTGCTTTTTGTGTTTTCAGATGTAGTATAACAAGTTGAGCCACCTACCTTTTGCAGGCAGTTTTGAGCCTTTTTCAGCCGAAATCTTTTTCTTTGAAAAGCAACCTGCCATGTGACGCATGGGTTCAAATACACCACATCCTAGACGTGTTCATATTGGTCCTCTGTGTTCATAGTGAATGGAAAAAAATAAAAAAGATGTGCTAGACAATAGACTGACATGCAGATGTACGGCCGTGGGAGTTAGCTGTGATTCATCCGTGTAGTTTTGTTACTAGATGCTGTGTTAAACCACAAGTATGTCTGATTAATACAGGTGAGAAAATCTCAAGTGCAGCTAGCGCCCTATTTCTTTATTTTTTATTTCAACTTTTTTGTACACTATTCTTTTTTTTTCCCCCCACTTTTTTCTGTTTTAAAGGGACCCTGTCTCTTAACACCTGTTAGCAGTTTTTGGTTAATTAGCTGGCACTTTTAAGCCCCATTCACACAGGGCATTTGCCCAGCTCTCCTAAATGCCTTTCCTTCTTGCTGCAGCATTTCGGCAGGAAAAATGCTTGACGCATGTAAATGCATCTATTATTATTATTATTATACAGGATTTATATAGCGCCAATAGTTTGCTCAGTGCTGTACATTATAATGGGAGACAGTACAGTAACAATACAATTCAATACACGAGGGGTTCGAGGGCCCTGCTCCTTGGAGCTTACAATCTAGGAGGGAGGGGATAGTGGTACAGGAGGAAATAGCTGTGGGGGATGGAGTGGTAGGAAGAGTGGAGGAGATCGGCAATTAGCTGAGGGTGGGGTAGGGTTCCCTGAAGAGATGGGTTTTCAGGGTGCGCCTCAAGGTGAGGAGAGTAGGTGATAGTCTGATGGATTGGGGTAGGGAGTTCCAGAGGACGGGGAAAGCCCCGGAGAAGTCCTGGAGACTAGCATGGGAGGAGGAGACCAGGGAACTGGAGAGTAGGAGGTCTTGTGAGGAGCGGAGAGTATGTTTAGGGTGGTGTTTGGATATCAGATCGGTGAAGTAGTTTGGGGCAGTGTTGTGAACAGCTTTGTACGTCAAGGCTAACAATTTGAATTTCATCCGTTGGGCAATCGGAAGCCAGTGGAGGGATTGGCAGAAGGGGGTGGCGGATACGGAGCGGTTGGTAAAGTGGATGAGTCTGGCAGCCGTATTCAGGATAGACTAAAGTGGGGATAGCCTGCGGTGAGGTAGGCTGGTGAGGAGGGAGTTACAGTAGTCAAGTCGTGATATAATAAGGGAGTGAATGAGTTGTTTAGTAGTTTCCGGGGTTGGGAACGGACGTATTTTGGAGATGTTGCGGAGATGGAGTCTACATGAGTTTGTCAGCGATTGGACCTGGGCTGGAAAGACAGATCTAGATGCATTTAGTGTGTATGAAGCGCTTGGGTATACATTTCATTGACTTGAATAATAATTTCTTTTGGCCAATTGAAATGAATTAATGCTCAAGCGCTCGATGTGTCTAGCGTTGACACACGTAAACCCCTGGTTCACATATATGCGGGCCACGTTTTGTGTGCGCACGAGAGCCCATTCCTTTGAATGGACTCCCGTGCCCCGGGACCTGCAGGGAAGAAGTCCCTGCACTTCTTCTGAAAATGCAGCCCGCACGGGAACCTGGATTTCCAGTACGGTTGTGTTTTCCATTGGGGGCGGCATGCGATTAGAACTAATGGCACCTGCCCGCGGGTCCACATTCCTCTGTGCGGGTGGTGCGGCTGCACGGATTTTCATGCGGATCCGCAGCGGTTTTTACCTGCCAAAATGCTGGCGCTCCTGGACTCTGGCATTGGGCTTTTTTCTTCTGCCGCTGCATGCCTATGTGTGCATGAACATATAGGCTAACGTGGAGGAGGGGGGGTGTTAGAGGTAGAAAAAAAATGGCACACAGCCTTAAGAACAGCATTTGTTAACCCTCAGTGTTCATGAGGCCTTAGCTGGAAAACCAGGTATTTGTGATTGGGCAAAGCTCTGAGACTACCTGGTAGGAGGAAAAAGATATTGAAGTAGAGGGCTCAGGCGTGGGAGATCTACCTGCATAGTATTGTGGGGACAGAGATGAAAAACGGGAAGTGAAGGGAGAGAGAATCCTCTGCCCTTTTATATAAAGGATATGTTTACCTTTAGTAACATGCAACATATTACACCCATATTCCGGGTGTAACATATTAGTAATGCAGCCGCCCCGCATTCCCACCTGTGACAGTGAGCGGGGGGATCCTTTCCCAACACCCGCTGTCACAGTTTAAAAACAGCATGGCTGGTTGGGCTTCGCCCACACATCCACATCATTCATTCATGAAACTCTGTAACTTCCATTTGCCACCGAAATGGCACTGTTGAGTGCCCTCCTAGTTCATTGATTCATCCTGCTCTTCTGTAACTGTCTGCTTGTATGGGAAATACGGACAGACAGCTATGCTTAGAGTCTGCAGGAGCCTGAAATTGCACCTGCGATCTGCTGATTGTGGGTACAATGCTCTGCAGCCTCCTAATTAAGAAAAAAAAATGCACTTTTTTTTAGCTACACAAAAATATGCAGTTGTCTTTTTAAAAAAAGTTAACTTATCCTTTAAAACGTATGCGGGGAGAAGAGCCCCAAGACTAAAAGTGCCACAGGTATTCACCTTAACAAAAGCCTGCATTTAAAAGTAAGAATGTGTTTTTTTGGTTTTTTTTGCCATTTCAAAATATTTTGCAATATATGCCCCCTCCACTGCCATATTTAGCACCGTTTGGGGAGGGAGGAGCGGGTACCTGGTTTTGACAGGTACCCACTCCCACTTCCGGCTCAGTTCGCCACGTCACAGTGACCCGGAAGTTCAGCCCCTCTTACTCTGTCTTCTGGGAACTTTCACAGGTCCCAAGAGACTTCCGGACCAATCAGGAGGCGCGACTCATGCATGCGCAGTGGGCACCAGGCTGTGAAGCCGCAAGCTGTCACAGCCTGGTGCCCACAGTAGAAATGCTGGATAGGAGAGAAGGAACTGCGCGGGTGAGAACATCGCTGGACCCTAGGACAGGTAAGTGTGTGTTTTATTAAAAGTCAGCAGCCGCAGTTTTTGTAGCTCCTGACTTTTAATAAACACAAAAAACGATTGGAACTCTGCTTTACTTTTTTAAGACCTGGGCAAAGATCCTCTAATTAAATTTTTTCCTTTTTAAATTCTTATTTGCTTCCTGTGCTTGTTTCTTTCATTTGCTTTTTTTTTTTTTTTTTTATTTCTTTTTCTGGCAATCCATACTTTTTCACCATGTTTTTTGTCTTCTATCCTATAGTGGCTACGACAAACTTAGTGCTTTTTGTCTCACATTCTTTCAAACTTTCTTTTCACTTTTTCTTCCCTCTTTTTTTTTTTTTTTTCCCCTTCATGAATTTTGATTTGCAGCTGTGGTGTTGTATAAGTGGCAAATTTGCAGAATACTTTTTTTTTCATATAATTGTTAAGCATCTAGTTATGCAGAATGCTTTTTATGTTCACAAAGCTTTTTTTGTTTTTAAACAAGTCTTCATAAAAACATGGATGACTTGTGGAAATAAAATATTTATGGAACATTTTCTCTGTTTATACCAGAAAACGAGGACGGGAAAATGGAAAAGTCAGATTCCCTTTAAACAGCAAGCCTTTTGTGTTGGTTATCTTGCAGCATTCAGCATCTAATCTTCAGTTGTAAGAGGAAAAGACGTCACTTGGAAAGTAACATCGATGAAATGGTTGAGGAAGGAAAGAGTATGGTTTGTGAGAGGCACTTATCAGTCGATAGGCCTGACGTAGGTGATAATTTTACTGGAAAATCACAAGACAAATTGTGACTGGGCCTCATTTTTGGAAGGGTGCCCTTCGACACACATTTGGGACAAGCCAACTTGTCTGTAACATTGGCTTGGCTACCTTGGGCTTCTTTGATTGAAGTGGAGCATAATTTTCTTGCATGCCCGTTGATATTTGGCTTTGTGTAGGACACGCTTAGCCTGTAGACTTTTGGTTGGTGTGGAAATCAAAGTGTCTGCCTGTCTGTCTATTCAAGATCTCTTAAAACAACACTGTTGTACTACTGGAGACCTGGGCCACCATGCTATGTGTTGAGAAGAAGCGGGGCTCTCTGGTGTGCTCCTAGCACAAGGTACTAACCTTTGCAGTAAGAAACTGTTAAAAACAAAAGGAAACGGATACTTGCTTCCTACCAGAGCACCGGCTGCCACGGGACCCAGGAGTAAGGTTAGTGTTTTTCTCTCTTAGACTTCCTTTAGACTTCAGTGATTTTTATTTTTTTTGACCAAGCCAGAATTTAACAGTCAAGCAAAATATCGAGTCAGTAGATTGTTCAATTTGGTTTTCTTATGGGTTCATTGTTGACAGTCAATTTGAAGATGGAAAATGAATGAAGGAACATTTTTTTCAAACAATTTTCTAATTGTTAGTAGGTCAAAAAAGTGCCTTGGTACTAAAAATTGATTGGGGCAAAAACAATGTTTAATGTTGAAAATGAGCAGAAAAATGTTGAAATTCCCTGCAAAATTTCTGATACAATAATCAAGATTTCAAATGTTAGATCAAAAGAGTGTTTCGATTTGTTTTTTTTCTTTTCATCTATTTCTAACTTAAGGAAAAAACTGATCCAAAACAATTGAATAGTAATGCTTTGGTGGTCAGCAGGTTATGGTTTGGTTATGATGGAACAATAGGTCCATACGACCTCTCGCTGGGACTTGCACTTCTACTAGAAATAAAGGGCCACCAGCTATTTGCCTGTAAGTCAGACATGCCTTTACCGTGGCCTTCTGCGAGTTGGTTTGTATAATGTCTGGAGGAAAACAAAATATGTTTGGAATGTCTGAACATGCTTTGAACGTTACACATTTATGTATATAGAGGAAGAGCGCTTTCTGCTTCTTATTATCAGAAGCCGCAGGAAATACAGTTAAACTACAAGTTCCTGACAGTTAAATCATTTTGTAGCCACTGCAAATATTTAAACACTTCCATACCTTGACAGAATGTATGACATTTCAAGTTAAAAGGACAACTCCAAGAAAAGCACACAACTAGTGGCGAGGCATTCAGTGGGAATAACTATTTGCCTAGGTTTTATTTTTGCTTCTGAGTTTTATGTTTGGAAGAAAAGAAAACATTTATTACTTTTTTGGCTTTAGTAGCAGGGAGTGAACCCTGCCTGAAACCTGGTGCTGTTTCTATGTGTTGAAGAACCATTGCATACAATGCATTTTGATCTAAAATTGGAGTCTGTGCCATCTATAAAATGATTTTTATTTAAAAGCCATTGCTAAAACTCGTCAAAGTGTATCTAAACCTGAAAACAGAAATGTATTCTATTTCAGTTTACCAGTCCTTTGATGTGGTGGCTATATAGTTTTCTTTTTTTGGATTGTTTTCCTTTCTTTTCACCTGGCAATCCTGTAAATAACACACTTGCTGTCCTTTCATCTCTGCATTCATTTCACTATTGTATCTGTGGAGGCAGGCATGTCTGCCTTTGTTAATCTCCATTATATAGTGGGTTGATTGGACTGGTAGTTAACATAATAAAGAAGGTCCTGTGTGCTTTCTTTTAAAGTCCCACAAAGAAATTAAAAGTCAGTAGCTGCTGACTTTTAATATAAGGACACTTACCTGGCCAGGGATCCAGTCATGTCCTCAACTGAGCTGATTCTTCAGTTGGCTTCAGGTCCAGGTGCCGGCATCTTCAGTAAAGGAAACCAGAAGTGCGGGGAGGAGGGGGCGACTTCTGGCTAAGATTGCTGTGGGGCATCTGTCAAAACCAGGTACCCGCTCTCCCCCCCACCCCAAATGTGGCAGTGGGGGGGGGATGCAGACAAGCAGAACTTCCCCTTTAAGTTCACAGTAAGTGAAAACTAATGTGGTCAGCACATCTAAGGTCTCATAAGCTGCAGTTCAAATAAAGAGGTTCATCTGTACCCCCCCCCCCCTAAAAAAATAAAAAAAAAGTACTGTAGCTGCTGACTTTTGAGAAAAGGACACTTACTTGTCCAAGGATCCAATACCATCCTTGCCCGGCTCTGTTCGTCGCCAGTCTACGGGTCCCTAGCATGTTTACTAAGAGAAGCTGGCTGTGATTGCTTGCAACTTCACTCTGCACCTGTGAATGGTCCTGCTGCCTTGTGGGACCTGCAACCTGTTCCTGAAGTCTGCGGGCAAAATGGGGGGGAGGGGCAAACTTCTGCTAGGATTATATCACAGAACCCCAGCACACAAAGAAACCCTTACAATATATAATCTAAGTGAACATTTGCTGCTGTACACCAGTGTAATACACCAACATAACAAAATATATATTAACAGCACAAATCAAACAAACCTCATTCAATATATGATCTTATAAATAAAAAAAAATATATTATTGTGAAATAACCAATTTAATATAGTGTCCGAAAATTTAATAAATTAATTGTGTCCACAAAAAATATATTTTGCAAAAGTCCTTTCATCCCAGAAAGAATTTATAGTCAAAATAGCTTCTCCCAAATAAAAGTGCTTCTACCATCCACCAGTGTGAAATCAAAATCAACCGCACTCACCAGATGTTGGTGAGTTTTGCGCCTTTTAGAATTTAAGGGATCCTAAACCCCCTCTATATCCTCCAGAACTCCTTATTCGCTTTGCAAGGCTTGGTGATTCCACTCACTCCTCACATGAACTCCACAGCGTTCCAAAAGAGAAAAAAATATATACCATAGTGTAATACTGCTATTACCATGTGTAGTATTATAAATAATACCAGGCCACTCACATGTTAAAGAATGATAAAATGCATTGGTTTAATTGCCTCCATTAGGCGATCATAAATTCCATAAGATCACACTCCAATCCAGAGACCTCACAGCCTGTTGGTTTGCAAAGCAACAGGCTGCGAGGTCTCTGGATTGGAGTGTGATCTTATGGAATTTGTGATAGCCTAATGGAGGCAATTAAACCAATGCTTTTTATCATTCTGCTAGGATTGCCTAGGTGATCTGGGCAGAAATGGAAGAGGGTACCTGTCAAAACCAGGTACATGCCCCCCACCCACCCCACTCCAAAACAAGTGTCAAAAGTGTTAGAGGAAGGGCGAGGAGGCAGGTAAGCAGACCTTTTTTGCTCTCTGGAAACTAGATATTGGATCATTTTATATGCAGTTTCGTTGACTGCCATTCTACCAGCCACCATTAGATGGCACTTAGTAGAAATGGGATTTTCTCAATCAATCGCCAGTTTTTCTTCCTCACTGTGTGGATAGCATATGGGTCAGCACTGTAAGAGTGAGAGAGAGCATATGGGTCAGCACTGTAAGAGTGAGAGAGAGCATATGGGTCAGCACTGTAAGAGTGAGAGAGAGCATATGGGTCAGCACTGTAAGAGTGAGAGAGAGCATATGGGTCAGCACTGTAAGAGTGAGAGAGAGCATATGGGTCAGTACTGTAAGAGTGAGAGAGAGCATATGGGTCAGCACTGTAAGAGTGAGAGAGAGCATATGGGTCAGCACTGTAAGAGTGAGAGAGCATATGGGTCAGCACTGTAAGAGTGAGAGAGCATATGGGTCAGTACTGTAAGAGTGAGAGAGCATATGGGTCAGTGCTGCAAGAGTGAGAGAGCATATGGGTCAGTGCTGCAAGAGTGAGAGAGCATATGGGTCAGCACTGCAAGAGTGAGAGAGCATATGGGTCAGCACTGTAAGAGTGAGAGAGCATATGGGTCAGCACTGTTAGATTGAAAGAGTAAGAAGGGGAGAGAGTGAGTGAGGGTCAGTATTGTTTTGGATTGTTAAAAAAAAAAAAAAAAAAGGCAGTGGCAACCAGGATTTGTCTGCATTTGCTTCACTTTATATATTTGAAAACACTTTACGGTCTGTAAAATATGATGGGGATATACTGATAGCTATGGCGACCAACTGTAGTTTGCTGCCTAGTGGAGATCTGTTCAGGTTTAGGTTTTGATACACATGACATTGAGACTCACACCAATGGTTGTAATGGGATGCTTGGCAGGTGATTTTGTTGGGCCTAAATGCTTCAGTCCTGTACAGGGTTGATGGGTGGGGAAATTTATGGATCGATTGTGCCTCCATGATCTAAATGTTAACATGGATGTTTGAGTCACAGGTGCCTAATGCTTTTATTGCCCCCTTCCAGAAAAGGGGTTTTTCATAGCTGAAGGCCACTCCAACAACATGAACGTTTTATACTCTCTGGATCTAACACTGAGTGAATAAAGGCTAAATATACTAAAGCAGCCCAGAACAGAGGGGGGGGGGAGCATATATTCTTTTGTATTTCATTGCCTATTCTGAGTGGAGTTCTCCATTAAATACTTGGAGGACATACCATGGTTATGTTGTTGGCTCGCCTTAGTTGGGTACCTACCTCCTTGAGGGACTTGACTTTTTTTTTTTTACATGTTTCAGTAGCAAATGGGACTTCGCTTGCTTTGGGGACATTTTGTCTTCCACTTGTGTCTTGGGGGCAGAAAGTGGCGTGAAATGATCCATTTGGGGACAAAGATGGCAATAAATACCTCGTAATTTATGACACCCTTTTTTCAACCTATCCAAAATGAATTTTAAAAAAAATCTTTGCATTTTACTGTTAATTTAGCTGAAGAAGGCACATTCCTTTGGTCAGAGGTGGGAAATATGAATAAGAACTTAAAATTTAAAGTGGACCTAAACCCACCAATTTAATGGTTTCCTAAAATAGTTACATTCAAGACATGCCTTGAACGATAACTTTCACAATTACCAGTGTTCATATGTCCGCTATCAACCGAATAGTCAAGCCATCGAATGGCCAATGTCATAACTGATCGCACCATAGCAATTGCAGATCAAACACAGGGTAAGATGGCAGCTTCCTTGGCTGTAAATTCTAAAGGAGGGTTTAGTTCCACTTTAAATAATTGTGGCCGTTGACCGTTACTTATTCTGTCCAGATGGTTAAAAAAATAAAATGAAGCAAAATCCCCTGCAAAGCTTCTGGGTTTGTACTGAGCCATTAAGTGGGCTGGCAGTTATCACAGCGGACAGCAGCATTTGTGAAGTATCGTTATTTGCACATTAAAATGATTAAGGTTTATTTTTACCTCCGTGAATTACAGCACAGGCCATGGAAAATGGAGTCAGTCTACAGAAGTAGACATCACTTAGAGCTTCCTTGGCAGAGGTTCAATGATCTGAGCTTTTTGGTGTATGCCTAAAATAGCAGAGCTTCAGGGGAAAATTGATTTTGTGTTTTCTTATTAATCCTTTCATTGCAATAGAGAACGAAAAATTGACTGACTTCGTTATATTTTCCCCAAGACTTTCCAATCCAGTGATGGGATGGGTCCATTTTGTGTTGTATTAGATTTCCCAGCATATTTGTCTTGTCTTATGTTCTGTCCCCCTTGCTACTGTACAGCGCTGAGCATACCCTTTGGCGCTATATAAATACTGTATAATAATAATAATATTCTGGTAACTTTCACTAGGCTGTTGGCATTGGTGTGGCTCCTCCAATGAGGTCCCTTGGTGTGAATCTTGGACTGGAGGATCAACATGCAGATTGGCAGATAGTTTACTTCAGCAGAAAGCACATCGGTGATTGCTGATGCTTTGGGTTTTGTGTTCTGCGCTAGGTGGAGCCTACTTACTGGTGCACGCTGACGAAATGCGGGAAACTGCGAATCCTGTGCATTTCCAGCACCGCATTGCAATCTCATGGTATCCATGCAGTCTGCTGCGGGTGTCAATGCTAAATAACGACATCCCGAAACAGATCATGAAACGCAGTTTGATTGCCAGAAATTGGATCGCATGAGTGTGGACACCCATGCCATGCGATGTGATTCAGGTGCAGAAAAAAAAGAGTTTGGATCCATTTTGCTGCGGATGCGATGTGATTTGAGTCATACAAAATGTGTACATTGCCAGTCACGTGTTGTCCCGCACCGCACAAGTGTGAACCTAGTCTAAAGCAGCATTTTCTTCTGAAAGCAAATATCAGCCTTTCTATTACTGTTTATTTATCCATGCCACCAGGACTGTTGGGGCTCACTGTGTCTAATGGTGACTATAAAACCTCCTTTTTTTTTTTTTTTTTAATCTTATTCAGTCAAAATGATCAAGTCCACAATCAAATAGTCACCACGGATTTACACTCAATTTCAATCCAATTTGCTTAAACTGTGTTGATTGGCCAGGGCAGAGCGTTTTAGATCAGTGGGCAGCACTGAGATACTTTGTTTATGAATACGTTCATATTTTGATCGGCTGGATTGGAAGATTTCATGGTGGAAACAGAAATGTGATCAATAACTTGTGATAGTAAATTCCGATCACATCTGGGCTATTAATCGAAATGCATTTCCCCATGTGTGGCATATTGATCGAATGGGTTGTCCACTATAGATTAGATTTATTTTCCGATCTCTTCTGAAAGGAATCATTTTTTAATTTATCAAAGTGAGTATGGACATCATTAGGGAGATTTCTTCTTTTCTGGTCTTTAGCAGGAAGTAAGCAGAGTCTATCCAAAGGAAATATGGAGAGCGCATGCACCGGTGATGTCACTGGCTGCTTCACATTCATGGTGCATGTTTAGGAGGTAATAATGGTACCTATGGGTAAGCCTTATTAAAGGGTTACCTGTAGGAACAAAGCAAAAGGAGTTTACTCCCAGTTCATTTTTTTTTTTTACCTTTAGTAACACTTTAAGATAAAAAAAACCCCTCCCCAATACTTATTCTACCCACCCACCATCCCTAATCACTTAGTTAACTCCTCCACCCGGCTTCAGTACCGCTCCTCCACTCCTTGTTCTCACAGGAAGTGAGGAGTGAGCAGGGCTGTGGTTTACCAGGGCTGTGTGTTTCTATGGACATGCACAGCACGAGTGCATGGGTACCTCCTGAGCACATGGCTTGCTGGGGAGGAAGGAAGAGAAGACCATGCCAGTGGGGACTGCCAAAGAGGAGGTAAAGTACAGCTCTGTGCAATATCATTGCACAGAGCAGGACCTATAACAACATCTTTTTTTTATTTTAACAAAAATAAATAAAAACAGCCTTTATTGTCACTTTAAATACAATTATTTCCTATGGGTTTAGGGTTTTTAAGGGTCCTGATGTGTACCATGCTAAAGATGTCGTCATTAATAAAACCCACCAAAAGTTGGACGTCTTTGTAAGTGGAGAAGCCAGTGACAGGACAGTGACAGACTGCCTTTATATTATGCAGACAGGGGATGTTATGTTTTGTCTGTGAAGCATACTTTAGTGCCATGAGATTAAGTACTGGCTGGGGCTTTTGTCATCTTCTCTGGAAGTGCGGTCTGTCTGCGAGTGTTTGCGTCTGCTGCACAAAAAAAGAAGCTCTTTGTAACGTGTGCCAAGCGCGCTACAAAGACATCCGCGAACAAACGGTTCATTTATTCTGTGTCTCTGGCCAGGTTAGATGCTTCCTGACTGAAACATATCGGAATGAAGCAGAACCTTAACATTGCTGGAATGTTAATTATTTTCCAGTGTTTTGTTCCCAGATTTTTTTTTTTTCTTTATTAATTGAGTGGACTGGTAAGGTGTGGTGGGACTTGTTACCCAATGATTAGGCTATAGGTCCTGGCTGACCTTTTCGCACACACAATTTTATGCATTTTGGTGTTCATTTTCACAAGCTTGCCTGCACCTTGTCATCGGTAGGGTCAAAACATTGAAAGAAAAATTGGAAATAAACCCTTTTGACGAGGAAGTGGCTGCAAGGAGGCTGGAGGAGATTGACCGCTCTGAGATTCAAGAAAAGATGAAAAAAGTGAAAACTGTATTGTATTAAAAATAAAGTGGCAGTTTTATTTTATGCTTAAGGCTTGATTCATAAAGCTAAAAAAAAAAACTAAACCTATTTTTATAAAAGTGACCGTTATTTTCAGTTGTGTCTAATAGCATCTAAAAATATAGTCAGCAGATGGGTAGTTTCTGAAGAAGTGACAACCAAGTTGAGATTCCACTGAGTTACCAGAAAACGCACAGGAGGAGCATGTGAGCTACACCTTGTACAAAGGCATTCACTAAAGAGGACCATACACTAGAAGAATTTAATTTGAAACCTTTTTGTTTTAAGAAGGTTTGTTTGATTTTCTATTCATTAATGGGGTCAAATTAAACATTCACTGTTGACTGCAGTGGTGAGATATTTTGAAGGAGCAGGATGGATTTTTTTTTCTCAAGCAAACTATTTCCAAACATGTTGAAGTACTTTCAAACAACATTTGTAAAGTCATCGAATGTACTGAGAATGTTTGTTCAAAAATGTACTAGTGTATGGCAAACGTAAGAAGTAACGAAACTGGAGATCAGCAGCTTTAAGATACAATAAAACACAGTTTCTCAACCAGGGTTCCATTGAATCCTAGGGTTCCTCCAGAGGTTGCTAGGGGTTCCTTGAGCAATGAGCAATTTCTGCCTCTCAGATAAGTTCCCACTGACACCATTGATCTTTTTAGCTATCTGTAAGAGGGTAATTCCTTCCAGTGACCACAAATGTAAGGCACAGTCTTCCCACTGACCATCACAGTAATGTATCATGAGTTGTAGATCTAGTTGTATTTAGCAGGAGTTCCTTGAGACCGGAAAGTTATTTCAAGGGTTCCTTTGTGTTGACAAGGTTGAGAAACACTGCAATAAAATCTAAAAACACAATAAGAATGCTTGAAGTTTCAGCTCCCTCCATAACTTTTCTAGAGGATTAAGGTCTGGAGACTGGCTAGCCAACTCCATGACCTTAATGTGCTTCTTCTTGAGTCACTCCTTTGTTGCCTTGGTGGTATGTTTTGGGTCATTGTCATGCTGGAAGATCCATCCATGAACCATCTTCAGTGTTTTGCCTGAGGGAAGAATGCTCTCATCCAAGATTTTACAATACATGGCCATGGCCCCATTCATTGGCCCCTCAATGTGGCAAAGTCGGCCTGTACCTTTAGCAGAGAAACAGCCCAAAAGCATATGTTTCTACCTCCATGCTTGACTTTAGGGGTTGGTGTCGAGTTAATGCCAAAGAGCTCAATTGTGGTCTCATATGACCACATCACTTTCTCCCAATTCTTCTCTGAATCATTTAGATGTTCATTGGCAGACTTCAGATGGGTCTGTACATGTGCTGTCTTGAGGAAAGGGACCTTTCAGGCGCTGGAGGATTTCAGTCCATGGCGGCGTATTGTGCTACCAATGGTTTGGTTGGTGACTGTGGTCCTAACTGCCTTGAGATCATTCAAAAGCTCCTCCATGAAGTTCTGGGCTGAGCCCTCATTTTTCCCATGATCATCCTTACCCCATGAGGTGACATCTTGCATGGAGCCTGAGACCGAGGGCAATTAATGGTCATTTTGTATTTCTTCCAACAGTTGTCTCCTCCTCACCAAGCTTCTTGCTGATGGCCTTTTAGTCCATGTCAGCCTTGTGCAGGTCTACATTCTGGTCTACAACATCTTGAGTCCATACGATGGAACCCTGGATGACCAACTGGCTAACGTGTTTCTGGTCATCCAGGGTTCCATCGTATGGACTCAGATGTTGTTTGGATCATACATCTTGTTAGGTTTGACATGCCTGTCTTTTTTTATGTCTATTGTGAGTATGAAACTCACTTTGTTTCTTCAATAAATATTTTAAACGATAATGCACTAGGTCGGTGCGCCCTTTTTCTGTTTCTCCATTTGCAAAAGCCTATGTGTACATGGACATATAGGCTTTTATTGAGTTGAGTTCAGGGGCTTTGGCAAAAAAATGCCAAAAGCTCCTAAACTCCCGTTTAGGAGCAACAGTGCCCTATACTTGTCTAACAGCTGTGTAAGACCTCATGTACACTGTTGCTCCTAAACGCAAGTTTTTTTTTGCCAATGCCCAATGATGAACTCAACTCAATAAAAGCAGCCTCTGTGTTCATGCCTACAGAGGCTTTTACCAGAGTTTAGGGGCAGTTAAACATCCCTCTCCTGAAAGCAGAAGAATCGCATTTAGGAGAGGAATGTTTTGGCCCAAAAACGTGTGTAAATGTTCTTAAGCACTAGTTGCGTTTTAGAGCTTTGGCATTTATTAATTTTAATGTCAAGTACTCTAATACTTGGGCATTTATTTGTTTCACTGGCCAAACACAGGTAAAATAGTAAAAATAGAGTTAAGGTCTATGGCAGTTCCAGTGTATGTAGCCTAAATTGAGCCCATCATACTTAATATTCTACTATGGGTTGCATCTGTTTTAATATGGCGTAGCATCTCTTCAGAATGTTATTTCTCTGTAATGTTGGTGGTGTGTGTTGGAATGGAGGTGTCTCGCCCCTCCTTTTGGCCCTGTAAGTGAGTAAAGCTTTGTCATGTTGTGTTTTTTTTTTTTTTTCATTGCTGAAAGGCTGATTTGTTTTATTGGGCACTTGCTCAGATCAGTTTTCATGATTCAATTTGTGTGGGATGGTTACTTAGCAATGTCCTCTATGAGTGATAAATGCTATTGGCTTCTGCTGAGTTTCAAATAGAAACGATATCTTCTCCATGACCTTCCTCACTGATATTGATAAGATATTCATATAATGAGAATATACATTGTGGGATCTGCTGAATGAGAAAGTATAAAGTGTTTTCGGCAATCACATATTTTGAGTTATAACACGAGGCGAGCGCAGATAATATGGTAGCCGCTAGCACAAAAGGCAAAAGACTATCTACTATTTATATTCAGAATTTTAGTGATTTTTTTTTTTTTTTTTTATGATTTTGTGATTCTATGTGATCTGAGACGTTTTATTTGATTTATTTCACTGGAATATTGTATGAACACTTCTATTCACATAAGCACTTTATGATTGCATTTGTCACTAAGGGCTCGTTCACACTTGACTGTTTTTCCAGCTCTTGCCAAACACCCCTATAGCGTTTGACAAGCGTTGGTCTGGCGTTTGCGGAGCGTTTTTAACACTCCGCAAACGCCGTATGCCAAGCGTTAAAAACGCCCCACAAATATCTATAATGAAGTTTGAATGGTGTTAACGCTACGCAAACGCCCCGCAACCGCGTCGCAAATGCCGGCTGGGCGTTTGCGGAGCGGCACCATAGGCTTGAATAGGAGGCTTCAACTCCTCCTGACTCGACCAGAGGTGTTCATTTTGCCATGATGCTAATGCTCCCGTTTGAACAGCACCATGTGCTGCAATGTGCAGAATTTTCCCAGGAGTTTGGGAAACGGTAAAAACGCTTCCCAAACACCTGTCTGCCGCTTGCTAACAAGGCTAGTGTGAACGTAGCCTGAGGCTTAGCGCCGCACTTACATTTGAAGTTACATACTTTGGGTTGGTGTTGCAGTGGTTACCTGAATTTTTGCTGTGACACACATTTCTGTATGCTTTCCATATCTTTGTTGATGCGAAGGCTGCCATTGCAGACCTCTTCTGAAAATGCTAGTTTCCTGGCTGTTATGTCAAAAAAAATTTTTTTCTTTTTTGAGTGTCCAGTACTTTTAAAAAAGCACACAGAAAACAAATCTGACTTTGCTGGTATGCATGGCTGTTTTGGGTCAGTGACTCACAAAGTCTACCAGGTATTGTGCATTTTCAAAAGCAGATCTGCAATGTGGCTATATTGCACTTAAAGTAGATTTACTTTCTATTAGAAGTCCAGGAAAAATCTAACTAATCCTAAACCTGCTCCCACCCCCATTCTAAGCCCTATACCAGCGATCTTGTGAAGGAAAGATGTGTATACTTGATTATGTTGGGGGTGCCCCAGTCTGGTCACACTATCTACCTAGCAGCCGGCTTCAGTAAAGAGGACATATTGCCAACCACTGCTGCAGATCCAGTGCAGTGATGTCACCTATATGCTTACTATGGGGCATCTGTTGTCCGCTTTCCCTCTTCTACAATGGGAGCCGATCACATGACCGGACCAGAGCGCCTCCCTTACATTAAGTATATACATTTTTTTTCTTTAAAAGGTAGTTAGCATAGGGCTTAGCATGGCAGTAGGAGTAGGTTTAAGCTTAGTTAGGTTTTGACCGCATTTCTACTTTAAGGGGGTCACACACACAACTGTCTGGCCATATAGTTTAAATTCTGGTGTATTTCTTGGCCAGTTAGTCTACAGGTGCGGTGTACAGCCTGTAGAAGTCGATGGCTATACACCGCTTTTCCCATGCATATGCAAGTACTTGTATATCTGGGAGATCTAAGGCACTGCTGCCTCTGATTGCTAGTCTCAGGAGATTTGGAATAAGATTTGGTGACATTACCAAAGTGCTGCTCACCGTTCTCCTTGCTAGATGTGAGAGAGCACATTCACCAAAATGGCCACCTCTACTCAAACACGGTGCGGCATCCGAGGGGGGTGTTCAGGATAGGTTGGGCTCAGAGGAAGTGGACATCTTTCAACTCAGTAGAGCAGAGGTAGTAGCAATACTGGTACCTTTCCGGAGGACAGTGTTAGTTTTTGTTGCAACAATATCCCCTGAATTTGTTTTTTTAACTGAAAGAGTGAAAGAAAGGGAAGACCACAGACTGGGCAGCAGGCCGCAAAGCCGTGACCTAAAGTGATGGGCAGCCCAACCGTTGGCTACCGGAGAGGAGGATTTTGGGTATTGATCTAGCCCCTGTAAGGAATACCGGTTACCATTAGCAATGTCACTTAAAGCTTGTGAAGGAACATCCGTTATTATTACCCCGTTGCATACTGGGATAGTCCCAAAAGCACATATGACCATCCTAGAGATAAGTGGTAATGGGATGACGGTGAGCGCAAATCCATGTGGGGCACCAGTCTGATCACAGTGGAGCACCAGTCACTATATACGGAGTTCACAATCAAGGATTGAGCACCATTGCACTTTATTTCACATACTGGGACTGTGTACTATTACCAGTATAACATATGTATATTGTTTATCACAAATCATTTACCTATTGTCACTAAGTCTATTGCTTGCACAGCCCAAGCGCGGTCTATATGGTATTTACTTAAAATTCTGGTTTTTAACTAGCAATTTTTTTTTTTTTTTATAAAAAAAGTTGAATTTGGCTTTTAACCATTTTTCCTTGTCAAAGGATTTGTATTTTTTTTTCTTCTGAGTGTTGGGATCCAGATAGCTCTGCCAAAGAACAAAGTCAGATCCTAGACCCCCTGAGCTTACTGTGTCCTAGATCTGTGTGCCAAGTGATGCAGCCTTGTCCAGGACCCGTCCCAGCCTGGGGTTGAAGGAGCAGGAGCATTCTGATGAGGCCATCAGTCTTTTCTTTCCTCCTGATGGCATGTTTACACTCTGGACAGGCAGTACTGTGCAAAGCAATTGAGTCTGATGTGCTCACATTCCATTTCCTAGTCCACAGTTTCTCAACCAGGGTTCTGTAGAACCCTGAGATTTCTCCAGAGGTTGCTCGGGGTTCCTGAGCAATTTCTGCCTCTCAGATAATTCCTTACTAACACCTATCTGTAAGGGGGTAATTCTTCCCAATGAGCACAAGTGTAAGGAGCATTCTTCCCACTTATCACATTAACGTATTATGAGTTTATTTCAGGTACTTATATAGCGCCGTCAATTTACGCAGCGCTTTACATATATATTGTACATTCACATCAGTCCCTAACCCTCAAGGGGCGTACAATCTAAGGTCCCTAACTCACATTCATATACAAGGGCCAATTTAGACAGGATCCAATTAACCTACCAGCATGTCTTTGGAGTGTGGGAGGAAACCGGAGTACCCGGAGGAAACCCACGCAGACACAGGGAGAACATGCAAACTCCAGGCAGGAGGTGCCGTGGCTGGGTTTCAAACCAATGACCCTAATGGTGCCAGGTGGAAGTGCTAACCATTTAGCCACTGTGCTGCCCATGAGTTGTAGATCTAGTCATTTTTAGCAGGGGTTCCCTGAGACCGGAAAGTTGGTTCCTCTGTTGAAAAGGTTGAGAGAGGCTGTCCTAGTCTAAGGACTGCATCTGGTGTGAATGTCAGCATAGTGGCTAAATAGTTAGCACTTCCGCCTGGCAGTACTAGGGTTGTTGGTTCAAATCTCAACCACGGCACCACCTGCCCGGAGTTTGCATGTTCTCCCTGTGCCTGCATAGGTTTCCTTCGGGTACTCCGGTTTCCTCCCACACTCCAAAGACATGCTGTTAGGTTAATTGGCTCCTGTCTAAATTGGCCCTAGTATGTGTATGTATGAATGTAAGTTAGGGACCTTAGATTGTAAACCCCTTGAGGGTTAGGGACTGATGTGAATGTACAATATAAATGTAAAGCGCTACGTAAATTGACGGAGCTATATAAGTACCTAAAATAACTAAAATAACTAATAATGGTGGGCCCTAACGCATAGACAAGGCAACAGGCCTTGTTTTCTTTCAAGTCCGTTCTCACTACTGTGCTGCGGTGATGTGAACTGAAAATACGGCACATAGTACAACACAATCCACCACATCACACAGCGCTGCAGCTCGTTTGTTGAGATGAAATACATGGCAGCATCGTCAAGGTCATTAATACAAGTCTGTAGGACTAGCACAAGACCTATATGTTAATACAATGAACAATAATAATGTTTTCATTGAGAGATGCTCATTAAATTCAGCCCAGCATCCTGTTTATTTTGCAATCATTGGAAATACATGGCATGTTTTGTCTTTGTGATACGGAGACAAACGGCTATTGTAAAGCCACATGCCTCAAGTTATGCATAATTGTGTATGCAAATGGTTTTTTTTTCATATACATTTATGTACGCACAGGAAATTCAATTATTCCTATTATTCTGAGAAAATTGTTTCCTCTGTCTGTGTTTTCATTTTCGGCTGTATTTTTTCATGTTTACCATAAAGCTATGTTCACAGTCCTGCTGGGGTGGAATAATAAAGTGTCCTAGTAAGGGAAGTTTTCCTGGAGAAAAGGCTGCTTCTGGATCTCTTTAGTTCTGGCTACATGGCAGTAGGTCTTGTGATATCTGCTAATGGGGAGGATCGGCATGAAGAGCGGCTAATCCTTCTCTTGAGCAGAAAGAACATGATTTAGGCCTTGCTGCCTGCCCCAGCATCCCTTTAGAGTGACACAGAGTAGAACTATAGGCAAACCTCCCCCCCCCCCCCCCCCCCCTTTTTGGATAGAGCAATGGAGTGTTATAACACGTCAGATTTTTTTTTTTTTTTGCCAGGTTTTTTTTTTGTCCGATTGCAGAGATTTGCCTTCACTTCCTGTCCCGTAGCAAACAGAAAGTGAGAGGAAATCCCTGCAAATTAAGGGAATTCCTTGGGAACCCCCAGGTCACCAGAACTAGTGTCCCTATTGGAAGATTTCCCCTCTATTACTTTTCTGGGGACAACTCAAAATTTATTTTCTTTTACTTTCACTTTCAATTATAATGGTAAACAAGACACATAGGCGGAATCTTCTTAACGGGATCACAGACGGCAATAAAAATTGAGTTCTGCACTCCGTCCAGAATTAAAGAAAAAACGTTTTGCCTTCAGTTATACATTAACTGGCCTATTATGCCCAGGGGATGGGAAGGTATGCCTAATCATGTGATCACTGTGACTGGCTGACAGAGTGGTCACATGATTGGGAGCTGGTCCTTGTTTGTTAAGTCCGAGAGCTGTGTTTGACAGCTCAATCTCTGTGCTGGGAGTGTGCAAGAAGTGTGCAGTTGGCACGGAAACATGTGCCGTCCATAGATACGACATGTGGACGTTAAACCTCACCTGCTTTGCCGCTGCATGCATACATTACATGGATAGCATAGGGTTAAAATGCTTGGCTACTGGGTCAGCACTGGAGGGAGCCTGCAGCAGCATTTTCTCTAAGAAGGTACATACTGTAGTTCTGCTCTTCTAATATTCTTCAGCAAGTCAAAGATTACTTGGGCCTGTAATGTAAGCATTTTTAGGGGAGTCTTTTTGTGTACATACATGCACATATTTGAAGCATTTTTCATGTGATTTCAAACTTTTTATACTTTATTTTTTTTTTTGGGGGGGGGGGGGGGGGTGTTTAAAAATTGATTTGGTGTGAAATGGGACCTTGTGTTAACATTTGTGTATTGTTCTAATTTAATTTTGAAGTATTTTAAGTTGCTGTATAAATATTATGGCATTTAATTTGTTGGCTATTTTTCCTTCTTTCTAGAGCTGTACAATGGTGGATGGTGGTATGATCCTTCCTCTGCTCATAATGGTAGCCTTTTCATCTCCTAGTATAGAAGGTAAGTTAACCAATCAACTTTATTGCTGAGTATTCTGCTAAGTTCAGACAGTTTATCCTTTGTGCTGCCACAGCCGCTTTTGCATCCATTTATTTACATGTTAACAAAATCATTTTAGGCCTGAAGATTACATACAACCTCCAAAACATTATATATTTTATAGAAAATAAAATAGTAGTAGTTCCAATTTTTTGTGTCACACAACAATTGAGCAGCGGTTTTAGGAAAAACAAAATTTCAGTAAAAAGTTAATTTTAGGGCACACAAAGGCAATCAATTTTTTAATTTTTTTGTAAAATATAAAAGATGAAGTTATGCCAAGTAAATGGATACCCAGTATGAAAGCCCAAACTGACGTCTTGGAACTTCAAAGGGCTGATTGGACCTTTCCTGCCCCCCTGGGTAACCGTGCCAAGCCAAATATGAGGCATGAGTCTTGTGCCCACCCACAGACAGAAGCACTGGGCATTTCACTCCCAGTGGCTAATCAAAACTGTAGAGCAACAAAGGAGCATATGTTCTGCTGGGGATGAGGGCAATTAAATGACCCATTTGCTCTTCCTTGCATGGGCAAGGTACAGGTTAACTTTGATTACTAAAGAGGAAAACCGCTATGTATGGAAAAGTGTCAGCACCCATAAAAAGAAATCGAAGATGTGCAGTTCTAATAAACTCCCAAAACAATTCCAAATTGCAATTTTTTTTTTTATTTCATTTTTTTTTACCAGATTTAGATTGCTTTAGCCCTGTTTTTCTTTGTCACGTGTCTTTTTTCCATCACTGAATGATTCAGATGGTGTACACTATGCCTCTCTTGCTTCATATTTTATTTTTTTGGCAGGCAAACGTTTTAGATCTTCATTAGTGATATGATTCGATTTACATTTATGTAGGAACTAGTCTGAACAACTAAATGCTTCTCACACCCTTGTTACATTATGTTCATCTCCAAGTTGTTTTAAATATTTAAAGCACGTACCTGTTGTGTTAACCCAGTAGGGGATCCTTGTTGTAAACTGAAACAGCCTCAAAACCTGAAAAAATTATGTTCCATGTAAAGAAAAATGTATTATTCTGGACTGTTGTGCGCAAACCTCTGAAAACAAAAATTATTGAACAGAAAAAAAAAATGTAATAAAAAGTATTGCAGTCAGATTCCTTGTTTTATTTTCAGAGATAACTTGAGTAGTGTTCTTGCCTTCCCCATTCATGGCCGAGGGAAAATTAGAAATGAGCAGATTGCCATGAGCCTGATAAAATACAAAATGTTTGGGCTCGTTCACACCAAAAATGTGCGTTACGGTACAGCCATTCGGAGTTTCAGTGGAACTAAACCCTTCCTATCCTTTAAAGAAAAGGAAGCTGCCATCTTAGCCTCTGTTTGATCTGCAGTTGCCATGGTGCTGCACATATGATCTATTATGGCACCTACCATTTGATTGTGAAAATGCACCAATATCGGTATCGGTGCCAATATCAAGTATTTTCACGAGTGCTCGTAGTTGTGAAAATGCTTGCGATACCTGAAACCGATACTTTGCGTTGTGATATGTGTCAATACAAAATGTATGGTCGCAAATTGCACCGCAAAGAATAGCATGCAATTTGAACAGGAATGCGATTCCTGTCCAAGTTGCATTTGTTTTCCCCACTGCTCCTGTGTGATCCCAGGCTTATCACAGAGGAGTGATGTGGGAAACCTCCCTGCTCCGATCCCATACTGTCATGCCTGCAATGAGAGAAGAGAAAGCCGCAGGGATTTTAAATCCCCAGACCTCTGAATCGGCTTTTTCTCCTCTCTTTGCAGGGATGGCAGTACAGGCTAGATGGCTTCTGATTGGTCAACATCTCTGGCGGTACTAACCAGTCAAAAGCCATTTTGGCCAAACTGTTATCCCTGCACTGAGGGGAGAGAAAGCCGCGGGGATTTCAAATCCCCAGCTTTTTCTTCTGTGACCATATGGGATTGGTGCAAGGAGGTTTCCTGCACCGCTTCTGTGTGAACTCAGGTTATGGTAAGTCTGGGTTCACACAGGAGAAGTAGGCAAACTGCATGCAATTTGGACAGGAATTACATTCCTGTTCAAACCGCATGCTATTCTTGGCGTTGCAAATTGCGGCAATACATTTTGTATTGATGCAAATCGCACCGCAAACTATCAGTACTTGGTATCGGCAAGTACTTGACTGAAAGTATCAGTATTCCTTCTCACCGATCCAAAAATTGTACCGGTGCATCCCTACTGTAAATGAAAGCCAACAGCTGATCCCTGGGTGTCTTTAAAATCTTTATTAGTCACAGGATAAAAATGTAGTGTTTTGCCTCAGTGTATGCGCATTTCAGCTCATTGGGGCCTTAACAACTTACCGACCAGCAACAGTACATATCCTACGGCTGGGTGGCATGTGCAAGTAACATATGTCGTACGTCATTTTGCCTGCTCTGCTTCAGGGGCGTGCGGCTCTATGCGTCCAAAAGATTAGTGTCAACAAAGCTGTTAAGAATAAATTCATTCATAACAGCTGTGTTTTCTATGCTGTAATTGGCCCACATATTACCTGGGTCAATCACAGCACCCTGTTCTGTGTGATTAGCTGTAGCCAATCACAGATCAGTAATGACCACAGCTGCCATGAATGTAACTCATTCATGACAATTGAAAACTTTGCTGTTGCAATGATCTTCATTATAACAGCAAGCAAAGTGTAAAAAAAAAAAAAACACTCTGATCACCTCCCATAGTAGTACAGTGTTACTATGGTGACACTGAACTACTCTGATAAAAGTATGTGAAAAAAAAAAAATGTGAAAAATTTTTAAAAAAAAAGTTTAAAAATGATTTTTTTTTTTTTTAAACATATTGTCACCAGTGTCCCTGATCAACGCCACGTCAGTCATATTGACAACCCACAATTTTAGATTTACTTTTGCATTCACCTTCAGTTGTAACGGTAAACCGGACAATTAAGGGGGAGAAACCTATCTGACAGGGGCACAGACAGTGATAAAAACCTGACCGTTGTTCTAATCCCTCTCTACTTCATTCGATACTGAAAAAAAGTTGCCTTAGCTATACTTTAAAGTGGCTCTAAAGGCTTAAGGTTTTTTCATTCTATGCATCAAGGTAAAAAAACCTTCTGTGTGCAGCAGCCCCCCCCCCCCCAATACTTACCTAAGCCCCCTCTCGATCCAGCAATGTGCACTGGAGTCTCGGCTATCCTGGGACTCCCTCTCCTCATTGGCGGAGACAGAAGCAGGAGCCATTGGCTTCCTCTGCTGTCAATCACAACCAGTGAGCCAATGAGAAGAGAGAGGGGGCGAGGCCGAGCCACGGCTCCACGTGTGAATGGACACACGGAGCAGAGAGCACGGAGCAAGCTGCTTGGTGTTGGGGCGCCCACCAGGAGAGGGAGGGGCCAGCAGCGCCGGCAGGGGACCCGACCACTACACACAGCAGCTAAGTATAACATGTTTGTTATTTTTTCTTTAAAAAAAATTAACCTTTAGAATCACTTTAAAGTCAAAATGTAATGGTGAGTATTTCCCTTTTTTAAAAAATGTTTATTGTGCGCTCAAAGAAAGTTATCACCAAGTATGGAGCACAGTGGTCTATGTAGTTGGATAGAAAGGGTCTCATATTAAGCTGATCACTCACATTACACTCTGATTGTACAATCTAATTTAGGTCTACAGAGAACTACAGTATTTTTCGCTCCATAAGACGCACTTGACCATAAGACGCACCTAGGTTTTAGAGGAGGAAACAAGAAAAAAAATATTCTGAACCAATGGACTACAGACATGGTATATGAAATGACCAGAGACTGCGGATGTACTACAGGAGATGACCAGAGACTGCGGACACAGTACAGGAGATGACCAGAGACTGCAGACATAGTACAGGAGATGACCAGAGACTACGGATGTAGTACAGGAGATGACCAGAGACTGCGGACGTAGTACAGGAGATGACCAGAGACTGCGGACACAGTACAGGAGATGACCAGAGACTGCGGACACAGTACAGGAGATGACCAGAGACTGCGGACACAGTACAGGAGATGACCAGAGACTGCGGACACAGTACAGGAGATGACCAGAGACTGCGGACACAGTACAGGAGATGACCAGACCCTGCAGACCTTTTGGGAGCGGGTACACGAATTTGACAGGTACTCGTTCCCACTTCGCCTCTCTCACTGTAGTCTTCGGGGACACGTGAAAGGTCCTAGAAGACTACGGGACCAATCGCAAAGCGCAGCACTTCTCGCGCATGCACAGTGGGCACCCGGCTGTGAAGCCGCAAGCTGCCACAGCCGGGTGCCCACAATAAAGATGTTGGCACCAAGGAGAGAAGACGGCTGATGAAACCAGCAGCGATGAGGACATCGCTGGACCGTGGAGCAGGTTCTGCTGCACAGAAGAGCCAAGCTGCCGGCCCGGTATTCTACCACGGCAGCGGCGATGGGGGGAATACCGGTCCGGCCGCTCCATAAGACGCACAGACATTTTCCCACAATTTTTTTGGGGGAAAGTGCATCTTAAGGAGCGAAAAATACGGTATGTACCAGAGGCCTGATTTAGATAAAAAATTGATTGGATAATTTGGATAGGTCCTAATATCACTTAGTTGTTAGTAATATCTGACTACACAATCTCCTTTAGACTTACTGTGTATGAGAGCTATTGATAAATGTTGTTGATTTGAGAAATCCACTCTGAAATGTCATCTCTAAAGCCTGGTACACACAATGAGAATATCGGACGAATGATCATCCGTATTTTTTGGGGGATTTTTGCATGCTAGTCTCATATTGAAAACAAATCGGTTACTAGAGTTCTGAAAATTCTCAAAAGACCAAGTACAGCTTCCTGCGATGATGTAGTTGTCTTGTAATGTGTACTTTAATTTCTGAGCATGCGTAGTCTTGGCCACTCAATTTTTTTACAGACAAATGCTGTACTGGCTAAACAAAAATCATTTGTTCCATTATCTTACTGGAAACATTTTCGTGCTTGGCCCTTCGGATATTTTCGCATGAACTGTCATGGTCAGTTCCCGAAAGCTGTGGTCTAAGGATCAGGTTATCAAACAATCACTCTGAAAACCTTTTTTTTTTTTTTTTGTCTGATTTTCTCATCGTGTGTACCAGGCTTTATTGGTCAGATTTGGATGACTTTTGGAAAGTTTGATGAGCAATCGACAGCTCAAGAATGTACAGTGAACAAATTCAATATAAATCCACGTACTAGAAAGCATAGTTTAATAAGCATTTATTTATTTTTTTTGCTTTCTTTTTCATTTTTTTTTTTTTTTTTTTTTAGTTCTGCAGATAACCTTGGTCGAACAATTTGTTTTGTAGAAGAAAGGGTTAAATAAACCAAGATTATGGCTGTAAATTTCACAAAAGCTGGGCCTTCTCTTTGTATTTTTACGTATTTGAGATTCCAGGTCATGGAGTGTTTTAATGTAGTGCGCAGCGCTGTGAAGGATGATGGTGTTTTATAAATAAAGCTTGGTAATAAGGCAACAACTCTGCAGAGAGCTGGAGAGAGAGAAAACCCAGCCGCCCTCCCCTTAGGCAAGTCATGCACCTCTCTCGCTCTCCCCGCTGGTATTGTTGTGGCTGGGCTGAGCTTGGCTGAAGAAAAATAAGGGTGATTTAAACAGATGAGCATACTTTATGTGGAAGGATAGGGACACATGCTAGTTTAAAGCTGTATTAAATAGAAAAACAAGGTTTATTTACTGCAGCTTGCTAATCATTTAATATGATGGCTGCTTTAGTTTTCTTTTTTGGGGAGCTTTTTTCCCCTTTTATTTTCATCTAGTAATTCAGCCAGTAGTACACTTCTTGTCTTTAACTGGCCATACATGGTTCAAAATTTGTTCAGTTCAGCAGGGATCGGCCGAGATTCGATCCATGTATGGGCAGGCTGATTGTACCCAAGTTGATCCATCGATCGACTTGGGTACAACCAGCCTGCCGGATATGTTTAAATTCGATTGCTGCCTGCAGATCTAGCTGGTAGCAGTAATAATTGTGTTCTGCCAGCCGGGAAGGCTCCCCATGCTGGCAGAACACATTAGCTCTGAGTGAGGCATTGCCCCATCAATGCTGACACTGTTGATGGGGGAATTGAGCGATTTTCTTTCTTTCTACCCATGTTGGAAGGATAAAAAATTGAGTCATCGATGGGCTACTTTAGGGTGTCTCCACTCCACTGGAGGAGCAACAAAGACAGCGGCATGGTCAGTCTGGAGAGTGGATAGTGTTAGATGCGTTAACAAAGTAAAGGTAGCGCTGTCACCTCTTTTCACTTGGGGACAACAGGTCTGGAATCTGTCCTGAGAGTGAGTCTCCAACAAAGATTCATTCAGCTGTGTATAGGGCCATTCAGCAGCCTACATCACAGGACCTGGTTAATGCAGGAAACAATGGACTCTCTACCTCCTCAACTTGTATAATGATGA
Source organism: Staurois parvus (assembly GCF_062004578.1). Lineage (NCBI taxonomy): Eukaryota > Metazoa > Chordata > Amphibia > Anura > Ranidae > Staurois > Staurois parvus. The sequence goes on along the minus strand of NW_028317827.1, from coordinate 5,201,899 downwards.
TTGGTTGATATTTGGGACAATCCGTTCCATCCTTTGATTTCAGCAAGAGATGGGGTTATACAGTTTTTAAAATTGTGCATTGTTATTCTCTTAGTTCAGCCAGAGTAGGGAGGTTCTCGGCTACCTAGTTTACGGAGTGTTGGCAAGATTTTGCTCTCAGTGCAGACTTCTCTATGTCTTCTGGACTTGTCTAGCTATTCACGACTATTGGGTGCGGGTCCTGCACTCCACGGACTCTAGCTAAATAGAAATTGATAGTAAACCATACTCTTCCATTATATACCCTGTTCCAAATTATTATGCAAATTCTATTTAAGTGTCACAAAGATTAAATATTTTATTTTTCAGTGTAACTCATGGATGGCATTGTGTCTCAGGGCTTTTTTGATCACTGAAAACAATCTTGGACACCTGTGATATAATTAGATTGGCAGGTGAGCCCAATTTAAGAAAAAACTACTAAAGGACGGCGTTCCACATTATTAAGCAGAGCACCATTTTCAAGCAATATGGGGAAGAAAAAGGATCTCTCTGCTGCCGAAAAGAGTGAAATAGTTCAATGCCTTGGACAAGGTATGAAAACATTAGATATTTCACGAAAACTTAAGCGTGATCATCGCACTATTAAGAGATTTGTGGCTGATTCAGAGCACAGACGGGTTCGTGCAGATAAAGGCACATTGAGGAAGATTTCTGCCAGATCCATGCATCGGATCAAGAGAGCAGCTGCTAAAATACCATTACATAGCAGCAAACAGATATTTGAAGCTGCTGGTGCCTCTGGAGTCCCACGGACATCAAGGTGTAGAGTCCTCCAGCGTCTTGCAGCTGTACATAAACCTTCTATTTGGCCACCACTAACCAATGCTCACAAGCGGAAACGGCTGCATTGGGCAGAAAAATACATGAAGACTAATTTTCAGACAGTCCTGTTCACTGATAAGTGCTGTGCAACCCTGGATGGTCCAGATGGATGGAGTAGTGGATGGTTGGTGGACTGCCACCCTGTTCCAACAAGGCTGCGATGTCAGCAAGGTGGTGGTGGAGTGATGTTTTGGGTCGGAATAATGGGAACAGAGCTGGTTGGGCCCCTTTAGGGTCTCCGAAGGTGTACAGATGACCTCTGCAAAGTATGTGGAGTTTATGACTGACCACTTTCTTCCCTGGTACTGAAGGAAGAACTATGCTTTCCGTAATAAAATCATCTTCATACATGAAAATGCACCATCTCATGCTGCAAAGAATACCTCTGCATCAATGGCTGCTTTGGGGATAAAAGGAGAGAAAGTCATGGTGTGGCCTCCATCCTCCCCTGACCTCAATCCTATTGAGAACCTTTGGAGCATCCTCAAGCAAAAGATCTATGAGGGTGAGAGGCAGTTTACATCCAAAAAGCAGCGCTGGGAGGTTATTCTGACATCTTGCAAATAAATTCAAGCAGAAACTGTCCAAAAACTCACAAGTTCAATGGATGCAAGACTTGTGAAGCTGCTATCAAATAAGGGGTCCTATGTTAAAATGTAACGTGACCTGTTAAAATGTTTAAAAAGTTAAAATATTGTTAAAAGTTTGATTGAAATAGCTTTTGATTTCAGTAAATATGCTGCAAACACAACAAATGACAATTTTCAGTTCTTTACAATCTATAAAGTGTTTTGAAATTTACTGTGCGCAATAATTTGGAACAGTGCATTGTAAGTTTTTTTTATGTTTAAAAAAAAATATTGTTATTAGGAGATTTGTTCACTAAAATTTGAATTGGACTCTTAATAGTTGATAACATGAGAATTATGCTGACTGTTATTTACATCAATTATTTAGGTAAATGAAAAAAAATATCATTTGCATAATAATTTGGAACAGGTGTATAGAATCATGTACAACAGCAGAGGATGCCCTTCCAAATTTGATAAAACGTGGTCCCCATTGCTTGAGAACCCTTATACTGCAATTATGACTTCCTTTTGCGTTCTGCTTCAGAGGGTAGGGCATTGCTTTACATATTGGGGTCCTTCTGTAAGTGTTCCTCTTTCCAAATTACATTGAATTTTACCCAGTTTCCCTCTGGAGGCTTCCTATGAGGCTTGTTCTCTGTTGTTGAGGGGCTTGATGCTTTGTGGTGGAACTTTTCTATGTGGTTACAACATGTGGTATAGTTTATATAACTCTGGGGGAGTGATGTATCCTCTTTTACACTGTTGGTGATTCTGGTGAGGGTGGTGTACAATTTATTTTTTCTTTTTTGTAAATGGACTTTGCAGTTTTGTGTTGATTTTTTTTTTTATGTTCTTTTTGAAAACTCAAATAGAATGTATTACATTTTTTTAAAAAGGTAACATTTTGATAATTTTTGATCGAAGGATATCTGGTGGGAGGGTGCTGAGGAGGGCACCGACAAAGCAAATTTTGGTTGGATTGTCAGTAACCAGCCAAAATTTGCTCAGTGTATGGCCAGCCTGAATAAGAGTGCTGACTTAATACAAAGCACTCAGATTCTCCCACATCTGTCCCGTAAATAAAATCATAATTCCTTTCACATATGGTCATATTTGAAAGGGAGACCATTAACTTTCCATATTCCATGGATTGTGAGAGAAATTGTTAGGGAGGCGGCGGTTGGAGGTAATGTCAGAAGGAGGAGATACTGCCAGAGCTATGATTGAGGCCTGATTATACAATGTATTATGGCTCTTTGGAGGTTATCTTTCCCTTATTGGTTGCTTGGAGTCAAGTATACTTTGGCACTTATGGGTTGCCCCTCCACTCATCCTAGGATTTTCAAGCTTTTATCCAGCCATATCAACAGATTGTACAAGGAAGTGGATTCCTGAAGAAGCAAGCGCGCTCTATCTATCCTTCTATCTCTCTCTCTCTCTCTCTCTCTCTCTCTCTTATCTATCCTTCTATCTATCTATCCTTCTATCTATCTATCCTTCTATCTATCTATCTATCTATCTATCTATCTATCTATCTATCTATCTATCTATCTATCTATCTATCTATCTATCTATCTATCTATCTATCTATCTATCCTTCTATCTATCTATCCTTCTATCTATCTATCTATCTATCTATCTATCTATCTATCTATCTATCTATCTATCTATCTATCTATCTATCTATCTATCTATCTATCTATCTATCTATCTATCTATCTATCTATCTATCTATCTATCTATCTATCTATCTATCTATCTATCTATCTATCTATCTATCTATCTATCTATCTATCTATCTATCCATCTATCTATCCATCCATCCATCCGTGTGTTTCAAGTATTTATATTTGGGCATGGTGCCCTTATAGTTTTACTTGTTTTCATCTGGTCAATAGATAATTGTGAACACACCCAAAGTAAACCCTATGCAAACCTGTGGAGGACATACGTTCACTCCTGAATTATGGTATGCAGTTTATTTTCGAACTATTGTCCATAATCCTGGGTTGTCTGGATTATGCTGCTCTCCTGCCCATGCCTAAACCATTCCCCAGATTGCAGCATATTCAGTCCAGGGCCATCCTATTTATTATGTATATAACGACATGCAGCGCTAAGATAGATATTGTTATTCATAAATCCATACCAAAATGTTATAAGCAATGAATGAAAATGAATAACAATAAATGAATTAATAAAATGAATAACAATATCTATCTTAGCGCTGCATGTTGTTCTATACATTGTACATAGAAGGTTCTGAGGTTGTTACCTTTCATGCCAGCTGCGCCACCCTTATAGATCTAGACCTCGGTTTTCCTTATTATTTGTTTTACCATCCTATTTATTGTCACTGACCTAGAACAAGTACACTGTATTGCCAAATTATTGAGTTCAAGTGTAGAGTTAATACTACAACATACAGATCTATTTTAGAGAATTGTGTGCTTCTTTCCTTGTAGCAACAGCTTGGAGAAGAGCCTTTTCTGTTCAGGCATGGTAGTGACCATGTGCACAAAGCCATCTCCATGGACATGGTTTGACCAGTTCAGTGTAAATGAACTTCAGTTGTCTGTACAGAGCCCTCACCTCAATCCTATAAAATACCTTGGATGACCTGGAATGACAATTGCATGAGCTAGAAATTTTAGGTGCAGGTCATAAATACTAACTCTTGTATTTCACACTTTGACACTGCCAAGGGTTAAAATCTAAATACCTGGTGTATCAAAGTTTAAGAAAAATCTTATAATGTACCATATTTTAAATGAAAGGATTGAAGGCGATTGCTGAGTCTTTGAATACATGGAGATTTCTTTGGTTTTGTTTTGTTTTAATCTACTGATTCCTCTCCATAGATGAGGAGCTGAAGGTGAACTCCGGTCAGTACAAATGTGTGTGCGAGGGGATCTCATGTGGCAGTGGAGACCGCTGTTATGGGCAGCAGTGCTTCTCCTCACTTAGCATAAATGATGGCGTCTTGGTCTATCAGAAAGGCTGCTTCCAAGTCTACGAACAAGGCAGAATGACGTGCAAGACCCCTCCGTCTCCAGACCAGGCTGTGGAATGCTGTCAGAGTGACCTCTGCAATATGAACATCACAGCGTTCCTGCCAAGTAAGGGTAATATGAACAGATACTCAAAAAACAGGAACATTAACTTCAAGTGAATTAATTTATATTTATATAGATTTTCTTTCTTGTATTTTCAGAACAAAATAAATTGTTTATTTTAGTCCAATTATTGTTTAGGGAAATATTTAAATGTAAATAATAAATATTTGTGATTTCTTGGTGTCGGAGCTGTGGTCTCCTTTTCAGTTTAATCTCAACTGCTTTGCTGAAAATGTTTACAGTGCCCAGTAGCTTACACTGAGACAATACACACTGAAGGAGTCAGAGGAGTGACTGTTCTCTTCCTGCTTTGTATGATCCTGTGCAAGCTTTAACTTAGAGGGAGACAGTCTGAAAGCAAACCGCTACTGCTGTGATCTTTTTCTTAGAATACCCATAGTCTAGTAACTCTAGTGTCATGTTTGCACCCTGCATTAAATGTATTTGTAAACCAAATATTTTATTTGAATAGTATAAAATTGGATATAAAATATTAGTTTTAAAAAAATTATAAACTATTTCACTTTAATTAAAATAAATGTATCCATGTATATGCCTCCATTATTTGTCTTTGCAAGTCTATTAGAAAGGTTGCAATTGGTCCTAGTGGAGTAAGATTGGAGAGATGCCAGGAACACCTCACGATCTGTTCTCTGAATTTGCCACTCCAAATTTTAACTTGCATGAGCTCAGGGTTGCTTGACACCCACCCCCTGCATGGTCAAAGCACAGGTTCACTTTCAACATGGTGATATAACCGCCTGTTCTGGTTGTTGGTGATCTTGCAGTGCTCTGATCTTCCTATCCGGTTGTGAGTAGTAGTCCATCATAAGCAGCTGTAAGACTCATTTAACCACGCATGCGCTGCATGCCTGCACATGCAGTGGGAAGTCTAGCACTTCAAAATCCAGCATTACTTGGTGCAACAGTTTTTATAATGTCAAAAATTCAAAACGTGTTTGTAAAAAATGGCTTATGAATTTCACATATTTTCCATATTTACCCATTTTTTAGATTATTCCTTCTTTCTAGCCAGCAATTTATACAGATTTTGCCGCATTGCATGTTGGCTCTTCCACTATATATTGTTTAACCCAGAGATGGCAGGCAGTCTATTTTACTCAAGTTTGTTATGACTTCAGTATATTCCTGTTAGTACGATGATTATAGCTATTTGCATCTCTCTCCTCTGAAATATTTTCATAATCTGCTGTCTCACTTGACAGCCCAGGAGGTAACACAAATATGTAATCTACTCGGAGGAATACAGACGCTCTCCACTTGTATTAACTAGAAACTTGACGGGGTTTAGTGCTTAGAATGCAGATTGTAAAGCTGGAAATGTTCTCAAACACCTCTTGGCTCTTTTTGGGTAAAAAATCTTTAATGACTTTGTCACACCTACCCTTTTGCATCCTACTAAGCTCAAACCTGTTGGATTGGTAGGAATTTACCAGAGAGTTAAAGCTGCACTCCACTCACATATTTTTAAGTTTTGGATAGAGTGGGGACGAATTACTTATTTTTGTCAGGTTTTTATTTTTCTGTTGCCCCCATTGTGGAGATTTTATCTCCCACTTTTTGTTGACACCTGTACAAAAAATGGAGGGTGCACCCCTCACCGGGAAACAGGTAGATACAGACAGCAATAAACAAATGTCATAAGTTCTAGTCCTTCTCAGCTCTACTTAAATTGTTTTTGGCTTTGTCTGTGTCCTCCTTGGAGAGATTGCCCAAGGCGACCATCACTGGGGGACATTTGAGAGATTGCCCAATGCGACCATCGCTGGGGGACGTTTCAGAGATTGCCCATGGCGACCATCGCTGGGTATGTTGATTGCCCATGGCGACCATCGCTGGGGGACGTTGATTGCCCATGGCGACTATCGGGGGGGGGGGGGGGGGGTGCGTTTGAGAGATTCACCGGTGGGGGACCCGAGAAGAGGAGGATCTGGGCTGCTCTGTGCAAAACCACTGCACAGAGCAAGTATGTATGACTTCAGTATCACTTTAAAAACAGGTTTTTGTTAGATTTTCAAATACATATGAAACCACGTGTCATGTCAAGGCAGCTCTGCAAACTAGTCCCCAATGCTATCCTATCTGAACTCCCAAACAGGGACATATAGAGTTTTATGTGTACAGCAAAGTACCAAAAGCCAGACTGGCTTAGGGCAGCTGGAAGACCTCCAGCTTGTGTCTGTACCAAATCCAGCAAAACAATGTCCCCTCAATTTATCACTAGCAATTGGGAAGGTGCATGTGGGTAGGGTAGACATATAGGCAGTCTTGGTACTGTCTCACATTCATAGTTGTAGGATGGAGCAGATGTTTAGATGAAGCACTAAACCACCAAAATAAAGAACTCTAGCCTTATAGAAAGGGTGTTTCAGTTTTCAGGATAGAGCACCCTTATATTATTGGGGATACAGATGGATCGAACTGCATAAGCAAAAAATGAAATGCATAGCTCATTATAACCTTTTTTTAATTATTATTATTTTAAAGTGCAAGTCCAAGCAGAAGTGTTATTTCAGTTGGAGGTGAAATTTGGTGGACAGTGTTTCCCTGCTGTCTTCTTGCATATCTTGGGGACTTTGATAGGATCACCCTACCATAGCTCCTGGTTCTGTGGACCATTGCCCACACCAGGGTGTGTTCCCACTTACGTGTTGTATGGTCTACAATGGACAAGAATATCATGTTCACAGACCTGGGAATTCCAGCACAATGATCTTATTACCAGAAGCCCTGGTAATAAGGAAAAATAAAAAAGTAGAGGATTCAATGTGTTTAGATCTATCAGAAAATTCTGTTTTGGGTGCACTGACCCTTTAAATACTTATCAGTTGTGAAAAGTGTGTAGGCAGATAGAGCTGTGGTTTAGACGCCAGCGTCTGAGTGTAGAAGAGACATATTCTTGCAATAAAGTTATTAAATATTTTAGCATACAGTAAACAGCAACGACACAAGCATTGGCTTGATAATTGCGGTAGCTGAGCATAGGTGAAATCGCATTCTCCATTAAAGGGCGCACTCTCCTCCTCTCGCTGTCTCTGAAGATGTTTGTAATATTAGTGCTTTGTTTTTTTTTTCATTACATAGATTTTTTTTCAAAACGAGATTTTTACACGTCTTGTGTTCTTCTCTAGGGAGGACTCTACCCGGCGAGGTGTTAAATTACAGCGTGGAGACTCTGGCTATATTTGTCCTGGCCCCCGTCATCGTGTTAATAGTTCTTTCTGTTGTGGCCCTCCTGGTCTTCCGGAAAATCCAGCAGCGTCACATGGAGAGGTTGAGTACGAGAGACGCAGAGTATGGTACCATTGACGGCCTGATTGCATCAAACGTTGGAGACAGTACCCTTGCGGTAAGCTAGATGCTAAAAAGGCAGGTTATGTCAGACATCAGAAGCTAAAATACGCATGAACACAATGCAAAAACTACTTGTGTTTTACATTTTGACTGGTGATTCGGCTAGATGTGGTGGTTGCATTAGTGTTCTTTTCTTAGGCTTTGTTCCCCTCTCTTTTCACCTGGTGACCTGGCCAGTAACATACCTCCTATATTAACAGTGCTCTCACTCTGAATGAAGAAGCACAGAGGGCAGAACAGACAGCAGCATTGACAATCTAGGGAAAGGGGGGTGTTAGATGAACTGGCAGATTTAGATACAGTAACAAATTGAAGCCAGCTAACACTTTATAGGAACTTAAAGCAAATAGTTTTTCTCCTTTACATAAATAAAAGTTGATCATTGTAAGCATCCCTGTCAGTGGTAAATGGTTTGCCTCACCCCTGTAACTGCTACATCGGCAAGAGTGCTTGTTCTTTTGAAAAGCAACAGACTTACTGGCTGGATCAACAGATGAAAATAGAAGAAAGAGAGCCTAAAAAAAGAAAAAGAATGCAGCCATAACATCTAAAAAATGGTAAGCTGTAATATAACAAATGTTTGCTTTTGGGTTTAATACTGCCTTAAATGTGGCATGTTCCACTTTCACCCATTGCACACCAACACAGCCTGTTAGCAATAACTGGGCTTACTGGAAATAATGGATTTTAGCTTGTCATTGCATTTCATTACAATGGTTGAACTGGATGGACTTTTGTCTTTTTTCAGCCAGACTAACTATGTAATGCAGCTCAATGCACATGGTTTGGATGGACCCTGAACAAGAAGTGAGTGCTTTGCCAAATGCTGTTATGTGTTGGGCCATTCCATTGTATGCAGCTGGTGGAGTGCTCAGCTGAACTAAAGAACTTGTGCATGCTCCACCTTTTGCTTCTGTGTGTGTGTGAGGCTCCTCTAGCAGCCCATTCATATTTGATTACCTCAAACCGAAAGCTCTAGTTTATAAAGTGCTCTTTATGTGCAACGATAACCTGTCCTGGTGGGGCACCTTTTGCTGTGAACTAGGCAGAAAGCATTCAGACTTCTGCAGTGGGAGCTCAAGGTTGCCACACACTTCTTGTAATAGCAGAAACCTTAAAGAAGAATTCTGGGCAAAAAAATGTGTATCTTGCAGTAGGCCTGTGCCCACACTACATGGGCTAATTGCTTGTTTTTGTCTAGGGGCAATAAGAGCGGAGATATACTTACCTGATCTGCGATCCTCCGAGCGCAAGACTGGTCGCTGCCACTTCTGCTCCCCTGCACGCTGGGAGTTTTGTGAATGAATTGTTCCTGACTTCATCACGCCCCCAGGGCGGAGGCGTGGGGACGGCAGGAACAGTCCACTGCTGGATGTGGGGGAGCACTGTTTTGGAACGCTCAAAGATCTGGTTAAGTATAGCCTTTTGGGGAGCCCCCCTGGACAAAACGAGCAGTTAACTCATGCAGTGCGGGCACAGCCTCACTGCGTGAGACAAAAAAAATTTAACATGGCATTCTGCTGTAACTAAATGAGTTGCTTGGCTTTCTTAGGCTGACACAGGACTTCTACTGGCTTATAATGTTTTGTGGTTTTGTGCAATTTTAGAATGGTTTGTTGTCACCAGACCATTTATTGCAACATAAATATTCCTATTGGATTATATGTGCATTTAACACATTTTATGCAAGTTATTTACCTGTAAAAGCTGCCTTTGTGTAGACATCCAGAATCCCTGATACCGATGCTTGGCACCATCATCTTGGATGTGATGTCAGCAGTTCCAGTTGGCTTGGAGCTGTCGCTTAATGACACTCTAGTCTAGGGGTGTCAAACTGGTGGCCCTCAAGCTGTTGCGAACAGTGGTGTATTTAGGTTTTGTGATACCCTAGGCAACACAAAAATCGGCGCCCCCCACAGAGAGAGCCTGACATTGACCAACAACACCCCTGACTCCCACCCGAGAGAGCCTTCCACTACCACTGCCTCTCAAACACCAGCCACCATCCCACATGGCGAGAGAGAGAGAGACACTCGCCTTTACAGCTCCAGACATCCCTGGGAACAAGAGTCGGGCTGTGCATACACCATCATGAAACCTGCAACCTCTCTTGGAACCCACCAGGTCCCCCTGCCACGTGTGTCCCTTCTTCCGTCCCTTCTCCTGAAGGGCAGTGCTGCCCCTCTAAAAAAAAATGCCACCCCAGGCAAATGCCTTGGTTGCCTTGTGGTAAATACACCCCTGGTTGCAAAACTACAAGTCCCATCATGCCTCTATCTTTGGAAGTCATGCTTGTAACTGTCAATCCTGCAATGCCTCATGGGACTTGTAGTTTGGCAACAGCTGGAGGGCCGCCAGTTTGACACCTGTCCCCTATAGTATCCTTCTTCGCACTTTTCCCGGCAGCCACATTTAAAGGTTATGTAGTAAGGGGAGGGGCAGAAGAGCCAGGCCAGATCAGACGTTAGACACTCACAGAAGAGGAAGGCTATGACTTGCAAGAATGGAGGGGCTTTGCTAGGGAATTGGCATATCAAAATTTCAAACAAGTTTAAAGACATGCTGTAAAGGAATACAAATAATTTATGGAAAGAAAAAACACTGCAATTAAGCATTTAAAATATTTGCATTTTTGGTGCGTATACTAGCAGTTTTTAAGCTGGTGGCAGGTTTTCTTTAACTAATTGCCGACCGCAGATAGCCGAATGACTGCTGCACTGCGGCCGGCCAGTTCTGGGTGGACGTCATATGACGTCCTCCCAGAACGCGCTCTCCTGCGGGGCGCGCACCCGGCGATCTCCGTGATCGCTGTGTCCTACGGACACAGCTGATCACGTGACGTGGTAAAAGGCCAATCACAGCGGTCTTTTACCACGTGATCAGCCGTGTCCAATGACACGCTGATCACAGGGAAAATGCAAATACCGGTTCTCGGCTGCACTTTCCTCACGCTGTCAGATCGTGAGGAAAGTACTGCCGAAAACCGGCAGTTGTCAGAGCGGGGATCGGCACCGCTCATCAGGGTCACTAATCACCAGTGCCCTGATGATCGGTGCCCAGCAGTGCCACACACAAGTTCTGCCCACCTGTGCCCAGCAGTGCACCCACCTGTGCCACCCAGCAGTGTCACCACCTGTGCCCAGAAGTGCCACCTACCTGTGCCCAGTAGTGCCACCCACCTGTGCCCACCCACCTGTACCCATCAGTGCTGCCAGTCAGTGCCACCAGTCAGTGCCCAGCGGTTGTGCCAGTCAGTGGCCAGCAGTGCCGCCAGTCAGTGCCCAGCAGTGATCTCAGTTAGTGCCACCTATCAGTGCTGTCTATCAGTACCCATTATCAGTGCCACCAGTCAGTGCCGCATATCAGTGCCACCTATCTGTGCCACCTTATCAGTGCTGCCTATCCGTGCCACCTCATTAGTGCCGCCTATCAGTGCCCTTCAGTGCTGCCTATCAGTGCCCATCAGTGCTGCCTCATCAACGCACATCAGTGAAGGAGAAAAATTACCTGTTTGAAAAATTTTATAATAGAAACAAAAAAACTTTTTTTTTTTTTTTTACAAAATGTTTTGCACTTTTTTTGCTTATAGCACAAAAAGTAAAGTGCCCAGCAGCGATTAAATACCACCAAAAGAAAGCTCTATTTGTGAGAAAAAAATGATAAAAATTTCATATGGGTACAATCTTGCATGACCGCGCAATTGTCAATCAAAGTGCGACAGTGCTGAAAGCTGGAAATTGGCCTGGTAAATAAGGGGGTATAAGTGCCCGGTAGGCAAGTGGTTAAACAGAAAATATTGAATTTCATAGGGTGGGCACAATGTTGGCTGGCATAGCCAGTAGAGCAATTCAAATACCTGATTGGTCAGGGTACCAAGCAATTCCCCACCAATCAAGTGCTCACAGAATTTCCACTTTTAACTGAGTACAGGAATCCTCTTTAAATATATAAATATATTTAAATATATATAAAAACACGCCAGACATTCCGCTTTTATGTATGACAAGCATTTGGCACGAGCGGGCGATTTCCAGGCCACATCTTGCCTCCTGTGTAGTGTCGCAGCCTTTAGCTGTCCTATGAGCTTCCTAATCTATTTTCACACACAGTTGGCCATTCCTCATGGTCTGTTGAACTGTAAGCTCATTAAAGTAGGTGTTGGCTGCACTCACTGTGCATAAACCCGGGGAGAGACATTTACTAGTCTGCTGGAACCTACTTATGAACGCAGGACTTATTAAACCGTGAAGCAACACTTACATTTGCATGATTCTCAGCCTGGCTCACCCTCCTATAAAGATGTATTTAATAACTTGTAGAGCAATGACGTTCAGTAACTATGGCCTGTAAGGCATCCCTCTGCTACCCTGTCTACCCACCTATCTTCCCAAAGTCTGTTACCACAACCTTTCATTTTCCTGATATGTGCCTGCTGTACCATGCACTTTTATGAAAAAGTACCCTGTGCTCTTTATATTGCTTGCTTTGTGTGGGATTCCTGGTGATCTGCCAGCCCCCCATTTTCCTGTTTCATACTGACCAGCTAGGTATGAGAGCACATCTATCCTAACGTGGTCCGTTTTCTTCCTTGGGATCACAGCCTGCCTGGCCTCCAGTAGTCAGACTTGTGCTGATCTGCTCCCCTGCAGTCTCCACCCTGACCTCTCTAAGCCCCTTTTGCAGCTGAGAACAGAGATCATGTGATCGCTCATTTAAAAAAAAAAAAAAAGTATAATTTTTTTTTAAATGCACAATTATTTTGCCTTTCATTTCTATTTTAACCTGATGGCTTGTTTTTTAAGGTAGGATTTCACATGTACTATAAGATGGTTGTAAAGGCAGAAGGTTTTTTACTTCTATGGATTTTATGCATGAAGGTAAAAAGCCTTCTGAGTGCAGCCATTGGCTCACACTGCTGTCCATCACAGCCAGTGAGGAGGGAATGTGGGAGGGGGGGAGGGGCTGAGCCACGCTCTGTCAGTCTTATGGAGAGACACAGGCAATTCGGGAGTGAGCACGTATGAGTGCCCCCACAGCAAGCAGCTTGCACTGGGGGCACTCGGTGGGGAGGAGGAGCGCCTGCAGGGGACCCAAGAAGAGGACCAGGGCTACTTTGTGCAAACCATTGCACAGAGCAGATAAGTTTGACATGTTTGTTATTTTAAAAAAATGTACCCTTAATCTCACTTTATAAGCCATTTTTTACAGCGATTCCCTGCCACCAAAAATCGCTTATGCCAGTGATTAACAACAAATTGTAGCTAGTAAAATAATTGATATAGTTGCCAAAAAAATGATTTTCCACATGCAACTTCATTACATACTCTGCTACAGATCGCTCTCATTTTGTTGATTTTGTAGCTAAGCCATATAGGCGATTGCAGAGCGATTGTCTTTGGCACTCTTGTCACCGACATGATATGCTGGACTAACCTAATTACTGAGCAACAAATTGCTGTAAAATTTAAATTTTTGGGGATTTTGCTGTGAATAAATCGCCCTTCTGACATGGCGTGAAAACCCCCATGGAGACTGGTCATGTGATTTGTGCAGAAGATGATTGGAAATCAGACCAACAAACCTGACTAGGGTTAGTCTTTCTCTCTTACTGGCAGGATGTGGAATCCCTGTGGTTTTTTGAAGTGAAGATAGTTTTGGTTTGTTTTTTTTTACTATTGTTAACTTCTTATTTCAGGTACTTATATAGTGCCGTCAATTTACGCAGCGCTTTACACACACACACACACACATACATACATACAGTTGTGTTCAAAATAATAGCAGTGTGTTGAAAAAAGTGAATAAAGCTCCAAATCCTTCTAATAGCTTTTATTTCCATACACACAAATGCATTGGGAACACTACACATTCTATTCCAAATCAAAACATGAAGACAAATATATCAAATTTATGTTGTTCCTCTAAAAAAAATTGAAGAAAAGTGAATATTAGACTGTTCAAAAAAAAAAATAGCAGTGTTTGTATTCTTCTTTACAAACTCAAACATTCACTATATAAACTGAAAAATGTTGGAAGATTTTGCTTTCCTTTGAATCACTTAATGAATATTTAGTTGTATAAGCACTGTTTCTGAGAACTGCTGTACATCTGTGTTGCATGGAGTCAACCAACTTCTGGCCCCTGTGAACAGGTATTCCAGCCCAGGATGATTGGACTACATTCCACAGTTCTTCTCGATTTCTTGGTTTTGCCTCAGAAACTGCATTTTTGATGTCACCCCACAAGTTTTCTATTGGATTAAGATCCGGGGATTGGGCTGGCCACTCCATAACGTCAATCTTGTTTGTCTGGAACCAAGATGTTGCACGTTTACTGGTGTTTTTGGGGTCGTTGTCTTGTTGGAACACCCATTTCAAGGGCATTTCCTCTTCAGCATAAGGCAGCATGACCTCTTCAAGTATTCTGATGTATTCAAACTGATCCATGATCCCTGGTATGCGATAAATAGGCCCAACACCGTAGTATGAGAAACATCCCCATATCATGATGCCTGCACCACCATGCTTCACTGTCTTCACAGTGTACTGTGGCTTGAATTCAGTGTTTGGGGGTCGTCTGACAAACTGTCTCCGGCCACTAGACCCAAAAAGAACAATCTTACTTTCATCAGTCCACAAAATGTTGCGCCATTTCTCTTTAGGCCAGTCAATGTGCTCTTTGGCAAATTGTAACCTCTTCAGCACATGTCTTTTTTTTCAACAGTGGGACTTTGCGGGGGCTTCTTGCAGATAGCTTGGCTTCACATAGGCGTCTTCTAATTGTAACAGTACTCACAGGGAACTTTACACCTTCTTTGATCTTGCTGGAGCTGATTGTTGGCTGAGTCCTTGCCATTTTGGCTATTCTATCCATTCGAATGGTAGTTTTGCGCTTTCTTCCACGTCTTTCAGGTTTTGGTTGCCATTTTAAAGCGTTTGCGATCATTTTAGCTGAGCAGCCTATCGTTTTCTACACTTCTTTATATATTTTCCCCTCTCCAATCAACTTTTTAATCAAGATACGCTGTTCTTCTGAACAATGTCTGGAATGACCCATTTTCCTCAGAATTTCTGAGAGAAATGCATTGCAACCAGCATGTTCAACATTTGCTGCCTTACTTCCTTAAATAAGAGCAATAATTGCCACCTGTTTTTCAAAGAATGAATGCCCTCACTAATAGAACTCCACACTGCTATTATTTTGAACATGCCCCTTTCAATTAGTGATTCAATTACACAGAATCAGCAGCATGCATGTCATGACTGTTGGGTCTGTTGGATTTCTATTACTCTACTACACCTGCTAGTAAATTATTTGCCATGTAGACATATCATTTCTACCAAAAACAGTGATTGATCAGGTTAGTGATGTCTGACTGCTAATATTTTAAACACAGCTGTGTATGTATATATATATATATATATATATATATATATATATATATATATATACCGTATTTGCCGGCGTATAAGACGACTGGGCGTATAAGACGACCCCCTACTTTTTCCTGTTAAAATATAGGGTTTGAACTATACTCGCTGTATAAGACTACCCCTCTTCCAACGCACACCAAATAAAAATGAAAAAACATCAGATTTTATTTCAATATGGTATGCTATTTCAGTATGGTATTCCAATGATGGGGTGCTATTCCTCCCACTGATACCAATGATGAGGCACTACTCCTCCCACTGACACCAATGATGGGGCACTATTTCATCCACTGACACCAATGATGGGGCACTATTCCTCCCACTGATACCAATGATGGGACACTATTCCTCCCACTGATACCAATGATGGTGCCCCATCATTAGTGTCAGTGTGTGAGGAATAGTGTCCCATCATTAGTGTCAGTGGGAGGAATAGTGCCCCATCATTAGTCAGTGGGAGGAATAGCGCCCCATCATTGGTATCAGTGGCAGGAATTGCGCCCCATCATTGGTGTCAGTGGGAGGAATAGCGCCCCATCATTGGTATCAGTGGAAGGAATAGTACCCCATCGTTGGTATCAGTGGCGGGAAAAGTGCCCCATCATTGGTATCAGTGGGGGGGGGGGGGAATAGTGCCCCATTGTTGGTGTCAGTGGGGGGGGGAATAGTGCCCCATTGTTGGTGTCAGTGGGGGGGGGTGAATAGTGCCCCATCGTTGGTGTCAGTGGGGAGGAGGAATAGTGCCCCATCGTTGGTGTCAGTGGGGGAGGAACAGTGCCTCATCATTGGTGTCAGTGGGGGGGAGGAATAGTGCCTCATCGTTGGTGTGAGTGGGGGAGGAATAGTGCCCCATCGTTGGTGTCAGTGGGGGAGGAACAGTGCCCCATCGTTAGTGTCAGTGGGGGAGAGGAATAGTGCCAAGAGTGTCACAGCATGGTGCTTCTGCACACTTACTGGCCGCTCCCTCACTCGATTTTCACGGGGCCGCTCGGCTCCGCCTCCTCGCCGGTGATTGGTCGCCTGTGTACCTTTCCAGTGCTGGCGCCCAATCACCGGTGAGGAGGCGGAGCCGAGCGGCCGCACGACCATCGAGCGGCCGAACTGAAAGAAGGAGCAGCGGCGCTTCCAGGACCGGATCGTCGTAGGACCGGGACCGGGGCCAGGTAAGGTATAGCAGCCCCCTGCCCGCCCCTGTACTTAGTGTCCCTTCCATCAACGAAAAAGTGCCGCCCTGACACCCGCTCGCCGTATACCGGCGTATAAGACGACCCCCGACTTTTCAGAAGATTTTCATGGGTTAAAAAGTCATCTTTTACGCCGGCAAATACGGTGTGTATATATATATATATATACATACATTCACATCAGTCCCTAACCCTCAAGGGGCGTACAATCTAAGGTCCCTAACTCACATACATACATACATACATGCATATACTAGGGCCAATTTAGACAGGATCCAATTAACCTACCAGCATGTCTTTGGAGTGTGCGAGGAAACTGGATTACCCGAAGGAAACCCATGCAGGCACAGGGAGAACATGCAAACTCCAGGCAGGTGGTGCCGTGGTTGGGATTCGAACCAACGACTTTAATACTGCCAGGCGGAAGTGATAACCAACTTCTCTTAAGTTGACTGATCAAATTTCGTATGCCTGCTGAATCAACCAAAATTTGAGCTACAGGTGACCCTTTTGGCAACACCTGCCTCAACAAAAATCAGTCTGAAAAACTGAAGTAGCCAGGTAGAAATTGTTGGCTGAACAGCAACTGTATCCAATCATACAGCCACCTTTTGGGTATGTAAGCAGCCACAGGTACAGCTGCTGTCTGAATGCATTAGCCAGCAGTGCAGATTCCTCCATCCACGCCGTGTAGCATGGGTGGAGGAATATATTGATTTTCTCTCATTCAACTCCTGGGCTAAACAAGAGAAATCTAGCAGTGTATGATTAGATTAATTGGCAGGCAGCGAGTTGCATGACAATAGGTATTTGTTTACCATAGGGTCTTTATTAGGGCCAACATCCATAAGTGCACAAATCATTCCCTTTTCACTGTATAGTTAGATTTCTATGGTTCAGCCCCGCCTAATGAACAAGACAAATCAATCGATTCCCCGATCTGCACTAAACGGCATGGATGGAGGAATCTCCCCTTCCGCTTATTATATTCTGACAGCCGCAGGGCTTGCCATTGTCTAAATACCTAAACAGTAACTACATCTGATTTAAAAATGTCTTCTATTTTCCGTATTTGCCTTGATTACTATGTAGCCGGTATTAACATCTCCTTTTATGCGGTTCTCTAAGAACAGTAAAGTGGAGAAGGATTTTGCTGGATGTTTGCCAGCATTGCAGATGAAGGACATAAAGTGCTGCCACCTGGTGGTGTATTTTGGTTCCTGGAAATCGTAGATTAGTAAACATTAAACAAGAACCGTACATTATCAGCTGGATTCACTAAAGAAATGGAAGCAGGACATGGTCTTAATGAAAAACTGTTGGGATACAAAAATGAAGTATTGCCGACCTAACCGAAATGGACAGGGTTTGTTTTTTTTTTTGTTTTGTTTTTTTTTTAATATATATACCCAGTAACGTAAAATAACCTTTATTGAAAGTGTGTGTGAATGTATATGTATGTGTGTGTATATATTTTTATTTATTCCAGGTACATATAGCGCCTCAATGTACGCAGCGCTTTACATATATATTATACATTCACATCAGTTCCTAACCCTCAAGGGGTGTACAATCTAAAGTCCCTAACTTACATTCATATATATACTAGGGCCAATTTAGACGGGATCCAATTGACCTACCAGCATGTCTTTGGAGTGTGGGAGGAAACCAGAGTACCTGGCGGAAACCCACGCAGGCACAGGGAGAACATGCAAACTCTAGGCAGGTGGTGCCATGGCTGGGATTCGAACCAACGACCCTATTACTGCCAGGCGGAAGTGCTAACCATTTAGCCACTGTGCTGCCACATATATATATATATATATATATGTATGTATGTATATATATATATATATATATATATATATATATGTATATGTATGTGTAAGCTGCACAATAATTTAAAGGATACGTTCACCTTTTGACAACAAATAATGCACATTTTATGCACACGCGCATATAGACGTAAACATTTGCATGTCTATACAGGTAGACCCTGGGTTACGTTACTAATTGGTTACTAATGGATAAGTTCACTTTAATAATATAAATAATAAATGCACATTTTTTGCAGGTAGAATCCTAACCCTCTTGTATTGTTGCTGTATTGTCTCCTTTATATCGTAAAGCGCTGAGAAAACTGTAGGCACTATATAAATCCTGTATAATAATAATGTGCATTTATTTTTTTTTTTTTTTTTGTTGCAGGAGCCTGGAAAGCATTGCACTAGAGATCAGCAGATCGCTGGTGACATGCAGGACTCCTGCAGACCTGGCAGTATAACTGCTTGCCCGTACATTCCATACAAGCAAGCCGATACACTGTGATAGGAGGAAACGCTGAACTACCACAGCACTCTCAGTGCCATGGTAGTTTGTTGAGAACTGTAAGCTGACAGTTGCT
This sequence comes from Staurois parvus, assembly GCF_062004578.1. NCBI lineage: Eukaryota > Metazoa > Chordata > Amphibia > Anura > Ranidae > Staurois > Staurois parvus. The sequence goes on along the minus strand of NW_028317827.1, from coordinate 5,182,951 downwards.
AAGGAATGCAGTGAATGAGTGACACAGCTGGATGGGCAGAGCTGGCATAGCCACTTTTTTTTTTTTTTAAATTTTGTCAGCGGAAGAAGATCCCCCGCTAGCTGTGGGAGCGGGGTTGGACTTTTCATAAAATGTTACACCTTAAATATGGGTGTAACATGACATAAAAGGTGACCTTATCCTTTAAAAAAAAGAAAAACTATCAGCACCTTTTTTTTTTTTTCGAACGACGAAATGCCGAGAACCCTATTTATCTGTGTATAACCCAATATATTGGTGTATCACTAATGGATACTCAATCCATGGTTATGCATTACGTTGGACAGACACCAGCAACACAAGGCACCATGGCCACTACATGCAGCGGGGTCCGGAGGGGTGGCCAGGATACTTGGAGTTCACTTTTTAATTTTTCATGAAAAAGTGAACTTGCCCTTCAAGCGGTATTAAACCCAAAAGCAAACATTTTTTATAATGCAGCTTACCACTTCTTAGATGTGATGGCTGCATCAGTTTTACCTTTCAGGCTTGATTTCTTTTATTTACACCTGGATATCCAACCAGAAAGTCTGTTTTTGAAAGAACATGCTGTCTTCCAGATGTATCAGTTTACAGGTATGAGACAAAACCATTCAACACTAGCAGGGGAGCTTACAATGGTCAGCTTTTATTAATGTAAAACATTTATCCCAAAAAGAAAAAAAAAGGTTGCTCTAACTGCTTATCAAGTGTTGGCTGGAATTTGGTCTCAATTTGTTAGTGTTTTTAAATTCGCTAACACTCCCCTCCCTCCAAACTGACAATTCTACTGTTCAAAGGTGCTCCCTGTGCTCCTTAATCCAGAGTGGGGTCACTCTAATACAGGAGGTGTGTTACTAGCCAGATAACCAGGTGAAAGCAGAGGGGAAAAAATCCTTAGAAAAGAAAATTAATGCAGCCATCACATCCAATGATTGGTAATCTGCAATGTAATACATTTTTAGTTTTGGGTTTAGTACTGCTTTAACAGTATTCCTCAAAGGAATTGAATCCACTTTGTGTTCACCAAATGCTTCTATGAGCCCAGATATTACCTTGTAAATGTAGCACTGACATCATGCCTCTGCTGCATCATGGCTGAGCTGTGGGAGGGACTCAGCAGGTGCTTCCTCTACAGCACGGGTGTCAAACTGGCGGCCGTCCAGCTGTTTCCAAACTACAAGTCCCATGAGGCATTGCAATACTGACAGTTACAAGCATGACTCCCAAAGGCAGAGGCATGATGGGACTTGTAGTTTCACAACAGCTGGAGGGCCGCCAGTTTGACACCCCTGCTCTACAGACTGCTTGCAGAAAGGTGATATTAGACAATATTTTCTTGTCCCCTATTTTCAGCTTTGACAGATGATGAATGCTTTTCCAATGCTGGTAAATGATGGTATGGCAAGTTTCCCTGACATTTTCACCATTTTTTGGTTAGCAATGTTTTTTCCATTTGCTTTTAAAGTCCTAAGATGGCTTCAGCCGCCAGTGAGTTTTCAGTGAACGCCTCCTTTATAAAGGTTTTGTAATCTCTGTTCCTATTTCTGTGTATGGATAGATATGCATGTAGATATAGTAATGGACTGATATAATATGGACCATCATGGTTGACTCGAGATCTGAATGGATCGACACATATGATCTGGTTACTTTTAAAGCACCATCTGAGATTCCGCATGCTGAAAATAGTTCAGTGACTGTTTTTTTTTTTTGTTTTTTGTTTTTTTTAAACCTGAATTTCTTATAACCTTGTATATGAACTCTTTGTGCTTATTGGTTTTGGTTTCTTGTCTTCCTCAGGATCTGCTGGATCACTCGTGCACGTCTGGCAGTGGATCCGGGCTGCCCTTCCTGGTACAGAGAACAGTGGCTCGCCAGATCACCCTGGCAGAGTGTGTTGGTCAGTATCCATTTTCACTGCTGTGAGCTGTGGAACCTTTTCACAAAATTGTAGTAAATGGCCATGTGTCTGATTTTGGTTCTTATGTCGGACATTAAAATATTATCTTTACTTGACATGGGGGACACAACTGACATCTTGATCCCTTTTTTATCATTATGGTACCTGTCTTGTGTAAATTAAGATACATTGAGTGAACTTGAACCTGTTGCTGCCCGTATAACATATATGTCCAGTGGCAAAAGGGTGGGCTCTAATGCCCACACACTGCATATATACCTCATTGGATGGCCAATGTTTATAACACTGAAAGCATGCTCACTGAGTGCTCCCAGTACACACAAACCGAGCCGTCAAAGACAGCTCTTGCTCCTTCATAGCAGTTGGTAGCTGGCAGGACCAGCTTCTGATCATGTGATCATGTAACAACCACTCACAGTATTAACGTGATCATCAATCCTCTGTGCAGCACTTTGTAATGATTACACTTCATGTAAGATATGAATGAAAATATTTGCAGCATGGGCCATAGATATCCTAAAGGTGTAGTAAGTCTAGCATCTAGCCCTGGTATCTGGACCTTTTCTGACCATTTTGATACCCTAAGCTAGATGGCTAGTATTTACATAAAATGCTTTAACCTCCCTAACGGTATTCCCGAATGTAGCTCGGGGTAAAATGTCTATACCAAAAGCGGTAACCCCGAGCTACACTCGGGCTTACCATGCAGCGCTGTATAGGGAGTCCCTGCAGCACTTACCTTGTCCTTGGCTCCCACGATGTGTCCCCTACAGCATCCCCGACCATCTCCTCTGTCTGATGCTGGCATCCGGCTCCTGTGTTCCGGTCCCTGTGACGTCGGGACGTACGGGCGCCACCGGCGGCGGCGGGAAATTTGAAAATTTTAAAAGTCATTTTTTTTCAAAATGATTTTACATAGTAAAACATTGCTGTTTCAACCCATTTCACATACATTTTGTCCCTAGTGCTCTGTCCTGTCCCCTGCCTGCATTTTGATTGTTCTTTCTGCCTGGAAACGTAGAAAAGTCCATGGTGTCCAAAAAGCGTCCCTTTACGTCAAAAGCGGGTTTAGATCAGCTAGAGAACAGCGATAGTAAATCAGAACCACTTGCAGAATTGAGTGATAAGGATTCGTGGAGAAATTCGTCATCAGACACTGAAAACAATTTTGCGACTTTGCTCAGCAATGTGCGAACTTGGCGCTATATTTCAAATTTCAGTGTTTTTGGTTTGATTATATTATTGAATTAAATGTATGATTTAGAATCTTGTTCAGACAGATTTCAGTGAGTTATTCCTAAAAATTACAGCCTACAATAAAAAAAACTACATATTTCCATGCAAAATAATGGTACCGCTTTCAGCACCAAAAATATGAAGGGAGGTTAATCAAACATCACACATCACCAGTGATGGACAAAGTAGCTAAAGGGCCCCTATGTGACAACCATTTTTTGGGCCCTCCTATTCAGCTGCCTAAGTAAAGACACCTATTCACAGGTTTATGGAAAGATGTAGGGGTTACTCTGTGTTCAGGATACTCCATGTTCTTGATGTCCATAATTTGCAACTGTGGTTAGTTGCCCTTGTCTTTTACTTCCTGTCAAAAGGCATCAAGAGGAGTTCCACATATCTCAGTGCTGATCTGGCAGGTAGTGATGGGAATTAAACACCACTTGGACAAAACAGTTGGGGCATGACAAAAAATGTCCTGATACATCTTATGTAAATGGATCCCCAAACTTGAGATACTCCTTGTACTGCTGGTGTACTCACCCCTGCACACTATTGCTACCATTAAGGTCCTCCATGGGGTGGATGGACGGCTTCGTCAAACACAGAGAGCCACATGCTGATTCAAAAACTGTGGTTCACCTGCTTGTTTTTAACCTTTCCCTTGTCTGAAAGCGCCCTTACTTTACAAAGTGTCGACCGGGGTTTTAGGGTCATGTGACCGCCATGATTGGCCATCATGGCGGTCACATGATTGGAAAAGGTCTCGACTGAAAGGGGAAATCGGGACCTTTCTGTGAGTCACGGACATATGTGCTGGGAGTGTGCAAATATGCGGCCGCTCGGTGTCAAGGCCCAGACACCGAGAGGCCGCATATCTGCGTGCGCTCGGCGTGAAGGGGTTAATCTCAGTATAAATACAGCTGTTTTGTGAATCCCTCAGAGGTATGTTAGAGAACATTAGTGAACAAATAGCATCATGAAGGCCAAGGAACACACCAGGCAGGTCAGGGATAAAGTTGTGGAGAAGTTTAAAGCAGAGTTGGTTTATAAAAAAAATCCCAAGCTTTGGACATCTCACAAAGCACTGTTCAGTCCATCATCTGAAAATGGAAAGAGTATGGCACAATTGCAAACCTACCAAGGCATGGACGTCAGAGCTACAGTGGAATGATTTATGTCAAAGCATATTGATGTGTTAGAATGGTCCAGTCAAAGTCCAGACCTAAGTCCAATTGAGAATCTGTGGCAAGATTTGAAAATTGCTGTTCACGGACGCTCTCCATCCAATCTGACAGAGCTTGAGCTATTTTGCAAAGAAGAATGGGCAACAATTTCACTCTCTAGATGTACAAAGCTGGTATAGACATCCCCAAAAAGACTTGCAGTTGTAATTGCAGCAAAAGGGGGTCCTACAAAGTATTGACTCGGGGGGGGGGGGCTGAATACAAATGCACGCCACACTTTTCAGATATTTATTTGTGAAAAATTTTGAAAACCATTTATCATTTTCCTTCCACTTTACAATTATGTGCCACTTTGTGTTGGTCTATCACATAAAATCCCAATAAAATACATTTACGTTTTTGGTTGTAACATGACAAAATGTTGAACATTTCAAGGGGCGTGAATACTTTTTCAAGGCATTGTATATTAAAATTCAACAGCTACAGTATTTTGTATTTACTGACTTTTTTTTTTTTTTTTTTCAAAAAGGCTGAAGAGCCTGTTTAAACTATCGCATAAAATTTCAGGCCAATATTTACCCAATGAGTCAGAACCACACTGGATCATGCCAGTTTTTTGGGGGTCTAAAACTGATACAACAGCTAGTGGCATCTTAGGTATTCTATGACTAGACGTGGGCCTTTTAGGAAGCCCTTTTTGTTTTTGACTCTTAAGTTGACCTGCATGTCTGATGTACCAGGAACACAAAGGCTGCATTATATGGCCTCAAGGGAAGAAGGTCACCCCTGGGAAGGCAAAGCTTAGTACAAAAGGTCTTGTGTATTCAGGTTTGTGTCACTGCTGTATACCTAGGAGGGTTTTCCCATTGTGTAAAGCACTGACATTTTAATGAGTGTCAGTTTAAAGCATTCTTGGCTGAATGTTTAGGATTTACCTACATGGAGTGATGATGTAAAATGCATTACCATTCAGTGCCTTCAGAAGTATGGGCTCCTGCCAGGAGATTCAATTTACAGTGTAGGGTCCCCATTAGAGCCGATTGTCTTTCAGCTGCTCCTATTAAAGTCTCCCTTCAGTTTTTGTTTCATGTGCAGATCAAGGCAGGCACACACAGCTGTGATAGCAGCAGCTTCAGACAACAAGTAAAACCAGCCAGTGAGCCCATACTACTGTCCAGCAAGTGCTGCAATTGTGCAAGAGTCAGAAAGGCATCTTGGTTTATAGTGGGTACACTTTATCCCTTCATTTATAAAGCGTGTCAAAATGTGAAATCAATTATTTCCTCATTGAATTTTAATTATTTCTAGCCTGCTCCTATTTACCTGAACAATTTTAAAGTATGCCCTGTGAATATGCACTGATGTGTCACACATTTCTCAGAGCCTGCCTTCTGAACTTCTGGGAAGCAGAGTCTACAGGAATTGCTGATTGCGGGCAGCAGGGTTCCTTAATTATGTACTGTAGTCCTTAGAAATAGAATGTAAACTAAATTAATAAGTATAGGAGAGGCTGCAAGGCATGCAGGGATTCCAGAAGTTGCAGAAAGAGATGGCCTACAGACAGGCAGAACTCACTACATGAAAAGAGACAGTACAGGACACAGGCTTGATACTCCTAGACCCTGGGTTATAGGCTGGTACCGTTAGGTGATGGGACCTCCTCTTCCTTAGTCCCCTTTCACGTGGGCAGACCGATTAGGTCCGTTTGTCCATTTTTCAGGCAGACCCGATCAGATAGTCCATTGTTTTTAATGGGGAGATGAATGTAAATGGACATTTACACCCACCTACATCTGATCTGCTAAAAACAAACAATGGGGGATCCAGTCCCCATCCATGTAATGGATCGGATGTAGATTAACAGGTGGTCAGTTTACTTCTGACCCCCTCCTAGAGAACAGTGGGCTGTGTCCATGTCTGTTTTGCACAAGCAGAGCAGACACGGACCTGTCATCTGTCTGTTCAGCGAGAATCAGTGGACAGATCCCCCACTAAGCAGGCGGATACGTTTACCGATGTCTGCCTGTGTGAAAGGGGCCTAATGCAGAAATCATTCTTGGCCTAAAATAGAATTCGATAAACCTAACTAGTCTCCCTCCCCCCTACTAACCTATGCTGACTAACCTATGTAAGAAAGAAGTGTATACTTACCTATTTACAGTGGCAGTCCTAAGGTCATTGGTTCAAATCCCAGCCATGGCACCACCTGCCTGGAGTTTGCATGTTCTCCCTGTGCCTGCGTGGGTTTCCTTCGGGTATTCCGGTTTCTTCCCATGCTCCAAAGACATGTTGGTAGGTTAATTGGCTCCTGTCTAAATTGGCCCTTGTATATGTATGAATGTAATTTAGAGACCTTAGACTGTACACCCCTTGAGGGTTAGGGGCCGATATATATATATATATATATATATATATATATATATATATATATATATATTTAGCGCTGCGTAAATTGACAGTGCTATATAAGTACCTGAAATAAATAAATACATTCTCAGCCCATTCCAGTCCAGTCATGTGATCCGGCTTCCCTGCATCAGTTGTAGTTTCAGGAAAGAATCTCTGACAACAGATGGACCATAGTCACTTATGGGTGTTGTCACTGCTGCAGGCTTTACCAGTGTTGTCTTTACTTTAATGGTGTTGTCATTGCCCAACCAGCCAATCAAGAAGCCTGAAAACCTGGCACCTGGACGTATCCAGGGATGAGAGGACAGTGCCCTGTGAGGGATTTAAAGTAGTTTTAAAGCCAGAAGGTTTTTCACATTACTGCATTCTATGGGCAGCCATCTTGTTGCTCACCGCAAGCTGCCACCTACTGCCCGGCGCACCTGTCAACAATCCCACATCACTGCATGGCCAATTAACCCTTCCCTATGCTATCCAAAACTTAAAAATATTTTTTTGTCCTGGACACTTAAAAAAAATAAATAAAAAAATGTACCTGTTCCAACTTGCATACAAATTCAACTTAAAGGATAAGTTCACCTTTCATACCATGTTACACCCATATTCAGGGTGTAACATATAGCATGTTATAATCAGACCGGTCCCCGCTCCCCCCCTTTGACAGCTAGCGTCAACATCTTCTCCCCCCTCGCTAGCTGTCAAATTTGTAAAAAACATGGCAGGGCGGGACTTCGCCCTCCTGGCCACGTCACTCATTCATGGTGTTCTGTGAATGAGAAGCTACAAGTCCCAACAGCATTAGCAGCTGTCAGCTTGTAGTTCTCAATAAACTACCATGGCGCTATGATAGTTTATTGAATCTTCCTATCAGTATATCTGCTTGCTCGTACATCCCGTATTGGCAAGCGGAAAAACTGACAGGTCTGCAGGAGACCTGCATGGCACCAGCGATCGCCTGATGATTTACAAGCTCCTGCAACAAAACAACTGCACATTTTTTTTACCTGCAAAAAAAAAAGTGCATTTATTATTTATATTATTAAAGTGAACTTATCCTTTAGGAAAAAAACCTACAGAACCTATCTTGTTCATAACCCGGGGTCTACCTGTGTAGGCATACAAATGTCTACGCCTATATGCATGTGTACGCAAGGTTTTTTAAGGAACAGTTTACTCAGGCTCTATCAATAAAATTCTGAGCATAAACATCAGTAAATTCTTACATCTGTGTGCAAGAGGCCTAACAGTGAACCTTTAGCTACAAGAAACCTATGTAGTGGCATAAGCAGCAGTTGCTGCAGAATGTCTAGCCTAGCACTGATGATAGAAAGCTTGAGCGCAAGACATTGTATTATGGAAGGGGGAGGGGGGTCTAGTCACCACCACTAGTAGGAATTGGGGTGACACTTCTTGCTGCAGATATATTCTGTCATCTACCTCCTTCTGCCGTTAGCTTTGTTGTATTCTTTAAGCCACAGGTTTGCTTTAATCAGTGTCAGACAATGCATCCAGCATCCTCCCATCCTCATTCCTTCTCTGTCCTCTTTCTACTGAATGCCTTATTGATCATTGTACAAAACCAGAAAGTGTGAATTGAAAACTGATCAAAAACAAAATAATGGGCTGTAGATTTTTTTAAATATCTGCTTTCCTTGTCTACAATATGAAAAAAAAATGAACCACCTGTTGTATTTTTAGAATAGGAAGAAAAAAAGCTCGGAATGAAGACGCAAAGCCACATAAATTGGCAAAAATGTGGACCCAGATTGTTTCCTTTTTTATTTTTTAACAAAATCAGATATTAATCAGATCCCTTCCTCATGCACTGTATACCCAGTGGCAGATTATATTAATGGTAGGCAGCTGCTGGGGGGCCCCTGACCCTATGGGGGGCGGCGGTGGAGATGCTAAAAAGGTTTTGGATATAAGTACTGTTTATACTAAGTCAATTTCAGCTTTACAAGTCTTAAGTAAGCTATACACGGTTTAAAGTAAAATTCCGGGATTTTATGAACTTTGCTTAAAAATGCTCCCTCTCCCCTCTTGACACCTATACTAACTACTGTAGTAAAGAACAAAAAACCGAGCGCACCAACCTTGCGCATTACCTCAATAGGCAATTAATAAATTTATTGATAAGAAATATGCTCACAAGAGATAGAAAAGGCATGTAACAACGAAACACTGGGTTAGGAGATACGTGCAAATCCCATCAGAAAGGGAGATAATCTCTTGGTCAAGTTGACGTGTTTCGAAGGGGGAGGGGCCTTCTTCCTCAGCTGTATTGAGGTAATGCGCAAGGTTGGTGCGCTCTGTTTTTTTGTTCTTCACTACATTTGGTATCGGGCTTCCCCAGCTTTGTGTTTGAGCCGCACAACCTTTGATCAGTGTTGGATGAACATTATACTTCCATTGTATTATCATATTGTTCGATTGGCCTTTCTCTGATCTGGGTCTCTGAGTGCAGGAGGTGTTGGATTTGTACATATACTAACTAACCTTTTAGAAAAAAACTAAAGATGTCTATGATTGCCTATTTTCAAGCTGCTCATGTCTGGTCACATGATCAACTTGCCTGTGTCAGGCAGCGAAGAGGAGATGGCTCTGACAACGGATGGGCCATAGTAAGTATATGGGGGGCATCACTGCTCAGGCATTACCAGCCATTATCGAGCATGCTCTCCTCTCCCTTGTAGCCAGCGCTAGCTGACACAGGAGATCATGTGACTGGACTGAAGCGGTCTGAGAGTAAGTATATGACCTATTTTATATATTTACACGGGTTTGTTAGTATAGGTCAGCCTTTTTCAACTTTTTTAGCATGGAGGAACCCTTGAAATATTTTTTTGGCTTCAGGCAACCCCTGCTATTATATTTACAGCTCACAATGGGAAGAATGCTTCTTAGGCTACGTTCACACTAGCCTTGTCAGCAAGCGGCAGACAGGCAGTTGGGAAGCGTTTTTACCATTTTCCAAACGCCTCTGAAAATTCTGCACATTGCAGCACATAGTGCTGTTCACACGGGAGCGTCACGGCAAAACGGACGCCTCTGGTAAAGTCAGAAGGAGTTGAAGCCTCCTATTCAAGTCTATGGTGCCGCTCCGCAAACGCCCGGACGGCGTTTGCGGTGCGTTTGCGAGGCGTTTGCGGAGCGTTAACACCATTCAAACTTCATTATAGGCGTTTGTGGGGCTTTTTTAACGCTTCGCAACCGCCGCTAAACCGCGCATACAGAGTTTTTGGAGCGTTAAAAACACTCCGCAAACGCCGAATGAACGCTTATCAGACGCTATAGGGGCGTTTGACAAGAGTTGGAAAAAAAGTCAAGTGTGAACGAGCCGTTACATCTGTGATCACTGGGAAGAATATCACCTTACAGATGGATAAAAAGATCATTGGTGTCAGAAGGAACTTTATGAAAGGTAGAAATTGCTCATTTCCTGAGGAACCCCTAGCAACCTCTGGAGGAACCCTGGTTGAGAAACCCTGGGTTAGGTGTTAGGAGGGGGGGGGGGGTGCGTTTGTAAAGGATACGTTCACCTTTAGTAACACGTTACACCTTTTTGTATGATCCTATTAAATTGCTGGAGAGACCTATAAGTTGGAACCCAAGGTGCAATGACCCCAAAGCCGGGCTTTAACGTCACAATTTTGTTAGCTGACCATTGATATGATTTTTTTTCCAATAGGTAAGGGCCGTTACGGTGAAGTCTGGCGTGGCCTCTGGCAAGGCGAAAGTGTGGCAGTAAAGATTTTTTCGTCACGAGATGAAAAATCCTGGTTCAGAGAGACTGAATTATACAACACAGTGCTGCTGAGACATGAAAATATTCTAGGTAAGCCTTTCATAGCACTTACGCACACCTCCTTGTACACACATTCCCTTCCTGATGTAGACTAGAGGCTTTGCTGTATTAAGTCCATGGCATCCGGAATGCACAGACACATCCTACTGTCTGCTGTCCATGGAATAGAGCCTGCTGCCAGTGGCAGGGAATTCTTGGCCAAGCCTTTGAGAACACTGTCAAATGATCAGTTTGGGACAGTGCGGATTTAATTAGCAATAGGGCCGTCCTGCATTCTCACCAGATGGCAACAGCGGCGTGGAATGCAGGACAGCTACTTGTTACTTGTTTTAGTAACTGTTTGATAGCAACTTCTGTTAATGGAAAAGTACCGCTCTGCCGCTCTGAGGGACTTGGCTGTGTCAGTCTAATGTACATGAAGACTTCGGTGTAACTTGTTCTGTAAGATCACAGCCATCTCTAAGACTTGATTTCAGTCATACGTGCCATGCCTTGTTAGAGTTCACTTAAGGATATGGTCAGTTAAAGGTCCAGTCCACCCAAAACTGATGTTTTGAGCAATGCTTTGTTGCTGGCTTCTTTAAAGCTGAACTAATGGCAGATATAAAAGACACAAATTAAGGCAGAACTGAGTTCAGTAATACATAACATTTTTATAAGCAGACTAGGTAAGTACCTGAATTTTTCCTACCAGCCTCTTGCAATCCTCTGTACAGCAAAGCTCAGACGGCATAGATAGAAGCAGCTGCAGGAGCCAATCGGCTGCTGTACATTTGTGCTTACAATTTGCATACTGATGGTAGGAGAGTGCAGAGTGACAGATGAGCTCATCACTGCTGCTTCTCCTTTGTTGCCAAAGCACAGGCTGGTGGAAGAACAAGACCTAGTTATTAGAAATACCAGGTCCACCTGTCCTGCCAGAAAGGGCTGTGCTGTGTAAGGCTATGTTCACATGTCTGCGGCTGGGTAACTGCGGCAAAAGTGTGTGCGTTCCCGACCAGCAGAGAAATGTGCTGCACTTTAGTAGACCGTGGGTGTTGCTATTGATTCTTAAAGGTTCACCCACTGCTCATTTTTACATGTGCCAGACCACAAGGTACCACAGCACCATGTAGCTTGATGCGGCACAATTTTTATAATTTTTTTTCAGACTTTATTTCCCCACGTTTATCATGGATAGGGCAGCCCATTGAAATGATTGGGCTGCTCTACCCACACCATGTGTGTGCAAACGCACATGCACAGATCTGAAGGGAGCCCTAATCTCAAAACTGGATGGACAGAAATACAAATACTTTGGCAGGTAAGACAGCTGATCTGTATGTATAGTTATGTATTAGCTGATTTCCTTGAGTTTATCTTGCAGATGGTAGCCTCTATAAACGTATAGTACACAACTATATAGAAATATATCCGCTTGCTGACCGTATCATGAGGATGTATGGTGGCAAAGCGACCTCTCTGCGCTCAATCATGTTTCTGAGACATGAGCCAGCTCTTCCGCATAGGGGGCATGCGCACCCACCGTCCCAACTTTGTGATTGGTAACAGCACAAATCGATCAGAGAGTCCCAGCCAATAATTAATGGCCAGGACCTGCCGATTGACGAAGCAGGTGACAGAACAGAGCTCTGTGATTGTTAACAACACTATCAGATTTTAGTGTACTGAGTGAATGTCACATTTTTTAATTTCCTGCCGGTTCCGTCCCCCGTGTGTCCCGTTCGTCCTGACGCTCGCAGGGAACAGAACCTGGAAGACGGATGGATGCTGGCATCGGCTGGAGGACATAGCCGGGGACGCTGCAGGGGGGACTTCGTGGGAGCGCAGGACAAGGTAAGTGATATAGGGAGAAGCGCTGCAGAGTATTCCCGAATGTAGCTCGGGGTTACTGCTTTTGGTACTGAAAGTTAACCCCCAGCTACATTCGGCAATACCGCCAGGGAGGTTAACGGTCTCTGTACAGTGGCCAGCGACGTGTGCCTCCTGTCAGTAATAGGACGCACTTGCCACTCATTACTGCGTGTAGTACCGCCATACTAGCATCCTTTTTTTATACCTGTAAAATTAAAAGTCCTGGTTTTGACTTGACCGCCCCTCGTATATACAAATATATATTACAGACACTAAGAGAAGAGAGAGAAATCGTTTTTCTAATTGTATTTTTGGTTGAACTGAACTTCCGTAATAGATGTTATCATCAAGTGACATTTGCCTTTATTGCTGGCAGTTTGAATTTGGTTTACTGAATCGTTGCCCTCCTGGAGTTTCCCTTTTTTGGCTGCTTTTGTTTCCGGAAACACGCATTCCAGACATTTTGTTTTCTTTTCCATCTCATTGCACGCGGTGTACCTCGCCTGTAAATGTTTGCATGTTGAGACAGCAGTGCAGCAAAGCAGAGAATTGTTCCTTGCACTGAGATGGGCTGAACAGCTCCTAGCCGGATACATGGCGTCCCCGTAGAGGATCTGCTCAATTGGGTGTACATCCACAACGCCTGGGGCTTACTTTCTGCATTCCATATAATTTCAGTTCCTTTTTCTTGACGGTTTTACAAGCACATTCTTACTGTCTAGGCAAGCTCCTTTTTTTTTTTTTTTTTTTTTGTTCGGCGGGTTCTCACATTTTAATAGCTGGATTATGTTTAACACCACGCGTACCAGTAAACAGGAGGTGAGGAGCCGAATGAGTCTCTACTTGACACATTGCACAATGCTCTAATATTGCAGTGCTGAGCTTAGGTAAGAGATTATCCGTGTGAAAGAGAAAAGGGTGGTTCTAGTACGGTTACTTTTTATTGTCTGTTGTTTATTACCAAGCTTTAAAAACTTTTCATTCTTTAATTCCCTGGTGCCCAACCTGAGGTCCTTTGGCACTTATTGCATGGCCCTTGTAGACAGTCTGTGTTTTGGTTCTCACCCAGTGAAGGAAACATTTCTCATTAGCATGGCTTCTATTAGCTTAAAGTGTTACTAAACCCACAACAGTAAAATCAGTCTGTATATGTAGTAAAGCACATTTGTTATACTCCCTGTGGAACCTACGGATTTAATCTTCTGCATTGTGTAAATATGCAGTTTGGTCCTGACTTCTCCGATCCTCCCCTTCTTCCAGTGTCCCCCTCTTATCTCCTGATAAGACATATCATGTGGAGTCTCTCTGCACATGCTCAGTTTGGTGTGTGTATTGCTAGAGAGGTTTGTTTTTTTTTTCTTTGGAGAGTGCATGCAATCAGCACAGGGCCAATCAGCACTGTCCAGACACAGGTTAGGGGTTCTGCATCCTAGAGCAAAATGAAAACTACAAACTTTAACCAGTGCTCTGCTGAAGACTGATAGAAGTCACAAATCTGCTCTAACTGCTGATGAGAAAAGGTATTTAGGAGTTTATATTTACTAAAATATTTGAATTTCCATGTTCTGTGTACTGTGGAAGACCAGATAAACTGAACGCAGGGTCCTGGGTTTAGTAACATTTTAATGGTTTGGGGTTTTTTTCACACTATATTTTTCCATGCTAGCCATGTACTTTTTATGTTTTTATTTTCCCTAATTTTTTACAGCAATTTTGCAAGGAAATATTGTTTTTAAAGGGTCTGTAGGGAGCACACATAGAAGCATTGCTTTGTAAAGGGGCTGCAATAGCAGTGATCTTTAGCAGTCTTATGTAACGTGTTGCCAGTTTGTAACTGCCCTTAAAGTGGTTCGAAAGGCAGAAAGGTTTGCTTTTACCTTAGAGCAGGGGTCTTCAAATTTTCAAAGGTCCAGTTTACTATCTTTCAGACTAGGAGGACCGGTTTGAGGTCAGTGGGGGTAGAAAATGTCCTAGGCCCAGCAGTAGTGAAAATAAACATGGCCTCAGGGTTGCAGGTCAGTAGGAGGAAGAGTAGTACCCATCCTTGGTATTAGTGGGAGGAATTGTACCCCAGCATTGGTACCAGTGGAATAAATAGTGCCCCATTGTTTGTGTCAGTGGGAGGAATAGTGCCCCAAGGGCCAGATAAGGGCTTGGAGACTCCTGTCTTAGAGGATAAGTTCACCTTTCATTACATGTTACACCGTATCCAGGATGTGACATATTTTTTAAATAAGCTTCCGCCTGGCAGCACTAGGATCGTTGATTCGAATCCCAACCACAGCACTACCAGTTTACATTTTCTCCCTGTGCCTGCGTGGCCTTCCTCCGGATACTCCGGTTTCCTCCCACACTCCAAACACCTGCTGGTAGGTTAATTGGATCCTGTTTAAATCGACCCTAGTATGTGTATGTATGAATGTGAGTTAGGGACTTTAGATTGTACACCCCTTGAGGGTTAGGGACTGATGTGTCTATGGGAATGTTTGACCATTCTTCCAGAAGCACATTTGTGAGGTCAGGTACTGATGTCAGATGAGAAGTCCTGGCTCACAGTCTCCGCTCTAATTCATTCCAAAGGTGTTTTATCGGGTTGAGGTCAGGACTCTGTGCAGGCCAGTCAAATACCTCCACCCCAAACTCACTCATCCATGTCTTTATGGACCTTGCTTTGTGCACTGGTGCACAGTCATGTTGGAACAGGAAGGGGCCATCCCCAAACTCTTCCCACAAAGTTGGGAGCATGAAATTGTCCAAAATGTCTTGGCATGCTGACGCCTTAAGAGTTCCCTTCCCTGGAACTAGGGGGCCAAGCCCAACCCCTGAAAAACAACCCCACACCATAAACCCCCTCCACCAACTTTACACTTGGCACAATGCAGTCAGGCAAGTACCGTTCTCCTGGCAACCACCAAACCCAGACATGTCCATTGGATTGCCAGACAGAGAAGCGTGATTGGTCCAGAGAACACATCTCCTCTGCTCTAGAGTCCAGTGGCGGCATGCTTTGCACCCCTGCATCTTTGCATTGCACTTGGTGATGTAAGGCTTGGATGCAGCTGCTCGGCCATAGAAACCCATTCCATGAAGCTCTCTACACACTACTGTGTTTATTTGAAGGCCACATGAAGTTTGGATGTCTGTAGCTATTGACTCTGCAGATAGTTGGCGACTTCTGCGCATTGTGACTTCAGTATGTGCTGACCCCATTCTGTTATTTTACGTGGCCTACCACTTCATGGCTGAGTTGCTGCTGTTCCCAGTTGCTTCCACTTTGTTATAATACTACTAATAGTTGACCGTGGAATATTTAGTAGCAAGGAAATTTCACGGATGGACTTATTGCAGTACCAGGCGTGAATTCACTGAGCTCCCGAGAGCAACCCATGAAAGTGATTGGAACACCTAAACCAAGTGATTTGAAGGGGTGTCCCAATACTTTTGGTGTGTGTCTGTGTGTTTTTTTTTGTAAAGGTGGACTTATCATTTGATACTTTCTCTGCATTGAGGTAAAAAATAATCCTGTATCTAGTTCCCCCATTTTTATAGTAGCAAGGGGCGCTACATAGGCAGATTAATTTCTAATCAGAACTTGAAGGAATGCAAACATAATGAAAACATTATTAATGCAGTGTACAATACATAGGCAAAGCATACAAAACGGAATACAATTTTATACAGAATTTACAAATTTCCTTTACAGTCCCTTTGGATATTTTTGCATGAGCTGTCGTGATCGGCTCTTGAAAGTTGTGTATGAATGATCAGATTATTGTACGAATGCTCCAAAAGCATTTAATTGTTGGATTTGTTCATCGTGTGTACCAGGCTTTGGGTAGAGCTAACGAAATCATTGGTGTCAGGTGTCAGTGGTTACCTGTCTCAGAAGCTAACCCGGCCCCTTTCCACCGGCTGACTCCTGAGTGGTGTCAGTGCCAGAACTTGGCAAGCACATCCAGACAGATCAGTCCACCACTGCATAACCCTTTTGTGACCACAGGGGTTTTTTTTTGTGCATTCTTTATAAGGTTTACAAGATTCTTTTATAAGGTTTGTCTTTACAAAACAAAGAAAAACAAACAAATCGAACAATCCATTGCATATGCTACTTAGGTGTCACAGGTTTTTTTTGAAGCTTAGACACCCAGACCATTCTCAGCAGCATTAATATGCCTCAGTTAAGTTAACAGTAACTTTCTGAATAATGTTTCTGAACAACTGCAGATCAGAGAACTAGAAGCACACACAGTTGCACATTTCATTGTTTTCTGCTACAAGGTTAATTAAAGTTCACCTTTTTTTTTTTTTTTTTTTAGAAAAAATAATAAATGCAAATATTTTTGCAGACAAAATGTGCATATATCTTTTCCTGCAGGAGCCTGGAAGGCATTGCTCCTATGATCAGTGGATCAGAGGTGCAGTATCAGGCTTCTGCAGACAAGCCCTGTAGATTTCAGCCCGTACCTTTTTATACAGGCTGTCAGTTTGAAAGCTGCATGACTTGTGAATGAACTACAAGGACACTCATTAGCACCTTTTGAAATTCATTCAGAACTGCAAGCTGCCTGCTACAGTGGCCAACAGTACTTGTAGTTCATTCACAGGCAATTGGGAATGAACGATGTGGCCGCGTTGACGGAGCCTTCATAGCCACGTTGTTTTTGAATATTGACAGCGGGTGTGGTGAAAAGAACCCTCGCCCACTGTCACACTGAGGCAGGGGGAGTCGGAGGGAGAGGCAGCAGGAGCTGGAACAGGTTACATGTTCCACCCTAAGTACGGGTGGAACACGCAAAATGTTCCACCCTAAGTACGGGTGGAACACGCAAAATGTTCCAAAAGGTGAACTTATCTTTTAACTTTTCACAGCTATGGGCGTTGTGCATTTGGACTTGTAAAGACATATTGGGGTCACAAAGGAGTTAAGGAGCCTCTGGCCACTTTGGGAAGAATCCTAGGGTTCCACGCATCCCAGGTGGAGATAGACTAGTCTATAGGATGGCAAAGCAGTGCCATGAGAAACCACAGCCAGGCTTTGCTGTGCTGCACAGAACAGTCTAATGGAGTAATGGATCTTCATTCTCCAGTCAACATGCTGTGAGCAGGTCTGTGATCAACCTAGGTTGCTTAAAGAGTAACTCCACTTTTCCTGAGGCAAAATAAAGCATTCCCCTCTGGGTGATCTATGTACATTGCTAGGATTTGAACAAACTTTGTATCAGATTTCTACCCGTTTCTGTTGTTTAAGAGAAAAGCTGTATGTTCAGCCGAGTCCTTGGAAGGCTAATTTCTGAATGGGAGTGTGTTCATTCTAATCAGCTAATGCACTAATGAGGAAAGCTGCAGTGTCTGCATCCCTGCAGAAATAAATAACCCTCAGGCTCCATGTACACGGGACAGTTGGAAAACACTTCTGAACGATAGAAACTGACTCCTGGAAAATGTAGGTTAAAAAACGTCTGTTTACCTGCGTTTGCGAGCGTTTGTGTTTTAGAAGCATATTTTAAAGATAACCTCAGGAGACCTTCCAAAATGCCCAGAATGCACTGAAAAACAGTAAAAAATTAACCATTTCAGACATCTTGAGAGAAATGGAGAGAGCAGAAGCAGAGAGAGCAGCATGTGTTGAGATGACCTGTCTTTTTTGGTTGCATTCACTATGGATCCCATCATGAGCATAATGCGGCACGTTCTACCATCTTTTCCTTCACGCAAAACCTGGAACTGACTGCGCTGGTGTACTAGGTCCATTTGAATACATGGAAAACGCTTTGCATGAATTTCTGATGATGAAAAAAGGCTCTGGACAGCATCTGGATATGGAGCAGTTAAAAAACGCTTAAAAACGCAGTTAGCCGCGTTTACAAGTGTTTGGCACGCTGGTAAAATCTCCTGAACGCAAGTTTGGTGTGTTAATAAAAATGACTGTAAACGAAGATGTGTACATGGACACATAGGAAAACATTAGGGAGAGTTCAGGGGCTGCTGAAAAAAAAAACCCAGCAGAAAAGCTCCTGAATGTGAGTTTATCAGCTGTAGTGTACATGAGCCCTTAGGGAATGACTCAACAAAAATATAATTCTTATTGCAGAAGATGCCTAAAGTTTTACTTGTATCTTAGTGCAAACTTCTGGGAAAAACGTTGAGGAAATGACATTTCTGAGGGTGTTCCAAATACCAAATGTGTATAGAAGGCCTCTAGATTGCCATATTGCATTGAAAATATTAGAAAATTACAGCAGCTGCAGATTGAAAATGAAATGTCATTTTAGTAGCATTCTGTTACAGTATGACTTGTGTAGCATTTGTCTATTCCATATTTCTTTTTTTGTTATATTTTTTTTTCTCTTATGCAACGGAGTTACCCTTTAAGTGCGGTGGCACAAAATTGCGATCATTGAAGTCCATGTTACAGGGGTTCCCTGGATTAGAGGACAGGCTGAACAGAATTACAAATGGCTTTTAATGTGCTTTTAGATATTTGCCTGCAGATCAACTTTAAAACAATTAATCATATGAGCCACATCTGTCTTCATTACATGAGATTTGCACATTTAATTAGTTGGATTTATTCTTGATTGGGCTTAACAGGTTTGTCTAGCACATTAAACTGGACACAGCTACAGTCTGTGAAACAAATTAGCACTTAAAGCTACTGAAGTTTTCTCTTGCTTGTGACTTGCAGAAGCTGCCTCATTGGCTCTATCATTCAGCTGTCTGTCAGAATTGATTGTCCCTGACGTGTCCCTCCTTTCTTTTGTCTGGTGAAGGTTTTATCGCCTCTGACATGACTTCCAGAAACTCCAGCACTCAGCTGTGGCTGATTACTCACTATCACGAAATGGGATCTCTCTATGATTACTTGCAAGTAACGACTTTGGACACTGTAACGTGCCTTCGCATCGTCTTGTCTATTGCCAGCGGACTGGCACATCTACACGTAGAGATATTCGGCACCCAGGGAAAGCCGGCCATTGCTCACCGAGATTTGAAGAGCAAGAACATCCTTGTGAGGAAGAACGGCCAGTGCTGTATAGCAGATCTAGGTAATCTGGTGTTTTTGTTTTTTGGGTTTTTTTTTCCCCAGGTCAAACCAAATTCACAAACATGGCTTTATTTCAATTATTGGGTTTAATTAAAGCAGATCTGTCATTACAGAAGTTTAAGTGTCATCGTTGCCTCTCTACAAATGCTGGTGTGCCTGTGTTCAAGAGCAAACAAAAGGCTGAAACGTTTGGAACGGAAAGGAGGAAACCGCAAAGTAGTTAAAGCGGAGTTCTATCTGAAAAAAAAAATAAATAAAAGTCAGCAGCTACAAAAACTGTAGCTGCTGACTTTTAAAATACAGCCACTTACCTGTCCCTCGGTCCAGCGCTGTCCTCACTATCGCTGGTTTCACCGGCTGTCTTCTCTCCCTGGCGCCGGCATCTTTAGTGTGAGCACCCGGCTGTGACAGCTTGTGGATTCAGCTTTGTGAATGGTTCTGTAGTCTTCTGGGACCTATCACATGTCCCAGAAGACTACGGGAAGGGAGGGTGGGGGTATACCTGGGTGAATGAGGCCTTGGTTGTAAGCACCCTGACATCATTGCATACAGTGCAAGACCGTAGTCCTGTGCTGTGAGGGTGCTGAGGGCCCCCCACAAATCAGAATATAGGAGAGAAGAGAAGAGCGAGGTATAAGGTAAGTATAGTTGCGTTTTCTGTTCTTCCTAGACAAAATGAACATTTAACCTTTGCAGTGCTGGGGTAGCCCGGCTGTATGTTTCATTTATTCTTTGTAAAGCTGAACTGTCTGAAAAGCAATAATGAATCATGTAGTGATGACCTGTATCAAAGGAGAAGTAGTTGGGATGGTGAGAAAACATACAACGATCAGCCATAACTTTGACCACTGACAGATAAAGTGAGTAACATTGATTATCTCTTTACAATGGCATCTGAAAGCTGTTGGGATATGATAGGCAGCATGTTCTCCCTGAGTAAGCTCCAAGGAGCAGGGCCCTCCTAAGCCTTTTGTATTGAACTGTATTGTTGCTGTATTATCTCCCGTTATTATTATTATTATTATACAGGATTTATATATCGCCAAAAGTTTGCTCAGCGCTTTACAATATAAAGGGAGACAATACAGAAATTTCAATACAAGAGGGATAGGAGGTTCCTGCTCCTTGGAGCTTACAATCTAGGAGATACTGTAAAGCGCTGAGCAAACTGTTGGCGCTATATAAATCCTGTATAATAATAATAAGTTGATGTGTTGAAAGCAGAAAAAAAATGGGCATTGCAAGCTTTCAGGGTGCCATAAATGGACAATGAGAAGATGCGCTGGTTTCATAGTATTCAAAACCTCTAAAGAGAAACTTCAAGGTCAATACTAGTTGGTGATCCGGGAGTCCCTAATCAACAATACAATGGTAAACTGAACAAAAACAGTTATGGACTCAACCAGGATTAGTGGGTTTTTGTAATATACCTATATTAAATAATGGGGCTGGTGGTCAAAGGCACATAAAGGAGTCTAATAAAGGAGTCTTTTATGTGCCTTTGACCACCAGCCCCATTATTTAATATAGGTATAATACAAAAACCCACTAATCCTGGTTGAGTCCATAACTAATCGTTTTTAGTTCAGTTTAGCATGGTTTCGTAGGATGCTGATATTGACATGGCACAATGAGTTCCATGCCAGAATTTGAATATAGAGTGGCTTTAAGTAGGGATTTTACTATAACGCTGTGGCTTATGTGACTTAGTAATGTACAGTAACCAGGCCACTAATATACCCCGTACTGCAAGCAGAAATGAGGTCTGACGCTTCGTCTTTATTACTTAGCAGCTGCCTGTGTTTGCCTAATCCAGAGGCTTGAAACATTTTGCATTTGTCTAATGGTTTTCATTCCAGAGATGTCCAGAAGATGGCAGCCTTTATCGTCCTGTACTCTGACCATGTTACGTGATTCTTTAGTAAAAATCCAAACATGGTTTTACATTGCAAATAAAAAAAGTAGCTGAACAACTTCATGACTCTAAAGGGACTTGGGTAATAATAATCATTGTGCCGCTTATTGTTTTTACTGTTATTTTGTTCCTACAGCAGATTACACCGTAGTATGAATAAAACTGGTCACATTACATAGGAAATAAACCCAAAACCAAAAATATAATACATTGCAGCTTCCCAGTCAATAGTTGTGGTGACTGCATTGGTTTTCTTTAAGCTTTTTTTTCCCCCTTTGTTTTCACCTGGTGATCTGGCCAGTAACACACATTCTGTTTTAGAATGCCCCCTCTTCGGATGAATGAGCACAGGAAGCACATTTGGTCATGTATTGTCAGTCTGGTTGGAGGAAAGTGTTAGATGGACTAGCAGATTTAGAAACATTAACAAATTGAAGCCAAACTCCAACTCACACTGCAGTTATGCCAGCAGTTATAGCAACAGTCTTATTTTCCTTTAGCCCCGATTCACATATATGCGGGCCACATTTTTGCGGGCATGAGAGCTCATTCATTTGAATGGACTCCCGTGCCCCGTGACACACAGGGAAGAAGTCCCTGCAATCCTTCTGAAAAAGTAGCTTAGAACTAATGGCACCCTCCCGCGGGTCCGCATTCCTCTGTGCAGGTGGTGCAGTTGCATGGATTTTCGTGCAGATCCGCAGCGGCACCACCCGCACAAATGTGAACCTAGCTTTAGGGTAAAGGTTTTACATGAATAAATAAAAGCTGATCATTTTAAACACTCCTTTCAGTGGTAAATGGTTTGTCTCAACACTCTTAAAGTGGTTCTGAAGGCTAAAGATTTTTTACCTTTGTGTATTCTATACAGGAAGGTAAAAAACCATCTATGTGCAGTGGCACCCCCAATCCTTACCTGAGCCCCCTCTGATCCAGTGAAATTCTTGACAACCTCTGCTGACTCAGTCTCTGCTGCTCTCCCATTGACTCTGGCTGCTGTCAATCACAGCTAGTGAGCCAGTGAGAGAGCGGCGGTTGGGACCAAGCTGCAGCTGTGTGTCTTATGGACGCATAGAGCAATGGCTCAGGAACGAGCTCACACTGGTGCCCCCCAAGGCAAATGGCTTTTCTTGGGGTTACTGCTCAAGGGGTAGGAGCTGAGAGCGCTGTTGGGGAACTGAAAAAAAGAGCATCTGGGCTGCCCTGTGCAAAACCACTACACAGAGCAGGTACGTATAGACATGTTTGTATTTTGTTTTGTTTTTTAAACCCCAAAGCTTTAGTGTCACTTTAAGTGATACGTTTGTAGGAGAGCCTGGTCTGTTGAAAAACAGACTTACAGATCACCAAAGAAGACTTGAAAAAGAAACGTGCAGCCATCACATCTAAGAATTGGTAAGCTGCAATGTAAAAAAAAAATTTGCTTTTGGGTTTAATACCACTTTAAACAGGGGTGACTGAGGTGTGACAGTGCCCCATCCTGCACTGCTGCCATAAATACCCACTGCTGGCATAAATACTGCTGGCATAAATACCCACCTATTGTGCGGATTTTGGTGAGGTTTGAGGTCTGAAAAGAATTAGAAATATAATGGGTGGCAGGTAATGCCACAAATGTATATGTATTTAGCTGTCTGGCTGGCAGGAAAGGTGATGCAAGCCTGCACCTATGCATTCTCCTAAACTCTTTACCTAGAATTTATAGACTGGTGCAGACAGATTTTGTGAAAGTGTCTTACATGCGTTCTAAAAGCGGTGCGGCATGCGCCAAATTTATGTCTCCTCTCTAGAACATGTACTTGAATTTGGCGCATGCCGCACCACTTTTTGAATGCATGCGAGACACTTTCACAAAATCTGTCTGCACCAGGCTCTCGGTGTACGCCAAAAGACAGTTGGTCCTAATGATCTCCACTTTAGTAAGATCGGATTCTATCTTTCTTGCAGATTTTGGATGCAGTGCCAATGCCATATTCTTTCTGTTTCAGGATTGGCCGTGATGCACTCACAGTCCACCAATCAGCTCGATGTTGGAAATAACCCCCGGGTGGGGACAAAACGATACATGGCTCCAGAAGTTTTAGATGAGACAATCCAGGTAGACTGTTTTGACTCTTACAAGAGAGTGGACATTTGGGCTTTTGGACTGGTCCTCTGGGAAGTTGCCAGACGAATGGTTAGCAACGGTAAGTTTTTGTTTTTCCAGTCTCCCACCTTCTATTTCGCCCTATCTCTCTCCGTCCTGGCGCTGTCATTCTTAGAACCGCTGGCTCAGGCTTCTATTTTCAACTTAGAAAATGTTTGTTGAGTGTTTAGATCTGAACTGTCACCCAGTTTAAGGATTTGTGTTGCTGGGTTTCAGCGTTTTGTCTGGCGAGTCTCCTTAGCTGCCCTCTGAGGGCGTTCAAAGTTACATCCATAAATATAGCTCTGTTTATTTCAGCTATAAATAAGGGCATTTTATTTTTACTACACGGACAGAATTGTAGTTATGTTTATAAGTATGTTTATTAATAATGCACTTTTCCTGCCAGTATCAAATTCACTATATATTCTTGATGTTCCAAATTCCATAACTCGTTTTTTCTTGTTTTGTTAATTTTTTTTTTGAAGATCACCGTGCTCCCCAAACAAATGTGAAAAAAATAAAAAAATAAAAACAACAGTGTATGTACAGTTTTGTTCAAAATAATAGCAGTCAGACATCACTAACCCGATCATTTACTGTTTTTGGTAGAAATGATATTTCTACATGGCAAATAATTTACTAGCAGGTATAGTAGAGTAATAGAAATCCAACAGACCCAACAGTCATGACATGCATGCTGCTGATTCCGTGTAATTGAGTCACTAATTGAAAGGGGCATGTTCAAAATAATAGCAGTGTGGAGTTCTATTAGTGAGGTCATTCATTCTTTGAAAAACAGGTGGCAATTATTGCCCTTATTTAAGGAAGGAAGGCAGCAAATGTTGTACATGCTGGTTACAGTGCATTCCTCTCTGAAATTCTGAGGAAAATGGGTCGTTCCAGACATTGTTCAGAAGAACAGCGTACCTTGATTAAAAAGTTGATTGAAGAGGGGAAAACATATAAAGAAGTGCAGAAAATGATAGGCTGCTCAGCTAAAATGATCGCAAATGCTTTAAAATGGCAACCAAAACCTGAAAGACGTGAAAGAAAGCGAAAAACTACCATTCGAATGGATAGAAGAATAGCTAAAATGGCAAGGACTCAGCCAACAATCAGCTCCAGGAAGATCAAAGAAGGTGTAAAGTTACCTGTGAGTACTGTTACAATTAGAAGACATCTATGTGAAGCCAAGCTATCTGCAAGAAGCCCCCGCAAAGAGACATACATCAGAATACTTGAAGAGGAAATGCCCTTGAAATGGGTGTTCCAACAAGACAACGACCCCAAACACACCAGTAAACGTGCAACATCTTGGTTCCAGACCAACAAGACTGACGTTATAGAGTGGCCAGCCCAATCCCTGGATCTTAATCCAATAGAAAACTTGTGGGGTGACATCAAAAATGCAGTTTCTGAGGCAAAACCAAGAAATAGAGAAGAACTGTGGAATGTAGTCCAATCATCCTGGGCTGGAATACCTGTTCACAGGTGCCAGAAGTTGGGTGACTCCATGCAACACAGATGTACAGCAGTTCTCAGAAACAGTGGTTATACAACTAAATATTCATTAATTGATTCAAAGGAAAGCAAAATCTTCAAACATTTTTCAGTTTCTATAGTGAATGTTTGAGTTTGTAAAGAAGAATACAAACACTGCTATTTTTTTGAACAGTCTAATATTCACTTTTCTTCACTTTTTTTTAGAGGAACAACACAAATTTGATATATTTTTCTTCATGTTTTGATTTGGAATAGAATGTGTAGTGTTCCCAATGCATTTGTGTGTATGGAAATAAAAGCTATTAGAAGGATTTTGAGCTTTATTCACTTTTTTCAACACCCTGCTATTATTTTGAACACAACTGTATATATAATAAAATATGTCGCAGCTTGTTACTGTCATGCGTTTCCAAACCTCTTGTGTAAACCACCAAAGTATAGTGCAACACGTAAATACTAATAATTCGATCCCACAGTGTCAAATCACCAATGTACAATATTTCTCAAAGTCTCCTTTATGTGCAACAAACAACATCAACAATATATAAAATGTGAATAATCACTAGCTATAATATATATAGTATAAATATAATCATTATAAAACTCAAATCCACAATTCTCTTCACAAATTATGTATTCTTATTGTGATCTCGGGTGCAAAAAAAAAAAGTATGTTTCACCAGTAAAATGCACCACTTCTCAATAGAGCCTCTTACCTCCACGTCTTACCTCCACAAGAGTAAGGTCAAACAGTGCTTTCCCAGTGATCTGGGTCGCAATCCTCCAATGCGTCTAGAAATCTAGCCTGCATACTACTCCCGGGCTCCAGCCCATTCACCAAAAATAAAATGTGTGTATGTATATATATGTATATATATATGTATGTGTGTGTATATATGTGTGTGTGTGTGTGTGTGTGTGTGTGTGTGTGTGTGTGTACCTTTCACGGTTTATTATTAAAACTAAATTGGCTTTTATTAAAAAATAAAGAATAACTACTCACAAGTAAAGTGCACTTTCCAATCCAGTGCACAAGTTAGTATCGGCCTTTAAGGATATAAAACACGTTGTCCACTTAGAAAAGACATCAGTGTAAGCATATGTATAGATGGCCTGCTACCTGACATGTTTCGTCATATGATCGGTGACTTCCCCATAGTTTGTTTTTTTTCTTTTTGTTTTGTTTTTTTGGTGATTTGCTGGCCCCCTCCACTATTGCAAAATGTACTGGTTGCCCCAGGTGAACTACACACAGGAGTCCTTTTACCTGTTTATATTCTGTTCAGCCACATGGTGTGATAGGGATGGGCGATTCACCAGACAAAAGTTTGCATTGCAATACACATTCATTTTTAGAAAGTCATGAAGGGCTTCTGTACTATTCGGCTAGAGTTATGTGGGTCACCCTCTAAAGTGAGCGGAGGTGTTTGCAGTGAAGGATGCTTCTGATATTACAGCTTAAGCCGGCCAGCCATGGATTGAAATTCAGCTGATTCATCAGTTATCGGCCGAGATTCGATGCATGTATAGGCAGGCGATCTATCGACTTTGGTACAGCCAGCCTGTCAGATGTTTTACATTCACTTACTGCTGGCAGCTATAGCTGCTAGCAGTAATCACTGTGTCCTGCTGGCCAGGAAGGCTCCCCCACCTCTCTCCACCGCCAGCAGAACACTAAGCACTGCAGGAAGCACTGTGTTAATGGGGGAATTGAGAGGTTTTGTTTCC
This sequence comes from Staurois parvus, assembly GCF_062004578.1. Classification (NCBI taxonomy): domain Eukaryota; kingdom Metazoa; phylum Chordata; class Amphibia; order Anura; family Ranidae; genus Staurois; species Staurois parvus. The sequence goes on along the minus strand of NW_028317827.1, from coordinate 5,156,199 downwards.
TCCCACCCAATACGTAAGTTGTGTATGAAGTAGGTCCATGAATCTGGGATAAGTAAGTTGTGTATGAAGTAGGTCCATGAATCTGGGATAAGTAAGTTGTGTATGAAGTAGGTCCATGAATCTGGGATAAGTAAGTTGTGTATGAAGTAGGCCCATGAATCTGGGATAAGTAAGTTGTGTATGAAGTCGAGTGGCCTGCACAGAACCCCGCCCTCAACCCTATTCAGCACCTTTTTGATAAACTGATACTTCGAATAAAAATCAGGTCTTCCCATCTAATCCTATCTGACTTCACAAATGCTCTTGTGGAAAGCCGTCCCAGAAGAGTGGAGGCTGTTGTAGCAGCCACAGGGGTTGGGTTGGAAATGGGATGTCCAACAAGGCCAAATAGGTGTGATGGTCAGGTGCCTCCAGATCTTTGCCAGTATAGTGCAAATGACCTGTATGTGATCTTGCTGGATTATTGCTTGAGCTACACTATTACTTTGCCTCTGATTGCAGTTTTTATTTCCCCTACTAGAAGCTTGCTTATAAAATTGGCTGAGCTGGATATCAGACCACACATCATTTCAGTTTGAGGAAAAAATATTCTTATTTAAATGGGCAACCTGGAAATTAATCTGCGGGATAAAGCTTTTTTCCAAATAGTGAGCCCAGGGATTTTAACTGCTACCCATCCTTCTTAAGCATCTCCCCGTCATTTGAATGAGCTGCTGTACCCCGCGAAATGCAAAAAAGATGTCCCCGCACTTCTTTTAAAATTGCAGCTCGCATGGGAACCAAGGTCCCCAGTGTGGGTGCAATTTCCATTGCGGGCAGTGTGCCAATAAGACTAATGGCACCCACCTGTGGGTTCCTTGTTTTACTGTGTGGATGGTTACAGCTGCCAGAATTTGTATGAGTCCCGCAGCGTTACCACCAGCACATATGTGAACCTACCCTAAAGGAATTGTTTTTTTTTTTATCAAAATCATACTTACCTAGGTGGATTAAGCACTGATTCAATGCTGCATCTCTCCCCCGCTGGCTCTAAGGCTGATTTCTCAGTGATCAGACACTGCTGATTGGTCCGTTCTCCCCGCCGAACTGAACAGAGTGTGGTGACACTGTCAGTCACCGCTCTTTTCTCTGCCCCCCATTCGTGGAGGGGGCTGGAGCAGCTGGCTCAGGATCTCAGCAGCTCGCTAAGAGGCTGAGCTTGGCTGCTGGGTGGATCCCGACCATATGGTCGCAATCTTTCTCTAACCTGGACTGGCTCTGTGACATTTGCCGACAACAGGCTTTAGAACGCTGTTGGCTGAAAATGGGTCACAGGAGTGCAGAACAAACTGCACTCCTGTGATCCACAGTAGTACAGCCAAACGAACTTTGCCTGTACTTCTCGTTTAAATCATTTTCTGCTGTATTGGGTTTGGGCAAGCATTTTTTCATATGGCCACCATCCTTTAGCCACTTTTATAAGGGATTTATTAAATAGCAAGTGTTCCTTTTAAAAAAAAAAACAAAAAAAAACAAAACAGGTCATAGGAAATGTACACAACTTGATATTATGTAGTGTATTTGGTGTCATCCTTTCAGGACAGTCTGTCAGTATGTTCCTATTTTCCTAATACACACTTGTCTGGTTCTCCTGGATCTTGGCTGCAGACGATGAAGCACTTTTAACTTATTTGGCTCTTTCCTTCCTCGTGATCTCGGCGGGTACATGCTGTTCTGTCGGTGTTTCCTCTATCCCACCAGCGCATAGCAATGCCCGCCAGGCATCATTTTTGTTACCACGTTTTCATTCGGGACCTGTCAAGTGTAAGTGCTGGACGGTTGTATTTAGAAATTTTGGAAATAATGAACTGTGATGAAATTCAAGGAAGATATGAACTTATTACGACAAAAGAACTTGTATAAACGTGATAGAAAATATGGCTGTTCCATGTTGTATCCATTCATGTATGAGGTCTTTAGTGGAATTCCAGCTTACACTGAACTAGCCTTAAAACTGACCCATCCCCCTTCCTAACACCTACACTAACCTGTGTACCAAAGATGTACTGTATATGCTTACCTATTTTCAGGCCATTCCGGTCCATTCACGTGATCCAGCTACTCTGTGTTAGCCAGCGGTGGCTACAGGGGAGAGAAGAGAGCAGTCCAATAATGGCTGGTAAAGCCCGGAGTGGTGACGTCGCCCATTGCCTTCAGTGGCCTATCGGCGCTCCCTCCTCTCCTCTGCAGCCACTGCTGACACATGGGAGCTGGATCACGTGACTGGAGTGTAGTGGCCTGAAAGTAGGTAAGTATACATATCTTGATTACACAGGTTAGTTACTATAGGTGTTAGGAGAGGAAAGGGAAAAATTTAAAGGCTAGTTAGGTGTAAGCTGGAATTCCACTTTAATTGTCAAACTAAACAAGGCTATATATATGTGTGTGTGTGTGTGTGTGTGTGTGTGTGTGTGTGTGTGTGTAAACAATATATAATATAGAACTTCCATTTATACAATTAAAATAAAATTGACCCTAAACTATACTTTCCCTTTTTAAGGCAATGTCGTTGATAGTAGACCTAGGCTCAGCTCAATTATCCGAAGCCTTTCGCTTTTTATTTAGTCATTGGTGCTGTTTTCCAGGTATTGTTGAAGACTACAAACCTCCGTTTTATGATGTTGTCCCAAACGATCCCAGCTTTGAAGATATGAGGAAAGTTGTTTGTGTGGATCAACAAAGACCAAACATTCCCAACAGGTGGTTCTCAGACCCAGTGAGTATCCTTTAGCACAATAATAATTGCAATACAAAAAAACAGATACACCTAAGGATGCCATTTATAGAGCAGCTGTATGACCATACTGGGACCATATTGCTGCTTTGAAGAAGAAGAAAAATTTGGAAACCTTAATAAAACACAGCGACGTGCATTAGGTATTGCTTGCGTCTGGACTCAGAAACAAGCAAAGTATCATTCATTTTAATGAATTTTAATAAAAAACAGAAAACTGTTACTTGACTTGTCAGTCATGTGACCGGCTTTGCCTCCAAAAACCGAATATTGGGTTGCTTTCACACTGATCTGTTTTTCTTCCACTTTTGCGTTAAAAATAATTTAAAAAAAAAAAGCGGAAGAATAATGTGTGACCATGTAATCCTATGGAACTCTTCACAGTGATACGTGGCGGGTCTGCCTCATTTTTAAAATCCTGCTTGCTGCATTTATGGTGCAGGTTTCGCACAGTTAAAGAAAACACACCTCCCCATTGAAATGAATAGAAATGCAGCAAAAATGCATGCACGTTGCGTTTTTGGTGCAGTTTTTGAGACGCATGTCCTGTAAAAAATGGAGCGCATCAGTGTGAAAGTACGGATCAGTGTTACCGTAGCCTTCTGCAGAGAATTGCAGGTTCCACACCGCATCCAGTATAGAGATAACGGTGTCTACTCCTCACCTATAAATAGGCTCTTATGTTTCTAAAAATGGATCAATTCAGATGGATTAGGAAAGATATTAATATCAAGTCCCAACTTAAATAATCAGTAGAAGAAAACCAATTATTCATTTAAAGAGCATATCAACCCATGTGTACTTTCTGTACCATGTATTTGTATGAAAAAGTATCCTGTTCTCTTTGTATTGCTTCCTTTGTGTGAAATCCCTGGTGTTCCTGCCGGGCCCTCTTCTTCCCTATTAAAAACTTACCACACTAGACATGAGAGCACAGTGTGGTCAGTTCTCTAGCTGTGCTGGGGACTCTGCCTGCTCTCCTCCAATCATCAGACTTGTGCTGACACCCGTCCCCTCGCACAGCCATTAATTGGGGAGATCAGTGTGTTGCTATTTCTCCTCCCCCAGCTCCTATGCAGCTGAGAACAGAGGGTATGCAATCACTTATAAAAAAAGTAACTGTGGCTGAACAAACTACCAAATACAGGCCTGCTGTGTTTCTGCACAGTGTTCTGTACCTGTAAATGGCCAGTCAAAGGAGAAAAACTGACCAAGCAAACAGGCATCAGGTTCTGTGCTTTGGGCAGCTTAGAACAAGGAAGAAAAGAGACTGGCAGGATCAACCAGGAACTTTAGAGGACGAAAGTGCATGAAAATGATAGAAAATATAATGTCTAAAATACACAGATGAAATGCGTAACGATTTACACGTTTCTGCTGCAGCACAGTACTGTCTGGCAGGGCAAGAAACTGGATTTTTCTCGGCTGCCTTTACATAATACATACAGGTCTGCTCCCCTCTTTCAGCCTGTGATTGGACTGTAAGGAGAAGCATCAAACTGATGATCTTATCTCTGTCAGTCTGCTTTCTCCTACTATCAGCATGTTCTTTGTTAGCATATGAACTGACTCCTTGTGCTGCTTCTCCTTCTCTCTCTCTGCACGGACTTAGTGATGCTCCCTAGACACATTTCTCCTGGCAGTAGAAAAAACGCTTGACACTTGTAAATGTGTGTGTCGCATTTAGTGGCGTCAAGTGCTTGGGCATTATTTTCAATTATTTTTTGGGTGGAATATTAAATTATTCTGGCCATTGAAATAAATTAATTCTCAGAGTGCTAAACGCATCTAGCATTAACATATGTTTAGATGCGTTTACACGCCTTTACTGCGTCAAGTATTTTTTGCTCAAACTCTCGTCTACTGAACGTGATTCTTCTGCGTTCATGAAAGGAGCATTTTACTGCCTCTAAATGCAGCTGATCCTAAACTCAGGTAAAAGCCCGCGTGTGTGCATAGACACATAGGGTTTTATTGAGGCAATTTCAGCGACTTTAGCAAAAAAAGCTAAACGCTCCAAAAACGTGGGTGTAGGAGCAGCAGTATGCATGAGGTCTTATACGGAGTCAAATTCAAGTACATTCCTTGCATCTAAAAAAAATACACTTTGTGGTATATTATTATTATTCAGGATTTATATAGCGCCAACAGTTTGCTCAGCACTTTACAATATAAGGGAGACAATACAATTACAATACATTTCAGTACAGAAGGAATATGAGGGCCCTGCTCATGGAGCTTACAATATTAATACAGAGCTGCAAGGAGTTCAGGTTTAAAAGTCAGCATCTACAAAAACTGTAGCTGCTGACTTTTAACCACTTCCCGACCGGCCGTTGTATATAAATGGCCGGACGGTGGCAGTGCAGGATCGGGTGGCCGTTTATAAACGGACTCCCCGCACCCTGCTTGTGCGTGCTCCCTGGGAGCGCGCAGCACCGCGATCCAGTGCCCGCTGTGTCCTCCGGACACAGTGAAACACCGATCATGGGACGGACCTCTGTACGAGGTCCCGATCATGTGATCACTGATTGGCCGATCATGTGATCACTGATTGGCCAATCAGTGATCACATGCAAAGTAGTAAGCAAGATGTCACTTGTGACGTCATCACTTACTACGTGTGAAATCTGTGAATGATCACAGAGGTCACATGGTACAAGGCTATTCACAACAGCCTTGTACCATGTGACAAGCTGTGACCAATCACAGCTCACTCAATACTTCTCAATGACTGCAAGAATGCAGACAGAGAGAAATGATTGCTTTTACATCCTATATGGGTGTAAAAGCAATCAGTGTAAAAAAAAAAAAAAATCTTCATCACCCCCCACAAGTAAGTACAGTGTTACCATGGTGACACTGTACTGCTAGGGTGACAGTATGTAAAAAAAAATAAAATAAAATAAAAAATAATATAAAAAAATAAAATAAAAATGTAAAAAAAAATGTTTAAAAATTATAATTTTTGGTTATAAACTAATTCTGGATTTTTTTTTTTTTTTTACTAAAAAGATAACGGAATACATTTTGGCCAAGATTTATGATGAAATATTATTTATTTGCAAAATTTTATAAAAAAAACAACACTTTTTTTCAAAATTTTTGGACTTTTTCATTTACATAGCAAAAAAAATAAAAATCCCAGCGGTGAATAAATACCACCAAAATAAAGCTTTATCTGTCTCAAAAAAATGGTAAAAAATTAATTTGGGTACAGTGTTGCATGACTGCGCAATTGTCATTCAAAGTGTGATAGCGCTGAAAGCTGAAAATTGCCCTGGTCAGGAAGGGGGAGAAAGTGTCCGGTCTGGAAGTGGTTAAAAAAAACACACACTCACTGGTCCCTTGGTCCCGCGGTGTGTCTCCTGCAGCCCATTTTACCGGCCATCTTCTCTCCCTGGGCGCCGGCATCTTCAGTGTGGGCACCCGGCTGTGACAGCTTGCAGCTTCACAGCCGGGTACCAACTGCGCATGCGCAAGTAGCGCTGTGCTTCCTGAATGGTCCATTAGTCTTCTGGGACCTGTCAAGTGTGGACACCTTCCACTTCCGATCGCCAGTGGGAGCGCGGGTACCTGTCAAATTCGGGTACCCACTCACCCCCGGCCACCCAAAGGTGCCAATCCTAAATGCGGAACGGGGGACCAGTCTTTAAAGCAGAACTTCCCCTTTTGGATGGAGCTCCGCTTTAACCTTTGGGGGGGGGGGGGGGGGGTAGTCTTTTTATGAGCAGATTTTAATGCTGAATTGTAGAATATGTTGTCACACCTGCAGAGTAGCACTTGCATCCTATGCCACTTCATGATATCTGTATCTTTTATGCTCATATACATTTTCACTTTTTGCAGACGCTAACATCACTTGCTAAGCTGATGAAGGAATGCTGGTATCAAAACCCCTCCGCGAGACTCACAGCCTTGCGCATCAAAAAGACTTTAACCAAAATTGACAATTCCTTAGATAAACTGAAATCAGACTGCTGAAGATTTGTCGGCACTGCCGCCACATCCGTGCATCAATTGTACGACAAAACAAAAAATGTTTAAACTACAGTGCTTGCCTGCCGAGGTGTAGACTTTGTTTTCAGTTCTTTTCATGTGCGACTTTTAAACACATACATGCCTGTTTATGGAGACAATCCCGCTATGGAACACTGAAACCTCGATGGATTACTTTAGTGCACATTTGGCACAGCTCTGCCTTCCAAGCAGCCGCGACAGCTGGGTGATTGCAAAGATCCGGATCTGAAGGGGCAATGTAGAAATTTCAGTACCGATCTGGGCATTAAAAGGTGAATTTGGAGGTAAAAATAAAAAAAAGTGATCGCTTCTTGGCCACTTCTAAGGAAATCACGCGGATCTTATCGGATCTTAACTAGCAATACTTTACGTGCTTCTCTGTTTGATTGCACTACAGATTCCTCGCATTCCTTACTTGCACTGTAACGGTTTCATTTTAATTGACCGATGCCAAATATAAGATTGGCCATGTACAGATCGATGTTGCGAATTATACCCATCCAGTTTTTTGGGAATGATGTAAAAAAAGAAAAGCCTAATATAAGAGTTGTCAGCGCTGGCTGCCTCTTACGTGTACTGATGTTTACAATAATGCTGAACATAAGATTTTTTTTTTTTGACTGTATGAAATTTTCAAAATTATTTATTACTAGTGCACTTAATGGTTTCCAGAAAAAACTGAACAGTGCAAAAGGCTATCACTACATTTTGTGTTTTTTTATTTTTTTTTTTGGTTTTACATTTAATTTTGTAACACATTTATGATAAGGAATAGACTTTTTTTTCATGTTCTATATGATCACATTGCATCAAGGCACATTCTTCTTTCTCCATATTGAGAAGTTGTGTGGTCTATATCCATTGATGTTTAGGATTCTGAACCTTATCGCAAGTGTCGCACCCCTTTTTCCAGCTTGCCTTTTATTGACATAGGAAACGAAGACAAGATGTAAAAGGTCCCTTGGAGAGATTCTAGGTACTCGTTAAAATATAAAGGGAGGGTGGGGGAGAGAGAGATGCCTTTCTTCTTCTAAGCTATGTAATATGTTGCGTTGTAAACTTTGCCAGAAAATAACTATTTTGTTTTAATCTACTTTTTGTATTTAGTAGTTATTTGTATAAATTAAATAGAATGTTTTGAAGTCTGAAAGAGTTTTTATTTGCTACAAGGACACAAAACAGTAATAACATTATGAGCACTGACAGGTAAGATGGATAACATTCTCATTACAATGAAACCTGAAACATGTTGCCTCCAAAGTTGATGTGTTGAAAAAATGGGCAAGGTAAGGACTTGAGCAACTTTGACAAATTGGCAAAGTTGTAATGGCTAGATGGCTGAGTAGGTGCATTTCCAATATGGTAGTTCCTGTGGGATGTTCCTTGTGTACAGTGCTCAGGACCTACCAAAAAATGCCTCAGGATGGAAAACCAGAGAACCAAAACAGGGTCATGGGGGGCCAAGGATGGATGATGCACGTGGGGAGCAAAGGCTGGCCTGTGCAGTCCGATCCAATAGAAGAGCTACTGTAGCTCAAATTGCTGGAAAAGTTATTGCTGGTTCTGATACAAAAGGTATTGGAGCACACAGTGCATTGCAGTTTGCAGAATATGGGACTGCAAAGCCGTAGACCAATGATGGTGCTCATGCTGACCTATGTCCACAGCCAAAAGCACACACAATTGACATGTGAGCATCAGAACGGGACCACGGAGCAATGGAAGAAGGTGGTCTGGTCTGATGAATTCAGAAATCCAATCAAGCATCTTGGTTGTGCTGGAAAAACAAGTCTGATCCATGTAAACCCCATATCGCAACTTACAGAACTTAAAGGATCTCCTTTCTGACAGCTTGGTGCTAGATACCACAGCATACCTTCAGAGGTCTAGTGGAGTCCATGTCTTCACGGGTTTATCAAATGTATTGGAAAAAACACAGTACTGTGCAAAAGTTATAGGCAGTTGTGAAAGAATGCTGTAAATAAATAATGCTTTCAGAAATAAAAGTGTTAATAGTTAATTTTTAGCAATTAACAAAATGGAAAGTAAAGAAATTCAAATCCCATCAATATTTGGTGGGATCACCCTTTGTCTTCAAAACAGCATTAGTTATTTTAAGTACACTTACACAGTTTTTCAGTTTTTTGAAGAAACCTGGCAGGTAGGTTGTAGCAAACATCTTGGAGAAGCAACTGTGGATCTTCTGTGGATGTAGGCTGGCTCAGATCATTCTGTCTCCATTTAATCCCAGACTCAATGTTGAGATCAGGGCTCTGTGGGGGCCAAACCGCCACTTCCAGGACTCCTCGTTCCTCTTTACTCTGAAGATAGTTCGCTGATAAATAGCTGAAGACATATTCTGCAGCAGGAAAACGACCCAAACTTGCAGCTAAAATTTGGGGCCAATCACACGCCTCCCTGATGGTATGGCATGATGAATAAGTATCTGTCTGTATTGAGGACACCATTGATACAGACCAAATCTCCAACTCCATTTGCAGAAATGCAGCACTAAAACTTGCAAGGAACCTCTCTCCATCATTATTGTACTGGTCCCCATCCCTTTGGTGTTCACACTGCCTCCTGCTACAGTCAAATATTTAGAATTCTGGCTCATCAATCCAGAGCACCTGCTGCCATTTTTCTGCACCCAATTCCTATATTTTCATACATAGCTGAGTCACTTAGCCTTGTTTCTACATCGGAGGTATGGCTTTTTGGATGCAATTCTTCCATGAAGACCCCTTCTGGCTGGACTTCTCCAGACAGTAGATGAGCATACCTAGGTCCCACTGGTTTCCACCAGTTCTTTGCTGATGGCACTGCTGGACGTCTTCAGATGTCAAAGGGAAGTGAGCATGATGTCTTTTATCTGCTGCTTTGTTTCCTTGGCCGACCATTGTGTCTACAGTCCTCAACATTGCCTGGTTCTTTGTTCTTCTTCAAAAGAGCTTGATGAATTGATGCTTTAGGCCAAACGGTAGTCACACGAAGTATTGATCGAAGTATTCTTCTGTTTGCTCACTTTGCATTTTGTAATTTGTTAACAAATAACGAAAATTCATACACTGGGTAAAATAATTATTGGACACGCCACCAATTTTCTAAGTAAATCTATTTCTAAAGGTGCTATTGGCATGAAATTTTTACATGTCTGTAACAACCTATGCAAAGAAACCTATACATACAAAGAAACCAAAAAAATACTTTCAGAAATTAAGTTATGTGTAATAAAATGGAATGACACCGGGACAAAGTATTGAACACGACTGACTGAAATTTATCTAATACTTGGTACAAAATCCTTTGTTGGTAATGACAGCTTCAAGACGCCTCCTGTATAGAGAAACTAGTCACATGCATTTCTCAGGTGTGATTTTGGCCCATTCTTCCACACAAATTGTCTTCAAATCTTGAAGGTTCTGTGAGCCTCTTCTATGTGATCTTTAATTCTTTCCTTAGATTTTCTGTTGGATTCAAGTCAGATGATTGGCTGGGTCATTCTAGCAGCTTTATTTTCTTTCTTTGAAACCAGTTGAGAGTTTCCTTGGCTTTGTGTTTGGGTTCATTGTCTTGCTGAGATGTCCACCCTCGTTTCATCTTCATCATGCTGGTAGATAGCAGTAGATATTTATCAAGAATGTCTTGGTACATTTTACCATTCATCTTTTCTTCAAAGATATGAAGCTTGCCAGTACCGTATGCTGAAAAACAGCCCACGCCATGCTGTTCCCAAATCCCGACTTCACTGTTGGTATGGTGTTTTTGGGGTGATGTGCAGTGCAATTTGACCTTTAAACGAGCTTCAACATGCTTTATTTTCAGCAATGTAGTCTTGTATGGTGAGCTTGCATACAGGCCATGGTGGTTGAGTGCATTACTTAATGTTTTCTTTGAAACAATTGTACCTACTAATTCCAGGTCTTCCTGAAGCTCTCCACAAGTGGTCCTTAGCTCTTGGACAACTCTTCTGATAATTCTTTTCACTCCTCTGTCAGAAATCTTGCAAGGAGCACCTGGTCGTGGCCAGTTTATGGTGAAATTATGTTCTTTCCACTTCTGAATTATGGCCCCAACAGTCCTCACTGGAACATTCAAAAATTTAGAAATACTTCTGTAACGAATGCCATCAGTATGTTTTGCAACAATAAGGATGCAAAGGTCTTGAGAGAGCTCTCTGCTCTTACCCATCATGAGATGTTTCTTGTGTGACACCTTGGTAATGAGACACCTTTTTATAGGCCATCAGTTGAGACTGAATCAGCTGATATTTATTTTTCACTGACAAGGGGCAGGATTGCTTTCTAATTACTGATAGATTTTAGCTGGTGTCTTGGCTTTTCATGCCTTTTTGCACCTCCCTTACTTCATGTGTCAAATACTTTTTACTGGTGTCATTCCATTTTATTACATGTAACTTAATTTCTGAACTTATTTGTTTTGGATACTTTGTATGTATGGATTGTATGGGTTGTTACTGACATTTGGTGAAAATTGTATGTCAAAAGCATCTTTGGAAATGTATTTACCCATACAATTGGTGACGTGTTCAATATTTCTATTACCCGCTGTATGTCTGAAAGCATTCTTACTTTACAGCATTTCTTCAAACCTGCCTATAACTTATTCAGTGTACTGTATGTACAGAAAAAAGAAAAATCCCCAGAGGTACATCTGGTAACAACTGAACATGAGTTTGATTTTTTTTTTTCCAAGTTTTTCATAATTACAGATTAAATACATGCACTATTGGACAACAAAGCAACATGCAGTTATCATGTGAATGCTTGGGAAGGTAAAATGAGTAGAGCTTTAATCTGTGGGATGTATTGCAAGTATTACACTAAGGGATTAATGTGTATAGAATCCTTAATGTGTTTCTATAGCACTGTCTTAATCAGTGCAATTTGAAGTAGTGTGATTTTAAAAATCGCTCCTGCACTACTTTTTATCTGATTTCATTGCGACTTGCATTGACTTCTGTATAAATTAAGTTGCAAGCCACAGAGAAATCAAAGGTACATATTGCACTTATCTGTGGCTTTGAAATTGCATTACTTCAAGTGAAGTAGTGCGATTTCAAAGTTGCATTCAGTGTGAACCAGGGCTAAAGGAGGACCCAAATAGGGACCTCTTGTCTCTTTTGGAAGAGTGCTAACGGGGCAACGTCTGTACCAGGGCTATGGATCCTACATTGGTCTTGATGATGTCAGGACCTTAGACTGATGAAGCATGGGGTAATAGATGCTGCGGTAACTGGCCTAGCAGTGGGGACTAGCAGAAGATATTGGATAAGTAGATCTTTTTTTTTCTCTGACCTGGACTTGAGGTGCAGCCTCACTGCATGGGATCAGTTTTTAGGTTTAAGCAGTGTTGAGCTTATGATGTGTTGCTGTACCTTCAAGGAGGAAGGGGTATGCCTCCAGGTAAAGCCTGTTCATAGTTTACATATTGCTATATTTATATGTTCTAAGTTGGTTTAGGGCTGCCTTGATATGACCATTTGACTTGAACATTTTTTTGCAAATGTATGCAACACCACCACGTTTTATCCTGCGTTTTTTAAACCATTTTGTTAAGGTTTTTGGGGTTTTTTTTTTACTGCAGCATGTATTAAAATTCCACAATGAACAACAGAGTTTGTATACATAGGTCAACTTGAAAATATCACAATGTTGCCCTCTTACTATACAATTACAGTGACCGTGAAAGAATGGGTGCAGACATAAACATAAATCGTAATATAGTGCATTTTGTACTACTATGAAATTAAAGAGTAAAATGCAAATTAAACTTGAAAGAAACAAACTGTTATAAAAAAACAAACATCATTTCTTGTTTGCTTAGTAGCTTCTCATCTGCTATCATTTTCTTACAGACCTCCACAGGTAGGTAATCAGTGGGGTAATTACTATTTCCCCCGGTTAGTGTAAAGTGCTGTGTTTTATATTATTGAAGTACAATAAAACACTTAGTTTCCCCAATGTGCCTTTTGAGTTTCTCTGTGGCATATCAGTTTGAAAATAGTCATATTGTCTCACCGTCGTTCTGATTTGGATTCTCTACTATAAAGTGTGTCCACACTTTGAAGAATGGTTTGGTACAAGTGTCTTTTTGTTAGATGGTGTTCAGTTTATCCATTGGCATAGCGCAATGAAGTAACAGTTAGGCTCTGCTAATGAGGATGTGGGCTGTAGCCATAATGTTTTAATATTTAAATGTTACCTTTTTGAGAAGTTTAAATGTTGGTCACCTTCTTGTTTATCTACAGAGTAGAATAGACCTAGTTGCCGTGTTTAAAAGTCTACATTTCCTAGTAATTCTATTGCATAATATGGCACTCTTCCAAAACTATCATGTAACGAGATGTGCCATAACAAATGAAACCTGTGTAGATATGGGGCAATTTATTATCCATCCCAGGGGCAGATTTTTTTTTTTTTTTGTGTGTGTGTGTTCTCCATAGATTAATATTTACTATTCTTTTCATGGCATTTCTACCCTTCCGAATTAATTCCATAGTTTCCTGCAGAGTCCTAACATTCTATAATGTGAGGTAGACTTCAATGGGTATCTTGTGTTTAGTAGGTCTGTTGGTTTTCTATTACTGTAACAGTCATGACATGCATGCTGCTGATTGTGTAATTGAATCATTAATTGAAAGGGGAGTTCAAAATAACGTCAGTGTGGAGTTCAATTAATGAGGTCATTCAGTCTGTGGAAAAAACAGGAATCAAACAGGTGGCCCTTAGTTAAGGATGAAGACAGCGAATGTTGTACATGCTGGGTATAGTGCGTTTCTCTCTGAAAATCAAGTAAAAAGTAAAATGGGTCATTCCAGACATTGTTTAGAAGAACAGCATGCTTTGATTAAAAAGTTGATTGGAGAAGGGAAAACGTATAAAGAAGTGCAGAAACTGATCAGCTGCTCAGCTAAAATGATCTCAAATGATTTAAAATGGCAACCAAAATCAGAAAGACGTGGAAGAAAACTGAAAGTTACCATTCAAATAGATTGATGAATAGCCAAAATGGCAGCGACTCAGCCAAAATGGCAGCGACTCAGCCAAAATGGCAGCGACTCAGCCAAAATGGCAGCGACTCAGCCAAAATGGCAGCGACTCAGCCAAAATGGCAGCGACTCAGCCAAAATGGCAGCGACTCAGCCAAAATGGCAGAGACTCGGCTCCAGGGTGATCAAAGAAGGTCTAAAGTTACCTGTGAGTGCTGTAACAATTAAAAGACGCCTATGTGAAGCCAACCTATCGACAAGAAGCCCCCGCAAAGTCCCATTGTTGAAAGAATTATGTGCTGAAGAGGTTACAATTTGCCAAAGGTCACTTTGACTGGCCTAAAGAGAAATGTTGAACATTTTTCTTTTTGGGTCTAGAGACCGCAGCCAGTTTTTCAGATGACCCCAAACACTAAATTCAAGCCACAGTACACTGTGAAGACAGTGAAGCATGGTGGCGCAAGCATCATGATATGAGGATGTTTCCCATACTATGATGTTGGGAATATTTATCGCATACCAGTGATCATGGATCAGTTTGAATACATCAGAATACTTGAAGAGGTCATGCTGCCCCTATGCCGAAGAAGAAATACCCTTGAAATGGGTGTTCCAACAAGTCATTGACCCCAATCACTCCAGTAACAGAGCAGCATCTTGGTTCCAGACCAACATGATTAATGTGCAGTGGCCAGCCCAATCTCCAGACCTTTATCTAACAGAAAACTTGTGGGGTGACATAAAAGTGCTGTTTCTGAAGTAAAACCCAAGAACTGCAGAGGAATTGTGTAATGAAGTCCAATCATCCTGGGCTGGAATACCTGTTTACAGGTGCCAGAAGTTGGTCGACTCCATGCAACACAGATGTACAGCAGTTCTCCGAAACAGTGCTTATACAACTAAATATTCAGTGATTCACAGGAAAGCTAAATCTTCAAGTATTTTTCACTTTATACAGTAAATGTTTGAGTTTGTAAAGAAAAAATCCAGACTGCTATTTTTTTGAACAGCCTAATATTCCTTTTTCTTCACTTTCTGTACAGTAATAACAAATTTGAAACCTTTTTCTTAATTTTTTTGATTTGGAATGCGTTTATGAAAACAAAAGCTATTATAAGGATTTTGAGCTTTACTCACATTTTTAAACAAGAGATATTTGGCGCATTAGGAGGAAAAAGACCAGGTGTATTATGTGATGGTTAGTATATTAACCACACAAGTACAGTCCTTAAAGTCCAAAGGTGGTTAAGGGATAATCCAACAATGCTTGACGTAGTGGCAGCCGATTCAAAAAGCTAGAAGAGACTCTGTGTGAATCATAAAAGCGAGAGAAGCAGCGCCATCTAAGTGCAGTAATAAAATTGGCAACTCACAATAGTAGTAGTCAAATAAGCACTTGTCAAACTTGTGTCAACCGCTGTGCAACTCCTGGCCAGTCCCTCTGCAGGCAATTCTCCAAAGCACTGTGCTGATGGTTCCCAGTACTTCCTGGTCGGTGTGGATCCACAGGCAGGCGGGATTGATGTCAGCTCCAGGTACAGCAACAGTAGGCATGGCATGCTCCTTCATCAGGCCATAGAGGGGGCATATATTGGCAAATGATAGTGGTGGACTATAGAGCCCAGCCAACCTATGGAGAGACCCAAGTTTCGTCATAGGTTAGTACAAAAAACATATCAAGCCTCCCTCTCCTAAACTAATTAGACTAAGCACTCTTAAATTTAAAATGCAATAAACATATATGGAGCATAGTAAAGGACAATTATGCAAATTCGGCCTTTATCTCACTATGCACTATAACATAGAGACCATAAGGGTCCTGTATAAATAAATAGATACCGTATGTAAAAATAGAAATGTTTGTACATAAACATGTGATTCGATATTGAAAATGTTTATACATTCTAGATAATGATAATGCTGCCTATGCCATTTTGGAAAATTAAAAAAATGTACACCAAGAGAAAATAAATGAAGAATAGAAAAATAATATAGGATCATGGAAGGATCGCCAGCTACCAGAAATATTAGGAAATGGATGTAACTATGTATAAGCTGAAGCACTAGAGGTATCAAGTGAGTAGGTGTAATTGTAAAGTACATGATAATCGCTAGCCGGCACAAACAAAGCATATGGTGTACACGTAATGTGGATCTATTATAGTGCCAAAGAAATGAGGGCAAAAAACGACACCAAGAGACAGATGGGGGTGGTGGAACTCCGCATAGAACGCCTCCACTAAAAAATTGTTTATACATTAGCTGTGGCAATCACAGCTAATTACAAGGAAACGCCCTGAATGAATCAATGATTGTTTATAACAGTGAAATTCACTGTTGTAAGCAATTATATCATGTAAAAAAAAACAAATTGTGATCACCTCGCCGTGCTATGATAACACTGTATTGCTCTGGTCACAATATGTTTAAAAAAAAAAAAAAAAGAAATTAAACAAATGAAAAATATTATATTTTTACATACTGTCACCAGTTCGTGTCCCTGAGCACAACCACACCAGTTATATAATGATGCTGTACTGCACTGGTCAAAGTATGGGGGAAAAAAAAAAGGAAAACACAATATTTAAAAATGTAATTTTCCCAAAATTGTGACAAAAAAATTACAAGTTCAGAAAACTTGCCATGCCTCTTACTAAATACCTTGGACTGTCTACTTTCCAAAAAGGGGTCATTTTGGAGGGTATTTGTACTGTCCTGATGTTTTTGGGTCTCACAAAATGAGATTGGCCGTCAGTACATCAGGATTGATCGATTTTCAGATATATATTCCATAGTTTGTGGACTCTATAATTTTCCTATAGACATTGGTAATAAAATACCACCAAAAGAAAGCTCTATTTGTGTGAACAAAATGATAAAAATTTAGCTTGGGTACAGTGTTGCATGACCGCGCAATTGTTCAAAGTGTGACAGCACTGAAAGCTAAAAATTGGCCTGCGCAGGAAGGGGTGAAAGTGCCTGGTATTGAAGTGGTTAAAGTATTTATATATTTAAAATTTTGCCCCCCAAGCAACGTAGAAGTCCCTCTCCCCCCTGTACCCAGGTTTCTGTTCATTTTTTTCTTTTTTAAAGTACTTTGCCTAACAGTCCTAAAAATGGTCAGAATGTACTAACAACATTCGACTTCCATAGACTGCAGTAGGGTTCACTGCTATGTTTGGCTTCCTTGAAGTTTAAGCATGATTCCCCAAACTGACCCTGACTAGATTCGATTAATCCTAATGATAAATCATCCTTACGTAGTGGGGGTGGATATAATGGGGATAAAAACAGCAATAAATACCTATCAAATAGGATTGGGTGGTGTCACTGGATCTAATACAGTGGGGAAAATAATTATTTGATCCCCTGCAAATTTTGTATGTTTGCCCACTTGCAAAGAAGTGAAGGGTCTATAATTTTTTTTTATCATAGGTGTATTTTAAATGATAGAATATCAACCAAAAATCCAGAAAAACACACGATACAAATGTTATAAATTGAGTTTCAGTTCATTGAGTATAATAAGTGTTTGATCCTCTACCAACCAACAATAATTCTGGCTCCCACAGACTGGCTATGTGGTACAGAGATTAGTCCTATCAATTGAAGAAGGTGCTCCTAATGACTATTTTTGTGTATTAAAGACACCTGTCCACAGAATTTCTTTCTTTCATTCAAACCTCACCACCATGGGCAAGACCAAAGAGCTGTCAAAGGACATCAAGGACAAGACTGTAAATCTGCACAAGGCTGGAAAGGGCTACAAGACCATCAGCAAGAATCTTGGTGAGAAGGAGACAACTGTTGGAGTGATTATTCACAAATGGAAGAAATACAAAATAACCATCAATCGCCCTCAGTCTGGAGCTCCATGCAAGGTTTCACCTCATGGGGTAAGGATGATAATGAGAAAAGTGATGGATAAGCCCAGAACTACAGGGGAGGAGCTTGTGAATGATCTCAAGGCAGTTTGGAGAAAGAAAAATGTTGACTATGACCCTAAGAGCACCGTCCCTACAGTCAAGCACAGAAGTGGAGACATTATGCTTTGGCGCTGTTTCTCTGCTAAAGGTACAAGCCGACTTTGCAGCATTGAGGGGCCAATGGATGGAGCCATGTATTGTAAAATCTTGAATGAGAACCTTCTTCCCTCAGGCAGAACACTGAAGGTGGGTCGTGGATGGGTCTTCCAGCATGACAATGACCCAAAATATACTGCCAAGGCAACAAAGCAGGGGCTCAAGAAGAAGCATGTTAAGGTCATGGAGTGGCCTAGCCAGACCTTAATCCTATACAAAATTTATGGAGGGAGCTGAAACTTTGAGTTGCCAAGCGACAGCCAAGAAACCTTCAGAATTTATAGAAGATCTGTAAAGTGTAGAGCAAAATCCCTCCCGAGATGTGTGCAAACCTGGCAACGAACTAGGAGAAACGTCTTACCTCTGTGCTCTCCAACAAGGGTTTCTCCATAAAGTTTCTCCATAAAGTACTAAGTCATGCTATATAAATCCTGTATAATAATAATGATAATTTTCCCCACTGTATGATGGTTGAAATTCTCAATGTGTTTTCCAGGATAGGTGAAAGCAACTTATTTAATCCTCAGGACCTATTTCAAGCCTATTGCACCTTTAAAACCAACAAAAACCACCTTAGTTCTGCTGCCCCATTATGCAATAATCCATAATTCCCTGCCTAGCTCACATGATTTGTAATCTGACATTTAGTTGACAATGCTCCTTGGCAGAGTTACCACACTGGTACAATGGAACATAATTGTGACCACGCTGTATTTATTGTACAATTTTTTTTTTTTAACTATTGCCCTAATGAAAGCAGATATCTTAATCCCCAAACTCCCTTGGCATTAAATTTCATAATAGACAATAAAGTGGGCTTCACAAAGTTCTTGTTAACCCTTCCCTACTCTAAATCACGCATTCTGATGTTGAATATATATACAGTGCTCAGCATAAATGAGTACACCCCTTTTGAAAAGGAAGACTTTAATCAATATCTTCATAAACATAAGAACAATTTCCAAATCCAATTTTGACAAAACTGAGTTTTATAGAACATTTGTTTAGCTAATTACATGAAATTAGGTTAATAATATAACTTAGATTACAAAATCTTCAGTTTTACTAATTAGTTGTTGCAAAATGAATACACCCCACAACAAAAACTACTACATCTAGCATTTTGTATGACCTCCATGATTTTTAAGGAGAACACCAAATCTTCTAGGCATGGAATGAACAAGTTGGAGACATATTGTAACATATTTTTCCATTCTTCAAGAATTTTAGAGCCTGGATGCTGGATAGAGAGTGATGCTCAACTTGTCTCTTCAGAATTCCCCATAGGTGTTTGATGGGTTCAGATCAGGAGACATACTTGACCACTGAATAATTTTCACCCTGTTCTAAAGAAAAAAAAATGTGGCCATAGATGTGTTTTGGATTATTGTCATGTTAGAAAAGTGCACAACGACCAAGGGCACGGAGTGATGGTAGCATCTTCTCTTTCAATATACAGCAGTACATCTGTGAATTCATGATACCATCAATAAAATGCAGCTCCCTGACACCAGCAGCACTCGTGCAGCCCCACAGAAGCACACTGCCACCACTATGTTTCACTGTAGGCAACATGCATTTGTCCTTGTACTCCTCACCTTTGCGACACCATACAGTTTTGAAGTCAAGCCATGTTCCAAAAACATTTATCTTGGTCTCATCACTCCAGAGTACAGAGTCCCAGTAGTTGTCTTCTTTTTCAGCTTGGGCTCTAGCAAATTCTAGTTGGGCTTTTTTGTGCATGGGCTTTAGGAGAGGCTTCCTTCATGAATGACACCCATGCATGACATTCCTCTACAGGGAATCGTGTCACAGGAAACAATCACCTCAGTTTGGTTTTCTACTTCTTTAGCTAACTGCAGAAAACGTGCATTATGATTTCTTCAGTCCTCTTCAGAAGACGCTCCTGTCGATGTGTTAACTTCTGTGGACAGCCTGGATGTCTCTGTGAGATGGTTGCAGTTCCATCTTTGTTACATTTTTGTATCCCTTTTCCTACAGAATTATGACTAAGTAAAGCTTTGCTGATCTTCTTCTAGCCTTCACCTTTCTTGTGTAAAGAAATAATTTTTTTCTCAGGTCTTGTGACATTTCTCTTCCACATGGTGCCATTGCTGACAACATGAAATGGGAAGGACTTTTCTTTAAGTAATGCCCTTTTATAATCAACTGTGTGCTAGACACCTGTTTAATGAATTAGACTGACCTGTAGTTGAATTGTTGTTAATTAGAATTTTGTTATCTAAAATTTAGTTTTGCTCCTAAGACTTTCATTGGGGTGTATTCATTTTTGCAACATGGTTTTGAATGAATTTGTTAGGAAAGATACTTTGTGTGTGCAAATTAACAAATCTTGTTTACAATCAATGGCCCGCATTTGTGGGAGTATTTTGTAGTATAGTGTCCCATAGAAAAACGTTGATTCTGAAAGGAAAGTAAAGGTTTTCTGACAAATCAGTTGGGCTGTACTAATTTGTGCTAAGCACGGTGTGTGTGTATGTATATGTGTGTGTGTATGTATATATATATATATATATATATATATATATATATATATATATATATATATATACACACAAGTGTACCTTGGTTTATGAATGTAATGCATTCTCCGGGACGTTTCGTATTGCGAAAAATTCGTAAACCAAAACACGGTTTCCCATAGGAATGCATTGAAAACCAATTAATCCGTTCCGGAGGTCAGAAAGTTAAAAAAATTTAAAAAAAAGTTGCGGTCAGTATAGGTATACATATATATAATTTGGACACGGGCACAATTTTAGTTTTTTCAGGTATTTACCAAAACATATTCAAGCTATAGTTATATAATGGATATGAGCTGAAAATGCGCAGTCTCGGGTTTAATTTGAGGGTATGTACATCCAAATTGGAGGAAGGGTTTAGGAATTACAGCTCTTAAGAGTAGCCATCCCCCTTTTTTAAGGGACCAAAAGTAATTGGACAAATGAATATAATCATAAATAAAATGTTAATTTTTAATATGTTGTTGGGGATTCTTTACTGGCAATGACTGCCTGAAGTCTGGAACCCATGACTTTGCCAGGCTCTAACTGCAGCTGTCTTCAGTTATTCTTTGTTTGTGGGTCTTTCTGCCTTTAGTTTTGCCTTCAGCAAGTGAAATGCATGCTCAATCGGGCTGAGATCAGGTGATTTACTCAGCCATTGCAGCATATTTTTCCTTCAAAAGCTCCTGGGTTGCTTTTCCAGTGTGTTTTGGATCATTGTCCATCTGTACTGTGAAGCGCCGTCCAATCAACTTTTCTGCATTTGGCTGAACAGTATATTTGACAGTATATCTCTAAACACTGCAGAATTCATCTGGCTGCTTTTGTCACATAATCAATAAACACCAATGACCCAGTGCCCATGCTATCACACTGCCTCCACTATGTTTTACACATGACGTTGATCATGAGCTGTTCCAAGCCTTCTCCACAATTTTTCTTCCTGTCATTCTAGTACAGATTCATCTTAGTTTCATCCGTCCAAAGACTGCTTTTCTAGAACTGGTCTGGCTTTTTTAGATTTTTTTGGCAAAGTCTAATCTGGATTTTCTACTCTTCAGGCTTATGAATGGTTTGCACCTTGTGGTGAACCCTCTGTATTTGCTCTCGTGAAGTCTTCTCTTGATTGTAGACTTTGGCAATGATACTTCCATCTCCTGTAGAGCGTCCTTCACTTGTCTGGATGTTGTGAATGGGTTTTTTCTTTACCATAGAGAGGATCCTTCGATCATCCAGCACTGTTGTCTTCCGTGGACGTCCATGTCTCTTTATGTTGCTGAGCTCACCAGTGCGTTCTTCTTTCCTCAGAATGTACCAAACTGTTGATTTGGCCACTCCTAATGTTGCTGCTATCTCTCTGATGGATTTGTTTTGTTTTTGAAGCCTTACAATGGCCTGTTTCACTTGCATGGACAGCTCCTTTGAACGCACGATGTAGGTTCACAGCAATAGATCCAAATACAAATCCCACACTTAGAATCAACTCCAGACCTTTTACTTAATTGATGAAAAATAATGGAGTAGCCCACACCTGGCCATGAAACCGCTTTTGATTCAATTGTCCAATTACTTTTGGTCCCTTGTAAAAGGAGGGATGGCTACTCTTAAGAGCTGCAATTCCTAAACCCTTCCTCCAGTTTGGATATACATACCCTCAAATTAAACCTGAGTGTGTGCACTTTCAGCCCATATCCATTATATAACTATAGCTTGAATATGTTTTGGTAAATACCTGAAAAAACTAAAATTGTGCCTGTGTCCAAATATATATGGACCTAACTGTGAGTGTGTGTGTGACGGACAGCAGAAATATTTTTATTTTTGTGCTGTTTTGTTTGTGGCCAAAGTCAGCTTGTCTGCTTTGTCTACAATTTGGAGTTCTTGTGCCCCACAGGGGGTGGGGAATGGGATTGATCTCAGCAGGGAGCGCAGACAGCATGGTCTTTGGTGGCTGTGAAAGGCCAGACCAGACCAGTTCTGACCAGGAGTTTGGGGCTTGGTCAATTGAAAGGGCCATATTTTTTCCTTATGAATGGGAGAGCTTGGATAAGGATCTCAGTCACTCCTAGCTGAGCCCTAACTAGGAGATGCATTGAACTGTGCTTTGCTGTGTGCACTGCTGGGACTTGTGGTCCTATATTGCCGGTGTAGTCTTGAAGCTGCGGCCAAGACACACAGCCCTCTGAAGACCCGTGACCTGTTGTCCCCTTGCTCGTAGGAGACTGTGTGAGGTCTGAGCTGAGGCCAGACCCCACAGCCACAACCTCGCTGAGTCCCTGCAAGCCTGTCTGCTGCTGTCTCTGAAACATGATCGCTGTGAGGGTCCCTGTCTGCTGGCTGCTGTTGTCCCTGGAAAGCTGACCACTGTGAGGGTCCCTGTCCGCTGGCTGCTGCTGTCCCTGGAAGCTGATCACCGTGAGTGTTCCTGCACATTGTCTGCTGATTGTCCTCGGAAGCTACCTGTCGTGAGTGTCCCTACAAGCCGCATGTGTCAGAGTGTTTGAACTGTCCCTATTGTACGCCCATATTCCCCTTGCCTGGACTGCCTTGTTGTACACCCATATTCCCCTTGCCTGGACTGCCCTGCTGTACGCCCATATTATCCTTGCCTGGACTTCCCTGTTGAGCACTCATATTCCCCTTGCCTGGAATGCTCCATTGAATACCCTGATTATTGCTTGCTTGAACTGCCCTATTGTGTGCCCGGATTCTCATTGCCTGGAGTGCCCCATTGAATACCTGGATTATTGTTTGCTTGAACTGCCCCTATTGTGTACCCGGATTATTATCGCCTGGACTGCCCCATTGAATGCCCAGATTATTACTTGCCTGAACTGCCCCTATTGTGTTTCCAGATTATTATAGCTATCTGGACTGCCCCACTGAGTGCTCGGACTATCGCTACCTGAACCACCCTACCGTGGGCTGGATTATCGCTGTTTGGACTCCTCCGTCTTCGCCCCCCTTTTGGGTACCCGGACACTACCCTTGTTACCCTGATTAAGTGCCTCACCTATTTCAATAAAACTTTGTGTTTATCATCCTCTGTGTACGTTCTGTCCCGCCTACGCTTCCGTCACAGTGTGTTTTGTGTGTGTGTGTGTGTGTATATATATATATATATATATATATATATATATATATATATATATATATATATATATATATATATATATATATATAGACCCCACTCTGTCATTTTACGTGGCCTTCGACTTCATGGCTGAGTTGCTGTTGTTCCCAGTTGCTTCCACTTTGTTATAATACCACTAACAGTTGACCGTGGAATATTTAATAGCAAGGAAATTTCACGGATGGACTTATTGCACTGATGGCAACCTATCACAGTACCATGCTTGAATTCACTGAGCTTCTGAGAGCGACCCATTCTTTCACAAACATTTGTAGAAGCAGTCTGCATGCCTAGGTTTTATACACTCGTGGCCATGGAGGTTATTAGAACACCTGAATCCAATGATTTGGAGGGGTGTCCCAATACTTTTGGCAGTATGCGCTCTTAGCACATATGCCGGTGTCTCACGGAAAGGTCCCGATCTCCCCTTCTGACAGCGAATCACAGCGGTCACATGACCCTTAAACCCCGCCCCTCTTCCCATTGTCTGAAACCCCTTAAAAGGCTGGGAGGCGCCGGCGAGAAGAGGTTAAATAAAGGACTTGTGTTTTTATTCACTTTTTACACTTTTTTGGTGAGTAGAGGTATTGTGTCCCATACTCATTTACATGGGGGGGGCAAAATGTGGGGATGGGGGTCCTCATTAAAGGGGGCTTCCAGATTTCGATAATCCCCCCGCCCACAGACCCCCACAACCACTGACCAGGGTTGTGGGGAATAGGCCCTTGTCCTCATCATCTACTGCTACTAAAAGCTTCTAAGAGTCTGTGTGCATGGACACATAGGATAACATGGAGGGCTGTCTGGAAGCGGTAAAAAAAAAAAATGCCTGACGCCCCTAAAAGTGGCTGCAAAAACACCCTGTGTGCATGAGGTCTCAGTGTCCGCACTGCTTGAGTTCTCTGGACTACAGAGGAACCTCCTCTTGTGTTATGGAGATGAGGAAAGAGGGATGTGTTCTGTATTCTAGTAAAATTGAACTGGGTATGGCTGCAAACAATGTAGATTTGTTTTCCAAACCTCTTGTATAAAAGATGGTCCATGGGACTATCCCAGTGAAACAATGTTGCTAATGGTAACCGCTTGTTCCTCCAAATGAGCTGTGTCAATACCAACTCTCTTCTCTCCTCCACAGGCAGAATAGGCAAATAGCATATATAAAAAAACAAAAGACATCCCATAGTGTAAAATCTCTTTTACTTTAATTATGGGGAAATTACTGCAAGTATTTCACTCACAAAAGAAGTGCCCATAACCTGGCACCCGGTGTACCCAGCCCTGTTGCTTGTGCAGTGAGAAAAATGGCCGCTGCTATGGTGGTTAGTCCTCCAGGCGGCTTGCGTTCCAAAAGGCAGAAATGACATCAGCAGAAGTTGCGTCATCAAACCAACGCGTTTCTATCATGTATCGTCTTTAGGAAGGGGTCTCCGAACAAGTCCCATCATGCCTCTGCTTCTGGGAGTCTTGCCTGTGACTGTCAGTCTTGCAAGACCTCATGGGACTTGCAGTTCCTCAACACCTGGAGGGCCATAGTTTGGAGACCCCTGCTGTAGCCTCTTTTCACTTAATATACTTGGGTCTGGTCATAGACACATCTAAAGCAAGAGTTTTCCTTCCAGGAAAGAAACTTCTCCCAGAGCCCACACTCAAGAGTTGGGATCAAAGAGACATCCCACATTGAGATTCTCCAGGCCATTTTCTAGAATTCTAGGCTCCTGTCCAGCCAAGCAAGAAGCTTCCTATCTTGGTGGATTCAAGCCCAGCCCCAACAAAAAGGAGGCCTTTCCTTCCCTATCACTGAAAAGTGATAACAACAGACACCAGTCTTTCAGACTGGGGAGGAGTGCTCCAGTCCCTCATGGTCCAGGAAACATGGTCACCTCTGAAAGCTAAGCTCCCATTTAATATCCTGGAACTCAGTGGCAGTTTGGATGGCTCTGCAACATTGGATCACCACATTCTCTGAGTATACGCAATCAGGGTGCAGTCAGACAATACCACCTTGAATACAGCAAATTAGATAATCTCATAGGTTTACTGTCTGATCTCTGCAGTCCACATCCCAGGAGTGAAAAATTGGAAAGCGGACTACCTCAACTGTTACCACCTAGATAAAGGGGAATGGGGCCTTGACCCAGACATTTGCAGTCTGTCAGAAAGGCAGGGTTCTGGATGTAGAAATTCTAGCCTCCAGATTCAGTCACAAACCTCCCCTGTTTGCAACCAGGACCAAGGAGACCCTAGCCCTAGCCTTGGATGCCTTGATAATTCCCTGTTCTCAGTTCAGACTAATCAGCACCTTCCCTCCATTGTGAATTTTGCCTCATTTGCTCAAGAATATAGAGCAACAGAAAAATGGAGATTCTAATTGCACCCAACTGGCCCAGAGGAACCTGGTACACAGATATACTTAGACTTCTGACAGATGACCAGTGTCCTCTTCCCACAGAAAAGATCTGTTATCTCAAGGCCCCCTAGTCTATCCTGTTTCATAGCCTCTGACTTTCACAGCATGACTGTTGAAACCTGGTTCTATAAAGGCAGAAGTGGCTCTGAGTCATCCCTACCTAGCTAAAAGCAAGAAAAAGCCATTTCCAGGATGATCTACTATTGTACCTGGAAATCCTTTTTTTTTCCCTTGTGGAACACAGACATGTCCTACCCAAGATGTATCTTGGTGTATGCAGCACCCAGTGCTTCCTTGGGATCTCATACTGGTTCTCTCTGCCCTGCAGAAACTACCATTTGAATCCATCAGGAATATTCCCCTAGATGACCTCTCATGCATAGTAGAATTTTTGGTTGCTTTCATATTGATCATATGTGTCTGAGTTGGTGGCCCTGTCCTGTAAGAAGCCGTTCCTCATGCTTCATACAGACAAGGTTGTTTTGTGCCAAAGACCATCCTTTCTTCTGAAGGTGGTATTAGATTTCCACCTTAACGAAGGACATAGTCCTACCATCCTTATGTCCTGTTCCTAAGCATCCAAAGGAACATTCTCTTCATTGAATTGATGTAGTCGGAGCCATTAGTCTACTTCAAAGCTACGATCAGAAATACGGATGCCCTATGTGGCCTTTTTGCAGGACCTTGCAAGGGATACCCAGCTTTACAGTCTACCATTGTAAGATGGATAAGGAATCTAATCACTAGAGCTATCTACCTCAAGGGAAAATCTCCTCCTGGAATTTTATTCACCCATTTCCCTGTTTCCTGGGCATTTTGGTGCCAAGCCTTTGTTGCCAACATGTGACCTGGTACTCTGTTCATACTTTCTCAAAGTTCTGCTAGGTGGATGTCCAATCTTCTGCGGATGAAGCTTTCAGCTGCAAGGTTCTTACAGCAGCACTCTCAGGTTGGGATTGTTGTCCCTTGGCCTGCTGGCCCAGTTTTTTTGTCTAGTTGTTGCCCACCCTTCTCATTCATTGCTTGGGGATGTCCCAAGGTCTATGAATACTCAGCCTGTGCCCTGTACTATACAACTAAGATAAGAAGAATTTTAACTTACCTGTAAAAGCCATATCTTTGAGTACAGTACATGATACAGGACACCCTCCCCACAATCCTTGACTATTCTGCATTGCTTTGAACAAAATTGAGAATTCACAGAGTGGGGTAGGGTTATAGGGAAATCGGCCGGGGGTGTGTCTTTGAAAGCTTTGCTAGTGTCCAATCCCCAGAAGGTACTGTATGTGGCTATAACCCAGGGTCTATGAATAATCAGCCTGTATTCTATCTAGTACTCAAAGATATTGAATTTACAGGTCTTTTTTTTTTATTAATTTAAATATTTATTGATTTTCCAGTTTAAATATATATTTCCATCATCATCACTTTATATAAAAAAATTACATCATTCCCTATTTACTCTTTCAGAAACTATTTCTCTATCCCTCCCTCCTCCCCCCGCCCACCCCCCAGCTCCCCACCCTGCATTTTCTCCCAATCTTCTTACTAAAGCAAGTAGATTTTATCCTACCTTTCACCTTATACTTTCCTATATTTCGTGTATAATCTGGCTTTTTCCCATTTCTCCCATTTCGCATAGTAAGCCTCCATCTTGTCTTCCTGAATATGATAGAGTTTTTCCATCTTTCTAATCTGCTCCACTCTTTCTATCCAATCCTCCTCTCTCGGCACTTCTGTTTTCTGCCAAAACTTGGGTATCGGACCTTTTGCAGCATTAAGATAGTACCATATGCCTGATTCTTTATATTTTTTCACTGTTATATCTGTATTATGCAAGATACATAATTCTGGGTCTAACCCTACATCTATTTCAGTTATCATTCCTATCAGATAGATTATTGTCCTCCAAAACACTTGGATTTTTGGGCACCCCCACCATACATGGTATACCTACCTATTTCTCCACATCCCCGCCAACACCACAGTGAATTTTCTCCACACATCTTATGTTCTACATTTGGTGTAATGTGCCATCTTATTAAACACTTATAATTTATTTCTACCTCCTTCATACTTACATTTTCGTGAGTTAATCTATATATTTTCTTCTGTTTTTCCTCATCTATCTCAATTCCCATATCACTTTCCCATTTTACTATATACAATGGTTTTGTGTTTGTGTCTAATTCAGTGAGAATTTTATAAACTTTAGCAATCCCATGTTTCCCATCGCCTCGTGTCCCCAACAACTTTTCAAACAAATTCCACTTATCTTTTGTCCTTAGGGGTTTTGAAAGATTCCCAACAAAACATCTCAATTGAAAATAACACCATTCATCTAACTTAGTGAATTATCTCTCCTTTTTTTTTTTTTCCAAGTCCTTAAATGATCCCAATTTACCCTCCACGATAACATCCCTCAGTTGAACCTCTTCTTTTTTTAAACCATCTACCTGCTATCTCTTCTCTACCTGGGGGAAAACTCTGTGTTTATTTATTATTATTTATTACATCGAGTTTATATAGCGCCAAAGGGTTTGCTCAGCGCTGTACAATAGGGGGGGGGACAATACATGGCACAGTACAACAATAACAAACAACGTACGAGGGGTAAGAGGGCCCTACTCTTTCGAGCTTACAATCTAGGAGGGAGGGGGTAAAGGTACAGTAGGAAGTGGCTGAGGGGAATGAGAGGTGGGAGGAAAGAGGGAGAATGGCCGTTAGGTGAGGGTGGGGTAGGCTTCCCTGAAGAGATGGGTTTTGAGGGAGCGCCAGAATGTGAAGAGGGAAGGCAACAGTCTGATGGATTGGGGCAGTGAGTTCCAGAGGATGGGGGAGGACCTGGAGAAGTCCTGCAGTCGTGCATGGGAGGAGGAGACCAGGGAGCAGGATAGAAGGAGGTCCAGTCAGGAGCGAAGGGTACGGGTAGGGCGGTAGTTGGGGATCAGGTTGGTGAGGTAGTCAGGGGCAGTGTTGTGAACGGCTTTGTAGGTCAGGGTTAGAATTTTAAATTTGATGCGTTGGGCAATCGGGAGCCAGTGGAGGGAGAGGCAGAGGGGGGTGGCAGAGGTGGAGCGGGTGGTGAGGTGGATGAGTCTAGCCGCTGAGTTCAGGATGGTCTGGAGCGGGGAGAGCCTGCAGGTAGGCCAGTGAGAAGAGAATTACAGTAGTCAAGGCGTGAGATGATGAGGGAGTGTACTAGAAGTTTGGTGGTGTCAAGGGTGAGGAAGGTACGTATCTTGGCAATGTTGCGGAGATGGAGCCTGCATGTGTTTGTGAGTGATTTGACATGCAGTTGGAAGGAGAGGTTCGAGTCAAGAATGACGCCAAGGACTTTGGCTTGCGGGGCGGGAGTGATAGTGGAGTTGTTGGTGATGATGGATAGGATGGGGGGGGTGTGGGCAGGGGGAAAGACGAGGAGCTCGGTTTTGGAGAGGTTGAGCTTGAGGAAATGTAGCGACATCCAGTCTGAGATGTCATTTAGGAGGTGAGTGATGCGGGCGGAGATAGTGGGGGTGAGGAGAGGGGTGGAGAGGTAGATTTGGGTGTCGTCAGCGTAGAGGTGATAGTTGAAGCCGTGGGAGTGTATGAGTTTGCCCAGGGAGGAGGTGTAGATGGAGAAGAGAAGGGGTCCAAGGACAGAGCCTTGGGGGACCCCAACAGAGAGGGGGAGGGAGGGGGAGGTGGCACCATTGTAGGTGACACTGAAGGAGCGTTGGGATAGGTGGGATGTTTCTCAGTGGCATCAATATTGAGTTGAAGTCCAACTTCATACTTTTGTGCAGATTATCCCAAACCCTTTAAAGTGTATATATTTACATTATCTTTTAAACCTCTATATTGTGCTGGCACGCACACCACTCTGCCTAGATTTGTTCCGCTGAGTTTATTTTCAATTCTCACCCAACGTTTCTCGTGGTTATATGTCCAGTCTATAGTTCTTGCCAATATTACTGCTTTATAGTATCTTCTAAAGACTGGAACCCCCAATCCACCTCTCTTTATTCCTACTCAACAGCTCATAGGATACTCTTGGTAATTAAGAAAATGATAACAAGATATATATGCAGTCAAAATGCATCTTGTACTCACTATTAAATTATTTTTTTACAGTCCATTGAGGGACAAAATCTCTATCCCTCTGTGTTTTTGATCATGCATTTGGTACTGCTTTGCTACAAAGCTGATGCAGGGTGAAGGACTTCCTGTGTCTCTAAATGGACTCCAAGAAAAAGATTTTATGTTGAGTACAAAAATCTTTCTGTAATTCTAGATATCTAGAAGTGGCATTTACCTAGCACATTTCAGAGGAAAAAGCCACACAATTGCTACACAGTGATACTCCTGGAGTACTTATTTTCTAAACAGCCAATAAATAACTGTTCTTAGTATCTGTTTCCTGGCTATACAGCAGAATTGGTCATAGGTTTAATCAAATTGTTTTTGATTTTTCTTTTTGTTAAAAAAAAAAAAAAAAAGTATTTTATACTCCATTGAGTGAACTAAATTTGTTTTAATTGTTAGAATTTTGTGGTCTAAATGTGTGTCTTCAAGCATCAGTCAGGCTTACTGAAACCCCTACCGTCTCCCTAAAAGCTGCTCGACTACTTTCACAAATTGCAATACTATTTCTGGTTTTCCTTGTAAAGGTCAGGTCAAGAAAGAATTGAACAGCGACCAGCGTCAGACAGCAAGCCATTACTAATAAGCCAAGGTCTGCCAAAAGTACTGTTCAGAGTTGTTGCAAAATAAAGAATCTAATTTTCAGTTCTTGCACATTGTGCAATTCAAATGCTTTTTTAGACAGAGTGTAAATGTGGCTGGCGGTGTGTCCCGGGTTGTGAAATACTGCTTCCAAATACAGATTAAATTTCGTCTCTTGTTTTGATTGCTGTTAAGATGTTGGTGTCATGGGGGTACTAATATAATAAAAAAAATTTAATTAGTGTTTATGAAAGCTATCTAGAATATTTTTGGTGAAAACCCTTAAAGTGTCAGTTCACTCAAAAGTAACAATTCAGATGGTGCTGCCTAAATTTTTCTGCTGCAGACTGTTTTAGTAAGACCTTACCTTTCAGTATACTTTTTTGTGTAGTAGGGATCATTTCCCCAATTATTGCCTGTTACACATATGTGTAACACCATCTACTGGTTAAATCTGGTATTGCATTACAATTTCCTTTCCCTACTATAATGATTGCTTTATCTTCATCGTAGGTCAAAGACTGCTGGAACTGGAAGTGACGTCAATAGGAAGTGGGTGGTGTTCTGGACATTAATACTGAAAATTGTATAGATAGGCAACTCCTATCCTCATAGTGATTAGTGGTTCCAAATTAACTACTACAGTAGGGAACATACACAAAAAGATATACTTGGCATCTTTCCAAATCACTGTTCTGTTTATTCAGCGCGTTTGAAGTTTTTTTATACACATGATTATTTAGGTATCACACTAATATTACAAGTGTACTTTTATGGTAGCAAGGGGCGTTCCTTACACAGGCAGGCTAATTTCTAATCAGTACTTGAAATATGCAAACGTAATGAAAACATTATTGGTGCCGTGTGCACAAGGAGTGCAGTGTACAATACATAGGCAAAGCATACAAAATAGAATACAAGTTTTTACAGAATTTACAATTTTTCTTTACAGGACACTCTTTACTTAAGGACTCTCCCTTTGTCTAACAAGTTGGTTTGACAAAGGAGCATCTTTAAGCTACGAAACAGGTTACCACCATCTTCCTATTGATGTCACGACGTCCAACGTCACTTTTGGTCTCACTAGGATTAATTGCAACCGCCTGCGGGTATCGCTTTTTTCCTGTGTGTGTGGTTGCAACTGCCAGAATTTGTGTGGGTCCTGCAGATGTGAACCGAGCCCAGGCTTGAATACCCTTCAGATGAGTGGATAGAGAAAGATTAGAAAGCTAAGAGCACAATCTCTCTTAGCACAGATGTTGATCAAATCATACATATATGTAAGTGTGAAAGAGCTAAAGAAATGTGGGAAGGATTACAAAAGTTGCATGAAAGAGCTAATCTCAGCAATAAACTGTATTTGATTAGAAAGATATACCAAACCAAGATGATGAAAGACCAGGCTATGCAGGATTACATAAGGCACACCTTGGAAATGCCTGAATGTCTGAGAGGTACAGGAAAAGAAACAAAAGAATTTCTAAAAGCTTTATAATTGGAACTAGGGTTGCACCGATACTATTTTTATTACCAGCGAGTGCAAGTATGGATACTTTCAGTCAAGTACTCTCCGATACCCAGAGCCTGTGCTACCGCTAGGCGAACTAGGGCGCCACCACGGCCAGTGCCACATACCTCCCCTGTCACATCCTCATCCTGGGTGGATGTCACCTCTAGAGCTGCAATCCCTCCCCTGCACACACCAGAGCACCTGCACACAGCAGAAGTGAGCCGAGATCCTGGCAGCGAACAAGGTCTTTCACTGGACAATGGTGATATCTGTTCACTGCAGCTGAAGTCAACCCAAAGCCCCGATCGCTGCTTGTTATCACTTGCCAGCATGGAGTGCGGGGTGGAGGTGTCAGTGTGGCCGATCTACAGGAGTGAACCAGAGGAGGAGAGGGAATGTCTGCTATGTGGGACCAAGCAGGGGCTGCAAGCTGAGATGGAGGAGTTCAGGCACGGGGTGGAGAGGCAGCTGTGCCTCGTGGGGCCCCTCTCCTGGTCCATCACTGACCTACAGTGCAAGAACCCGAGGCTGCAGGATCAGGAGGACAAAGTCAGCTAGCAGGTGGAACCATGGAAGTACTGAGCAGGGTGGCAGGACTGATTGGGGATGAACAGACCAGCTACTCCAGCCATGCACTGCTCTCTGTGTCTGGCAAGGTGGCTCAGGTCAGGGGATATAAGGTTAAAGGGGGGGAGTGTTAAAGGGAGGCAGTGTGTACAAGGAAGGGGGTGTAGGGTTATAGGGCACAGTGTGTGCAGGAAGGGGGGGGGGTGAGGTTAAAGTGGGGCAGTGTATACAGGAAGGAGGGTGTAGTGTTAAAGAGAGTCAGTGTGTACAAGAAAGGGGGTGTAGGGTTAAAGGGGGTAGTGTATGCAGGAAGGGAGCAGTGTATACAGGAAGGGGGGGTGAGGTTAAGGGGTGCAGTGTATACAGGAAGGAGGGTGTAGGGTTAAAGGGGGGCAGTGTGTACAGAGTAGGGGGTGTAGGGTTATAGGGCACAGTGTGTGCAGGAAGGGGGGGTGTGTACAGGGAAGGGGGTGTAGGGTTATAGAGCACAGTGTGTGCAGGAAGGGGGGCAGTATATACAGGAAAGGGGTGTAGGGTTAAAGGGAGGCGGTGTATACAGGAAGGGGGGTGTAGGGTTAAAGGGTGAAGTGTATACAGGAAGGGGGGTGTAGGGTTAAAGGGTGAAGTGTATACAGGAAGGGGGGTGTAGGGTTAAAGGGGGCAGTGTATACAGGAAGGGGGGTGTAGGGTTAAAGGGGGCAGTGTATACGGGAAGGGGGTGTATGGTTAAAAGGAGGCAGTGTGTAGAGGAAAGGGGTGTAGGGTTAAAGGGGGGCGGTGTAGGGTTAAAGGGGGGCAGTGTATACAGGAAGAGGGTATATGGTTAAAAGGCAGCAGTGTGTAGAGGAAAGGGGGTGTAGGGTTAAAGGGCACAGTGTATGAAGGAAGGGGTGTGTAGTGTTAAAGGGTATCAGTGTGTACAGGAAGAGGGGTATAGGTTTAAAGGGGGGCAGTGTGTAGAGGAAAGGGGTGTAGGGTTAAAGGGAGGCGGTGTATACAGGAAGGGGGTGTAGGGTTAAAGGAAGGCAGTGTATACAGGAAGGGGGGTGTAGGGTTAAAGGTTGAAGTGTATACAGGAAGGGGGGTGTAGGGTTAAAGGGGGCAGTGTATACAGGAAGGGGGTGTATGGTTAAAAGGAGGCAGTGTGTAGAGGAAAGGGGTGTAGGGTTAAAGGGGGGCAGTGTATACAGGAAGAGGGTATATGGTTAAAAGGCAGCAGTGTGTAGAGGAAAGGGGGTGTAGGGTTAAAGGGCACAGTGTATGAAGGAAGGGGTGTGTAGTGTTAAAGGGTATCAGTGTGTACAGGAAGAGGGGTATAGGTTTAAAGGGGGGCAGTGTGTAGAGGAAAGGGGTGTAGGGTTAAAGGGAGGCGGTGTATACAGGAAGGGGGTGTAGGGTTAAAGGAAGGCAGTGTATACAGGAATGGGGTATATGGTTAAAAGGAGGCAGTGTGTAGAGAAAAGGGGATGTAGGGTTAAAGGGCACAGTGTGTGAAGGAAGGGGGGTGTAGTGTTAAAGGGGAGCAGTGTGTGAAGGAAGGTCAGTGTGTACAGGAAGAGTGGTATAGGTTTAAAGGGGGGTAGTATGTGCAGGAAAGAGGGCAGTGTGTACAGTTTATTTATTGGGGGGGGGTACAAGTAGCTGGTCTTGCCTAGGGCGCAAAATAGTTTAGCACAGGCCCTGCCGATACCGAGTACCAAAACCTTTTTGGTGCAATTTGAGCCCATGCAAAATGAATGGGCTCAAATCGCACTTCAAAGAATTGCATGTGATTTGAACAGAAATGCAGTGTGGTTCCTGTTTAAATTGCAGGTGGTTTTCCCCACCGCTCCTATTAGATCCCAGTATAGAAAGACAGGAAAGCACCATCTAAGAAGTGCAGCAATGGGAAAACAAAGAGTTTATTAATGTTATAGCAATTCACATGTTAAAAGTACATATTATATCTTGCATGTCAAATCCAAAACCACAGGCGCTTGCGGTGCTCCCTGGGCTGCAGGAGATGTAGGAAGTTTTGGGACCCCTGTGAGTATGTGGCAGAAGTGATGTCAGCTTGGGGGCGGACTACCTATACATCTCCCCCAGCCCTGTGAGCACTGCAAGTGGCCATGATTTTGGATTTGTCATGCAAGATATATTATGTACTTTAAACATGTGAGCCATCACATGTTAAAAGTACATAAAATATCTTGCATGAGCGCTTCCCTGTCTTTCTATACTTTGTTCCTACAGGAGCAGTAGGGGAAACTGTATGCGATTTGGACAGGAATCACACTGCATTCCTGTTCAAATTGTATGCAATTCTTTACTGTGCGATTTGAGCCCATTCATTTTGTATGGGCTCAAATCGCACTGCAAAGGTATCGGTTTGGGGTATCGGGAGTATTTACACGAGTATTCATGCATGTACTGGGTATCAGCACCAATAGCGGTATCGGTCTCAGTGCAACCCTAATTGGTACATACATTTCTTCTCACAGTTCTAAAATTTACTTCATCCTAAATTCCCTTAACTTTTACAATAAACTTTTCTTGCCAGTTTGAATGAAGAACATATAGTTAGCAAGCAAATGTTTGTGAAGAACATTGTGAAATGCTCCTCAGCAGGTTCAATTACAGCACAAAGACAGAAAAACAAAAATAAGAAGTTAGAGTTAAGAAAAGAAAAAGTGTTCTGAGGATACAGACAATGCTAGGTAACAGATGCATCTGTAAAGTAAAGCGGCCTTAAATAACACGTCTGTTATTATGGATGTCTGTCTGCAGCGCTCCTTACGTGGACAAACATTAACTTACCAGACAAGCCATTTTTTTTCTATCAAGCAATAATTTCCCCATGTAGAGAACATTAATGATCATAGCAATCACTGCGAAAGACAGGTGGCGGTGTCACTAGTGATCAGGCACGTTGGTATTTATTAACCTAATCTACATGTTTCTACCAGTAAAGAAAAACCTTCCGGATACCGTCTATAGTCAATAATGGGGGTGGGGATAAGCAATATACAGTATATCATAGCTCCCAATTGTCTCTTATTTAGTTGAGCTATCCTTATTTGGGAAATAAATCCCTCAATCTTTCAATTCACCTCAGCTGTTCCTCTGTTAGCTTAGTGTAGTGAGATGTATAAGTAAATATAGGATTTAACTGCAAACATTTATATTGCACTAAATTAGACTTTCCTAATTGGGGTTCCCCCATAGATTACTAGAGCTTCCTTGAGCAGTGAGCAGTAGAGGATTGTTCTCCTACCTGATGGTCATTGCATAGTTCTGGCCCAATGTGATTTAACAATGGTCTCCAATGTAATGGGGCATTCCTTCCACTGGTCATCAATGTACAGGGGCCCCTCTCCTACTGACCTCTAATGTAACTTTTCCTATGCTTCTAATGAAAGGAGGTACTAGTATACCAACCGCCAATGTAATGGGATACTTTTCTACTCAACTCCAATGCAGAAGGACATTTCAAATTGACCCCCATGTAAAGGGAAACTTTGATTATAGTGTAAGGAGCACTTTTTTACTAATTACTGATGTAATTGGGCACTTTTCCACTAACCTTCAAGGTAAGAATGGCACTCTTCCACTGACCACCAATGTAAAGGAGCATTTTATTGACCACCAGTGTAAGGGGACATTTTTTGACTGACCAACAATCTGAAAGGACACTAGAATTTTCACTTTCTTCATTTATTCTCTTGATATTATTATTTATTCTATTTTATCATTATTTCTAAAACTAAGTTTGTTGCATAATGGAAAAGGTATTTAAAAATGTCCACTTAGGCCCCATGTACATGGGACACTTCTGAACAATGGGAACTGACTGCTGGAAAACGTAGGTTAAAAGACGTCTGTTTAGCTGCATTTGCATAACGCGTTTATGTGTGTTTGTGTTTAGAAGCGTTTTTTAAAGATAAGCACAGGAGAACCTCCCAAATGCCCAAAATGCACTGAAAAGTGGTCAATTTAACTATTTTAGACTGTTTCAGAGAAATACAGAGAGTAGATGCAGAGTTAGCAGTATGTGTTGAGATTAGCTTAGGTGTGAGTTGCTCATTAACATATCTTTTGTTTCCAAGGGTGGGAGAGGTCTGGGGTGAGAATTGGTCATTACAATGTGTGACAAGCTTGGTAGGAACATCCTGTATTCAGTGTTTTGTCCATTTGAGTACCTTGAAAACGCTTTGCATGCATTTTTCATAATGAAAAAAGGCTCTGGGCAGCATCAGGAAGAGTTAAAAAAAAATTTCAAACGCAAACACTTATAAACACGTTTTGCCGCATATAGCCGCTTTTACAAGCATTTTGCGTTTGAAACGCTGATAAAATTGACTGCTGAACGCAAGTTTTCTACGTTCAAAAAAATTACTGTAAACTCAAATGCCTGTAAACGACTGTAAACAAAGATGTGTACATAGACACATAGGAAAACATTAGGGTGAGTTCAGGGGCTGCTGAAAAAAAGGCTGAACAGCTCCTAAACATGAGTTTATCAGCTGCAGTGTACATGAGCCCTAATGTCTACAACTTACTGATCATGCTTATGTACATAGTACAATGAACCATAGATATCATTTTTAGCAGGGGATCCCTAAGCCCTATAAATTATTTTCAGGGTTCCTCCATGGTTTAGCCCCTGTGGCTGAGATTCTGTAGTTTTCATGGAAACAGAAGGTACAGGTGCATCATCCAACCCCGCTACCAGCAGCCTGTTAAAGTCTATGGTGGCTGGATGGGACTAGATGGTGTACCAAGTGGTACTAATGTTTAGTACTGAATGAGCCCAGGACGAATGCCCAGAAAAAAGACTTTTTGCATTCTGGCCATTTGTCCCTGAGCACAGAAGGCCCTAAATGTTAATATTACTCAGTACACTGTCCAGCCACCACATTTTTCAGCCTCTCATAGACTTTCACAGGCTACTGAGCTGGATGCGAACCTGTGTCTTCTGCCTGTATGAAAATGATGGAATCTCAGGTACAGGGGCTAAACCATCAGTGTTTATGAAGCCAGAAAGGTTGGCAGTAAACATTTCATCTACACTTTTAGATTATTGCAAAAGTTATTTAAAAATGCTAATATAAAGCTAAAGTAATGGTGACAAAATTCTCAATGCGCGATCATCCTTACAATGTAAGTCTTCAAGATCTAAGTTATTGGGGGTGTGCCCATAGCTCAATTATTCTGTACTTAAAGGGGTCCCTTTTTCACATCTTAGAAGGTTGGAAGGTATGCATACACTATGCAGAAGGTGTACATAAATGCAAAGGTCAGATTGTCCTCATATGGCATTTCTCTTCAGCCAGCAACATTCTGCTGTCTGGTAACACCGATGATACTGGCTGTACTTTTCCAGCTTTGACCTCATCAACGTTGCTGCTATGACCCATACTTTATATATATTACAGGCTGTACTGATCTCTGTGATAAGTACAGGCTCCAAAACACACACTAATCTACATCTCACTACTCTTCAATATCTGCTTATGAAGGTTCTAGTGCCAGTTGAACATGGCTTGATTTCTAGAAAGAGACACAAGTATTAAAAAGTAATACCCAGAAACATAGATGATCTCTCTAAACACTCTATAAAATCAAAACCAAGTAGATTGCCCATTGGTGATGTGCTATAAATTCTGATTTTCTGGCAGTTACGCTGCTCAAAAACATAAAGCTAGTCATACAGGGTTTATATACAGTGTGTGTATGTATATGTATATATATATATATACACACATACAGTTGTGTTCAAAATAATAGCAGTGTGTTGAAAAAAGTGAATTAAGCTCCAAATCCTTCTAATAGCTTTTATTTCCATACACACAAATGCATTGGGAACACGACACATTCTATTCCAAATCAAAACGTGAAGAAAAATATATCAAATTTGTGTTGTTCCTCTAAAAAAATTGAAGAAAAGTGAATATTAGACTGTTCAAAAAAATAGCAGTGTTTGTATTCTTCTTTACAAACTCAAACATTCACTATAGAAACTGAAAAATGTTTGAAGATTTTGCTTCCCTTTGAATCACTTAATGAATATTTAGTTGTATAAGCACTGTTTCTGAGAACTGCTGTACATCTGTGTTGCATGGAGTCAACCAACTTCTGGCACCTGTGAACAGGTATTCCAGCCCAGGATGATTGGACTACATTCCACAGTTCTTCTCGATTTCTGGGTTTTGCCTCAGAAACTGCATTTTTTATGTCACCCCACAAGTTTTCTATTGGATTAAGATCCAGGGATTGGGCTGACCACTCCATAACGTCAATCTTGTTGGTCTGGAACCAAGATGTTGCACATTTACTGGTGTGTTTGGGGTCGTTGTCTTGTTGGAACACCCATTTCAAGGGCATTTCCTCTTCAGCATAAGGCAGCATGACCTCTTCAAGTATTCTGATGTATTCAAACTGATCCATGATCCATGCGATAAATACGCCCAACACCGTAGTATGAGAAACATCCCCATATCATGATGCTTGCGCAACCATGCTTCACTGTCTTCACAGTGTACTGTGGCTTGAATTCAGTGTTTGGGGGTCGTCTGACAAACTGTCTCCGGCCACTAGACCCAAAAAGAACGATCTTACTTTCATCAGTCCACAAAATGTTGCGCCATTTCTCTTTAGGCCAGTCAATGTGCTCTTTGGCAAATTGTAACCTCTTCTGCACATGTCTTTTTTTCAACAGTGGGACTTTGCGGGGGCTTCTTGCAGATAGCTTGGCTTCACATAGGCGTCTTCTAATTTTAACAGTACTCACAGGTAACTTTAGACCTTCTTTGATCTTCCTGGAGCTGATTGTTGGCTGAGTCCTTGCCATTTTGGCTATTCTTCTATCCATTTGAATGGTAGTTTTTTGCTTTCTTCCACGTCTTTCTGGTTTTGGTTGCCATTTTAAAGCATTTGCGATCATTTTAGCTGAGCAGCCTATCATTTTCTGCACTTCTTTATATGTTTTTCCCTCTACAATCAACTTTTTAATCAAGGTACGCTGTTCTTCTGAACAATGTCTGGAACAACCTATTTTCCTCAGAATTTCAGAGAGAAATGTACTGTAACCAGCATGTACAACATTTGCTGCCTTCCTTCCTTAAATAAGGGCAATAATTGCCACCTGTTTTTCAAAGAATGAATGACCTCACTAATAGAACTCCACACTGCTATTATTTTGAACATGCCCCTTTCAACTAGTGAATCAATTACACAGAATCAGCAGCATGCATGTCATGACTGTTGGGTCTGTTGGATTTTTATTACTCTACTACATCTGCTAGTAAATTATTTGCCATGTAGAAATATCATTTCTACCAAAAACAGTGATTGATCAGGTTAGTGATGTCTGACTGCTAATATTTTGAACACAAGTATATATATATATATATATATATATA
The DNA here is from genome assembly GCF_062004578.1 of Staurois parvus. Taxonomy (NCBI): domain Eukaryota; kingdom Metazoa; phylum Chordata; class Amphibia; order Anura; family Ranidae; genus Staurois; species Staurois parvus. The sequence goes on along the minus strand of NW_028317827.1, from coordinate 5,116,063 downwards.
TATAAAATCATGTATTATTTATTGATTTTTCAGCCTGCAGATCACTCCATCCATGCAAACCAGGTAGACCGAGGAATTCTCCACGGATCAGCAGCTGCAGCCGATTGATGGAAAATTTTCCAACATGTTCATTTGGCAAACGTTGATTAACTAGTAATCACCTTCTGTTGAGTGGGTGAGCCCACACAGTTATTGAACCTCAGATGGTCGCTGATGGACCAGTAAAATTTCTATCAATATATTGCCAACTTAAATCACTGACTGTAGCAAACATGTAACAGGTACATTCAAAGTGAAGTCTGAAATTCTGCGGTTTACACCTGTTTCCTGTCATTAAAGCCAAAAGTACTGAGGCTGCAGCATCAGTATGGAAGTCTTATTATAGCACCCTCCTAGTCAGCTAGGAGGACCTAGACTCAAATTGTTAGACAGGAGGGCTGAGTAGCAGCTTGGGTTCTGCAGACTACTTCTTTGGAATTTCCCCCTGCTCTAGGACTTTGGAGAAACATCTAGAAGCAATAGGCAGATCTGAGGAGTGGCTAGTCTGTACTCTTAGAGGATCCTGGCCCATCCCCAACAGGAGGCTTGGCAAGGGGCAAGAACACCCGTTAAGAGTAACCGAGCCTGCTCAGCAGCAGGAGAATTGGAGAAGAGTTTGATTAGAAGAGGAGGATGTGAGGCTGGAAGGCAGGAACCTAGGAAGGGGCCCAGATGGAGAGGGGCTCACCTAAAGGTAGAGGATCTTGGAAGGAGGAAAACTTGGGACTTCACACCCTGAGAGAGGACCACCTGTGAGGCAGGGAAGGAGCAGCCCAGCTAAAAGGCCTGGTAGCAGGCACTGACCCATCAGCTACACATGAAAAGGAATGAGTGAGTAGACCTGCACCCCCCGGGCCAGGAAGGGGAAGAAGCACTCTGGTGGGAAACCAGATTAGCAACTACCCAGGACTGTCTTCTTTTAAATTGATAGGCACTAGATCCCCTGCTCAGGGGTTCCTTCAGGCAGCCAAATAGAGGAGTATCTGGGGTTTGGGATGGTACATTAGGAGATGCTGGCTAGTTCTCCAAGAAGAGGATTTTTGTGTAAAATTCAGGAAGAATGTCCTCAATTACAACTCAGTTGGGCATCCTGTACACCCCTTACTTTATCCAAGTTACAAGTTAATAAATCTTCAAAAACAAAGCTCAAGGACTGGTTACTAACTCCTGGATGCAAGTTAATGTGAACATGAGTGTTGCCTGGCTGTGCAGGACTATAGGGGGGTAGTGATACATACTGTATATAGAAATTTAAAGCGGAACTGTAAGCAGATTATCTGCTGATTGGGGCAGAGTGGGACAAATGTCACATTTGTGCTCACTCAGTTTATATAGAGTAGACAGACAGACTCCAATGAGCTCTACGAATGGCCGGGTGTAAACAGACTCCGCTGTCCATTTACACCTGCCAGCCTCCAATCCGGTCTCTCCAAACTAAAAAAAATAGTCTTCTTCCATTTTTTTTTTTTAATCAGACCTGGAGGTAGGTGGATGTAAATGGACACAAGCCCATCTACATCTGCCTATCCATAGGGCTCCATAGACTTTCCAATCAAGTCCGCCTGAAAAACCGACAGGTAGATTGATCAGAATGCTCATGTGAAAGGGGCCTAATCTATAAGACCCAGATCTCTCTGGAAAGCATAAGATAAAAAAGAAAACCAAAACATTGATGCCATGCTTTCCAGAAAAGAAATGGCAGCGTTTAAATCTGTCCTAACTGGAAGTGGTGCAATGCTGTCGTTTCTGGTCTCCTAGACCATAGAGATGGCCAGGGAGGTAACAGACCAGTTCTATGATAATCTGACTGAACCTCCGGATAGGATACCTGGGCTCCCCAATCGCACTGGAGAGCCCGGAGAGGTGCTGGTAGGTGGCATGGGGATGGTCCTGTAAAAGCAATCCAGTGGCTATTTAGCAGCTAGGATTGCTTTTAGATGAAAGAGAATCACCAGGTCAGTAAAACAAAAACAGAGTTATGGCATACAGGCTGCAGCCATAGCCCTAGCATAACCACTTGAAGCCAATCACATACGTGTATGTGATTTGACAGCAAGTGCTTATCCACTTGACCACCGGAAGGTTTTACCCCCTTTATGATCAGGGCATTATTTGCTATTCAGCACTGTGCTACTTTAACTGGCAATTGCTCGGTCATGCAACACTACGCTAATGAAATTCTTAGCATTTTTTTCACACAAATAGAGATTTTTTTTTGGTGGTATTTGATCACCACTGGGTTTTTGATTTTTTATTTTATAAATGAAAAAAGACTGAAAATTTAAGTTGCTGAGCCTGAAGCTGCTGCCAGGTCACGGTAAATCTACTGTGACCAGGCGGTAAGTGGTTAAGTTGTTATTGGGTATATTACATTAATACAGTATTTTCTTTATAGAGTCTTTAATGTAAAGTTTTCCTTGCTTTGAGTTGATTTTTTTTTCTATCTTTTGTAAACAATTTAATAAAGCGTCAGTGTAATTTTCTTTCAAATAGAAATCAATATTATTTTGATTCATTGTCACGGGGCCCTTAAACAGCGTGGGGCTCGTAGGCTGCGTGAAAATCCTAGTAGATCAGAAGAATATATGATAGTGCAGCGCTCTGAATATATACTAATTCCCTCCAGTGACAGTGATAAGATCCTATATGGATCTATACATATAAAAAACGTGACACAGTGATGACCTAATATACACACATGAACCATAAATAAATTCCTAATCCCCCTCCAATCCACACTTGAGGGATCACTTAATTACAGATAAATGGTGCAAAACTATATGTGCATCCCTGTACAGGGATAAATTACTACAACGTGAAAAGTGAACCACACTTGACAACATAAAAAATCCACACAAAAATGCAAATACAAATACAAATCAGGACCCCCCCACATAAATGCTTAAATGAATATAGTCCAAAGAAAATATTAAATAGTGCTCCAAATATCAAAAAACACGCAGGTGGTATTGTGTAGTCGTGGTCACATCACAGGTGCAAATCCTCAAATGGCCAAAATGCCCCCTCACCTCCTTACAGTGACCACAAAGGGCCAGCTCGCTTTTAGGATCACACCACGATCCTCACAGGTAATACTCTTTGTAGGTCAATCACCCCACTCGGTGTCATCAATGGTGGCACTTACTCCTCTCCTTAAAGGTCTCCTCCAGCCACTGGCATCAGCAACACCGCTTACCCTCCACACAGGATCAAGGTAATAAAACAAAGAGATCCTCCATAGTGTAATAACGTTTTAATATAGCCAAATATATGAATAAAAATGCCCACTCACATTTCAGTAGTAAAACAATCGCTTCTCACCACACACTATGGGTGTACTGCATGGGTATAGGGTGCACCAAGATGGAGCCCACGCCGGAAGTGACGTCACCACGTACCGAGGAGGAACTTAGATCATCATATATTAGATCATCGCTGTGTCACTTTTTTGTATGCATCCATATATGATCTTATTACTGTCTTGGAGGGAATTAGTATATATTCATAGCGCTGCACTATCATATATTCTTTTGAATTCATATACACCTTGGAGTTGAGGTACTAGTGCCAGCAGCTTAGGGATAGGGAGAATCCATATAAGCGCAGGAGGACTTCATATTATCACCCAGTAGATCAGCAGTTTTTTTTAAATTTCTCAGACCAGCACGTCTGGCACCAACAACCATGCCACGTTCAAAGTCACTTAAATTCACTTTTTTCCCCATTCTGATGCTCGGTTTGAACTTCAGCAAGTCATCTTCACCACGTCTAGATGCCCAAATGCATTGAGTGGCTGCCATGTGATTGGCTGATTAGTAATTTGTGTTACCAAGCAACTGACAAGGTGTAACTAATAAAGCGGCCAATCAGTGTATATGTATGTATGTATATATATATATACAGTGGGGCAAAAAAGTATTTAGTCAGCCACCAATTGTGCAAGTTCTCTCCGTCTTGTATGTCTTCCATTTTCTAATTATTGCTCCCACAGTTGATTTGTTCACACCAAGCTGCTTGCCTATTGCAGATTCAGTCTTCCCAGCCTGGTGCAGGTCTACAATTTTGTTTCTGGTGTCCTTCGACAGCTCTTTGGTCTTCACCATAGTGGAGTTTGGAGTGTGACTGTTTGAGGTTGTGGACAGGTGTCTTTTAAACTGATAACAAGTTCAAACAGGTGCCATTGATACAGGTAATGAGTGCAGGACAGAGGAGCCTCTTAAAGAAGAAGGTACAGGTCTGTGAGAGCCAGAAATCTTGCTTGTTTGTAGGTGACCAAATACTTATTTTCCACCATAATTTGCAAATAAATTCTTTCCAAATCAGCCAATGTGATTGTCTGGATTTTTTTCTCATTTTGTCTCTCATAGTTGAGGTCTACCTATGATGCCAATTACAGGCCTCTCTCATCTTTTTAAGTGGGAGAACTTGCACAATTGGTGGCTGACTAAATACTTTTTTGCCCCACTGTATATATATATATATATATATATATATATATATATATAAAACACATACACACATACATACATACATATACACACACATGCATGTGTGTTTGAGCTTTTGGGAGTAATACACAAGCTATGAACATCTATGCATGTACTGAGCTGTTTGCTTGGAGTCCTGCTTTAATTTTCACTTCCATGAACCTTGAAGAGCCTTGTGGTCCAGCTCCGTGTTACCCCAGGTTCACACCTAAGCATTTTCTGCAGCGTTTTGCAGAAATGCAGTACAGTCTATTTAACATGATTTCCTATGGGAAATGTTCACATCTCCACGTTTTCACCTGGTGTATTTTTTGGAAAGGGTCAGGTACTTTTTTTAACACAAAAACTTGCGTTTGTAGTTCTATAGACTTCAATGGAATCGCTGCAGAAAAGCATGTATTGCATCTTTGCTGTGTTTTTGCCACATTTTGCCTTTTAAATCTGCCTAACAACAAGAAAAATAAAAAAAGTAACCCCCCCCCCCACAAAACGCATAAAAAACCCAAAAACACAGGTGCAAAAACGCAACGCAAAATGCAATGCAGAAACAGGTAAAATGCAACCTTCATAGGTGTGAAGCTAGACTTATACAGGATCTGACTTACTGATAGGTGGCTCTCATTAGTATATTTTCAGTTAATCCATACTATATCTCAACACTGTAGACTGGACAGACCCGGCCCTGATAAAAATATCTCTTTAACTACAATATCGATGTAAAAGTATACTTTGGAAACTTTTCATGTTTTGGAATAACGCAGATAAATTATCTTAACAAATGAAGTAAAAGCTTTTTTCCATGAAGGTAATAGTTGCCGGGGAAACAGCCTTCTCCTAATACGTGCAAATTGCGAAAATACAAACTCAGAAGTGTGTTTTCTCCTCTGAAAGAGCCGACAACGAAAAAAGTGCCATGTACAAAGCATATAAACATACTTCTCTAAATTAGCAAAAGAAATGAGCAGGAAGGTGCACTAAGGATAGATCAATATACTTTTATAGCAAAGATAAAGAAAACATCTCGTTTTCTACACTTTCAACATGTTTTTTTCCTTCCGGCCTCCAACCTCGGACGAAAAACTATTTTTTCCTTTTTACTTGCCCAGGAAATGTTTATTAAGATCTTAAGAGGGTTTGAAGTTACCATGTAGCCTGTTTAGAAAAAACTGTACAAAAGAAAACTGAACCAATGAGATGCCTTTTTTCCCCCCAAGAGAATAGGGCCTCATTCACACTGGCGCTGAGACCTGTAGTCCATGAATGAGTTGTGTGTATATATTGCTTCAGCCGCCAAGTGCTGTGTGCAAGCAGCCCATGTAAGTGTGGGGGGCGCAGTGGCTATGTCTGTGCAATTTGACAGGGGCCGGCCCCGAACACAGACAGTATGCATTTTGGGCTGCTCAGCCACACATCTTTCAAACTGGGATGAGCGGTTATTCAGGAGGATTACCTCTTGAACAACTGGAAGCCACTGCTCTGCCTTCCTCTAAAAAGTAATCCACCATTAATCACTTTTCAGAGGGTGGTAGAACCTGCCACCAATGTTAAAGAGGTCTTAGGGTTCATTCATACTGTGTTCAGATTGCTCCTCAGTCAGCATTTGGAAGGCAGTAAGGAGGTATTGTATTGCCTCCTCACTATCTGCTTTATTTATTTATTTCAGGTATTTCCATAGCGCCGTCAATTTTCGCAGCGCTTTACATACATATATCTTACATTCACATCAGTCCCTAACCCTCAAAGGGCGTACAATCTGAGGTCTCTAACTCACATTCATACATACACCTACTAGGCCCAATTTAGACAGGAGCCAATTAACCTACCAGCATGTCTTTGGAGTGTGGGAGGAAACCAGAGTACCCAGAGGAAACCCACACAGGCACAGGGAGAACATGCAAACTCCAGGCAGGTGGTGCTGAGGTTGGGATTCGAATCAAAGACCCCAATACTGCCAGGCGAAAGAGCTAAACTTTTAGCCTCTGTGCTTTATCCCCTTGGAACCCACCCTAGTCCACCACAACCATATGCATTTCTTGCATAGCACCTACACAAAGCAACAGGGGGTACAGTGGGGCAAAAAAGTATTTAGTCCCCACCAATTGTGCAAGTTCTCCCACTTAAAAAGATGAGAGAGGCCTGTAATTGGCATCATAGGTAGACCTCAAGTATGAGAGACAAAATGAGAAAAAAAATCCAGACAATCACATTGGCTGATTTGGAAAGAATTTATTTGCAAATTATGGTGGAAAATAAGTATTTGGTCACCTACAAACAAGCAAGATTTCTGGCTCTCACAGACCTGTACCTTCTTCTTTAAGAAGCTCCTCTGTCCTGCACTCATTACCTGTATCAATGGCAGCTGTTTGAACTTGTTATCAGTATAAAAGACACCTGTCCACAACCTCAAACAGTCACACTCCAAACTCCACTATGGTGAAGACCAAAGAGCTGTCGAAGGACACCAGAAACCAAATTGTCGACCAGCACCAGGCTGGGAAGACTGAATGTGCAATAGGCAAGCAGCTTGGTGTGAACAAATCAACTGTGGGAGCAATAATTAGAAAATGGAACACACACACACAAGACCACTGATAATCTCCCTCGATCTGGGGCTCCACGCAAGATCTCACCCCGTGGGGTCAAAATGATCACAAGAACGGTGAGCAAAAATCCCAGGTCCACACGGGGGGACCTAGTGAATGACCTGCAGAGAGCTGGGACCAATGTAACAAAGGCTACCATCAGTAACACACTACGCCGCCAGGGACTCAGATCCTGCAGTGCCAGACGTGTCCCCCTGCTTAAGCCAATACATGCCTGGGCCCATCTGAAGTTTGCTAGAGAGCATTTGGATGATCTAGAAGAGGATTGGGAGAATGTCATATGGTCAGATGAAACCAAAATAGAACTGTTTGGTAGAAACACAACTCGTCGTGTCTGGAGGAGAGAGAATGCTGAGTTGCATCCAAAGAACACCATACCTACTGTGAAGCATGGGGGTGGCAACATCATGCTTTGGGGCTGTTTCTCCACAAAGGGACCAGGACGACTGATCCATGTACAGGACAGAATGAATGGGGCCATGTATCGTGACATTTTGAGTGCAAACCTCCTTTCATCAGCAAGGGCATTGAAGATGAAACGTGGCTGGGTCTTCCAACATGACAATGATCCCAAACATACCATCTGGGCAAGGAAGGAGTGGCTTCCTAAGAAGCATTTCAAGGTCCTGGAGTGGCCTAGCCAGTCTCCAGATCTCAACCCCATAGAAAACCTTTGGAGGGAGTTGAAAGTCCATGTTGCCCAGCGACAGCCCCAAAACATCACTGCTCTAGAGGAGCTCTGCATGGAGGAATGGGCCAACATACCAGCAACAGTGTGTGCCAACCTTGTGAAGACTTACAGGAAACGTTTGACCTCTGTCATTGCCAACAAAGGATATATAACAAAGTATTGAGATGAACTTTTGATATTGACCAAATACTTATTTTCCACTATTATTTGCAAATAAATTCTTTCCAAATCAGCCAATGTGATTGTCTGGATTTTTTTCCTCATTTTGTCTCTCATAGTTGATGTCTACCTATGATGCCAATTACAGGCCTCTCTCATCTTTTTAAGTGGGAGAACTTGCACAATTGGTGGCTGACTAAATACTTTTTTGTCCCACTGTATAATCCCTGCCGCAACCACAAAACAATGCATTGTGGCCATAGCATGTGTTCATCTCCAGATGTTGCCTTTGCAGCCAAAGGGGGCAGCAACTGAGGGCTGATTATAACCTGCAACTGTGAGAACATATCTGATGCATACTGAACAGACTGTGAAGACACCCAAGTCAGCTCAGCACAGACTACAGTAATCGCATCTGCACCATTGCCTCAGGGAGACCAGAGCATCCTCTCACCCTCTACTTCCCGTCGCTGAATCTCCAGAGGCATTCTGTGAGGAGAATGCAGGGGCCTTTTTTTCTACAGCGAGACCTCACAGCCACACCAGGGGGACTGAGGGGAGGGCAGTGCCCATTGTTCACACTACTAGCAGGAACTGAAGAGAAAACTGAGGGCATGGATATCAAGAAAAATGTAGGACCCAAAGCGCAATTCAAGGAATCAGGTCAAACCAACCAGTGGACTACTAATGCATGCCAATACTCTGCCACTGTGCTAAAAATACTGTACCAAGTTCATTCAATTTCTGTGATTGGGGTTTTAACTAATTTGTTACTTAAAAATCGCTGTCTGTTGCTTGTATCACCAGTCATATTCAAACTTCTAAGACTGACACCCCTTACATCAGGCTTTCTATGTTTGAGAACTGAGAAGCAATAGGTTCCAGCATCACCAGTAGGTGTGTTTCTGGATCACCACATTGCTGACAAAGGATAATAGGCTGGACCAATGCACTGGATAAATAACTGAAGTATACGTAAACCTATTAAAAAAATTATATATTGCAGATTACCAGTCTTTTCAAGCGGTGGCTGCATTATTTTTTCAACTTTTTTTTTTCTTTTTATCTGTTGATCCTGCCAGTAACCCACTTCCTGTCATATGGTAGGTGACAACATTCACTCACCACACTGTATCTTTAGGGAAACAAGTTTGTCAAAATATAACATGAGGAGTGTTTGCACTAAAGGACATCTCCTTCTCCTGATCTCCATAACATACTGGGGAAGTGTTCTGTAGTCCACAGAGAAAAGTGATAATACTGCTGACAACAGTACGGCACAGAAGGAATGTACAGATCACTAGTTTTCTAACAGGATCTTTGTGTCCCTGCAATTATCAAACCAGTATAAACAAAATCCTGTCAATGGTGTATTTAACATATTGAAAGGGGGCACACAAGAGAAGCCCAATGTGAGTACTGAACTGGTAGGATGTGCCTTTATTCAACACAATAAATATTAAATATAGTTGTAGTCAGTTGCTGAGCTACAGAAACATGGAGAAGGAGACATTTCCTTCTTTACATTCAATTTTCTTTCACTTTCTGCTGTTATGTTGAATGTTGTGTTGACCTATCCCCTCTAGTCAGCAGAGGGCCAGAAAAGTCTATGGATTCCTGTGCAGAACGCTAAGGATCTTGGAATTTGAAATCCAGAAAGTAATTCATATTGGGGAACTTATTGACCCTTTGCACGTTAATTCCCAAGAGATAGTGGGTCAAGGAGGAGCAGTGGAACTGCTTTTAAGAGGCTGTCTAGCTAGGTTCTTCCTCTTGACCTCTGACCTGAGTCAGTTCAGCACAGACCGCAGCAATTGCAGCTGCACCATTGCCTCAGAGAGACCAGCGCAACCTCTCACCCTCTACTTCCTACCTCTGAATCTCTGGAGGCATTCTGTGGAGAAACTACAGGAGTGTATGCCCAGCTTAAATCTTCGCATGGGGAAACCTGGTCCAGTGACAACTGTCTTTGGAGAAATATCTATTCACTTCCCGTTGGGTCTCTGGGATAAGAAGTCCCAAAGGGACAGAGATTGCAAATAAAAAATTGATTGGGGATCTAATAATTATCTATCTATCTATCTATCTATCTATCTATCTATCTATCTATAAATCTGTTGCACTACTAACCAACAACCAAAATTTGAAACTAAGTGTACATAATATTATCAATAAATAAACATAAAAGAAAAGAATCAAATAAAGTCCAAATTAATGTGAGTCCAAATGTGAATCCACCATGATGAGTAAGAACTCCCTTAGGAGCAAAACAAACTCCATGAAATGAAGTGCTGCAACACCAATGCCTCCAAGGAGACACCAATGGTAATTATGTGCTTACCAAAAGCATTTGACCCTCTAGCCAGAGAACTTACAACAAGCTTGTGTATATCATGGACTCCACCAAGCCTCCTTCCACATCAAGCCTCATATATGGACCCCCACATAAGGAAAGGACCCAGCAATGGATTATTCCGTTTGATCTCTTCCCTTCTATGAATACTCAAAGGAAAGAAATATGTTCCACATGGTGTAAATCTTAATTAAAACCGCTTTAATAAAAAGTATTGCACTTAAATATCAACATAAAAAGATCACATGACAAGAAACCAGCCAACATACAAGGTAAACCACGCTCTGTCACTTCCTGGTGTGTGGTGACGTCAGCACGTAGCTCCGCCCTACACGTTTTGTCACAGGTATGGCACTCTACTCCACAAGGGCTGTAGCCAGAACAGAAGCCAACCACATATGATTAATGCTAGGGTGAAACTAAGAGAAATGTAAAAAGGTTCTGATTGGCTGTCGTAAGAATGCATTTGCATTTGCTCCCTTTTCGTCTGTTAAATATACCTGGAAAATGTATAGATAGCAGACTGCCAATTAACTATGCTCAGGTTTGGACATACAGACCCTAAACTCGTTTTCCTGACTGGGATTGTGGACACACCCAGGAAAGATACATTTCTCTGCTTCGCTCCCTCAGCAGCTCGGAGAGGCATACTCAATAGGGCAGAGGTAGCTGGACAAGTGATCTGAAGCCAGGTGAACCTTTTATAACCAGTGTATGGGCAGCCAAGCCAGTCTCTAAAAGCATGGAGCTTCTCTGGACGACCTTAAGGCCAGTTCACACTAAATGCTTTTCAATTGCTTTTTTTCTGCATCCAAAGCGCACACAAAGTTATATGGTTGTCAATGTCATATATCATATCAGTTCTTGCAGTTCCAGTGCATTCCGGTTGTAGAAAAAAAAGTAGAACATGCTACATTTTTCTGCCCAGAACAGTACTGGAACATGGTAAAACGCATCAAGAATGCACTGGAATGCACAAAAATGCACTGGAACGCACAAGTCCCCATTTGAATGGAAAAAAGAGAGGGGAAAAAATAAACTGGAATACATAAAAAACGCACTGGAACTCGTCAAAAACACATACAAATGCACCAGAAAGCACCAAAAAATGCATAAAAACCATGCATGCAGAAACGCATCTAGAGCGCATCTGGACTACGTGTCTACAGTGTGAACCAGCCCTAACTGTTGTGTGGAGCACCTTCCCAGTTACTCTCAGTATACTGCAATTTCAGTAGGGGTGCCCAGCTCCCCCATGTCCTCTGTCCTGGGATCCCTCCAGCAATTCTCCTGTGTTACCAGATCTACCCTGGACTTCACTGTGAGGGACGTTGTGTACGAGGATAGCAGAGATGCCTTGGAAAGCAATACATTGCATGCGCGTGCATCGCTGGCCCCAGGTGTGAGCGTGTCTGCAGCGAACAATGAACCACACAGCACCTTCTATCACTCCCCTGCCTGATTGTATCTACTATTCACAGGAGAATAGGAGTACAATGAATGGCAAGACTCTAAACAACATACACAGGACACAGCAAGTTTTGCAGATAAATCCCATTGTGGATTGTTCTTAAGGTCTCTATATATTATCCTGTTCACAGTATTAGGAGGAGCACAGTAGACAATGAGTTTCATTGTGTTCCCAACTGTTTTATTGAAGTAGTGAATCCCAGCTAGACTATCCATTGCTGTAGCCTTACAGGGATTATACAATGTCTTTGTATGTCACCATGATTGAGCTGCGGAGATATCACTGTGAAGGGTCCATGCTTGTGCAGCTTTCCTAATCTGTTTTGCATTACAGGCGTACCTCGGTTTACGAACACCTCGGTTAACTTAATTTTCGGTTTATGAATGAAAATCCATTGAAAGTAATGCCTCGGTTTATGAATTTTTTCCGCAATATGAATGGATTATATGGTTTTAAACGCATTTACAAATTTCTTTTAATCATGTCCCTGTACAGTACTATGCCTTTAAAGTGCACTTTATAAAGAGTTTTGAACAGATAAGACTCTTTTTGACTTTTTTCTGACCTCCAGAACAGATTAGTTGGTTTTCAATGCATTTACGGATTTTGTTTTTTAATCATGTCCCTTTATGCCTTTAAACTGCACGTTATGAAGAGTTTTGAACAGATAAAACTTTTTTGGACTTTTTTCTGACCTCCGGAAGGAATTAATTGGTTTTCAGTGCATTTACAAATTAATTTTTAATCATGTCCCTGTATAGTATTTATGCCTTTAAAGTGCACTTTATAAAGAGTTTGAACAGATAAGACTTTTTTTTACTTTTTTTCCGACCTCTGGAACGGATTAATTGGTTTTCAATGCATTTCCAAAATTTTTTTTAATAATGTCCCTTTATGCCTGTAAAGTGTACTTTATAAAGAGTTTTGAACAGATAAAACTTTTCTTGACTTTTTTCTGACCTCTGGAACAGATTAATTGGTTTTCAGTGCATTTACAAATTAATTTTTAATCATGTCCCTGTACAGTATTTATGCCTTTAAAGTGCACTTTATAAAGAGTTTTGAACAGATAAAAGATTTTTTAAAACTTTTTTTCTGACCTCTGGAATGCATTAATTGGTTTTCAATGCATTCCTATTTGAAACCGCGTTTTGGTTTATGAATTTTTCACAATACGAAATGTCCCACAGAAGTAATTAAATTTGTAAACTGAGGTACGGCTGTATTTTGTAGTGTGTGCTTTCCCTTTATCTTTCTGACCATGTTTTGATTCATTGCTTTTAACTGTGTGCCCCTTTTAGTAAACTGCAAGTTCCAGTTAAGCAGCCCACAGATTATACAATTTTCTTTCCTTCCACAAGTAGAAAGAAAGAAATTGCTCGATTCCTCCATCAACACAGTCAGCGAATCCCTTTCACAGTGCTACAGCCGCCAGCCGTAATCGCATGAAAAAAATCTGATAGGCTAGTTGGATCATGAATCAATGGACAAACTTCAGTACAACTAGCCTGCCCATAGATGAATTGAATCTCAGCCGGTCACTGCTGAACGGGCTGAGATTCAAACCATCTATGGCTGTGTTTACTCTCCATCTGGTCGTTCAGCTGAATACCCATCCTGTTACAATACCTATTGATCTTCAGAAATCTTGTTAGCTGACAACCTACTGTACTCTGTGCCTGTGCGCAGGAGGGGTTATGGAAATGAGGAGGTGGGGAGGAGATGAGGAGAGGTCTGTGTTCTTTGTAATTCATCTTTTCTCTGTAATGTATCAGAATTGAAGTAGGCAGGGCTGACACCACATGCTTAAAGGATAAGTTAATGTGAAAACAAGGATCGAGGAGGTGCCACTGAGTGCAGACCGTTGACACTTTATTATAAAGATCAATACTGTGAATGTGCACTCACATTGTGTGGAATTAATACAGGCACATTTGGAGTCCAATGTATTCCTCCGGGAGCGGTTGGCATCTGCTGCTGGTCAGTGCATCCAATTCCTGGGTCCAGAAGCCGGCTGACAGGTGGAGTAGGACTGGAAGGCCACTAGGTATGCGGTGGAAGGATAAGTTCACCTTTGGAACATGTTACATGTTCTACCTGTTTTTAGGGTGGAACATGTCACATGTTCCCATAACTGCAGTTGCACCCACCCAGAGCTGCTGTTAGAAACCACAGGGCCCCATACAGCCAACCTGACAGCCCCCCCAAAAAAAACACTCTTTTTTTTAATGCTTCAGTTATGAAAGAACACAGTGAGTGATTGGTACCGATCACTCATTGTGTTCATTCAGGAAAGGAAGGGGCTGGTAAATGTGACATATTTACCAGACCCTTCTCCCACTCTCCATCCTGAAGGATCTTATTGTGTGCTTGCAGCTGGCGCTGGGAAGGAGAGGAGGGAAGCTGGCAGCACTGTGGGGGTGGGGGGACATAGGGGAGCTTGGGCAGCAGGGGATAACATATGGTGCACAGGGAGAGAGCTGGCTGCTGTAGAGGGGCAATTACTGGAACCGATCTTCTGTATGGCTCTCTCTACAGCAGCTGAAAGCCAGTGGGAGGGAGAGAAGAAGCCAGTTTTAGGCTGCTGCAGAAAGAGCCATATAGGGGATTGGTTCCAGTAATTGCCCCCCCACCACACCATGCTGATCACCCTCCCTGCCCACATCTGATTCACCTAGTTGTTTGGGCCCCCCTGCTGGCCTGGGCCCCATACAGGAGAACTGGTGATACCCCCTTATCCATGGCCCTGCACCCACCGCCCCCCTCCCTGTGACAGATAGTACGGGAAGAATTTTCCCCGTGCTATCTGTCAAATTGGAAAACAGCGCCCCCACACAGCCGCGTCATTCAGTCATAAACTTACGTGAATGAATGAACTGTAAGTCCCGACGACCTTAGCGGCTGGTGGCTTGTAGTTTTCAATGAACTACCACGGCACTGTGGAGCCCTGTGGTAGTAAATTGATTCTTCCTGTCAGAATATCTGCTTGCTCATACATCCCGTACTGCAAGCAGATATTCTGACAGGTCTGCAGGAGACCTGCATGGCACCAGCGATTTACTGATCACTGGTGCAATGCTTTCCAGGCTCCTTTGGACAAAAATAATAAATGCACATTTTTTTACCTGCAAAAAAATGTGCTTTTGTCCAAAAGGTGAACTTATCCTTTAAAAATTCAGAGCTCAAAATACACTGGGTTGATTTACTATAACTGAAGAGGACAAAATCTGGTGCAGCTGTGCATGGTAGCCAATCAGCTTCTAACTTCAGCTTTGACCAAAAAAAACCTGGAATCTGATTGGTTTCTATGCAGAGCTGCACCCAATTTTGCACTCTCCAGTTTTAGTAATCACCCCCAATGTGTTGTCATATCAAGAAGATGGGAGCACACTATCTTTCTGTACATGTGGAAATGTGCACATATGGCGAAGTTGTATTGAACAGGTTTTTTTCCTTATCTTACCTTAATATATGCTCTAAGAACATTTTAGGGCCCCCAGTCACCAGGTGAGAAATAATAGTGTTCTATTTGTATCTAGGCTGATGAAAAATGATTAAAAAAAATTAGTACAAAAACTGACAGCGAGATGTACGGGAGGAGAATCGGGATGACCTGTGTGTGGTGTAATCTAGTAATGACGTGATCTGGGTCACGTGACCTTGACAACAGTGTGTAAACAGATTATTTTGTACAGTGGAAAGTAATCGTCCAGGAAATATATTGTGATTGCTGTCACAATGAACATGGTGGTGACACTACACAGAGCCATGGGTTCTCTACCTTACAGCCATGTAACATGTTAGCTTTAATATCACTGAAAGATGAACTCCGGGAAAAACATAGTTTTGCACATTTGCTATGCATCAATAAATGAACCCGAATGCTGGTTTTACTCCCACTGACATCAGTGATATAGGGCTTATTTTCCTACCCCTGGCACCAATTAAATGAGGTGTATTTTATCCTGCCGTCACCATGACAGCGCTTGTTTTTCTCCTACTGCCTCCAACTTTATGGAACTTATTTAACCCCCACTGACACCCATAATTCAGATTTTTTTCTCCCAGTAATACCTAGGTAAAAGGCAGTACATTAGATACTCCTGATCGCTGTGTGTCACATACTCCTGACCACTACACTCTTTATATTATGTTATACTTTATATACTTCTAATTGCTGCACTTTGTATGTTATGTTGTACTTTACATATGTTCCAACTACTGCAGCCTGAATTTTATGTAGTACTTTATATACGTTTGATTGCTGCACTCTGAATGTTTTACTTTACACACTTCTGATAACTGAAATCTGTATAGTATAATGCCCTCTACATTCTTCTAATCCCTGCTCTCTGCATGCTATATATTGCAATGTATATTTTTCTGACCACTATACTTTCTATGTTTTGTTGTACTTTATATTCTATTGACTATGCACTCTGTATGTTAGCTGTATTGTCTAATCGTTGCACATTATATGTTATGTTTTTCTTTACACACTTCTGACCACTATACTCTGTATGTTAAATTATACTTTACATACTTCTGCACTTTGTATAGTATATTATAGTGTATATTCTTCTGACCACTGCACTCTGCAGATATTATGGTACTTTACACTCTTCTTACCGCTGGACTGTGTGTGGTATGTTGTTCCTTAAATACTTCTGACCACTACACTCTGTATGTTATGTTGTACTTTACATGCTTCTGACCACTGCACTCTGTATGTTATGTTGTACTTTACATGCTTCTGACCACTGCACTCTGTATGTTATGTTGTACTTTACATGCTTCTGACCACTGCACTCTGTATGTTATGTTGTACTTTACATGCTTCTGACCACTGCACTCTGTATGTTATGTTGCACTTTGCATACCTCTGCCCACTGCACTCTGTATGTCATGTATGTTATGTTGTATTTTACACTCTTCTGACTTCTGCAGGTTCTGCTGTACTTTGCAGGTACTTATATAGCACTGTCAGTTTTATATATATATATATATATGCACACATATATATATTAAATTCACATCAATCTAAAGTCATACATACATATATTAGGGGCAATTTAGACAGGAACCAATTAACCTCTCAGCATGTCTTTGAGGTGATAGAAAAGATAATAATAATGATAATAATAATACCAATACTACATAGTATAGTGACAGTCGTGTGTATATATTTCTGTGTCTTGCAGGGTGTCAGCAGTGACAGCTCCCATGTGACAGGGGATAGTGACAGCAGGCGGGGGGGCGGAGTCAGTCCGGGGATGGGATCACTCAGCCAGGAAGGTGCCCGGGATCTCCAGTGCCCGCTGCCCTCCGTCCTGCGCTCAGCTCGGCTGTCCCACCACCGCTGGAGGACCCAGCCGGGGCAGAGCGGAGCCCGCAGATGAGAGTGCGCCATGCTGACCGCCGGGCTCCTTCCCCTGCCCCGGGCCACCGCGCTGATCCTACTGCTGGGAGCCGCTACACTCTGCACAGGTACCGGGCCACCCCGACCTGCCCCCCCCCCCCCCAACACTCTGTCCTCCGCTACTTCCAAAACTTCACCCCCCTCCTCTGTGTCCGAAACTCAGGAGGACCCCCCAGTGCGGTCCCGGTCCTCCGGGGTCACCCATCTCTAATAACACTTATATAACCACCACACTCATTCCTACAGACCGAGACTTCATCCCCATACACTGTTCGTCTACTCTCCTGGGAGTATCGTCTGTCTGTCTATCCCTTCTATCCCTTCTATCCCTTCTATCCATGATCTATCCTCTGTTACTCATCGATCCCTGTCTATTATATATTCAATGTAATATCTATCTATGGTCACCATTTCTCTATGTATGTATCTCTCTCTCTCTCTCTCTCTCTCTCTCTCTCTCTCTCTCTCTCTCTCTCTCTCTCTCTCTCTCTCTCTCTCTCTCTCTCTCTCGCTCCTTCCTTTTTTCTTATCTATCTATCTATCTATCTATCTATCTATCTATCTATCTATCTATCTATCTATCTATCTAATCTATCTATCTATCTATCTATCTATCTATCTATCTATCTATCTATCTATCTATCTATCTATCTATCTATCTATCTATCGTCCTCTTTCATTTATCTATTGTGATCTTTCTTTCCTTTCCTTTCCCTTCCTTTCCCTTCCCTTTTCTTTTCTTTCTCAATGTATCAAAATATTTCCCCCAACTGTTGATATACTATTGATTGTTAACAACATAAATGCTACTTTTTTTGTAGATCGGTGGAAATGATGTCAAGTTGTTTTTTTTACCTTATTGAACCCTCCCACTCGCCAACTGTATTTAAAAGAAAGATTTGTCTTTTTGCTGCTTGTAACTTCCGGGGTTATATTTTAAGTCTATATGTACACGAGCCGCTCCTAAACTCGAGTTTAGGAACTTTTGGCATTTTTTTGCTAAAGCTCCTAAACTCGACTCCATAAAACCTGTGTGTCCATGTACACGTAGGCTTTTAGCAGAATTTAGGAGTTGCGTTTAGGTGAGGTTAAATCTCAGGAACGTTTTGACCGGCGACTGCAGGAAAACTCAAAACGCAGTACCGCAGTTGCCGTGTTTTGCCACGATTTGCATTTTCCTGCGGCCGGTGGTCAGGGTAGTCTCGTGTACATGAAGCCTAACACACATATGTGCTGTCGATTTTTTTCAAACTGTATACGGAAATTGATCGTTTTGGCTCAAAAAATCCAACATAACAATTCGTCTTTTTGCCATAAAGGTATGCATTTCGATATTTGAAATGAGCTGAAAGAGCTGAAAGTTGAAAGATCAGGTGTACCGAATGCTTTTTGAACGAATTTCTAACCATGTATGGCCAGTATATGTGCTGTATTAATTAGGGTCCATAGTTGTCAGTGGACCTCTGAAGTATCATTGTGTGTAATGGACTTAAAGGTCACCAGGAAAGTTTCTGTGGATTTGATTTCAGCAATGTTGGCAGCTATGCGGATCGATGTAGTAAATTGCACTCTGTAGTGAACTTTATGATAACATCAAAGTGAAGTAGATTCTAATTCACGTGGAATGTGTACAACTTGTGAATGGGGACGAGTAGAATGTCAGACTCTCTTCATCTGTATCTGTGGTTTATGATGAATGATGATTGGTAGATCAACGTGTGACTCCGATCTCTCCGATAGACCCTCCATAACCCCAGATAGATGGGATTAGTAAACATTCTTACCTCTCACAGAGGAAGGAACATGTTGGTCACATAGCGGATAGAACTCCATGTAACCTTTGTCAGAGATCACAGTTCAAAGGCAGTTCATTATCATTTCCACCACTTTATCATTTAAATAAATCTGATGAACATTAGATGTACCTTCAACTCGCTATCTGTCCTCTGAGCTCTTTATACCCAGCACATGTTATTGATCGCTCTATTATCTATCAGCATAGGCATTCTTTGAAATGTTATTTGGTATTGTGTACTTATACGATTGCAGATCACATTCCTGCAGTTAATATGTACAAAGCAGATATGTGATTACGGTGTAATTCGGGTGTTATGATACTTTTCCACAATATTGCTTTTAAATGGTGTTATGATGCTGACAATTGACCTCACTCAGTTCTCGGTGTCCATAAATGTGAAAGTGAGTTATGATACAGGAATTCCGTTACTTTCAGGTAATTTCTGTTACAATGAAACTAACTTGTCATGAATGGGTTGTTCAGAATTTCAGGCTGACAGATGATCTGTTTGAAAAATGGACAGCTGTGACTGGTGTTTGTATGGGTCTCTTGTGTGATGGCTTCTGTTGTCACCCATGTCACATGTGTGTTGGCGGTGGGTACTCTTATCTGTCACAGGTGATAGCCAGTTCTGCTGTGGATCAAGATGGGCACCCCTGTCTGTCCACGTATGGGTATCATCAGGTGAGCCATTAGAGTAGACTTTCTCAAGCAGGGTTCTTCCAGAGGTTGCCAATGACAGGGGCATTCTTCTTACTGACCAACAATGTAGGAACATTCTTCCCACTGATCACCAATAAAGGAACATTCTTCCCACTGACCACCAATATAAGGAACATTCTTCCCACTCACCACCAACATAAGGAACGTTCTTCCCACTCACCACCAATATAAGGAACATTCTTCCCACTGACCACCAATATAAGGAACATTCTTCTCAGTGACCACCAATATAAGGAACATTCTTCCCACTGACCACCAATATAAGGAACATTCTTCTCACTGACCACCAATAAAAGGAACATTCTTCCCACTCACCACCAACATAAGGAACGTTCTTCCCACTGACCACCAATATAAGGAACATTCTTCTCACTGACCACCAATATAAGGAACATTCTTCCCACTGATCACCAATAAAGGAACATTCTTCCCACTGACCACCAACATAAGGAACGTTCTTCCCACTCACCACCAATATAAGGAACATTCTTCCCACTGACCACCAATATAAGGAACATTCTTCTCACTGACCATCAATATAAGGAACATTCTTCTCACTGACCACCAATATAAGGAACATTCTTCTCACTGACCACCAATATAAGGAACGTTCTTCCCACTGACCACCAATATAAGGAACATTCTTTCCACTAACCACCAATGTAAGGGGCATTTTTCCACTGATCACCAATATAAGGAACATTCTTTCCACTAACCACCAATGTAAGAGGCATTTTTCTCGCTGACCACCAATGAAAGGGACATTCTTCATATTGGCCACTACTGTAAGGAGCATTCTTCTCCCTGACCACCAATGTAAGGGGCATTCTTCCCAGTGAACACTAATGTAAGGAACATTCTTCCTACTGACCACCAACATAAGGGGCATTCTTCCCACTAAACACTAATGTAAGGAGCATTCTTCCCACTGATCACCAATATAAGGAACATTCTTTGCACTGACCACCAATGAAAGGGACATTCTTCCCACTGACGAGCATTATAAATGAAAGGGGCATTTTTCAAACTGACCACTAATGAAAGGGGCATTTTTCTCACTGACCACCAATGAAAGTGGCATTCTTCATACTGACCACTAATGTAAGGGGAATTTTTCTCACTGACCACCAATGAAAGGGGCATTCTTCATACTGACCACTAATGTAAGGGGCATTATTCCCATTGACCAGCAATATAAGGAGCATTCTTCCCACTGACCACCAATGTTAGGCAGCATTTTCCCATTGCCCATCAGCAATCATGTGACCACCATCACAGTGGTTACATAATCATAAGACGGTCCCACCGGCTGCTGATCTGTAGTCTTGACCAAGATCTGTCTTTGACAGCTCAGCCTTTGTGCTCTGGAGCATGCAGTGAGTGCGTCCTCAGCACATAAACATCAGATATGTGCGGCATGTGGCTGTTACAGCCCACTCTTTTGCCATTGCACATATGTGTTAGGTGGTAATAAAAGGGTTAAACACTGTCTCTAGCCAAAACTTTTTTTCTTGAGTTGGAATAGTTAGAACCCATGTTAGGATTCTTTTGTGGTCTGTTTCCCCATAGGGAGATTTCCCTTGACTTTTTGTCCTGTGACAGCATGACAGGGATCCAAGAGTCATCTAAACTATTCCGCTCTGCTGATGCTCCACGTAATTCTGCTCCGCTACACTGACATTGTCTTCTAGGTGTTAAATTGTTGCAATACCTTCTAAGTGAGTGGAAGCAATTGGTGACCTTTCATGCGAATGGACCATGTCTTGCTTCGTTTTTTGGATACAATTCTTGATGGGACTAATAAATTAAAGTGACACTTTATAGTCCTTATTATCATCATTTCTAACCCCTTCTTCTTTTCAGGATCAGGCCACCATTTTTTTTCTCTCTCTCCTTCTTCTTGTCCGTACATTCTCCTTCCTTTTATGCTTACCACATTTTGCAAAATCGGTTAGGCATTGGAAATTGACTTTTAGCTAGTAGCAAGTCTTGGAGGGTCATGTACCATCAGACTTTATATTTTATTCTCTGTCCTTGCACAATTTCCCATCCTATATTCCAGGGGTCACTAGCCTTTTGTCAACACTGTATTCATTGGGTGTGTCTAATTGGTGCATGTGCATTCCTCAGCTGCGTCTGAGTTTCTCCGTAATGTGTCTTGGGTTGTCCGCCTTTTCCTTTTCTTAAATAAAACATTAAAATAGTTCTTACTCTTCAAAAATAATCCAGTGTACATTATTTATGATCATGTGCACTGCTCTATGCATGCAAAAAAAATGTAGTCCATAGTCCTTATTCGATCTTGGGAGCAAGCAAAAGAAAGTGGCTACACTGCTACATACAGTGGGACCATAGAAAATGAATGTAGCCACCCTCTAAGAGGAAGTCAGATCACAGTAACAAAAACAAGGAATTTAGAGATTTGGAGGAGACTGAGAGCAACAGAAGGGACTTTTTTAATTTAAGAATATATACTTGAATACATTTTTTCCTTAACCAGATTGTAGTGTCATTTTAATTTAATCTTACGGTCATGTCCCTCCATTTCTGTCTGATAACACACCACTTCACCCAGAAATTTGTTGCAATTATAAATGTTTAGGCATTCTCATGTTTATTTCTTTTGTTTGTATTGGTATGATGCAAAAATGTGGAGAAACAAAAGCCAAATCTGGCACATTCCACACAAAACCCCAAAAATGGACTGGACAAAATTATTGCCACATTCAATTTAATATTTGCTAGCACACCCCGTGGAAAAAATAACTGAAATCAATTGCTTCCTGTAACCATCAATGAGCTTCTTACACCGCTCTACTGGAATCATGGACCACTCTTCTTTTGCCATCTACTCCAGGTCTCTCAGAGTGGAAGGGTTCCTTTTCCCTACTGCTGTTTTGAGATCTCTCCACAGGTGCTCTATGGGACTGAGATCTGGACTCATTGCTGGCCAGTTCAGTACTCTCCAGGGCTTTGTCTGAAACCTTTTCTGGTGTTTTTTGATGTGTGCTTTGGGTCATTGTCTTGCTGTAAGACTCATGACCTCTAACAGAGACTCACATTTCTGAAATTGGGCCCTGCATTGCACCCCAGAATTCTTGGTAGTCTTTAGATTTCATAATGCTATGCACACGGTCAAGACATCCAGTGCCTGAAGCAGCAAAACAACCCCAATACTTCAGTGAACCTCCACCATGTTTGACTGTAGGGACTGTATTTTTTTCTTTAAAAGCCTCATTTCTTTTTCTGAAAACAATAGAATGATGGGCTTTACCAAAAAGCTGTAATTTTGTTTCATTTGTCCACAGCACATTCTTCCAAAAGAATTTTGGCTTTCTCAGGTAAGTTTTGGCAAACTCCAATCTGACTTTTTTATGTTTCTGTGTCAGCAGTGGGGTCCTCCTGGGTCTCCTACCATAGTGTCCCTTTTTATTCAGTGGGTTACGTATAGTGGAAGCTGACACAGTTCTACCCTGTGTCTGAAGGTCAGCTTGAATTTGTCTGGAAGTTGATAGGGGTTCTTTATCCACCATTCGAACAATCCTTTGTTGCAATCTTTGATCAATTTTTCTCTTTCGTCCACGTCCAGGGAGATTAGCTACAGTGCTATGGGCTGTAAACTGCTTGACAATGTTGCGCACAGTGGACACAGGAACATTAGATCTCTGAAGATGGACTTGAAACCTTGAGACTGTCCATGTTTTTCCACAATTCTTGTTCTCAAATCCTCAGCTCTCTCTCTTCTCCATTCTCCATGTGGCACACAGACACACACAACAGAAAGGTCCATTCAATTTTTCACCATTTTAATTGGTTGCCGGTGTAATTTCTATATTGTCAGCACCTGTTAATTGATACAAGTGAGTTTAATTACAAATTACAGGAGCATCACAAACTTGGAATGCAATTATTTCTTACAATTTTGAGTAGGTGCCAATAATTTTGTCCAGTCCATTTTTGGGGTTTTGTGTAGAATGTGTCAGATTTGGCTTTTTGTTTCTCCACTTTTCAGTGTCATAGCAATACAAATAAAAGAAATTAACCTGGGAATGCCTAAATATTTGTTTGTTAAAGCAACAATTTTCTGGGCAAAGTGGTGCATTATCTGACAGAAATGCAGGGGTGCCAATATTTTTGGTCATGACTGTACTAGCAGATATACTAAAGTCATCATTTACATTATTGAAGAATGACAGTTTTTCTGTAAACTATTGGGGAGGTGGAGTTTGGAATGGCTGAAGGTTATTTCTGTTAAAAAAAAAAGTTTTTTGTTTTTTTTTGTTGTTGCCTTAGGTAATAAAATGTTTTTGTATTTTAAAGTGTTTTTTTTTCTAAATATGGGACCTTCTTTTGGTTTTGCTGATACTCACAAACTTCTTTCATTAATTGCCCCACTTATAATTAATAAAACTTTCCTGTTGATGGAGCTAATAATGTAAGGCTCTGTTCACATCTACTCAGTTGCTTTTTCTCCGTTTTGCAGTGCTTTTCGCAGTTCATTTTTTGTTTTTCTAGATTCATTTTTGACGCGTTTTTACCACATTGTGCAATTTGTTCAGCTATTTTTTTTTTTTGTTACAGTGGAATTTTTTCTGTTGTTGGGCAGAATAAAAATGCAAAACACAAAACGTGGCAAAAACACACTACCATGCATTTGCTTCTCCATTGAACTCTATTGTATCGAAAACGCTGCTTTTAAAAAAGTCCCTGGCCCTTTCCAAAAATGCAGCAGCTCAAAAAAGCATAGATGTGATCATGTTCCATAGGAAACCATGTTAAATGGACTGTAGTGCGTTTCTGCAAAAAGAACTAAAAAATGCATTGGTGTAAACAGAGCCTAAAAGCTACCACCCAAATCTGACTTCATTGTTAAAGGGCTAGTTCATCTTTACCAAAAATCTGCCTATGGGAAAGGGTGTCTGTAGATAAAACCAAACTGTGCGGCTTTGACCAAAGTTAAATAAAGCCCTTGCTATAAGTGTAGGCCAGTTACATACCTCCAGAAGACTGATGGCAAAACTCCCAGACATGGCATTACCCCATCCTGTCTTGTTGCTAGGACATTGCTAAGACGCTCCCAGCCAATTCAAACCCCCTCACATGCACTCTATTTTCCTTGTATCTTTGAGCTTAGTGATGGAGGACATAGTGGATCACATTGTACCTGTTATGGTGGGGGTGTGCAGTAACAGCTGGGAATATCTTAGCAGCATTCTAACAATAAGGCAGGATGGTGTGGCATTTTTGGGAGTTTTTCAGTCAGGCTTCGGGAGGCATGTGAAAGGCTTACATCTATAGCAAGTGCATTATCCAACTTTATCTAAAGCTGCTCAGTTTGTTTTTTATCTACAGATGCCCCTTACATGCATATGCAGTTTTTTGGTAAACTAACCTTTTAAGGTACCTATAGACACTATATTGTGCTGTGTATGTATTGAATAGTATTGCATAGTCTTTCTGAAATATGTTGCCATTGGCTGCATGTTGTGCTTATGAAGGGACACCCGAGCATCTGATTCTGGTGGAAGAATCCAGTCATTGGCCAAAAAAATCCACCCTGGATCATCTTTCTGGTATTTTTAGTTCAACGTGTCTTTTGCATTCATTTGCATTGTTATAGATGTTTTAATACTTCCTGCATCAACTTAAACAAAGCTTTACTTGCCACAATACATTTGTGCTATTGTTGTATAGTTATGTAGATGAACCGCCTTATGTTGAGTGAGAAGTAATGGGTTTCTTGCTGCATAGAGTTGAGCTCCTCTGTATTGTAAATGAATAGGTACGGAGTACAAAGAGTAACGCACCAATATGTACATAGTGACTTGGGCTAACCTGGTTCACACAGCCATTCATTTGTTTAATTTTAGATCAGAAAAAGTAGGTTCAAAGTAGAACTCCCATTGGTGTGAGCTATAATGTCCGAATACCAGCAGGAAAGCCAAACACATTCTGATAAGAGAGTATCACATGTGTCAGTTGGGTTGTGCTTCAGACAAATATTTTTTGACATGTTGGAAACAAATTTACAGACATTCCAAATTCTCCATAGAAAAGCAAATATGCATCGATCAGCAATAACGTTATGATTACCTAATAGCGAGTAGGTCCCCTTTTGCCACCAAAACAGTCCTGCCTCCTAGAGGCATGGATGCCATTAGACCTCTGTAGGTGTGCTGTGGTGTCTGGCACCAAGCTGTCAGTACGAGATGCTTTAAGACCTTTAAGTTGCAAGGCAGACTGTCCAAGGTTTGGACTTGGTTTTCCAGCACATCCCACAGATGCTCATTTGGATTAAGATCTGGAGAACTGGACAAGTCAACACCTTGACCTCGTTGTTGTGTTCCTCAAACCATTCTTGAACCATTTTGCATTGTGGCAGGGTCCATTATCCTGCTGTAGGAGGCCACTGCCATCAGGAAATACAGTTTCCATGAAGGGATGTACTTGGTCACCAACAATGTATAGATAGGGGGTATATGTCTTCCAGTAGAGCATTGCCCAAAGCATCACGTTGCCTCCACCGGCTTACCTTACTCCCATACTTCATCCTCGTGCTAGCCAGGTAAACGATGCACAGGCACCTGGCCATCCACATGATATAAAAGAAAACACGATTAATCAGACCAAGCCACCTTCTTCCATTGCTCAGAGGACCAGTTCTGATGCTCACGTGTTCATTGTAGGTGCTTTTGGCTGCACATATGGGTCAGCATGGGCACCCTAACTGGTCTGCAGCTACACAGCCCAATACACAACAAACTGACATGCTAATTTTTTCTGCTTTCAACATATCAACTTCAAGGACAACATGTTTACTTGCTGCCTGATATATAACACTGACTTTCAGATGCCATTGTAACAAGGTGATACAGTTGTGTTCAAAATAATAGCAGTCAGACATCACTAACCTGATCAATCACTGTTTTTGGTAGAAATGATATTTCTACATGGCAAATAATTTACTAGCAGGTGTAGTAGAATAATGGAAATCCAACAGACCCAACAGTCATGACATGCATGCTGCTGATTCTGTGTAATTAAATCACTAATTGAAAGGGGCATGTTCAAAATAATAGCAGTGTGGAGTTCTATTAGTGAGGTCATTCATTCTTTGAAAAACAGGTGGCAATTATTGCCCTTATTTAAGGAAGGAAGGCAGCAAATGTTGTACATGCTGGTTACAGTGCATTTCTCTCTGAAATTCTGAGGAAAATGGGTCGTTCCAGACATTGTTCAGAAGAACGGCGTACCTTGATTAAAAAAGTTGATTGGAGAGGGGAAAACATATAAAGAAGTGCAGAAAATGATAGGCTGCTCAGCTAAAATGATCGCAAATGCTTTAAAATGGCAACCAAAACCTGAAAGATGTGGAAGAAAGCGAAAAACTACCATTCAAATGGATAGAAGAATAGCCAAAATGGCAAGGACTCAGCCAACAATCAGCTCCAGGAAGATCAAAGAAGGTGTAAAGTTCCCTGTGAGTACTGTTACAATTAGAAGACGCCTATGTGAAGCCAAGCTATCTGCAAGAAGCCCCCGCAAAGTTCCACTGTTGAAAAAAAGACACGTGCTGAAGAGGTTACAATTTGCCAAAGAGCACATTGGCTGGCATAAAGAGAAATGGCGCAACATTTTGTGGACTGATGAAAGTAAGATTGTTCTTTTTGGGTCTAGTGGCCGGAGACAGTTTGTCAGATGACCCCCAAACACTGAATTCAAGCCACAGTACACTGTGAAGACAGTGAAGCATGGTGGTGCAAGCATCATGATATGGGGATGTTTCTCATACTACGGTGTTGGGCCTATTTATCGCATACCAGGGATCATGGATCAGTTTGAATACATCAGAATACTTGAAGAGGTCATGCTGCCTTATGCTGAAGAGGAAATGCCCTTGAAATGGGTGTTCCAACAAGACAACGACCCCAAACACACCAGTAAACGTGCAACATCTTGGTTCCAGACCGACAAGATTGACGTTATGGAGTGACCAGCCCAATCCCCGGATCTTAATCTAATAGAAAACCTGTGGGGTGACATAAAAAATGCAGTTTCTGAGACAAAACCAAGAAATAGAGAAGAACTGTGGAATGTAGTCCAATCATCCTGGGCTGGAATACCTGTTCACAGGTGCCAGAAGTTGGTTGACTCCATGCAACACAGATGTACAGCAGTTCTCAGAAACAGTGCTTATACAACTAAATATTCATTAAGTGATTCAAAGGAAAGCAAAATCTTCAAACATTTTTCAGTTTATATAGTGAATGTTTGAGTTTGTAAAGAAGAATACAAACACTGCAATTTTTTTGAACAGTCTAATATTCACTTTTCTTCAATTTTTTTAGAGGAACAACATAAATTTGATATATTTTTCTTCATGTTTTGATTTGGAATAGAATGTGTAGTGTTCCCAATGCATTTGTGTGTATGGAAATAAAAGCTATTAGAAGGATTTTGAGCTTTATTCACTTTTTTCAACACACTGCTATTATTTTGAACACAACTGTGTATGTTATTCACTTAACCTGTCAGTGGTCGTGATGTTGTGGCTGATCAGTGTGTTTTCATTACACACGCATTGCATTGTAGTTAAGCCCAAGATAGTGAAGGTTGTAAGATGATGTTAGGTGTTCGGTCAGTCTCAGCAGGGGATCAGAAAAGTGCAGATATCACAAATCTGTTCTATTTTCTCTCAGTGGAAAAACGGACCCTTACTATCCCTCTGGGTAGGTGGGTGTAAGCGGACTCATGGCCACCTATATCAACCCACCTTCAGTACAAGCAGTCAAAGCAGACCCTAACGCAAACTTTTGGATGACCCTAAATGGACCCAGAGTTGGGCAGATATACGTAGGTGGATGCTTTATAATGATGTTTCTTCCAGTGATACCCACAACTCAGTGACACTTTTTCCTTCCAGTGACACCACTGATTTAGGGACATTTTTCCCTTGCAGTGATACCACCAAATCAGGGACACTTTTGCCTTCCTGTGGCACAACTGCTGCAGGAACATTTTTTTCTGTTCAGTGATACCAACTCAGGGACATTTTTTGTTCAGTGGCACTGTTGATGCAGGGATATTTTTTCCTTTCAGTGATACCACCAACTCAGGGACACTTTTTTCCTTCCAGTGACACCACCAACTCAGGGACACTTTTTCCTTCCAGTAACACCACCAACTCAGGGACATTTTTCCTTTCAGTGGCACTGTTGATGCAGGGACATTTTTTCCTTTCAGTGATACCACCAACTCAGGGACACTTTTTCCTTCCAGTGACACCACCAACTCAGGGACACTTTTTCCTTCCAGTGACACCACCAATTCAAGGACACTTTTTCCTTCCTCTGGTGCGACTGCTGAAGGAACATTTTTTTTCTTTCAGTGATACCAACTCAGGGATATTTTTTCTTTCAGTGACACTGTTGATGCAGGGACATTTTTTCCTTTCAGTGACACCATCGAGACAGGGACATTTTTCCTTTCAGTGACAGCACCGATGAAGGGACATTTTTTCTTTACCACTGACCTAACCCAGGGGCATTTTTCCCTTTCCAGTGACACCACTGACTCACGGAAGATATTTCCTTCTAGTAACACCAACAACTCAGGGACATTTTTCAACTAATGCAGGGACATACTTCTTTTCAGTGGCACCAACTCAGGGACACTTTTCTTTTCAGTGACACCAATGATAAAGGGACAATTTTCTTTTCAGTGATACCACTGATAGGGATATTTTTCCTTTTTTTTTTTTACACCACCGACAGAGGGACATTTATCCATTTAGTGACACAGACGCAGGGATATTTTTCTTTTTACCGACACCACTGAATGAGGAACATTTTTTCATTTAAGTCACAACACCGAGTCAGGGACTTTTTTCATTTCAGCGACACCATTGATGTAAAGACATATTTTCCTTTCTATGACATCTGCAACCCACCTCGCCACTGTGAGTCCCATACCTGTGCCCCAGAATTATATTTTTCAATTCTCTGAAGTGTACCACAACTATTGGTACTATTTCATTGCATGCTACAAACAATACACACTTTGTGGCATGTGATGCTGTTGGCCTTCTTGGGGGGATAGGCGAAGGGAAGGGGGGTGGGTGATGGTGTGCCTGGGGTGGGGGTTGGGCTGCGGTTTCCCATTTTTGCCCTGGACACTGAATGACCTTGTACTGGCACTGTAACAGCAATAAATTATTTTCTAAGTCTTTATTTTATTTTACAAATCGTATTATGTCAGAGTGGATTGGCACAATCTGGCTGCCATAACTCTGCACTGGAGGGTTAAGCTTGGCATTACAGGTTCTGGAATTCAGAATATAGTTTTTGGCATACAGTGGTATAGATCTTATCCCAGAACCCTTTCACAGGACGCAATGGCGTATACAAGTTTGTGATGTCAGTGTTGAATGTATTATTAAGATAGCAGTGTGTCAGAGGCTTTGTGTAGCGGGTGAGCTGCACCAGATTAAGCCTGCTGCTGCCCAGTGAACTCTGAGTCCTGGTCTAATCTTCTTACCGGAGAGCGCGTCTAAAAAAAGGTCAGAAAGTAGAGCTGGGAGGATATGTATGGGAGATGTGTTTAGATGGTAAGAAAAAAATAAAAAAAGTCCAGAAAGAAATGTAGCAGCCTATGGGCATGTTAATTATAGATGCTGTCATTAGAATGTATAAAATACGCTGCAGAAGTGACTTTTTTATGATGCAGAATCCAAACATATTCTCTCCCATTTATCACCTATAAAGGCCTTAACTGATTTGGTTGGTGCTCATGGAATTGTTTTACGATTTGTAAATGGTTGAATCAATCCAGATGCCCAACCAGACATTTTTAGAGTAAACTTTTTTTTTTTATTTTCAAACCTTAGCAATTTAAATTAATTATAATGATGAAAACTTTCCGTATTCTTTGTATGAAAGTTATAAGCAGGTCTTAATTTTATTACTATATATATATATATATATATATATATATATATATATATATATATATATATATTTATTTATAAATGTATACTGCTCAAAAAAATTCAAGGAACACTTTGAAAACACATCAGATCTCAATGGGGAAAAATAGCATGCGGAATATCTATACTGATATGGACTGGGCAATGTGTTAGGAACGTCATTTGATGGAGATGAAAATGATCAAACTACAGAGGACTGAATTCAAGGACACCCCGAAAATCAAAGTAAAAAAATGATGCAGCAGGCTAGTCCATTTTGCTCAACTCATTGCAAATTCATTGCAGCAACTCAGAATGGTTCTCAGTAGTTTGTATGGCCTCCACATGCTTGTATACATGTCTGACAACATCGGGGCATTCTCCTAATGAGACGACGGATGGTGTCCTGGGGTATTTCCTCCCAGATCTGGACCAGGGCATCACTGAGCTCCTGGATAGTCTGAGGTGCAAGACTGGTGGCGTTGGCTGGACCGAAATATGATATCCCAGTAGTGTTCTATTGGATTTAGGTCAGGTGAGCATGGGGGCCATTCAGTGGTATCAATTCCTTCATCTTCTTGGAACTGCCTGCATACTCTCGCCACATGAGGCTGGGCATTGTCATGCACCAGGAGGAACCCAGGGCCCACTACACCAGCGTAGGGTCTGACAATGTGTCCAAGGATTTCATCCCGATACCTAATGGCAGTCAGGGTGCCATTGTCTAGCTTGTAGAGGTCTGTGCGTCCCTCCATGGATATGCCTCCCCAGACCATCACTGACCCACCACCAAAATGGTCATGCTGAACGATATTGCAGGCAGCATAATGTTCTCCATGGCTTCTCCAGACCCTTTCATGTCTGTCACATGTGCTCAAGGTGAACCTGCTCTCATCTGTGAAAAGCACAGGGCGGCAGTGGCGGACCTGCCAATTCTGGTGCTCAATGGCAAATGCCAATTGAGCTCTTTCGTACCGAGCAGTGAGCACAGGGGCCACTAGAGGATGTTGGGACCTCAGGCCACCCTCATGAAGTCTGCTTCTGATTGTTTGGTCAGAGACATTCATACCAGTGGCCTGCTGGAGGTAAATTTGTAGGGCTCTGGCAGTGCTCATCCTGTTCCTCCTCGCACAAAGGAGCAGATACCAGTAGTGCTAATGGGTTAAATACCTTCTATGGCCCTGTCCAGCTCTTCTAAAGTAATGGCCTGTCTTCTGGAATCTCCTCCATGCTCTTGAGACTGTGCTGGGAGACACAGCAACCCTTCTGGCAATGGCACATATTGATGTGCCATTCTGGAGGAGTGGCCTGCCTGTGCAACCTCTGTAGGGTACAGGTATTACCTCATGCTATCAGTAGTGACACTGACCCTAGCCAAATACAAAGCTAGTGAAAAAC
This sequence comes from Staurois parvus, assembly GCF_062004578.1. Classification (NCBI taxonomy): domain Eukaryota; kingdom Metazoa; phylum Chordata; class Amphibia; order Anura; family Ranidae; genus Staurois; species Staurois parvus. Next base: position 5,083,959 of record NW_028317827.1, on the reverse strand, counting down.
AGTTCGAAAAGATGAATAGGGAAAAATGTCAGTGGCCTCCACCTGTAAAACCATTCTTGTTTTGGGGGTCATCTCATTGATGCCTGTCTAGTACACCTGTTGTTAATTTCAATAACACCAAAACAGCTGAAACTGATTAACACCCCCCTCTGCTACTGTACTGACCAGATCAATATCCCTGGAGTTTAATTGACTTGATGCCATATTCTGATTAAAACGTGTTTGTTTAATTTTTTGAGCAGTGTATATATATCCTCACAACAAAAAGGTTGAGCTTTAAAGTTACCAACATAGAAGGGATTAATAAAATAAAATTTTACTAATCATATACAGAGAAAACATTGTTCCTTGAATGCATATTAAAAGAAGTTTGTGATGAAGTTTGTACAGATATTACATAAACCTCTATTTATATATTACTCCATGCACCACCACCTCGAAAATTATATACATCAATAAGTTTAGGTAGCAATGCAGACATGTTCGGGTTGTGGAATACTATCTTTGCTGTATTGTAGTAAATGCGGCGGGATAGAGATGACTTAATGCGTTTCTCTGACAGGAAGGTCTGCTACATCAGGAGAAAATAGAAGTACAGGCAGTCCCTGGGTTGCAAACGAGAGGTTCTGTAGGTTTGTAAGTTGAATTTGTATGTATATTGGAACAGGTATATTTTTTAAGTGTAACTCCAGCCAAAAAAATACTTTTAAGTTTTGGATAGCATATGGAAGGGTTAACTGGCCATGCAGTGATGTGGGATTGTTGACAGGTCAGCCAGAAAGTAGGTGGCTGCATGTGATGAGCAACAAGATGGCGGTGTTTGGGACCATTGTGATGACAGGCTGCCTCTGTTCTTAAGAACGAGTTGGATTTAAGTCGGATGTTTGTACCTTAGGGACTGCCTATAGATCAGGTGAGTGTTCAACCAACAATTTGTCAACTGTAACTTCTAAAAGGTTCCTCAGTCAAGCGCAGGGGCAGTTAAAAGCAAGGCTGACTAGCAGAATTTCCATACAGGACCATAGTCACTCATAAGATGTACTTAGAACTAAGAACTTTTGTTTTTAATAATTTGTCTAGTACATGTAGTACTTGGCCTCATCTTATTTGCTGTCTAAGGCTAGCTGTGAGGTTGGACAGAACGCCCATTCTCCCTTCATGGCCATCTGACAATGCAGCTAGCAAGAGACGACTGCTTTAACTTTTCTCTGTCACCAAGTACTTGCATTGAAATAGTTGACAAAGCCCCCCCCACACTTCCCCCTGCATTCTTTGTGAGACACTTGTCTCAGGTAAGAGCTCTGAGACAGAGAAAGGTGCCATTTCTGAAAGCAGCCATCTTCTTGCTAGCTGTGTTGTAGTATGGGTGTGGAGGGAAGGGAGGTGCCCTGTCTAATCCCTCAGCTAGCCTTAGAGAGCACCTAGGAGGATAAGGCAAAGTATTACATGTACATTGTCCATTGGGGAACAGAACACATGAATAAAAACCAAAGTGGGACTTCTTTAATGCATGTTGATGCCACAAAGATCAATTAAGACTTAATTCAATGTATAGGGGTCAATTCAGTAAGGCTCATGTGAAGGTCTCCTGAAATAGCATCTATGCTAACGCCTGGGTTAAATAAATAGCCCTTCAAATAGGATGGTCAGTCGATGTATAGGGTCCCAAAACTGTGTCCATTTCAAACTAATTAAAGGTGCATTACATGGTCCCCTTAGTATAAGTAAGCTTGGTCCCACCCACCTCCTGAGACTCTACAATGGTCAATAATGATGCCTCCTGAATATCTCATGAAAGAACCAATAGGAAGGATTGTGCAATGGAAATCAGTTGGGGTCCAGCTTGAATTTTACAGGAACGATCTCGATGTGTGTCACGGTCAAGGGTCAGGCTCAGAGACCAGTAACTATAGCAGTAGAGGGGCTCCCACCAACTAAAAGGATAGGTGTACAAGCAAGTCACCCTGGCGGATGATGTGGGCTCACCTTAGGTGCAGTGTCTAAGTACTAACTGGTATTCATGAGAGCTCCTGATGGTGGAGATGGGTTTTGCTACCCTTTAGTACCAGGTGGCGGTCCTCGGGATCACTCCACCAGGAGGTGAGAAAGCCGGGGTCAAGTAGTACATATAGCAGGGAATCAAGTAGAAGAGTAGTCGGTAAACAAGCCAAAGGTTGGCAACAAGTGGTTGCAGGTTGGGATAAAGCAGAAGCGTAATCTAGGAACAAGCCAGAGGTCAGTAACAAGTGGCAGCGAAGTTAAGGACAACTGCAGGTACACAAAGGAGCAAGATATCGGCTGGAGAGAGCACAGTCATCTAGCAATGGGGAGGTGCAAAGGCATGGCTTAAATCAGGAAGTTCATGGGAGGAGCAAAGAGTTCAAGGTTCAAGAGAAACAAGAGACAAGACAAGATTGTCCTAAGAGGTAAGATAGGGAGATGTTCAGTATCTCAGGTGGCAAGAAGAGCTACAGCCAGACATCACAGAGCTCGCAGATACAGATCTGGACCCTGACAATGTGCATATAGCCCAAATTGCCTATATCTCTGGATCTACTGATATGCTATTGGGATTATTTATAAAGATTATAAAATTATGCAGGTTAGTATCATTTACTACACCAACTCTCTTGTACTTCTCGTCCTGGTGACACCTTTTATCAAGGTGTCACAAGGAATTATTGGGACAGGAAGTGAGGGGAAATTACTTTTATTGAGACATAAAAGCCTGACAAAAGTTTTAATGGTTTATGCAGAATAAAAGAGATAAAAAGGATTTACTTGACATCGGACTTTAAAATGTGGGTGAACATATATGTTCAATGGAAGCTGTGCCATAATGAGGAAATAATTTTATCTTTCAGAAACATATTGCAGTACATAATCATTGAATTGGTGCACCATCAGTTTCCTTGAAAAGGTGCGATTGTCCCTGGTGGAAATGTCTATAGGTCTATCAAACCTATTTTGAATAATTATTTTTGAGCAAAAGGTCATTGAAACATTCAGTTCTATGATCAATTGTGTATCATTACGGGAATGGAGAGTAAAAGGTGTGGCATTTTAGCAGACGAAATTTAAAATGGAATTAGGGCAAACTTTTTTTTCCATTTTGGATAAGGGAGGGTTATAACCTGTATCTGTTTTTCACAGCTTTCCTTTCATTTCCTGTACCATAGCCAGAAAAAAGGAATTCCTTCTGAAGTGAGGGAAATCCCTGATTGTCACTAGAATTAATGTCCCCATTGGAAGATTTCACCTCTGTTCCTGTTCTGGTGACAACCCACCTTTGGGATTTTCCTTCACTTTCACTCTCAGTGAGAAAGGTGAACGTGAAATGTGACAAATGGAGAGGGTGATTCTCCATAAGGGGCGGGGGGCATAGTCTGCACTCTATCCAAAACTAAAAAAAGGGTTATATCACAAATAATAAACTGAATAATTGCAGCACTAATTAGAAAATTATAAAGTCCAAATTAAAGTCTTTAAAAGTCCTCAAAGAAATAAAACAAGATGAAGGAGAATGGTCTTGATCTTGTACACCATCACCATTGGTTCTTTGATTTTTGATTGATTTGATTGATTACTACAATCAAAGCTTTGATTGATTACTACACTATGAGTTCTTTCTGTTCTGTATTCCTTTTCTGATTGCCAGATGGGAGATTCTTGGAAGTTTAACCTCTTGGCGCCGGCCACATGCGAATGTGCGGCATCCCAGCGTCTGGGCCTTGATGCCGAGCAACTGCACATTTGCGTCCAATTAAGAAAAACAAATGTGCTGAGAGCTCGCGCCCTGCGCACTCCCAGCACACATGTCCGGTACTCACAGAAAGGTCCCGATCTCCTCTTGCGATCAGGACCTTTCCCGATCATGTGACCGCCGTGACAGTGAATCATGGCAGTCACATTACCCTAAAACCACGCCCCGCCTCCTGGCTTCTGAAACCCTTAAAGGGCCGGGAGGTGCTGGCACCAAGGGGTTAATGAGTTTAAAGTGGATAGTTCTTCCTATATGTGCAAGAGGATTTCCTTTGTGGATCGACTGCCATTCTGAGTCCCTACTACATGGTGCTTACTGACCAGTGTTATTGGGGATTTTTCTTAGCGGAATCATTATCCTTATCTAGCAGACTATATCTATTGGGAACTATTCGCCACATCTATTCCCCATTACACTGCGCATACCAACCGCTATATACGGTCAAAGTGTCCGGTAAGGGGCCAATTTTTTCCGGGTGTATGGTGATGGTGTACAAGATCAAGACCATTCTCCTTCACCTTGTTTTATTTCTTTGAGGTCTTTTAAAGACTTTAATTTGGACTTTATATTTTTCTAATTAGCGCTGCAATTATTCAGTTTATTATTTGTGATATTGCCTTCATTTGTCAGCTGCTTTTTGTTTATATTTATTTATTTAATTTTTAATTTGCTGTTGTTTTTTTATATGCAAGTGGAGTTATTATTTTTTTTCTATTCTGTTTTAAAAAAAAGGGTTGCCTTTAGGAATACTTTAACTCTGAAGTGTACTGTTTTGTCAGTGTGTGTGTGCCGTGCGCCCAACATTGGGTGTCATAGTACTGATATGGACATCTTTTAACACATTGGCTGCTGAAGAATTGCAAATCTTGCTCCTAAAATGTCACATTTTTCTTTTTAGCCTTTTTTTTTTCCTTTATGTTCACCTGATGATCCTGTCAGTAACACACTTTCTGTCCTAGGATGACAATGCTTACATGCGGTGGGACTGCATTGGGTGCCTGTTCCAGCGCAGTCCCACTGCAGGAGAAGGCAAAATGCTTTGTCTCACTATCTGTCGCAGGAGAAGTCCGTGTGACATATCAAATTTGTTTAAATAAAAAAAAAAAAGAAACTACGATGCGTCGAGATAGAAAACATCATCGCTGTGTTGATTTCGACCATCCTGAACACTAGCCACTGCATTTCAGTAATGTAAATGAGCCCTTACTGTACTACATCTATGGAGGAGAAGCATGTCATCTCAGGATAAAATGTGTATTATAACTGCAGAACCTCTCCCTACTCCTCTTCTCCGTATTGTGTGTAGAGGTGTTATATAGTCACAGAAGAGAACTAGGCAAGACTTATAACACTGCTTGCGATAACACAAGACAGCACTGGATTTCTGGCGGGATCAAAAGTATTTTCTTTGCACTTATTGAGCAGATATAACAAAACACTTCTTATGAACCAAACAGAAGCACATAAGAGCATTTCATTGTTAGGGTTTTTTACATTAAGCCCTGGTTCACATTAGCCCACAGGCTTCGGCTGGTTGCAGGTGAATCACACCTGTTCCTGCATTCACAACCACACGCAGCCGACTTGCGCTGCTCTTGCAAGACACGTGGAGCTGCCATTCATTCAATGGCACCTCCACGCATCTCAGCCTGCAGGTGTGAGAACTGCAGGGAAACCGCATGGTGAAAAAGACCATTTCCCTGTGGATGTATTTTTTAAGAGGTGCATGCACTTTTGGCGTGAAATGTAGGCACATCAGCCCATTCAAATGTAAACATGGGACGCACGACTCGCACTAATGTGAACCTAGCCTTAGGCCTCATGTGCACTGGACAGTTTTAACGTGGCTCTTAGGGGCATCTGCCTGTAAATGTCCCTGCATGTTAGCATATGTGTCCATGTGGAGTTTAGAGGCAGAAAAAAAACCCTTGCCAGTGCGTCCAGGATGCTTGATGCATGTAGACGCATCTAAACACGTGTTAACAATAAGCATGTTTAGCGCTTGAGCATTAATTCATTTCTATGGCCAGAATGAATTATTATTATGGCCAAAGAAATGAATTAACACCCAAGCGCTTGATGCCCATACATTTTTTGACTTAGAAAATAACAAAAAAAATAATGCTAATGATTTTTTTGCTGTCTTTTGGCACAAGAACAGTTCCAGAATAATCGAAAATTTGTTCTGTAAAAAAAAAATCATAAAACACTTTACATTTATATATGTAAAGCGCTATGTAAATTGACGACGCTATGTAAGTACCTGAAATAAATAATAAATAAAATTTGCTTTCCCTGTTGACTCTGTTTGCTGTAATGTGGGATTGTGGTGACATTTCAGGGAAATTAAAACTTATCCCAAAACCGTATTTATTAAAATTGAAAACTGAACTGACACCTAAACAGAGGACGGCATATATACAGTATATATACAAAACACCAAAAAGTCTGTTTATTAAACAATTGGTCTGGCTGAAGTTCTTTGAGGATAGCAGTTGCCATAAGTTTACAATAAACGAATAATAGTGCAGCGCCTCCCAATTACTACAATACCCCTTGTGACAATACATCAATATATCATAACATATGTTCAAAAAAAGTCCCATATAATATAATGTGTATTTCTTGATGATGTTCCAATTTTACACCAATTCACAATTCTATTCAACCAAGCTCTTCATATTCATTTATTGTGCTCCTCCACCATCACCCAAGATGTGTTCTTACCTGAAGCTTTTTGACTTCACATTTTATAATATTTGTTCATAAAGCGCTTGTGTCCTCCTAGTGGGACTAATAAAATGATTACTCCCAGATGGATCTCCTTCTCACAGCAATCTCTAGGCCAGGGTTTCTCAACTAGGGTTCCTCCAGAGGTTGCTAGGGGTTCCTTGAGCAATGAGCAATTTCTGCCTCTCAGATAAGTTCCCACTGACACCATTGATTTTTTTAGCTATCTTTAAGGGGTAATTCTTCCTAATGACCACAAGTATAAGGAAAATTCTTCCCACTGATCATCACATTGATATATCATGAGTTGTAGATATATACATTTTTAGCAGGGGTTCCCTGAGACTTGAAAGTTATCTTAGAGGTTCCTCTGTCTCGAAAAGGTTGAGAAAGACTGCTCTAAGTCTTCTCTCGCACCTCCTCCTCTTTTAATCTCTCCGTAAAAAAAGCAGAATAGGTAGAGATAGTGTTTTATCCTTTAAAATGCTTTATTACTTAAAACATTTAAAAATACCACTAACATTTTCATGGTACTTAAAGTGGAGTTCCACCCAAAAGGGGAAGTTCCGCTTTAAGGACTGCTCCCCCGCTCCCCATTAAGGATTGGCACCTTTCCCACTTCCGGTCCGATCGCCTAGGTGCTGACCTTTATTTTTTTACAGGTGAGTGGAACTCCACTTTAATAGCACCAGATCTGTATGGCATAAACTAGTAATCACAGGCTTTCCTCTTGTTACCCATTTGTTGATCTCTCTAGCGTTGTGACGTCAGCTTGTCCCTCCCCTACGCGTTACGTCACAGGCCACGTGACTTCTTCAAGAGGGATGTGTTCAACACATCCCCCTTATTGATTTAAGTATTGTCACAAAGGGTATTGTAGTAATTGGGAGGTGCTACACTATTATTTGTTTAGTGTATAATTTGACACATATATATGAATGGGTCAAGGGTGTAGGTGACTTAAAGAGGGATTGTTTTAAATTGGTTGCTCGCAGGATTAACACCAATATGGTATAAATTTACCTTCTGTCATTTACTTAAACTTTTTTCACAGTCACATAGATACAGTATATGCAGGTTTACCATCTTGTATGTGGCCAAATTGGTCATAGGTTTGGCCATGTGTCCATTTCCCCACATCTGAGCAAACATTCATAAACTGTAGTCTATCAGAGCCTTGTAACTGTAATATATCTGGCAGGCTTCATACTATGTAAACCTCCGACCTTTAGCCTTGTACTCCAGAAGAGAGCTTTGCAAGAGCCAATAAACTGCAGTTACTTATCAGTCTGAAACAGCTGCAACTTTTCCATATGTGCAGATTTTGAAATGTATTTTCACAATTCCATTGTAAACATTTAAGAGCTGACGAAAAATATATCCTTGGCCCATTTGCTGAGAGCGTTAAACAAATATAAACCCATGTTAGAGTTTGAAATATTTTTTGGGATGATTCTTTTTTTTTTAATAATATTTTGCACATTTATACAAAAAAATGCGGTGGTTACAAGAAGTGCAACATTTCAAATATACAAAATGTACAATAAAAATAACAAGTATCAAAATAGTAAGTAGAACCAGACCACACAGTTGAGAGAGTTTGAAATATGAAAAAAAAAAGAATTATAAGAGCTGTGCAGTTTTGCTAAAATGGCTTGTATTGTGCAGTTGTCTTATGGTGGAACTCTGTTGCTGCTGATCTCCTTCAGCCTCTTTCAGCCATTTCCTGTCTACAAACACTCACTCCAGTGATGGCCATATGTGTTGGTACCAGACTATAGTTTAAAAAACTTGTTTACTCAAATGTCTGTGTATACTCTTTATTGTCTTTATGTACAGACTTCATTTATCTTGTACACAGTTCATTTGTGTTCCAAAAATATATAATAGGTTTTATGAAGCAGGTAAGAGGCGGTAATTATAGTAGACACCTGGTGGAAAGTTAAATATTAACAGTCGGTATGTGTTAATAACATTCAATTATCTGAATCCTTGTCTACAGTTCAGTTACGGTGCACTGGGTGGTGATAAGGTAATTGTAGAGCTAGTGGGAGATCACTGGAAAGTATAGATAGGAAGGAAAGAGACACCAGTTCTAAAGCTGATCATTTAAGGCCATTTTTTTCCATAACGGAAATTGCTAAGCGCAAGGAACTCAATTCAGGACAATGCTAAAAATAACAAAATGAAAAAAAAAGTAGCACAATCAGAGGTAAAATAACAAAAATTAAAGGAACACTTTGAAAACACATCAGATCTCAATGGGGAAACATATCATGCTGGATACCTATACTGATATGGACTGGGTAATGTGTTAGGAATGTAAGGATACCCGATCGTTTCATGACAAATGACAATTCCAATGACAACCTACAGAGGACTGAATTCAAAGACACCCCGAAAATCAAAGTGAAAAAATGATGCAGCAGCCTAGTCCATTTTGCTGAAATTTCATTGCAGCAGCTCAAAATGGTACTCAGTAGTTTGTATGTCCCCCACGTGCTTGTATGCATGTCTGGCAACGTCGGGACATTCTCCTAATGGGACGACGGATGGTGTCCTGGGGTATTTCCTCCCAGATCTGGACCAGGACATCACTGAGCTCCTGGACAGTCTGAGGTGCAACCTGGTGGCGTCAGATGGACCGAAACATGATATTCCAGAGGTGTTCTATTGGATTTAGGTCAGGCGAGCGTAGGGGCCAGTCAATGGTATCAATTTCTTCATCTTCCAGGAACTGCCTGCATACTCTCGCAACATGAGGCCAGGCATTGTCATGCACCAGGAAGAACCAGGACCCATTGCACCAGCGTAGGGTCTGACAATGGGTCCAAGGATTTCATCCCGATACCTAATGCCAGTCAAGGTGCCATTATCCAGCCTGTAGACTTCTATGTGTCTCTCCATTAATATGCTTCCCCAGACCATCACTGACCCACCACCAATATGGTCATGCTAAACGATTTTACAGGCAGTATAACTTCTCCACAGCTTCTCCAGACCCTTTCACGTCTGTCACATGTGCTCAGGGTGAACCTGCTCTCATCTGTGAAAAGCAGACCTGCCAAATCTGGTATTCAATTTCAAATGCCAATCAAGCTCTATGGTGCCGGGCAGTGAGCACAGGGCCCACTAGAGGACATTGGGCCCTCAGGCCACCCTCATGAAGTCTGTTTCTGATTGTTTGGTCAGAGACATTCACACCAGTGGCCTGCTGGAGGTAAATTTGTAGAGCTCTGGCAGTGCTCATCCTTTTCCTCCTTACACAAAGGAGCAGATACCGATCCTGCTGATGGGTTAAGGACCTTCTAAGGCCCTGTTTAGAACTCCTAGAGTAACTTCCTGTCTCCTGAAATCTCCTCCATGCTCCTGAGACTGTGCTGGGAGACACAGAAAACCTCCTGGCAATGGCACGTATTGATGTGCCATCCTGGAGGAGTTGGACTGCCTGTGCAACCTCTGTAGGGTCCAGGTATCACCTCATGCTGCCATTAGTGACACTGACCCTAGCAAAATGCAAAACTAGTGAAATACAGTCACAAAAGATGAGTAGGGAAAAAAAAGTCAGTGATCTCCACCTGTAAAACCATTCCTGTTTTGGGGGTAATTTCATTCTCTCCCATCTTGTGCACTTATTAATTTCATTAACACCAAAGCAGCTGAAACTGATTAATAACCCCCTCTGCTACTTAACCTCCTTGGCGGTATGATTCCTTCCGATTTTTTGTGCTGAAAGCGGTACCATTTTTTCGCATGGAAATAGTTTTTTATTGTAGGCTGTAATTTTTAGGAAAATTTCCCCACAAATCAATATCACTCAATTCTGTAAGTGGTTCTGATTTACTATCGCTGTTCTCTAGCCGGTCTAAAACCGCTTTTGACGTAAAGGGACGCTTTTTGGACGCCATGGACTTTTCTAAGTTTCCAGGCAGAAAGAACAGACAAAATGCAGGCAGGGCACAGGACAAAGCACTAGAGACAATATGTATGTGAAATGGGATGAAACAGCAATGTTTTACTATTTAAAATTGAAAAAAAAAAAAATGACATTTTTAAACTTTTTTAAATTCCCCGCCGCCGGCGGCGCCCGTACGTCCCGACGTCACGGGGACCGGAACACAGAAGCCGGATGCCGGCATCGGCCAGAGGAGATGGCCGGGGACGCTGCAGGGGACACATCGTGGGAACGAAGGACAAGGTAAGTGCTGCAGGGACCCCCAGAGCAGCGCCGCATGGTAAGCCCGAGTGTAGCTCGGGGTTACCGCTTGTGGTATAGAAATTCTACCCCGAGCTACACTCGGGAAAACCGCCAGGGAGGTTAACTGACCAGATCAATATCCCAGGAGTTTAATTAACTTGAAGCTATACTCTGATTAAAAAGTGTTCCTTTAATTTTTTTTGAGCAGTGTATATACAGCAGGTAAAATAAGCATTGGACACATCACCATTTTTGGCAGTAAATATATTTCTAAAGGTGCTATTGGCATAACATTTTCACCACATGTTGATAACAACCCACGCTATCCATACATACAAAGAAACCAAAACAAATGAGTTCAGAAATTAAGTTATGTGTAAAAATTGGAATGCCACAGGGAAAAAATTGAACTCTTTGGATGCCATAATAAACACCATGTTTGGAGGTCAAATGGCACTGCACATCATTTCAAAAACACCATACCAACAGTGAAGTCTGGAGGTGGGAACATCATGGTGTGTGACTGTTTTTCAGCATATGGTACTGGCAAACTTCATGTCATTGAAGGAAGAATGAATGGAAAAATGTACCAAGATATTCTTGATAAAAATCTGTTGCCATCCACCAGGATGATGAAGATGAAACAAGTATGTACATTTCAGCAAGACAATGATCCCAAACACAAAGCCAAGGAAACTCTCAATTGGTTTCAAAGAAAAAAAAAATAAAGCTGCTAGAATGGCCCAGCCAATCACCTGACTTGAGTCCAATTAACAATCTATGAAAAGAACTAAAGACCAGAGTTCATAGAAGAGGCCCATGGAACCTTCAAGATTTGAAGACTGTTTGTGTGATAGAATGGGTCAAAATCACACCTGAGCAATGCATGTGACTAGTTTCTCCATATAGGAGGCTTCATGAAGCTGTCATTTCCAACAAAGGATTTTGTACGAACTATTAAATAAATTTCAGTTAGCGTGTTCAATACTTTTTCCCTGTGTCATTGTATTTTACTACACATAACTTAATTTCTGAATTTATTTGTTTTGGTTTCTTTGTATGTATGGATTGCATGGGTTGTTACCAACATGTGAAAATTTAATGTCAAGGGACAATTTTTCTGCCATATTCACCTTCAATCTAAAGATTTATCCTGCAGTACCTTTTTCTGCCACTAGATATCCTCATTCTGATGACTATCATAATTCAGCCCACTTCCTATGCTCCCAGGTTGTCCTGTACTAGTCCTCAACCTGTGACTGAACAGTGAAAAGAGAAGCAGTGCAATGATGAACTCATCTCTATGTCACTCTGCTTTCTCCTCCCATTAGCATGGTTTTTGTCAGCACATGGTATGCTACCAGGTTACATTCAGGTACTTACACTGATTGTATTTATAAAAAACATTTAAGGCTTTGTTCATACGTGCATACTTCAATGTACACCTGGGTGAGGGCCGTGATGGCCCATACGGGGATGCCAAGGCGTTCTGTGCATCCCTATGCAGGCAATTCCATTCATGTCAAATGGGATGCAACTACTGCAGGGACACAGCCTGGTGGGTGCACAGCCCTGAATACAGACAATGTGCTGCGGTGTCCCTGTTGACATAAATGGGACTGCCTGCTCCCAATGTGACATCTGTGTGGGTATGGGTCCCTGAATCCATATTATCTGTGTTTGGGAATCTACACCCACATGGATGTCAAATTGGGAACAGTGGCTCTGTCCATGCAGCTGCTGCATCCCAATTGACATGAATGCGACTGCCTGAACAGGAATGCATGAAACACCTGTGCATCCCTGTGCAGATAAACGCTACCCTTACATGGGGGTACACTATAGTACATCCATGTGAATGAGGCCTAATGATATATTAATTATCCATCTCTCACACCTGTACACCCCTAAGGACTGGAGCAATTTTTCTGCTATGGATCCATTTATTCAAAATATCTTTTTCATGGCTTAAAGTGGTAGTAAACCGTGTTTGAAAAAAAAAAAAAAAGGTCCCTCCACAGGGTAAGGTCATAATGTCATAATGTGCTAGTATACACTGCATACTAGGACATTATGACAGACTTACTGTGAAACAGATCCCTCCAGCAGCACCATGTAACCGCTGACCCGGAATCGATCTTCACCCGGTCTTCCTTCCATGGTCGCTGGTTGTGTCCGCTTGAATGGCCAAGCCACGATGACGTCACACAATAGACGGCATGCCATCCATTGAGAGCGCAGTGTGCATGTGCCGTGACGTCACTGGCCGCTACACATGTAATCATATCCTAAACAGTGAACATTTTGGAGATCTTTTCTATACTTACAAGTTAGCCTTACTATAGGCTTACCTATAGATACAAAGCAAAAAAAAAGGGAGTTTACTCCCACTTTAAGATAAAGTAATACATAATCATGTTTTTTTAGGACATACATGGCCTTTGTCTCATGATATTGTCTTGCAAAAGTTATTTGTTATTTGTTTATATAATCCCTAGGCAAAAAAGTAAAACTTTTTTCTTTTTTGAACAGGGTTTGTTAAAAAAAATAGTAATAACAGATAAAATGTATACATTTCATTCTATAATTGTCCTGTTTAAATTGACATTAAAATGATGGTTCTGAGTATACAGAATTGCAGACTGACAACTGTTTAGCAGAGGCAGAGAAGTGTCACCCAACAGAAAGTACCTGCGCAAGGACTTTCAAGACAGGATTTTATGTTTTTATTTAAAGAAAGTTGGAGATTTAAAATGGTTATAAAGTCAAATATGTTTTTACCTTTACATATCCTGCATTAACCGCTTCCAGTCCAAGCCAATTATGACATTCCTCTCCTACGTGTAAAATCAGCATTTTTTTGCTGGGAAACTAGAAATTAGAACACATTATATATTTTTTAAGCAGAGGCCATAGAGAATAAAATGGTGAGTGATGGATATTTTTATGTCTGACAGTATTCATACACTTTAATTAATTTTAACACACAAAAAGCACAATTGTTTGGTAAAATATTAAAGATGAAAAATCCATTGGCCCCTACTGCTCTCAGTCTAATCCAGTGGGGAGGGCCTCGAGGTACTAAATACTCAGGTGTAAATCAGGGTTTAGGACCACTTACAGTGTACATAACCCTAACATTGAACATTATTTGCTTCTTTTTGGTCTATTTATTACTAATAAAACCTATTTGTTATATCTAATCAATAAGCACACAAGATACCTGTTGATCCTGCCAGAAACCTTGTGAGCTGATATCTTTAAAGCAGAGCTCCACCCAAAAAGGAAAGTTCTGCTTCAAGGCATATTCCCCCCGCTTCCTATTAAGAATTGGCACCTTTGAGGAGTGTGGGGGGGGTTTACCCAAATTTAACAGGTACCTGCTCCCACTTCTGAGACACATGACAGGTCCCAGAACACTACAGTACCATTCACAAAGTGTGGTGCTAGTCGCGCATGCGCAGTGGGCACCCGGCTGTGAAGCTGCAAGCTGTCACAGCCAGGTGCCCATACTGAAGATGTAGGTGGCAGGGGCATAGGAAGGCCGTTGAAGTCGACCGTTGTGAACACACTACTGGATCCTGGGGACAGGTAAGTGGCTGTTTTTTAAAAGTCAGCAGATACAGTTTTTGTAGCTGCTGGCTTTTATTCTTTATTTTGACTGGAGCTCTGCTTTATGTTTGCTTTGCCTCTGCTGACTGTTATATGCTTTCTTATAGTAGTATTACTTAGGTGTCCTTTTATGAAACAGAGATCAGTGGCGATCCTGAGGAACGTTGCTGATCTCTGATCATTAGCGGTTTAGGAAACAGAGATGATCAGTGGAGAACATATTCTCCGCTGATCATCTCAGCACACAGACTGCCAGTATATGAAGGAGCGATGTCAGCCCTTCACTGGTGATCTGTGTTCTCTGTCCAGATTCTCCAGCCCAGAGCTGGAGAATCGGGGGAACCGCAAACGAAGCAATGATAATTTACCGCTGCTTAGTAAACGGTGTTTGACTGATCTCTTACTGTATTCTCGCGAGATTATAGTAAAAGCAGCCGTTTTCCTGCGTTCAAAGCATTTGTAGATCGCTTCTCCCTTCATTTGGAGAAGTGATCTACACCGCTTCATAAAAAGGCATTCAGTGGAGAATTCTCTCCTCTGAGAATGCCGGAGAACTGAGCAGCGGTCATTTACCACTGCATGATAAAAGGACAGCTTAGTCCATAGAGGTATATTGAGAGGTGTGTGGGATTAGCCAGAGAAAACTAGATGGTTGTAGGTGATTTTGGGCTTTTTGCAGTGCTGTCAGGGAGTGCAGATTTGTAAATGGAAGGCTTAACACCGGATTGTTCTCTTTTTTCTTCTACATTTTTCAAGAGAACAGGTACTCCTTTTAAGACAAACATGAGGTGGTGAAATTAGGAAATGTAAAGTGCATTCATGTTAGTAAATACATAAGTGAAACAGTTCAAGACGGGCGTACTAAAGGGGGAGCAAGGGGTACAGGTTTCTACTTATTGCGGGTGCTGTGTACACCCGAGATACATTTCTTCTGTTGCACAGCGCTTCATAACAGCAGCACCATGCAACACGTGGGGGGGGGGGGGGGGGTTTACTGGGGAGGGGAGTCTGTACTGAGGGGTCTGTAATGGGGGGGATGTACTGGGGAAGCGGGTCAGTACTGAAGAGAGGGGTCTGTAATGAGGGGGTCATTGCTGGGGAAGGAGGTCTGTACTGAGTGTAGATGTACTGGGAAGGGAGGGTCTGTATGGAGGAGTCTGTACTGTAGAGGGAGCTCTGTACTGAGGGGTCATTGCTGGGGAGGGAGGTCTGTACTGAGGGGTCATTGCTGGGGAGGGAGGTCTGTACTGAGAGGTCCATTCTAGGGAGAGAGGTCTATACTGGGAGGGATTACTGTGGAGGGAGGACTTTCCTGAGGGATCTACACTGGAGAGGGGTGCCTGTACTGAGGGGACCATGCTGGGGAGGGAGGTCTGTACTGAGGGGTCATTACTGGGGAGGGAGGTCTGTGCTGGGTGGACCATGGTGGGGAGGGAGGTTTGTACTGGGGGGGGTTACTGGGGAGGGGGGCCTTTCCTGAGGGATCTACACTGGGGAGGGGTGCCTGTACTGAGGAGTCATTGTTGGGGAGGGAAGTCTGTACTGGGGAAGGGGGGTCCTGTCCAGGGGGGTCTGTAGTGGAGAGGGGTGTTGTGTCTGTATTGAGGGGGTTTGTACTGGGAGGTGTGTCTGTACTGAGGGGTCATTGCTGAGGGGGGTCTGTACTGTGAAGGGGGGGTGTACTTGGAAGGTGGCTCTGCACTGAGGGGTCTGTGCTGGGGAAGGGGGCTGTATGGAGAAGCCTGTACTGGGGAGAGGGGACTGTACTTAGGTGGGCTGGGAGGGGTAAATTAAGGATGTTAGGGGAAATCTGTACTGTAGAGGATATGGGTATGAGGCAATTGGGGGGGGGGGGGGGCAAAAGTACTGTAGCATATGTGTGCAGTTTGTCCACACCAACATGTGTGCATAAGCCACTTTAATACTTTGTCACATTTTGTTGAGGGTAGTGTTTAAAAATGTTTAAATAATTGTCAGCCCCAGTGCCAGATATCCTAGGTACACCACTGGTTGTAGATACTATTATTTCTCATGAAGAGTATAGTTTTTCCTTTGACTTTGGCTTCATCTATTTTTCTCTATAGAAGAGTCATCTATTATCAGGCCGGCCAGGGTCATCATCTATGTTCAGGATGCTGACTCAGATATGGCACAGTTGTGTTAATCCTGGTGCCCGTGCAGCTCTTGGCTGTGTTCACAATTGTCTGACACAGATTAGACCCTTGCTGCATCCTCTCACCTTGCAACAAAAACATAGGGTTGCAGTTTTGTCAATGGGGGAGAGATGAGAGAGGAAATGCTTTCTTCTTCCTGCAGCAGGACATCATCTCAGCCTAAACAAAATCACTTCCCTGGACCAGAAGAACTGGCCTTTGCTAAAAGTTATAATGATACTGTATATTGTAACATGTCAGGGATGTATCCAGAAAGACTGTTTTTGTAAAGTGCTGGAAGTAACACCTACTGCACCAACAGCTAAAGCCTTGTTTGAGACATGCTGAGTATTTATTAGGTATAGCACGGTTAGGGACATGTCCAGGGGCGGACTGACAACTCATGGGGCCCCCAGGCAATAGGGATCATGGGGCCCCTGTGTCCTTGCCCACACTCAAAGCACACCCAAAAAAGCCTATTAAAAAGGTAACAGGGGCATTTCATGGGGCCCCCTACTGACCCCGGGCCCTCGGGCAGTGCAGAGTGCTCGAATAGTTAGACCGCCCCTGGACATGTCTAAAGACAATAGATTTTCTGACTCTTTAATAGTGGATATGCTTGAGTATTGAGCTTACACTGCACTTTAGCCTGCCTGTCAAAAAGTTTTAATACTGATGCCTGGGCTTATTTTTATCTAGTAGCTGTTAAATGCACCACAATGGAAATTAAAGTGATGATAATAGTATATTTTAATATGAGGTCTACTATGCAAAGAAAAATACCAGACAGGAGATTGCAGACAGTAAAAGGAAGGTGAACCTATCCTAGAAATAGAGTTTCTCCATATATTAACGTGGACTTACTAAAAACTTTACAAGTCTGCATTATGACACTCCTGACATGTCACAATATTTCTTACAGGTATATGTAACGTGCCAAGAAATTACACAAAGCTTTACATTCACATCAGTCCCTTCCCTCAAAGAGCTTACAATCTAAAGCTGGCAATACACTAGTAGATTTTCAAAGGAACATTTGTCCGAACATTCTCAGTACATTTGGTGACTTGACAAATGTTGTTTGAAAGTACTTTCAAATTTCATTTCATCTGATTTCTATACGAATGGACTTTATAAAAGGAAAATCACATTCACTGTTAGAAATTCATTCATTCAAGAAAAAAATGTTACTTTGGTTAAAAACAAAAGTCAATTTGACCCCATAATCTATTAGAAAATCAAGCAAGCGTTCCTAAAATGAATTTTTTTTTAACTAAATTCTACAGTAATGGCCAGCGTATCTAATTCCAGTCCAAGTCAATTTTGACATTCCTCTCCTACATGTCAAAATTTTTTTTTAATTTTTTTTTGCTAGAAAACTACTTAAAACTACCAAACATTATATATTTATTTAAGCAAAGACCCTATAGAATAAAATGGCGGGTGTTTCATAATTCTATGTCACATGATATTTGTGCAGCAGTTTTTCAAACGTAAATTGTTAGGATAAAATACATTTTAATGAATATGAATGCACATAAGCAAAATATATAATACCAGTTTTTTGGTAAAATGTAAAAGATGATTTTACGCTCAGTAAAAAGAGATATCAAACATGTCAGGCTTTAAAATTGGATACATTTTTTTTCTTAATTTTATTATATATATATATATATATATATATATATATATATATATATATATATATATATTACACTATCTCTATAATTTTTTTCTCACTTTTATTGCTATCACAAGGGATGAAGGGAACTGAAGTCCTGTAGCACACTTGCGTATGCACAGAATCCTGGGAGCAAAGGGGGCACAAATGTCAATCTCACCTAGGCAACAAATGCAGAAGTAAAATAAAATAAAATCAATATCCAAAAGTGAGAGAGGAATGGGGGAGGAGACAGGACAAAAGTAAAGTTATCTTAGGGTGAAGGTTGGCTTTAACCCCTTGTCGTCGGTGCCTCCCAGCCCTTTAAGAGGTTTTTGACACAGGGATGCAGGGTGAGGCGGGGTTTAGGGTCATGTGACTGCCATGATTGGCTGTAATGGCAGTCACGTGATTGGAAAGCTACAAGCTGCAAGTAGCAATCGGGACCTTTCTGTGAGGAGCTGGTAAATGTGTCGAGAGTGCACAAATATGTGGCCCCTCGGCGCCAAGGCCCAGCCACCGAGAGGCCACATATTTGCGTATGTTTGGCTCCAAGGAGTTAAGCTCCCTATTTCACATACACACTAGGGCTAATGTAGACAGGTTGCCTTTGGAGTGTGGAAATAAACTGGAGTACCCAGAGGAAACCCACTGAAGCACATGCAGAATTGGAATTCAAACCAAGGACCCCACTGCTGCAAGGCAGAAATACTGAACCCTAAGCTACTCTGCTGTATACAGCATACACAGTATTGGTTTAAAAAAAGAGACCTTACCATTTTTTAGTAAAAAGTATTCCTTGAGCTACAGTCAGGTACGAATTAAGCTTTGCCTAGGTTGAGATGATGTCATCAGTCTTCTGCAGCCTGGAGGAAGCATATCCTCAGTCTCTTCTCCCCCAACCACATCTAAGAATTGGTAAACTGTAAGACGTTACACTTTTGTTTTTGGGTTTAGATTTTTTGTAATTCTTCATGACCATATAATTGAAGCTGTGGGTGTCTTTTAACCAACATACTTTAGGTTGAAAGGTGTTTCTCTTTTCTATCTCACAAAGTTGGAAGGTATAGGAAACATTTAAAGGCACATCAGTACTACTGTAAGTACAACCAAAATCCCCAAAAAGTTGGGACTGAATAAAATCTACATTAAAAACAGAATGCAATGACTAACCCATATTTCATTCACAATAGAAAATAGAAAATGTCAATTTCTTAAAAAATAAAGCCTGCAAAATGACAAAAGCTCAACTCAAATGCTCGTTCAGCCTTGAAGTGTAAGTTCACATTTTCAGAACTAACACCTTACATTTTTCCAACCACTCTGGCCCTGGTGCACTTACCTCCATGGGTGAGGAGCTGTCAGTGACGTCCAGGGATTTGAAATCTCTGCTCTTCTTCCCCTTCTTTCTCTAGGGCTTTCTGGATTGATCAGAGTGATTCCAGTTGGTCAAAGCCATAACGTACTGGTGCTGACCATTCAGAAGTGTTCTGATCCATCCTGGAAGTCCTACAGAAAGATGGGGAAGAAGAGTGGAGATTTCAAACCCTCGGACAGCTACATTGGCTGCATTGGGTATTGAGAACTCATCACCCACCAAGTTAGATACAGCGGGGACTGGTGGAGTGGAGAGGGTGTAGGATGTTAGTTTTTTTCCTGAAAAGTGAACTAACCATTTAAGGAGAATCTGAAAACATTTAAAAAAGACCTGGTAGCTCCCTCTGCTGGCTAAAAGTGAAAATGACAAAAAGTGAAAATTACAATATCTAAATTGCTTGTTGTTAGGAGCTCTGTCCATGTTTTTATTTAAATTCTAGTACTTCTTTATTTTTATTGTTTTAAATATTTTATTAATTTTCAAATTTCAACATATTTCATACATTAATGATCAACTATCATATCATTACATCAAAGTATCAAAATACAAATACAAAGTCCCAATTTTTACTTCCCCCCCTCCGTCCACCCCCCGACTCCCTCCCCCCCACCACCTTTTTCTCCTAGCTCCACGTTCTTCACAGCTCATAGGAATCCTCAGGCTTTCCAACTCCCCTTTTTATCTAATTTCTATCTTACAATCTAATACACATCCTTCAATTCAACAAATTTATTTGATCTCCTAAACTCTTCCCATTTTTCCCACCTTTTACGGAACCTCTCCATTTTATCTTCATCCATATGATAAAGTTCCTCCATTCTATACATATAATCCACCCGTCCTATCCAATCCTTTATTTTCGGTACCTCTTGTTCCCTCCAGAAGTTGGGTATCTGTCCCTTTGCTGCATTTATGAGTTAGAATAACCCTGAGTTTTTATATTTTTCCACTGTAAGCTCAGTTCCATGAAGTAAGCAGACTCCTGTGTCTTTTGGAATTTTAACCCCAGTTATCTCCTGAATCTGGTGGATTATTTCCTCCCAATACTCCTGAATTTTAGGACATCTCCACCAAATATGTGCCATTGTGCATTTTTCAACACATCTACGCCAACACAAAGGTGAATTATCTCCATATTGCTTGTGTGCTACACTCGATGTAATATACCACCTCGCTAAACATTTAAAATTCATTTCCACCACCTTCATATTTACAGTCCCATGTGCTAATCTATAATATTTTTTCTCATCTAATAATATTCCCAATTCCTTTTCCCATTTCTCCTTATACAAAGGGGCAGCGCCTTCTATCATTCTTGTGAGAATTTTATAAATTTGGGAAGTCCCATGATTCCCGTCCTTACGTGTACTCAGTAATTGTTCAAATGGGTTCCACTCAGCTTTTGTCCTTAGGAGCCTAGGGAGCTTTCCCACGAAATGCTTTAATGGAAAATACTTCCACTCATCAAATCTAAAAAACAACTCATTCTTATTTTTAAATTCCTGAAAGGAACAAATCTCCTCCCCATTCATTATATCCTTTAATTGTGCATCTCCCTTTCTTATCCAATTCCCCGCAGTGCTTTCATTTCCAGGTGGAAAGAAATTTGTATCCACTATAGGCATCATCATAGAGTTAAATTTCCACCCCATTTGTTTGTGAACTGTATCCCAAATTTTATTAAATTTATTAATACAATATGTGTATAAGTGCTTGTGCTTTCTGCCGACTTACGATATTGCGGTGATAACCACACCATCCTATCTAATTGTGTCGTGTCTTAGTGTATTTTCTATATCTATCCAACTTTTCCTACATGCGTTGTGTGTCCAATAAAAAATACGTGATAGTACTACTGAATGATAATATCTCTTAAAATCTGGCACCCCAATCCCCCGTTTTCCTTATCTCTACATAGAACTTCATAGCTTATGCTAAGTTTTTTTCCCCCCAAATATACCTTGTTATCATTTTTTTAATTATTTTAAAATACATTTCTGGAAGCTGTATAGGCAGCACGTGGAATTTATGTCTTGTACTTCTTTAACCTCTTGCCGACCGCAGATAGACGAATGACGGCTGCTCTGCTGCGGCCAGTTCTGGGAGGACGTCATATACGTCCTCCCAGAACGCGCTCTCTTGCAAGCCCCAGGGGGGCGCACACCCGGCGATCTCCGTGATCACTGTGTGCTACGGACACAGCTGATCACGTGATGTGGTGAAAGGCCAATCACAACGGCCTTTTACCATGTGATCAGCCGTGTCCAATGGCATACTGATCACTGGGAAATGCAATTGCCGATTATCGGCTGCACTTTCCTCACGCTGTCACAGCGTGAGGAAAGTACTGCCGAGAACTGGCAGTTGTCAGAGGAGTGATCGGCACTGATCATCAGGGCACTTATGATCGATGCCCAGCAGTGCCACCCACAAGTACCCAGCAGTGCCGCCCACAAGTGCCCAGCAGTGTCACCCACCTGTGCCCATCAGTGCCTACCAGTGCCACCTACCAGTGCCCATCAGTGCAGCCCAGCAGTGCCGCCAGTCAGTGCCATCAGTCAGTGCCACTCATCAGTGCCCAGTAGTGCCTCCAGTCAGTGCCAGCTCATCAGTGCCACCTATCAGTGCTACCCATCAGTGCTGCCCATCATTGCCGCCTATCCGTGCCACCCCATCAGTGCCGTCTATAAGTGCCCATCAGTGCAGCCTCAACGCACATCAGTGAAAGAGAAAAATTACCTGTGTGCAAAATTTTATAATAGAAACAAAGAAAAACTTTTCTTTTTTAAAATGTTTTGCTTTTTTTTTGTTTATAAACACCCAGCGGCGAGTAAAAACCACCAAAAGAAAGCTCTATTTGTGTGAAAAAAATTATAAAAATTTCATATGGGTACAGTGTTGCATGACCACGCAATTGTCATTCAAAGTGCAACAGCGCTGAAAGCTGAAAACTGGCCTGGTAAGGAAGGGGGTATAAGTGCCCGGTAGGCAAGTGGTTAATGTCTGACAGTTTCTATCTGCCACCATGCACAGCTCTCAGTGTCACTATGGGGTTCAAGTGGTGTTGTATGTGCGTTTTGTGTCATTTTTAACTTTAAACTATAGACTTGATAGCTGGAAACTGGTTGTTGTAAGCAACAAGAAATGTTCCTGATTGTATTCCTATCATACATAAGCCCCTATGTGCTGTATACTTAGATGTACCTGTTCATCCGTAATGTCTTTGGATTAGTTTTTTCCTTCAACTCTGGCAGCTGTAATCCTTCTGGTGATCCTTTCACGTATTTTGCAGGTCTTGACAAAGTAAATTAAATTGCAGCTTGGGATTATGGACAGAAGCTTGAACATGTATATACTTCATACTTACCTGTGATGATTGAAATGAATTTACCTCTTTGCTTTGACTATGATGAAGTACATATATGTCATCATAATGCTCTATTGTCTAAGCAAAGGAGTTCCATTGTAAAGTTATTGCTGTACTCCTTCCAGAATAAAGTCTGCCATAAGTATACCGTGTCATGAAGCTTTTCAGTCACTTTTCCATACTGACCAATTGGTTCTCGACTGCCCAGAGAAACCAATCAGAATAGAGCATAATGCACTGGAAGCATGGAAGGGAAAGTGATTGGATGCTAAGAAGTACAAGATCCCACGCCTTTATACCTGAGACCTGAATGTTCTTGTAATATACTTTGTAGTATATTTACTAACCCTAGGTTCACGGAGCCATGCACACATGTTACTGCACATGTGCGAATGGCTGGCAGCCATTTTGGAAACGGGAAAATTTGGATTTTTTTTGCCAATCAATGCCTAATGATGTTTGCTTACATGTGAGTGCAACCATACTTTAAATAAATGTTGTGATTATGGTTTTACACTATGTGGAGCGCTCTTTCTTTGCATGTTTTCCACTACAAGTCCAAGCCGTGTCCTGAGCGGTTTAGCTACCCTAATTAAGGTCCATTGTTTGGAAGATCCTTATCTGATCTTTTGGAGATCTGGAGGAGGATTTGAGTGTCTGGCTTTCTGGATTGTTTAACCTCCCTAGCGGTATGATTATGTCCATATTTCTGTGCTCAAAGCGGTACATTTTTTTGCATGGAAATATGTATTTTTTTATTGTAGGCCTGTAATTTTTAGGAATAACTCACTGAAATCTGTCCGAACAAGAGTCTAGTAAACATCCCGGGTATGCTAAAATTTGAAACACGAAATCATAAATTATAATTTAATAAATAATCATAAAAATAATAATATAATAATAAATTTAATTCAATAATATAATCAAACCAAAAACACTGAAATTTGAAATATAGCGCCAAGTTTGCACATCACTGAGCAAAGTCGCAAAATCGTTTTCAGTGTCTGATGACGAATTTCCCCACGAATCATTATCACTCAATTCTGCAAGTCGTTCTAATTTATTATCGCTGTTCTCTAGCTGGTCTAAAACCGATTTTGACCTAAAGAGACGCTTTTTGGATGCCATGGACGTTTCTCAGTTTCCAGGCAGAAAGAACGGTAAAAATGCAGGCAGGGCACAGGACAAAGCACTCGGGACAAAATGTATGTGAAATGGTTTGATACAGTAATGTTTTACTATGTTATTTTAGTGAATGTCACCTTTTGTCGTTTTCAAATTTCCCGCCATTCCGTCCCCGTACGTCCCAACGTCGCAGAGGACGGGACCCAGAAGACAGATGCCGGCATCCGCCGGAGGACATTACAGGGGACACTGCAGGAGGGACATCGCGGGAACTCAGGACAAGGTAAGAGAAGAACAGATTCCGGAGCAGTGCCGCATGGTAAACCCGAGTGTAGCTCGGGGTTACCGCTTGTGGTACTGAAACTTTACCCTTGTTGATCCTGCCATGAAGGCCCATTTTAAGCACATCTTGTAGAGTAACAACACTCTGCAAATTGTGTTCTTGCATTTTCACCTAGACTTCTGATGGCTACAACTGGCCATTTCAAAACATGTTACCCATTTTTTATTCTTTATTAATACCTTATTCAGGGAAACCTTCCCCCACTTGTCGGTTTCTTACCTAGTTGAGAAAGGCGTATTCATTGCCCACAGATTCTTGGGATACCCACATCCCAGTAGGCCATGGGATACTCTACTGTGCATGCGCTGTGCCTCCCCATCAGGGAGGCTGGCTATCTCTTCCTGGTTTTTGCAGCCACCCTCCTGATGACACACCGCAGCACATGCACATCATCACAGGTGTTAACCAGTGCCTAGAGTCCAAGGATGTCTTCCTGCAGCTGGTACTTCTTACTGCTGCTGGTGCTTGGCATCTCCATCTTGGATATGGGAGCTGGCTGTGGCTTCCTGAGAAACCACAGCCAACTCCCCACTGCACATGGGTGAGCATGTGCGGTGCTCTGTGAATGGTCCTGCAGCCCCCTGGGACATGCGACGTGCCCCAGGAGGCTGCTTGAGGGGAAGGAGCAGGGCAAGGGACATCATCTTTCCCCAGACAATGACTGTGGATGAGGCAGTGGGTACTGATAAAAATCCTGACTTGCTCAGTTTAAATTCTGGCAAAGTGTTTGTGTGCCCGGATGACTGAACTCATGTGCAAGAGTGACATCATCTCATGCCAGGCAAGAAAGCAAACGTTGTGAGTCTGCTTCCGGGTCTGGATCGCGCATGCGCGCACCTTCTGCTGACACTATTGATGGCAGTGTCAGTTAGTGTACCTCACAGTGTCAGCTAGCGCCAGATTGCCCACCACACTGTCATACTATAAGTCACTGATCACTGATTGCTTTTACAACCATAAAGGCTGTAAAAGCAATCATTTCTCCTCTCTAACTGCATTCTTACAGCCATTGAGTACAACTGTATGAGCTGTGATTGGTCACAGCTTGTCACATGGTACAAGGCTGTTGTGAATAGCCTTGTACCATGTGACCTCTGTGATCATTCACAGATTTCACACGTAGTAAGCAATGATGTCACAAGTGACATCTTGCGTACTATTCTGCATGTAATCACTGATTGGCCAATCAGTGATCACATGATCTGGACCTCGCACAGAGCTCCTGTCCGACGATCGGTGTTCCACTGTGTCCGGAGGACACAGCGGGCACCAGATCACGGTGCTGCATGCTCCCAGGGAGCGCGCACAAGCAGGGTGCGGGGAGGCCATTTATAAACGGCCACCCGTCCCTGCACTGCCACCGTCCGGCCGTTTATATACAGCAGCCGGACGGGAAGTGGTTAAAAGAAACAGTTTCCATAACATTGGGGAAAGTGACAGCTAATTCTGTGAAAAAAAAAACCTGGCAATTGCATTTAAAAATCAGCACCGACACACAGAAAAAAATTCATAAAAAATTTGTAAACTGAAACATTATTTTCAATGGATTTTCATTCATAAACCGAAAATTAGGTTAACCAAGGTGTTTGTAAACCGAGGTATTACTGTATTTATGGTGATCATTTAGATGCTGGCACTTCTCCAAAATACAAAAAAACAAACAAAATACACTTCTTTATACTAATACAGCACATGCATTCAGTTATATCATGATAGGCACCCAAATAAAGATATCACAGACCCTCTAACCCCTCTCCACACTTTATCCCATTATAGTTCTGGACTTTGTGAACTTACACAATAAACAACATCAGTCGTCAGTGCGGATACATTAACTTTCACAACTACTGTGACAGGCAGTGTAATAACAGAGCAATACCATCAGCCTTGTATGTAAATGTATAGGCTGTAAACACATTGCGGCAGGAAAATTGGCAAGCACGGGCCGCTGAAGTCTGACAGCTTGCCACAATTATATTTAATTTTCAGATCTAATAGCTGGCCTTCACATGGAGAATTTGCCGGCATTTTATTGTTGAGTAATCCTAAATGTAAGACATAATCATTTTTATCCCTCCTGCTAATTATTGCACATGAAAAAGTCTCGGGATTTGTATCTGCATTATTCATCATAGCTTCAGTTTTGAGGTCCCTATGGCAAAAAGTAACCTGACAACAAGGATAAAAAATTTTTTGTGATTAGCTGATATATAATTCATTTTTGTTTTGTTAAAGTGATACAAAATGTTCAGATTTCTTTTCTTTAAAATAACATGTTATACTTACCTGCTCTGTGAAGTGGTTTTGCACAGAGCAGCCCTGATCCTCCACTTTTCGGGTCCCCTGCTGGTGTTCCTGGCCTCTACTCCCACCAAGTGCCCCCACAGCAATTTGTTTGCTTTGGGGGCACCCATGTGTGCTCTAATCCTGAGCCAGCCCGGTGTGCCCACAAGACTCATAGAGCACTGCTCAGGCTCGCCCTCCTCCAATGGCTCCTGCTGTTTTAGCCAATGAGGAGTGAGAGAGGGGAGAGAGCCTTGGCTCTCGGGCAAATCACTGAATCAGGCTCAGGTAAGAATAGGGTGAGGCTGCAGCGGAAGCTGCATGCAGAAGGTTTTTTTACCTTCATACATAGAATGCAAAAATGTCTGCCTTAACAACCACTTTATTGTGTCCATATCCAAACCTTGTATTTTATAGTTTTGGATAGAATAGAAAATGCTTAAAGTGGAATTCCAGTTGAATAAAAAAAATAAAAGTCAGCAGCCACAAAAACTGTAGCTGCTGACAGACACTTACCTGTCCCTTGATCCAGCAGTGTCCTCACCACAGGTGGTTTCACCGGTTGTCTTCTCGGCACCAGCATCCTTAGTGGGGACATCCGGCTGTGACATCTTGCGGCTTCACAACCGGGTGCCCACTGCGCATGTGTAAGTAGCACTGCGCTTTGTGAATGGTCTTGTAGTCTTCTGGTACCTGTCACGTGTCCCAGAAGACTATGGGGAGGGAGGGTAGGAGGACAACGTCTGCTTCCAATCGCCTAGGTGATCGCAGCGGAAGTGGGAGCGGGTACCTGTCAAATTCAAGTGCCCGCTCCCCAAAGGTGCCAATCCTTAACGGGGAGCGGGGAACAAAGCATTAAAGCGGAACTTCCCCTTTTGGGTTGAGCTCCGCTTTAAATCCCAAAATCCTGTTTGGGTGATATACCCTCATTTCCTGACTGTATGACACAGCAGGAAGTGAGAGTTAATCTTCTAAAATGATGGGATTCAGCCAGAAGGGAAGATAGACTATATGGTCAAAAGGATGTGGATGTCCCTCATAATTATTCAGTTCAGATCCATAAAGACATGGAGTTTGTTGTTGAGGAACTAGAGTAGCCTGCACAGAACCCCAGCCTCAAATCTCCTAACACTTCTGGGATGGAATGAAGACCTGCTGTGAGCAGGTCTTCTCATCCCACATCATTACCTGACCTCACACATGTTCTTTTGACTAATTGGGCACAAATTCCCACAGACACAACCCAAAATCTTGTGACTGGCCTTTCTGAGAAGAGTGGGGGCTCTGGTAGGAAAAGTAGAATGGAGGGCAACGCCTTGTTAAAGTGGAACTAAACTCTGCTATACATACATTTACATCAACTGTCCAATGTCCACAAGGTCCTCTGCCATCCATCTTCTCCCTGGCTTCTTCTGGGTGCTAGTCTTAAGCCATCTTGATTGGCTAATATGGGATAATGTCACCCTGTGCATAAACAGGAGTGTAGTGATCCAGGCACACAGACTCCATTCACGAATCGGTATCTACCACTTTAAGATCAGAGGTAAAGTACCTCATAGTGTTTTTCAAAAATGTTTTCACAATTTACTAAAAAACATAAATAAAATACCACATGTGCTATTTCTTGAAGTGATACAATATTTTAGCAATACAAAGTGGCAATATTTAACACCGGTGGCCACCAGCGTCTTTAAAAGCGAGTGAAATAGTATGTTGATGAGGACAAGGGCCTCTTCCCCACAACCCTGGCTCTGTGGTTGTGGAGGTGCGAGGGGTGACTTATCAGAATCTGGAAGCCTCCTTTATTATTATCATTATTGACAAGTTCTTTATCAAAAATGCCAACCCCAGCCCAAAAAAAAAAATATGTCCCCAGAAGTAAATCCATCATCAATCACTATGATCGCCAACTGCCAACCCGCACCAAAAAAAAAAAAAAAGAACCTGATCTGCACCTAATACTTGGCTCCCACTGAATGACAGCTCCGCCACCTTCCTGCTGCTAAATAAACTAGAGGGCTGGCATCCCATTGACAGCAAATGAGTAACAGCTGTTTAGGATGCGGTGGGTGCCGGCTCCTTAACAATCAGCTATTCACTGGTTGTTAAGGATGCCTGCAGTGTCTGACTCCTTAACAACCAGCTAAAATGAAACACATTCTTTAACTATCTCATACCTGGACCACTACTTACAGTATTTAACACACACATTTATTTATTTCCTTTAGTGAATTGATTTTAATGCTACTTTGTACAGTATTTAGCAAGCATTTTTATTTTTTGAGGTAAATATCGAATTAAGGGATAGTGAATCAACATTTTCATTATCGCATGTGATATTTGGGATAAATGTGTCATGTGTCACCCAAATACTGCAAAATATATGATTTAGTGAATGGAGCCCACTGTGCCAAAATGTAAACTGAGCTGCGCATGTGCAGCTAGGGGTACATTCTACAGAAGACTGTGAGCAGGCAGGTAAGTTTATTTTATTGCAGTGGAGACATTGCAAGTATTTTCTGAAATAAAAAAACCTGCCTGCTCACCGTTTTTTTAGTATCAGAATTTAGTTCCACTTTACAGCGTAACCAAACCCATTGATTCATAGTTACATAGTTAGTCTGGCTGAAAAAAGACAAAAATCCATCTAGTTCAACCATTAAAAAAAAAAAAAGTTATAATCCTACACCCACAGTTGATCCAGAGGAAGGCAAAAAAAAATCCAGCAAAGCATGATCCAGTTTGCTCCTGCAGGGAAAAACTTCCTTCCTGATCCCCCAAGAGGCAATCGGATATTCCCTGGATCAACTTTACCTATAAATGTTAGTATCCAGTTATATTCTGTATATCTAAGAAATAATCCAGGCCTTTTTTGAAGCAATCCACTGAGCTGGCCAGAACCAACTCTTGAGGGAATTTATTCATCTGTTTCCTAAAGCAGTTGCATTCAAGATGTGCTGCAAATAATGACTGTTACTTGACAGTTGTTTGTGCTCTGAACCAAAACGTCAAGCCATCAAATGGTTGGAGTCATAACTGATCACATGTGCAGCACCCTGGCAATTGCAGATCAAACAGAGGCTAAAATGGCAGCTTCCTTGGCTGTAAAAGATCAGCGGGTTTAGTTCCATTTTACTGCTGGTGGCTTTAAAGCTCATAAAGGTGTGGTGTCAGGTATTCACCAACGTTTGTCCATATAGCTGCAGTTGGGAACCGACTCTATATTAATGCCTATAGTCTTCAGATGTCCAACAAGCTCATATAAGTGTGATGATGCTCAAGTGTCCACAAACCTTTGGTCATATAGTGTGACTACATAAGATGAATGCCAGGGTATTGGTTAGAGCTGCTCCGCATGGAAGCATATATAGAGCACCAATGATAAACAAGGTTCAGTAACTCTGGACAACCAAACAAAGCACTTTTTACAGATTTGGCAGCACACTGCATTGTGATGGCACAATTTGTAGGTCTTTGCTGTGCCTTGCACTCCATTATTAAATAGTCCAGTTGACGTTTCTGTACAGGTGGTATAAAGCTTGCTTGTCATTGTATGAATGTTTATTGTTCTTTGGTTCACTCCCAATAATCCTTTTGTCTTCTCCCAGTCTTCTGCTGTCTGTCTTCTGAAGGTGTAATAAATCTGACAATGTACACATCTGGGGCCTGTCGGGAACAACTAGCAGTCTTATTACTGTGGCGAAGACATACAGACCCTGTCTTCTTGGTTTTCCAAAGAATATGAGTGATTAGACATATGATAATGTGTAGCCAGGCCTGCAGTGCTGTCTGTGCTCCCAGTAGGCTTCAACTGAAAGGGTTCCCACTACCTTGCCTCCATCCACCAGAGGGTTGAGGTTGTTCTCAGAGTCAAGGCAGAAGAATAGAGACCCCAATCTACTAAGTGGCTCCTGTGGGGGTAGCACTGCAAATGGTTAGTTAACCTCTTGCCACCCATGTAACACATACTGTATGTGCAAAGATGGTGGTCTATAACCACTTAAGGTCTGACCTATAGCAGTTTTACTGCTACAGGGTGAACCTCCTGGGCAAAATCACATATATATGTGATTTTGAACTTCCGCCATAGGGGGTGTGCGCACAGCAGAAGCCCATCTGCGAGTGCCGGTGAGCACCCACCAATCAATGGGCAATACACAGAACAGAGCTCTGCCTATGTAAACAAGGCAGAGCTCTGTTCTGACAGTTGGGGGGGTGAAGCTGGGAACATGATCCTTTACGTCCCCTAGTAAAGGCACCACCTAGTGTACACCAAGCACATAGCTAGGCATATAGTTAACCCTTTGACCACCCTAGATGTTTAACCCCTTCAAGCCAGTGTTATTAGTATAGTGTCAATGCATATGTTTAGCACTGATCACTGTATTAGTGTCACTGGTTCCCACAAAGTGTCAGTTAGTGTAAAAATGTCCACCACAATATCGCAGTTCTGCTATAAGTCGCTGATATCCCCCTTTACTAGTATTAAAACATTTTTTTTACAAATTCCAGTATATGTCCCTTAGTTTGTAGACGGTATACTTTTTTCACAAACTAATCAATATACCCTTATTGTTTTTTTTTATCAAAAATATGTAGCAGAATACATGTTGGCCTAAATTTATGAAGACATTTGATTTTTTAAAATTTTTTTATTGAATGTTTTATAGCAGAAAATAAATATGTTTTTTTTTTTCAAAATTGTCAGTCTTTTTTTGGTTATAATGCAAAAAAGTAAAAAATGCAGAGGTGGTCAAATGCCACCTCTATTTGTGGGGAAGAATGTCATGAATTTTATTTATGTACAGTGTTGCATGACAGTTAAAGTAACGCAGCACTGTATAACAAAAAATGGCCTGGTCAGGAAGGGGGGGGGGTCATGTGGTTAATGCCCACGTGCTGCACATATGTGTCCACATCACTGTGTGATCCAAGTACAGAGAGTTGTCAAAGACAACTCTCGGTCTCTAATGATGGTCAGGAGCCAGTGTGATTGGCTTCTGATCATGTGACCACTGTGACAGCCAATCATAGTGGTCATGTCATCATGCAGCCCTTCCTGTCCTCTAGGTGTACTAGCCCAGGGATGCTGGGGCTGGGCAGGAAGAGGTTAAAGTGTATGAAGAGTGTATGTATAGAGTACTGAAGGATTAAAACACCTGCCAGGATTTTTTAATTGCTGCTACCATGATGAAATTTTCTCTTGACTTCCTGTTCCAGAGACGCAACAGGAAGTTGGTGGAAATCTCTCAAAGTGAGGACAATTTCTCTCTGGTCAGATTGGAAGAATCCTCCTTACTTATTGTTCTAGGGACAACTCTAAAATTTAGAATTTTTCCCCTTCACTTTCTTTCTCAGTGACAATAGTGAGTCTCGGCAGTAGGGACTGAGACAGCTATGAAAACTTGACAGCGTTTAACCCTTCCCAACTCTATCCAAAACTAAAAAAAAAAATGTTTAGCGATAACACTTTAAAGTGATATTAAAGTCAAATTTTGTTTGTAAAAAATAAATAAACATGATACACTTATCTGCTCTGTGCAGTGGTTTTCCTTTTCTTTTCAGTTACCCCGTCAGCGCTCCTGGTCCCTCCCTCCTGTCGAGTAGCCTCACAGCAAGCAGCTGGCTGTAGGGGCACCCAAGCAGGCTTGTTCCTGAGCTGCTGCTCTGCGTGTCTATTCACATATAGAGCCCCACTCCCTCTCTCTCCTCATTGGCTAAATGGCTCCTGCTGCTTTCTCCAATGAGGAGGGAGAGTCCTCATTGGACTCTCGTGGACATCATTGGATCACGATGGGGATCAGGTAAGTATTAGGGGGGCTGGGGGGCTGCTGCACACAGAAAGTTTTTTTAACTTCATGCATAGAATGTATGAAGGTAAAAAAACCTTCTACTTTTACAATCGCTTTTATTTCAACTGGACCTATTTAGTAATATTGAGGATGTTAGACCATTGTTTCCCAAACTTTTTTCAGTCAAGGCACCCTTTAAAATTATGGACAGTCTTGAGGCACTCCATTCTAAAATGTGGAAAACTATTGTAATAGCAGCAACATCCACACATGTAGGACACCCGACATTAGAGGTGATTTATTTTTCCAAAGCAAATACACGTTTGCACACTGGTACTGAGTAGTATTCCAGTGTTTCTCTTCTCCTTCAATTTTTCTCCATCACTGAGCTAATGTGACCCCAGCACTGATGGAGAGGGGCAGGGGAGGGTCAAACTAGGATGCTGTGCAAGTAGCCGACATCCTCCTTATCAACTGATGATGTCGTTGGTTCTCAGGATGCAGGCGTCTAGAAGGTCGTAATGGTGCACAATGAAAACCTGTGGCTTTGTGTAACTAAATGGCAGGCTTGTTCCACCCGCTGGCTTGTATACAAGTTTTGAGCAATTTTTAGACATTTTACCAAGGTACCCCTGAAGAAACCTCAAGGCACCCCAGGATGCCTGGGCACCCTGGTTGAGAAAGGCTGTGTTAGACCACCCATCTGAGTTTTGTTTTCCTTTGTATCATTGTTGGGAGCAAACCCCAGCATTGTTATACTTGAGGGCATCTCAGTACCCTTAATCCAAACCCTTCAACTGTACTGTCATGAAATGTAAATTGACACATGTAGATATAGTGTGGTCAAATGACTTTGTACACAAGTCCTGTGAAATTGCCTATGACTAGCTAACCCAGCTATTCTCAACCTTTTTACCCTGAGGAACTTAAAATACTTTTTCAGTTTCTCAGGAAACCCTTGTTAAAAAGAGTTATACCTATAACTCATGGACAGTAAGGTGATCAATAAGCTAAAGAAAGTAATATGGCATACCTAGCATATTTAATAATTATTTTCAGTAATATTTTCTAAATAACTAACAACTGCAGAAAAGAAAGGCAGGCAATAAACATGTGATGTCTTCTAACATTGATGTTCAGTGTAGATGTGACCCCTTATATTGGTGCTTAGTGTAAAATTGTCCCCTTGCCTTGGTGGTCAGTGTAGATGTGACCCCGCACATTGGTGGTTAGTGTAAAATTGACCCCTTGCATTGATGGTCAGTGTAGGTGGGAGATCAGTCTACCAATGCTCATTTCTCTAGGAACCGCTAACACCCTAATGGGGAACCATGGGGTTCCACAGAACCCTGGTTGAGAAACACTGAGCTAACTCATGCCCTGAAAAATGAAAACCTTCATCAATATAGTCTGTAAAGGTTTGAAATACATATCTAATGGCTGTTTTTTTCCCTGGAGATGCACTTGTGCTGACTTCTCTCCCTTCTCCTTCTTCTATAAACAGAAAAGCTTAGGCAACGCAAGGGTTCATGTATATGCCTACTTCTACCAAAAAAGACCTGTTTCTCAGGTACTGATTGAGCATGAGGACTATGACCAGCTCATGTGTGACTTTGCTTGCAGGAAGGCCTTAGAAAACATATGTAAGAAGAAAGAGATAAACAGACCCAAATTTGTGCATGGGCAGCACTGGGTTCCCTGGTTTGAATTGTGGTCTGGACACTATCTGCATAGAGTTTGCATGTTCTTCCTGTGCTTGCATGAGTTTTCTGTGGGTATTTTCTTTGCATACACCAAAGACATGCTGGTAGGTTAACTGCCTCCTGTCTAGATAGAGCCTAGTAAGTGTATGTTTGCATGTGAGATAGGGACCTTAGATTGTAAACATTTTGAGGATAGGGTCTGATGTGAATATACAGTAGGTAAAGCGGTGTGTGAATTTTTGGCACTACATAAATACCTGTAATAAATAAAAAAAATGGAGTGGACAGAGTGGTACAGTAAAACAGAGACCTGAAACAGGTCTATCCGTTCTGTTAATGTGGGGCACACCACTCCTGACAGCTTCTTGTGCCCTTATGATGGCATGGGAAGCTTAGTTAATTCTGCAGAATATGTTTGAGATTAGTATGACATCTGGGTGAATATTGTGTTTTCTTACACTTTCTCTTTTTATTCTAGGTCTGGAATGTGTGTGTCTGATGTGCGAAACCACCAACTACACCTGCCAGACAGAAGGGGCCTGCTTGACGTCGGTGATGCTCACCAATGGCAAGGAGGAAGTATTCAAGTCTTGTATCTCTATTCTGGAGCTAAAAGCTCAGGTGTACTGTCACAGCTCGAACAACATTACTAGGACGGAGTGCTGCCACTCTGACTTCTGTAATAACATTACACTCCGATTACCTCCAGGTATGTCAGCTCTGGTTCCATATGGACTTTACGGGCTACACTGTGATTGGTAGGAGTTGTTATAGTATCAGTAAGATGTCATCAGTTCATACATTATAATGTGTAATAAGTGAATATCTTATTCATTCAATCTCACATAAGCTTTAACATATTAATGTCATTTCAATAGTTGTATTCAATGCTTTGAAATATCACTTTTCATTAAAAGAATATCTGATGATCCTGCCATGAATGTCTTCATTCAGGCATTTCCTGTTATGAGGTGACAACTGTCTCCTAGGTTTTCTTCCATGCCATCAAAAAATGTAAAGGCATCATATACTTTCAAAGGTTTTTGTTGTTTTAAATAGGTATTAGTGTACAGTAGTCACAGTATGTTCCCTGCGTTTGTTTGCCCTACATTGTAATGATGGGCTCACAAGGTGTGGCTGAAGTTTGTAGTGTTGTGACTGATCAAGTCCCTTTTGTCCATGTATTTCTCCAACCAGCTTATCTGTATTTGTTAAAGGGACAGGCAACTTCTTTTTCCGGGTCAATGCAGTCAATGCCTTTCCATTTCCTCTGTGTTGCATCACAAATGTGGGGATACTAATATGAACAAACACATCTCTTTTCCTTATTGCTCTGTCTGCTTGTGTCTGTGTCAGATCTAATTACTATGCAGTTTTCACTTGTACCAGTGCAAGACTGAGAGATTCAGGGATTGTGGGATATGTAGTTTCTTCAAAGAAAGTGTCAGTTCTTAGTCTACAGACAGAGGTCATGCATGAATCCAACCAGAAATTGCAGACATCGGAATGTGAAGATTTTCTGTACTATATGCTGGGCAACAAATGGCACCTTGAAACTTCATGATCAATGCGCATCTTATGCAGGTGAAAAATACTAGGTGCAGGTATGAAGGATTATAACGCCTTGAAACTTTCCATATAGTAACCATTAAAAGTGTATGTCATGGAAAAATAAGAAAAACAATATATGTAGCACATTTCCCCGTACTTTATCCCTTTCAAGATCCTGCAAGCTCTTAGTCCCATATTTTGCTAGTAAATGGAAAATGGCACAGAGGTTGTCCATCGCCTCCAAATATTATTATTATACAGGATTTATATAGCGCCAACAGTTTGCGCAGCGCTTTACAATATAAGGGAGAAAGTACAATTACAATACATTTCAGTACAGAAGGAATGTGTGGGGCCCTACTCGTGGAGCTTACAATCTAAAGGATGTAAGATAACAGCGAGCACATCTGTTTATCTTGACCATTCTATACTTATATGTGTATTCTTGATTTGTGTCATAATAATCTCATCTCAGTGCTGAAATATAAAAAGAGATAAAAAAAATTAAAACGTTATTTTATAAAAATAAAAAGCATGGCAATTGTTCTGATTCACAGAGCCTTAGCAAACTGAATGCCAGCCGGTTAGGGTTTAGATCTAGTGAAGAAACATGTGTTAAAGATGAATTCCAGGTATGGATATTTTTGCATAGTTGCATTAGTCCAGCTTGGAACAATATAAATACAAACTGTAAATTCCATACCTGTGGGATCCCTGTGGAAGTTCGAAATCACTGTAGAAGTCAACACTACTACAATGATCTCCACTAGCTTCTGGGTCCTGTGCATGGACATGGTGGAGAGAAGGGGCAGGGAGGTCATGGTCTCCACCTTGTCCAATCAGAGAACAGTTTGCATTCAGTGATAAAAATGCAAGGTATTGTGTGAATGGTGCCCATGCCAACTAAGTGACCCCTCTGTTCACTATGCAGCAGGGCATTCACTCAGCACGGGACCCAGGAAACAGTGGCAAGGCGATCACTGGAATAGCGGTGACTGCTACAGTGATTTCCAGCTTCCCCAGGGATCCCACAGGTATAGCATATATATACTTACATTGGTCCAAGCTGGACTAATACAACCAAGTGAAAATTCCATACCTGGAATTCAGCTTTAAAGAGAACAAGAATAGGATGCACTTATCAAAATTGTAAGGATTCTTGAATGGAGGAGCAATGGAGACACCTTTAGACAGTAGCATTGTTAATGTGGGGAGAGGGTAGTGTTAAATGTACTTGCAGATTTAGATGGACCAGACAAATTAAAGCGGAGCTCCACCCAAAAGGGGAAGTTCTGCTTTAAAAACTGGTCCCCGCTCCCCATTAAGGATTGGCACCTTTGGGGAGCAGGTACCCGAAATTGACAGGTACCTGCTCCCACTTCCGCTGCGATCACCTAGGCGATCGGAAGCAGAAGTTGTCTTCCCTCCCTCTCTCCGTAGTCTTCTGGGACATGTGACAGGTCCCAGAAGACTACGGGGCCATTCAGGAAGTGCAGCGCTACTCGTGCATGTGCAGTGGGCACCCGGCTGTGAAGCCGCAAGCTGTCACAGCCAGGTGCCCACAGTGAAGATGCCGGCGCCTGGGACATAGGACGGCCGGTGAAACGGGAGGACACCGCGGGATCATGGGCAGGTGAGTGGCTGTTTTTTTTAAAGTCAGCAGCTACAGTTTTTGTAGCTGATGACTTTTATTTTTTCACAGTGCGACTGGAACTCCGTTTTCAGGCGGAACTCCAGCTAACACTTTTTAAGCAGTTAGAGCAACATTTTTTTTCCTTTTGGGATAAATGTTTCACACAAATGAATTATAGTTGAACGTTGTAAGCACCCCCGTTAGTGGTAAATGGGTTGTCTCAACACTCTACCTGGTACATTTGCTGGACAGCTTGGTCTGTAACAAAAAGTTGAAAAATAACAGACTTACTGGCAGAATAACAGGTGTAAATAAAGGAAAAAAGACTAAAAAAACTCAAACTAATGCAACCACCACATCTAAGGATTGGTAAGCTGCCATATAATACCGTTATATTTTGGGGTCCTGAATAGTCTACAAAAATAAATTCCTGGAATGCCATAATATACAACAACAGTATAATTTTTCAGAAAAGCTCCACCTTTTATTATTAAAAGCAGTCCTCAAGCTTCAGTCCAGGGACTCTGCTTAGCCCCTCTGCTTAGATAATCTAATGTAAATGGATGCTTGCATTCCTTTACATCCAGCTGCAAATAGACTAACATTGAGCTTCCGATCAGATCCGCATGAAAATCTGTATGTGAATGAGGCCTAGGACTGAGATTATGTCATCAGTCTGCTGGAAGGAGGAAGCGTTTCCTCAGTCTCCTCCCCCAGTGATTAGACTGTAACACTGTAGCAAGTCACAGGGTGAGAGGCAGGGGCTGATTTGTGTCAGACATTTATGAACAATGTAAGAAACTGCACAGGCATTAGGATTTACATGACTGTGTCATCTCTGAGTCAGCATCTCATTCAGGGAACTAGATGGTGACCCTGGAGGATTTCCTTTCGATGAGAAAATCAGAAGAAGGCAGTGTCAGGGGAAGTACTGTGATCTCTCGAAGGTAATGAACACCCATAAATGATGATACACTTACATAATTATTTGCATGCATGCAGTTGACCTGCAAAACATATCTGATGCTATATGCACTTTCAACTATTGTAGAGTTTCTCTCTAACACAGCCTACATTTTACTGCAGTGAACAGATGAATCCTTTTATTTGAAAATCGAATTTTCAGTTTGTTGTAAAATATCAGCAAATAAAAATAAGCGTTCTCCATCGTGTTGCAGTATTAAACCCAAACGCAAACATTGACTATATTACAGCTTACCAATTTTTAGATGTGATGGCTGCATTCTTTTTCTTGCTTCTTTCTTTTATTTTCACCTGGTGATCCAGCCAGTATGTCTGCAGATGTACAGTGATTTGAAAAAGTATTCACACCCCTTGATATTTTCCTAATTTTTCATGTTACAACCAAAAACGTAAATGTATTTTATTGGGAGTTTATGTGATAGACCAACATCAAGTGGCACAGAATTGTAAAGTGGAAGGAAAATGACAAATGGTTTTCAAAATGTTTTACAAATAAATATCTGAAAACTGTGGTGTGCATTTGTATTCAGCCCCCTTTACTCTGATACCCCTAACTAAAATCTAGTGGAACCAATTGCCTTCAGAAGTCACCTAATTAGTAAATAGAGTCTACCTGGGTGTACTTTAATCTCAGTATAAATACAGCTGTTCTGTGAAGCTCACCTCCTGGTAGAGCAATCCTGAGGACAGCAACCTGGTACTAACAAGCAGCAAAACCTTTCTCCACCATTAGGAGCTCTGGTGAATACTAGTTAGCCCAATGGTCAAAGGAAACACTGCTCAGGTAAATGATCAACATCAAACCAAAACAGGTGCAGACCCTGGCTCGCCATGACATAACATGCAAATAGGATGAAGGGTTGGCCAAACACCAGTGGAATCATGAAAAACGTGCATAAGATTTATTGATCCATAGGACACAAAAAGCACCAGGACATAGGCATAGCTGTTAACGCGTTTCACATGATCACGTTCTTAGTCATAACCACCATTCCTCTGGTGTGCGGCAAACCCTTCTTCCTATTTGAATACTATCTAGTGCTTACACCTCGCACCTCAGGTGAGCCCATGTCATCAGCCAAGGTGACCTACTTGTTTAATTTTCCAGATGGTCGGTGGGAGCCTCTCTACTGCTACAGCTACTGGTCTCCAAGCCTGACCCGTGACCATGACACTGCAGCATATTACATGTTTGGCTTTGGGTTTAATATTACTCTGATGTCTTCCCATCACTGTAACAAATATACTGTATGTGGCAGCATGGCGGTTGGGCCCAACTGCTGCACATATATGCCCGTGCAGCTCAGAGGGTCTGTGATGACAGCACACTGAGCAAGTGTCACCAGCAGCTCCTGGTCAATGTTTGCATTTGGGAGCCAGCCGGACAGGCTGGTGTTCATGTAACTGCTGTGACAGCCAGTCACAGCAATCAGGTGATCGGGAAGTCAGTTTCTGGCATTAGCACCCACTTAAAGGGCTTGCCAGGAGGCGGTGGCAAGGGGTTAAAAACAAACTTAGTTTTTCCTTTCCCAATTCTACCATGTCAGTGGTGTAACTCCACTATGATATAATCCTTTTCTTCAATCATGTGATGTGCAACAGACACTGCAGAATGACAGATGTATAAAGAATATTTGCTACATAGAATAATATTTTTCCTAATTACAAGGAATAAAACCTCAACAATATGTAACACCCTCCATGTTAGCCAGATAAGCTGGGTTGTTGTATTTGTTTTTTTTAAAAAGGAGCTGAGTAGCAGCCTGGGATGAGTCATCCTGTGAGTGAGGAAGGAGTTCACCTCAGGATAAGCTAGGGATGTTCTGAAGATCAGAGCTTCTGGAGCCCTCCCACCTCTCCAGAAACCTGAGAGCTTTCTGGAGGTAGTGAGGAAGCTCGGATCTGCATACTTGAGGGACCTTGGCCAATCCCCTGGCAGGAGGCTGGGCATGATGACCAATGCAACTCTTAAGTATGACAGAGCCAGGAGAGGAATAAAACCTCAACCATATCTAACACCCTCCAGGTTAGCCAGATAAGCTGGGTTGTTGGGGAGGGGAGGAAGCTTGGATCTTCATACTTGAGGGACCGTGGCCAATCCCCTGGCAGGAGGCTGGGCATAATGACCAACACAACCCTTAAGTATGACAGAGCCAGGAGAGGAAGTTAATGAGTGTCGGGTGGAAGATGGAGTGTGGAGCCTGGGAGGGGGCCTACCTACAGGCAGGGTGCTAGAAAAGAGGATCTCCACTGCACCAACATCTTCTAAGAGGGACATCCCGAGCAGCAGGGAAGGAGCCAGTCCAGCGAAAGGGCAGTCACCAACCCACCAAGCTGACAGGAAGGACAGTGTAAGTACTCTTACACCCCCTGGGCCAGATAAGGGAGAGGACAGTCACGTGGAAAGCCCAACCAGCTTCTCATCCAGGATTGCCTGTTTCAAATTGGCAGCTTCTTGGCCCCCTTGGCCAGGGATACCCTCAGGTAGCTTGGTTTAAGAGGAGGTTTCATCTAGGGGTCATAGGTGGTACACCAAAGAGCTTTTGAACGCTCTTAGAGGAGAGACTTTTTTTGTCCACATTTTTTGTACATAGTTGCTCTAAGTTGTCCTCCCTGGGCATCCCATACACCCCTCAACCCCATCTGAGTTCTAAACCCCTTAAAAAACAAAACTAAGCTGAAAGACTGTTTGCTGACTCTGAGTGCAAATTATGGAAGAAAATGCGTGTTGCCTGGCTGTGCAGAGCTTTAGGGGAATGCAAAAAGTCAGTGACTCCTAAGGCGGTAGTGCTACAAATATATCATTTCCAGGGAGGAGACTGAGGTTCAGCTTTAAATCTTCATTTTTCCATAGCTTGCTTATTTGCACTCTGTCTGGCACCGTCCTCTTGCTAGAAGTCAGCGGTCAGATAACTTATTCCTCTGTGTTTTGTATAAACGGGATTAGGCCTTTTGCCCTACTGACATGCCGAAATAATAATTCCCACAGCAGTGTCAGAGTTGACTTGTTGTTTGTTTTGTTGCACAAGAGGCAAGATTTCGGTAAAAGTGAAAAACGAGGCTGTCTGAGGGCTGCAGCTGCCCAGCACACTGCCCAGTGATCTGTCATAAGGCTCAACAAACACTGAATAAGCATCTTGTTTGCTGTGCAGTTGTGCCTTGTTATTTGTTGGGGTAAAAGGACATTTAAGAAGATTTAAAATAGGTATTTTATTATCAACTTGTCGGAGCAGCTGACAGCAGACTTCTCAAAGCACAGACACAAATGTCAGTTGTGTTCCGTTAGTTAGATTTTGGAATACCTATGCAAAAAAAAAAAAGAAAAACCACCTTTGAAGTGATACTAAAGGTTCCTTTTTTATTTTTTTAAATAACAGACATGTCATACTTACCTGCTCTGTGCAGTGGTTTTGTACACAGCACACATAGTTACATAGTTAGTATGGCTGAAAAAAGACAAAAGTCCATCCAGTTCAACCATTAAAAAAAAAAAAAAATAAAGTTATAATGCTACGCCTACAGTTGATCCAGAGGAAGCAAAAAACCCAGCAAAGCATGATCCAATGTGCTCCTGTAGGGAAACAAATTCCTGCCTGATCCCCTGAGAGGCAATCGGATATTCCCTGGATCAACTTTACCTATAATTGTTATATTCTGTGTATCTAAGAAAGAATCCAGGACTTTTTTTAAAGCAATCCACTGAGCTGGACAGAACCAACTCTTGAGGGAGTCTATTCCACATTTTCACAGCTCTCACTGTGAAGAAACCTTTCCGTATTTGGAGATTAAATATTTTTTCCTCCAGACGTAAAGAGTGCCCCCTTGTCCTCTGTGATGACCTCAGGGTGAATAACTCTATACCGAGTTCACTATATGAACCACTGATGTATTTATACATGATGATCATATCCCCCCTTAATTTCTTCTTAAGAATAAATTCAGTTCCTCTAACCTTTCCTCATAGCTGAGCTCCTCCATGCCTCGTATCAGGTTGGTTGCCCTTCTCTGTACTTTCTCCAGTTCCCCAATGTTCTTTTTGTGAATTGGTTCCCAAAATTGAACTGCATATTCCAGATGAGGTCTTACTAATGATTTGTACCGGGGTAATATGATATCTCTCTCTCTGGAGTCTATACCTCTTTTAATACACAGAAGGTTTTTTATGCACGTGCATAAAATGCATGAAGATGAGAAACCTTCAGCCTTTACAACCACTTTAATGTGGTTGCAAAACTCAGACATGAAATATGAAAAAAGCATATCCCTTTTATAGTGTGTACTTGTCTCAATCTAAAGTGTTTCTCAATCCAGAACGCTAAGTGAAATTTCTGTCTGCTGCTTTGTCCTTTGTATCGGCAGGAGTCACTTCTGATGAGTTTTCCTGACACCAAGAGAAAACTGACAGGGGAGGGACCTCAAGCAGACAGCTTGTGATTGACAGCCACAGCTCTGTTCCTGTGTGCTGTGTAAAGGGGGTGTGTGTCCTTTTCCTCCATTCAGCTCTCAGAGCTCCCCTCGCTGAGTATAGCTTAAAGCAGAGCTCCACCCAAAAGGGGATGTTCCACTTTAACCATTTCAATACCGTGCAATTTTACACCTTCCTGCCCAGGCCATTTTTCAGGTTTCAGCGCTCTCACACTTTGAATGACAATTGCGCAGTCATACCACATTGTACCCAAACTAAAATGTTATCATTTTCTTCACACAACTAGAGCTTTCTTTTGGTGGTATTTAATCACCGCTGGGGTTTTTTATTTTTTGCTAAATTAACAAAAAAAGACCAAAAAGTTTGAAAAAAAACCCACGTTTTCTTTGTGTTATAAAAGTTTACAAATAAATAATTGTTCTTCATCAATTTAGGCCAAGATGTATTCTGCTACATGTCTTTGGTGAAAATAACCCAAATTAGGATGTATTATTTAGTTTGTAGGAAAGTTATAGAGTTCACAAACTATGGTATAGATCTGAAAATTGATCAATCCTGAAGTACTGACAGCCAATCTAATTTCTTGAGGTCCAAGAATGTCAGAGTAGTACAGATATCCCCAAATGACCCCTTTTTGCAGAGTAGA
This sequence comes from Staurois parvus, assembly GCF_062004578.1. Lineage (NCBI taxonomy): Eukaryota > Metazoa > Chordata > Amphibia > Anura > Ranidae > Staurois > Staurois parvus. Next base: position 5,040,612 of record NW_028317827.1, on the reverse strand, counting down.
CAGTCCGATGTACTTCATAAGAGGAATGGCGAGTTTTTTGAAGTTGTATTTTTTTGTCATAATTTTTCGGAAAATGAAAAAATTAAAAAAATTATTTTCACTATTTTTTTTTTACATACTGTCACGAGTGCAGTACAGCGTCATCATATAACTGGCATGGCGGTGAACATGGACACTGACTGGTGACAGTATGAAAAAAAAAATATATATATATTTTTTTATTATTATTTTTAATTTTTTATTACATTTTTTTTACATTTTTTGAAAGATTTTTTTTCATATTTTACTATGACCAAAGTAGTACAATGTTACCATAGTAACATTGTATTACTTTGGGGAAGTGATCAGTATTTTTTTTTTTTTTTGCACAATTTGCTTATAGCAAAGAATTACTTTTGCTATAAGCAAGCATTTACCTAAATGACATCGATTCATTCAGGTTTTTTTTTTTTTTTTTTGTGCTTAGCTGTGATTTGGCCACAGCTAATCACATGAAATGTGCATGTGACCTGCTGTGACCATTCACAGCTAGGCACTAGTATACAATGGATGGCATGAATGAAGCCATCCATTGTATACAACTGTCATGTGACCTGCTGTGATTGGTCACAGCAGGTCACATGGTACCGGCAATGGGGGCCGGTACTCAGATCTGTCATCGGCCGTGTCCGAGGTACACGGCCGGTGACAGATCGCGCCGCTGCGAGGCTCTGCAACCGCGCAAACTGCGCATGTGCGGGAGGACGCCAAACTGCGTACACCCCGGAAAGCTAAACCATTTTTGCGGCCGCCAAATGGCTATAGGAGGGGCGGCTAATGGTTAAGGCATCCCTGCTCCTCGTTAAGGATTGGAACCTTTGGGGAGCGGGGTTACCCACTCCCACTTCTGCTGCCTAGGGGATTGGAAGCAGAAGTTGTCTTCACCCCCCTCCCTGTAGACTTCTGGGACACGTGACAGGTCCCTGAAGACTACGGGACCATTCACAAGGTGCAGCGCTACTCGTGCATGTGCAGTTGGTACCTGGCTGTGAAGCCGTCAGGGAGAGAAGACGGCCGGTGAAACCAGTGGTGGCTGTATTTAAAAAGTCAGCAGCTACAGTTTTTGTACCTGCTGACTTTTTTGTGATTTTTTGTTTTTTTCAGGTGGAACTCTATAAAACAAATTTGTGTGCACTAAATGCATTTGTACACCCAAATAATACCTTGTAGAAATAACAGTGACATCATCATTGTGCTGTACATAATCTGTGCAGAGCTGTGGGAGGGACCTGACAGGCCCCACCCACTACAGGCTGCCTGTAGAAAACTAGGGGAGGGGGCGGAGACAAGACCAGACATCCTGCGGAAGGAGAGAGAGTAGCAGTGACTGGTCTTTATACAGTTAGCTGCTTCACAAAGAGAACGTTTCATGTTGGATTACTGTACAGATCTGGAAGAAATACAGAAAGCACACCAAGATTCAAGAAAGAATAGACTTGGATATTGTATTTAGATAATTTGGAGTTCAGCTTTAAAGCTGCACAGAGTTGATATGCCTTAGTGGCTAACAGCATATTACTTGTCAAGGTTTTACAACTAACCGGGTATTACTGGTTCAATTCAGGTTAATGATTTGTAGCTATAATTAGGTGTTGTTATTGTAGTGCGTTGTGTCTCAAAGTGGAATTATAGCCAAACCGGCATTTACATACTATAACAAATTAAAAAAAAAGACACATTTTTATTCTTGATTTATGGACAATGGGTGAAACCATGCCCACTGGGCAAGTGTGCAGCCAAATTATGACAGTTCTCAAACTCCGTGGCTGGCCTCCCTTGCCTATCAGTGAGGCTTGACAACTCTGTCCCTTTGGGTGGCCTATGTATGTCCAGAGAGTGAAGTGCAGAAAACAAGCGCATGGCTTCCTGCTGTGTGGTTCAGCATGAATGACAGCACTGATCTTGAGGCCCTATTCACACTTGATGCTGCATGTTTTTGGAGCAGCACCGCTCCCACACCCATTGAAAAGGGCTTCCATCCACTGCAGAAACACACTGAAAGAAGTTCTTGTACCAGATTTTGGACATGAGCCAAGCTTGTTTTGCATTGCCTGTTTTTGTGCATTTTCACATGTTTTGTCACATGGAAAACATGTGGCATATGCAGAGCTGCTACCCAGGGGTGCTGTTGGACAATGGAGGCAAACCATCCTACCACACTTCCTAGCAAAACCTCACATAGCGTGATACTGCATAAACACTTCAAAAATTGCACTTTATTCAAAAATTTAGGGGGGCTACAGCATCAGGACATCTTACCCCTTTTTGCGGTCAGTACCTTTATTTCATTTAATCCCGTGCAATTTTTGAATAAAGTGTTTATGCAGTATCACGCTATGTGATGTCCCTTATTGGGCTCTTCATGAGCACCACCCCTTCACAGCACCAAGGTTAAGGAGGGACTCCAGAGATGTATGAGTGCCTTATGTACCATGGAACCTGACCAGGAGGGATGACCAATGAGAACTAGGGAACGCGGCTTCACCAGAGAGTGTGGAGAACCTAGATGCATCTGAAGAGAGGATACTGCTTACATGCGTTTTTTTGTCGCACTTCTGGTGAGTGCGCATTTAATTAATATATTCCCTGCTCACATTTGGATCACTCGCCTTGATCTGCAGAGGAGACCGGGTAGTACTGACACACCGTACCCCTTTTGCATGTTCATGGACACTGGATTGAACATCAAACTTTTATGATCGATCTTATGACCTTATGCCTTTTTTCTTGTTTTCTATTCCATATACTGAATGAATGTTGATAATTTTATTAGCGCTGCACCTTTTTTCCCATATATTATCCTGGAAGGTTATGTTGGTTGTCTTTTTGGTGTTCTAGCAGCTCTTTTACTTTGATTATATCTTTACCAGAGTAAGCGCTCGCTATACTACTTGTCTCTTATTTTTCATTATTAGCAGGGACTTCCACTTTAATCGGTGGGTTTCAATTTCACCTAGACCTCAGGTAAAGGTTTCCCTTTATCAAGCAAATCAAAATTTCCCTGAAAGCTGTTTTATGAGTCTTTCTCTTCGATCAGACATTTAAAGCGTCACTATACTATATCCTTATTTTCTAAAAATAATCTATACACATCCACAACTTAATGGTCCTCTAATCAATTTTTTTTTTGTATTATTTCTTACTGTGTATTTCTGTCTCCTTGAGCTCCTAAACCTTTCCTTTTCCTCTAACTTCTGTTTGGAACGAACAGTGCTTGTTAGTTCTGGTCATGTGCAGTGCTCTATGCTCACTACACATCCCATAGTCTTCAGGCCATAATACATCTAGGGAGTGAGCAAGAGAGGGGTAGCTACTGTAGCGATATGCTGTTTAATGCCACAGGGATATTTGTGTACATCACTTTCTGTCTCTGTGTGGTTGGACTAGAAACCCCAGAGGGTGGAAGTAAAAAGAGAGAGAGGGGAGAACTGAGGCCACATATTCCTATGAAAGAGCTGTTGCTAATCCAGACCAGAACCAGGGATTGTTAGGCAAGTGTTCCCATGTAAATAGTTTACTATTATTGCCTGTAGCTTAAGGGGGTATACTGTATACAGTATACTTATGATTAATGTTACATGCTTGCTGCAGTAGTTCCTCTGCACCCAATTACGTTAATTTGATTCCGGGTAATTTCCCAGGAAGGAAATGCCTTCTGTTCACAGAGACCCTGTCCTGGGTGGAGGTAATGCCAGCTTTATTATCAAACCATTCTTCCACTTAGTGAAGGTTCCTTTTATTTACGTACAGGTTTAGTGTAATATCCCATTTGTGGAGGGCCATTTCTCATAATCCCTCCAATAGAAGGCTACATTACGTTCCTACATTTAGTAGGCCCATGGAGAACTAACTTAGCCACCAGGGGCGGACTGACAACAGATGGGGCCCCCGGGCAATAGGGGATCATGGGGCCCCTGTGTCCTTGCCCACACCCAAAAAGGCCTATGAAAAAGCCAATGAAAGGTAACAGGGGCATCTCATGGGGCCCCCTACTGACCCCGGGCCCTTGGGCAGTGCCTGATGCTCAAATGGTCAGTCTGTCCCTGGTAGCCATGATCTAACAGGAAGCCAGATCATAGCAGCAAAAATAAAGGAGATTTGGAGGAGGAGAGCATCAGAAGGATTTTTTGAGTTAAAGAAGTACAGCCAAGCTTGTCTGGCTGTACCTCACCTATGGGTCACAGAAGTGCAGTTTGTTCTGCACTCCTGTGACCCGTTTTCACCTGACAGCAGACACCATTCAGCCAGTACAGGCTGGGGAAAGATCATGACCATATGTCTGGGACCCACCCAGGAGCCTGGACCGGCACCTGGCTCAGCCTTCCAGCGAGCCGCTAAGAGCCTGAGTCAGTCGCTCCCCCCCACCTTTCAGCTCACTGCTCCAGTGAACGGGGAAAAGGAAGGGGGGGGGAGGGGCTGAGCAGAGAGTGGTGACTGACAGTCACCGCTCTCTGCTCAGAGTGCCAGGAAGAACTGAGCGATCAGTGATGGGTGAGGGACAGATGCAGCATCGGATCGATGCTGCTTCCACCTAGGTAAGTATGATTTTAAAAAAAAAATATATAAACTTCTCTTTTAAGAATACATGCTTGAACAGGGGCGGACTGACCATTTGGAAACTTGGCACTGCCTGAGGGTCCGGGGTCAGTAGGGTGCCCCATGAGATACCCCTGGTACCTTTTTCATAGGCTTTTTTGAGTTTGGGCAAGGACACAGGGGCCCCATGATCCCCAATTGCCCGGGGGCCCCATGAGTTGTCAGTCAGCCCCTGTGCTTGAATATTTTTTTTTGTTAAACTAAAGTTTAGTGTCACTTTAAGGCCAAGCTGGCAGAAGTCATGTAAACTTTCTGAGGGCTTTGGCTGCCAAGTGAGCCAGTTTAAACTTGCTGGAGATGGTTTTTCCTGATGAAGTGACAAATGGAAGCCATCTAGGGGATTGTGAAATCCTCAATGATAACTACTTCATATGTATATATGCAAAATGTAGGTGATTGTACGATATAACAGGCAGAATGTAACCTGAGCAAACGTTTATCTGAAAGGTGTCATGTAATAAATCTGAAGGTGTCTTCTTCAGGTAGGTCTGTAGCTGTTACATGACGAGTATAACAGAATTTATTGTGATTTTCAAAGGAATTCTAATTGTGTTAAAGGAACATACCTTGAAATGTGTCACGTGACACGTGATCACAGGTTTGTAGAATATAACAATGTAGAAATCACTTTACCATTTAAAATTCATTGCAGTGCTAAGTAATTAGTAGTGGCAGATTAGTGGTTGGTATTATTAATCTGGATGCTAAGAAACGTGTTGATTTAATTAAAGCAGAACTAACCCCTAACTAGATGACATTTAAATGCTAAAACATGGTTTATCATAAACCACATAAACATAACCATACACAACTACTTTATTTTTTTCTTTTAGGGCTCATTTACATGAGCTTTGCTCTCTGAAGAGCGATCTGCTTCCAGATCAGTCTTCAGAGAGCATTTGACAGGCAGTGAGGAGGCATTTGGGGGTTGTTAAAACTGCATGGTGCAAAATCTGGTGCAGCTCTGCATAGAATTTGATCAGCTTCCAGGTTTTATAACCAAAGCCTAATTGAACAAGCTGAAGTTAAGGCTGCATTCACATTTGAGCATCTTGAGTGTCTCTAAAAATGCTCAAACTTTACAAAAAATCAATTGCTCTTTATGGTGCCTATTTGAGAGATCAGGTGGGAACAGGCGCCATAGAGAACAATTAATTTTTTAAGTTTGAGCTTCAAGCTACAAAACCCTCAAGTGTGAATGCAACCTTAAAGCTGATTGGCTACTATGCACAGCTGCACCAGATTCTGAGTGCACCAGTTTTAGTAAATCCCCCCAATTGCTTTGAATCCTTACTGCCTGGTTTAACCCCCTGAATCCCGCACTAGTGTGCTGCAGCCGCATGCATTGCCTGCATTGTATGGCCATCCTTATACTGGCCATGCATTATACAATTTTCTTGAGAATTTTACTTTAGATTTACCGAAAACCATATAATTTGAAGTCAAACCTAAACAACACTTTCAATTGTATCCAATTACGCAGGCTCTTGCACTACATAGCTCAAGGTAAATCTAAAGGAAATTGGGCAGAAAATTGTATAGTGTATGGCTATCCTTAGGCTAGAGCTACACAGGTGATTATTAGTGGCTCAGGCGTACTACTGAAATGTCTATGGCTGGCTATACATTATACAATTTTCCTTTAGATTTATCAAATCCATGAAATATGAGGTCAAACCTAAACACTTTCAATTTGTATGCAATCAGGCAGGCCCTTGCACTATGTAATTGAAGGCAGGGCTTTTTTTCTCAGACAATAAGTGTAGGAACTTTCCCTTTCCAAGTTACCCCTTGTTTCCACCCCCTAGCCACCTCCAAGCAATGTTTCTGCCCTTTTAGACAATACAGAACCAAGTATCGTTTTGTGCTGCTAAGTAATTTGTATGGAAAAGCAGAAAACATAGATTTCCTACAGCCAGCAACAATAGACCCCCTCAAGCAACAATAGATCCCCCAGCAACAATGGATCTTCCCTCAGCCAGCATTAATGGACCCTCTAGCAATCAGCAATAACAGACCCCTCTCTCAATAGTAGATCCATTCTATCAACAATTGACCCCCAGCAACAATAGATCGCATACCAGCATCAATAGACATCCCCAGCACAATAGACCCCCCCTCACAACAATAGATCCCTAACAATAGATCCCCCAGCAACAATGGATCTCCTGTCAGCCAGCATCAATGGACCCTCTAGCAATCAGCAATAATAGACGCCTCTCTCCATAGTAGATCCACCCCATTAACAATTGACCCCCAGCAACAATAGATCCAATACCAGCATCAATAGACCTCCCCAGCACAATAGATCCCCCCACACACACAACAATAGATCCCCAGCAGCCAGCATCAACAGACCCCCTTCAAACAACAATAGATCCACCAGCAACAATGGATCTCCTGTCAGCCAGCATCAATGGACCCTCTAGAAATCAGCACTAAAATACCCCTCTCTCAATAGTAGATCCACCCCATCAACACTTGACCCACAGCAACAATAGATCCCATATCAGCATCAATAGACCTCCTCAGCACAATAAACCCCCCACACAACAATAGATCCCCAGCAGCCAGCATCAATAGACCCTCCAGCACACCCCAGCATCCTTTGACATTACATACATTTAATGCTGGAGGTGCCGGAACTGCGTTCCCCCACGTTCCTGATGAAAAAAAAGTTCTGATTAAGGTAAATCCAGGGGCGTATTTACCATGAGGCAAGCAAGGCATTTGCCTAGGGCGGCATTTTTCAGGGGAGCGATGCCACCCCCGGTAAATGTGACACATGTGGCAGCCGGTGACTGAGGATGGGGAGTATGTGAGGCACAGCAGTGTGGGCTGAAGGCTGCAGGCTGCTGGAGGGTGTTGATGGCTGCTGGCTAGCGCCATGATGGCTGTGGTCATCTGAAGCCCGCAGGTATTTATTTCCAGGAATCGGTGCTGCTGGCTATTCCAGCATGCACCACTCGCTCTCGCGCCCGCGCAGTACAGACACTGCTTGGCGCGATGTACACACTCTGCAATTCCAGCATAGAGCACAATGTAGGACGCAGCAGGATACAGCATCCACGTCTTCCTGTAATCTGGACTCTGGTAAAATGGCGCGAAACACCTCCCATTCGCATCATTTCCAGTTTCCAAGTCCCGCGATTACAGGAAACCAAAGGACTCCTGGGATACAGGAAACGACATCCCAGGAGACCTTGCAAATCGCCTTACGACGTCATTGCCTAGGCAGCCAGAACCGGAAATGCGGGCTTGCAGTGGATTTAAAGGTATGTATATTAAAAAAAAATATCCAACTTGTTCTTTACTTCACAGGGACAACATAATCAGGTAAACTATGAAAAATTGGTGGAACTTCAATTTAAGCTTTTTCCCCTGGTGATCTGTCCAGTAACACACCTCCTGTATTAGAGCGCCCCCACTCTGGATGAGGAACACAGGTGGCACTGTTGGGCAGCAGCATTGTCAGTCTAGGGGTAGCAGATTTAGATACACTAACAAATTAAAAACCATATTCCAGCTCACACTTTATAAGCGGTTACAGCAAACAGTTTTGTTCCTTTTAGGATAAAGGTTTTACTTAAATAAAAGCTAATCGTTGTAAGCACCACTTTCAGTGGTAAATGGTTTGTCTAATTTCTTTAGCTGCTACATCTGCAAGACAGCTTGTTCTGTTGAAAAGCAACACACTTGCCAGATTACCAGGTAAAAATAAAAGGAAGAAAGCCTAAAAAAGGACACTAATGCAGCTATCACATCTAAGAATTGTTAAGCTGCAATATATTAAATATTTGCTTTTCGGTATAACTGCTTTAAGTTTCCTATAGACATGCACAATAATTAACTTGTATACAGCTACAGATATTTTTTGGAGGATATCTCAGGATTTAAAGAAAAGTTTGTCTACATTAAAATAGTATCTCCTTGTATGTGGGCATTGTCAAAATAAAAAGTATTGATGTTACAGAAAACAACCTTGGTTCCTCGGGGGAGGCCTTAAGATCCAATATTAAGGCTTGGCAAGGGATGGGCCCAAGCTCTTAACCACAGTCAAGGTTTGCTTGATACAATGCCCTGGGTGAGTCGTGACTCACGTAGCGGTATATAAGTCATGCATGTAGTCATATCTTGGTGCCTGATATTTCTGTCTGATAACTGTTTAGTACTTTAGAACTTTTGTTTTACCTGATATTGTTATCTATTTACTGTTTTAGTACTTTAGACTTTTTTTTTTCTTTCAATCTTTTTATTGTTTCAAAGAGTAGTCACAGTATACATACATAAAATAGGCTAAGACCTCGGCCAAGCATAATAGAAACAAGTCTCAATAAGCAACATAAAGTAGAGAAAGAACAATAACATTATAACAATAAAAGTTCTGTAGCCTTCATCTAGAAAAGGGTAAATATTCTATACCATCAAGGTGTATATCAATAGGTTCTCATATATCTATACAAACAGACTTAAGAGGCTAATGCAAAGCAGAACCATCTGCTCCCTCATAGCACAAAGTATGGAAGCACATCTATGAGACCTTAACATAGAAATCAGGATAAACGAGAAAAAGGTACTATAAAAAGGAAGAGTAGAAAAAGGGAGAAAATGAAGAGAAAGAAGGGAGAAAGGGAGGACCTGGAGCTGTGGTAAAGAGGCTTATAAGCCTCTCAGAATAAGGGGGAGGCACAGAGCATCATATTACTCTCCAAAGGTTATTGTGGACATAGTCAGCCCAGGGGCCCCAGATTCGCTCAAAGCACCTGGAGGTATCATTGAGCTCGCTAGGACACCTTTCCCCTAAATACAGAGACTGAGACAGAGGACCTTTTCCATGAGTGGACTATGGTGAGTTTATCAGCTAGTAACATGAATAAAATGAATCTTTGTGTCGAGTGGGGCTGTCCCTCCAATATTGTGTTCAATAGGCCACTCAGAGCTATTGGGTCACCAGGGCTCCCAAGACCTTCCTGATTAGAGCAAAGACTTTATTTTCAAAAGCCCCATAGTTTTGGACATTCCCACCAAACATGGTGCCAGTGGAGTGACAGCTGTGAAAGCACAGTGGCAAGGTGCTCCGAAAAGTCCTCGAGAGTCGGGAGGGGACCATATACCATCTGGTCATGACCTTCACATCTGCCTCTACCAACGAAGTGTTCAAAACTTCCTCAAAGGCATGGTGAAAGCAGTTGTGCCAGTGTTCGAAGTCCTTGAATCTAAGTCCGAGTCCCGGGCCTGCATGTAAGGCATTTTGTTAATGGTGTCCAGCAAGAGCCTATAAATGAGTTACCGCCTCTCTGACCTGTATCCTGTGAGCACCAATGTTCATAAGGAGATATCTTAGGGTTCCTGAGGACCTCTGGTCTCAATGGCTTCAGGAAATGGGAAAGTTGATGGAACCAAAAGGTCTCTGAAGCGGGCATTTTTGGATTGGCAATGTAGTAAGGTGAAGGGACCCCTGGGGGTCAAGAAGTGACCTATCCTATAGAGGCCCTTATTAAGCCACCGGTGAAATGCCTCTGGATCTAGACCTGGAGGGAAAGATTGTCAAAGATATGAGATAATAGAAGAAAAGGTGATATGAGGCTGCGGTTGTTCCGCACCCTGACCCATTCAGCCAGGGAGTGTGATAATGTCGGTGCTAGAACTGGCAATCTGTGTTTCGAGTGTTGCCATTTAACTGCCGTTCTCTCCATATTTATCCATTCTTCTTTTTCAGTGCGGGAATATGGTACTTTTTTTTAATCAAAGTTTTTTTTTTTTTGTGACAAGTTCCTGAAAGGCTTCATATCTAAAACAACAGTACATAAAACAGAGCAGCAAGCAATATTTCCAAACATACATCTGATTTATGTTATATCAATGTCTGTTTTTGTGCAGGCGTGGGAACTTTTCAATACATTGTGAATGTTATGTGTGCAGATTTGACATGTAATGCATATAATGTAGCTATTTATATACTAGAGCAGTGGTCTCCAAACTGTGGCCCGAGGGCCAAATGTGGTCCTTTGCTAGCCTTTATATGGCCCTTGGGGCACTATTCCTCCCACTGATATGAGGTACTACTCCGTCCACTGATATCAAAAGTGGGGCATAATTCCTGCCACTGACACTAATGATGGGACACTATTCTTCCCACTAATATCAATGATGGGGCACTATTCTTCCAACTAATATCATTAATGGGGGGCACTATTTCACCCACTAATATCAATGATGGGGCACGTTCCACCCACTAATATCAATGATGGGGCATGTTCCACCCACTGATATCAATATTAAAGCACTATTCCTCTCACTCCTACTAACAAAGGGACACTATTCCTCACACCGACACCAACTATAGGGCACTGTTTCTTCCATGATACCAATGTTGGAGTACTGTTCTTCCCACTGATACCAATGTTGGAGTACTGTTCTTCCCACTGATACCAATGATGGGGTACTGTTCCTTCCAGTAATACCAATGATGGGCTACTATATTTTCTCCTCCTGCTGACCACAGGCGCTATGTAACTGGCTACTAACCCTGAGGCAAGGTTAGTTCTCACTTATGCTGGATCCAGGACATTTTCGACCCCCATTGGTCACAATCCGGCCCTCCTAAAGTCTGAACGATAGTAAACTGGCCCGTTGTTTGAAAAGTTTGGAGACCCCTGTACTAGAGTATTGCATATACATGGAGTACACATATCTGCGACCTTCAGCTCTAGGACTGAGTGATAACAAGTGATGAAATCTGCATTGGGAAACCATTACCCTTTAAAGGAACACCTTACCATAAAGCATGCTTTCCTTCGCTGTGCACCGAGGAGTGGAACTATTTTATATATTGTGTTGTATTTTTTTGTATTTCATAATTATATTTTTTTAAATAATGTTTAGAGGGCTAGTTCACATGACTCAGAGCAGCCAATCATGTTTTATCAGATTAAAGTGGACATACAGTATTGTATACCTAAAGCTAGTAGTTGATTGGTTGGTGCAGGTAAAAAAAAATGTTTTTCTTTGTTTCTATTATAAAATTTTGCAAACAGGTAGTTTTCCTCCTTCACTGATGTGTGTTGAAGAGGCTTCACTGATAGGCAGCACTGATGGGCACTGATGAGGTGGCACGGATAGGCAGGACTGATGGGCACTGATGAGGTGGCATGGATAGGCAGGACTGATGGGCACTGATGAGGTGGCACGGATAGGCAGGACTGATGGGCACTGATGAGGTGGCACGGATAGGCAGGACTGATGGGCACTGATAGAAGGCACTGAAAGGCGGCATTCATGAGCTGGCACTGATGATGCTGCACTGATAGGCAGCACTGAAGGGTGGCACTGACTGACGGCACTGCTGGGCACTGATGGGTGGCACTGCAGGGCACAGGTGGGTGGCACTGATGGGCACAGGTGGGCTGCACTTCTGGGCACTGATCATCAGTGCCCTGATGACCAGTGCCGATCTCTTCTCTGACAATTGCCGGTTATCGGCAGTACTTTCCTCACGCCTGAGGAAAGTGCAGCCGATAACCGGCAACTGTATTTACCCGGTGATCTGTGTCATTGGACACAGCTGATCACGTGGTAAAAGGCCGCTGTGATTGGCCATTTACCGCATCACATAGTCCATAGGACACAGCGATCACCAGCGGAGCCGAGTGCGCACCACTGGGGGCGCGCAGGGGGCATGTTCTGGGAAGACGTCCATGAACGTCCTCCCAGATCTAGACAACCGCGCTGTAATCAGCTAAGAGACCCTGTCACCAAATCATTTATTGAAATCAAAGTCTTCCCATAAAATTATATTAGCATTTATCGTATTTTAGTCACGGTGCTTACCTGTAAAAGCCTCCCTTATGTAGACATTCAAAAGGTCTGAGGCTGCAGCTTGGTGTTGCCATCTTGGATGTGATGTCATCATCCCCAGCAGGCTCACAGCTGTCACTCAGGTGACACACTATAGTATTCTCCTTGGATCCTCCCCCAGATGTTGTCAAAAAGGTTCTGTAGGCAGATGAAGAAAGTGGTGTAGGAGCTGGGCAAGCACAGACAGTAGCTAGACACTCCAAGAAGAGAAGAGGGCTATGGTATGCAAAGAGGGAGGGGGCAGAGATTACATTTGTTGAAGTCATTAGGCCGGGTTCACACCAATGCATTTTTTAGTGCTTTTTCCAGAAACACACTACAGTCCATTTAACATGGTTTCCCGTGGGACACATTCACATCTCTGCTTTTTTGAGCCGCTACATCTTTGTGGAAAGGGTCAGCAACTTTTTTCAACACAAAAAACTGCGTTTTTGCTTCAATAGACTTCAATGGAGACTTTTCAGGAAAATCCATGTAGTGCGTTTTTGATGCATTTTTTAAGCTTTTTTCATTTTTAATCTGCCCAAAAATTTGGCCTCTAAAAACCCTGAGTTCACAGGTATCATGTATATCCAATGCATTTCTGGGGGATCACCTCCCCCTTTATCAGGGCTATTGTACAAACAAACATTAGAAACCATTACAAATTACTAATACATAATAATGGATGATTCAAATGAAAACTAAACAGAATTTTAATGAAAATTCAAATGAATAACTATACCATTAACATGTGCTGTCATTTTAATTTAATCATGATGTATTAGTCATTTTAAAGTTGTTCTAACCCCAGGACCCTGCATTATCTATATCTGGTCTCCCACAGTGCACAGAACATGGAAATGCAATTATTTTAGTAAATATAAACTACTAAATACCTTTTCTCATCAGCAGTTAGAGCAGTCTTGTGACTTCTATCAGTGTCCAGCAGAGCACATATTAAAGCTTGTAGGAGGAGTTTCCTGTCTGTTCTAGGTGGAGGAAGAACCCCTACCCCTGACCTCTGTCTGGACAGCACTGATTGGCCCTGTGCCGATTACATGCACTCTCTCAAGAACAAAAACACCTCTCTAGCAATACACACCAAACTGAGCATGTGCAGACTGACTGCACAAGATATGTCTTATCAGGAGATAAGAGGGGGGGCTGTGGAAAAAGGGGAGGATCAGAGAAGTCAGGATCAAACAGTATTTTTAAACAACACAGAGGATTAACCCCTTAGGTTCCACAGTGATTATAACAACCATGTTTTACTGCATATACAGCATATACTGATTTTACTGTTGTGGGATTAGTAACACTTTAATGGTTTCTAATGTTTGCTTGTACACTAACCCATATGAAGGGGGAGGCAATTCCCCTGAAATGCGTTAGCTATATGTATTAACTGTGAACTTCCAATTTCAATAAACTTCATAATTGCAACTGCAAGTGTGACAAACTTTTCTCTGGGTGCCATTCTATGCTTGCCTCATGTTCTTCAATCAAGAGTCTTATTCATCCTGCTGCAGTCACTAACATAAAATGTATAAAAACCCAATGGGAAGAGAATGGGAGCGCAAACCGCATTTCTTTGTGATCCAGGTGTGAAGCAGTCCTAAGACAATGATGAACAAAAGCAGCGCAAATAAAGTAATAAAAAAAAAATGTTTTATATATATATATATATATATATATATATATATATATAAAAACACTATATATATATATATATATATATATATATATTTTTTTTTTTTTTTCTGCTGCTGCTTTTATTCATCATTGTTACATGAGGTGATTATTGCATTATTCACTATCAGGGCAGCTGCATGCTAATGTTACACATTCTATGCATTCATTTATTGACTTAGGTGAGTGATTTACTATGCATTTTTTCAGGTGTTAGATGTGTTTTTTTTTCTGTTTTTATATATTTTCACATCTCATTTGCGCGGTGAATATACGGTTTATATATTGATTTTGAATCCTAAAACAATGCATATGTACAAATAAAATATCAGCTGCATGACTTGACTAAATTATCCAACATTCTGTGTTTAGAGCTCGAGGCCCCAAAATGAAGTAACCTGGCCCAGCTGGTAGTACATAAAATGTATGATCAGCACAAAACATGAACCAAAAGATGTTCTGTCGCTGATCACAGCTGGAATAGTGACAGCTACTGCTTCTTCTTAGCCAATTCCAGTACCAAGCAAACAATTTTCCCATGTCTCTCCATTCCTGAGTGATGTGGAGCATTGCACGGTACAACATAAATAACTGTCCATTGTAGAGTACAATGGGGCACGTGTTTTGGTTACAGCTAAGCTGTCAGCGGGCACTAACCTGGTACAGCCAATAGAGGGCGCTCTTGTTCAAGGATATTGTTCATTTCATTTGTGGCAGGCTTGCTTTGATTTCATACTGCACACATCTTATACTTTGCCTAGGCTTTACTTTAATCTTAAGGGGCCTTTTACAACCAGAAACTGCGTGTTTATGCATGTGCAGTGATGGGCATTTGACGCAGGTTTTTATGCGCACTTACATGCGTTTGCAAAGCGTTTGTCTGCTTGCATTGCCTTTGAGGTCACTTCCTTCTTGTTTCTTATTTGGGCATTTCTGTGCACTGTGCTGAATTGCAGTGCGTTTTCATGCATTTATGCTGCAAAGAAAATGCAGCGTGCTGTAGTATTTTTACACTGCACTGTAATGGTGTGAACTATGCCCATAGGATATCCTGGATCTTGGACTGTCTCTGTAGTGGGAATACATTCAAAAATGCCTCCATAATGCATCTGGTGTGAATGGGCCCCAAATCAACAGTTTTGACATGTATATTTGTCTTTAGTGTACTATGTATGTAACCATCATGCCAGGCATATAAGGGTTAGTTCACCTGTATAATAAAATTTGCAGTGCAATCAAGAGCACCAAGTAGTTCACAAATCAGAGCAATGTAGAGAAATTGAGGTTTCCTTAACCGCTTCCCAACCGCCCTATAACAGAACTCCTGCTACAGTGTGGCAGGGCTGTGCAAAATCACGTATATATACGCAATTTTGTATGTCTGGGTAGGGAATAACCATTGGCTGCTACACCTGTCGATCACCAGGTCCCGCTGGGGAAGAGTGACAGAGGAGAGGTCTGTATGTGAACAATAGAGATCTCTCCCGTCAGCTCCAGCACACTGCTTTGTATGGCTCTGCATAGCAGAGCCATACAAAACAGTGTGCTTACATGGTAAAGCACACACAGCACACAGTAAGGCCCCATGTACACTGGACACTTCTGAACGATGGAAGCTGACTGCTGGAAAACGTAGGTTAAAAAACATCTGTTTAGCCACGGTTGCATAACGCGTTTATGTGTGTTTTTGTCTAGAAGCGTTTTTTAAAGATAAGCACAGAATTTCCAAATGTTCAGAATGCACTGAAAAGTGGTAAATTATTAACTATTTCAGACTGTTTCAGAGAAATACAGAGAGTAGAAGCAGAGACAGCAGTAGGTGCGCGTTGGTCATTAACATTTCTTTTGTTTCCAAGGGTGGAAAAGGTGTCTGGTGGAGTGAGTCATTAAGGCCACCTGGCAGGGGGTCTTCATGAGGAATTTGAGGTGTGAATGAACATATCTTTTATTTCCAAGAGTGAGAGAGGTCTGAGGTGTGAATTGGTCATTACAATGTGTGACAAGCTTGGTAGGAACATCCTGTGTTCAGTGTTTTGTCCATCTGAGTATCTTGAAAACACTTTGCATGTATTTTTCATGATGAAAAAAGGCTCTGGACAGCATCGGGATCTGAAAGAGTTAAAAACATTTTTCAGACATAAACGCGATTTGCCATGTTTACAAGCGTTTTGCGTTTGAAACGCTGATAAAATCGACTGCTGAACGCTGCGTTCAAAAAAACGACTGTAAACTCAAATGCCTGTAGACAACTGTAAAAAGAGATGTGTACATGGACACATAGGAAAATATTAGGGTGAGTTCAGAGGCTGCTGAAAAAAACGCTGAACGGCTCCTAAACCTGAGTTTATCAGCTGCAGTGTACATAAGCCCTAAAAGACACAGTTAACCCTTTGATCGCCCCAGATGTTGACCCATTGCTGCCCAGTGCCAGTAGTACAGTGTCAGTGCTTTTTATTAGCACTAATCACTGTATTAGTGTCACTGGGGATGTCAGTGGTAGTTAGTCAGTTCCCCCCCAGTGTCAGAATGCCTGCCGCAGACCTGCTATAAGTTGCTGATCGCCACCATTACTAGTATAAAAAAAATTTAATTCCAGTATATATACCGCCATTTGTAAATGCTATAACATTCACGTAAACCAATTAATTTACACGTATTGGGATTTTTTTTAGCAAAGATGTCGCAGAATACATTTTGGCCTAAATTTATGACAAAATCTGATTTTTAAACATTTTTTTGGATATGTTTTAGAGCAAAAAGTCGGTCTTTTTTTGTTTATAGCATCAAAAATTAAAAACGCAAAGGTGATCAAATACTACCAAAAGAAAGCTCTGTTTGTGGGAAAAAATGATGTAAATTTCATTTGGGTGCATGACTGCAAATTGTCAAAGTAACACAGTACCGTATCGCAAGAAATGGTCTGCTCAGGAAGGGGGGTAAATCCTCTGGAGGGCAAGTGGATAAAATACTGTACAGCCAAAATACCTGTAGGCCAAGCATGGCTTCCACAAAGCCCGACTTTTGTCAATCTTGGCAATCAGCATTGTCCCACACCTAAGCTAGGACAGAGGGTACATTGAACAGGTAGCCATCATCACAGGAAGGAGTGTCGGGCAGGAGAGGAGGAGGGAGCAGCTGGCTCCCTAAGAGGTGCAGCCAACTGTCAATCAGACATCCAGGTGGATCCCAGCAATATTGTCGGGATTCTTCCAGAGCCTGGAGCAGCTCTGCTGCATCAGATGAAACTGAGTGGTAGCCTGCTGTTTAGCTGATAGCTGATTCTGGGTCACTGGAGAGCAAAAGTAAGTGTAGTGCTCGACCACCTTAGCACACAAGGGGGTTCCCCAACCATCCCTGTCTCAAAACCTTCCTCATCTTTGCACATGCATAGAAAATCACCTGTGTATGCATAGATGAGCTAACAGGTTCTGCCAGGATCCAAAGGCTGGGCAGAGCTTGTCGGTACATCTGCACATGCACTATAATGGCGGTGCCAAACGATGAGTGGAGTCACCTGAGAAGCAGACTTAAGTAGACATGTGCAGAACAAAAAATTAGTTTTGTTTAGTTTTGAGTCATTATTTACATAATTTTGTTTAGTTAAATTTGTTTTTGGAATTTGTTTATCTTCGTTAATTTGTTTTCAAATTTGATTAGAATTTTCCAAACTTGGTTGAGTTGAATTCAATTCGACTGAATCGAAAAGTTTTGAATTCAAATTTATTCTGTTCAAAATTTGAATTTCGGAAGATGGTTATATTCTTTCTATTTTATTTTATTCTATTTTTTCTATTTTATTCTTTTCTATTCTAATCTATTATATTCTTTGCTATTCTATTCTATTCCTTTATTTTACATTTTGTTTTAGTCTATTCTATTATTTTCTTCTCATTTCTGTTCAATTCTATTCTTTTCTATTCTATTCTTTTCTATTGTATTCCTTTATTTTCTATTCTGTTCTGTTTTGCTCTAATCTTTTCTATTCCATTCCTTTATTTTCTATTCTGTTTTCTTCTATGCTTGTTTTCAAATTCCATTTCCTTTTCAAATTCAATTTAAATTTTGGACACAATTTTGTTTCGTTGTTTCAGATTCGTTACTATTGTAATTCAGAAATTCGAATACATCTGAATCTCTGCATAACAAAAAATTGTCCAAATTTTGATTTGAAACGAAACAAACCTCACATGTCTAGACTAAAGTTCCATTTTAACACCCACATTATTATTATTATTATACAGGATTTATATAGCGCCAACAGTTTGCTCAGCGCTTTACAATATAACGGGAGACAATACAGCAACAATACAGTTCAATACAAGAGGGATAGGAGGGATCTGCTCCTTGGAGCTTACAATCTAAGAGCATCATCAATATGAATCCATGGGCAGAAGAGGTTTCTGTCCTGAGTACACAGCGACTCACTGTGTGTTCCCAGCACAGAGACTGAGCTATCGAAGACAACTCCTGGTCTCTAGTAATGATCAGGAGCTGACGAGAGTGGCCCCTGATTATGTGATCTCTGTGACAGCCAATCATCAGTCATGTGTTTGGACAGACCTTCCCTTTTCCCAGGCATAATTAGCCAGTTAAAGGGATGGTGGGACGGGGTGGGAAGGGGTTAAAGTGCATGTCTGGGCAAAATTAAAAAACAAAAAAACAGACAGTACAGCTTTGCAATACATGTACAATTTTTCATATCGTGTCTCTATAAAAACACTGGAAGCACTGAAAAATAAGTGGTGATCCTGCTGGAAATCTAGTGAGCTTCCTGCTTGAATTGACAACACAGCACTTCTGCTGCACTGAAATCCCCCCCCCCCCCCACACACACACTTATTTAATCGGAGGATTTCAGTGCAGTGGAAGTCGAGTTGTCAGCTCAGACAGGAAGTTAGGAGCTCACTGGATTTATGGGAGATCACCAGGTATTTTCTGTATTTTCAGCATTTTAGGGAGATATAACATGGAGAAATGTGCATGTATTGGAGGGATGTATTGAATATACATTTTTTATTTATTTTGCCCAGATATGCTCTACTTCATAGAGAAGATACATCTGTATTGGTTGCTAAGAGCTTGTTTGCGTTGCCGTACTTAACAGATACACCGGCTGGAGACCGTGCTGGCCATATTACCGTCATTATACTAAAGACTGACAGCATAGCTCCGAGCACAACAGGGAAAGCGTCTAATGAATCCCTAATAAATAACATAAACTAGTAAATCAATATGGAATAGCATCTTCATTTACCTGCCAGTCGGAGGCACTGAGTCATCGGAAAAGGAAAACAACTTTATTTTTGTCCGGATCATTTGGTGAAAGCTGAATTCTAGGCAGACGTTAAAAACACCAATGAATGCAGTTACTGATTATTTTTTTTAATAATATCCTGTATCTGTGCAGAATGAAATATATGTATGTTAACTGCTTCCTTGCCACCCTATAGCAGAAATACTGCTACAGGGCGGCAGGGCTGTGCAAAATGAAAATATATGTGATTTGCATTTCCAGGTAGGGGGCACACGCCTGCCACCCTATCCACCCCGCCATTGGCAGCTACAGATGTTGATTACCAGGTCCCGGCTGGAGATTCCCCGCCGGCACCCGACGATCGCCGAGAAACAGTGACAGGGGACAACACAGGTCTCTCTTCTGCCAACAGTAACATTCTGCTGTGTATGTCTCTGTTCTCCATGTTATATCTGTCCAATCACACTCTGGGGGTGGAGAGGTGGCCTCTCTATGTTACTTAGTTGCAGCAGAGAAGGGTCAGGTCACCAGTCTGGCTGTGTTGTCTGGCAGGGTCCTGTCTGAAATCTCAGTACTAGGTGGAGAGAAACAGAAGTCCTTGTGCAGGCAAAACAGATCTCAAAATACAATAGTGGATTTGTCTGTTTTCTTAGAAGTCAACTTTTAGTCAACTTTCAACCACAACATCTGCGTTCCATATGAGTTTCTGCATGCACTTCTTTGATGCGTTTTTAAGGCTTTATGGTGCGTTTTTGATGCGTTCATCTCAATTGATGACATGCATTCTGGTGCAAATCTGATGCGTTTTGTAACATTCTAGATGCGTTCAGAAGAAATGCAATATGTTCTTCTTTTGTTGACTGCACTGGTGTGAACTAGGGCCATTGGAATACATGGAAAACACTGTCAATGCGTTTTTGACGCAGAATAAAACACACTGGACATGAGAGAGAATTCTTTACTTCACCTGGTCTATATAGGTCATTGACGCCTGTTTTCTACTTTGGTTTGCATTTCTGTCTATAAAAAGTTTATATTTGTATTTTGCATCAATGACTGAACCTCATTCATCATTTTTACCATGTGGATGTAATTGAAACTGCTTTCTTGTTATTTGAAGAATTGAAAAAAAAAACTGCACTGGTGTCAATCAGCCCCTAAAGTGGTTGTAAAGGCTCAAGGTTTTTTACCTTTGTGCATTTTATGCAGCAGCCCCCTCAGCCCCCCCCCCCCCCTTTATACTTACCTGAACCCCATCGTAATTCAGCAATGTGCACGAAAGCCTCAGCTCTCCGGGGACTCTCCCTCCTCATTGGCCATTGGCTCCCACTGCTGTCAATTACAGCCAGTGAACCAATGAGGAGAGAGAAGGGGGCTGGGCCGAGCCACGGTTTTGTGTGTGCATGAACAAGCAAAGCAGCGGCTCAGGAGGGAGCCTGATTGGGTGCCCTCATAGCAAGCTGCTTGCTCTGGGGGTACTCAGTAGGAAGGAGGGGCTAGGAGTGCCAGCGGGGTGCCTGTGAAGAGGAAGATCAGGGCTGCGCTGTGCAAAACCATTACATAGCGCAGGTAGGTATAATGTGTTTATTATTGTTTCATAAAATGCCTTTAATATCACTTTAAAGTACTTTGGTCATAATTATGATCTACTAAAATGATCCAAAATGCAGCTCCAAGGAGTGTCTCTGTCAGTATTTAACAGTATCTGTAAATATCCTTAGGCTAAGTTCATATGTTGGGCCATCATTTATGCACCTCTGAAAGGTGATCTGAAGTGGATCACTTTTCAAAAGTGTTTTGATAGATGGTGAAAAAAGAGATCTGTGGCCTCCCCACTGCCTGTTTTACCCTGTAAATGCCAAACCACAGCTCTGCAACTGCGTGCATTACACACAGTTGCAGGGTGGTTGCAGCACACTAAGGGAAATGATCCACACTACTGCTGCTGCTCTACAATCTTGATTTATTATAGAGACCACAGTACATGCATCACAGATACAGAAGGTTGACGTGTTTTGGCTTACATAGCAGGGTCATAACTGTGTAAGCTGAAACGCGTCGACCCACTGTATCTGTGATGCATGTACTGTGGTCTTTCTAATCAAGATTTTAGAGCAGCAGTGGTAGTGTGGACCGGTTTCCTTACTGAATTGCCTGCAGCAGAGCAACTGTGGATCGGGCACCGATCATACAACAATCAGGTGGACGGGTAGTAGCACCTTTTCCTCTCTTGTTTCTTATCTTGGTTGCGGCACAGTCCTATTCACCTGAATTTAACCCCGAACATGACCAGGGGTAAAATATTCACCATTGCTGTGAAGCAAAGCATTGCATACACCATCGTCTGTCTGCCTTTGTTACATAGTTATTCTGGCTGAAATAAGACAAAAGTCCGTCCAGTTCAACCATTAAAAAAATTATAATCCTACACCCACAGTTGATCCAGAGGAAGGCAAAAGGGGAGATAAAAATGGTCCACTGCCTGTTTTTGTCATCCCTCCTCATCCAACCTCAAGTGTAAACGAACCTTTAATCTGAATTTATGGGCTGACCTTATCACATACGGTTGTCCCAGGTCCATAAAGCTGACACCACTAGGTGACTCATTTTTTGAGAACCCAGGGATCCTAATACTGGCAAGAAAAGCTAGGAAGCTTTGTGGCTGAAAATTGCCCAGTCGAGTTCCATGGTCATGAATGTCCCCCGTCGTGCTCTGTATAAACTGAACGAGTGAAAAGGCACCTTTTAAGGCTGTCCAAGTCCTGAACTTCATGGAACTGGACGTCCTATTAAAGTGTTTTGACGTTCACCTCCTTCTACTGTGTCCTGTATTGATGGAGGGGCTGGCAGATGGAACCAACATACATGGAAGGGTACCAGACATCCAATAATGCGGTGTCTACTTTATTTTTTTTTTTTTTCAGGCTAAGAACATTTCAGCAAGTACAGAAAATTACTGTTGACTTTGCTAGAATTACAGTGTTCTTGTCACTTCCCGTGAGCTTTTAAGACAACTAAAACGACCTTATCTTTCTTGTGTAAACTACTAGTCCCATTGACCCACCATGAAATGGAGATAGACAAAGGCAGACATGTTTGAAGTCCAGCCTGTGTAACAATAAGGGGCTCCCTCCACATGTACAATACAGAACTGAGTGTAGGCACAACGTAACAGGAATTGTGTTTTTTGTTGTACCATGTGAAAATAGAGGGAAATAAGGTTGGAAAAAAAAAGGAAACTAAGGCAACCATCATACCAAAGAACTGGTCAGCTGCAATATATTATATTTTTTTGTGTTTAGATTTAGATACTTTCATGTGTTCTCTTTAATGATTTCAAAACAATGGTTACTCCATCATATTTCCATAGATAATAAGTACCTTTTGTGTCTCTTCATTTCCAAACCTCCAGCATCTCCAAGTACCTCCCACTTTGGCCATGTGGAGCTGACAGTCATAGTCACCATTCCAATCTGTGTCCTGTCATTAGCCATAATCCTCACGGTCTACACCTGTCAGAGGCGGTACGGCACCTACAGAAAGACAAGGCGCCAATGTATTGAGGAGCCCCTCACTGACTGTAACTTGGATACTGATGGGAAATGCTTGAAGGATCTCATCTATGATATGACTACATCAGGATCTGGTTCTGGTAAGTGTAATCCTGTGACTTAAATTAAACATTTTATTATTGTGTTACCAATAATTTTGTTATAAAAAAATCCTAGCAAAAAATAAATTACTGTTGGGATTTTGAGACTTGTTACATTGTATAACAAGGAGGTGTATTTATTTATTTTATGCCTGAAAGGCAAGCTTTCCGTGTGTCCTCCCAACAACAAGTCATATAACGTACCATATGGGCCCTTAATGAACCTTAACATCTGAAAACATAGGCCTGTATTTCTTACAGGCAATGTAGCACAGCAAAAGGCAAAGATTCATATATTTGCATTGTACTGTAGTGTGCGCTGTAATGCTGCTCTGTTTCTTAAAATTTATTTATTCTGGGTTGGCGTTCAGAAGATTACCAACACGATACAAAGCAAGCTGTAGACGTAGGAAGAGATAGCCGCATACCTCTCCTGGCCCAAGTTGTTAACAGGTAAAAGCAGCCTCAGATCAGTCATGCCACCAACATGTTTCACCCTGCCACCATCCTCCTTGATTAAGCCCCAGGGGTGAGACGAAACATGTTGGGGGCATGACTTGGATGAATCTAGCTGAGGCTGCCTTTACCTGCTAACCACTCAGGCTACAGTGTGCTTGGTAATCTTCTGAATGCCAACCCAAGATAAGTACATTTTAACTGCTTCCAAACCGAACTATAGCGGAAATACTACTACAGGACAGCACGGGTGCGCAAAATCACATATATATATATATATATATATATATATATATATATATACGTGATTTTGCATTTCCTAACCACGCCACCGACAGGCAGGAGAACTGTTTTGTTTACTAACAGTTCTCCTCCCTGTCAGCTCGGGCACATTGCTTTGGATGGCTGTGCTGTGCACAGCCATCCAAAGCAGTGTGCTTACAGTGAAGCACACAGACACTGCCCCCTAGTAAAACACTCCCTGCATATGTGATTTTACATATCCGGGTAGGGGGTGCGCGCACTCCCTACCCGTGCCGCCATTCGCAGGCGCAGCTGTCAATCACCGGTTCCCGCCCAGTGATTACTCACCGGCACCCGGTGATTGCAGAGGTTCTCCGATGGGGAGGAGAACTGTATGTAAACAATACAGTTCTCCTCCTTTTTGGCTTGTGCACACTGCTTTGGATGGCTGTGCATAGCACAGCCATGAAAAGCAGTGTGATTACAGTGAAGCACATGGACACAGGACATAGTGAAACAGCACACAGTTAACCCTGTGATCGCCCCTCATGTTAACCCCTTCCTGCCCAGTGCCATAAGTACAGTGTCAGTGCTTTTTTTTAGCACTGATCACTGTATTGGTGTCACTGGGGATGTCAGTGACACCAAGTCAGTTCCCCCCCAGTGTCAGAATGTCCGCCGCAGTCCTGCTATAAGTCGCTGATCGCCACCATTACTAGTAAAAAAAAAAAAAATATCCCAGTATATATACCGCCATTTGTAAACGCTATAACTTTCATGCAAACCAATTAATTTACACGTATTGGGGGGGGGGGGGGGGTTTAGCAAAGACATGTAGCAGAATACATTTTGGCCTAAATTTATGATGAAATTTTATTTTTTAAATTTTTTTTACTGGGCATGTTTAATAGCAAAAAGTCAAAAATATAGTTTTTTTCTCAAAATTTTTGGTCTTTTTTTTATAGCGCAAAAAATAAAAAAACGCACAGGTGATCAAATACCACCGAAAGAAAGCTCAATTTGTGGGGAAAAAAGAACGTAAATTTCATTTGGATGCAGCATTGCAATTGTCAGTGAAAGTAACGCAGCGCCGTAACACAAAAAATGGCCTGGTCAGGAAGGGGGGTAAATCCTCAGGAGGGCAAGTGGTTAAGAAACCTTTCCCCAGCCAGTACCCTCACTGGACAGTGGCATCCAATTCATCAGACCTTATTAGCCTGAGCGGGGGCCACTAAGCATTTATTATGGGTCACGTTACAAAGCACATATACCATGATTTTTGGCGAACGTACATTAACATGCTCAAACAGTTGAGCTTTATTGGGCTGTAGAAATGTG
Source organism: Staurois parvus (assembly GCF_062004578.1). Taxonomy (NCBI): domain Eukaryota; kingdom Metazoa; phylum Chordata; class Amphibia; order Anura; family Ranidae; genus Staurois; species Staurois parvus. The sequence continues at coordinate 5,015,506 of NW_028317827.1, read as the reverse complement.
AATTATTCTCCAAAATGTCTAATTTCAGAGGTATTTCTAGTTGTGGTGTGGGGTTCTTCCTCTTAGTGCCTCAACGTGGTTGTAACATTTCTGAACCACAAAATACCACTGTACCGTTTCTATGTTTTAGTCCATGCACCTCCTTTGTATGACCATTTCCTGTTTCTTTTGTAGGGTTGCCTCTGCTTGTCCAGAGGACCATTGCAAGGACAGTTATCATCCAAGAGTTAGTTGGCAAAGGCCGTTTTGGGGAAGTTTGGAGAGGAAAGTGGTGTGGAGAGGACGTCGCTGTGAAAATCTTCTCCTCTCGAGATGAAAGATCCTGGTTTCGGGAAGCAGAGGTCTACCAGACGGTTATGTTAAGACATGAAAATGTTCTTGGCTTTATAGCAGCTGACAATAAAGGTAACATATATATACGGTATATGACATGGTATGTTACAAACTTCCTGGATAATCAAAAGCATATAATTTACTTTATTGCCATATATGTTTGAATTATAGATTTTGTTTCTAACTAAACTTCTACTTTAAGTGAAATAGGAACAATGGATTTTACCTCCTGAAGGTCTGATATGAATAGTACTACATACTTTGTAAAGTGTATATCAAATAAATGCATATGAGCAATCAAGGGATTGGTGCGGAAACCAATGATTGAATTTATGCTAAGGTATCATAAAAACAAAGCATAGTGCGTATAGTGACAATGGTGCCAAAGTCAATATATCAGTGGATTTTTCAAGGTGACATGGGAAATCCGTGACATCTGTGGTATGGAATGTGACTGTTGATTGCACTAACCAGATAGTGCAAAGGGTAGCACATTGGAGTAAACAGACCTACTCCTGGTCATTGGATAAGGGACACTGTTAGAAGGGTGGTCATCAATTCGGCAACCTCCAGATGCTCTGTGTCGTCTCCAGGTGTACCGTAGGCAGCCACCAGAGGGATATTCCAGGATCACTCATGTCAGGAATCACCTTCTGTCATCAACCACCAAGGGGATGTAGTGCACTCTCGAGTGTCAGGAATCACCTTGGGGGCTCGCAGAGTAAACAAGCCCAAGAGAGAGGTATCCAATAGTGTAGTATATTTTATTCAAAAGGTGTAGTAAAACAAGTAATACACTTACATAGTAAAATTCCAAAAGGGATCCAAAATGGCCGCCGGTCAGACGTGTGAACCATGTGGACTAGGTCTTTACGTGGGGTGGCACCTCCCTAACGCGTTTCGTGTCTAATGCACATTATCAAGTCCCTTTGTTTTATATTTGGTTTAGCGCTGCATATTTTATGTTTTAGCTATTTATCAGGAGGCTTTTTGAGGCTTTGCCTTTTATGCCAGCGGCTTCTATCACTTTTACTACCACATCCAGCGCTCGTCTTACCCTTCTTTTATATACTTTGTAAAGTGTTGCGCAATATATCAGTGCTATAAAAAATTGGAAATGATGGAATTTAGTTCTTATTTTACCATCGCTATTTTTATATGTAATTAGTATGTTGTATATGAGATTGTTCTGTATTTTCTACAGATAATGGCACATGGACTCAGCTGTGGCTGATATCGGAGTACCATGAACAAGGCTCCTTGTATGATTATCTTAACCGGACAACAGTAACCATTGGTGGAGTAATGAAAATGGCGTTATCCATTGTCAGTGGGCTGGCTCACCTTCACATGGAAATAGTTGGTACTAGAGGTATGTTCTCTTGTTTTGTGTTGGAAGTTAATATGTCTTAACTAATAACCAACAGAAGCTGGGATTGTGCAAAAAGATAACTGAGGAACAAATAGTACAGTTCATGGTACATTGATACATGGCAAGCAATCTGTAATTAAATCAAGTCAGTGTATAGAATTAGGTCATATATTTAATCACTATGTTCAGTGATTACAAAATGTATTTATTTTTTTTAAGGTAAATGTGAAATATTGCATATAAATATTTCATACTTACCATGTGCAGTCAGCTGTTTTTTTGTTGTTTGGTAAAAATTTTTAATTGTAACAACAAAAACTCACTGAATATGGAGAAAAAAGCATATGCATTCTCACACATTCATTTTATAAATAGGTAAGTGTCAAGTGGCCCTAGAGTGAGCAATGTTACAATAGCATATTTAAAGAAACACACTATTATTTCCTGAGCTACGGAATTTCTTATCCCTTAGCAGACATGGGTATGTGCTTACAGCATGTCCCTCAGACTAAAACGGAGAGTCAGTCGTATTCCTGCATTCTAGCCATTAGATCTAAGTCTTTTCAAATTTCCCAGGGCATGCACAACTTATATAGATCAACTTGTATTTTGATAGAACCTCATTATTACGTTTTAGAAAAACAGGTATATGAATACAGTTATAGTGCAGGTTTTAGGAATGTATTCATCCATAATGTTCAGGAGAAATGTTTCCAGTGTATATGATACCAGAAGGCCAGTTTTGGCCTAGGAAGGAAAATAATCTGGACCAGCAGAACTAGATATGAGGATTTGGCCAAACAATTTTGAAAAAATTGAGCAGGGCCAGTAGCAAAACTTACATCTTGCCTGAGCTCTTTTTTGCCAGCCATTCTGGCGTATAGTAGAGATTGCTCCATCTAATTCAAATCTAGGTGATCCAAAGCAGGAAGATACTTTTTACATTTAGGATATGTCATGCAACAAGGACATTGTTCTATGGTTTGCAAAGGTTTTATAATTAGTAAACATATACTGTATGCATAGAGCTATCACTTTGTGATCTGATATCCTCATAGTGATGCAAAATAAAAAAAAATAAAGATAAAGAGTTCCAAAAGTCCACTGTGCAACAATTTCAAATATTAAAAGTCCAGAAACATATAAGTGAAGTATCTGTGAATCATAGATTCCTCCAGCACTGCATTGCAGCCTGAGGTTAATCCTTCACCGCCACCGTAAAAAATGAAATTCTTATCATATAGCAAGACCTGTTATTATATGGAGGTCAATCGTGCCTATCCCACGCTCATGGGTATCCAAGTGGCCGGCAATGGATTATCCACAGCTAGGAATATCTACTCAAATGCTCCTCTGTATTTAGTATGCCATATGTTCCAAAAGAAATTAAACCACTGTAGTGCTACCCCCGCAAGAGCTGCTAGTAATCTTGTGTCCTATGCTCTTCTTAGCCCTAGGCGAGGCCTCATCCTGGCTCTCCGCATGAGAGGAAGATTATAGAATAATATAACAGACTAAGTCACTTGAGGGCTCTCAAACGAAGGGGCTAGTCTTAGGCTTTAAATTTTAGTTCACCCAATCCCCTTGGAGGGGGGAGTAGCGGGGGAACTTATTCTCGATACTCTTTGTGATATGATCCAATATACTCATTAGGTGCCTGATCTCTCTAATGTTATTTCTTGCATGTTTCCAAATTTCTGTTTCTGATCCCACTGAGTATACTACTGCCCTCAACACTGAGGATTGTTCGGGTTGAGCTGGACTATGGGTGTTAATGTAGTTGTCTAGGGGTTTTTTTGAGCTGGGGAATGCCCCAAGGCTATGTTTTGTAACTTTTATTTCATAAAACAATAAAAAAAAGCTCAATAACGGCAACCACGTTCTGTCCTCAATAAAATGCCTCAGTTAAGTCTTTATGGTGAACATCTGGCTGCTATGTTGGGGCCCTTTTAACTCGCTGGCGTGCAGGATAATGAAGAAGTTACAGAAAGTGGCGCTGAACAGCAGTCTAGTGTAAACTTGAGACTTGGGCTCAGTGAAGGTGTAGACTCTATGAGGCAGCAATGCAGAGAGTGATATTAGTTCAAAGAGCAGTTTGGAGTATATGGATATGAGATGCTAAGGAGCAATAGGAAGCAGGTGAAAGGCAGGACAAAGTTAGTGTTCTGGAATATTAGTGGCCCTCAATTTTAGAGTTGACTTAGATGGGTGCTGCTCAGTGGTGGAATGCAGCAGCCAGTGGAATAGGTCTCTTGAGGCAAAGGGGTTAATGGGAAGAATGGCTGTTTAACCAGACTGGATTAATGAAAGGATTAACAGGCAGTTGTAAATTTAATGCCACCGTACACACCCTCTCATCAGATCTTCCTCTAGACAGCCCTCCAATGTCATCGAGTGTTCTGTACCATAGGGGGCCCCTTTATACAGCGATAGAGCAGACAGTAGCAGATGCGAAGGTGACTTGGACAGCGGCTCTTGATGCAAGTGTCCCCACTCCCAGTTTCGGCATCAAGAACAGAAACCCACTTTCTCTCTCTGGTACTGCACAGCTTGACACAGCATGGCTTGGCACAGTATAACATGACACAGCACAGCTCTCTCTCTCCCATTTGGCAAACTTCTCCAACTGGCCGGCTCCTTCTTGGGCTTTTACTTTTATATGGTCCCACCTGCTCTAGTCTAATTGGCATCGCCATCTTGTGGACAAATAAGGTTCTGCAATTTAGTATCATGGCCCAATGTTACACCACATATAGCATAATATTGCAAGATGACCCACATTTATTAATAAATGTACTTGCAAAGGGGCAGTCAGTTAAAAGCATACAGTGTCCAGAGCGCATGCATGATTCTTGATGATCTCAAACCACGTGCCCCACCCTACATGTTTCATTATAAATAACATCATCAGGGGAATCAGAAAGCACCTGAAGTCATCAGGCATCATGCATGTACGCTGGACAGCAGGACAATTAGGAGCATTCTCCCCTCTGACCACCGATGTAAGGGGCATTTTTCCTATTGATCACGAATGTAGGAAACATTTTACTTATCGACCACCATGTAATGTATCGTGAGCTGTTGATATGTTAATTTTTGGAAGCAGTTCTCTGACACCTGAATGTTATTTCAAGGATTCCTCCATCTTAAACAATTGAGAAAGGATGGCGGAAACATTAGTTTTTAAACCTGTCAGTAACAATTTACTGCCCTTTTTGAAGCTTAGTGTTATGTACCCCCAAAGCATGTCTAAACAAATGGTGTGGATTCCAAGTTACAAATGTGCTCTCGTGGGTCAACCAGTCAGCTACATAGATTATCCTCAGACTAAATTATGCAGAAAATTATTAAGAGGAGGGGAGGCAGATGAGAAAATAAAATTTTATGTATTTAATAAAGTGACCCTGAGTTTCACTTTACCACGTATTGCTTTCTAATGGTTTGATGTATGTCTTTTAATCAATTTGTAAACTCTAGTAACATATTTCTTAGCCTGAAGAAATTATTACCAGATCTTTCAAATGCTTGTCACACCTGTTGATGAGTGTGAGTAGACACATTTATTTATTTTTAAATAAAAATGGGAGTATACTTTCCTGCTTTGTGCAAAACTATTGCACAGAAAGTGTGCTTTACTCCTCTTCTGGCAGTTCCCTCCCTCCTTCACGTCCCGAGGAGGTGCCAAGCTGAGATGTGTGCATCCACAGACACACACAGCACTGGTAAGCCGTGTCCCTGCTCCTTCTCACAAGAGTTTGACTGATTGCAGCAGGAGCCTGTGGCTTTCTCCTGTGAAAGCAGGAAATGAGGGGAGTGGTGCTGGAGCCAGAGACAGCACTGGTGTGTTTAGTGTTTAGGGACAAGGGGGATGGGGGTAGGACAGGTAGTGGGGCATTTTTTTGCCTTAATGCAGTGTTTCTCAATTCCAGTCCTCATGGACCCCCAACAGGTCATGTTTTCAGGATTTCCATTATTTTGCACAGGTGATTTGATCAGTTTCACTGCCTTAGTAATTACCACAGCTGTTTCATCTGAGGGAAATCCTGAAAACATGACCTGTTGGGGGTCCATGAGGACTGGAGTTGAGAAACACTGCACTAATGCATTAAGGTAAAAAATATTTAGCCCTTAGTACCACTTTAATTTAGCAATGTGACTTTTAGATAAAATCTGTGTCTTGTTCACACCATTTAAACAGTTTCTTCCTTTCATTTTAAAATCTGCAGGTAAAATTTAATTGATTGGATTTGAATTACTTAGCAGTCCAACTCTCAGTCACTGTAATATTTGATACCTATTGTGGTTGGTGGCCAGCAGTGTTGATGCTTCATAGTTTAAACAGTATGGTTTCATTTTTACTAATTGTTCCCTGTTGTTGGTTTAGGCAAACCAGCCATTGCACATCGGGATCTCAAGTCTAAGAATATTTTAGTAAAGAGGAATGATACGTGCGCCATTGCAGATCTGGGGCTGGCTGTAAAACACGACTCAATAACTAACACCATAGACATTCCACAAAATCCAAGAGTCGGGACAAAAAGGTAAAGAAGCATCTATTGTTAGATTGTATCCCTTGTAAGGCGTGGATGGTAATAGAGGATTTAGTTTTATCTTGTGTTACAATATCTGCCAGAGAGTGTTGGCCTTCTACTGACATCAGCATTCACAAATGTTGTGGTCATTTAAAGTATATCTAAAGCCAACAACTTTTTTTTTTAAGATTTTGGATGGAGTAAACAATGGTTAAATCCTAAGTCAATTTTTTTTGCACCTGTGTCCATTTTTTTTATCAACTTTCATTCCACTCAAAACTGTAAGTGAAATACCCTCTTAGATAGTTGACACAAGTGTCCTTAAATTTCCTTCTTTATTATTGTTCGGGTGACAACTCCAAATTTTTCATTTCCCCCCTATCATTTCCAGTGACAGTGGTCACCAGGATAAACTGAGAGATTGAGTCTCCCCAGTAGGTACCCAGGTAATAAAAATCTGACAGAGTTTCTAACCCTTCCCTACTCTAGGTAAACTAAAAAAAAAGTTATATTACTAGCTTCTCCTTCCGCAGTTGCAAGCAACCTGGTTGCTTGCATCTAATGGCTTAAGTACACTGCTCAAAAAAATTAAAGGAACACTTTTTAATCAGAGTATAGCATCAAGTCAATTAAACTCCTGGGGTATTAATCTGGTCAGTTAAGTAGCAGAGGGGGTTGTTAAGCAGTTTCAGCTGCTTTGAGTTAATGAAATTAACAACAGGTGCACTAGATGGGCAACAATGAGACGACCCCCAAAACAGGAATGGTTTTACAGGTAGAGGCCACTGACATTTATTTCCCTACTCATCTTTTTTGACTGTTTTTCACTAGTTTTGCATTTGGCTAGGGTCAATGTCACTACTGGTAGCATGAGGCACTACCTGGACCCTACAGATGTTGCACAGACAGTCCAACTCCTGCAGGATGGCACAGCAATACGTGCCATTGCCAGAAGGTTTGCTGTATCTCCCAGCACAGTCTTAAGAGCATGGAGGAGATTCCAGTAGATGGGCAGTTACTCTAGGAGAGCTGGGCAGGGCCATAGAAGGTTCTTAACTCATCAGCAGGAATGGTATCTGCTCCTTTGTGCAAGGAGTAACAGGATGAGCACTGCCAGAGCCCTACAAAATGACCTCCAGCAGGCGCCTGGTGTGAATGTCTCTGACCAATCAAAAACAGACTTCATGAGGGTGGCCTGAGGGCCCAACATCCTCTAGTGGCCCCTGTGCTCACTGCCTGGCACCATAGAGCTCGATTGGAATTTGCCATTGAACAACAGAATTGGCAGGTCCACCACTGGAGCCCTGTGCTTTTCACAGATTAGAACAGGTTCACCCTGAGCACATGTGACAGACGTGAAAGGGTCTGGAGAAGCTGTGAAGAACATTATGCTGCCAATACCATCGTTGAGCATGACCGTTGTGGTGGTGGGTCAGTGATGGCCTGGGGAGGCATATCCATGGAGGGATGCACAGACCTCTACAGGCTAGACAATGGCACCCTAACTGCCATTAGGTATTGGGATGAAATCATCAGACCCATTATTCCCCATTGAGATCTGATGTGTTTTCAAAGTGTTCCTTCAGTTTTTTTAAGCAGTGTATTTTCTGAGCCACTGACTTAGAATGAGTATGCACATCAGTGGTTTGGAATTTATTCTTTCATTACTTGCTGCATGCATGTCACAGGTAGGAGATTCAGAGTTCAAAACCTAGAGACATCTGTTTTTTGATCTGATTTTTTCTGACATCTGATTTTTTTTTAGAAGGAGGTCAACAATATCATCCTGTATATTTCTACAGGGTTCCTGACCACTTTGCTGTTTTTAAATTGATAAATACTCTGTGTTTGAATGACAGGGTCCAATACCAATTTTTACCTACAGAGGCAATGTCTGCAAATCTCAATAAATATCAGATGGTGGATCAAATACAGATGATACAGATGAAGAGTGTCAATGGGGGGCATCCATGTTACTGCCTGTTTTTGATTCAATGCCCTTATAAGATAACTTACAATAGAAAACCACTTTAATTTATAAGGGACACTGAATTTTTGGGCTACATTGAAAGCACTCATTTTCATAGAGCAATTCCCTTTATTGCTACAATAAAAGTAAATCAGCAAAAAAAAAGAACTCTAGATTTAGACTTTACTTGGCGTTCTCTAAATGCAAAGCCATATTTTCATTTGACAGAGTAGGCCTATGTCCATGAGCAGCAAAGGCAAATAGGAGGCTGTTTCCTGTATATTTATTGGTCATCATTATTTTCACATCATCAGCTGAAATACATCTAATGTAAGCTTTACAGGACGTCAATATTTTTAAGACAGTTTAGGACTCAAGTGTGTAGTATAGCCATAGCAGACCATGGAACTGCTATAGGGGCCAGAAGCACAGGGGGCCCAGAACTGTTTGGCTATGCAAATGATATTTGAATGTTGAAATGGCAATTGGTAAATGTGTATATATAATTTTGGAACCTCTATATAACAGCTATGGAACAATTTGTGTTGTATACCACTAGAGGAATTGCTTGTGAGATAGAGATTAGAGAGATAAGGGGCCTCTGAATCATTTTTCTATTGGGCCCTATAGCATAGTTACTGCCCTATTAGCAGAGTGGAGCGTTGCATGCCAAAGACTGTATACCCTACGTGGTTCATCAGTGGAAATTCATCCTTCTATTAAAGTTAATGCAAGTTATAAGCTGATCTCAAAATACCTAAAGACTAAAAAAAAAGTTCCACGCTCAGCTATTTATTTATAACTACTGCATTTAACATTTTTAGCAACACATCAGATAAGATAATCCTCCTACCTTCCTGCAGCTAAATTACAAACAAAACCAACATTGATGTTTTTCTCTTTTAAAAAATATGTGAAATGTTTGTTAGAATCATCTTCTGCCAAAACCACATCTACACCTGACTGTGTATGAACGGAGATGTCAGTATGTTTTGCAGTTGAGACCACGAGAGCATCTGAGCCACCCACAAAGATTCCACTGTCTGCGAGAAGCTAGGTCTTCAGACTATCATTATAAAGTAGGAGTATATTTACACAATAAGGGTATTTTTACCATACAAAATAAATAAATGGACCATAATGAACACATTTACAAATTTCTTGGCAGGAAATTAGTTCATGTACAGTTGTGTTCAAAATAATAGCAGTCAGACATCACTAACCTGATCAATCACTGTTTTTGGTAGAAATGTTATTTCTAAATGGCAAATAATTTACTAGCAGGTGTAGTAGAGTAATAGAAATTCAACAGACCCAACAGTCATGACATGCATGCTGCTGATTCTGTGTAATTGAATCACTAATTGAAAGGGGCATGTTCAAAATAATAGCAGTGTGGAGTTCTATTAGTGAGGTCATTCATTCTTTGAAAAACAGGTGGCAATTATTGCCCTTATTTAAGGAAGGAAGGCAGCAAATGTTGTACATGCTGGTTACAGTGCATTTCTCTCTGAAATTCTGAGGAAAATGGGTCGTTCCAGACATTGTTCAGAAGAACAGCGTACCTTGATTAAAAAGTTGATTGGAGAGGGGAAAACATATAAAGAAGTGCAGAAAATGATAGGCTGCTCAGCTAAAATGATCGCAAATGCTTTAAAATGGCAACCAAAACCTTAAAGACGTGGAAGAAAGCGAAAAACTACCATTCGAATGGATAGAAGAATAGCCAAAATGGCAAGGACTCAGCCAACAATCAGCTCCAGGAAGATCAAAGAAGGTGTAAAGTTACCTGTGAGTACTGTTACAATTAGAAGACGCCTATGTGAAGCCAAGCTATCTGCAAGAAGCCCCCGTAAAGTCCCACTGTTGAAAAAATGACATGTGCTGAAGAGGTTACAATTTGCCAAAGAGCACATTGACTGGCCTAAAGAGCAATGGCGCAACATTTTGTGGACTGATGAAAGTAAGATTGTTCTTTTTGGGTCTAGTGGCCGGAGACAGTTTGTCAGACGACCCCCAAACACTGAATTCAAGCCACAGTACACTGTGAAGACAGTGAAGCATGGTTGCGCAAGCATCATGATATGGGGATGTTTCTCATACTACGGTGTTGGGCCTATTTATCGCATATCAGGGATCATGGATAAGTTTGAATACATCAGAATACTTGAAGAGGTCATGCTGCCTTATGCTGAAGAGGAAATGCCCTTGAAATGGGTGTTCCAACAAGACAACGACCCCAAACACACCAGTAAACGTGCAACATCTTGGTTCCAGACCAACAAGATTGACGTTATGGAGTGGCCAGCTCAATCCCCGGATCTTAATCCAATAGAAAACTTGTGGGGTGACATCAAAAATGCAGTTTCTGAGGCAAAACCAAGAAATAGAGAAGAACTGTGGAATGTAGTCCAATCATCCTGGGCTAGAATACCTGTTCACAGGGGCCAGAAGTTGGGTGACTCCATGCAACACAGATGTACAGCAGTTCTCAGAAACAGTGCTTATACAACTAAATGTTCATTAAGTGATTCAAAGGAAAACAAAATCTTCAAACATTTTTCAGTTTATATAGTGAATGTTTGAGTTTGTAAAGAAGAATACAAACACTGCTATTTTTTTGAACAGTCTAATATTCACTTTTCTTAAATTTTTTAGAGGAACAACACAAATTTTATATATTTTTCTTCATATTTGGATTTGGAATAGAATGTGTAGTGTTCCCAATGCATTTGTGTGTATGGAAATAAAAGCTATTAGAGCAGCGGTTCTCAACCTGGGGGTCGCGACCCCTTTGGGGGTCGAACGACCATTTCCCAGGGGTCGCCTAAGACCATCGGAAAACACATATTTCCGATGGTCTTAGGAACCGAGACACCGCTGCTGTCTCCGGCGATGTGTGGGTGGGATGATATGCTGCCCCTGTCACCGCCTCCTCGCCGCTGATTGGCCACCGGAACTGTAGTTCAGGAGAGGCACACAGGCGGCCAATCACCGGCGAGAAGGTGGAGCTTGGAGAGGAGGAGCCGAGCGGCAGCGCGCGGAGATCGAAGAAGATCGAGGGAGCTGCAGGAACGAGTGAAGAGAGAGGCCAGAGAAGGAAGACAGCTGACAGGTAAGTGCAAATTTTGCTGCTGCAGCCAGGTATGCAGGCTGTAGATGGGAGAGGGAGAGAGCGAGCCCAGGCTGGAGCAGGAGTCAGCAAGGTAAGTATCATTGGTGTCAGTGGAAGGGATAGTGCCCCATCATTTGTGTCACTAATACCAACGATGGGGCACTATTCCTCCCCCCACTGACACCAACGATGGGGCACTATTCCTCCCCTCACTGACACCAACGATGGGGCACTATTCCTCCCCCCACTGACACCAACGATGGGGCACTATTCCTCCCCCCACTGACACCAACGATGGGGCACTATTCCTCCCCTCACTGACACCAACGATGGGGCACTATTCCTCCCCCCACTGACACCAATGATGGGGCACTATTCCTCCCCCCACTGACACCAACGATGGGGCACTATTCCTCCCCTCACTGACACCAACGATGGGGCACTATTCCTCCCCTCACTGACACCAACGATGGGGCACTATTCCTCCCCCCACTGACACCAACGATGGGGCACTATTCCTCCCCCCACTGACACCAACGATGGGGCACTATTCCTCCCCCCACTGACACCAACGATGGGGCACTATTCCTCCCACTAACGCCAATGATGGGGCACTATTCCTCCCACTCATACCAATGATGGGGCACTATTCCTTCCGCTGACACCAATGATGGGGCACTATTCCTCCCACTGATACTAATGATGGGGCACTATTCCTCCCACTGACACGAATGATGGGGCACTATTCCTCCCACTGACACCAATGATGGGGCACTATTCCTCCCACTCATACCAATGATGGGGTACTATTCCTCCCACTCATACCAATGATGGGGCACTATTCCTCCCACTGATACCAATGATGGGGCACTATTCCCCCCACTGATACCAATGATGGGGCACTATTCCCCCCACTGACACCAATGATGGGACACTATTCCTCCCACTGACACCAATGATGGGACACTATTCCTTCCACTGACACCAATGATGGGGCACTATTCCTCCCACTCATACCAATGATGGGGCACTATTCCTTCCGCTGACACCAATGATGGGGCACTATTCCTCCCACTGATACTAATGATGGGGCACTATTCCTCCCACTGACACGAATGATGGGGCACTATTCCTCCCACTGACACCAATGATGGGGCACTATTCCTCCCACTCATACCAATGATGGGGTACTATTCCTCCCACTCATACCAATGATGGGGCACTATTCCTCCCACTGATACCAATGATGGGGCACTATTCCCCCCACTGATACCAATGATGGGGCACTATTCCCCCCACTGACACCAATGATGGGACACTATTCCTCCCACTGACACCAATGATGGGACACTATTCCTCCCACTGACACCAATGATGGGACACTATTCCTCCCACTGACACCAATGATGGGACACTATTCCTCCCACTGACACCAATGATGGGACACTATTCCTCCCACTGACGGCAATGATGGGGCACTATTCCTCCCACTGACGCCAATGATGAGGCACTATTCCTCCCACTGACGCCAATGATTGGGCACTATTCCTCCCACTGACGCCAATGATTGGGCACTATTCCTCCCACTGACACCAATGATAGAGCACTATTCCTCCCACTGACACCAATGATGGGGCACTATTCCTCCCACTGACACCAATGATGGGGCACTATTCCTCCCACTGACACCAATGATGGGACACTATTCCTCCCACTGACACCAATGATGGGGCACTATTCCTCCCACTGATACCAATGATGGGACACTATTCATCCCACTGACATCAGTGATGGGGCGCTAGTCCTCCCACTGCAAAATTACAGTTATGAAGTAGCAACGAAAATAATTTTATGGTTGGGGGTCACCACAACATGAGGAACTGTATTAAGGGGTCGCGGCATTAGAAAGGTTGAGAACCACTGTATTAGAGGGATTTTGAGCTTTATTCACTTTTTTCAACACACTGCTATTATTTTGAACACAACTGTATATGTGTTTCAATTGTGTAGTTACCTGCTTTAAAGCTGAACTTAACTCCCAAAATAGAGTTTGTTCCACTCAAACTCTTCCCCTCCGCAATCACAAATGCTGTTTTTTTTTTTCTCTGTGTTCATTTATATTTCTTATATTCTTTTATCTGAGCCCACTACCTGCCACTATTCTGGCCTAGGGCAGAATGACATGTCCCTGGCCCTGCAGCCTCCTGGGATACTTATGTCACATTTCAAAGGAGGCTACAGGACCAGGCACACAGAGCAGCTAGAGGACAGGATCAGCGCGTTATTGGGAACTGGCTGCTTGAACCTGCAAGAGACAGTCAAGAGAACCAAGATGGTGGTGCAAGACCCGGGTTATAAAAGGATTTGGGGCATAGTTGATTTTTGTGGTGCTCAAGAACAAATATTACAAAAATCTGAAGACAATCCAATTTATTAGTACAGTAAGTACCCTACTTACAAACGTTTAAGTTGCAAACTTTCAAAGATTACAACATCTGCTCGCATGTGTAATCATGTAAAGCTGGGTACACACTCTTTTTTTTTTCATTCAACCCAACGGACTGAATGGAATAAAAACAGATAGATCGCCGTACCAACACAGGCAATCTTGGTGCTGCGATCTCCCCTGCTGTGCCTTTGTGTTCTGAAACACCCAGAACTGATCAGTGCTCACAGCCAATGTCTGCAAGCTGATCTTTGTTGGACTTATGAACAACTTGGATTTATAAACGTGCTTCTGCAATTGAACTCATTCGTAGGAGGCTTACTGTATAAAGGATATGTTTATGCTAATAAATTGGATTGTTTTTAGATATTTGTAATATTCATTCTTAGGCACCACAACAATCCACTATGCCCCAAATCTTTTTGTGTCCTATAAGAAAGTTTGGATGAGGTCTCATCTTTTGCTTCCACCAACCTGTTCCTCGATAAAAGACCTGGGTTAATGTTGCCCAAACAGCGGATCACAGCAGGACAACGCTCGATTTGTGTTTGAAAACAAAATCTGGGGGGGGGGGGCAAAGTTAAATACAGCTTTAAATATTAATACACTTTATTTGTGTTATGGAGGAAATGCAAAAAGCATTGAAACCCTTCAGTAGTTCTGATATTTCCATATTCTATTAAAAAATGGTTATTAAGGTTTGCCATTGTCACTATATAAGAGGGACCTTAGCTAGCAATAGGGCACTATAGTACAATAGGACAACTTAGCTGGCAGCAGAACACTATACAAGTGTTGTTACCACTATAGGAGATCGTCCGCTCCTCCCATGCTCGTCTCCAGGACTTCTCCAGAGCTTCCCCCATCCTCTGGAACTCTCTACCCCAATTTATCAGACTATCGCCTACTCTGCTCACTTTTAGGCAATCTCTGAAAACCTCTCTCTTCAGGGAAGCCTATCCTGCCCTCAGCTAATAATGGAATCTTCTACTCCTCCCACCAGTCCATCCCCCACAGTTACTACCTTTTGTACCACTAGCCCCTTCCTCTTAGATTGTAAGCTCCAAGGAGCAGGGACCTCCTAACCCTCTTGTATTGAACTGTATTGTTACTGTATTGTCTCCCGTTATATTGTAAAGCGCTGAGCAAACTGTTGGTGCTATATAAATCCTGTATAATAATAATAATAACAAGACCTTGGTTATTAGCGGGTCACTATACTGGATCTTTTCTAGCAACAGGCCACTATACCTTAGGTGGCAGCAGTTCACTATATGGGACCTTAGGTAACAACAGGCCACTTTATGTAACTTTAGGTAGCAATAGGTTGCTATGGGGCACCTTAGATAATAGCTCAGTACCAATAGGCCACTATTCAGGGCCTTTGCTAGTAACAGTTTATTTTATGGAACTTTAGCTAGCACAGATCACTATATGGGTCATCAGCTAAAGAGGGGTCATTGTATGGGACCTTAGCTATTAACAGAAAATTATACAGAACTTTAACTAGGAGCAGATCACCAAACGAGACCTTAAGCTGGCCATACACAGAATACTTCCTCCATCTACTCTACACAGTACAGATGTACAGATCTCTCATTGAGACTAGTGTATTTTGACAGCCCTTACCAGCAGCTGCTACCTGAACAGCATCTGCAATTGATTGAATGCAGCTTCTGTTTGGCCCACAATTTCAAACTCGGTTCCTCTGATTTTGCAATTGAAGGATGTCAAGCAGGAGGGAGGTAACAGGGCCATCCAGTAAGCGAATTCTTGGGGATCCAGCCAAAATTCGAAACAGTGTATGGCCAGCTTTAGTTAGCAGCTGGTCACTATACTTGGCCTTTGCTAGCAATATGTCTCCATACTGGGCCTTTGCTAGCAGCAGGTTACTACATGGGACCTTATTTAACAATAGGACACTTTAGTGGACCTAAGCTAGGTCACTATACCAGTCAGCAGGTCTCTATATTAGACCTTATCTAGCAGCTTTTCACTAGAATGTAGCCAGAAACAGGTTTCCACACAAGACCTTAGCTAGTAACATGTCACTACATGGGAGTGTAGCCAGCAATAGGTCACACTGTGAGACTTTACCGAGCAACAGGTCACTATACATACTATATACCAGTGTTTCTCAACCTTTTTTCAGTCAAGGCACCCTATAAAATGATGGACAGCCCCGAGGCACTCTTTAAAATGATGGATAGACTAGAGGCACACCATTCTAAAATGGGGTGCCTCTAGACTGTCCATAATTTTAAAAGGGCACCCCATTCTAAAATGTGAAAGTATTCTAATAGTTTTATATAACTCAGCAACATCCACACATGTAGGACAACCAACGATAGAGGTTCTTCCAGAGCAAATACACTTTTGCACACTAAGTGGTATTTCAGCTTTTCTCTTCTCCCTCAGTTTTTCTCCATCACTGAGCTAATGTGACCCCAGCACTGATGGAGAGGGGGGGAGAGGGTCAAACTAGGATGCTGTGCAGGCAGTTGACAGCCTCCTTATCAACTGATGATGTCATTAGTTGTCAGGACGCCGGCAGCTAGGTGGTCGTAATGGTGCACAATGAAAACCTGTGGCTTTGTGTAACTAAAAGGCAGGCTTGTTCCACCCACTGGCTTGTATACAAGTTTTGAGCAATTTTTAGGCATTTTGCCAAGGCACCCCTGAAGATACCTCAAGGCTCCCCAGGGTGCCTGGGCACCCTGGTTGAGAAAGACTGCTATATAATATAGACTTATGGGACCTTAGCCAGCAGCAGAAGACACAGGGAACAAATTCATCTGCATAGAGACATTATTTGAATTACTGTGAAAACAATACAGTGTTACTTCATCCGGTAACCTGAAATCTTGATTGTAAATGTATCCAATCAACAATGCTTTTAGTCAATATTCCTACAAAGAGCTTGTTTGTCCTTCTCATTGTGCTTGTCTTGGTTCAATAGGTACATGGCCCCAGAATTATTGGACGATTCTATAAATATGTATCATTTTGAGTCATTCAAATGTGCAGACATCTACTCCCTGGGCCTTGTGTACTGGGAAATTGCCAGGAGATGCTCTGTAGGCGGTGAGAACTTGTTATTTTTATTTCAAGTGGAATTGCCTTTATTGTATTTATTACCTTGTTCCTGTTATTTCTTGCATGGCTCATAAAAACAATTTGTGATGCAGCCTGCTCTAATATACAAACATAAAAAACAGACCCTTGACCTGTCAGATTGGGATGTCACATTGTTTTATTGTCCTGTTGGCTGATGACAAATGGATGTTTCTGTTTTCTTGCTTTATTTATGCATTATAGCCCTTAGTCCTTGGCGTAACAGGATAGAGTGTTCCCCATTAATAAAGGACTTTGGTCTAATGAAAATGCAGAATGTTTTTTTTTTACAATAAGAAGTTGGTGAAATCATTAAAATTGATGTAGATTCTTCCATTACTTGCAAAGGGAGAGCAATTAATATGTAGCCAGCAACCAACAATCTGAAAAGTTTGGAGTCTGTGCTAACACCATTCACTGCATCACAGTGAGGTCAGCTTTGCTTACATAGAGAACAATTTAGAAAACAGTTATTGCATGATGGAAGCTAAATTTGTTTTCCTTGTTTAGTCCTGGTTAGCTATCGTTCTACAGCAAAGGAGTGGTGGCCATACACAGGACTGAGAAGAAGCAAAAAAAAAGAAACCAGAAATTCTATGTTCAATTTTTCATTTAGGATGTAGATGCATTTAAAGTGTTACTAAACCCACAACAGTGAAATCAGTCTGTATATGCAGTAAAGCATGCTTGTTATTCTCACTGTGGAACCTAAGGGGTTAATCCTCCACATTGTGTAAAAAGGATGTTTGATCCTGTGTTCTCTGATCCTGCCCTTCTTCCACTGTCCCCAATTCATTTGCTGATAGAACAGAGCCTTAGGGGCAAGCTACACATGCTCAGTTTGGTGTGTATGCATGTGATCAGCACAGGGCCAATCAGCGCTGTCCAGACAGAGGGTCAGGGGTTATGCAGCCACATAAGACAATCAGGGGAGAATGAAAACTACAAGCTTTAACCGGTGCTCTGCTGGACACTGATAGTAGTCACAAGACTGCTGGTAGAAAGGTATTTCGCAGTTTATATTTACTAAAACTATTGCATTTCCATGTTCTGTGTACTGTGGGAGACCAGATATAGTGAATGCAGGGTCCTGGGTTTAATAACAAAAGAGTTTTGGAGGAGCTGCATCCTTTCAGTAACAAGATTATGCCTATATGTTATATTTTTAAATACATTATCAAGACTGTACTAGAATGCCCGTTATTTGTCATGAACCTATTATGGGCACTTTATCTTTAAAAGATATTTGGTTTTGGATGAAACAATAAATGGTTACGTAGCAGGAGTGTGGTGCCTTTCACTAGAGCTCTGTGCAGGACCTTCTTCCCCACACCACCTCTAGTTTCACCATCACCTTCCTCTACCAGCTGGAGCTATGAGAATGACTCCTGGACCTAAATCACATTGAGCTGTTTTAGTGTAATAGCTTTAGCTTGGTATGTACATATTATGTAAGGCAAAAGAAGATTCTGGCTTAAGTCCAACCTGATTTAAGGTTCTGTTCCAAAATGCAGTATACGCCTAGATTTAGTGTAACAGCATAAGTCCAGCTATTTGAAGGCTGTGAATTGAAAAGTAATCTGTATTTTGATCTGTCTTTTACATGCTGGCAGGTGTTGTGGATGAATACCAATTGCCTTACTATGATATGGTGCCTTCTGATCCATCATTGGAGGACATGAGAAAGGTTGTTTGTGAGCAGAAACTTCGACCCAACATTCCAAACCAATGGCAAAGCTTTGAGGTATTTCATTTCTGTACTCAAATACACATCTTTGCTTTCATTGTAAAATTCAAAAGTAGGTTCTCTACCTTCACAGATCACCATGGTACTGATTTGCTTTTGGTGGCCCTCAAGAGCTTGTTGCTTTTCACTAATTATTATTATTATTATACAGGCTTTATATAGCACCAAGAGTTTGTGCAGAAAAACATTACAATTACAATTCAATTCAATTCAAAGGGGTTAGGGGGGTCCTACATGTGAAAGCTTACAATCTAAATGGAGAGGCAACTGATACAAAAGGTAATAACTGTGTGTGTGTGTGTGTGGGGGGGGGGGGTAGGGTTAATGGAGAATACAACATTCCAGTTTTTAGGTAAAGGTGGGATAAGCTTCCCCAAATAAAGTACTTTTCAAGGATCACCTGAAGGCAGAGTTGGAGATAGCTGAATGGATTGGGTTAAGGAATTCCAGAATAAGGGAGAGGCTCTGGAGAAGTCCTTGAGGCAAGCATGAAAGGAGGTGACAAGGGAACTAGAGAACAGAGGTCTTGAGGGGAGTGAAGAGGGTGGTTTGGGTGATATTTTAGGTTAAGGTTGGTAATGTAGCTTAGGGTAGAACTTTGCATGGCTTTGTACTGTATGTTGTAGTTAGTATTTTGAATTTTATGTGCTTGGCGAGAGGAAGACAGTGGAGGGATTAAGAGAGAGGGTTGGTGTAGACCAAGTTGTTGGATAGGTGGAGGAGTCTGGTAGCAGCATTCATGACAGGCTAAAGGGGGGAATTGTGTGCTTAGAGATAGGCCAACAAGGAGGGACTTTCCATAGTTGAGGTAAGAGATAACAAAGGAGTGAAGTAGACATTTTGTGGTATCAGGTTTTAAGAAGTGGGGGAGTTTTATAAATATTGTGGAGATGAAGGTCAGTGGGCAGTGATTGAATGTGGAGCTGAAAGGAGAGGTCCGAGTCCAGGATTACAACTAATTCCGTGGCCTGAGGGGAGTGGTTGATTGCAGTGTTGTTGATCTTGTTGGAAAAACTGAGGGGAGCAGGAAATGTTATGAGCTCAGTTTTGGAAAGATTAAGTTTAAGGAATTGGTGTGACTTCCATCCAGATAGGTCAATTAGTAAGTCATTGATGTGTTAGGAAAAAGAAGAGGTGAGCGTGGAGAGATAGATTTAGGTACGGTCAGCATATTGATATTGGTAACCGGTGAAGTTATCAACTGACCCTGGGAGGAGGTGTAGATAGAAAATAGAAGTGTTTCAAGGACAGAGGCTTAGGTAATCATATGGAAAGAGGAGAAGAGCAAATAGAATTGTAGGTGACAATGAAAGTGTGCTGAGAAAGGTAGGAGGAGAACAGGGAAAAAGCAGATTCTTGGAGGCTGAGGGAGTGGAGATTTTAGAGAATGATCAACTGTGTCAAAGGAAGCAGAAAGAGAGCCATTTCTGTGGAGTGTTGTGGGCAGAAGCAAAACTGAAAGGGGTTGAGAAGGTTGCCAATAGTAAGATTGTAACTCAGATGGTTGTAAACTATGCATTCTAGAAGTTTGGAGGTAAACAGGAGTAAGGAGATGGGTGTTAATTGGACAACAGGGTTTCTGTGAAGGTTTTTTAGTATGGGGTTGACCAGTGAATGTTTTAGAGGATTGGGGAAGATGTTAGAAGAGTGGGAGAGATTTAAGATGTGAGCTAGGAGTGTAGAATAGAGTGAGGCAGAGAGCAAAGTATTTGTGAAGGATCCAGGGGGCAGGTGGTTAACTGGGCATCAGACAGAAGTTTGGCAATCTCTTCTGTGCTAACAGGATCAAAGAAAAAGTGTTGAATGTGTTAGACATGGTATCTTAGGTGGTGGGGATTTGAGGACAGTGGAGATCTTGTCACAATTTGCACCAGTCTTGATTTTGAAGTAATTGCCAATTTTCCAGACAGTGAGTGAATTAGTGGGTGGAAGTGGTGTGGAATGCAGCAGAAAGCAGCAATTTTGTAATGCTTATAGTTTTCTCAGTAAATGGGTGTTTTATTTTAAAGCCAAACTTTATCCAAAACTACTTCTTTTAGTTTTTTAGGTTTTATTTTTAGAAACCCTATCAGTTTATTACTAGAATTGATACCGAAATTTGGACAGATTTAAATTCGGTCTGAATGTCATTATTTTGACTGTCCAGAGCCAAAAAAGAATTTCAGTGTAATCTTTTTGGTGGTTAGGTTTACCAGATAGCGGAGGATCGGGAAAGCGTATTTCTTTTTATTGTTCCACTCAATATAAATGAGCAATTCATTTTTATATTTGCCCATTGTTGGGTTTGAACATTTTTCTGGCAACCTGGCTGGGTAAAGATAGAAGGTAATAGAAAACATACTGTTAGGTGTAACCTGTGCCATTCAAGATGAGAGGTTTTGGGTGTCTAGGCATTGGTAGGGCAGTCTTGGGCAGTATGCAAGTTTGACAATTGCCGGACAGTATTTAATAGGGTTGGAACAATCTGGAATGGTATAATTTGGCAGGAGGTAATGTGAGCATCATAGACTGTGCAGTTTGGGTGTTCATAGATCTGTCTGGCAATATGTGTGTAGTGCTACCCTCTTGAGGGCTGCGGTGTTTTTGGATCCCCCTAAGCTTTGCACAGCCAAGAAACATGCATTTTCCATTCTTGCATCCACAGTCCATGAACAGTAAATAACCTTGGTTTTTGTTATTTTATTAGGGGAAATAACTTGGATGAGGCAATAGGGATTATGGGATGGTCAGCTTGACTGAATCAATGCATGGGGACAACTTCCTTCCTATTTACAGAAAAAGATCCTGGACTGTTCTCCTTGAAAGTCTTTATGGATCAGTAGCGAAAGCCCCTTACAGGCTAGGGACTTTTAGCCCCTCGGAAAGTTAGCACAGATTGTTGCAAACTACATGCATAAGTATCTCCCCTCCCCTGTAGAACTGCTCTAAGCTTCACAGTCTGCAGACCCTACCAGCCCTTCTGTCTGCTCTGAAGATCTCCCAGTACAAGGATAAAGGATTAAGCACAGCGTTGTCCTTTGATTTTTGCTACATGTGGCAGTCTCTCCCCTTGTGAATTCCTGGGTGTGCTGATGTTCTCACTCTGTCCTCTTTGCTCTCACTGCTCCCAGGCAATGATCCTGTTCATACTGTGATGCTGACTGGATCTTCCTGGGCCATCCAGAGACCAGCCTGGAGACCAAGTCCCCTCCTAGACCTAGGGGACCCCTCCCAGACCACCGACATCCTCTTCAGCACTCCATATTCCACCCAACTCCTCTGCTAGCATGGCTCCCTCATATTTATGGGTTAGCCTTACCACAGTACTGGGACCTCCAAACTTGGGTTGGCCAGACTCCCATAAACTTGCAGATTTAGGCCTCCACCTGGCTCTGGAAGCTTCCATGGTCCTCCAGAACCAGGTGGAGGCAACCTGCCAAGTCACCCATCATGACCTGCAGTAACCCAACCTAATTATTGACTCACACAGTTACCATGAGTTATAACATAATAAATTTACCTACACTAACACTAGTAGCAGACTAGAGGATGCTACATGTGCTATCAGGTTCATGGACAGCTTTAAATATTTGACAGATGTATTTACTTTTTTCAGGTCTATCCAAAATTTAAAAAAAGAAGCATTTGGACTGGAGCTGGGTTTTTAACAGCTTATTGGCAGCGTGTTTACAGTTTGCCTACATAAATTCAATGATATGCTTAATGGAAATATTTCTTTTTCTAGGCCCTTCGCGTGATGGGGAGGATAATGCGTGAGTGTTGGTACGCCAATGGCAAAGCTCGTTTGACAGCCCTACGTATAAAGAAGACCCTCTCTCAGCTGTGTGTAGATGAAGACTTTAAGCTGTAATTGTGTGTTTATAGGACTACAACAGTCACACTATTATGTGGGATTGTTGGTAGCTGTGTTTGCTCTACCTCAGAAGTAACAAGTGCCAGACCAGAACACTAAGAACAAAATGCTTCTTGGTTACATTGGTTTGCTAAAGACTTTGCTGACTGGCCTTTTTTACAAGGCTTGAACTGTACATATGAAAATTAGCAGGAAAGAGAATTTATATATATAAAATATGTATTCAGATATATTTTAAGCAGGAAAATGCTATATATAACTACAGTCTTATATGCTTAGAGCAGAATTCCACTAAATGCTACTTGTATGCAAAAAAGCCACAAAACACAAACTTGTAGGTAAATGTCATGCTTGCAAACTTGTTTTGCAGTATCTCCCCACATCCATATGCCAGGACCCTGGGGGGGAAATGTGAATTTTTGCTGCTCAATGTGGCTATTCCTCCTTAGGAACTCATAAGCAAACATAGGGTCAATTCACTGAAGCAGAACATCTGAGATATATTAATTACCATATGCTATATTTAAATATACACAATCAAAAGTGTTTCCATTGCATTAATGACTATTGACTAATTACCACCTCCTCATTATGTTAGCAATTATGGAGAGAATTTTGTATGTAAGCATCAATACACAAAGATTTTTGATCAGTTTAGTACACCTTAAATAACTAAAAGACTTTAACTTGGTATAATGTTTTAATAAAAACGTTGCTCTGTTTTTTTTTATTATGGCCTGGCAAAAGCGCAAAAATGTAAAAAAAAAAAAGTTACCTTTTTTAACTACTTTATTTACCTAATTTTTTAAATATTGTCATTGTATCTGACATTTACAGTATAAAACAGATGAACATTGCCATCTTCAGTTGTACCGCCAACTGTTGGCTTAAGGTTTATTTTGTCAATAAAGCCTCTGGTCTGCAGATGATCACTGTGTTATAGAGAGCATAGTGATCACATGATCATTAAGCATTTTGATCAGTGGGCATTGAGAGGCACTAGTTACACAAAATGGCTGTGTATTAATGTTTCCAGAATGGGGCGTCATACTGGGAAATTTTAATATAATGGCAGGGGGAAGGGGTTATGTGTTTTAATGGAAAAAATTAATGCTAACCTGCACAATATTTATCTTTGTGAATTGTACATTATGATGAGAAATTATAGTAACTCATACAGCTTAGTGAATTGACCCTTATGTTGGAACCAGGTAAAAAAAAACAAAACTCAGCTCCCGTGATGCAGTAGGAGTTTCCTGGTAGGAATTCTATGTAAGCAGTGCTATCTGTCAGGATGATGTAGTGGAATTGGTACAGTCACATTGTGCTTATTCAATCAGGCAAAACGCAAACTGCAGCACTTCATAGCAACCATTTAGAATGCAGTTTATTGAAATCATATTACTACAAGATGGATTCTGACTGGTTGATATGGCTAATGTCCTTTCCCCTTAGCACTTTGCTCTTACTGTTTTGTTGAATAAGTTCAGTTGTACGTGTGTATCGGATACTAGATTGTGTATTAGCAGCTCTCTTATTGCACATAAAACAGATGAAAATGTTCATTTTTTATTTTTTTTTTTCACAGTATTCTGGCATATTAGAACAGAGCTCTTCTTTAATATGGCAAACAGTCAATCAGCAGAGCAACATATAAGCACATAAAATTTATGTCTTATTTTTTTTACATTTTTAATTAAAAAATGAACATACATTATATAGTATTTATCTTTGTATAAGCTTTTACTCATTTAAACTTGAAGTTGACCTGTCGTCTTAAAATGAGCCTATTTTACCTCCACGCTGCCATAAGCTCGGGAGTTGTTACGTTCTCAGTTGATATGAAGAAGCCCCTGCTCCTGATTCGCTCTGCCAATAAGATATTTGGGGGGGTTATTTACTAAAACTGGAGAGTGCAAAATCGGGTGCAACTGTGCATAGAAAACAATCAGTTTCCAGGTTTTATCACCAAAGCTTAATTGAACAAGCTGAAGTTAGAAGCTGATTGGTTACTATGCACAGCTGCACTAGACTCTGAGTGCACTGGTTTTAGTAAATCTCTCCCTTGGGGGTTTATTTACTAAAGCTGGAGAGTCCAAAATCAGACTCCCTTCTGCATAGAAACCAATCAGCTTCTAACCTCAGCTTGTTCAATGAAGCTTTGGCAATAAAACCTGGAAGCTGATTGGTTTCTATGCAGAAGGGAGTCTGATTTTGCACTCTCCAGCTTTAGTAAATAAACCCCTTGGTGTCAACTGATGGGCAGGATTAGTGTTCAGGCCAAGCACCCTGATTGGCCAACTCGATCTAAAATTGATGTTCATCAGAAACCATGTAATCTAATTCTGGTGGGAGTCTACAAAGTTAGACTCTTCCAGGCATGACACAACATTTGTTAGTACTTAATATGTTATAATTCTGAGGTTGGGTTAGGCTTATTTTCAAACCATAGGTAATTGTAATTGTTGTTAAATGGCTATTTCTCTATTGTTCATTGAGGGATACATGTGCTCACTGTAAAATCCTTTTATATCTATTGAAGGACACAGCATGATATTCATTATGTGTGGGTAATACTACTTTCTGTAGATGGCAGTATATCCCACATGTAATAAATATCATACTGTGTCCTTCAATAGGTATAAAAGGATTTTACAGTGAGTACATTTTTTGGGATTAGTAAAGAAAGTGATTGTATTTTATTTAAGGGAACTGTTTTAAAAATTCAATTCGCATTTCATACTTTATTTGTGTTTTTTTTATATTTAGTTATTGCACTATGTTTAGGGACATGCAGGATTGATTTTATGAATAGATATATGAAAGGCAGTACTGGACTGTGTTTTATTTCTACATATATCTCTTACTAGCCCACATCTCTGCACAGGACCAAAATACTTCCTTTTTATGAATTCCTTTTTGATACAGCGTATTTGTTGAGAGCCAGCTCTGCTTACTTTGTCCGGTATGAGAACAGGATGTGTGTAGGCTGCAGCAATATTTGCTATTTTATTAAAGCATGCTAGCCTGATGTTGAGAGATCCACAGGGTGTCACACCATCCAACAAATAAACTCTTGAACCCACTAAAGTATGAGTTTGTGGGCTGGTGTAGACTTGCTGGAGATGTTAAGTTACCAGTCTGGGCCAAATAAATGGAGTATGAAGCTCACTGCCATTAAAGCAGAAGTTCAGTCAAATACTAATTAGACTTAAACCTGCTCCCACCCCCATTCTAACTTCTATTCTAACTTCCCTGTAAAGGAAAGATGTCTATACCTACCTATGCTGAGGGCGCTTTAGTCCAGTCACATGATCTCCAGCAACCAGCTTCAGTGAAGAGCTGCAGAGTCGGTGTCTTGACGTCATTTATAGGCTTATTATGGGACATCCATTGTTGCCTGTCCCTTCTCTACTATGAAGCCAGCGCTGATCATGTGACCAGACCGTAGCACCCTCAGCATAGGTAAGTGTACAGGTTGTTAGAATAGGCTTCGAATGGGGGTGGGAGCAGGTTTAAATATAGTTAGGATTTGACTGGACTTCCACTTTAAAGGCTCGCTTTTCATTATTCACCATCAATGGATAGAGCTAAAATGGCAAATCTTGTTTATTAAAATCTACTGAGTCTTGAAAATCTGCTTAAATTTTGCTCATTTCTGTGGAAAGGGGTAGATAACTGTATTGCACTTTCAAACACATATTTCAAGGGTTACTTCCTCTTCCTCCAAAGAATATCACTGTTGTAGGTAGATGCAAGTTGAATCTCACTATGGCTTCTTATATACACTATATTGCCAAAATTATTGGGACGCCTGTCTTTACACATTCATAAACTTTAATGGCATCCCAGTCTTAGTCCGTAGGGTTCAATATTGAGTTGGCCCGCCCTTTGCAGCTATAACAGCTTCATCTCTTCTGGGAAGGCTGTCAATGAGGTTTAGGAGGGTGTCTATGGGAATGTTTGACCATTCTTTCAGAAGCGCATTTGTGAGGTTAGGCACTGATGTCAGACGAGAAGGCATGGCTCGCATTCTCCACTCTAATTCATCCCAAAGGTGTTCTATCAGGTTGAGGTCAGGACTCTGTGCAGGCCAGTCAAGTTCCTCCACCCCAAACTTGCTCATCCATATCTCTGTTAACGTTGCTTTGTCCACTGGTGCGCAGTCATGTTGGAACAGGAAGGGGCCACCCCAAACTTTTCCCACAAAGTTGGGAGCATGAAATTGTCTAAAATGTCTTGGTATGCTAACACCTTAGGAGTTCCCTTCCCTGAAACTAAGGGGCCAAGCCCAACCCCTGAAAAACAACCCCACACCATAATCCCCCCTCCATCAAACTTTACACTTGGCACAATGCAGTCAGGCAAGTAACATTCTCCTGGCAACCACCAAACCCAGACATGTACATCGAATTGCCAGACAGAGAAACGTGATACGTCACTCTAGAGAACAGGTCTTCACTGTTCTAGAGTCCAGTGGTGGCGTGCTGTACAGCACTGCGTCCGATGCTTTGCATTGCACTTGATGATCTATGGCAGCTGCTCGGCCATGGAAACCCATTCCATGAAGCTCTCTACGCACTGTTGTTGTGATAATCTGAAGGCCACAGGAAGTTAGGAGGTCTTTAGCTATTGACTCTGCAGACAGTTGGCGACTTCTGTGCACTGTGCACTTCAGCATGCGATGACCCCGCTCTGTCATTATACGTGGCCTACCACTTCATATCTGAGTTGCTGTTGTTCCCAGTTGCTTCCACTTTATTATAATACCACTAACAGTTGAGCATAGAATATTTAGTAGCCAGGAAATTTCACGGATGGACTTACAGTATTGCACAGGTGGCATCGCTTGAATTCACTGAGCTCCTGAGAGTGACCCATTCTTTCACAAATATTTGTAGAAGCAGTCTGCATGCCTAGGTGCTTGATTTTTATACACCTGTGGCCATGGAAGTGATTAGAACATCTTAATCCAATGATTTGGAGGGGTGTCCCAATACGTTTGGCAATATAGTGTGTATTGGGTGCTCTAGCAATAGGAACCAACCTGATTTAGGCAGTAGTAGAAAAGCCAATCTACCTTTTACCTGTAATTACTGTATACATGTCATATCACTATAATGGAGTACAGGGGAGCTGGGATATACATTACTGAGTATTGTATATCCCAGCTCCCCTGTACTCCATTATAGTGATATGACATGTATACAGTACTTACTGCTTGAGTCCCCCGCGGCGGTGGAGAGGGTGTCTCCTCTCAGTGGAGGAGAGCGGACCTCTCCTGCACCTGTCCCCTCAGCGGCGGTGCCGAAGAAGCCAGAAACCGGAACTCGGCTTCACAATGAGGCTTGGAGCGCAGCCGCTCCATCATCTGTGCTCGCCTCTCACCGCTAAAGAATTTCTCCTCGCATTTGCGAGCGAGCGAATGGCTTTTCAAGCCCTGGTATAGTGGATGCATTAGTTTTCTTTTTTTAATGCTTTTTCTCTCTCTGTTTTCACCTGGTGGATCTGGCCAGTAACACACCTCCTATTAGAACGCCCCCATTCTGGATGAAGGAGCACAGGGGGCACAGCAGACAGCAGCATTGTCAGACTGGGGGGGAGGAGAGTGTTATAGATACTAACAGATTTAGATACACTAACAAATTGAAGCCAAATATCAGGTAACACTGCAGTTACGCAAGTAGTTACAGCAAGTTTTTTTTATCCTTTTGGGATAAAGGTTATACATAAATAAATAAAAGCTGATCATTGTAAGCACCCCTGTCAGTGGTAAATGGTTTGTATCAACTCACTTTTGAGCCTAGGTTCACACTACAGCGGTGCGGTAAATCCCATGTGATTCGCACAGGAACCGCACCGCATTCCTGTACAAATCACATGCAATACACTTTGTATGGCTCTATTCGCACCACACTCGCACCAAAAACGTGCAGGACCCTTTTTTGATCCGCACTAGAATTGGATCGCATGGGTATTCACACTTATGCAATCCAATTCTGCACATCGCACTGCGTTTTGCGGACCGATGTCGGGGTGTTAACTCAACACACTCGCATCGGTTCATATGATCGGGGTGCGATTGTGATGCAGTGCGGAATTTACACTGAAAACTCTGCAAATTCTGCACTGCATCAGTGTGAACCAGGGCTGAGTGAGTTATTTAAATTGTCTCGACTCTCTTAAATGGTACATTTGCAGGAGAGCTTGTTTGGTTGAAAAACAACAGACCTACTGACAGGATCATCAGATGAAAATAAAGGAAAGAAAGCCTAAAAAAGAAAGCTAATACAGCCACCACATCTAAGAATTTCTTTTTGGCTTTAATACTGCTTTAAAGAGGGTCAACCAGGTACCTAGCATTTAAAGAATGATAAATTAGCAATGGCGGCCATTCAGAAGAGGAAGCTTTTACTTGTTATCACCTCCATCACAAATTAAATTATTCAAACCCAGAAATATGAGACTAAATAGTCAAAATTTCAGACTAAGCTTTAAATTTGAAATTTTGACAATGGTGGCTCCGGGCTTCGCTACAAGTCTGAAAACTGCCACTGAATATTTAAGATTTCAGTGACAGTTTATATTTTTCCACTGTAATCATCATTTGTTTGTTGTCTCGTGTTTATAATCTAGTTCTCGATTAAGTTTAAGACTTGGTTCACACTAGCCCCAACTCTGCAGGGTGGTTGCAGGTGGAAATTAATGCGATTTCTGCATTCGCAACCACCCGCAGCCGCATTGCGCTTCTCTTGCGAGACGCGGGGAGTGGGGTTCATTCTCAATGGCACCCCCACGCATCTCATCCTACAGCACGATCGCGGCACAATCACGGGCGTGGGAACCGATCGGAAACATTTCTGTGCAGATATGTTTCAGAAAACATGCATGCACCTTTTCCTTGGGTGAAACGTGGGTACAGACAGCAGCCCATTCAAATGAATAGGTTGCTGCACGACCCGCACTAGTGTGAACCAAGCCTAATACTCAAACAGTTTATTGTATGACTCTAATGATAATTTATTTTATCCTGACACCATGAAGCATGTCAGGTGCACTTAGTATCAGTGATTGCAGTCTGCCTAATGAATTCCTCAGGTGTTGGGTTCATTTCAGACAATCTCCTACTGAGCAGACATGCGTGGTATAAAAAGACAGATTTGGGGAACATACTAACTGGAGTTGCATCAATTTGCTATCTCATTGCTAAATGTACAGTATTTCCCAATGAAAGCTTGTTGGATAAATGAGGTTCATTTCTTCTAGGGCTTGATTATACTAGCGGCAAGGACCACCGTGCTTCTTAGAAGTGATCTGCACTCAGATTGCTTTTCAGAGGCATTTGACGAGCAATGAGGAGGCGATGTGATTTAACCCCCTAAATGCTGCACTACTACACAATTGAATGGCTCGTGTTTGATGGACGGAAGTGCCCCCTGAACGCAACAGGGGATTTAATCCTGCCACGGTGGCATCATGGCCGTGGCATCTGTACTTTGCAGCTTAAGGAATAGCGGTTGGAGGAGGTAAAACACAGCCCAGCCATGTAGGGTTGCCACCTTATCCCTTTAAAACCAAGCACATATTAATTACACAGGTTCTGAGGCTAATTTAATGCAGGTAAGGCACTAAATGAGTTTAATGACCACCTTAATCAGCCACAGAACCTGTGTAAATAATATGTGTTCAGTTTTAATGGGATGAGGTGGCAACCCCTACAGCCATGTGTTTTTACCACCCCCCTTCCCCAACCACAAGTGTAAATGAGCCCTTAGGCCCCATTTAGACCTCACACTGCCGGAATAAGCATTCCATCTCGTGATTTTAGAGCCCAATTTTCACACAATTTCACGTGTCGCACATATGGCAGCTCATTCACTTCACTGGACTGCCCTATGTGTGTTTGTCACCCAAAGGAATCCCTTGCTGCTTTTTGGGCAACAAACATAGCACAATTTGTAAACTCGTGTTTCCCCACAATAGCTGCTTAATTAGGTCATGTGACAATCTTAGCAGAATCGCACCACGTTTGGGGTACCAATAAAGAGTAATGGCACTCTGCGATTTGGAATGGAACAAGGCCTGAAAGTTTATTAGCTGCAGGGGTGGACTGACCATTGCGGAACTCGGGTGCTGCCCGAGGGCCCAGGGTCAGTAGGGGACCCCATGAGATGTCCCTGGTACCTTTCATAGGCTTTTTTGGGTGTGGTTTGAGTGTGGGCAAAGACACAGGGGCCCCATGATCCCCTATTGCCCGGGGGCCCAATGAGTTGTCAGTCCACCCCTGATTAGCTGTTTAGCTTTTAGGCCCCGTTCACTGCATAGTGTATTGGAATCACGGACAATTCTGCCCGTGATTTTGGATCACTCTAAAAACACAGTAAAACGTTCAATGTACTGTAATACTACTATTCATTCTTAATGACACCCCAAAAGTGCAAAAAAAGCCCCGGTGTGTTTTGCATGAGAAATGAACAAAAAATGCACCAAATCACACTGTCCACAAATGTGCCCAAGTTGGCTCCAAAAAAGGGTATAGATGATACTTTGGCACATTTTTGGAGCAGAGGGCAACCATTCAATGGAAGTGTGTTGTATTCCAAAAACATGGCAAAAAACATACAAAAAAAAAGTGTGAGAAACCCAGCACTTCAGTGTCGCTAGATGTGAATGAGGCCAAAGCACTGGGGTTTAGGGGACATTCTGATATTTCAAATAGCTACAAAATATATTATACAAAGGTACAAAAAAAAAATTCACATAACATGACTTCAAAGTTGAACTGCAAAAAATGTTCTGTTTTATTTGAACAGAGGAAGGAAGGGTTAGTGCACAGTTTGGGAACCATTGGGTTAGAGCCTCTGTCTTTTATTCCAGATGCCCTTTGTGATGGTAGAAGGAGAGATAAGGGCAGAAGTGGGAGGAGTTTCCAAAAACTGGCCCTGTTTGGTTTGTTTATCTATTTATTTTGGCCCAGATATTTTGTAAAATTATATATTGGTATAGAATAATAAGGTTTCATGCGTTAGCAGGCAACCAACCAGTCAACAAGATTTTTGATTTTAAAGCATGCTTTAGAAAAATTACCCCTGGAATTTGATTGGTCACTATGGCTGACAAAGAAACACTGTACACATATTGGGTTCCCTATTTCTACTTACATACAAGTCCCTTCGTCATCAGACCCAACAGAACAATATAATTCCATTTTTTGTCCACATGTATCAAAAACAGCTGCCTTTCATTATAGAATTATTTTGTGGCTATAAATATTCTACCAATACAGTATACGCCTTTGTTCTGTGATGTTTATTGTATGTTTATTCTATATACCGACATTCTTTGTAGGCAAAGCACAGTATGACCAGAGCTATTACATGCATATTGTTTTACAGGTATACATTGTCAAACTTGGGCTTTTTAATGTATTTTTCATGCATTATTTTTATCAACCTGTATCGTTTTGTAAAGTGGTAACTATAGTCCATTCCTATCAGTGTTTCAGTGAAATAATATATATATATATATGTATATAAATATATATATTTTAAATAAAAAAGGAAATGGTGTTCACTGTTTATATATTTTTATTCTACATATTGTTTAGTTACCCTGTCATTGTTTTGATGCGTAGACAACAGGTATTAACATGCCTTGGTCAATGGCTGTTTACCTTATCAACTACAAATTCTAAATTCAAAAATGCTTGTCATTGAACAAAGGAAATGTACATTAACGCATCACAACACACCTGTCTTATGCAGGCCATACATGGGTTGAATTCCGAATTAATTTTCTTTGAAAATCAGATATTTTGTGCATTTTGTAATTCAATGGTGCCACCATTGATTTCAAAATTGGATCAAACAAGGCTTTAATTTCACCTCATGTTGCTACAGAAAAGAATTTTCGTGGCCAAGAATTTTCTTTTCTTTCAATGTCACAGCTCATGCTCATTTCTTTCTCAATTACATTTCTTGCATGATTCTTCCATTATTGATTAGAAATTCATTTGTCTTTCAAAAAATTGCCAACATGCCCAATCATTTAGATTTGACGGTTGCTCGAAAATCTGTTGCTGTGGCCCACTAAATTCGAACAAAAATTCTCCGAAATGCTTTCAAATAAAAAATCTTTCAGAATTCGACGCATATATGGATGGCTTAATGCTACAATAAAAAAAAACTCACCTTGGTGCGCATATAGCTAAATGGGCCCTCAAGAAAAGTTGTAGAATGTTCTTACCTACCAAACCATTCCTCATTGTTTTCCTCAGACCCACTGTCTTCCTATTGGCATAAGAAGCCACCCATTTGGTGCCAAAAGGAGGGAGTGGGGGAAGGGGAGGAGGACTAGAGAGGAAACATGGAAGCTATAGGCAATATTTGCATATTAATGCACCCAATCTTTTGGGGATCCCAAGGTGCCCTGAAAGTAGTCTGTTGGTAGTACATGGAAGTGCCTCTCTATAGACTGGGACCAATTTGGCAAGTATAAAACAGACAACATATTTTTCAGGGTTTGTTCACCCAATGCTAAGAATAAGAACTATCCTTCTAAAAGGAAAGGGTAAAGCCTCGGCCATACATTGAAATTCGGCTGGTCCCTGCTGAACTGGCCATGTTTCGATCCATGTATGGGCAGACTGGTTGGACAGGTCAATCTATCAATCAACTTGTGTACAACCAGCCTGTTGAAAAATGTTCTTTCGATCAACGTTATTATAACTGGTGGTGCTGATGAGTGTATTCTGATGGTGGGGAAATCTTTGTGCTGTCAAAATGCAGAGGCTCAGCAGGAGAGATTTAGATACACAGAATATAACTGGATACTAACATTTATAGGGACAGTTGATCCAGGGAATATCCGATTGCCTGTTGGGGGGGTCAGAAAGGAATTTTTGCCCTGCTGGAGAAAATTGCATCATGCTTTGCTGGGGTTTTTTTTGCCTTCCTCTGGATCAACTGTGGGTATATGATTATAACCTTTTTTTTGTTAATGGTTGAACTGGATAGACTTCTTCTTCTTTCACTATGTAACTATATAACTATCTTTACCAAGGGATCCCCCCAAACCACAGTGAGTGTACAGATAGGGGAAACAAAATAAAATTACTCGTGTGTGGCCAGTTTTGGTTTGGAACCAGGAAAAATGGAATTTGATATTGTTAAATTGGATTCACTTCCTAATCTCCTTTGTGGTATATACGTCTCACTTCTTTTTACTCAGAAAGTTGTAGACCAATGGTTCTTGACCTTAGAGAGACCCAGGTTTGTTAAATTCTTCCCAGACCTTCTATGCCCCAATATGGTAGCAATTGGCAGTTAGATTGTAATTGGCCTGTTGCCGATCCCCATTCTATGTTTGGGCTATAGATACACTTTAAATCCATAACTTATTATCATAAGAAGCTTTAGGACCAATTCATTAAATCAAAGAGGAGAAAAATAGGATACAATTGCAGCTGTATCCCATTTTTACCCAGAAATAAATGGTGAAATCTGATTGTTTCCTATTTGCTACAACTCCAGTTCTGTGTATTTTCTATTCTCGTTTTTATTGTACTGTAATGTAAGTCCCTAGAGTAGACATCTTTGTTGTGACTCATCACACCAATTAGAATGGATATAAATTAGACACATACGGTTCGTTTGGTTCCAAATATAAATCGGGACAAAAATGTTGTTATTCGAATGTATCCGAATCTCCAAATGACAATAGTAATGAATTTGAATTAATCCAAAATAAATGATAATGAAACAAACAAAATTCATTCCTTTCATTCGGATGTTTGAAGCATCTGAACAAAACGAATGCTCCAAATTATTTGATAATAGCTGGTTGTTAAGGAGCTGGTGGCCGGCCAGCTGCCCTATCCTTAACAACCAAGACTTCTCTGCTGTCAGCCGAACCCCCTGTTTTCAGCAGAATGCAAACAAAACAAATGCTGGTTTTAAAAAAGGAAAAGAGTGTGCCCCAATCAAACAGCCAACATTTTTTTAAAAAATGGTGTGGGGTCCTCCCCAAAATCTATACCAGACCCCTATCTGAGCATGCAGCCTGGCAGGCCAAGAAAGGGGGTGGCGAGCGAGCGCCCACCCCACCGAACCATACCAGGCCACGCGCCTTCAACATGGGGGGGGGGTACTTTGTGGGAGGGGTGCTCCTCTAAAAAAAATTGTTTTTTAATTTGGTGTGGGGTTCCCCTATAAAATCCATATCAGACCCAAATGGGGGGTGGGGGAGACCCCAAGTTGTGTTTGGAAAAAATATTTAAACCGGCATTTGTTTTGTTTACATTCCACTGGAATCCCTCTGACAGTAGATGAGACATGAATGTTAAGGATGCTGCAGCCGGCTTGACGGCTCGATCCCTAACAAACACAGGATTAGGATCGGATCAATATTTTTGATTTTGATTTTGATTTTGATTCAAAAGCTAATACTTCTAATCCACATCTAATATAAATTTGCAACATGCAATTTAAAACTGAGTATCAATGAAAGCAGAGTGATCACAGGGGCAACATTGAGCTTGGCAGACAGCAGAGAAATATTGGCAGGAGAAGACCTCACCCACTGCAAAGAATACAGAGACACTGTGATTGGCTGCAGTGCAGCCTGGGAAAGGAGGAGCCCACCCAGGAAACTGTAAAGGACTACTGGGACTGCCTGGAACTATGGGAGATATAGTCCCCAGAAGACAGCCTCTATTAGGTAAAGTGCTGTATGGGACTCCAAGCCCCAGGATCGCTGGTGTTCTGGAGAGAAGGAAAAGGGAAGGAGAAGCCTAGAAGAGGCAGTTTCACATGGGGAGTGAGAAGTGACAGTTGGAGGGTGCTTCTCATGTTAGGAGCACCCCCTAGATCCAGGGTTCAGGTATATAAATACTTGGTTAGATTTGATTATTTTGTTATTGTTTATTACTGTGACATTTTGTTATTGTTGTTATTATCTTGTTGGGTATGCAGCCCAAATAAGTCCTCCTTCATCAGCCTTTTTGTGTTAGAGGGTGTGGCATCTGGAATCAGGAGCGGTTCCTCCAGATGTAAGTTCTACACCAATATATACCCCAAACTGACCACCCTCCATAGCTGACTCATACAACATCCATGAAGTAGATTGCATGCTTTCCTGCCAACCTACCGTAACCATCTTTTGGGGGGGGGGGTTATGACAAATTGCCCTCCCCAAAAAGTACATTGCAATAAGGTAAATAGGAGAACCAGAACCTTCACTAAGAGTGGGTTTGATAATAGAGTTGGTAGTGCATGCCTCCATACAGGACAAGGCCTTTGTGAGCAGAGGGAATTCTCTTCCTCGGAAATTAATCAGTAATCTAAGTCAGTGTTTCTCAACCTTTTTTCAGTTAAGGCACCCTTTAAAATTATGGACAGTCCCAAGGCACCATCTAAAATTATAGACAGTCTTGAGGCACCCCATTCTAAAATGGGGTGCCTCAACACCGTCCATAATTTTAACAGGGTACCCCATTCTTTAATGTGAAAAACTATTATAATAGTTTTATATAATGCAGCAACATCCACACATGTAGGACACCCAACATTAGAGGTAATTTATTCTTCCAAAGTAAATACACTTTTGCACACTGGTACTGGCTGGTATTCCATTGTTTCTTTTCTCCCTTAATTTTTCTCCATCACTGAGCTAATGTGACCCCCAGCACTGATGGAGAGGGGTGGGGGAGGGTCAAACTAGGATGCTGTGCAGGCAGCTGACATCCTCCTTATCATCTGATGATGTAATTGGTTGTCAGGACGCAGGCGGCTAGAAGGTTGTAATGGTGCACAATGGAATCCTGTGGCTTTGTGTAACTAGAGGAAGGCTTGATCCACCCGCTGGCTTGTATACACGTTTTGGGCAATTTTTAGACATTTTGCCAAGGCACCCCTGAAGAAACCTCAAAGCACCCCAGGGTGCCTGGGCACCCTTGTTGAGAAAGGCTGATCTAAGTAATTAGGAGCAAAGGAACTACTGCCGCCAGAATATAACAATAACCTTAAGTGCAGTATATAGATGCACACCAGTATGGAAATAATACAAGTTTTATATTATAAATGATCAATAACAGTATATACATTCAAAGTACAAACAGATCATATTACTAAAGACCTTATATGATATCTGAATATTCAGGCTGAGTTAGAGCTGTGAAATATTTAATTTTGTCTCCTTATTTAGTTTACTTCCTCTAAGTCTGACACTTCAAAGGAACCTGTCAGCATAGAAACATGTTCACTGCGACTTGTTGCTTGTTTGTCGCAGGGCTGTCATCATTGCTGTTCCTTCAATACTTTATGAGTCATTCACCTAGAACACATCTGTGCATATCAGGTATCAGACACCAAATAATATCATGGAAGTTCTATATTAGTAATGCTAATGGGTTGATTTACTAAAGGAGTTGAGAATCTTCACACAATACATTGTGCAAATCTTCTCTTCAATTATCCCATTGTAGGCAGATGAAATAAGTGTAGCCAGGTACTTGATGAACTATGATGAACAAGTTATGGCAGCTTGCAGCAGCTCTTCCCACTATCACTGAACTGATATGCTGATTGATCTCACTGTCTGCCTCTTGCCAGCAGGGGAAGCCGGGAAGTCAAGGAGCTCTATAGACTTCTATGCTGGCTACAGTGTGAGGTGGGAAATTAAGTTCAGTAAAGGAGACTTCTATTAACCATTGCAACTGCATTTCCCAGAGCAGGGGCGGACTGACCATTTGGAAACTTGGGCACTGCCCGAGGGCCCGGGGTCAGTAGGGGGCCCCATGAGATGCCCCTGGTACCTTTTTTTTTTATAGGCTTTTTTTGAGTTTGGGCAAGGACACAGGGGCCCCATGATCCCCTATTACCCGGGGGGGCCCCCATGAGTTGTCAGTCTGCCCCTGTCCCAGAGAGATTGCCAGCAGGAGGGGAAATAGCTGCATTTTCTCAGACTGTACAGGACACAGCTGGGTCTTACTATGAGGGAGCCAGGAGAGTGCACATCGCTGTCCAGTGTGCACCATCATACAGCAGAATCCGTAGTGCTGAGTCTAGATCTACAAAGTGGATTGATCGCTGTATGTGATCTGCAGTATCGCTGTATATCCCTTACTCATGAGGCAAGTGTTAGTGAATTGATGTTTCTTGATCTTAAAATTACTATACAGAATGATACCATTATTGCTTCCACCTTTTTTAAGTCCACTGATAGGAACAGCCCTATACCTAAGGGGAGTTATCATCATCCCTCATGACTAGCTTCCATACCAAAGCGTCAGTTTTTTGCGTTTAAGGCGCAATTGCAGTCACACTAAAGATTTTTTGGAACAGGCCAATTTTCTTAAATCTAGATTTATAGAGAAGGGTTATATCGATATTGATTAGGATAGGATTATATCAGAGGTAACTCTGTGGGACAGGAACTCATTATTAATAGAGAGACGTAGATCATCTACTGACCCTAGTTCTTTGGGCCTTTCACTTATCACTTCCTTTTCTGCAGAGCATTAGAAAATTAAAAAAATCATCCAGAAACATTGGTCTGTGTTAAAGAATGATCGATTAGTAGGCCCCATCTTGCCCGATAAGCCTTTAGTTACTTTTAGGGGAGTTGAGAACCAGGGTGGCCCCTAATAGTTACAATCCTCCTATTCGTCCGGTATTTTTTCATGACTATAAAGGTTTCTTTCCTTGTAGAAAGTGCAATATGTGCAGGATTAAAATACTAAAAGATAGAAAAATCTTGAGTTTCCGGTCGACCCAAACTTTGAGGACTTATGTCCGGAGTTAGTCACGTTTCTGAGCATGCGCGGGACCAGCGTCTGTCTGTCTGTCAGGTTTGCCTGATGAAAGAGCGCTCAGAAATGCATCGCACACCGATGACATTAGACACCCAACGTGACTAACTCCAGACATCTTGGAGACCCAGCCAGGCTTCACCATCCATGCTTTACTTGATGCAGCACCACCTGCTGGCGGACCAAGGTTCACTCCTCTCCGGATCAGTCATCTACATCTGGCTACAGACGTTTTACACCACTTCCCTATGAGCCTGTTTTTATTATACAAGATGTGAGTTGCTATACTTACCTTCTTATTAAATATTGTCACACAGTTTGCACTTAGAGGTGCTGTGTCCTTTTGTTTCTTCTACTGCAGAGTTTGCTTTGCTCCATCGCAGCCTGCCCTTAGTGCCTACTGGATTTCCTCTGCCCACATCGGAACTTAATTTACTATATACATGGACTGCTAAACCATGCACCTGCCATTCTCCTTGTACAAATTTATCTGGTAAGCCTCCCTTGAGCACTGAGTGGGGTGACACGTGGTGTATTTGGATACCTTTTAGTCACTGGAGACACGTGATTGGATTTATGGACATTTCAATGCTTTTTGTCACTGGGACTGATTTAATCACATTACAGTGTTTGTTTTCCATTTGTTAAAATTTGTTCACATTTTATTTATTTTGGTAATTAGCACTGCACTTTTACATGCAATATCGCTGTAACTGTTGAACTGCTGCTGTGGATTTATTATCTGCTGCTAGAGAGAAGAAGCCCTTTAGGAACTGACCATATAGCCAACTAGTCTCCTTATTGATACCTATAGGCTTGAATGGGACTGTTCTCATGTGCACCGATAGTGCAATGTAGCCCCAAGGCTAGCAAGCTGAGTTAGGACTAAATACCGCCCCTTTACAGTAGGCATGTGCATGCCGCAAATTTTCATTTCGCATGCATTCATTCTGTCATATTCATTATGTTGAACCGTCTCTGAAATTCGTTTCATATCTTCGGCATTCGTTTTGTATATTTGGAATAGCTGGTTGCTAAGGAGTGGGCGGCTGTCATGTCCTTAATAACCATGACTTGTAATTTAAACAAGTGGCGGCATTAAAAAAACTTTTAAAAAACAGCACAGAGGTCTCCATCAATCCATGGATTTTGAGGGGAACCCCATGCCAAAATAAAAATAAAATGGCGTGCAGTCTCCCCCAAAATCCATACCTATCCAACCAGATCCGTAGGTCTGCCACAGGACAGAAAGGTTGCTGCAAGAAATCCTATCATGCTCCATATTTCAGAGACAAGATCTTTTAGGTGTGCTCATGATCAATGACAGATTGCAGGATACATACCATATCTTCACATTCTTCAACTACTGCAGAATGGCAATTAGTGATGGTATAAGACATGGAGGAGTGACACATAACAGGGACAAGGCATGTTTTTATTATAACAGTATGCAAAAAAAACCCAATATGAATGCTGGGATCTCTGTCTGTGCGTCATAATACATTAATAGATAGCTTACAGCTTTTTATCTTTGAGACTGTCCAATAAGAAAATAAAACACAAAGCAAATAGATATTTTTTGTTAAATGAAAAATGATGCTGTGTGGGTTTAACCACAATTGGTTCACAGACCCATGTTCTTGAAAAATATGCTTTAAACTGTTCGCACCTAGAGAGTGAAGTAGTGGGTGCGGCAAGTGGGAACAAAAGATTTCCTGTGTTCACAGAATAGAGACAGCTAGCCTTGTTTTAGTAGTAAATGCTATATAGACATTATATAAATCTACTGAATCTAATACATGAATCTAATCTACTACTTAATCTAGAGGTGATCCTTAAAATCGGTGCATGTTTGATTAAAACCCACCAAATTCCATATAATGAGCTCAATGCACAGTATATGTGTACAGGAAATGAGAAATCAGACATTTTTCTTCTTGTTCTGTTTTTCAATGTTTTAAACTCATGGAGGGTTGATAGTAACAGCTGACTGCACTACTGGACTGACTATTAGTCATGACGTCATATACTTGAGTGTTCGGTTGGATCAGCTGACCATATCATTCTTATGGTGATAGGGAGACCCCAACCAGTTATCAGATGAACCAGGCAGGATAGAAAACTGATTCCGATCACTATTGCTGTATTATAAGATAAGTGGTGCTGTCAGTATCTGCTTGTTTACTTGGGTTGACATAAAACTGGCAACAGTTGGTAGAGCTGACCTCCAGCCCAACAGCTAAACACAGAGATAAATTCATATATGATTACTATTATACTTCAGGGCTGGATCTAGACTGTCTGATGTGGGGCTGCAGTACAAAATGTCAGGGGGGCGGAAGATGGGAGGTCAGTGGGGCAGAGGACAGGGGTCACTGCTGGCAGGGTAGAAGACAGGGGCACAACTCTTTCTCTCCTCCCTCTACAGCCTGGGCAAAGGCATCAGAGCTCCTCCTCCTCACACAACACATAACTGAGATCAGTATAGTATCAGTCAAGGACAGTATAGTGTCAGACTAGGGCAGTATAGTAATGTACAATAACCACCCATGCTGACAAATAAATGTCAAATACTTGCTTCTGAAGACATCACACTTAGATGACGAAACACATCCAGCGAAACTTCTGGCGCATCACTTCTGGTTTTCTGGGAGCTCAGCGGTCCACAGTTCCCATGCAATCGGAAGGGTGACAGTTTATAGCTTTGCCTAGTTCTTCCACCTATGAGCATATAATTTTTATGTGAACCATTTTTGTATTATTAAATCATACAGTTTTACACTATGAGAGAATCATTTTTCTATTTTGGATCACATGCCATTTCAATGCCATTGAAGTACCATTCAGCCACTTGGTGAGGAGGTGACAACGGAGAGAGAGGTGTCGAGTAAGGAGGTGCTTGGGTGACCACAAAGTGCTATATGACTATTCTTGTTGTACAACAAGGAGGTCAATGGCATCTGGTGAGTGAGTTGTGTTTCTGATCAATGGTGATGGATCACTCGGCATTGGGAACGGTGGATAAAAGCACTTTCATCGCTTTATATAGATTTTCTGTTCATCTTATTTATATTGGAGTCTATGGAACACTTATGATCTGGGACTTTGCACTTTTGTATGATACATGGATTTATAATCTAATCATCTGCACGTATTTATTTGTATTATTATGTTTTTATGAGCACATTTGTTTTTACATTGATGATGG
Source organism: Staurois parvus (assembly GCF_062004578.1). Taxonomy (NCBI): domain Eukaryota; kingdom Metazoa; phylum Chordata; class Amphibia; order Anura; family Ranidae; genus Staurois; species Staurois parvus. The sequence continues at coordinate 4,974,009 of NW_028317827.1, read as the reverse complement.
TAGGAAGCAAGCACCATCAGTTATACATAGGGCAGTATAGTGTCAAAAAAATATCTGACTAGGGTGGTATAGTGTGAGATTAGGGCAGCATAGTGGCAGGTTAGGGTAGTATAGAAGCATGTTAGGCCATTATAGTGGCAGGTCAGGGTAGAATAGTAGCAAGGTAGGGCAGTATAGTGGTAGGTTACGGTAATATAGTGGCAGGGAAGTGGCAAGTTAGGGTAGTATAGTGGCAGGTTAGGGTAGGCTTTGGGGGGACACAACTAAAATCTGGGGGGCATTGCCCATCTCAGCACCTTCCTGAGATTCTAGGAGACAGGCAGTTACTCTAGGAGAGCTAGATAGAGCCATAGAAGGTCCTTAACTCATCAGCAGGACCGGTATCTGCTCCTTTGTGCAAGGAGAAACAGGATGAGCACTGCCAGAGCCCTACAAAATGACTTCGAGCAGGCCACTGATGTAAATCCATGGAGAACGTTATGCTGCCTGTAACATTGTTCAGCATGACCACTTCGGTGGTGGCTCAATGATGATCTGGGGAGGTATATCTATGGAGGGACGCACAGACCTCTACAGGCTAGACAATGGCACCCTGACTGCCATTAGGTATCAGGATGAATTCCTTGGACCCATTGTCAGACCCTACACTGGTGTAGTGGGTCCTGGGTTCCTCCTGGTGCACGACAATGCCTGCCCTCATGTGGCAAGAGTATGCAGGCAGTTCCTGGAGGGTGAAGGAATTGATGCCATTGAATGGCCCCCACACTCACCTGACCTAAATCCAATAGAACACCTCTGGGATATCATGTTTCGGTCCATCCGACGCCACCAGTTTGCACCTCAGACTGTCCAGGAGCTAAGTGATGCCCTGGTCCATATCTGGGAGGAAATACCCCAGGACACCATCCACTGTCTCATTAGGAGCATGACCCAACGTTGTCAGGCATGCATACAAGCATGTGGGGGCCATACAAACTACTGAGTACCATTTTGAGTGCTGCAATGGAATTTCAGCAAAATGGTATCATTAGGTATCAGGATGAATCAGGATGAATTTCTTGGACCCATTGTCAGACCCTATGCTGGTGTAGTGATTCCTGGGTTCCTCTTGGTGCACGACAATGCCCGCCCTCATGTGGCAAGAGTATGCAGGCAGTTCCTGGAGGGTGAAGGAATTGATGCCATTGAATGGCCCCCACACTCGCCTGACCTAAATCCAATAGAACACCTCTGGGATATCATGTTTCGGTCCATCTGACGCCACCAGTTTGCACCTCAGACTGTCCAGGAGCTCAGTGATGCCCTGGTCCAGATCTGGGAGGAAATACCCCAGGATACCATCTGTCGTCTCATTAGGAGCATGACCCGACGTTGTCAGGCATGCATACAAGCACGTGGGGGCCATTTTGAGTTGCTGCAATGAAATTTCAGCAAAATGCCCGCTGCATCATTTTTTCACTTTGATTTTCGGGTGTCTTTGAATTCAGTCCTCTGTAGGTTGATAATTTTCATTTCCATCAAACGGTGGGGCATCCTTAACACATTACCCAGTCCATATCAGTATAGATATCCAGCATGATATTATTTCCCATTGAGATTTGATGTGTTTTCAAAGTGTTCCTTAAATTTTTGTGAGCAGTGTAGTAAAGCTGTCCAGTAAAGACTAGATCAATCCCAAAATTACAGAAATGGGAAAAGAAGATCTACTCTTTTTTTGTGTACTGTATATAGCAGGCGTGTATTTTGCTGTCATTTTTTCTGTGAAAATATAAGATATATACAATAATGGGGGTCTGTTCTGGGCAGGATAGTTTGAATTAAATTTTGTAACCCTCAGGAGACATTTAAAGCCCACCCTTACAAACCACCCTAATTTTGCTTTCCACATTGTATCCAATACATTTAACCAAAAAGATGATTTTTTTTTTTAATTCACTGATTTCATCAAAGTTTTGGAGAAAAACTTTAAATGTCTTTCACCCCTTAATAAATTTCCAAAGTTTTTTTAATGTATGGTTTTCTTTATAAAAACTTTAAATAAAAAAAAAAACAATAGGGAAGATAATTCAGAGAAACTTGAGGAATCTGAAACATAAATACAATATTACTCTCAGCGTATATGAAGTATATAACAGTTAAGACGACTCCGCATATCATGGCCCCAGAATGAAATGTTAACTTGCAATCCTTTTTGATGTTTTAAAGGCACCCGAAAGATTTTATGGGGTGTGACTGCTTCACTTTTACATAGAGTTCTGTTGAAACATTAGCGGCTGACATTGGGAGCTGCCGCATCGCGAGAAATCAGCGGTAATTGGAAATACAGAAAAGCAGCATAAGTTCAAAGTTAAAAAGAAAAAGTCATTCATAATGTACCAGACACAAAATATCTAGAGAGAGATCAAACCTCTCATGCAGAAGATTGTATAATGAAAGGGGTCGATGAAGAAGGCGAGGCGGCAGGGGGGGAGGGCTGAAGATTAATAATTAGCACAGGATTTATGTTGGAGATGGCAAGATTTATCAAACGTAATGGTGGATGAAAGCTTCCCATATTTCAGCTTAAAGAGATCATCCAGCACTTCATTTATGGGCCACTTTTCTAACCATTTTAGCATTTGAAGTCAATCATTAATATTAGGTGTTAGAGGAGATGGTTCACTGTAAATTGTGATGCCCCAGAGATGGATTAGAGAGCGTGGATTCTTATATAGCTGGCCGGAAGATATCCCTCAACTTTTTTAAAGGGGAATTCCACCATTTTAGTGCATTGAAGAAAAGCTGCAGTGAGAGTACATGGAGACTGCAAACAATGATCTGTCCTTCAAAATGGCTATCTCTGCACCAGTAGTGTATTTAGGTTTTGTGCTGCTCTAGGCAACACAAAAATCGTCTGCCCCTACTGACACTACTAATCTGTTTAGCTGTCTGTAAGGGGGTCATTCTTCCCTCTGACCACGGGCGGACTGACCATTTGGAAACTCGGCACTGCCCGAGGGCCAGGGGTCAGTAGGGGGCCCCATGAGATGCCCCTGGTACCTTTTTCATAGGCTTTTTTGAGTTTGGGCAAGGACACAGGGGCTCCATGATCCCCTATTGCCCGGGGGCCCCATGAGATGTCAGTCCACCCCTGCCCCCCACCAGGGAGAGCCTTCCACTAACCCCTCCCCTGGCAATAGAGAAAAAAATAGTCATCTTCACAGCTCCAGACATACCCTGGAACAAGAGTAATGTAGGCCATAGATGGTTCGTTTATCGGCCGATTTTTCGTCCGAAAGAATAATCGGCTGATTTTCACACCGTTAGTGGGGCAATGACATCGGCCGATTTTCGCGGTTCCTCCTCATTTGTTTTATCGGTCATGCTGGAAAATTTGCGAAAAATGGCGGATTTTCACAATCATTGGTGGCAACAGAATGTTCAATGTTTCATTTTTAAACGAACCGTCTATGGACATACACCAACAAGCAGCCCACAGCCTCTCTCCGATCCCACCTGGTTCCCATGACATGCATGTCCCTTCTTTCATCCCTTCTTCTGGGGGGAGGTGTTGCCCCCCTGAAAAATGCCACCCTAGGCAGGTGTCTTGTTTGCCTTGTGGTAAATATGCCTCTGCTCTGCACGACAATTTTATCTCATATTTATCTGCATATGAATATCTGTTGATCTGCCCAGTGAGCTCTGAACGTCCTGTTTGAGCTACAACACTATACCTTTGCTTCATTGAATTCCAAAGTAGTGTTGTCAGCCCTGACTAGTTCTTCTCTGCTGTACTACAGAACAGCTCCATCTGTCCTCATCTCCATAACCTAAAGGGGAGGTATTCTGTAGTCCATTGGATAAGCTGAGCAGGGCTTATAACACTGCCTGAAATATCAGTGCATCAGAGGCATTTTGTTATCAGCTGAGTTAGGGCCCTTCCTCTCGGGCCACACATGCAAAAGATAAGTGCTGCAACCCTCATAACATATTCGAGAAGGAATATAGATCTCAATGTGCAATTCCTGTGGACTTCATTCACTGAACCAATATGTCAATTATAAAAACGTTCCAGAAGACAAGCAAAACTAATGTGTTTCAGCCAAACAAGACTATGAACTATGAGTAAGGTCTTGTACAGTCTCAACAGTTCATCCTCTCCTTGTTGCCAATCCTATATGATTGACCTTTCTCTCGGGCAGTTAGTATTCTGATCAGCAGGGGATCCGTTCACAGATCTGATCAGAGCAAAGCAGGGTGGTTGACATCCATGTCCAGTCAGCTTCAGCAGAGTGGAAACAAACAGACCTCACTCTGCTCTATGGGCTGACGGGAGTAAACAGACTCCGATGTCCGCCTAAACGGAAGAGGACGCAGTCCTCCTCAATTTCTTTTAACGAGCCTGATCGGACCCATAAGAAGATGGGTGTACATGGACACAAGTCAGTATGCACCCACCAGGAATGCATGGACCATAAACTCAGGTCCACCTGACAGGACATCCTGATCGGACCACCCATGTGAAAGGATCCTTAGGCACTCGCTGGGTTTCTGGCAGATCAACAGGTATTTTTCTGTACTTGCAGCATTTTTAAAGGGGCAAAACATTGGGAAAGGCGCATTTATTGCTGAGAAGTACAGACCTTTTTGTTTTACTTTGCACTGACATACACTATAATGGCCTCAGTACTTTCTGAGGCCCTAATCTGGAACAAGTATGAAGGTCAAAAGCTACTGTTTGTCTAATATGCATTTTGGTTCCTGGCCAAGGACTCATAATGTATTCTTAGTTGGACACTTTAATGCATTTGTACCAATTTTTGTTTAATCATGTATAAACTGATATTTTATAGCTATGTACAGTATATATTCATCAATCAGCCATAACTTTATTAACACCCACCTAATGTTGAGTAGGTCCCCCTTTTGACTCATCGAGGCATGGACGCTGCTAGACCTCTGAAAGTATTCTGTGGTATCTGGCACTGAGTCGGCAGTAGCAGATCTTTTAAGTCCTTTAAGTTGCAAGGTGGGACCTCCGTGGATCAGACTCCAATTCTTGACAGCCCAGCAAGCTGCTATCTTAGCCTCTATTTAGATCTCCAATTGTTATAGCGCTGAACATATGATCAGCTATGACACCAGCCATTTGAGAAATTGGTGGAGCACTGACATAAGCACACCAACATCCAACAGTTTTGACCAGAGGCATGTCTTGAATTTAACTTTTTTGGGAATAAGTTACAAATCGATGAGTTTAGTTCCACTTAAGGGACTCAGAATCTAAATTTCATGAGATGGTTTAGAGGACTAGACAAGCCCAATCCTGAGGCCAAAGCAGCATTGCTGCAAGAGGAAGCTGAATATATGCTTTGTTCTTTGAAGTAATGTTGGAAAACCCTCAGTGGGAAATTCTGTTGTATGGCAACTTTGTTCAAATAAAGCAAGCAAGGAAGCTCTAAAGAGAAGATTTTGCGAGTGGCTGCGTCCTTCATGCACTTACCATTGATATTAGTTTCCAATATATATATTGGAAACTGGCGGTATTCCTGAGTGTAGCTCGGGGTAAAGTTTCAGCACCACAAGCGGTAACCGCGAGCTACACTCGGGCTTACCATGCGGCGCTGCTCCGCGATCCCTCGATCACTTACCTTGTCCTGCGCTCCCGCGATATCCCTCCTACAGTGTCCCCGGCAATGTCCTCCGGCCGATGCTGGCATCTGTCATCTGGGTTCCGTCCTATGCGAGCGTCGGGACATATGGGGGACGGAACGGCGGGAAATTTGAAAATGACAAAAAGTGACATTCACTAAAATCACATAGTAAAACATTACTGTATCAAAGCATTTCACATACATTTTGTCCCAAATGCTTTGTCCTGTACCCTGCCTGCATTTTTACTGTTCTTTCTGCCTGGAAACTGAGAAACGTCCATGGCGTCCAAAAAGCGTCCCTTTAGGTCAAAAGCGGTTTTAGACCAGCTAGAGAACAGCGATAGTAAATCAGAACCACTTGCAGAATTGAGTGATAATGATTTGTGAGGAAATTCGTCATCAGACACTGAAAAAGATTTTGCGACTAAGATTAGTGATGTGCAAACTTGGCGCTATATTTCAAATTTCAGTGTTTTTGGTTTGATTATATTATTGAATTAAATTTATTATTATATTATTATTTTTATGATTATTTATTAAATTATAATGTATGATTTCGCATTTCAAATTTTAACATACCTGGGATGTTTACTAGACTCTTGTTCGGACAGATTTCAGTGAGTTATTCCTAAAAATTACAGGCCTACAATATAAAACGCCAAATTTCCATGCAAAATAATGGTGCCGCTTTCAGCACCAAAAATCTGAAATAATCATACCGCCAGGGAGGTTAAAGCGGAACTACCCTTTTGAGTGGAGCTCAACTTTAAATTTCATAAATCTAAAAAACAAAAAATAGCTCTGTCACCCTAGTGGTGTGTTTTAAAATCAGGATATCTAATGTCTCAAAATTTTTGAGCCATGGCAGAAATAAATAAACAAATTACAATCAATCAATATTAATAAATATATTTAAAAGCATTTTCTCTTCCTGTTGGACAAATACTAAATATTACATAGTAACATACCCACAATGTATGCAAGTGTAAAGACTTGTTTAGTTTCAGGTTTGGATAGATTAGGAAAGGGTTGGACCCTTTCATGTCTGTTTTCCTGCTGGAGAGATTTATCCTCTATATCTGTTCTGTTGTTCTTAGCCACTGAGGCAGTAAGTGAAGGGAAATCCATAATATTACTATTGCTACTAGAACAAGGGATGAGGGGAACTTATTTTCTGGTGACGACTGTCTAAGAAGTGAATTCTATCACTTTTGTGGAGATTTCCTCTTGTTTCCAGTTGCTCCTTAAAGGAAATGAAGATAGATTTCTCAGTTAGGACAGGAAAAAAAAACTAGTGTAATCAAAACTAAAAAAGTTTTGGCTATACAAATGCTTTACTTTTAGCCAGCAGGAGGTTCATTTTCACATGCTTTCCTCTGTTTCATTTATTTCTTTGTAAAAAAGGACTATTATTCCCTTAAACTAAAGGTCAGAGCAGTAGCTTATCACAGTGACTGACCCCTTATCATGTTTCAGTCAAAACCAGCCTGCCTGATATGAAATGACACTGCTGTTCTGCCTTTTTGCTAGCCCATAGAGCTCTGTAGGTTCTTTGTCACATATCAAAACATTACAGTCTGGACAACACACCACTTCCTCAAACTCAATCTATCTAAAACTGAGCTCTTAATATTTCCTCCCCACGTGCCCCTTTCCGTGTCAAGATCAATGGCACAACCATCAATCTGTCCCCACATGCCAGGGTGCTAGGTGTAATCCTGGACTCTGAACTTCCCTTTCGGCCCCACATCCAATCACTTTCCAAAGCTTGCCATCTCAACCTCCGCAACATCTCCAAAATACGCACCTTCCAAACCATTGACACCACAAAGCTTCTTATTCATTCCCTGGTTTTCTCTCGTCTTGACAACTCCCTCCTCACTGGCTTACCTTTACATAAGCTATCCCCCCTCCAGTCCATCATGAATGCTTCTGCCAGGCACATCCACCTTACCAACCGTTCATTGTCAGCCACCCCTCTCTGCCAATCCCTGCATTGGCTGCCACTCACCCAACTAATTAAATTTAAAAAACTAGCAATTTACAAAGCCATTCACAACTTGGCCCCCAGCTAAATCACCAACCTTGTCTCAAAATACCAACCAAACCGCTCTCTTCATTCCTACCAAGATCTCCTGCTCTCTAGTTCCCATGTCACCTCCTCCCATACTTGGCTCCAGGACTTTTCCTGAGCTTCTCCCATCCTATGGAACTCCCTACCCCAATCTGTCTGACGGTCTCCTACTCTGTCTACATTTAGGCGATCACTGAAGACTGTTCTCTTCATAGAGGCCGCTCCTGCCTCCACCTAACAACTGTACATGCACTTTCTCCATTGGCTCATCCCCCACAGTTATTACCTTTTGTATCACGTGACCCTCCCTCTTAGACTGTAAGCTCTAACGAGCAGAGCCCTGTGATTGCTCCTGTATTGAATTGTATTGTAACTGTACTGTCTGCCCGCACGTTGAAAAGCGCTGTGCAAACTGTTGGTGCTATATAAATCCTGTATAATAATAATAATATAACAAATAATAATAATATAACATTTTCTTTCTCATTAAAGCAACATGTATCACCTTTAGCCAGTCAATGCATCACTCTTTCCAAAAGGTAATGTGATAGATAGTGGGAAATATTGGTTGCCTATAGGTAACAATGCCTTAGTGGCGCTACAAAAATTAAATTGATTGCTGACTTTTTAGTAAGAAAACAATAAAAGGGAAAATGTAATTTCTTTAAAATGCAAAGAACATTATTTTTGGACAATAAAATATATCTACATCCCACTGACAATCAGCTTGTGTTAAAGGAATGCTCGTTTTTTGCTCTTATTCTGATTGCCATAAAGAAATTATATTGCAGTTTACCACTCCTTAGATGTGGTGGCTGCATTCGTTTTCTTTTTTTCTCTTTTATCTGTACCTGATAATCCTGCGAATAACACTTCTTGCCTTTCAATGACTACACTCACTGCTCCTGTGCATCTATGGAGGGAGCCATGGCTCAGGCTAGACTATAAATACGTCTGTCTTGATCTCTATTGCATCCTTTACACAAGAAAGAAGATTTTGTTTTTTCCTATAGTTCATATCACAGGAAATAAAAAGGATAATGCATGTCAGGGAAAATCAAATGCTCTTCATATTAAAAATGAAACTAATGCAGCTACTACATTTAAGAACTGATAAGCTGCAATATACTACATTTTTGGGGCACAGATGTCGAACTGGCGGCCCTCCAGCTGTTGCCAAACTACAAGTCCCATGAGGCATTGCATGATTGACAGTTACAAGCATGACTCACAAAGGTAGAGGCATAATGGGACTTGTAGTGTTGCAACAGCTGGAGGGCCATCAGTTTGACACCCCTGGGTTAAGGTATACTCAAAGGCTTATCCTCCCTGGTTTTTTTTTTTTTTTTAATTCTGTGCATATGTCTCAGGATTCACCCAGCCGTCAGAAATAATCCTGGTTTTATATACTTATTTGATATGAATGTCACCTCCCTCTAGTGGCGATAATGCTATATTCCCTGATTGAGGTATTTGAGGAAAATACTGCAGTAGGGCCATGAGATGGCGATCACAATCCTATCAAATAAAGACATTGCACACATTATGGTGATTATTCATGACAACTCTGCCATTGCTGAGACATTCACAATGCAGTTTTTGTTTTTTAGCAATAGCCCCCCAGCTGATTAAACAAAAGCAGATCCTGCTGTTCAAAAATCTGAAAAAGGGACATGGCAAGGTAAACAGCAAATTCTTCAGAGGAGAGAAAGCTATGAATCTGCAACATAGTCCTCTGAGAGGTGATTGTTTTTTTCTCAACCCAAGTGGAGATTTGCTTCAAAATGAGCTTTGGAGCTGCCCTATCCATTAAGACTTGTAATGTTAGTTATGGTATATACCAGCATTGCAAGTCACTATTCTGGGCCCGTAAAATCATTCCTACAAACATAAACCTACAGCCTCAGACTGTTGATTTGGCAATTTTTGTAGATGCCACTGTCATCATCCAGTAATAAAGGTAATTGCCAGCATTGTCTTCTTGCCAGTCTGGGGCCTGTAGAATTATTCCTACAAAACAACCTTCCGGGCTCAGAATGCTGATTCTGTAATTTTTATAGATGTCACTGTTGTCAGGTAATTACTAACCTTTTCTCTTTGCTGGTCTGGGCCTGTAGAATTATTCCTACAAAAACAGCCCAACAGGCTCAGACTACCCATTTGGCAACATTGGTAGATACCATAATTTCTAGTATTATTGGCAATTGCCGGCATTGTCTGACTACCCATTTGGGCTTGTGGGCTGATTTTCTGGTGCTATGGTCATTTTTCTGTCAATTTGATTTTTATTGAAGTGTTTATTTACCATGAATACTGTTGACAGAATAAACTCAAACTTGTATTTCCTATGTTTGTTAATTCTGTGATTCTAATCAGCCATGGCTTTCATTTATATGAATCAGAATGAATTCCTGGAACAGAGGCCGGGGTCTCTACTAATGACTCAACAAATTTATGATGATCGAAGCTGGAGATATATAAATTAAAAAAAATTCTAAATCTTGGTCTTGGAAATTGACTCATTTCAGTAATGAAAGTTCTTACTCATAATCACATTTATTATCCAGGCAGACGAGAATCTGTAGAACATGAAATTTTATGTAACGTATTTCAGTTTGTCCCAGAGATAAATGATGAGTACAGCTTTATTTTTCATATTGCTTTAACATAAGATAAGCATTTAATATATATTCTTGAATTAGAGGAAGCTTGTGCTGAGATACATACATACAGGCTAGTTTCCTGGCTTTCATTATGCTTCATTAGCTTCAATACTGAGTCATCAACCTGGAAAACCTACAGGCAATACGTTCCAATTTTGTAGTGCTATGCAGTGGTTGTGCTTTACTGCTCCTATTCACCGGAAAAGTGTATGGGTCAATCAACCCATTGAAAACATTGTATTCCTAGTATGGCTGATTTTTTATTTTAGCCACTGTTAAAGTGGTTGTAAGCCCATTGAAGTGACGATCCTCAGGTGATACACAGAGATGAAACAAATCCTTTGACATAAGTTGTACCTGTTTATCTGTAACACTCTCTCCTCTACAGCCTTCCAAAACACACAGATCAAAAGCTATTTCTCAGCTCCAGCAAGCAGGGGACGGGGATCTGACATCACACACTACACAGCATAGAGCAGCTGAGTGTAATCTGAGACGTGAATGGAGGGAAAGGACACCCCCACAGACATAGTCTCCTAGGAAAATATGTACAGCTGAGGCTGTCAATCATCTGCTGTGTGCTGGAAGGGAGGCAGGGCAGTTTCCCGAGATTGCTTGATGTTGGGATAAATTATCAGAGGTGATTCATGCAGATAGCAGAGGGAGGAGAGAAAAGCTAGAAATCGCACAAGGTGTTTTTGACTGGCACACAATAGAAGGATGTGCCTTTTCATTTTTTATTTCACAGCTTTACAGCCACTTTAAGAGAAAGCTAATGAGAACTGCCTCTAGTGAGTAATCCACAAATCTTCATATTTATTACAAAACCTGTAGAAAGACAAACTCATATAGGGTGAGTACCACCATCTGTATCACAGGATACATTAGCAGAAAACATTTTTGTATAAAAGTCATATGTTTATTATACATACATAAAATATATACTTATTAAATTATCTTTATATTTTCCAGGGTGACATATACAGCACATCTAATTCACATGACATTCTCAGTCCTGCCCATTGTACAAATGTTCCCCTCCTGCAATATATCACCCATCATAGGTTTCCACCACAAAGAAATCCCAGGATTTTCATGTAGGGAGATAGGAGAATGCGTCTCAATGCATTTCATAGACATATATTGCCACTTCCTCAGAAGATAAGGAGGATATAGTTGTCAGGGTGATGTCATGATAAAGCTAGCCAATATTAAAATGGTTCTAAAGGCATTCTATACATAAAAAAAGCCTTCTGCATACAGCTCCCCCTCCCCGCTCATCTCCCCTTATACTCACTTGCGCCCGACCTCAATCCAGTGATGTGCATGAGAGCAGAGGCTCTTTTTGCTGTCACCCTCTTTATTGGCTCAGGGACAGCAGCGAGAGTCATTGGCTCAGGGACAGCTGTCAATTGCAGCCTGTGAGGAGGGAGCAGGGGGCGGAGATGATCTGCACTCTGTGTGTCTATGGGTACACAGAGCTGGCCTGGGAGCGAGCACGCATGAGTGCCCCATAGCAAGCGATTTGCTATGGTGGGCACTCGGCGAGGGGGGAGGGAGGGGCAAGGAGCACTGTTGGGGTTCTGAGAAGAGAACTGGGGCTGTTCTGTGAAAAACCATTGCAAGTATAACATGTTTGTTCAAAAAATAAATAACAAATATTCCTTTACAATCACTTTAAATACCATATGATGCGCACCAAACCTACCAGCAGGGTCTCAGGGTGTAAACCAATGGAAGATCATCAAATTGTCAGAGACCCATGAAGCTTGGAAACATAAATTTGTTCTTAATTATTTGTATGCACCCATGCTTTGTGATGGTATCAAATAATTTCCAGAGTTAGGTGTTGTTCCCACCCACCTCTGTTTTCTTCTACATTCAAGATAAATTAAAAATTCAACAGGGAGAGTAGGAACATCTCATAATGATCATAAACTGAAGTGCAGAGACTATACCATTAGAGTCCACAATAGAGATGTGCATCAAATATAATTTCTTCATATCCATTATATTGGCATGATTCGTTTTCAGAATTTGTTTTCTATATTCGGATTTGTTTCATTGTTCTGAATTGATCCGTAATTTCAGAAGTTATTTCGGAAGATTGGCTATATTCGTTTTAACGTGTTCATTCATTATTTTGAGAGATTACTTTTTGTACTCCGAATCAGCCCTGCTAGTCCAACCCACAAAGAGAAATGGTATGAGCTGATTGGACAATACTGACTGAAGTCACGAGCATTCGAAAGTAATAAATAGAATATAATTAATTTTGGATTCATTCGTTATGTTATGATTCGGAGATTCTGATGGATCCCCCTCCATCCAACATAAATACAATGAGTAGGAATCATCTTATTTCAGTTATATTCCTTTATTATTATTATACAGGATTTATATAGCGCCAACAGTTTGCTCAGTGCTTTAGAATATAACGGGAGACAATACAGCAACAATACAGTTCAATACAAGAGGGTTAGGATGGCCCTGATCTTTGAAGCTTACAATCTAATAATAATATAATAATAATATTCCTTACCGTATTTATTGCAATATGTTTTAATTTCATAATAAAAAATGTTATTGCAAAAAGAATTGGCTGATTATCCAAGAGTCAAAGACTATTTCATCCAAATTAAACAAAAGGATCCCAATCGATTTGAATCATTCGTTATGTCGTTACGTTAATTCAGATGCGTCAAACATTAACAAAAGGCCCAAACTATCATCCAAACGAAACAAATGAATATGAATAAATTTTTTGTTCTCATTATAATTTATTTTGGATTCATTGAAATGTATTACTATTGCGATTCAGAGATTTGTATACAGCTGAATCTCTGAATAACATAAATTTCGTGAGTTAGAGGGTTAAAACCTTTATCCCAAAAGAAATTAAAAAAATATTGCTATAACTGCCTAAAAGTGGCAAACGTATTGGCTTGGGTTCAGATATCTACGGACTGGTTTTGGCAGCACGATTTCAGGCCCATTCTGTGAGACTTCGTTCAGATGTTCAGGTGCAAATTTTTAAAGTGTATGATGAACTGGGCTGAAAAGCGCATCGGACCCTTTCGGAAATCGCGCTGTGTTTGATTCGCACATCTGTGAACTGGCTCCATAGAAAAAGTTGTAGGTTGACATCACATGTACATTGGATGCAGTTCAAAACGCATCCAATTCGCATATATGTGAATTGGGCTAAAAGTTTGTTAGTCAATTATGTAAAGTCTATCTACAGTATCTCACAGAAGAGCGTACAACCCTCACATTTTTGTAACTATTTTATTTTATCTTTTCATGTGACAACACTGAAGAAATGACACTTTGCTACAATGTAAAGTAGTGAGTGTACAGCTTGTATAACAGTGTAAATTTGCTGTCCCCTCAAAATAACTCAACACACAGCCATTAATGTCTAAACCGCTGGCAACAAAAGTGAGTACACCCTGTCACGGATCCACGGTCACCGCCACCAACATGCGACAATCGCACGACCGCGACTAACAGTAATACGTCACGCCCACGGTGTCAGACCCCAGACCTTCTCACCAAACTCGTGACTGAAGGACCAGCCGATCTAAAACCGCGGTGTGACGCGCGTAACAAGGCCCCACCCAGCTGCAGCCTGCACAGCGATTGTCCAGCTAATGGGCTACAATCGGTGCCTGCAGCCTGAATGCGCTTGTTACTGGGTCGGGTTAATTACGCAACTAACCCTTCTACTGCCACCACCGTCTTGAAATGTACAGAGAAGACGGACTCTGTCAGAAATACACTATATTGATTGAAAAGTCACCTGTCCAGGGAGTAAACAAACACAGTAGCGTCTCTTCAAAAGGCAGGAATTCGTGAATTGCAGGTAAGCGCTTAAAAACAGTTTAACACTTTCAGAAAGAAAGATTTATTACTAAGAGTCAAACAGGTGCAATAAAATATTTACAAAGAGATGTCACAAAAATATATATATATGTATATAAAGACACAGCAAAGAGATAATTAGGAAGGAAATTACAGGGTTAAGTTACTTGCCCTTAGCCTGGGTTTGCAGATCCAAGTTGCAGAGCAGGATGATTCTTTATCTCCTCCTTAGATGTTAGCTGGGAGATCTGTGTGTAAAAACTCTAGCGTGTCTCTTCCTAAACGTCCCTCTCAAAGGGAGGGGGGCTCTGACTACACGTTTTGGGAGTGGTCAGTGGGAAACTCTGAATTAAACTACAGCTTCATACCCCATGATATGAAACATAAAGTTGACCTGAGGAATGTTCAATTCTCTTTCAAGTCCGGGAGAGAAGCTATCTTATCTTGATTACGATGGGGGAGAAAGTTACACTGCTGCACCAACTAGGGATGCTTAACCTGGGCTGACCCACACCATCTGTCAGGAGATAACGTTTGCCTCTCAGGACTGGAGGGAGGTAGGGAATGAGGGCTGAGGAATTTCCACTAAAAGCAAAGGAAAAGGGGAGCTCTGATGAGCAAGTGTGCTACACACCCCTAAGTGAAAATTTCCAAATTGGGCCCAAAGTGTCAATATTTTGTGTGGCCACCATTATTTTCCAGCACTACCTTAACCCTCTTGGGCATGGAGTTCACCAGAGCTTCACAGATTGCCACTGGAGTCCTCTTCTACTTCTCTATGATGACATCACAGAGGTGGTGGATGTTAGAGACCTTGCGCTCCTCCACCTTCCATTTGAGGAATCCCCACAGATGCTCAATAGGGTTTAGGTCTGGAGACATGCTTGGCCAGTCCATCACCTTTACCCTCAGCTTCTTTAGCAAGGCAGTGGTCGTCTTGGAGGTGTGTTTGGGGTCGTTATCATGTTGGAATACTGCCCTGCGGCCCAGTCTCCGAAGGGAGGGGATCATGCTCTGCTTCAGTATGTCACAGTACATGTTGGCATTCATGGTTCCCTCAATGAACTGTAGCTCCCCAGTGCAACCAGCACTCATGCAGCCCCAGATCATGACACTCCCACTACCATGCTTGACTGTAGGCAAGACACACTTGTCGTTGTGCTCCTCACCTGGTTGCCGCCATACACGATTGATGCCATGTGAACCAAATAAGTTTATCTTGGTCACATCATGGTTCCAGTAATCCATGTCCTTAGTCTGCTTGTCTTCAGCAAACTGATTGCAGGCTATCTTGTGCATCATCTTTAGAAGAGGTTTCCTTCTGGGATGAGAGCCATTTTTACTTAGGGGTGGACTCACTTTTGTTGCCAGCAGTTTAGACATTAATGGCTGTGTGTTGAGTTATTTTGACTGTTATACAAGCTGTACATTCACTACTTTACATTGTAGCAAAGTGTCATTTCTTCAGTGTTGTCACATGAAAAGATAGAATAAAATATTTACAAAAATGTGAGGGGTGTAATCACTTCTGTGAGATACTGTAAATGTTTTAGTCCATTAAATGCTCCCCTCTCCACAGGTTCCCTATGCTGATGTTAAAGGGTGCCTACACTGTTTTGCTGTAGATACAATGGAGGAGTGAGTGTGGCCACCCTAAGAAAAGTGGTGTGCTACTGGCTGGATCAAGAAGTAAAAAAATAAAATAAAAAGAGATTAAAAAAAGAAACCTACTGCAGCCACCACATTTTAGAAATGGTAAGCTGCAATACAGTATATGACATTTTTGTTCTCATGTTTGGATACAATTTATGTGCAGTATCTGATATTTGCAGTGAAGGGTGAGATGAGCACATGAATGTGATGGTGGGAAATAGTGTGGTTTGCCGGGGGTGTAGACGAAAGCTGTGTGTGACAGTACCATACACTAAACACTAACCTATCTGTCAGTGCGGTGGAAGAGCCTGAATCTACAGACCGGGTAAGAAGCAACCAAAGCAAAAAGACAAACACAACACAAAAAAAGAGACACTTACAGAGGAACATCAGTCACAGAGAAGGAAATATTTATTATCATTCTGGTTATTTTACCATTAATATACCCAATATACACTCACCAGCCACTTTATTAGGTAGAACTGTTCAATTGCTTGGTAACACAAATTGCTAACCAGCCAATCACATGGCATTTAAGTGACTTTGAACGTGGCATGGTTGTTAGTGCCAGGCGGGCTGGTCTGAGCATTTCAAAACTGCGGATCTACTGGGATTTTCATGCACAACCATCTCAAGTGAAATCGTGACTTATCAGACCAGGCGACATTTTTCCAATCCTCTTTTATCCAATTTTGGTGAGCCTTTGTAAACTGTAGCCTCTGTTTCCTGTTATTAGCTGACAGGCGTGTCACCCAGTGTGGTCTTCTGCTGCTGTAGCCCATCTGCTTCAAGGTTCAACGTGTTGTGCATTTAAACATGGTTTCCGCATACCTTGGTTGTAATGAGTGGTTATTTGAGTTAGTGTTGCCTTTCTATCATCACGAACCAGTCTGCCCATTCTCCTCTGACCTTTAACATCAACAAGGCATTTTTGTCCACATAACTGCCGCTCATCCTCTGTAAACCATAGAAATGATTGTGCATGAAAATCCCAGTGGATCAACAGTTTTTGAAATACTCAGACCAGCCTACCTGGCACCAACAACCATGCCAAGTTCAAAGCCACTTAAAGCCCCTTTCTTCCCCATTTTGATGTTTGGTTTGAACTTCAGCAAGTCATTTTCACCACGTCTAGATGCCTAAATGCATTGTGTTGCTGCCATATAATTGGCTGATTAGCAATTTGTGTTACCAGGCAATTGAACATCTGTACCTAATAAAATAGCCAGTGAGTATATTTCTGAATGTCTCAGCTCTCCGTTGGGGACATTGAAGACATTTTGTTACTATATAGTATACAAGAGGACCATTGACATGGCTGAAAGATGCATCAACCTGGCTACGTACTTCAGCTGTCTGGTAGGGTCACCATAGACATTACAATCTTTGTACAATCAACTTTAGCTGTAATATGAGAGACTACATAATCTATCTAATCAATTTGTATTCAGTCAGGCAGTCCCTTGCACTACATAGGTGTTGGTAGATCTAAAGGAGATTGCATATGCGTATGGTGAGTTTTTGGTCACACCAGTATCCTATGCCCATATAGACAAACATGGATCTTAACCTGCCAGGTAAATCTATTTATTATTTATTTATTTATTTCAGGTACTTATATAGCGCCATCATTTACGCAGTGCTTTACATATATATTGTACATTCACATCAGTCTCTAACCCTAAAGGGGCGTACAATCTAAGGTCCCTAACTTACATTGATACAAACACGTACTGGGAGCCAATTTAGACAGGATCCAATTAACTTACCAGCATGTCTTTGGAGTTTGTGAGGAAATCGGAGTACTCAGAGGAAACCCACTCAGGCACAGGGAGAACATGCAAACTCCAGGCAGGTGGTGTTGTGGTTGGAATTTGAACCAATGACCCTAGTACTGCCAGGCAGAAGTGCTAACCATTTAGTCTCTGTGCTGCAGAAATATGCAAAATATACCCGGCTACATATAATATTGTGGCAGGTGTGCATTACTTTATGTGTGTTTTGATGCAAAGCTGTGTAGACCAACCCTTCTTGACGTTTTGTTACCATGGAGGAACCATTAAAATAATGTATGGGTTTCTTGCTTAAAATGATTATATCTACATCTTATGATACAATGATTGTGGTCAGTAGACAAATAACCCCTCACATTGGTGGTCAGTAGAGTTCCCTTTTATATTGGTGGGCAGTGGCAAATTTTCCTACTTTGGAAGTCATAAAGAAAGTTTCCCTGTACAATGGGGTCAGTAGAATGGGTGTCCCCTTACTTTTGTGGTCAGCTGGGGGGATGAACAATTAGAATGGTGGACAGTGGATGGTATACCTTGTCATAATGCTCAGGGAACCCTTAGCAGTCTCTGGAGTGACCCCAGTTCTCCATGAAACCCTGGTTGAAAATCGCTGCTGTGGAAAGTTTTTACCTGAAGTTTTTTTTTTTTTTTTTTGTATTTCAATGGTGTTTATTAATTTTAAACAGTATAAAACAGAGGCAACAAAACACACCCACGCAGGGGCTATCAATTGCACCAATAAAAGAGGCATAATAGAGCAGACAACGCTCTAATTCCAATAAGGCAAAACGTATGCCCACGCAGGGGCTATCAATGGCACATAGGTTACAATAACATCAATAAGACTCTGACTATCGCAACTAAAGACAGTTGTCCACTGTCACATCAAAACAAACAGAAAAGGAGAGAAGAAGAGCAGAGAAGAAAGGGAAAAAAAAACAAAAAAAAAAAACAAAAAAAACCAAAGAGCAGGGGTTCACGAGCGCCAATACCAAACTCCATTACCTCCCCACACTGGCCGGGGGGAGCGTGGGAAAGGCGTATTGCAACCACGGCTCCCATACTTTCAAAAATTTATGTTGAGAGTCGTTGCATATACTCGACATCTGTTCGTTGAGCATCATAGTAGTCATACGATCCCGCACCCCCTGGAAAAGTACAAATGGACTCTTCCAGGCCTGAGCAATTGTCCTAGTAGCCGATAAAAACAAATAGGAAGCCAACCGCTGCTGACGAGCCAAGAGGCCCGGTATGGGGCAATGAAGCAAAGCATACTGAGCATCCCGGCGTATGGAGAGATGAAACAAAGTGAAAAGGAGGCCAAACACACGAGACCAAAAACGAACCAACCTCGAGCATGACCACCAGATATGCAGTACATCGCCACGATGGCCACAACCCCGAAAACATCGATCACTACAGGCAGGGTTAGCCTGGGCCAGACGAGCCGGAACCCAGTACCAACGGAACAATACCTTGTAGGCTGCTTCCAGCGTGGTCGTATTAAATGAACATTTAGCTATGAGTGACCAGGCCCTACTCCAGTCCTCCGGATCCACAGCCACTCCCAGGTCGCGTTCCCACTGAACAACATATGAAAGAGAAGTGTGAGACGAGTGTCTGTTCAAAACTGCATAAAGAAGGGAGATAAGGCCCGAGGCGCCCGGGTGCTGCTGGCAAAGCCGTTCAAAGGCAGATTTCTGATATGGGAAAGCAGAAGTGGCCCTCAGCGAAAGTAGCCAGTGCCGCAATTGAAGGTACCGAAAAAATTCCGCTGGGGGAACATCCCGAGACTCCCGAAGGACATTCCAGGCGGGAAAGGACCGAAAAGTCAAAAAGTGTTGCACCTGTGAGAAACCATGAGCCACCCACCAAGAAAACGCCCTCGGGCAATCCAGACCCGGTGGGAAAAGAGGGTTGTTAACGATTGGAAGCAAGGGCAAAAAGGGTGACATCAGGCCACTGGAGTAACGTACCGAGTCCCAAACTTGTAGGCCATGGAGCAACATCGGACTCAGCGCCATAGGGCGCAGGGCAGGGGGAAGCCATAGGAGTGTCGACAGTGCGATAGGGGCACAATTAGGTAGTTCCAGCAGGACCCAGAGAGGAACATCGGAGGAAGCGTGTAACATAGACAGCGGGGCAATCTGGCTCGCCTGATAATACTTAGCTACATTGGGTACCCCTAGACCACCCTGGAGTCTATGAGCAAAGAGCGTATTTCTAGAGACTCTGGGGTGTTTATCGGCCCAGATAAAACGCATGAACTTCGCCTGAAGCAACCGAAGAAAGTGAGGGGGAACCCGCACGGGGAGGGTGCGAAAATAATATAACAATTTCGGCAAGATGGTCATTTTCACTGAATGAACCCGTCCTATCCAAGACAGGTGCGGAAATTGCCAGGAATGCATAAGAGAAGATAAAGAGCTAAGCAAAGGATAATAATTTGCAGCAAAAAGGGAGTCATAGGTGGGGGTCAAGCGAATGCCCAAGTATTCCAAAAAAGAGGAAGCCCACCGGTAAGGGAAGTGGGATTGTAAGCGCAAAACCAAATCCGAAGCCAAAGTAATATTAAGAGCGACGGTTTTATCCAAGTTGATACGTAGACCCGAAATCAAGGAAAAGCGCTCAAGAACTCGTTGCAAGTTAGGAAGCGTCGTCAGAGGATTAGTAAGGGTCAAGAGGGCATCGTCCGCAAAGAGGCTCAGCTTAAACTCCTGTCCCGCGTATGGAACCCCCGATATATTGCAATCGGTCCGGAGCGCTAAAGCCAGTGGCTCAAGCGCCAGGACAAAGAGCGCCGGGGACAGCGGGCAACCCTGCCTCGTCCCTCGCCCAACAGGAAAGGGATCCGAGAAATACCCAGCGTATTTAACGGAGGCCGAGGGAAAGGAATATAAGGCCTGAATCCAAGAGAGAATAGAATCCCCGAAACCCCGACGAGACAGCACAAACCGCAGATATTCCCAAGATAGAGAATCAAAAGCTTTATATATGTCCAAGGACAGCAGGAATCCTGGGATTTTCCGTTGTTGCAGAAAATGTATAAGATGGACCACCTTACGGACGTTATCACCCGCCTGCCTCCCGGGGACGAACCCTACTTGGTCCCGGTGGACCAGGCTACACAAATATTTATTGATGCGAAAACTAAGGATCTTGCCCAATATCTTCAGGTCTTCATTAAGAAGAGAAATGGGCCGGAAGGCTTGCGGTTCCTGGACATCGTCGGTCGTCTTAGGAATCATAGAGATATGTGCCCTAAGTGCGTCTGGAGAGGGCAAAGAGCCCTGTCGTAACTCATTGAAATAGGCCGCTAAAAAGGGCGCCAATAGGGCTGAGAATTTTTTATAATAGAGACCGAAGAAGCCGTCGGGACCTGGGGCCGCGGTGGACTGTAAAGATTTGATCGCTTGGAGCACTTCCGGTACGGCGACACCAGCGTTGAGGGCTGCCTGTGCTACCTCGGTTAATCCGGGAAGATGGAGGTCTTGAAAGAATGCCTCTGCCTGGGCCACAGGGAAAGGATCTGGGGCAGCATAGAGGCGCGAAAGGAAGTCCGAAAATCGGAAAACAATCTGCTGGGGATTAAAAGTACAGCCACCTGTGGAAAGTCGAAGTCGAATCGGTTTATGGGGTTTCCCCACAGAATTGAGTTTCCTGGCTAGCATGGGACCGGGCTTATTAGCGCAGGAGTAAAATTTATGTCTGGTCCAACGCAGGGCCCGTTCCGCCTCCGAAGAGGCGAGGAGGTCCAATTCTGTCGCCAGAGCGTCCCGAGCGCGTTTATGGGCCACGGATGGAGATGACTTCCAACGCGCATCCGCAGAGGCCAGGAGAGAATGAAGCTCCAAGAGTCGGCGTTCCCGCTCCCGCTTCCGGACCGCAGCCAGCTGTATAACATGACCCCGCATCGTGGCCTTATGCGCTTCCCAAAGGGGCACTGCTGAAGAGACCGATCCCAAATTTTCCGCAAAGTAAAAAGAATTCTATTTGTTGGCAGGTAGCCTGAGTGGTCAGCAAAGAGTCATTGATGCGCCAATGAAAAGGGCGCCGTTCCGACCCAGAAAGGGCAAGGAGGAGTACCAAGGGATCATGATCTGACCAGGGTGAGGAGGGAATAGTTATCTGTCGGACCGAGGGGAGCCGCTGGACCTGCATGAATATATGATCAATTCTACAAAAACTGTCATGAGGATTGGAATAGAACGTAAAGTCGCGTTCAGTTGGATGAAGTTCCCTCCAGACGTCCGCTAGCCCCGCCGTCCGCAAAAGAGAGCGCATACGTTCCTCTAGCACCAAGTCATGAGAGGGGGTCGCTCCCCGTGCGTAGCGCCTATCCAATGTGGAATCCAAGGTAACATTCGAATCCCTCATAACAAGAAGAAGACCCTTAGAGTGTTGAGAAACAATGGTGCAAAGATGCGAAAAGAATTTATGCTGGAAACGGTTAGGCGCATAGTAAGCGACAAAGGTACCTGAAGTATCTTTAATCAGACTATGAAATTATTTGGGTCCCATTCAGGCCTCACCATTTACTGGACCAAATCTGCTTTAATGCAGCTTACTAGCCCTGATGGCCAAGTCCACATACCTAATTGTATGATCCCTATTGTTGGGACATTTAAACATCTCGAAATTTATGTTCACAAAGATATTTCATTATATCAAAAGATTAAAGCAGAGTTCCAGCCAAAAGTGGAAAGTGCGCTTATCTGCCCCGCCCCCCCCCCCCCAACTGCCACATTTGGCACCTTTTGGGGGGGAGCAGGTACCTGGTTTTGACAGGTACCCACTCCTACTTCTGGCTCAGTTCACCGCAGTGAACTGTACTGGAAGTCCACCCCCTCCCTGCTCCTCTGAGACACTTCACAGGTCCCAGAAGACCGCAGCCCATTCACAAGGGGCAGTGCGCTTTGTGCATACGCAGTAGGAGAGTGGATGTGAAGCTGCAAAGCTTCAATGCCGGTTTCCCTTAGTCAAGATGGCGACGCCAGCACCCAATAGCCAGTTGAAGAATTGGCTTGGGGTGAGGACACCGCTAGATCTCTGCACAGGTAAGTGCTCTAATATTAAAAGTCAGTAGCTACAGTATTTGTAATTGTTGATATTTAAAAAAAATGTTGGGGGGGAGGGGCAGAACTCCGCTTTAAAGCAGTATTAAACCAAAGGCAACCATTTGTTTTATTGCTGCTTACCAATTTTTAATTGTGATGGCTGCATGGCTGTCGTTCAAATTGCAAGGGAAGTGACACCAGAGCTTAGTGAATGTTGGGATTTTGAATGTCGCCATTTTTCAAATAATACCTTATTTCATCCAAGGAAAAAAAAAACAGCCTTGTTGCTTGCATATGATTGGATGATGAAGGAAATAAGAGCTTTCATTGTGTTATGGGTCCTACATATTTCATTGCTCTGAGATATTCTACTTCTAGCACTTTGTAGAATGGGAATTGCCAGTTTATAGTAGCAAAAAACCCCCAACATATTCAGCATATTGCTGTAATACAAGCATGTGTTTTATCTATTTAGAGATCCTAGAAAACCTACAGGTCTGTAAGAAATGCACCCAGCTACTAATGACCTGTTGTGACTGACAACACAAAGCCTTTGTAGACTGAAATCACAAGAAAAGGTGACATCCCTGTCCACTTTTCTCATCATAAACTACAGAACCCCTCCCACTCACCTCATTTCCAAAACAGAGGGATGAAGTGTTTTGTAATCCAGGACAAAAACTAGGATGGCTGATTACATTCCTTAATATAACACAGGTAGAATGAACAGTGCACAGAACAGCTATACATTTCTGACAAGGGTAACATATATTCTTCATGTTTTTAAGCAGATATAACAAAATGTGTTAAATTGTTTATTTAACACACTAAATGTGGAAATTAAGAGAAATTTATTGTTGGGGTTTACACACACTGTAATACAAGTCATCAACAAAAACTGACTGATATCAAGACAATCTGTAGATTACTTATCCTGCAATTAATAATTCTAATTTGTTCAGCAAATGTGCAGCTGCCTTGCCTGACATGCATGTTGCCACTAGAGGGACAATCTGCAGCTCTGTACATGAAATACTGTAGATCAGGGGTGCTCAGCCTTTTGAAGAGTGTGGGCCACTTAGGTGATTTGGTTACCGGTCGTGGGCCACAATAAAAAGAAATGGTTCAAAATGTCACATTTTTTATTTTGAATAGCATAATGAACATTTTCCTCCTGCAGCCGCTGAATGTTGATGGGAGGTAGAGGAGCAGAAGTTGCCTTTCAGCAGTTGCAGGAGGAAAATGGAGAGGATCAGTTCCTGTATATGCCAACCTTGCTGCCCCTCCTGTCTGAGTGTAAAACAGAATGTAACAGGGAGGCTGCACGGGCCCCCTGGAGCATATTGCAGGGTCGTCATTTCATGGTAAAAACCATCTGCCCCCCAAAATGTAAATGAGCCCTTACTGTCATGAACCCCCTATAAGGCTGCTTTCACACTGATGCACTTCAGTTTACCAGCACTGTGGGTGCAGTGCAGGGTACCTGTGGTTTTCCTGCACCGTTAGCTGCGCTCTGCCATAGACTTCCATCATATCTTTTGGGTGTGGTGCAGTTTCTAAAAGTGCACCAAAACTCCTGAATGCAGTTTGAGTTCGAGGGACACATCAGAGGCCTCCTAGGGCTACATGTGTCTCTAGGGTCACAGGTTGAGCACCTCTGCTGTAGATCATAGTAATACAAAGCAGCAAGTGAGTAAAAAGGGTGCATTAAACATGTAATATAGGTAATTTTACATCCACAACTCGGAAGATGTCTTCACTGAAAGTGTTCTGTAGTTTCCCTTTTATTTCCCCAAATGCTAAATAGAAGGAGTATTGTTGTCTAATCACAAGACAATTCTCAAGTAATTGCAAATGGCTTTCACACTCAACCAATTGTATGGATACAGCCCAATGCCAACATTTACAACTGTCACCTGAAGTTATCTAATGTGTTGGGTGTAGGACCACTTCAGGAGTTTTGCCATTAGAAAGCTGATTGAAAGTTGGTAAAATTACCTGAAATTTGCAATATGTCTGTGACAGCATAAGAAGGGCACATGGAAGGTGTAAAAGCCTAGGAACGTATAAATAGCCAGCAATACAAGAATGACAGCAACTTCTCATAGTGTAAGTCTGGCAGGTAATGCCATGAGAGGGTTAATGTGACACAGAATGCTCTCCTGGTATCACTAAAGATTTACTAGCTTTACATAGGAAACCACAAAGACTACATTTCCGTTCTCATTACCAGCAGGCTTTGTATTTTTCTTTTTCTACAGCAGTCATGTCTTGTCTCTAAATGAAATTAGCTTGAAGACTCAAAATGTCTATGACCACCAGTCATAGGTCCCCGGAGGATGATGGACCCCAGCTGGGCAGTTTTGTCCTCAGCCAATTAGAGGCTTGTTCCAAAACATTGTTGAATCCTGCCTTGGATGGAAACAGAAGTCACAGCTTGGCAGGTGCCTTGGCCACACTCCCACGGGGACACAAGCAGGTAAGTTTAATCCTCAATATTAATATTTCATAAAGAAATATTGGGAAATTGGATGCAGTGGAGTTACTGCAGGACTATAAATGCCTTGTCCTTAGCCACCTTAAGGATGCAAGTTGTTATAGCTAGACCTAGATATTAGCTTTTATTGTTTTTATATATTCTTTTCCATCTAATGTGTCTTTGCAATTGTTTTACCCCAGAGGAACTCTTGAAATAATTTTCAGATCTAGGGGAACCCCTGCTAAAAACTATTTATAGGGTGGCAGTGGAAAAATCCTGTTCCATTATGAGCAGAGGGAGGTATGCTAACATTGCTGGCTTAAAAAAATCATAAGTGCCATTGGTTCTTCCAAGGAGCATTGGTCCCAGAATTCTGCAACCACCATCATATGGGAGGTCAGTCAGTCACAGATCAAGGAACACTTGATCTGTGACTGATTGGAACTCCAGGAATCCACAGAACTCTGGTTGAGAATGGCTGATCTAATGTAACAGTAAAGCACTATTTTTAAACTGTACCTTACTCTAAACCAGTCTAAATCTTTTCAACACAGAAGAACCCTTGAGATAACTTTCTAGTCTCAGGGAAACCCTACTAAAAATGACTATATCTTCAACTCATGATACATTAGTCTGATGGTTATAGGGAAGAATGATCCCCTTACAGATAGCTAAACAGATTAATAGTATCAGTGGGAACTTATCTGAGAGGCAGATTATTTATTGCTCAAAGGAACCCATAACAAACCATAACAACCATGGAACCCAGGTTGAGAAAGCATGCTCTAAACAGATGTGTTTTAATTCATACTTTGGTCATTGCTGGCTAGCTCTACCCATTTACTTTGGACAGTTTGAAGGCTTTTACAATTTATGAAGAATGTTCTATTTGTTGATGGGCCTGTAGTAGTCTAGAGAAGATCTCTGACACCCTGGAGGAGTTATGCTGATAGCTCCCAATATTTCTAGCTAGTAGGTAGAAGAGACATAGGTTTTCTTAACGCTGGGGGGATGTTTACTGCCCTCTGAAAAGCCATCAGACGACGATATAGCAGCAGTTGGCAGGCATTCAGAAGGTGATCCTGCCACCTACGAAATGTCTGCTTTTTTTCTAAATCCTAAGGGGGATTTTGTAGTACAAAATTGCTCCTCAACTGTGAGTGTTTGGCTCACAGTTGCGGTGTGCTCCTATTGGACTTATTGGGCATATTTGACAGGCAGTGCTGCCTATCAAACTCTATAGCCTGAGTAAATTGCAGCGGGCCAGGCATGTGTATAGCTCTGTCGGGCTGTAATGTTAGCAGTTGGATGGGCAGCCAGGGGCAGTAAAACTGCAGCTCAGCCCCAAAGCTGTCCCTTAAAGAGCAGCTGTCCTAACAGAAATACTCAGTCTGCCATTACTGACCTCCATCTGAAAATGTTAGTTTGTTGGCTGGCTTTGGTTTTAAAACTGTCCTCATCTCTGACCTCTGGCATGTAAAGTCATGAAGTCAAAACTTCTAAATAGCATACTTGTTCCAGAGCTGAGAAGGCAAAAGTACTTTTAATTCCACTTGACAGACAGGCAGTTAGCATTTCAGAACGAGAGGTAGAGAGGTCGTTAATGGCAACTTACATATATCTCTCTGAATAGTTTTCCTTTAAGAAGAACTCAGATACGACAATTCGCCTATTATTGCAGTTTTGCATTTAGTAAAGAGACAGTAAATATATTCTTATATGTAGCTAGTGTTTGAATTGGTATCATCTTCTTGTAATCCCCTGTACATTAAACTGGGAGAGGAAGGGACATCAGTAGGGGTGTGATGCAATGTTCAAATGCCAACAAGGAGTATGCTGATTGGAGAAGAGAGCAGAGTAAGGAGGTAGACAAACTTATTGTTCTGCTTCTTCTTTACTGTCCAATCACAGGCTGGAGGCAGTGAGGTAACCTAGCGCTGTTGCTTAGCTGCAGTCCAATAAAGTCAGGTCATCAACCTGGCTCTGCTGCCTGGCAGGTCTCTGTAAATCGCTAGGCTAGATGGCCAGAAAGACAAAATCCTTGACAAGTAAAACAATTTAAGTACATATATTTCAGATCTGTATTTTTTTTGTGTGTTTGGAGTTAAGCTTTAAACATATCTATATGTCACTATTATTATTATTATACAGGATTTATATAGTGCTGACAGTTTGTCTAGCGATTTACAACATGCGGGCAGACAGTACAGTTACAATACAATTCAATACAGGAGGAATCAGAGGGACTTGCTCGTTAGAGCTTACAATCTAAAACTAGAAGAAGCATTTATGACATAGGGATTGACTTACTCAAGATAATATTATTATTATACAGGATTTATATAGCACCAACAGTTTGCTCAGCGCTTTACAATATAACGGGAGACCATACAGCAACAATACAGTTCAATACAAGAGGGTTAGGAGGGTCCTGCTCCTTGGAGCTTACAATCTAAGAGAATCAGGATTCAGCTGCAGTATGTAACTTAAGTAACTTGAAGTTCTAATTGTTGTCTGTTTTGATTGTACAAATTATTTCATAAATTAAACAGAAATATCTTTTTTTTCAGGCACTGGGGTTAATTTACTAAAACTGGAGAGTGCAAAATCTGGTGCAGCTCTACACAGAAACCAATCATCTTCTAGGTTTTATTGTCCAAGCTTAATTGAATAGGCTGAAGTTAAAAGCTGATTGGCTACCATGCACAACTGTGCCAGATTCTGAGTGCTCCAGTTTTAGTAAATCAACCCCAAAGTCACACATACATTGAATATACTGTATGTTATAAAGAATAACATGCTATGTAAAATGTGGTTTAATTCAGATATGTATTCTTTAAAAACCTCCAAAACATTTCCCACTACAGCTACTGTAAAAGCTTAAACTCTATCATTTTATGTAACTTTCACGTCAGCTGAAAGTTAAAATCAGGCTGGTAGTTGGGGTATCAGCTCCATAGGCAGGAGGAAAGGGGAGAACTTAGGAAGGTTATCACCAGTTTGGTGATATTTACTGATAGAGCAAAAATAGATAGGGAAGTGCCACAAGATCTGATGGGTATTGTTACCTTGTCTATGCTTTGTATCCATACAACACACTAAGGTGGTAGAACATATTCATTATATTCTGGTTAGATCAGTGGTGTAACAATGGCCATAGCCACCAAGGCAGCTGATATGATTAAATTGAGAATTTTCCAGTATAGATGGGATGAAGTCAGTGTAGATTTATTGCCCTCTGAACTTCTACTACAGACTGAAATTAATCCTGAATACCTAAAGCACTAGATAATCCCTCAGTATCTTCTCAGGTAGAACCTAATAGAACAGCTGAGATCAGGGCCGTGAATAAGGGGGTACCACTAGTCCTGCTGTACAGGGCCCAGGTCAGCAGGGGGCCCAGGTAACTGGGTGAATCAGATTTTTGGGCAAGGAGGGTGATTGGCACGGGGGGGGGGGGGGGGGGGCAATTACTGGAACCAATCCCCTGTATGGCTCTCTGCAGCAGCTGAAAGCTAGCCTCTTCTCCTCTCCTTCATGCTGGCTTTCAGCTCCTGCAGAGAGAGCCATACAGGGGATTGGTTCCAGTAATTTCCCCCCCCCCTGCACCCATCACCCTCCCTGTGCACCATACGTTTACCTCTGCTGCCCAGGCCCCCCTGTGTGCCCCCACCCCAGTACTGCTGGCTTCCCTCCTCTCCTTTCCACTGGCAACTGCAGTCATGCAATAAAATCCTTCTGGATGGAGATTGAGGGAAGGGTCAGCTAAATATGCCACATTTACCAGCTTCTTCCTTTCCTGAATGAATGCAATGATCGGTACTGATCACTGAGGGGATCCTGTCAGGTTGAGGGGACCCTGTCAGGTTGAGGGGGCCCTGTCAGGTTGGCTGTATGGGGCCCCGTGGTTTCTAACAGCAGCCCTGGCTGAGATTTCTAGTTCTATAAAAAAGAACTGTTGTGAGCTGCGGCATTTATTATTTTGTCATAATAAAAAATATTAATTATATTATAATTATTATTACTACTACTACAACTAAAACGTTTGACAGCTCTCCTGTAGACCAATGACACTACAGGGTCTTTTTCTGATAAGATCAGTGACACAATGGGGGAGATTTACTAAAACCTGTGCACAAATCACAGCCCTGCATAGTAACCAATCAGCTTACAGGTTTTCTTGGCAATGCTTAACCACTTCCCGAATACCCTATAGCAGAACTACTGCTTCAGGGCGGCAGGGCTGCACAAAATCGCGTATATAGACGTGATTTTGTATTTCCGGGTAGGGGTGGCTACATTGGCGGCTTCCCCGCTGGCACCCACCGATCGCCAAGGGACACTGACAGGAGAGAGGTCTGTATGTAAACAATACAGATCTCTCCCCTGTCAGCACCAGCATGCTGCTTTGTATTGCTCTGCATAGCATAGCAAAGACATGGAGCAGAATACATTTCGGCCTAAATTTATGCCGAAATTTGGTTTTTTTAATTTTTGTACTGGATATGTTTTATAGCAAAAAGTCAAAAATATAGTTTTTTTTTCCAAAATTTTCGGTCTTTTTTTGTTTATACCGCAAAAAAATAAAAACCACACAGGTGATCATATACCACCGAAATAAATCTCTATTTGTGGGCAGAAAAGGACATACATTTTATTTAGGTGCAGTGTTGCATGACCGTGCAATTGTCAGTTAAAATTTAGCAAAAAATGGCCTAGTCAGGAAGGGGGGGGGGGGGGGGGGGTAAATCCTCTGGAGGGCAAGTGGTTAATTGAACATGCTGAAGTTAGGAGTTGATTGGCTACCAGCTGCACCAGTTTTAGTAAATCTCTCCTATGGGGTCTTTTTATTGCTGTTTGCATGTCTCAGCATTCACACAGCCATTGCAATCCCCTACCACCCAATATGTCTAATATGTTTATTTCATATAACCTCAG
The DNA here is from genome assembly GCF_062004578.1 of Staurois parvus. Taxonomy (NCBI): domain Eukaryota; kingdom Metazoa; phylum Chordata; class Amphibia; order Anura; family Ranidae; genus Staurois; species Staurois parvus. The sequence continues at coordinate 4,943,858 of NW_028317827.1, read as the reverse complement.
TTCCATCTAGTGGCCATAACGTGGTATTTTCCTGATATATCTCAGTTGGGAAAATGCCACAATACGGCCACTAGATGAGCTTGATGATCATAGGAAAAAAAAAATTAGCCACATTATGGGATTTATTAAAGATGGCTGTGTGAATGCAGCAAATCTTTTTTATAAATAGACTCCCAATTGTTACAATTGACACTAAGCTGCTACAGGGGAAGTTAGCAGGGGCACCATGATTTGTAGGCATCCCACTTTAATTATTCGTTTCCCAATAACTGCTCCCTGTACTCATCTTTTCTGTAGTTCAGATTGTAACAGATAAGTTTTCAGAAGGCAGAGATATTTTCAGTAGGCAGACGTTGTCAGTCTATAATGTGGTATGTGGTAATAATAAGTTTAATTGTCAGCTGAATAGGCAGTGACAGCACTAAAAGGATAATTAATGTGACAAGGAATTACATGCTGATAGGTGATAAGATGCAATCTAATTAGTTTGGCTCACAACTGTACAATTTCTTAGGTGGTATGGGGACATTGTGAATGTAAACCTGGAGCTGTCATTCAGTTTTATAGCAATATCTGCGACACCACCAAGACTGCAGTATATCATTAATAATAAATTCACTATTCCAATGTCAAGATGTCTGTAAACATCACTGCTCAAATGGGTTTTATTAGTCTTTGTAAGTGACAACAGTGACCCCTGCAGGTCATAGTATGTTCTACACTGCATCGGCAATATAGAAATTACAATATATTTATTTTATTTATTTCAGGTACTTATATAGCGCCGTGAATTTACGCAGCGCTTTACATATATATTGTACATTCACATCAGTCCCTATCCCTCGAGGGGCGTACAGTCTAGGGTCCGTAGCTTACATTCATACAAACACATACTAGGTCCAATTTAGACGGGAGACTATTAGCCTACCAGTATGTCTTTGGAGTGTGGGAGGAAACCGGAGTACCCAGAGGAAACCCACACAGGCGCAAGTAGAACATGCAAACTCCAGGCAGGTGGTGCCATGGTTGGGATTCGAGCCAATGACCCCAATACTGCCAGGCGGACGTGCTGACCATTTAGCCGCTGTGCTGCCCCAATATATAGATATGCCTTAAAAATGAAAAGGAAATGTACCTCTTTCCTCCCACGTAACACTTATATGCGGTGCCACAGAGGGTGGGCTTTAACACCCACACACTTTACATATTTGTCCATGGGTGACTGAGGTTTCTATGCTAAGAGCACGCTCATTGAGTGTTCCCATCACAGTGACTGATCTCTCAAAAACAGCAATGGTCAGAAACCGGCAGAACTGGCTCCTGATCATGTGACCACTGTAACAGCCAATCATAGTGGTGATGTGATTGGGCAGTCATCCCCCACCCGCTGGGCATACTGACCTCATTAAAGGGATGCCAGAGCTGGGTGGGAAGAGGTTAAATAATTTCCGTAGAGTAATTACCTCCAAAAGAAAGTTGGCCTGCCTCCCCCAAACATAGGTATTACTTGCATACCAAAAGTAATGACAAAGGTATTGCCAAATCAATAGGCTGAAATGTGAACTTTGGTCTATTCTGTAGGGGCAAAATGTCAGCTAGCCTTGCAGTGGTTCTTTTTTAAGTTTATTAAATGAGAATTGACCTTGTACAGCAATTATGCATATCAATTGTTAAATACAAGCACTAAGTATGATCTACATTGCATATTTAAATGCATTGATCCAGCTTGGACCGATGTAGCCATGCAAGCTGGCAACCCTTGTAGTAGTCAGCGTTACTACAGTGACCATTATGACCTTCTGGGTCCTGTGATGGCACCTTTCACAGCACACTTTGCTTTTTTGTTTCAATGAATACAAGGCATTCTCTGACTGGATGAGGTACAGATTAGGATATCATGTCCCTCCTCTCCACATCGTCCAGTCAGGGAACGCCTTATATTCATTAAAAAAAGCAAGGCATTCTGGGCATGGCAGTGGTGTTGCTTGAGTGACCCCTTGTAGTAGTGTGCAGGGGGGCAGCCAACTACTACAGTGATTTCCAGCTTCCGGTATTAGATATGCATACAAATATTATGCCAAGCTGGACCAAACTAAGTATGCAATAACCTCTTAGTGCCGGCGCCTCCCAGCCCTTTAAGAGTTTCAGAAGCTGGGAGGCGGGTGGAGTTTTAGGGTCATGGCGAATCATGGCGGTCACATGAAAGGTCCCGATCAAAAGGGGAGATTGGGACCTTTCCATGAGTCCCGGACATATATGCTGGGAGCGCACAGGGCACGCTTTCTAGGCACATGTGTATTTTCTAATTGCACGCAAATATTTGTCAGCTCACTGTTAAGGCCGAGATGCTAAGACGCCGCATATTTGCATGCGCTCGGCGTCAAGGGGTTAAGATCACTCCTGGAGTTCCGCTTTAATGTTTTTAGCTGCTAAATGATCTTTTATTCTCTGGACATACATGGGAAAGTGTAACCTGAGAACCATTCATGTATATCCACAGCCAAAACATTTTTTTTTAGTTTTGAACAGAACAGTGAATGGATAAGGGCTCATTCATACAGTGGGCGTTGGGGTGAATTAGGCAGTCTTGCTCAATGTAGGCCCAATGCTTTTAATAGGACCAGGTCACCCATATAGTAAATGTTGTATTTAAACCCAGCTCAACACAGCACAAAGCACTGCTCCATGTTAAAACGCATCACAACACGCTGCAACGCAATACAAAACAAAGTCACTTGACTGCTGCTGCGAAAAAAGAATAATGCACAGCAATGCAATGCAACTTATGTCAACGTGTAATATACACAATGCACATGGTGAAAATCCAAAACCCTGTAAAATGTTTACTTTTTGATCATCACTGTCTCTTTATGGATATTTACCTTCCCATCCTGTTTTCCAGACTTCAGAGAAAGTAAAAAGAAATCCTGTAGAGTCATTCCCCCCTCCCAATATCCTTGGCCTTCTCTGCACCTGCAGGCATCATCCAGGGATCAAAATTTGCAGCTGGCGATTTCCTGTTAGGGAGAATGGCCACTCGATCACTTTTGCAGGAGGCACAAAAGGGTCTCCCCCTCCTGCCATCACCCCCTTTCCCTGGCTTTCCCATCCAATCGCTGGGACCGCAGCAACTGGTGGCAATAACGGCCAGGTAAGCAGCTGATCAGACCTATCTGTGTCTGATTGGCTGTAGTGGAGGCCAGAGGAAAGAATGGGGTCTGAAGACCCCAGATCTCTGTATAAAAAGGGCCTGCCATAGCCCATGCTTTTACAAGGGATGTTTTTTTTTCCTTGGGAGACTGCATGTGATCAGCACAGGGCCAATCAGCACTGTCCAGACCAGGGGCGGACTGACAACTCATGGGGCCCCCGGGCAATAGGGGATCATGGGGCCCCTGTGTCCTTGCCCAAACTCAAAAAAGCCTATGAAAAGGTACCAGGGGCATCTCTTGATGCCCTCTACTGACCCCGGGCCCTCGGGTAGTGCCCGAGTTTTCAAATGGTCAGTCCACCCCTGGTCCAGACTGAGGTCAGGGGTTCTGCATCCTCCTAGAGCAAAAGGAAAACTAATCCTACAAGCTTTAACATGTGCTCTGCTGGGCACTGATAGAAGTCACAAGACTGCTCTAACTGCTGATGAAAAAAGATATTTAGAAGTTTATATTTACTAAAATAATTGCATTTCCATGTTCTGTGTACTGTGGGAGAGCAGATACAGTGAATGCAGGTTCTGGGTTTAGTAACTCTTTAAGATATGTTGTAATAAATAGTGTTTCATTAATGTTCCTGTACACCCTTTTGTTTTAGGCAGCACTGGTTGCTTTGAGTCACTGGTACACAATTTGAACTCGTGTTCTGGCACATTGTTTCCTAGTTATGATAAAGCTACTGCACGTAATCAGGGCCGTGGATAAGGGGGTACCACCAGTCCTCCTGTAGGGGGCCCAAGCCAGCAGGGGGCCCAGGCAGCTGGGTGAATCAGATGTAGGCAGGGAGAGTGATCAGAACAGCGGAGGGACGATTACTGGAACCGATTCCCTGTATGGTTCTCTCTGCAACAGCTGAAAGCTGGCTTCTTCTCTTCTCCCTCCTGTCAGTTTTCAGCTGCTGCAGAGATTGCCATACAGGGGATCGGTTCCAGTAATTACCCCACATCACCCTCCTTGTGCACCATATGTTTACCCAGGCTGCCTTGGCCCCCCTGTGTGCCCCCACCACCGCAGTCTTGCCGGCTACCTTTCCTTCCTTCCACTGGCAGCTGCAGACAATAGAACAATAGGATCCTTCAGGATGCAGAGTGGGGGACGGTTCCAGTAAATGTGTCACATTTACTAGCCCCTTCCTTTCCTGAATGAACACAATGAGCAATCAGTACCAATCACTAACTGTGTTCATTCATAACTGAAGTATAGTAAACTGTGGGGTTTTTTTGAGGGGGGCCCTGTCAGGTTGGGTGTATGGGGCCCCGTGGTTTCTAACAGCATCCCTGCATGTAATAATCTTTTATAAAGCTGGTATTGTAATTGTACGGTGTAGGTAACACACTATACTTTATTTTCAGTTTGGCAAGTCAAGATCAAACTCTCTAATAGACTCTACTGGATCAGAACCACATAGGTAAGTAGCAAACTCACTTACTACATACCAATTAAATAATTTCATATAAGAGCTATGATAAATTGTCCTCAACTGTAATTTAAAGTGTTTCTAAAGGAATTTTTAGAAAACACTCATCATTGCTTTTTGCAATGGTTTTTGGAAGCTTGAGTTCGTTGTAGAAGACACCGCTACCACAGTGATCTCCACTTGCTTCGTGGTCCTTTGCCGAGTGGTTGCCCAGCTGCATTGTGAACACAGGAGGTTGCTTGCCAACCATGGGCACCACACCAAGGAACATGTTACATTTTCTTAATGAATACAAAGTGTTCTCTGATTTGATGAGGTGGAGAAAACACTTTGCATTCAGTGAGAAAATGCAAAGTTTTCTCTAAATGGGAGGGCGATCTCCTGTGTTCACCAGACAGCAGGGCAGCCACTCGTCATGGGGCACGGAAGCTAGTGGTGATCATTGTAGTAAGGGTGCCTACTACAGTGATTTCAAGATTCCACAGGGATCCCAAAGGTATGGCACATGCATACTTACATTGATCCAAGCTAGAGCAATGTAACTACACTCATTGGTCACTTTATTAGGTTCACCTTGCTAGTGCCAAGAAAATATCCCCCACACCATTACACCACCACCACCAGCCTGAACCATTGATACAATGGATGGATGGATCCATGCTTTCATATTGTTTACACCAAATTCTGACCCTACCATCTGAATGTTGCAGCAACCAGTCTGCCCATTCTCTTCTTACCTCTGACATCAACAAGGCATTTTCATCCACACCACTGCCACTCACTGAATATTTTCTCTTTTTCGGATCTCTGTATACTCTAGAGATGGTTGTATCGGAAAATCTCAGTAGATCAGCAGTTTTTGCAATACTCAGACCACCCTGTCTGGCACCAGCAACCATGCCACGGTCAAAGTCACTTAAATCCCCTTTCTTCCCCATTCTGATGCAGGGTTTGAACTTCAGCAAGTTGTCTTCAACATGTCTAGATACTTAAATGCATTGAGTTGCTGCCATGTGATTTATTAGCAATTTGTGTTACCAAGCAATTGAACGTGTGTACTTAATAAAGTGGCCGGTTGATGTATGTAAAAATTTTCATACGTAAACTTCAGCTTTAACAATGCAGAACATAACAGATAAAGGTCTGAGGGTTCTTTCTGCTAGATAAAATGTCTAAAAACAAATGGGAGGTAAAACAAAATTCTTTATAGAGAAGGAAAACAAATATGTATTTCATGTTATGCTCTGACTTCACTTAAGCATCTGGACTTGGTAATGCATATATAAACATGGACATGTGGCCTGACCGATGGTTCCTGTATATGTCAGTGTTGGTGAGAAGTAGGGGGGAGAGCAGTGAAGGCAGATGCTGTTGGCGCTGCAGCCTAGCTGAGCGGTCCACATTTCTGTGCAATTCCTGTGCAACTCAGTGCAGTGCAATTTGCAGCCCATTCATTTGAATGGGCTGAAATTGTATTGGTCCCACAAAAAGTAGCACATACGTTACTTTCCAAAAGCGCCCTGCTCCAAATCGCATGGTTTGTAAATGGCATTACATTAACGGCAGGTGCAGCACTAAGAAAACTATTGGCTGTCATTCTGGTTGTACAGCTCCAGGAGCAAAAGGCTGAACAAGTTACTAAATGTGAAACTTCTCAGCTTTGTACAAAATTCTATTATTAGATCTTCCACATTTCCGTTTTGGGATATTATGGTTCCCTAAATCAGACCTAAGCTGTAACATTAGGGTTGTTTCAATCTCACATTGGAGGAGAGGGTAGATTAGCAGTTTAAAAAAAAAAACATACTGGTGGAAAAAACATACTTGCCATCCATACAAAGTAGATCTTGTGGCACCACAGTTCTCGGTCATGTGATCTTGAATTGCCATTTTTCAGTGTCATGTGACCCACAGTCACTCTGCAATGTGGTTGCTGACATCAGTAGATTCTTCTGTTTTACTGATGATTCTGCAGTTTTCACTGCCCGACCTCACTGCCTTTGTAGCTTTAGACAATGTGGCCCAGACCCAGATGACAGGTAATTTATGTACATTTAAACCCCCTTGGTCTAGGACCAATTGTACCATCTGGGTCCACTTTACGTAAATCTCCTCCGAAGTGATTTGAAATACAGACCTGCAATTCTTGGACTTGGTGATAACAAATGATGAAAAATGAATTGAGAAACCATTACCCTTTAAAAGAAACACTTTGTGATCCTTAGGTAGTGAGCATTACTTTTACATGCACGGAGCAGTGCAGCAGAACAAAGACCTCCAGGGAAGAAGCATATGTCTTTCACGTTTCATAAAAAACTAGAGTTATTTCAGAAGAACTGGTGTACTGCAACCCATAGCAGTCGAAGACAAATCAAATTTCAGCCTCTTGGAGACGATAGCCTTGATGATTAGTTGCTATGTGTTACTGCACATCACTGCCCATCCGTTATGTCTTTAGCCAACTCGGTAAATGTTCTTATAGGTTTAATGTCCAATTAAACAGCTAAAGCAAATTTATGTGACTCATATACAAAAACTTGGAGCACCTCTCAAAGCACTGCAAAACTCCCCCCTGCAGCCCAAAGCACAGATCAGCACATTAAAACAAGCTCATCTAGGATAGCTGAAACAGATCAGAAGACAAAAGGTGGAAACAGTGCACACCAGAACCCAACCACTAAATAGAGAGATAAAGCAGCCTGAACGCCTCCAAACTATGTTCCTCTGACATGTTTCACCCTGCCTACAGGGCTTAATCATAGAAATTAGGCTGTACAGGGCTTAAAGTGATTGTAAAGGCATTTTTTTTAATAATAAATATGTCATACTTACCTGCTCTGGTTATACTTACCTGCAAATGGTTTTGCACAGAGCAGCCTGATTCTCCTCTTCTCGGGTCCCTCGCTGAAGCTCCAGGCGCCTCCCTGCTGCCAAGTGCCCCAACAGCACGCAGCTTGCTATGGGGGCAACCGAGCAGGCTCGCTCCCTGCACACACAGCTGTGGCTCAGTCCTGTCCCCCGCTCTCTCCTCATTGGCCCACTGGCTGTGATTGACAGTAGTAGGAGCCAATGGCTCCCACTGCTGTCTCAGACAAAGAGGAGGGAGAGATCTTGGACAACGGAGGCTCCTGTGCACATCGCAGAATCAAGATTGGGTTCAAGTAAGTAATGGGGGGGGGGGAGGGCTGCTGCACACAGGAATACAGGAAGGTAAAAAAAAACATGGGCCTCTACAACCACTTTAATCAGGAGTTCAGGCTGAAGCTGCATTCTTACCTCTCTATATAGTGGCTGAGTGGCTGGGTTCCGGTGTGCAGCATTTACACCTTTTTCATATTTCAGGTATGGCTGAAGGATGGTAGGGTGGATCATCTGTAAATTTTATGTTTTGGTGACTTTAGTGGTAAGAGCTGCCCTATGAAGTACCTGATTTCAGATGTTGACACGGAATTAAAAATCCAGCAGGTCGGCAGACTTTGTTACTCAGGGACGGGACCTTTGCTGGAAAGGTGTGGCATCGGTAGAAGGGGACTGTTGGATTCATCTAAGGGTTTTCAAGACTTTTTTTTAGTGAAGAGCTTTTGATGACGTTGGCATGGTGGACATCCAGAGCAAATCAGGAGCAGAATTCTGAGCACAGTGCAGATGTACAGGAGAGCAGAGACTGGGCTGGGGAGATGTACAAGAGTATACTGCGTTGATGGATAATGGAAAATGGCTCTTGCCAAAGGTCAGCAACAAGAAGCATCTGCAAGATTCAGTACAGGAAAGGGACTTTTTCAACAGGTTTTGGGCTTATGTCAACCATAAGTTCAAAATCAGTTTGAAATGCTTCCTAGATCATTCAGAATTCATTTGACCTAGAGCTGATCTCCTTCTGATCTGTATTTGACCTGCCTAGGATTTGTTTTTTGCATTTTGTATGGGGACGCAAAAACTGCTTGATGCTTACTCAGACAAGTCACTAGTCAAGGCACTAGCACTGGTAAGTGAGGTCAGAACCCCTTAAAAATACACTAACACAAAAAAGATAAGATGTAGATAGAAATGAGCTGAAACACATACTGACTGCTAGTTCGGACAAGGAAAACACACCTAATGTGAGACTGTAAGAGGAACGCACATCCAACATATGCAAAGATTGATATATCAGTTTCATATACATGTCGAAATTCTCAGTTTCTGTACAGATGTTCCTTAACTTATATTGATTTGTTTTAGTCTTAGTGGTTTTTCATAGTAGGATTGAAGCATAGCACAGAGCCAAAGATAGCTCTAAACCTTGGGTTCGTTGTGAGGGAGTTATAATTTCTTCATGCCTACCTGATTACAACTACTTGCATTGTGGCAGTATTAGCTAAATCTAAAGATTGTAATTATTTCATTCACAAGAATGTTTTATATTATTTTTTATGTCTCTAACTATATCTAAAAATGGTTACCAGAGACTTTATCAACAGGATGAGACAAATTTGAGTCAATGATTGGGGTGTGGTATCAAATATTTTTGGTGTGTTGGAAAATCTTAGCAGTTACGGCAATTGATATTTTTTTTATACAAAAAGGGAACAAAAACTTCACCATGCATGAGCTGCATCCTGACTCTGGGCTGACCGGGGGAAAGTACCAGAATGTATTTTCTCACCCCATGTATAGTTCTCACTGAGAAATCTGCTCACCTATCTCTACTCTAAAGAGTATTATAAACATGGGGATTTTACTATTCAAAATTACACAATCACTACTGAACAACCCTCCTTTTACACAAACATGCACATCTACCAATCTATGTGTATCAGGAAAACTGCTCATTTCCATAACTAACCAATAAGCCCTCTTTCTAGTAACACCAACACAACACAATCATTTTTTAGTAATTTCAGCATAGACATGAGTAGGACAAGGAACTTATGTAGGTCAGAAGCAGCCCACGGACATGAAGTTAGTCACCTGACCTGGCTGTTCTTTAGATTGGTGATAATCTCATGTCTACTGGAAACTGTGGAGGCCACTGATCGTATAACTGTTGCTTTTCTCTTCAAACACTTCAGCATACCAAGACAAACGTTTTACAGTTGTCTTCAGAACAATAGGTGAGAGTACTGTGTCCAATGGGGACACCTGTCTGGCGATAATGAAGAGAAGGAATTCACCTCACGTTTTGAGGATTTCCTGTTACTTTCTGTTGCGCCTCTAAAGGAAATTTTCATACAGAATACACACAAAAAAAAAAAAATCAAATGGAGGGGGTTTAAAACTTTTTTTGCACTACCCAAATCTGAAAAAAAAAGTTTTGGCCATGCATACAACTTAATAGTGAGTGTTGCTGTGATTGCAGTATTAATGGTTAAATTAGGTAAATTAAGTTATGTTTAGAGTTTATTTAAAGCCAATATGTTGCTTGAATGAAAATGTGAACTAAAATCTGCTCCTGGGAAGAATATTGTAAATACTTACCTCTCCTGATGACCACTGCCACTGAACAACACTCTATTGATAAGAAATCTTCAGCTAAAGTCTTTGCAGAAACCAACACTTATAAAAGTGTAAATCTCTTGTATTTACTGCTGCTCTCAGTAGTTCCTCCTGCCGACCCCTACATTCCTAGTGTATCCTTCACTGATTTGGAAGTCAGCAATAAGAACTACTGAGCACACCAAGGGATATAAGAGATTGATACTACCAGAAGCGTTGGTTCCTGCACAGACTTCAGCAAAGGATTTCTCATCAAAAGAGCAGTGGTATGTAGCCAGGTGTAATGCTGCAGTGAGTCTTCCAACCTGATGGTGGCACTAGCACTTATTCTGGCTGGCAGGAACTCAATTTCTAAATTGTCCCCTGTTTGGGGCTCCAGGCAGCCATCTTGGGAAAGCCAGTGCCTGTAATTGGCACTGAAATCCAGCAAGAATTTAGTGGCCATTCTGGCATATATTTCATATACCCAGTCATTTTGGAGGGAGGTCTGAATGGGAGATAAAAGGGTCACCAGTCACTGTGTAGCTGGGGTGATGCCATGTAGCTGACCTTTCCAGGGAGTGGCCTTGCTCCCCAAAAGCGAGAAGGTATCATGAATCTGTTAACAGGTTGCACTCCCCTCAGGGGAAGTATAGTTAGACTGAGTTCCTGGAGAAGAGGGTGGCAGGATTCAATGCAACAGAGCAAGCACCACAGTACTGCCCCTATTGGATGTGAACTGTAGCACTACATAGGGTGACTATGCTATGTACTGGAATATGCCACATAATGGAACTGTTACCACCCCTTATATAGAACTGTTACTGCTAGATATGGGTGATCTCTACAGGCAACACATGGAACTTCACCTAATGATGAAGATGGCCAGTTTGCTTAGTACAGAGAGGAAAGAAGAAACACCTCGTAATTGTGTGAAAGAGTACTATCTTCTTTCCAGTTACAGCATTTATTCTCAATTTTTTTAGGCAGTAGAGTTATTTGTCCCTTCTTTGTAAATTGTTCCACATAATCTGGATGTCCATCGGCAAGTCCTGCAAGACATGAGGCAGCACACAATTTCCTATGGTAGTTTGGAGCAAAGTGCACTGCTATTGTTTTCTGTTGCTAGCAGGTATCCTGCTAATTTACCTGGGAATGGTGATCACTATGCCTGTGATTGCGCTCATGGAAACAGGAACTGAGAGAACATTTTTCCAACAGGATCACAGACATCCAAAAAAATATGACAGAGTTTCTCACCCTTCTCCAGTCTATTTAAAATTAAACATGAAAAAGGTTGGCTGGAATTCCACTTTACAATTGTGAGTTAGGATCACTACTGTGCCGATTGTACTTAGCCAGAAATCAATGTATGCCCCAATCCTGACAGCAGTTTTCAAGATATCAATCAAATGGACACATTGGAATACCTATACTGTATGCTTTTCTTCCCCTGACATACTGTAAGTGGCTTCCCTGTTAGATTGCCTGTCATCATTTTTCACTTGGCATGAGAACACACAAGTATTAAAGGAATGAAGTTTGATTGTTACATTACTTTCAGTCTATGAAATATCTACAAGCTGGTAAATGCATTGGCTGAAGTCACATGGGAAATACATTTACAATGTTCATGGCAGTAAATGAACTAGTAAATGAAAGAAGTATTTAGTAAAAGTGAAACCTCCAAAGGGTGCACACCCTGGCACCTGCAATTGCCTTAACGGAGAACTTCTGTCAAAACAAAAGTCACCATCACCCACCAGTTTTCAGCTTACACCAATTACAACTGAATTTACTACCATTTACTATCACTGCTTGCGTCATCCCAATCTGTTCAAATCTTCAGTAGCGTGTATTGTGTAGAATATCTGTAGAAACCATTGTGTCACAAAGCAGGCTATAGGAATTTTACAGAGCTGAATTCTCATGTGGATTATCAGCCTTACTGCCAAGCTGTGCATTCTATAACAGGATTTTGTGGTTTAGACTTTAAATATCCTATGCATACGATGACTAGCAAAACTTGAATAGATTGTATAGTGAATTCGTTGAACAATTCCTAGTGGTGCAAAGGTACAATATAGTGCTATATCCATGTTGGAAACCCTATGGGTTTGTCTGCCCATTTCCAGCAACTGCTCTGTTTGGAGGTTCCATAGGGGGTATTCCCATAATTTGTTTGCCATATGGGAAGCATCCACCATTGGATGAGATCACTACTACTGTCTTCCTCTGAAAAAGTTGACTTTGTTTCAATGAAATGCAAAGATCCCTCACAGGGTGGTGGTTTTTGCCAAGCTGACTCTGGACCCACTGCACTTCTTCTTGGATGAGATAGCCATCTGACTGTTGTTTAGGTTATATTGTGCCACCCTTTCCTACTGGCCTGAGATCTGTTACCCAGAATAAAAGAATGTTCAAAAGTGTTTCCAATGCTTTACTGCAACATTTTTTCAAACAGAATGGCACATGATATTTTTCCTTCTTTACAATAATGTGACTCACTGAGTAGGAGTATTAAGTGTAGAACACTATACCTCTATTGCACGACTTCCTGACAGAACAGTAGTTTCTTGCTGTAGAACACTCAATACCATTAGTGTGCCAACTCAGCCATCTTCCCCGGGTGTTGTACTCTCTTCCACAGGTGAGCCTTACACATGGGGTGCTCCTCACTTAGGCTTGAGGATGTCTTAAATCAACCCATAAAACCCACTAACTGAGGGTCAGGTTTCTCTTTGTGTCCTGTGTGTCCTCACCTACCACCCTGGTAGTTCAGTCTGCAGGGGGACTTTCTTTCTCCTCCAGCACAGCACTACAGCTTGCTGATTATGGTTGTCCAACTCTCATACCCCAAGAACCCACAACCCCAACCACAGCTGGTATATATAGAGGCACTAACTTCACCGATTGCATCACTAAAGGAGGGGTAACAGTTAATGGGTACTACACCTGCCAACACAAACTTAAAAAAAAAAGAATTAAAATTAAAATGTACTTATCTGATAACAGATGAAAGATTACTGAAATAGTAGTCTTAAGTTGGCCATACCCTGATCAAAATTTGGCCAGTTCAGCAAGGTCAGGCCAAATTTTGATGTGGCTGTTCCTTCTCAATAGAAGACAATTTTTTGATCAACGTTTGTCAAAAAGACATGATGGAAGAAGTTTGAAGACTGGGTTCTGTTGTCAGAATATAATTCCTTCCAGGGGGATTCCTCCATGCACAAAAACGAGGTAGTAAGTGACAGTAATCTGAACAAAAGAAACAAAAGAAAAGTAACCAAAATAAATGTTAAACTCAACAACACCCTATATAGTGTAGGATTCTTTGTGGTCACCCTGACAGTTTAATGTGAGAAACCACAAATATGCCGTTGCTATGAATAATAAAGTTTGTTTTGAAATTATGACATGGGAAGACCTTGATCTTCCCCTAGGACTGTTTTACTAAAATGTCTAAATAGCGCACTTTATACATTTGAAGCGTCTTCAAAAAATAATTTACAGAAGATTAAATTTTTATTTGTAAATCATTAACTTGCTATTAACAAAACTAAATATTTCACACTACTAGTACTTGGAGGGTAAGGATTTAGTTACTTTAAATGCTTGTTTATTCAGTTCTCTTTCATTTTGTATTTCAGGAGAATAGTGGTTATTACAAAACAGGATAATGAGCCATTTGGATTTGAAATTCAGGTAATTTAGAATAACATCAACTTTGTCTGTGTTGCCAGTCACATAAATATTATATAACTGGATGCTTTGTTGAGCAAGAGTTTGCACTGAGCCCTTCAGCTGAATACATTTTTTGGTATGCCAATACCCAGGGATCACTTAATAAGCTTCAGGAGCATGCAGGGAATGTAGCTGCTTGGTTCTGTCATTTATAATATTCAGAGCATAAAACATCTTTATCTGTGAAAAGGCTTCAAACCTGCTCTCCTTAGATCTTAATACAGTGCGTGGGCAATCAATGGAAAACAGCACTTTTTAAGCTGGTTATGAAACAAGAGATAAGAGAGAATGGCTATTATGCAACTTCTCTATTAGCACTGGATTCAAAAACACCGAAACAAAAATGGAATATATTGCAGCTTACCAGTCTTCATGTGCTGACTGCATTAAGTCGGCCAAACATGGATCAAAATTCGTCCGCTTCATCAGGGACTGGCCGAATTTCAATTCATGTATGGGCATCCTGGTTGTACACCCTTGCCAAAGGCAGACAGGTTTGAAGTTTAGCCTGTGTGAAAACAAAACTTCCCTGATAAATGCAATAGGGAATTGAGTGTAGACATGAAGAGACAAGAAGTGTGTGATTCACAGAAGTACCTGAAAATGAAATAATCCTAAAAAAGAAAACTAATGAAGCCACTACATCTAAGGAATGGTAAGCTGCAATATATTATATTTTTGTTTTTGAGTTAAGATATACTTTATTTGTAATAAAGTATAGTATTTATGCAGTGGCATAACTAGAACCTTCACGGTCCCAGTGCCAGAAACCATGAACCTCGGCTGAGGTTCTTCCCTCTGAGTCCCGTGGTGGAACGTCAGGGCTTGGTCGCAAGTGCGCCCTTTGTGACCCTGGTATTTCCACCACTGGCATCAGTAGTTTTTTTACAATATTATTTATAATTATTTTTTTACAATTTGTTAGGAGCCCTGTTGGGGGGCTTTGGTGAGATATCAGGGGTCAAAACAGACCTCTGATGTTCCACCTTTGAGACAGAGAAAGGAAATTGAGGACACAGCCCTCAATCTCTATCTCTGCAGCCTCAGCAGCACAGAATAAATGAACCGGAATAGCAGAGCTGTACAGAGCTTCTCCTCCATTCACAAACTGAAACATAGTAAACATAGTTTACTATGTTTCAGTTATGAATGAACAGAGTCAGTGAGCAGTACTGATCACTGACTCTCCATTCAGAAAAGTAATGACACATTTACCACCTCCTTCCCTGCTCTCCATCCTGACAGATCCCCCCACAGCAGCCGGCGAGCAAGGGGAGAGGGGAACACATCGGAACTGGGATGGGAGCGAAGGAGGGGAGGAGAAAGCACAGCGGCCAGGAAAGAGGTCAGGGGGCTGGAAAGAATACGAGAGCAGAAAAAAAAAGCTGGATAGGAGGAGTGGCTGAGGGCAGCTGCATATAGAGGAATCGATCTCTCCATGTTCTTTCTGCAGCCACTGAATGCCAGCTTTTCCTTCTCTCCCTCCTGCAGACATTCAGCAGGAGGAACATGGGGAGATCAGTTCCTCTATATGCAGTTGCCCCCCGCTGCTCCTTATATCTAGGCATACAGTCAAAGCACAGGCCGCCTGTGGCAATTGCGACCCCTGTAGGTATGCCCCTGTATTTCCTGTATCTCACATGCAGATAGATGCATCACATATTTGCATGCAAAGCTCTGGTGAAAATTCCGTTACAAATTGCAACTTGCTATAACAGACCCGGTCAAAAATGCCTTTTTGCCGTTAGTAAATCAACCCCTCTATAATTGAAAAGAGAGGTTCCATAGACAATGAATTTGATCAACCCCAACCCACAAAGTTAGGATAAAGGTTCCCAAAGTGAGCTAATTGTCATCTTTCAAAGCAGGCACTTTACACACCTGCATGTTATAACCAAACCATTTTTTTCCCAACTAGTGCTTCATCAGGGATACTAGCTGAGTTATTGTGAATGTGGTGAAGTTTCACTCTGCAAAGAATACCCAATCACATGCAAGGAAAATATAAAAAACAGCATTTTGGCTTGCACATGATGGAAGTCAGCAGAACTTTAACTCATTTGCTAAGCTGTGGAACAAATTTCATTACAAAGTGCAGCTTCCCTTGCAAAGTGAACAGCCTATTTGCCTATAGTAAATCAACCCTAAATTGTACAGGTGGATTATTATTATCATTATTATACAGGATTTATATAGCGCCAACAGTTTGCTCAGCGCTTTACAATATAACGGGAGACAATACAGCAACAATACAGTTCAATACAAGAGGGTTAGGAGGGCCAGATCCTGGGAGCTTACAATCTAAGATTATGGGGCAGGTAACTTTTTTATGTCAATAGCCTAAAAATAAAGTATATGTACTATACATCAGTATTTCCGGATATGTATTTGGCAGATGGGGCTAATGAAATTATTTGCATGGCATCACCCACTGTCATAAAATAGGAAATAATCCTCTTATTTTTTTGGATATGTGATGAAATGAGACATGTGAATACTTCAGTTCCAAGAAGGCTTTACTGTGCTACGCATTGATTAAAGTTGAGGGCTTTTGATTCCCTTAGTCCCTTCTCCCCATAGAATGTATGGCTATATTATCTCACAGATTATATCACAATTACACCATTATATCAAATTATATAAAATAAATAACTGATGTATGATTATGAGATTACACTGTTGATATGCCAAAGGTTTATATAAAAAACTTGTAATTCACATTTTACATTGAACCATGTCTAATACTGATCCAGATGTCTTATTTCTGTATTTGCTGTAGAAATTACATTGTGACTTGGTTTTCTTTAAGGGTTAGAAAATGAAGGTAAATATGGTTTCTCTAGGCACCAGTGTACAAGAGTATAAACTAAATGCCGCTGTTTGCTTTCTAGACGTACAAATTGCAGTATGAATATGGCTCAGACATGAAGACCTATGTGTGCAAAGTCCATGAAAACAGTCCATCCAGTAAGGCTGGTTTGAAAGCAGGTTAGTTTTCCTTTATTTTTGTATTTATATACAGTGTTGGGAGAATCCCAGATGCCATGTGGTCAATGTTCCTTACCTACTTGGCCTTTATGTGGCTGTCAGTAGAAGTCCATATTCACTGATATCCTGCATAGAAAGACAAAGGCTTCCATTGCTTAGCGGTCCCTCTAAAAATGCCAGTTCCACTGCTATTTTTAAGATCTAGTGGTTTCCATT
The DNA here is from genome assembly GCF_062004578.1 of Staurois parvus. Taxonomy (NCBI): domain Eukaryota; kingdom Metazoa; phylum Chordata; class Amphibia; order Anura; family Ranidae; genus Staurois; species Staurois parvus. The sequence continues at coordinate 4,926,830 of NW_028317827.1, read as the reverse complement.
AAGTAATTGACCCTGAACAGTTCTAACTTCAATGGCTGCTTTGCTTGTTATAGCTCACAAAGCAAGTAGCATTTTCAGAGGGAGATCAACAATTGTTCTCATTACATGATTTCTTCAATAGGTTAGTTCAAATCTAGTGTATTCTAAGTTTGTTGGCGAGTTAAAGTTTTACTAAACCCAGGACCCTGCATTCACTATATCTGGTCTCCCACAGTACACAGAACATGGAAATGAAATTATTTTAGTAAATATAAACTGCTAAACCCTTTTTTTCATCAGTTAGAGCAGTGTTGTGACTTCTATCAGTGTCCAGCAGAGTACTGGTTAAAGCTTGTAGGAGGAGTTTTCCTTCTCCCTTGAGTGTCCTGTGAGGCTACATGATTCCTGACCCTCTGTCTGGATAGTACTGATTGGCCCTGTGCTGATCACATGCACCCTCCCAAGAAAAAAAAAACTCCAGCAATACACACCAAACTGAGCACGTGCAGCTTGCCCCCGAGACTCTGTTCTATCAGGCGATGGATTAGGGACAGTAGAAGAAGAGGAGGATCAGAGAAGACAGGATCAAACAGCCTTTTTACAAAATGCAGATGATTAACCCCTTAGGTTCCACAGTGAGTATAAGAAGAATGCTTTACTGCATATACAGACTGATTTTACTGTTGTGGGTTTAGTAACACTTTAAACTTCCTTTTCTTATATATGTTCAGAGTAAAGGTGACCAACAGGTTACTCTCCAGCCACGAACATGACAGGCCGCACATAAACAGCCAGTAAGCCACATGTTGGGCACCAGGGGTTTGAAGACTCTTAGGGTAAAATCTGTGTACACATGACTTTGCCGTTTTGGGATTCTCTAGTCATGCTGGAATTTAAATGTATTTGAATTATGGAAATACAACAGGAAGAGTGGGAATATCTAAAGATGGTTAGGGACATCCCAAATTCCAGAATTAGCAGGAACAGATCCAAATTATAGCAGGGAGTCCCCAAGCCAGCTGGCACACCAGCCAACCAGACACCATCTATAAATGAAGGTTAGAAATTTTTTTTTCCTTCTTTGTTTGTTATTTCTTTTAGTTTGGGGTGAATTTGAGGACAACATTCACTCAGCGGGCTTTTTTTTTTGGAGTAGTACTGTAGTTTAGCCATTGCATATTTTTTGCAGGGGTTTGGAAGGATTAGAGAACAGCAGTCACTTGTTGCTGACCATCCATCTGTGAGCTGCCTTTATTCACAGCACTCCACTGCATGACTTGAAAAGTTAATTAAAAAATACAAAAAGTGTAAAAATAATAGAGATGTACATGACGAAAAAATGTGTTTTGTTTTGATTCAGGTTAATTTGTTAAGTCAATCATTTCATTTTGTCTTATTGGTAATGTTAGAATGATTCATTTTTGGAATTTGCTTCATATATTCTGATTTCTCCTGTATTATTGCTGTTCCGAATCGATTCTTATTTTCAGGAGGTATCTTAGAAGATTTGAATTAATTTCATTATGTTATTTTGGGGACTTGTTTGCGACTTTGATGCGACATTGATGCAACTTGTTTGCGACTTTGATATTTTGCAACTTTGGCTTTGGCTAATCATAACAATACAGAGTGTGACACATATCATTGAACTTACAAAACCCTGTAAAGTCGCAAATGAATTAAATTAATTTATTAGTTGTATTCGTTATAATTTATTTCGGATTCATTGAATTCGTTACTATTGTGATTCGGAGATTCAGGTAAATCCAAATCTCTGAATAATGAAAATTCAAAATTTCGATTTGTAACTAAACAAATCACACATGTCTAAATAATAATGTGCACCAAAAACATCTTACACGATCTTTCCTTGGCGCCCCATATTTGCATTTTTTCTAAAATAAATAGAGCTACAATCTTTAGGTTTGGATGGGTAAAAGCTGGCCAATGGCAGCATTGATTGGCAGCAGCAACAACAGGCTTAAATGGGGAAACAAGGCACAAGAAGCTTTCTTTTAAAAAAGATTACAGTTAAAGCCCTCAGATTTGGCTGGGTTAAAATTGGGGAAGTGGCACCACAAGTTGATGGCAGCACAACCAGGCCTAAAAGCTGAAACATAAGCCACAGAGACGGAACTTTAAAAAAATTAGTGCTATAGCCCTTAGGTTTGGTTGCAGCAACAAAAGGCCCGACACAACACAAGGCACAGGCGGCCATCTTTCAAAAAACCATTAGGGCTACAACCCTCTAAATGGTGTGTAAAATTGGTCAGTAGCACCACAGTTGGCTTTGTAAACAGGCCCAAACGCCAAGACACAAGGAACAGGTAGGTATCTTGCTAAAAACAGGCCAACAGACAAGCCCCAGAGAGACCTGGTAGGTAGTGGATTCGTTGTTTGGGCTATACATTGTGGTAGAGGTGTGCATAGAGCTTTTTGCCTGTAACATTTGGTTCTTCTCAATATAATTCTCAAATCTTCATGTAATTAAGGCAACTTACTGAATTTTAATGTTGTGATTCTCTGTCAGGAGACATGCTGACCAATGTCAATGGAGTGAACATGGAAGGCTTCTGCCACCAGCAGACTGTTGAGCTTATCCGATCCTCTGGAAACTTCCTCAGGTGAGTGACATGACATTATACCTACCTGATTTTGCAATTAACTGATGAATCATTAGAAGAGAACTTTTCTTCTGCCCTGTAACCAGATCCGCCATCTAAAAGCACCCGACACACTCTCAGCACAGTTGCAGGTAGGGACTGGAAAGCTCATGATGCATACTTGTGATCGGCAGCTTTTCCATCAGCCAATCACAGTGGTCAGATGACTCAAATGTCCGCCTCTGCCTCCTGGCATTTAGACACTCTTAAAGGGCCGGGAGGCACAGCGGTAAGGGGTTGAACAGATATAATAAAATGCTTTCAATAGCACGTTTAACAGGTCAAAAGGGAGCAAATAAGAGAAGGTTATTGGTAGGGTTTACATACACTTTAAAATGATATTCAGGGCAAAGTAGTAATGGTAAAAGGTAACTCCTTGCCCCACTGATACATACCTCTCCAGCAACCCCCTGCTAACCCTTCCAGCGACAGAATACCCAATGTGGTTTGGTGTTAATGGAGACCCCTCTGTTTTTGAACATTGCTCAGACAGCAAAGGGTGGCTAGAAAGATGAGTACCATTGCTTTGGAATTGAGACCAGGCATGTTACCACTTGTGCTATTACAGCAGTGACAAAGGTGGGGTGAGAGATCTTCCTTCTGGATTCATAGACCCCATTGTGGGCACAGTAAGAAGATGAGCCTGCCTAACTTTATCCAAAACAGAGGAATTCTGCCTTAATTAACAGTTAAAACAGAAGAGAAATATGAACTGCCAGATTCCTACATGTTCCTTTTTTGTTTGCAGAATTGAAACAGAAATTAGTACTAATATCAGACGATCTGAACTCCAAGCAAGACTGATGCTTTTAAAGGTAAATGACACTGTGGTGGGCTGGCTATTGGGCTCCATCAGAACTGAGTGATCTGTGATCACCATCACATTTATAATAACAAGACTTTATGGGAAGGGAGGAAATGCAGGAGCAATGATATTCTGGCACATTTATTGCTGGGTTTGTTGTCTGAGAAACAAAGTGGAAATGTGCCCCTCTTTGCCCTGCAATGCTCTGATGAAGCATCAATCAAATAATGGTTTTTATCAGCTATGGAATCATTGCATGCTTTTTAAAACATATGTTATAAGAATTGGGGGCAGCACAGTGGCTAAATGGTTATCACTTCTGCCTGGCAGTACTAGGGTCATAGGTTCAAATCCCAACCAAGGCACCTCCTGCCTGGAGTTTGCATGTTCTCCCTCTACAGGTAGTTCACGCTCTTGGAGACGGTGAGGCTGAGCGATCCTCCTTTCCAGTGCCCTGCCTGTAGGTAGGCCCCTTCCCACTGGGCCCCTTCCCAGGTTCCTGCATCTCAGCTTCCTTACATCTTCCACCCGAACTCTGCTGCTGAGCAGCCTCAGTCACTTTTAGGGCTATTGTGACCTTATACTAAGCCTCCTGCTTGGGAATTGGTCCAGCTCCTCCTCCTCCCCTCCCACTGCTTCTAGAATCTTCCCCAAGATTCTAGAGCCGAGGGCGGTATCAAGAAACTGATCAGCAGAGCCTCTCAGCCCTGGCCCAAATTTGACCAAGCTGACTATTGCCCAGGCTGATACTCAGCCTTCGAACTAAAAAATAATCAGCTAGCTCCCCCTAGCTAACTAGGATGACTTAAGAATTTTTTTTGCCTACTGACATGCAATGTCCCTTCTTCAATAACAAACACTTTCCTGCCTGCTCGCAGTCTTCTAATGAATGCACACTGAGCTGCGTATGTGCAGCTCAGCCTGCATTCTTGGCACACTCTGGCTATACCTCAATGAAGGACACCCTTGCACATGGCAAGCAGAAGGTGGAAAACTCGGCACCTGAAAATAGCCAGGGAGTAGATGACAGCATCGAAGGATTTCATTGCCACATCTCTGGAATGAGGAGATGAGTATTTCCTTCAGTTTAATTCTAATTTAAAGAGACCCTGTCACCAACTTTAAAAATTTGCAGGTAAGAGACAAAACAGCATTTTAGGTGTCTATTTCTAGTGTTTCTTCTTTCCATAAATGGTTTTTGTGGCAACTGGTGAAAGAGTGAAGGGGAATATTTTTGAGTGGCACTGGAGTGAGCTCTGCAAGGGAGTCTGACATCGCATCCAAGATGGCGGCACCCAGCAGCAGTATCAGGGCTTCTGGATGACTACACAAGGAAGGCTTTTACATAAAATGCATAAAGTACATTAAATTCAAATATGGTCTTAAAGGAAGATTTTTTTTCAAATGAATGGTCTGATGACACGGTCTTTTTAAAGCTCTGTCTCTAAACTTTATTTTTAAATTAAAGCTGATCAGGAGGACTCAATGGCAGAAGTCTGTGCAGAGCAGAGTTCAGTGATGCTTCTTGTTGACTCCTATGGTACTACAATAGTGATTCAGGGGTTAGCAAGAGGAACTACACTGGGGTAACATAGGAGATTGACACAACAACTCAACCACAGGTTCTTCTTAATGAGAGCAGTGTTTGGTGGTGCAGGCAGGAAAAGGGGTAGGTAATGACATTCTGTTTTACAGCTACAGGTTTGCGGAGAGGTGCAGCATAGTGCAGGTAGTAAATACACAGACTTCGTTTGCAGCAAAACTTGGAACTTGTATTAAACAGAATGTCAAAGTTATAGACACCCTGGTAGGAGGACACAGCTAGGGAAATAACCCACAGATCAATGTAGTCAGATGTAGAGAAAGAGAGGGGCTGACAGCGTCTGTTTCAGAGGGTGAAGCATGGCCTGGCTGGTCCCATCCCAAGAGGGAACCTTCTTTCCAGGATAGCGAGTCCCTAATCTCTCCTTTCCCATCAGGAACCTTTCTCTACCATTAGTTACTTTCCCTAACAAGTGGGGTCTCTTTCCCTACACTAGCTACATGCCAGAAGCGCTCCAAAATGCGGGGGCAGGGACCTACGTGAACCCTGCTTACCCAAGATGGCCACCGGGGGTTACATGGCTTCAGCAGAGCCAATTGGAACGCTGCTCCATTGACCCAGGAAACCATAGACAAACATTGTTTTTCTTGGACGTCCTCTCCAGCCTGGGGTGTCACTCGATGTGAGCACCATCTTCACTGAAGAAAACAAACCGTACCTGCCTACAGGTTGACAGAGTTGCTTTAAAATATACCAATCACCAAAAAAAAAGCTCATATAAATTTACAATGTTTATGTAATTGCAAAAATCAATTTCAATATGTTTCATTCTGCAGCTTTCTTTCTAAAAATCTGGAAATTCTGCCATAAAGGTTCTCTTAAGGTTGTGTTTTGTGGTGATAGCCCTTTATTCTTGTCCTTGCTCCATCATAGTTGTCACCCTCTCACAATGGAGGTGACAAGCAGTCCTGCTTACGCACAATGCACAGATATGGTCCACTGTTGTCATCACCGAGAACCCTGCCCTGTGCAGTGAAAATGGACCCATGCCTCCTGTATGTCAACAGAATGTCCTCTAGTAAAGGAGTGGCCTGGGCAAGTGAACCTTAATCTGAAATTTGGAGAACCCTAAAGTATGCTGTTCCTTAAAACACAACTACCCATTTTATACTGGTTACTTCTTTTTGTTGGTTCAATGAAAATTGCCAGAAACGTTGACTCTTCCTGTAATGCTATCATTACCACTGCACTCAATTCTGTACCACAGCATGGCCAACATATATTTAAAGTGGTTTTAAACCCTTGTATGTACCCAGTAAAGTGACTAGTCTTAAGTTAAACACAGAGATGAAACAAATCATTCTACATAAGTTGTACCTGTTTATCTGAGACCCTCTCTCCTCTACAGCCATTCAAAATGCAGCATTTATACAACTTGTCTGAGCTTTCAAAAAGCAGGTGGTGAGGAGCTAAAGTTACACTCTGCAGGTCCCAGTGATAACAGAAGAGATTGGAGCACACAGGAACGGAGCTGAGGCTGTCAATCGCAGGCTGTGTGTTGGAGTTCTCTCCTTGTCACCTTTTTATATCTTGGTGTCAAGAAAATATGTCAGAAGTGACTCATGCCGATAGGCAGAGGAACAAGGCAGCAGACAAAAATAACATTTAGTGGGAGATTTACTAAACCTGGAGAGTGCAAAATCTGGTGCAGATCTGCATAGAAGCCAATCAGCTTCTAACATCAGCTTGTTCAATTAGATTTTGGCAATAAAACCTGGAAGCTAATTGGTTTATATGCAGAACTGCACCCTCCAGTTTTAGTAAATAAGCCCCTTTGTGCTCTGGATTGAGACAAGTACACACTATAGAGGGATATGCTTTGTTCATATTTCATGTCTGAGGTTTACAACCACTGGTCCTTCTACAGAGGGGGGTCCATTTGATCAGAAGTAGAAAGTATGACACTTTTTCATCTTAACCTCCTGGCCCCTTGTTAGACTTCTTTTTGTAGTTGTTAGTGCAGTATTAAATGCTGCACATGCAGTACCTCCGCTGAGGCCGACTGAGCCTTGTTTATCAGATATGCCAAATAAAAACTGTCCAAGCTGTCCACAGCCACCAGTCCGAATGAACTTAACAGAATGGAAGCACCTAATTGGTAGTTGTTGGTTGTACAAATATCAACCTTTTTTATTTGAATAATGGTTCTATTTTTCCCTTAGCAGCCAATCAGATTTCACCTTTTTCTCCCTTTTTGTAATTGGAGAATGCAAATGAGAATCTGTCTGACTTTTGGGAGAGACGAGAACCATTTTCAGTGGGACATTTTGATAAATAAGCCCTGCAGTGTTTTGTATACCTTGATAAATGAGGTTGACTGTCTTCTCAACTTAAAGAAATTTCAGGTACTCAACACGACGGGGAAAGGGGGTTACTGACAATAAAAAAAGACAAATTCTCCAATTTGCATGTGCTACGTCTACATTTCAGTGCTGCGTGACAGAACCTCACCAAAGGAAATATCAAGTCTGTGTATTTCCGAGCATTGTGGTTATTTAGATTTTACACATTTGCTAGATGTGAAGACATGCAATCGCTCCGCTGCACGACAGTCAATGTTTCATTTTTAATTCAATAATTAAGCGCAAGCAAAGGTTTGCACTGTCTTTCTACAAGACTCATTGCACGGGTAATATGTACGGTACATAGATTTTCTCTGCTACAAGCTTTGTATTTTCTAAAACTTTTCGGAATCAAAGTATAAGAGTGTGCCAGTGTTTGGTTTCCTGTTCTCAATCTGCAGACAGTTACATAACATTGAGTTGGTGTTTCACACCCTGTAAATCACGTGTTTTAAAATCACTCCGTATCAGGGCCTGAAAAATCTAGCATTAATAAGACAAACGGTGAATTCCAGGTAGAAAAAATAAAATTACTTTTATATGTTACAAAAAGGAATATATATATATATATATATATATATATATATATATATATATATATATATATATATATACAGTGTATATATATATATATATATTATATATAGTACTGTGCAAAAGTCTCAGGCAGGTGTGAAAAATGCTGCAAATTAAGTGTAGCGCCCTCTAATGTTAGGTACAGTGAGGTAAATTTATTGCTGACTCATAGTAGTTGCTTGAGCCTGAATTTACTGTGGGTTTATAGTGTGAGATCAGGCTGGAGGGCTCTGCAGACCAGATCTCTTTCACCTCCCCCTGGTTCTGGAGGTTCATGGAAACGTCTAGATTAGAAACTAGTCGGCGGAGGTAAGGAGGCAGGATCTGCATACCTTGGGGATTCTGGCCAATCCCCAGGCAGGAGCCCTGGCAGGGTGGCTAGATCAGCCCTTAATCTCTTCACGCAGAGCGCACACAACTGTGCAGCTGCTTATTTGCGTGCAATTAAAAAAAACATATGTGCTTAGAGCGTGCTCCCTGCGCGCTCCCAGCACACATGTCCAATACTCATAGAAAAGTCCTGATCTCCTCTTGTGATTGGGATCTTTCCCGATCATGTGACCGCCGTAACAGCAAATCACAGTGGTCACATGACCCTAAAACCCCACCCGCCTCCCGGCTTCTGAAACCCTTAAAGAGCCGGGAGGCGCCGGCGCCAAGGGATTAAATATGAGAGAGCCTAGTCAGCAGGGGAGTTGGGTGGAAGATGGATTGCTGAGTTACTGTTGTGTGGCCTGGGAAGGGCCCCCGGGGAAGGGGGGCTCAGCCTCCAGGCTGGAGGAAGGAAGGAAAGGAAGCTGAAAGAAGGAGACAACTACCCTGCAGTCTACTAGAAAAGGACAGCCTGCCCATCCTGGAAAAAAACTAGCCCAGTGAAAAGCCTGAAAGCAGTTTTATCAACAGCTGCAGGGCAATAGGGATAGTGAGAGTACCTCTATACCCCCAGGGCCTACAAGCGAGAGGACTGCCAGGTGCCATACACAGAAAGTTCTCCCTGGGACAGTGCTAAGGACTGTTCTGAAATCCCATGCTCTTGGATACTTTTCAAGGCAGCCAGGTGGGTGGGTAGTTTCCAGCTGTGGTCTTAAGAGATTCATTTAAAGGGGACCAAGTGCTCCTTAAAAAGTCATTGTAACTGATCCGTTAAAAGATGGATTCCACTCCGGAGGCAGTAGAGTTCAGGATCCATCCTTTTTTTTTGGTACAAAAAATAGGAAGTTATCATCAACGTTTTTTCTACTAGTCAAGTTGGGCATCCCATAAAGCCCTAGACATTATCCAAATTTCTTCCCCGAAATGAAACAACAAAAACAAGCCAAGGACTGGTTACTGACTGAAAGAAAGTTGTAAAAAAAATGCATGTTGCCTGGCTGTGCAGGAAATAGGAGGACCCAAAACTCAGTGGCCCTCTAGGGGGTAGCACTACATAAGAATGCTTTCAGAAATAGAAGTGTTATTAGTTTATTGTTATCAATTAATAAAATGGAAAGTAAATGAACAGAAGAGAAATCCAAATCAAATCAATATTTGGTGTATTTAACCTTTGCCTTCAAAACACCATCAATTCTACTCGGTACACTTACATACAGTTTTTGAAAGAACTTGGCAGGTAGGCTGTTCCAAACATCTTGGAGAACTAACCATAGATCTTCTGTGGATGCAGGCTGCCTCATATCCTTCTGTCTCTTTACGTAATCCTAGACAGACTCCATGGTATTGAGTTCAGGGCTCTCTGAGGCCAAATCATCTCTTCCAGAATTCCTTGTTCTTCTTTACTCTGAAGATAGTTCTTAATGACATTGGCTGTATGTTTGGGGTCGTTGTCCTGCTGCAGAATACATTTGGGGCCAATCACATGCCTCCCTGATGGTACGGCATGAAGGATAATTATCTGCCTGTATCTCTCAGCATTGAGGTCACCATTGATCCTGTCCAAATCTCCAATTCCATTTGCAGAAATGCAGCTCCAGACTTGTAAGGAACCTCCACCATGCTTCACAGTTGACTGCAGACACTGCAGTCAGTTTAGTTTCCCTTTAGGTCAGCCATGCATGCTGGGAAATTGCTATACTTTAAAGTATAACTAATGGCAAAACCTTTTCTTTAGTGTTGGGTAAAGTGGAGGGTAATTAGAACCCCTGTCAAGTTTTTATTGTTGTCACTCTATTGGCATATTTATCGAATATGAAAGAAAATCACAAATTTGGGTTGTTACCAGAACAAGAATAGAGGGGGAAATCATCCAACGGAGACAGTAACCAAGGAAAACCAGGGATTCCCTCACTTTGGAGGGATTTCTTCTCACTACCTGTTGTGGCTACAGGACAGGAAATGAAAGGAAATCTCCCCAATGGGACACAGAAAAAAAAACTTGACAGGGGTTATAACCCTCCCTTACTCTATCCATAAAAAGAATAGAAATTTCCTTCTGATTGCATTACTTTACTTGAACAGGTTGCTCTCTGCTACCGCAAACAGACATTTGCACTGCGGTGCGTTGATGTAACACAATGTGCTAAGATGCGAGGGTGTGAATGTACCCTAAATGTGGATAGGGATGCAGGTCAAATCAGTAACACCAAGCACATACCCTCATATTATCTATATTGACTTGGATTTTTCAGCTCTCATTTAATATGTGTACTGTATGGGTCAAATTTGGTGCTAAAATTAAACAGAACTCTCCTTTATATTAACAGCAAGATTTCCGGGCGAAATGGAAAGAGCTACAGGTCATCTTAAGAAAAGAGCATCAACTGCTTTATGGTAATAAATTCAGTTATTAATTAGTATCTTCTTATGATCTTCATGTCTAACTATGAAAATGTAGATTTTCCAGAAGCATATTTTCCACTAAAACCTTTCTATATTGGATATAGTAGGGAAGTGGTAAAAACCCTGTAAGTTTTCTTGTTAAAGAATTTTTTCTGCTTCCTGTCCTGTGGACCCAACAAATAAAGTGATATTAAATCCAAAAATTAAAATGTTACATGTTGCAGCTTACCAATCCTTAGATGTGGTGACTGCATTTAATTTCTTTTTTAAGGATTTTTTTCTTTCTTTTCACCCGGTGATCCGGCCAGTAACACACTTCCTGCCTTGGGGTGTCTCTACTACAGATGGAGGAGCAACGGAGACACATTTGGAAAGCAACATTGTCAGTCTGGGGAGAGGGTAGTGTTCAGGGGCGGACTGACCATTTGGAAACTCGGCACTGCCCAAGGGTCGGGGTCAGTAGGGGGCCCCATGAGATGCCCCTGGTACCTTTTGTATAGGCTTTTTTGAGTTTGGGCGAGGACACAGGGGCCCCATGATCCCCTATTCCCCGGAGGCCCCATGAGTTGTCAGTCCGCCCCTGGTAGTGTTAGATGTTCTAGCATACTTAGATGTACTTGGCTAACAAATTAATGATGAACTCCAGGTAACACCTTATCAGCAGTTACAGAAACAGTTTGGGTTCTCTTGGGATAAAGGTTTTACATAAATTAATAAAAGCTGACCATTGTAAGCACCCCTGTCAATGTAAATACTTTATCTCAACCCTCTAACTGACACTTTGTCTGGACAGCCTGGTCTGTTAAAGGAAGTTGAAAAATTAGACACTTACTGGCTGGATCACCAGGTGAAAATAAAGTGGAAAAAGCCTAAAGAAAGAAAAAATGAAAAAAATGCAGCTACCACATCTAAGGATTGCTAAGCTGCAATTTAATACATTTTTCTTTCATGGGAGGATCTCACTTCTATTCCTGTGCTGGTGACAACCAGGGCCGCTGCTAGACTATTTTGCACCCTAGGCACGACCAGCTGCTTGCAGCAAAAAAAAAAAAAAAGTTTAAAATCAAAAAATATTAAATCAACAAAACATGAAACTGCAAAAGTTCTTTTAATTTGCAAAAATAACCAATATTAAAGACCAAGTTAGTGTCACAGACAGACTGTATCTGTGGCTGGCAGTGGCACGTGGATAGTTCCAGTGAGTGGAAGATGATGGATCCACACTCTGACAGATCCCATGCTGGAATTCCCCAGGCAATGGGGGGAGATAAAACATTGTGGCAGCATACAGCCCAACCAACACACACACAGAGGACATTGCAACCGGCTTGCAGTAAGGGACTGAGTCTGAGAGGAACACTGGAAGGAGCTGAAGTTCAGCTGCTACATTGGCCCCAGACACCCGGCATCTTCCTCTGTCCTTTCTTCCTCCCCTCTCAGCTGAAGGATCATTTATGATGTGGCGGCATCCCACATGGAGAGAGTACCCTAGATGGCAGTGTGCCCTAGGTGGCCACCTAGTTTGCCTAGTGGAAGCATCGGCCCTGGTGACAACACAAAATCTTGGACTTTCCCGCACTTTTCTGCACTTTCAGTCCTGATGGGACTTAATGAGGAAACAGAAAACAATCAAAATCTGATAGGGTGTTCAAACACTGGGGTTTATTTATTACTGTATGTACTTACTGAGAATATACTACCATTTCCCTTTTACAAATAATAAAAATTAACAATTCCAATAAAATGACATGAACTGGGAAGAACAATGGAACATTTTACAACTCAAACCACAAGCCTAGTTAACTCAATAGCAACTTGTAACAGCAAGCCACAATTCTATCATTAAAACTATTATGAGACATGCGCTTGATAAGTAACAGCCTATCAAATCACTACAGATGTAGAAAACATGTACTGTAAGAATTAGTGAATGAACCAAGTGAGCCAAGCTGGCCGGAACAAACTATTTTCTTTACTAATAGTTGTGGCCACTGTCAGCTCTGTATAAAGTGTATGTAACATCAGCTACATACAGTATGCAGTGCTGTGTTCCAGCAGCGTTATGGGGACTTCCTGCCTGCTGCCGAAACAAAATTGAGTTGGGTTGAGCTTTGCTCAGCCATTCACAGGAACCCTTGTATTTTTATCGATAAATACAAAGCTTTCTCTGATTGGCTGAGGTAGAGATCCTTACATCATCTGCTTGCCTTTCCACCTCATTTAATCAGAGGAAGCCTGGTATTCATTGATTTAAATACAAGGCTTTTTGTGAATGGCTCAGCCCGACTTAATTTTGTTACAAAAACAAGACAGGAAGTTCCAGTATAGCTGCCAAAACATAATGCTGTATACTGTGCATAGCTCATACTACATAGAGTTTATACAGTGCTCCCAGTGGTCACATCTATTAGAAAAGGAAATAGTTTATTTGGACCAGCTTGGCCCAAATGAACTATCCAAAGTAAAAGTAAACCTGGAGTTCGTTCCTTAAAGCTCCACCACTGGTCACATATAATGTAGTACTCCTACAGGGTAAGGCAACAATGTAATACACCAGTTGGCCACAAGATAACCCCTTTGGTTTGTTAGCAGGGTGGAAATCTGAGAGTTGCCTGTGGTTGGGTAAATAGAGATGGAGGATTCTGGCAGGAGCCATCACAGAGTAAAGTAGTAACATCAACCATATTTACCTTGGATGGATCTGCTGAAATGGAATCATGTAGTCGGCAGACTTTCTCACCACCAGGCTTCCCAATCAGGAGGGAAGCATCAGGATTGTCTCTCATGCTGTTGGGAGGAAGGATAAGCCACATTCCTTTTATTGGGGAATAGTTAGACGTTGCTCTCTTGGCATTGGGCACAGGACTCAGCCTTTGCTCTCTCATTCTCAGTGGAATTCCATTAATTGGCTCTAATTATTACAAAAATGTGACACTGTTGTGGGAGCATGGCTGATTGGATGAAATTCTGTTATGCCTTGATTATTAAGTAAAAGTGTTGAAAAAGCATCAAGTGAAAAAGCACTCTGGATATTACCTTATACTTCTGACCATAGGGCACATCCCAGGGATATTAGGCACTGTCCTGTGGCTGTGAGGTCTCTAGCCATTGGTGCAGTGGGTTGAATATACCACAGAGTTCTACTTGGGCCACTCCTGGTTGCCTTTATGATGTTCTAAGGGTAGGAGCCAACAGTGTGCTCCTACACACTGGCAAGTACAAACTATATGAGGATATACTGTGTTAATTTTTCATTTCAGGGGGTTACAAACACTTTAAAAGAAAAGTAAGGAAATGGTCAAGAAAAGTACTGACTGTAATCCTTTATTTTCAGGGTCTGTGAATGAGCGCAAAATACGAGAAGAGTTAAACTGCCTTCATGCCAAAATGTCTGAGAACCCCACACCAGGTTCCTTCTTGAATAAACACCGGATGTCCAGTTCAAGCAGCACCAAGAGCTATGCTGGTTCCTTAACGCTTAGTGAGGACGGTTTGGGGTCCATGTCAGAATGCGAGGAGGATTCAGGAACTGAAGCCTTCAGTCGACAGTCTAGCATTGAAGAAGACTATTTTATCTTAAAGTTCAATGGACTCTCATTAAGGAAGTCTACCCTAGCACGCCATAGAAGCATTAGCATAACTAGCAGTGAAAGTGAACCAATGTCACCAAACTGGGACTCTATAAGCCTCTCCAATTTTTTTGGAACATTACCTCGAAAAGCCAGACGAGGGAGTATCAGAAAACATTTCCTGAAGTTCATCCCAGGTCTCCAGAGATCGGTGGTAGAGGAAGAATCTCCCCTGTGACTCTTGTACAATAGACAGAAAACTAGCATTAATACATTAAACCAGGTACTTAGCTGAAGAATGTACTCTAGAGGTGCCTTAGTTTTAAGGAAGGACAACTGTATCTTAAAAAAAGGGTTGGGTTGATGTACAAATGGGATATACATAATTTCTAATCACAAACAGGGACAGACATAAATTCTAATTACACACTAGAGGAAGGAGGGGTGTAACTTTCCTGTATGAGGAGCCTAAGATAATGAGGGTGCCCTCTTGCACAATTCCTTTCTGAGCATCCTTGGAGTTTGAGACAGGGACTGCTAGCACAATGGAAGGGGGCAATTGCCAGGAAGCTGGAACAGCGAACTTAGAAGCATTGGTGTCAGGTAAGCAGAAGCACAATGGTGAAGGCTTCCCAGGTTCACCCAGCCTAGTAGAGAGCAGAGCCAGGTCAGAAGCTGAGTTTATTGACAGTTGGGCAGGAAGGCACTAAATTATGAGCTGGATCAAGGTCAGAGACAAGCAGAAGTTGGCAATGTGCAGGCAACGATGTACAAAATCGATTCGAAGAATTTTGGTCAAGTCTGGGCTTAGGTCAGTAAGTCAATAACAGAGTCAAGCAGGATTCAGGATCCAGGGTAATAGGGATATAAGTGGAAAGACTATTCAGCAGTGATCCCATGCAGGCCTCATGAAAAAGAGCACAATCTCTCTGACGGTTGAAAAGAGGTTCCTGACAAGGGGGTAAGATGAGTTGAGATGGGAGTGAGTCTTCTCCAGGCTCACACAATCATTGTCACTGAATCTTTCACACAGGTCCTTCTTGTCCAGTCTCAGAACACTCCCATCAGGTGATCAGGTGGAACCCAGCAAGTCGAATCCCTGTTTGCAGAAATGCATGAAAAGCTCATCATTGTCCTTTACTCCATGCATGTGACCTTTCATCTCTGAAGGTAGTGTCCTCACGAATACTCCAGGAGGCTATAGTGGTCAAGGTGCTAAGGACACCCAATCTGATCATTGGAGGACAAGCAGGCTGTTCTCCCAGCACAATCACAAATATGACCACACTGAGATGGATGTGTTCTCATGCCTAGGGTGGTCAGTTTCAAATAGGGAATTTAGGGGGACTGGCAATAACAAAAAGTATTTTACACGAAGCAATACAAAGAGAGCAGGATACTTTTAACTCCAATACACGGTACAACAGGCATATATCAGGCATATGAAATGTTGGGGTAACATGTTCTTTAACATATATCATTTTTCCCATCAACAAAGCAAATCTTCAATTTTTCAGGTCATTTTAGGTCCACTTTAAGTATCCACGAGCCCTAAGGTAATGTTGTTGTGTAAGGTAGTGTGAAGGCAGTGTTATTTAAACTTTGGTCTGCTTTAATGCAGAAAAGGCCCCACATACTCAGCTAGTTATAAATACAAAGCACTCAATATTCGCCTTTCATTAGTAGTTTTAAAAGGTAATAAAATTGTAGATTGTAGGATATTTGTTAATTAGTATTGGCTACTTAATTTTGTACATTTCTGTTTGATCTATCCATTAATGCCAATAATGCCTAAATCACAAAATGTCTGTCTTCATTCTGTATAGCTGACAGGTGCACTTTAAAACATATATTTTTATGTGCTTTTTGTATATATCTTTTGTAAATATGGAGTGATTAATGTAAAAAATATACTCATTCTACAAACTTTTTTTACCCATGGTCTTCTGTCTATACACAATACTAGAGAATGTACTTCCAGAGTGCATGTGTTACATAGTTGTGTATGGTGTTAGTAGGCCAGTAAGTCAGTTAATGAAGACTGAGGCTGAAAAGACCCGCATGGACTGATAACAGTGACCCCCACATACACTGTTCATACTATGTCTCTGGCTCCTCACCATGAGTCTTAGGTTCTACATATCACAATAGATAACTAGCTTATTGATTACAAATATTTTCTTTTTCAATTATATTTATTAACAAAACGCAAAGGGGCCAATTCACTTAGAGATAAATACTGCATGAGTTTTTGAGTTAAATTACCTCATGCGGTATTTATCTCAAAAGTAGTCAATTCACTAACAAAAAATGTTATTTACAGAATGCATTACATTTTTTACATTTTGCCATAGTTTGTGTCTAAATTTTGCATTAATTTTGGTGTTTTTTCACAATTTCTTTGCAGGCTAACACTGCACCAGAAGGAACACAGTAATATAGGGACACTATGAAAACATTGTAGTGTGTTTTCATTGACAAAACAATCTCCCTCCTTACAATTAAATGTTTTCCTGAGCTCAGAGAGGAACATTTTCACACTTACACATTGTACACTTTTCAGTTCATGACCAGTGCAGAGTTCCTCTAAGGCTCCATGCCCACTAGTGTTTTTTTTAGCTTAAAAAACGCTGGGAAAAAGGCTCGTAATAGCATTTTTAGTAGCATTTTAGTAGCATTCAGAAGCTTTTAGGAGCGTTTTGGAGTGTTAACGTTTTATTAGCATTTTTACAGTACATGTAGAGGGGAAAAAAAAGCTAGAAAAAGCTGTTTGGAGCTTTTTAATAGTGTTTAGCAGTGTTTAGGAGCTTTTAGTGTTTTTTTCTGCTGAAATAATGCTCCAAAAAAATCTACAAAAATTTTTTTTTCTGCTCCTAGATGCTAAAGTTAAAAAAATGCTAATAGCCTAAAATAGTGTGCATGGACACATAGGATAACACTACTTAGCTTCTAGGAGCAGGAAAAAAATATACTGATAATAGCTTCTAGGAGCTTTAAAAAATGCTGGAGTTTTTGGAGCCTAATTGTTGTTTTGTACATTTCTAAAATACCACCAGCAAACAGCATGTGATAAATAACGAAGGTGTGTGTTTTTTTAGAGAACTGACTTTAATGATTTATCTAATTTTTTGTGGTATTTATCTCACTATTTTAACAACGATATGGTATTTATCTCACTTTGAATATTTTAATTTGATGAATTGACTCTTTTTTTATCTAAGCAATATTTCTGAAAAACTAGTCACTTGACCTTCATATCATATTCGGTAACCTTTGGTGAATTGACCCCAATGAGGGCAAAGCCCCAAAATAATGTTACATAACAGAATGTACAGAGAATTGTTAAGTGCTACATGTCTCAGTACATTGATGAAAATTCACTGTTACAGACATCTTTCGATACTTTGTGCAGTATGAGAAAACATGATTATTCAAAGAAGCATGCAATTCACAAGGAGAATGAAGGCTTCAAATGCCACTGTAGTGTGTCGGCAAGGTAGTGTTATCATTATAGCCCTTCTAATTCACTGTGAAGAAACGGAGTTAGAAAAGCAGTGAGTGAAGACGGTAAAAGGAAAATAATAAGAAAGGAAAGGAAGGAGGAAGGTTAAGCCAGCCATAGATGGATCGAATCTCAGCAGGTTCACCTACCAAAATTCGATCTATCCATGGGCAGGCTGGTTGTACTGAAGTCGATTCATTGACTTCAGTGCAACCAGCTAGTCAGATTTATTTCAAGCAATCACTGCCGACGACTATAGCCACCAGCAGTGATTACTGTGTTTTGCTGGTGGGGAAGGCTCCCCATTGGCAGAACACAATAGCACTGCAGGAGGGATTCCCCCATTAACACTAACTGTGTTGGTGGAGTAATCAAGTTATTTTCTTTCCTTCCACCCGTGGTGGAAAGAACGAAAACTGCATAATATATGTGCTGCTTTAGGGAGAGAGTGGGAGAGTAAGGAGGTGGGGGGAGTAGTTCCCTCCCCCCATGGACTAAATTAGCAACTCAAAGGTTTCTGGTTTGGTTGGGAGTATGGAGTCTATGGGGACCATATTTTCAGGAACTTCTCATGGGTGTATGAAGAAATAGCTTATCATTTTTGATTTACCATGGTTCCATTCAGTCGGGAGTGAACTTCCCAGAAGTTCAACACGGGGGACTTCCATGGGCAACTGTTTGCTTTGTGCCAGTGAAAATAAAAGTAATTAATTTGGCCACGGAATGTGTAACACTCTCTATGGGTTTGATCAAAAGTGCCTCTATCAGGTACTTGCACAGGTTACAACCAAACACTGTATAAATCAAGGAGTAGACTGGAATCCATAGTCTACACAGGCTTTTGGACATGTCCACCAAAATTAAACATTGTACCTTTCTGTTCACAGGCTCTTTGCTGTGGCTGAATATATTTCCTCCCAGTCTTTCTCAAATAAAATCTTACCAAATTCCTTTTCCCATCAGAGCATGTAATGTGTTGGGTGGAACATAAACTATAGCTAGCACACATTGTACCATAAAAATCTAACACTGGAAAAAGACATGTCTGCGCAGTCCATCAATCAGTGAATCAATTTCCTTAAATACTAGGGAGCAGTGTATCAATACACTCACCCCCCTGGAATAGGAGGTGTGGGTGGAATGATAGGACCAGCCAGGCCAGACATATTGCAAACATTGTATAGTGTCTTTGGTAGGGTGAGTCTCTTGAAAGCCATAAATACACAGTTGGTATTTGCTGATACTATTAGTAATCATAGATCTCTTCAGGGGGTCTTGGATATCCCTAATATTCCACAAACCTATGTTTACCCCAGTCATATGATGTCAGAAGAAGCTGTAACACACCAGGATCGCTGAATGTATGGGGTCATGTATGGTTCCAAAGTCATAATGGAGTACAAAGTTAGAGGAGTTTGTGGAAGGGATCCAGGCCAATGTCTCACCAGGAGGCCAGAGTCCCATCGAGAGGAAACACCTGGTGGTTCAAGCCAAGCCGTAGCCAGTAGCTCATTGCAATTATGGATATCCTGGAATGCTGGTATATAGTAACATCACTGAAACCAGTGGAACAACAGCGCCCATCGGGAACAGCTGAAACCCTGCGTTCTCCATGCAGAGTGTAGGTAATAAAGGAAACAGGAAGAATTAAGTGCAACAGGCACAACCAAACATTGCTCCCAAAGAAAAACAGTCAAAAAGACACGTGGGGGTTTATTTACTAAAGCTGGAGAGTCCAAAATCAGACTCCCTTCTGCATAGAAACCAATCAGCTTCTAACCTCAGCTTTTTCAATGAAGCTTTGGCAATGAAACCTGGAAGCTGATTGGTTTCTATGCAGAAGTGAGTCTGATTTTGCACTCTCCAGCTTTAGTAAATAAACCCCATAGTTTCTGGTTGCGGATGGAACAAATATTGTGTCATTAACAGTGGAAAATTTTTCCCCTCGTAGGTTGAAGAGAAGAAAAAACAATTCCTGGTACTTCGCATGAGAGATGACCCCCTTCGTGTAGTAGAATCATAGCTTCCCACTGTTATGCAGTAATTGAAGATAACTCCAAAGCATAGAGACAACATATATTAGTCGGCTTCTGCTTCAACAGGGTGACGGTGGAGATCCGCCTCATGGGTATCTCGCCGGGTATAGCATGGCGTATGAGGCTTGCAGGCATTGCAGTCGTGTCTGAACCTCATTGAATTTTGTTCTGCTGCTCTGGACCTCAGCTGAAAAGTCTGGGTAAAATGAGACCCTGACTCCATTGTATTAAACATTTTGTCGCTCTCGTGCTAGGCGCAGCACAGTTTCTCTATCTCGATAATTGAAAAGTTTCACTAACAGAGGCCTAGGGGGACGGCCTAATTGAAGGTGCCTACTGAGGGTCAGATGGGCCTGTTCCACCAAAAAGTGAAGTGAGAAGGAGTCTTTCCCAAAAGTGTCAAGGAACCAACGATCGGCAAAGTCAGTCCAGGAAGCTTACTACATGAACGCTGCTGCGTCTTATACAATTTTCCAAGTCCTTCATTTGCATGCTTTTCGCTCTTGCCAACCCTTTAGTAGTCTGGGAGTCACACAGGAGCAGTGGAAGTTTGTCTTCTAAGTTGCTGATGTGCCCCTAGGAGTGAGTTTTGGTGACCGGGGAGAGGATGGAAGACAGGATCAACCTCAGGAGCGTTAAGAAGCGTGTCCTCTCACATTCTGTACTCGGTTCTGCCCCCCACACAGTTGTATTCTTACACAATTGTAAGTGCATTTCACATCGAGAAATGGGCTTTATTGTAATTACCACACTATGAGGAGTCCCCCTTAATTCTCAGTTTGATTGCAGCACAGCAGAGGGGAACTCCAATCTCTTAAAGGGACCTGCACATCTGAATGGAAGAATGTGGGATGCTAATAAGTGGAGGTGTATATAACAAAAGTAGTCCACCACACCACGTGCTATGGAATGGTAAACATAGTAGAAGAAGCAAGACATCTATCCCCTTAAAGGGAAAGTGCTATTTGACCTAATATTTATTGGGTCATGTCTTGCAGGTGGGAGCATAGTATGAATGGTTGAGGGTCTCACAGAGCATATGGAGAATGAAAAGGTGGTGAATGAACAGTAAAAAGAGCATATTATTTTAATTTACAACCACATGGTGATTGGCAATATTGCAACATTGGAAATATAGGAGAGATGTTTCACAAAGAATCTATTGGTTTTGACTATTGTTTGAATTGATTATACACTAGTGATAGAATTGGTCTATGGATGTATGTTATTATATAAATGCTTGCATTGTACTTTGAAACAGTTAGAGCAGCATTGTTTATTTGCTTTATTTCACATTTATATTGGAAAACAAGTAGTTGCTTTGCTGCCATATAATTTGGATTTATTATAATATCACTTAGCATATATAAAAGGTATTAAGGGAGTGTCATCAAGCATCTATAAGCTAGGCGGTATCGTCGAGGTTCTCAAGTTCAGAGGCAACCAGGGTAAGGAGGAGATAGCTACTGGGTTACATACTATTGCATCTAGGAGAACCCAAATGAGGGGCCTTCTAATTGGCATGTAAAAGTACTAGAGGAGCGATATGGCGTATCTCATAATATTGCAATAAAAGCAGGATCCCCAGACCACGATTTAACTTATGACAACATAAAGTTGTTTTGTTTAACTCTAGGTCAGAGTTGTCCCCATATTAATTTAAATATTGAATTTTGAAAGGGCTGTAGCACAGACTTTGGGACTTTGATCAATAGAACAATGATGTGGTAAAGACATTTGGGAAGAAGGGTAGTTTTGATGGTATTAGGATGGCCAAGCCACAAAATCAGGTTGACAATAGAATCTTCAGTTTTCGAAATAAGGAGTCGGAAATGGCTTGATATAAGGTGTGCTACGTAGATGTCAGATTTATGCCCAGATATGGTAATAGGGTAGACCAATAAAAACTATTGGTTCAAGGGTTAGTACAAATAGAATTGGAAACAGTGGACATCCCTAACTTGTACACATGATTATGGAGAAGAGTGTTCACAGTAGCAAACTGAGGCTGTTGGGTTGGAGTACACCTCTGTAACCCATTTATGAAATTTGTGGTGAAGTATGTCATGGAAATTTTGTATTGTTGGTCGAACTTTAAATGTGTCATATATGAGTGTTATTCATATGTCTCTCGTGTGGCTTAATTAAAGCTCTGAAGGCTGCAATTGGGCCATGCGCATGTACAATGTATGTATTACAGTACTCAGCTTGGTAATGGATGAGATGGCAGATCTGCGCTTATAGACCGGCGTGTATGCCACCACGGCATTCGATGCGAATGCCGCTGGCAGTAGACCGTGGGCCTGTATCCACATATCAGCAGCATAGTACCACATAGGCTTCATAACGCAAGGCGCCAAGCGGTGTGAACTCCACGTGTAGGCTTATGCATATCTTACAACCCATTACCAACTTGAAACTGTATCTTGGATGGATGTGTTTTAATAAAGATCGTACCGGGCCCATCCAGGTACAGACTGGTGTTTAGCTTAGGGAATACTTGTACAAAGGATTTGCATGCCAATGAGAGCTAGTAGGACAGGAAATATGACCTCAGAAGGCTCATGGGAGGAAGGGGAGGAAGTCTGCTGACCTCAGAAGGCTCATGGGGGAGGACCAGTGATAGATAATAGGAAAGGCTATGCTCCAATCGGAATGTACATCCTGTGTATAGGCACTCCCCATTGCATTGTTCGGTGGGAGGGGATTGACTTTATTCATGTGGGGGGCATGTGTGTATTTTTAATAAAAACCAGGGGCTGAGTCTGAAACCGGCCTTATGTGAATTCAACCATCATCCTGAGAGTGTCGTTTGATCATTCTAGGGTAACGGAGCTCCATCATCCCCACATTTCAACAGAAGCTAAAAGTAGTTGTATGGGCAGGAATCGTGTAGTTTAGCTACAGTCGTGGTAAGCGAGATTCACACAGCTTTATGGGGGATTTCTGCGCATCCAACTGCGAGTACTCACGGTAAGGAGAAATTTGTTAAAGCGAATTTCCAAGACAGTTTGGCGAGCCTGGTGGATACTAACGCGTATTCTTGCATAGCTAACCAAGCACGAGGGGGGAATGGGCCATCATGAACTAGCAAAAAGTATGCCGGCACATTTCAGGTCTCTCTGCCATTAAGAGGATCGCTTTTTGCGCATTCGTGTGGCTGATTTCGCTCTCTGTTAGCTAACAAGAATTACCGCTTAGCAAGGACCTAGTTTTTTGTCCTAAACTCTTGATCTGTGGGTGAAAGACGAGGGTTTTCTCTGCTGAGAGCAGCAGAGGGGTGGGTTTGGTTGGCTGGATTTGGTCAAGTTTAAAAATCTTCCAACCAAAAATTAAACGGGTATATGTTTTAGTGGGTAAAAGTTGTTGCATGTTTAGGTAAGTATTTGCGGGTTGTAAGTACTGTGGTGATTGCTTTACCCCCCTCCACGTGAGGTAATTATTACAGTGCTGAAAGGTTTAGGTTAATTGTTAACTGCTGTAAGATCTCTGTGTGTATGTAGTCTGTGCAATGTTTTGTGGTACTACTGCTCCCAGCAAGCATGCAGCAGGGGGTCCTTTCTGTTACATGTGCATGTTAGTGTGACATGTTGGTGTTTTATATCTGTTCTGTGATTGTGCCAAATTGTGTTGTATGTGTACTTCATATTGTTGTGCAATTGTCCGGTATATGTTCTGTCCAAAAGTCTGTTTTATGTAAGAGGTTAGAGGCAATTTTGAGGCTAGAGTCTGCCGTGTGCTCCTCTGTGGGGGGCCATTCTAGTGTTACCATGTGCTTCCCTGTGGGGGGTCATTTTTCTTGACTAACCACATGTACTCCTTTTGTTTGGTGGCCATTTTGTTAATGACCATGTGCTTTCCCTGTTGGTGGCCATTTTGTTGAGTACCACATGTGCAGTAATCTCTATGCAATGTGCATGAAGTTTCCTATATGCATTTGACCCATATTGTGTTTTTAATCCAAATTTTTTACAGTTTCATTTGTTTGCTTTTAGCTTTAAATTTGCGTATTGCCGGCCAATTTAAAGTGTGTTAAGCGAGTTTTTCCCTCACGTGTTCCACATTTAGTGAGCGCAGTGAAGTCTGGGTTTTTGCACATAGATTTCTTGTATAGTGATTATGTTTTTCTTGTGTTTTTCTTGTTAAAAGTAGTTCCTTATTGTAAAGCGGGTTTGTTTTAAAGCTGCTGCGTTGCGTGTTTCGCGTCCAGCAGACTTTTTGTGTAAACGGTTTTAGGTGGTTGCAGTGAAGATCGCGTGTGTAGCGCAGATCGTTTAGCGGCGCTGATAGGATTGATTTTCGCGTCAGCAACGGGTTATTCTTGGCGCAGTTTTTTGGTTCACCTCTGTGTAATTGTTTTACTGTGACACGTCCCGTGTTTTTCATAAGGATCCACTTTGTCCTTTTTAACAGTTTTTCAGGTTGAAAAAGGGTTTTTCTGTGTGTATTAGGAAAGTTTTTTCTTTACACAAATTTCCTAAAGGTCAGTTAGCAGCTTTCCGGGCAACCAGTGACCCCTAAGTAACATCCGAAAACCCCTCTTTTTGTTTTGACTTGTGTTAGCTACTGTGTGCAGGGAGAGAAAAGCCACTTTCATCATTGTGCGGTGTGGCCTGCCAAACACAGTGGGTGATGAGAACCACATAAATTACGCTGTGCGAGTGGGCTGTCCAGGGAAGTATAACACTTAGCCTGGTTACCACAAACACTTCGGGTGGTCAGGATCACATAAATTGCGCTGTGGGAGTGGGAGGTGTGCTCTCAGTCTGACCGCCACTTGATGCGCTTCGGGTGATCGATAAGTATCACATAAATTACGCCCGTGCTGGGAAAGTGGTGGAATCAGGCCTCTCGGTAGGATCCCACCGAGTGCTCCAGGGGGTAAACAGGTACCTGGACGCGGGATATATACCAGTGACTAGTCACGATGGGCAGTAGTCAGTCCATGAAGAGAGAGGGGGAACCAGCCCTCTTCAGGGTAAGGACAGCTGCACAACTGATGAAGGTGAGTTTGGGGGGGAAGTCTACAGAACCCCTCAAAAGGTGGAATAAATGGTCGAAGGGTACCAGATGGGAAATTCCCCGGGAAGGTACATTTGACGCATGTAGGTGGGAAAAATTCATCTCTGAATTTGGACCACGAATGCAGGCGTCAGAACTAGAGATCGCACAGCTATGGCTTCACAGGTCAATCCGATTAGGGAAGCAGGGCATACATAAACTGGTGTCTGTCCGGAAGAACCAGGTGATGTATACCTGGCCTCCAGAGGGAATAAAACAGGAGGATCCAGTGTCAGAGATGGAGGAAGCTCTTTCAGGGCTGACTCTACTAAGGCAGGCAGGATCAGGGTCTGCTGGGGTTCCCGAACAACCAACAGTGGCTGAGAGAAGTATAACTGCACCTGTCTCTTCTGTTAGTGACGTCACTCTTGATGTACCTTCTGTGTCTTCTGTATCTATGCCTCAGCCTCTACCTCTACCTCTCCCTTCTCCCTGCTTCACCCCAGCTCCTTCTGTTTCCAACTATGAAGCCTACTCAACAACCGATTTGCAGACTATCTGTGAATCAAGGGGAATAGACACCCGGTTAAGAAACAGGGCGGATTGCATCAAAGCGCTACGAACCACTGATCAGACCCCTGCCCCCCAGCTATACCCTGATCTGAGGGACCTCAAACCTGAAGGTGCAGTAAGCGAGGTGGTTAATCTAAGCCCACCGATGAAGCTGGGTCAGCCCTTGCACTCTTTCCGGACCGAGGCCTATCCAGTCAGAGTGCAGCAATTTGAAGGTCCTCCCAATGCACAGGGGGAACGGACTTTAGGGGAACGGGTAGTTTGGCATGTCCCCTTCACTCCGGCAGAGATCCGCACTATTCTGGCTGAGCTCCCGGACTATCAAGTCAATCCGAGAGGATTTGCTCGAATGTTTGGACAAAACCAGTTCAGCTATGGTATGAGTGGGTCAGATTGTGCACAGATCCTGCGGGCGAAGGTGGGCATGGAAGTGGCCAGTACAGTGATTGCAGGGTGCTCTATAACCACGCATGAGGAGATGACTTCAGGGGGCAAAGAGTTCTGTACACAGCTAAAGGCAAAGCTTCCAGAAACGTATGGTGCTACCTCTACTACGGACATGATGAAGCTCACCCAGGGTCCTAATGAGGAAAGCGCCTGCTTCTGGCGCCGTCTAAAGCAGGCGGCACTGGATGCGGATCTGGAAGTTGGACCTGATGCTCCAACTGAAGGGGTAAAGGTGACCGCGACGCACATTCTGTTGCGGGCCAAATTTTTGGAAGGCATCGATACTAAAATTCGGGAAAGGCTGGTTCTGGCCCGACCCGAATATAATGAGATGTCTATCCCTGCTATCCTTTCCACTCTTGCGGCAATAGAGAGGGAAATGGATAGAAGAAAACAGGACAAGGCCAAAGTTCTTATGTCCCAGACCCCACACGAAAAACCAAGGGATCTGGGTCACAGGAAGGATAGGCCCCCACCCAGGTGCTTCCAGTGCCACCAAACGGGGCACATGAGGAGGAGCTGTCCCCAATTACCTAAAGGTCGGTGGCAGTTCATTCCTGATGAATCCTCTGCCCCTATGACCACCATGGTAAGTAACTCCTATGAATTCTCATAGGAAGTTGACAAATCGGTGTCGGCCCAGATCCATCTTTTTCTAGAGGAATTAAAATATCCCCTCCCTTGCCTCACCGACACCAGTGCAGCAAGAATGGTCTTGCGAAAACAGGACATCCAAGGCAAGGTACCCCTCTCAGGGGAAAGCCCTCCTAACCCCTACTAACCTCACTATCAAACGATGCACTATTCTTAACCCAGCTTCTCT
This sequence comes from Staurois parvus, assembly GCF_062004578.1. NCBI lineage: Eukaryota > Metazoa > Chordata > Amphibia > Anura > Ranidae > Staurois > Staurois parvus. The sequence goes on along the minus strand of NW_028317827.1, from coordinate 4,900,136 downwards.
TCTTCCTGTGTTGGAAGATGAGAAGGGGGGGAGGACAGCAATGACAGTGCTGAATTTTGCAACACGACTAACAATACTAACACCTCTTCTGCTAACATGTCTTCTTTGTCCACTACTAACCTCTCTTCCAAAGGACACAACTGCATTTCTTTGGTGGAACTGGAGTCAGCGACGACACACCCTATATCACCCCGAGAGTAGCGGTAAGGTTGAACGTCTTAACGGAATCCTTAAAAACAGGATCTCCAACATCATGGCTGATACCCAAAAACCTTGGCCTGAGTGTCTCCCCATTGCCCCCTATTCCATCTGGAATGTCCCTCGGCAACCACATGGGCTGTCACCCTACGAGGTGTTGTTTGGGGGACCTCCCAAAACAGGGTTGTACTTTCCTCAACAGTTGTCGTCTTTGCATTCACAGCTTACAGGTTATGTGCAATCTCTGCAACGGGAGCTGCAGAAGATACACCATCGGGTTCGCGAATCGCTCCCCGATCCAAATGCAATAACAGGTGTTCTTTCTATTGAGCCAGGTGATTGGGTCGTCCTAAAGAAACATCAAAGAACCGGACTCGAGCCACGGTTCACCGGACCATACCAAGTCCAGCTGACGACACCTACCTCACTCAAGCTCGAGGGACAAGACAACTGGGTGCACGCAAGCCACTGCAAGAAGCTTTTCAGCTACACCAGAGAATGAGGGGTGTCATTTTCCTTTTTCTTTGTATGTCTTACATGTGTGTGAACGGAGGAAAAGACGGCAGATACCCCAACCTTTTATTTAAAATGCACCTGCGTTTAGCCAGAACCGCCAACAAAACCAACTGTTGGGTATGCTCTAAGCCCCCACCCAGTCATCACATGTCCGCAATGGCCGCTGTTCATGCCCTATATGACATCCGCGTCGGCATGAAAAAGCAAGGGACCCCTGGTCAGCCCCCACGTAGACATTTGTCGGTAGAACTTAATGACACATTTTTAGCAGGTAACATCAGTTTTAGCACCAATATTAGCTCTAGCTCCTGTAGGACCCTCGTCAGTCCATTATGGGTAACTGGACAGCTAGGCAGCCCTCAGGTGTGCTTTAACATCAGCTTTGGCACAGGTAACAAGTTTGTTGGGACTACCACCTGCGAGGGAGGTATAACTGTCAATCTGACTAACCAGACTTCCCTTCTGAGTAACCACACTGACCGACCAGACCATGTGTGTTGGAAGGACGGATGTGATGTGCAGACTGAGGGAGCAATCCCCCAGTCTGTGCAACTGTTGCTCAGTGCCAGAGGCCGAACGAGGAACTCCTCCTGCTCTGCTCTGACAGGTCCATACTATTTTCTGTGTGGTTCGGCAGCCTATAGAACATTTCCCCAGAACGCAAAAGGTTCGTGTGCCCTCATAAAGCTAGTCCCCGCATCCTATGTAGTGATGGATCATGAAGAGTTGATGGTCCACAAGAAGGTAAGGATGGCAGGGAGAGTTCGCAGAGAGCTGTTCTCTGAGGGCGACCAGGCATGGGCTTGGTTCCCCTCATGGACAGGATGGGGAATAGAACTTATGAAGCGCCTGAACAATTTTTCTGTCATCGTGGATAGTATGTTTAACGAGACCGTAGAGGCTGTCAGAGAAATTGCCCAAGAACAACGGCAGATGGGAATTTTAGTGCTTCAGGAGAAGATGGCCCTGGATTACCTTTTAGCCGCCAAAGGGGGGTTCTGTGAGTTCATCGGAGAGGATTGTTGTACTTGGATAGAAGACACCGATGACAAGGTCCAGGCCCATATGGACAAAGTTAGTGAACTACAGGGAAAAGCTAGAGCTATAGCTAGAGAGGGTTGGAATCCGTTCAAGGGTTTGGGAGGATTGGGAGATTTCCTGTTCTCCATCGGATCTTGGTTGAAGGAAGTGGGAGTGTATGTCCTGATGCTTCTCTTTTTCCTCTGCCTCTTATATGCCGCGGTGAGATGTTCCTGTTGCCTCATCGACCGTGTAAGCCAAGCTCGGGCAGACGACCACATCTCCATGCCCGCTCCTGGGATCCCACTCCAACCACTGATCGGAGGAAGACCTCACCAACCAACCACCTTCTCTACAGATTACGTCCTGGCTTCCCTCTAATTTATCTCTCTGAAGACCACATTCTCCAAGACCTTCAAGCAAGCTTCAAGCCTCATCATGGTTTGTGTCTGCGATTTGGAAAACTGTCTGGGTCGAGACCAGCCTTGTGTGGCCCCGTCTGCAGGGGCAATTTGAGAATCTGTTGCTGGATCTCCCCAGACCACCGTGGGATCACAAGCCTTATTCATACCACAAGTCTGTTTGTGGTTTTTGCAAGAGCCTTCCTGTAGTGAAGGTTCCAACGCTCTTGAGGATCATTGCTTCAATCAAGCCTGTTTGCGTCGAGTTTGCGTCGGGTCTTGTTGTTTCAGGTACCCCGTGGAGCTTTATTCTCAGGGACAACTACAGGAACTCTTTGAGGTTTTGAGACTACACCCATCAAGCTGAAGAAGATCAAGAAGGGACACGAGGAGAATATGATAAAACAGGAGGGAATGTCATGGAAATTTTGTATTGTTGGTCGAACTTTAAATGTGTCATATATGAGTGTTATTCATATGTCTCTCGTGTGGCTTAATTAAAGCTCTGAAGGCTGCAATTGGGCCATGCGCATGTACAATGTATGTATTACAGTACTCAGCTTGGTAATGGATGAGATGGCAGATCTGCGCTTATAGACCGGCGTGTATGCCACCACGGCATTCGATGCGAATGCCGCTGGCAGTAGACCGTGGGCCTGTATCCACATATCAGCAGCATAGTACCACATGGGCTTCATAACGCAAGGCGCCAAGCGGTGTGAACTCCACGTGTAGGCTTATGCATATCTTACAACCCATTACCAACTTGAAACTGTATCTTGGATGGATGTGTTTTAATAAAGATCGTACCGGGCCCATCCAGGTACAGACTGGTGTTTAGCTTAGGGAATACTTGTACAAAGGATTTGCATGCCAATGGGAGCTAGTAGGACAGGAAATATGACCTCAGAAGGCTCATGGGAGGAAGGGGAGGAAGTCTGCTGACCTCAGAAGGCTCATGGGGGAGGACCAGTGATAGATAATAGGAAAGGCTATGCTCCAATCGGAATGTACATCCTGTGTATAGGCACTCCCCATTGCATTGTTCGGTGGGAGGGGATTGACTTTATTCATGTGGGGGGCATGTGTGTATTTTTAATAAAAACCAGGGGCTGAGTCTGAAACCGGCCTTATGTGAATTCAACCATCATCCTGAGAGTATCGTTTGATCATTCTAGGGTAACGGAGCTCCATCATCCCCACATTTCAACAGAAGCTAAAAGTAGTTGGATGGGCAGGGATCGTGTAGTTTAGCTACAGTCGTGGTAAGCGAGATTCACACAGCTTTATGGGGGATTTCTGCGCATCCAACTGCGAGTACTCACGGTAAGGAGAAATTCGTTAAAGCGAATTTCCAAGACAAGTACCACTTTCTAAACACAAAAATATATATATTGCCAAGACAAGTTGCTGAACACTTTCTATGTCGATTGACAATAACATCATCTCTCGGGATCTTGTGTGGGCCAGAAGGATTAAGTGCAAAATATTTTGTATATTGTTGCTAACCTGCCTTTTAGGTATAAAACTGTTGTTCTCAGTGGATTAGATCTCCGAAGTGGGTGTTAAGTCTTTGGGCTAGAATTTTTCTTACATTTTTAAGGTCAATGTTCAAGAGTGATATAATTAGACCAAAGTTGGGGGTCTTTGTTCGACTTCTGTACCATAAGGATATGAGTTTTCAGAAAGTCATAGAAAACGTATTGGAGGTTTTAACTTCATTAAACATTGCAACTAGCCGGGGTATGACCACATCAATAAAATTTTTATAAAACAGGGCAGAAAACCCATTAGGTCCTGGCCTTTTGCCTGCTTTCAGGAACATTATACAGTGAGGAACAGAAGTATTTGAACACCCTGCGATTTAAAAGTTCTCCCACTTAGAAATCATGGAGGGGTCTGAAATTCACATTGTAGGTGCATTCCCACTCCGAGAGACAGAATTAAAAAAAAAATTCAGGAAATCACATTGTATGATTTTTAAAGAATTTATTTGCCTTGCACTGCTGAATATAAGTATTTGAACACCTAAGAAACAGCAAGAATTCTGGCTCTCAAAGACCTGTTACTGTGCCTTTAAAATGTCCACCTCTACTCCACTCATTAATCTAACTTAGTAGCACCTGTTTGAGCTCTTTAAAGACACCTGTCCACCCCACAGTCAGTCAGATGCCAACTACTACCATGGGCAAGACCAAAGAGCTGTCAAAAGACACCAGAGACAAAATTGTGGACCTCCACAAGGCTGGAAAGGGCTACGGGGCAATTGCCAAGCAGCTTGGTGAAAATAGATCAACTGTTGGAGCAATTGTTAGAAAATGGAAGAGGCTAAAGACGACTGTCAGTCTCCCTCGCACTGGGGCTCCATGCTAGATCTCACCTCGTGGGGTATCACTGATGATAAGAAAGGTGAGGAATCAGTCCAGAACTACAAGGGAGGAGCTTGTCAATGACATGAAGAGAGCTGGGACCACAGTTTCAAAGGTCACTGTCGGTAGAACACTACGCCGTCATGGTTTCAAATCACGCATTGCACGGAAGGTTCCCCTGCTCAAGTCATCACATGTCCAGGCCCATCTGAAGTTTGCCAATGACCATCTGGATGATCCAGAGGAGGCATGGGAGAAAGTCATGTGGTCAGATGAGACCAAAGTAGAACTTTTTGGTCTAAACTTCGTCGTGTTTGGAGGAAAAACAAGGATGAGTTGCATCCCAAGAACACCATCCCTACTGTGAAGCATGGGGGTGGTAACATCATGCTTTGGGGGTGCTTTTCTGTGAAGGGGACAGGACGACTGCACTGTATTAAGGAGAGGATGAATGGGGCCATTTATTGTGAGATTTTGAGCAACAACCTCCTTCCCTCAGTCAGAGCATTGAAGGTGGGTCGTGGCTGGGTCTTCCAACATGACGACCCGAAGCACACAGCCAGGATAACCAAGGAGTGGCTCCGTAAGAAGCATATCAAGGTTCTGGAGTGGCCTAGCCTGTCTCCAGACCTAAATCCAATAGAACATCTTTGGAGGGAGCTGAAACTCTGTGTTGCTCAGCGACAGCCCCGAAACCTGACAGATCTAGAGGAGATCTGTGTGGAGGAGTGGGACAAAATCCCTGTTGCAGTGTGTACAAATCTGGTCAAGAACTACAGGAAACGTTTGACCTCTGTAATTGCAAACAAAGGCTTCTGTACCAAATATTAACACTGATTTTCTCAGGTGTTCAAATACTTCTGTTCAGCAGTGCAAGACAAATAAATTCTTTAAAAAGCATCCAATGTGATTTCCTGAATTTTTTTTTTTAATTCTGTCTCTCAGAGTCGGAATGCACCTACAATGTGAATTTCAGACCCCTCCATGATTTCTAAGTGGGAGAACTTGCAAAATTGCAGGGTGTTCAAATACTTCTGTTCCTCACTGTAGCTAATATTACTTCCACAAAAGTGATGTTTGTCTCCAGAAAGTTTGTAAATGAGGTTGAAAACTGAGATCAATATAGTTGGGCAAAGAACTGTTCAGTTTGTGCTTGATCAAATATGGGTGAAGTGAAATAGAGTTTTTTTTTCTACAAATATTCTCTTTTATTAAAACTCCACTTATAGCCAATGTCCCCAATTCTAAAATGTCTCTCCAATTACATTCAAAATTCCAAAAGTGTATGAACGAAGTTATTTGGAAAGAACTCCCTACTGTTTCTGTATTACACAGGGGCCATGGTGCCTTTTCAGAAAACTTTCAGTCTGCTAGTAATAAGGCATGGTTTCAGTAATGGTATAGTAATTGGTATAGCTGTATAATGTATCAAACTGCAAAATGTTCAAGTTGAAAACATTTTACAGAAGTTCAGAGTGGTGAATTGTAAAAAAACCTTTGTCAGGTTTCTTTTGTTTCATTTGTCTCTTCTGGGGAGATTTATTCTACTTTTTTTGCCCTGGTCACCATTGCCACTAGAACAGGTAATGCTGAATCTTAAGCCTGGTACACAGGGGCCAAGCATTGGCTGGTATCAGCCAGTTCAACCGAAAATGACAGACATTCGGCCCATGTGTACATCAGCCTGTCTGAGAGAAGCCAGCCAATGGCTGGGAGTGCTGACTAGTGTGTTCTGGTGGGGGGCAGTCCACCTGTCAGAATACAATAGCACAGCCGGGAGATCACTGTACTAACATTGCATAGTCAATACAGCAAGCTCCTCACAAGCTCCTTAGTTTTTTTCGTTCAGCCCGCTGGGTTGAAAAAAAAAATCATAACGTGTATATCAAACTTTACAGTTGTCACTGTATCAGAAATAGAGAGAAAAGGGGATGTCTGTTTCAGTAACAACTGTATAATATGGGATTTCCTGTTATGTTCCTGTTATGTTAAGATATATTTACCCAATGCAAAAGAAAAGAAAATCCTGGCAAGGACTTTAACCTATTTTTAGTAAAATATATTTGAAATATATTTTAAAAATATTCTTCCCAAATACACCGTGTTCCAAATTATTCTGCAAATTATATTTTTCTCATTTACCTAAATCATTGATGTAAATAACAGTCAGCATAATTCTCATGTTATCAACTATTAAGAGTACAATTCAAATTTTAGTGAACAAATCTCCTAATGATAACAGTATTTTTATTAAACATAAAAAACTTACAATGCACTGTTCTAAATTATTACGCACAGTAAATTTCAAAACACTTTATAGGTTGTAAAGAACTGAAAATTGTCATTTGTTGTGTTTGCAGCATATTTACTGAAATCAAAAGCTATTTCAATCAAACTTTTAACAACATTTTAACTTTTTAAACATTTTAACAGGTCATGTTACATTTTAACATAGGACCCCTTATTTGATAGCAGCTTCACAAGTCTTGCATCCATTGAACTTGTGAGTTTTTGGACAGTTTCTGCTTGAATTTGTTTGCAAGATGTCAGAATAGCCTCCCAGACCTGCTGTTTGGATGTAAACTGCCTCCCACCCTCATAAATCTTTTGCTTGAGGATGCTCCAAAGGTTCTCAATAGGATTGAGGTCAGGGGAGGATGGAGGCCACACCATGACTTACTCTCCTTTTATCCCCATAGCAGCCATTGATGCAGAGGTATTCTTTGCAGTATGAGATGGTGCATTCTCATGCATGAGGATGATTTTATTATGGAAAGCATAGTTTTTCCTTCTGTACCAGGGAAGAAAGTGGTCAGTCATAAACTCCACATACTTTGCAGAGGTCATCTTTACACCTTCGGGGACCTTAAAAGGGCCGACCCGCTCTGTTCTCATGATTCCGGCCCAAAACATGACTCCACCACCGCCTTGCTGACGTCGCAGCCTTGTTGGAACAGGGTGGCCGTCCACCAACCATCCACTACTCTATCCATCTGGACCATCCAGGGTTGCACGGCACTCATCAGTGAACAGGACTGTCTGAAAATTAGTCTTCATGTATTTTTCTGCCCAATGCAGCCGTTTCTGCTTGTGAGCATTGGTTAGTGGTGGCCGAATAGAAGGTTTATGCACAGTTGCAAGACTCTGGAGGACTCTACACCTTGATGTCCGTGGGACTCCAGAGGCACCAGCAGCTTCAAATATCTGTTTGCTGCTATGTAATGGTATTTTAGCAGCTGCTCTCTTGATCCGATACATGGATCTGGCAGAACTCTTCCTCAATGTGCCTTTATCTGCACAAACCCGTCTGTGCTCTGAATCAGCCACAAATCTCTTAATAGTGCAATGATCACGCTTAAGTTTTCGTGAAATATCTAATGTTTTCATACCTCGTCCAAGGCATTGAACTATTTCACTCTTTTCGGCAGCAGAGAGATCCTTTTTCTTCCCCATATTGCTTGAAAATGGTGCTCTGCTTAATAATGTGGAACACCGTCCTTTAGTAGTTTTTCCTTAAATTGGGCTCACCGGCCAATCTAATTATCACTGGTGTCCGAGATTGTTTTCAGTGATCAAAAGAGCCCTGACACACAATGCCATCCATGAGTTAAACTAAAAAACAAAATATTTAATCTTTGTGACACTTAAATAGAATTTGCATAATAATTTGGAACGCGGTGTATATTGCCAAATAATTGAAATGCTACAATTTTGGCCATATTCATTATATTTAAAAAAAAAAAAAAATATATATATATATACACACTACATTTTTGGAATACATTTACAAATATATGTAAAAATGTATGTTAAAATGACTTTTTTATATCTTAAAGAAAATCTGAAGAATATATTTAAAAATATATACTTTCAAAATTCAAAAATATATTTTTTTAAAATATATTCTTCAGATTGTTTTTAACATATAAAAAAGTAATTTTGCCATATATTTTTACATATATTTGTAAATTGTATTTTTAAAGACATACAGTATATTGGAAATGTATTTTGAAAAATATTTTTAATATATTTTGTAATAAAAACGCATTTCAACATGCAGTATATAATATATATATTGAAATATATTGAATATGGCCAAGATTGTAGCATTTCAAATATATGGCAATATATTTGGGAAGAATATTTTTAAAATATATTTCAAATATATTTTTCTTCCATATGGGTGATAATGTAGCATGGTCTCAACAAGCAGTGTTCCCTCACAACATGCTTGCTGCAGCAAGCCAATCTCCTTATGAAACAACAGGTTTCTATAACTGCAAAGAATGTGGTGCACTAACTCCTCATAAATAAACCCATGAGCTTTGAAAACATAAAATGACAGTCCAAAAATTTGTGTAACAAAATTATGATAATAAATGTCCAATCCAGTATATGTTGTGTTATCATTCAGCAATAATCAACACCGTGCTTGAATTGTGGCCCCACTCCCTGCTCACCTTGACCATTGACCTATAGATTATAATAGGCCAAAAACTCGCTTTATAAGGAAAATGTGCCTCCAAGATTCTGATCTGTGACATGTTCCTTCCACGTATTATGCCTCCATTGGACCTTTAAACTCCAGATTCGTGCAAAATAAAACAAAAACATACCACAGTGCAACACCGTTTTATATAACCAAAGATTACACGTGTTACAGTATCCACTCACATTCGACAAATTATATGTGACTCTAAATTGTAGTGAACAACTATATCCATTACTCCACCGTGCCAACTATATTGTGGTGTTTCCCATCACCGGGTAGGTGCACCATGCACTCACCTTCTTCCCTGACCTAACAGATAGGTCATATGCACATAGAGATGATATCAGATTCTGCTTATCCACTGCCGATCCTTAGTAGCGACTTCATTCATTTTGGCTCTTTAAGGGAACATGCTCTTGGATATCCAGTGGGATTAAGCTGTATATGGTCAAAGATAAAGGGAATAGATCATAATGTAACCCCACAAAATATGAACACTTTATTCAAGTAAAAAAAATTACTCAGAAAAATAATGAATCAAAAGCATATCACAGCCATCAATCAAAATGGTTCCTCACATCACTCGTGTGATGCGGCAGGGCAGTGCTTAGAATCAAGGAGAGGTTCCAGACGAGTAGGAAGAGTGCAGAGACACACCATCCTATCTGGAAGCCTCCCTACTTGGATACGGACCGGCAGGCCACATTCCACCCCTCGAGACAGGCGCTACTGGCACACCTGAGACCTTCTGCTACTACTCATCACTGTTACATCTGTGGGTGCCTCCTCAGCAGTCTTCTTGTGTATTGCTGAACTTCAATTTCGGTACAGTTCTGTTTCCTGCAACTGGACTCTGAGTGTTTTCCTGCTTCCACACCCATACACTGATTTCATAGCACATTGTGAGCTTCTCACAATGTAAATTAGAACCTGCAGCAAGTCAGATAGAGCCCACCTCATTTCCTGGATGAAGGACATCCAGCATCATCTAGTTCTGTTCTCTGCAACCTGATTGTCCCTTGTCAGCACTGTCATTCATTGGATTTTAGTTCTTTCAATCATGGAGGCCCAGCATCACATGTGGACATTACCTAGGGTGGTCTGTGTGCAAATACAACCTGCCTAGGAGCACCCAATCCTCCAGACTGACATCCATCCATCAAGGCATTTTGATATTTGGATAGCTCTAGTTCACTGCATCAAGACTGAGAATGGACAGAGATGCACAGAGACTCAATGATGTCACCCCTGGGTATAAAATATGATATGTACTGAGAACAAGGTTGTATTCAAAAATGTGATTAATATGCTGATTATGAAGAAGGCAAGGAGGAACCAGGGAAGGTAAAATATGGGCAGATTAAACGTCAGCTTTAAACTGTCAATTAGTGGTTAGTGAAAATGTCTGCTTACAGGAGGCCGTGACTAAGAATCCGACTCTGGTCTGTGGGTTTTAACTGAATCACCTTGTTATAGACAAGCCGTGCGAAGAAAAGAAGGGTGAGATCTGTAGTCATACTGTTTAGACCACAGACAGAGGCCGTTGGTGAAAAAACCAGTGCGGTTATTTGAAAAAAATCATTCAGACTCCCTGTTAGAAATCAGCATCTTAAATAGCAAGAAGAAAAGACGGAACATCTAAGATAAAAAGAAAACAAAAAAAGGGAACACTTATAAAACTAATGGTATACACGTCAATGGAGTGCACTATTTAATCAATGAAAATGAACACCTTCCCACCCTATGGCAGATTGACAGTCATATGACGTCCTCTCAGAAGGCACGGCTCACGCGACCATGGGGCTGCTCAGTGTTGTGTTCTGTCACCGGCTGTCACAGCCGATGACTGATCACTACACCAGCCTGCTGCCAGAGTCATGAGATTGCTGCAGATCACATGACAATTGTATTCAATGGATGGCTTCCTTTTATGTCATCCATTGTATACTATTGTGTTGTTATATGTGACTGGTTGCAGCAGTCACATGGTACAGACAGGACCAATCACAGTCCATCTGTACCATGTGATGAGCTTTGGCCAATCACAGCTAATTACAATACAAGACACTGAATGAATCAGTTCCATTCAGTAAAAAATGTAATACATTGGTATAGGCAATCATAATGTGTAAAACAAATCCTGATCACTTGCCCAGAGTAATACAATGTTACTATGGTAACACTGTATTGCTCTGGTCACAATGTGTTGAAAAAAAAAAAAAGTTAAAAAAAGAAAAGAAAAGTAATAAAAAAGCAAAAATAATAGAAACTTTTTTTTTTAAAGTTTTTTTTTTTACATACTGTCGCCAGTCAGTGTCCCTGATCACCTCCACACCAGTTATATGATAACGCTGTACTGGACTGGGGGCAGTATGTAAAAAAAAAAATGTGAATTTTTTTTTCCATTTCTTTATTTTCCCAAAAATGAAGAAAAAATTACAATTTCAAAAAACTCGCATGCCTCTTACTAATTACATTGGACTGTCTATTTTCTAAAAAGGGGTCATTTTGGGGTTATTTGTACTATCCTGGCATTTATGAGCCTCGACAAATCAGTACATCAGGAGTTATCGATTGCCAGATATATATACCATAGTTTGTGGACGCTATAACTTTCCTGCAGACTAATACACAATAATTTGGGTTATTTTCACCAAAGCAATATAGCAGAATACATATAAAGGTGCAGCGCTAAAATAACATAAATAAGGACAGCATATTATAGCATAAAATAAAATGCAGAGTATCGGATCACACTGAGGTGAACTTGAGTAAATAAAAAGTCCCAAGATAAATGAGGGCCCACGTGGGGATCCGGTAGATCCTAAGGAGAGCGTGGGGCAGGGTTCCAGTGTACCACACGGTGAATCTAGGGTAAAAAAGTGCGCACTCACCAGAAGTGCGTCAAAAATACGCATGTGAAATTATCCTGTTTCATCAGGTAGTGGTCATCTACTGCCAAGGTAAGGTCAGGATCATACACCTTCCAATCGCAACTCAGGGTAGGTACTCCAAGAGTCTCAAACGTGTCTCAAACGTGTCACCATCTGGGGTCCCTTTGAACAGGTTCTGCAAGTGGGGACTTTCAATGAAGAGAGCCCAATAAGGGACACCACATAGCGTGATACCGTAGACACTGAGTTTATTGTATCAAAGGGTAACACAACAATGAATGGTGGAGTTAAAAATGAAGGTAAACACTGACCATATACTGTTCAGGATGGCCACCAGCGGTGGTCAGACGTCCGGATACTGTAGCCCCCCTACAGTATCCGGACGTCTGACAGGGGCTACAGTGTCCGGACGTCTCACCATTGCTGGTGGCCATCCTGAACGGTATCTGGTCAGTGTTTACCTGAATACAGAATACATGTTGACCTAAATTTTTGAAGAAAGGTACATTTTATAACAGAAACGAAGAAAAATTCATTTTTTTTTTCAAAAGGTTTGTTCTTTTTTGTTTATTAGGCAAACAATAAAAAACTCAGCTCTATTTGTGTGAAGAAAAGTATAAAAATGTTTTTATCAGTACAGTATTGCATGACCGCGCAATTGTCACTCAAATTGCGACAATGCTGAAAGCTGGAAATTGGCCTGGGCAGGAAGGGGGGTAAAAGTGCCTTTTATTGAAGTAGTTAAATACCATTTTAGTGGAGTAAGCTATTTTTGAAAGTAGTGCAGAACTACAGTCTTTTTTACATAGTCAAAGTCTAATTGCAATAGTCTCAACAGGGAAACAAAGCAAAAATTGCAAATTGGTTCTTAAAGAGTAAGTCCGCAGATGGAGTACCTGACTGCTGTACAAGCCTGTTCGATTGCTGTCTTCGAGGCAGTGTGGCTCCCATGGGATAATTTCTCCTCCTCCCGCCTTTGTGCAGATGTATAGTTCTGACAGCCTCCCCAATGTACCTATATGACATTCGTATGTTTGTAACCATGCAGATCTCACCGATCGATGTGCTCCTTTTTTCTCCTGTGATGTTTTTTGTATACATATATATATGTGAAAATCAATAAAAATTGTTAATATAAAAAAAAAAAGTAAGTCCACCCAAAAATAATTATTGATTTGGTCCGAACCATACAACTTTTTTTTCTAAAGCAGATCTCCAGTCAAAAATGAATAGACTATTAAACGATCAAATAATAAAACTAGTATCATGTTACACATGCATTTTTGTTTGTTAGCCTTTAAATAATTTAGTCCCTTCTTCACTCCATAGCTAGGAGATGCTCTGCATAGCTAGCCCCACTCTCATTTCAGTATGTCTTTATTTTCTGTTCTGAGCACATGCAATAAACTCAGCAGCTTCAGTCACAGAGGCACCAGCTAAGCAGCACCAACAATTTGCCCTCTTTGAAGCTCAGTAAGCTATGACACAACTCTGTATTACTGGAGCTTGACATACTATGATTTTTTGATCTATCTTAAAATTCCAGGCCATACATGATTCATTTATTTCTAGTTTAACCAGTGAGTTAAATGAAAAAAAAAATGAACCAATCCCCCATCCACACATTTGATGTGGATGGGGGAATCCTTCCCGCTGAGCAATTGAATTCTGCAGGTGGGGAGCCCTCCCTGCCTGCATAATGCAATGACCAGTGCTGTCAGCTAGCACTGATCTTTCGGGAAAGACCTGACAGGCTGGTTGTACTGAAGTAGTCAATTTCTTTGCTGTGCCGCAAGGTACAGTATCAGAGGTTATGACGGCATATACAGATTCTGGGAAAACGTCGCCTGATAAGCAGAAGTGCAGTCGACATGGTCAGCTGACCGAAAGAGACAAAAAGGACATTGCGCAGGATTGTAATCCAGAATAGGAAAACAACTGCTGCAAACTTGACTTCAGAGCTCACTTTTGCAAAACTTATTCCGGGTCACAATCTTGTGCAATATCCTTTTATCTCTTTCGGTCAGCTAACCATGTTGATAATGTACCCCCCGACATGGCAAATAAATTGGCAACTTCATTCACAGAGGTACCATTTAAGAGGGCACCAACAATTTTCCCTCTTTGAAGCCCAGTAAGCTCTGACATGACTCTGTATTACTAGCAGCACACACAATGAATGACGAAAGTGAGGATTCCTATCTGTTAGCTAGATGTCTCATCACACAGCGGAAGCAAATTAATGTTACTGTACATCACTTCCGCTTTCAACGCGAAACGTGTTGGCACTTTCACACCTGCAAATCATTATTATTATTATACAGGATTCATATAGCGCCAACAGTTTGCTCAGCACTTTACATTATATTCATGTTGTTTTTCCATTTTTTTGTCCAACACCTGTATGAAGATTATCGAAAACAGTGCCATAAATATACTAATCGCTTAAAGCGACACGGCACTGAAGAGTCACAGGAAGAATTATTCTAGAGAGAGAGTTTAATACTATAAAGACAAATGCAAAAGTGAGAATCACACAGCTTCATGAATCCAATGAATCTAAATTCCATCTCTCTGCATCTACGAGTCACTCCTCAAGATCCGCCAAGTCTCTGCAATCAACATCTTACACTCTCAGCCAACAACTAATTAAAATCTGTGCTGATGCTAATGCTTCTAAAATTCAGGCAGCCTTTGCCCAAAAGAAAGCAGAGATGGATGTAGAAGCTGCAGAAACTGCACACAAGAAAGCACTGATGGAAACAGATAAAAGAAGAAACTGCACACAGACAGCAGAGTTGAATGGTTTGGTTGTCACAGCCATAGCAAAGTTAAAGGTTTCAGAGCAAACTGCTAATGAAAGTGAAAAACGTAACAGCAGCCGACACATTGTATGCATCATAATTCTCACACTCAGGGGTGGACTGACAACTCATGGGGCCCCCGGGCAATAGGGGATCATGGGGCCCCTGTGTCCTTGCCCACACTCAAAAAAAGCCTATAAGAAGGAACCAGGGGCATTTCATGGGGCCCCCTACTGACCCCGGGCCCTCGGGCAGTGCCCGAGTTCTCGAATGGTCAGTCCGCCCCTGCTCACACTCTTCCCCAAAATGTCAGCACCAGCCACAGCAGCTGCATTCCTCAACCAAAGTCAGTACACTACTCCTACCACCTCTCAAGACAACCTGCCTACTCATCCCTCTGTATACCAAGCTTCTGCACTGCAGCAAACTCTAGACATAAGTATGTAAATAATGGACAATACAGGCGTACCTCAGTTTAAGAATTTAATGCGTTCTGCGGGATGTTTCGTATTGAGAAAAATTTGTAAACTGAAACGCGGTTTCCAATAGGAAGGCATTAAAAACTAATTAATCCGTCTTTTATCTGTTCAAAACTCCTTATAAAGTGCACTTTAAAGGCATAAATACTGTACAGGGACATGATTAAAAATTAATTCGTAAATGCATTGAAAACCAATTAATCCGTTCCGGTGGTCAGAAAAAAGTAAAACAAAGTTTTATCTGTTCAAAATTCTTTATAAAGTGCACTTTAAAGGTATAGTACTGTACAGGGACATAATTTAAAAAAAATTGTAAATGCATTGAAAAACCAATTAATCAGTTCCAAAGATCATAAAATCAGAAAAAAATAAAAAAACGCTTCGTATTGCGAAACAAATTCGTAAATCGAGGCATTATTTTCAACGAATTTTCTTTCGTAAACCGAAAATTACGTTAACCGAGGCATTCGACGTACGCCTGTATATCTTACCATGAGGCTAAAAACCACAGAGGCTGGAAATCCACCTTCAAAGCAACAATCGGTGAACTAGATATCACAACTACAGAAGAATTAGATTTACTTATCAGGTGACTCAATCAGCTGAGCATATTAAAATCATATTATGTTTGGAGGGCAGTGGAGGGAGCAGATGCCTGATCTCTCCATAAAGAATACCTATTACTGCCTAAGCTGTTGTTCATCCTCTTTGATAGAAATAAAGTTAAAAAAAATAAAAAGATGTAAAAAAAGCAAATTGAGTTAAATTTAAAAATAAAGTAAAACATCCCCACCTCTGGTGCTTCACAAATGCAAACAGGCATGTAGGTTTTGCACGCATATGTAAATGATGATTGCACCACACATGTGAGGTATGTCCTCGAACAGCAGAGTGAGAGCAATAATTCTAGCACCAGAGCTCACATTTAACTCTAAACTGGTAACCTGTAAAGGCTTTAAAGTTTCACCTATTGGGATTTTTAAGTACCATAGTATGTCACCATTTCACTGGCATGAACATGTTGAAAAAAAATTGATTTTTAAAAAGGCGCTCACCCCACTAAAAATAAATGTATTCCCAATCCATGGAAAACATATCACAAATACATCAAAGTGCTAATATCGTTAAATGATAATCAAAACATGATCTATGAAATACATTAAAGTGCTAATATCATTAAATGATAATCAAAACATGATTTAAATAATGTCCAATAAATATAATTCATACATTAAAAAGTGTCCATAATTAAAAGTACATCCACTGATCTTTCATCCATTTATGTGCCCAACACCTGTGTTAATTCCACTTGTTGCTGATTTACCACCATGTGCATTAAAATTAAATGCTGACCATATCCATAATAATTCATGCATATCCCAAAAACAATGCGGAAGCAAACTCCACCAGGGTCTTCTTTTCGGATAAACCAGTGTGACACACAGTTAAGAAACAAAATGTTTCCCATAGTGTAGTAAATTGTATTCAATTCAAAAAGGTTAAAGGATAAAAATACACTCACATTTAAAAGTGCCTCTCCTGACAATTGCACAGCGCATAATTGTGGCTAAGTCTCCAATCACTGCGGATCCGATAAGTTGAGCCGGTGTGCGTTCCACAGACGGCAAACCAAGTCACCGGAAGTGACGTATTCAGCGACTAGATATGACAACAAATGCTATATTATTTATTTTTATATTTTCTTTTTTCACCAAACTGGAGTTACCCATTAAGATGACCAAATGCATTGCAATTTGATAGAACAACTGAACTTTTTATTATTTTATTTTGTAAAAATTGCAAAGCAATCAGGTTGGTTTCAATGTAGAGATGAAGAGATGTGATAGAAATGGCTCTTACTGAACCCGGTGGAAAAATGTAATTGCTTTCAAAGATATTGCAGTGTTTTTTTTCCATCTTCAATTTGGTGTTTGAATAACCTGTATTGCAATTGTCAATTTATTGCCATGTTTTTAGAAGAATTCTCTTTAATTACTGAGACTTTAAAAATGCTAATTCAAACACATAAAACAACATTATCTAAAATATCAATCAAGGTATGTAATGTTTGAAACATTTTTTAGAACATTTTAAAATACAATTACATACTTAGCCTCCTCAAGGCTATTTCAGTACATCATGTAACGTCAAAGCTGGCAACATCACCAAATGTGCCTACACAGTGCCTTAGTTAACCACACCCCTGTATCATAACCAGTCTTCATAAATAAGACTCTTTATTTCCACTGATGTCACTATTGTCTTGTATGCTGGTCATGTGGTGTGGTCCCAGCAGATACATATAATGCTTTTCCTGGATTTCAAGATCCACTTCAACAGGTATCTGTGAGGACTCCATTAGATTAAAGATAGTGGACAACAAAGGTTCAAAACATCACTCTAACTCTTATCACAATGCAAGCATAATGAATACAAAATGGTATACCTGAAGCAATAGCCCTAGCTCATATTTCCCCACACATAGCACCAAAACTCATCTAACTCCATAAAAACAACCCACAATTTCAAAAATATTAATTTGTGTACATAATATTGATAGAATTGAGTGATGGACGACTTGGACACCTCTACCTCACCAAGCAAACCCCCTTCGGCAGAGAGCAATTAGAATGGCATCCATATGATGATCAACATATTATAGATTCAATATCACAACTATCCACAAAGGGGAAACCTGAAGAGGGTCCAGATAATCTGTTGGTTAACTACACATATCTATATTATAGACCAGATCCCATTTGTAGGGCTAATGCCTTCTGATGTTTAAATAGTTTCTCAAACCCACCTTTTTTTACCTTCTGATAATCAGAGCAGTCAATGATGAACTTTGTTACTAAGTAATTGGTGAAGATAAACTCACCCAATTTTTCTTCACCCATCGGGACCACGCCACATGACCAGTGTACAAGACAACAATGGCATCAGGGGGAAAAAAAGATAATCTCTAAGGAATGGTTATAATCTAGGCAAGAGTTTCTCAACCAGGGTTCCATGGAAACCTAGGGTTCCTCCCGAGGTTACTAGGGATTCCTTGAGAAATGGGCATTTTTTGCCTCTCAAATAAGTTCCCTCTGACATGATGGATGTTTTTAGCTATATGTAAGGGGGTAATTCTTCCCAATGATCACAAGTACAAGGTGTGACGATTGTGTGCATTAGAGGCATGGACGCTGTACATGACAAGCCATCTTGTTAGGTTGCAGCCAAGTTGTCTCTCCTGTCCTCCCTCCTCCATTTTGAATGGAATGTGAGGCTGTAAGTGAACGGAGGTCAAAAGGGCCTCTTATCGTAAATAAAACACAGCTAGATGAGCTCCATGGCTGTAAACCACTAATTAGTCTGGTTCCAGGGGGTCTGCTTGAAAACCACTTTCCTCTGCCCGATCGTAACAATAACTCAGTCAGTCATGACCCGATAGGCCATTAGGGCTAGAGCGTGTCATAAAACATACATTCCACATGAGTCATTTTTCATACAAATTCATAAACTTCAGCAGGAACTGGGCACATTAATATGAAGTATATATTCGGATAGGTCATTTTAATATGTGTCACATGAGACCTTACATCCCTATGTTAGCACCCACAAGAGAGTAGAAAGCAATTTCTTTTATCCTGAGTGGCAAGGATATGCTATGTTTGGTACCTTTGTGTTTGGAATATAATTCTAAACATTAATCTGCCAGTTGCACCGTAGTATGAAATTGTAAGAGATTTGGTCATAACCTTCATTACAGCCCAACAGTGGTGTCCTGAGGCAGGTGCGGGGGGTGCGGCCTGCACCGGGTGACACTGACCGCACGGGGTGACACCGGACCCGCTCCACAAAAAGGTAAGTTGTAAAGCAAGCCGACGATCCCCGCAGGATCCCCGTCGGCTTTCTGCGGGGATCGTCGGAGGGGCTGTCACCAAGTGTTACCACACCGGGTGACACCAACCCTAGGGACACCTCTGCCGCCTAACACCCATCCCAAAACGGGATGATTGGCCACTTGTTCTCAGGAGAAACCCCTTTGAGATGATAGAAAAAGATTGACAGCCTGGAGAAAAAGGAGCTCTCTTTTAACATCCATCAGGAACTATCTAAGATTTGAGAGCCAAAGCAGCCTTTTGTTTGGACAATTGGACTCTGCTCAAACCAAGGACTTTTGCAAGTATTCTGCCTTCTGAACGTCTTTCTTTTATTTCTCTGTTGTTTTTTTGCTCTCTTTATATCTTTATAACTTTGGTACATCTTTTTCTGTAAAAATTTAAATTGCACCATTTTGACCTTTTTAGTAATAAATCCTATTTTCTGAAAAGTGTTGAACTGTCTCTAAAGCTTTTAATGCAAACTAAGAATCCCTGTCTCTGAAGAGTGCTACTGTATGTAATAATCCTCTCAATACATCTGTCTGTGGTGACAGGGTGTATTACTGACGCTTATATTAATATCATAGTGTTACTGCTAAGATTTGTGAGTTTCCTCCTTCTCTGTAAAAAGGTGGTGGTGGCAGTGTGAAGGGTTAATTGTGTAATTAACCTGACCCAGTAACAATCGCTCTCAGGCTGCTGGCACATAGATTGTGGTCCCGCGAGCTGGAAAATCTTTGTGCGGGGCACAGCTGCATTGTTATGCAAGTGGCAGCGCGGTGCGAGATCGGCTGGTCCTCGGTCATGAGTTGGTAAGACAGGCTGGGGTCTCACGCCGCGCACCGTCACACAAGGAACATTCTTTTGACTGTCCATCACACTAATGTATCATGAGTTGTAGATGCTGTTTAGTAATTTTTAGCAGGGGTTCCCTGAGACGGGAACATTATTTCAAGAGTTCCTCTGTATTGAAAAGGTTGAGAAAGGCTGGTCTAGGGGTATGGTTAACTAAGGCACTGTGTAGGCACATTAGTGTTCATTGGTGATGTTGTCTACTTTGCATTTACCTGAAGTGCAAAAGTAGTCTTCAGGAAGCTGAGTATTCATATTATATATTTCTATAACATATATATGTATTTTATTATGTTCTAAAAAATGTTTTTAAACATTTTAAATAGGTTATTTGATATTTTAGATCATTTTCTTTTACATGTTTAAATTAGCACCTTAAAAATCCCAATAATTAAAGAGTTTTTCTATATATTGTGCTATAGAGGATGTGATGCAATAGACTAAGGGACCAGTGATTGTTCATTTGTTTATTGCCCGGTTTTGACTTCACAATCAAATTAATTCTGGTGGTGGACAGACTTGTGGGTGCTAGTACCAGTTATGTTCACTTTCACCCTTTCATTTTTAAAATGATACCCATTGGCCACTAAAATCGATTACAGTTATTAAAATGTTCTCTTTTTTAAATACAAATACAAAGCTTTTACGGACAGTTTGAGTATTTTAAAATGAAATGTGTTGCTTATTGAAAATGACCTGAAAATAATCTGTACCATCCGCAGGGTATTCATGTTCCCTGCTTATAATTCCTATAAATGCATTGTGCAATTGCTCCCTGTAAAAAAAACACATAAATGACTCTGGCATACATGCTTTTGGCATTGCTTATTATCCAGGAGAACATTATTAGGTGAATGATGCATTCCATTCCATTTTTTTAATCGTTAAGGCTCCCTAAACTGGGATGATGGGTGTGAAAACTCCCAATAAAACAACTTTAAAGCTAAGTAATTACTTGAACTATATAATAATATAGGCATGTTAATGTGTCAAGAGAGAAATCATAAATCTAACAATTAAAGCAGATGAAAATGAGTGACTACTACTAATGCATCTAGAATTTATGTAATTATTTCTTGTTCAAACAAGCTTTCTATGCCACAGTGGGTTGTTTTCATCTCCAAATGTAACCTGCTTACAATTTTGGGAAAGGTTCTGACCACTACATCCTGTAAAAGCCATGTTTATTCCCACAGAGTCAAAAGAAAAAAGATCATTATGTATTCCAGACGTTGAAGTCCTAATCATCCTTGGTTGAGGAGTGTAACATCTGAAATGTGTAACCAATATTTTGCATTTTAACTCTGCTGAAATAAACATTTAGCCTTAATAGGAACCTTCTGAGACCATAATCAATAGTTTTATTGTTTCAGTACTTTTTTGAGAGATGCATACTGCATGGTTCAGGAGTGTCTGGGTGATTTTTTTTATTTTTGCTACAATGGGGTATACAGTTTCTTTGTGCAGATGGTGACTGTTGGGCATTGCATCCCTGTATAGATCACATATTTCAAAATACTGTATATTTTTTAATTTGATAATTAAATTTGTAGGTGCAAAGAACACATACCGCACAAGTTATTACATAAAATAAACTGTAGTATTTATTACATATGTGCAGACATAAAAATGGTAATTCAATAGCAGTCTTTGAACATTGTAAGATACATATAAAATCATGTCAATGTTAACTGCCTCAATGCTACGCAATATAGCAATGCAGAATAAATATCCAATGAAAATCAAGATATTTTCACCTATTTCTGATGAATACATATGTTGCATAACAAACTTCTATGTGTTGTGCCCAATCAATCTCAACGCGTTTCACTGTTTGCTTCTTCTTGAGAACAAGAAACAATATTAGTGTTTAGGCGGTCAGGAACTGGTGGTCATATCCAAGGCCGGTGCAAGGATTTTTGTCTACAGAGATGAACGTGAATTTGAGCTCTGCTGTACAGGAATTGCAAAAGGCTGATACCAGGCCACATTCAAGTACATACGTCACATGCAGGGGCGGACTGACTATTTGGAAACTCAGGCACTGCCAGAGGGCCCGGGGTCAGTAGGGGGTCCCATGAAATGCCCCTGGTACCTTTTTCATAGGCTTTTTTAAATTTGGGCAAGGACACAGGGGCCCCATGATCCCCTATTGCCCGGGGGCCCCATGACTTGTCAGTCTGCCCCTGGTCACATGCATATAATATTTCTACACAAATGTATGATGTATTAATGATTAGAGAGCTGAACTTTTCATTTTTATATTTGTCAGGGGTTGAGCTTTAAAGATCACCATATATGCTATATTTTCCTGTCATTTTTGATAAATGTCATAGGGGTAATATGCTGCTCACTTTGCAAGGAAATGTTCCCCAGATCTTAGTGAATGTGGTGAAACTTTACTTTGCAAATAATACCCAATAACATGCAAAAGACAACAACAGTGGTTTTGCTTGCACTTAATTGGTTGACAGAAGCCAAATGAGATCTCACTCCCTAAGTCTTTAGTAAACCATCATCATAAAAGCTAAAAACTGTGTGTGTGTGTGTGTGTTTTTTTTTGTTGGGTGGGGGCGGGGGCTCATTTATAATTCCATTTTACTTACTTTTTTGCAAAGAATAAAGTAAAAGGAAAATTACTTACTTTTCTCTAGTTGTTAAGAAGTGTAAGCATTATAATATCTCTTTAATATCGCATAATATATTACACATTAACTCCCATGCGCCTGCGTGGGACGTATGTCATCTCTTGCCGGCCAATCAACATGGTTGGAGATTTGAACCTGAAAGAAGACAGAGGGAAGATGGTGGTGCCAGTGATGGACATTGCTTTGCTGGAGTAGAGGCAGAGTTTTGTTTTGTATGAGTTCACCTTTTCAGAAAAAATTAAATGATCTAACTCCCCACACCCTCTCCACCACCCTGGTTCCTGCTCGACTTAGTTCAATGCGTGATGACCTGTCAGTACCCATGCAGTAGGTGATGTGGTCTGGGAATCTAAGACCTCCCTTCTTTCTGTAGGGCTTCTAGGAGAGATCATAGTGATTCTGATTAGTTAGCGCCAGCACAGAGAATCATTCTGATCTGTCCTAGAAGCCCTTCAGGGACAAGGAGAAGAAGAGAGAAGAGCAGGGATTTAAAATCCCTGTTGAAAAAGGGGTGAAGTGTGGTGTCAGAGGCATAGAGCACACAGAGGCAGAGTGGGGTAACTACATTTTAAACATTCCAACAAGGTACAAAACAGGCCCAGTGGGTGAGCACAGCAGTGATTCTATAACTTGGAGGAGTGAAAGTGAGGCCTGGCTTGTCCAACCCAACTGGGAAACTTCTCCAGAGAGGAAGACATAGTCCCTGCACTTTCCCTACTCTTCTGGAACCTTTCCCTGATGCTAAGTGCTGCCACTAACAGGCAGGGAACCTGCCCCTGCCATTCACAAAATATGTGCCATGTCATGGGGCCAGAGGCTTAAATAAGCTCTGCCCTCACCTAATATGGCCACAGTGGTCACAAGGGGCCCAGCTTCTAATCAGACAGCTGCTCCCAAGTGACCATAGGAAACCATAGAGGGACTAACTTGGTTAACAATTAATTATATATAAAGACACCTGCTTCTAATTTAAAGTAAACCATGAAGCTACTGTGAAGTGAAGAAATATATTATCCACTCTTATTGTGAAATTAAAAAAAGGATGTATGAGGCGCTAACACAATTAAATCTCTACATGAATCAAAAATCAATAATGATCATGAACTCCATAAATATGTTCTATGATCCAATAAAATCCATCAACATGCACTATGCTCACCACGCCGTGCGTTTAAATCTTTTGTGCCTTGATAGATAATCTTCTAATAGTGCCACCACAAATCCCCACCTCTGTGAGAAGTGCACACTCACCAACTATTTCACTAAAGGTCAACTAGCACTTTGGGATAATATACTGTGTATCCTCCAAAATGGTCACACCACTCTCCAGTAGATCTTCTATAATCTCCATATATCTCCAATCATCAGTCTAAAGACACCACAACATCAAACCAGAAAAGTAATATAGTGTAGTGTAGTTTTTTATTATAAAAGATGAACAAAGGTAATAAAGTAATAGCACTCACTTGTATTTGTGCCCAGACTCGGCACTAATGTAAACAGCCTTGCAAGTATTAGCACCCCCATAGCTCAAAAGGATCGGCGTGTGTTCCACCAGCAGGAAGTTCGGACTGGACGTGACATCAATCCGAAACAGGAAGTGATGACAGCTGTGGGACCTCGACTAGTCTCACTCACCGCGTCCATGGCTGTCGTCACTTCTGGTTCTGGTTTGCCGTCATGTTCAGCCCAAGCTTCCTGTTGGTGGAATGCAGGCCAATCCTTTGGAGGTACGGTGGGCGAGCCATCCCTTCCAAGAAAACACAGAGATTATTGATAGTGGCTATTGCTGCTGGCAATAATCACATGAAATATCCTACAGGCTGATTGTACCCAAGTTGTACAACAATCAAACCAGCCAAGATTCGAACCATCTATGACTGGCTTTAGTTTACCTTTTTTAAATTTTGTCATTTTTTCTGAAAAGGTGAACCACCCCTCTAGGCAAACACTGAAATAGCAGACATTAGCAGTATCACATCACATATTACATACCACCATCCATGACATTTAACTGCTATTCCAAGTTATTCAATGATATGACTGATCTATTACCAATAGCCACAGCTTGGTAAATGTACCTTTTTTTTATTGTGTCAAAAGTTCAATGAGCATATTGAAGTAATTAGTGTTTCAAATTTGGAGCATTTGTCTAATGACGTTCCTGAGCAGATTAATAGAACAGAATGGTTAGTGTTGAATTGTAAGCTGGTTGCCGAGACCTAATGTGACTAGCAGTGGTCATTTGCTTTGGATTAAAGATTAAGAACAATTGTTTCTCTTGTTTACAATCAAAGCACAATGAGCCATTCTTGTAGAAACTGAAAATCTCCACTGCTATTGGCCTAAAATTTGTAATAACTACAGGCTGCTCACACAAAAGCTTTATTACACTACCAGTCCCCTTATAAGAAAGACAAATGTGTCTACAATGATTCATGCTAACTCCGAGAAACGCGTGGGGTAACATCTCTGGAAGAATGGTGTTTTGCTGGAGATCACTTTAATCTCCATAATGTCATTGGACCCTGTTTGTTTAAGCTGTGAGCCTTTGCTTCAGAAGTCCTAATCCAACTAAGAAACCAAGGCTATCATTTATTCATAATTATTCAACATTGTCAAGTTTCACAGTAAGGATTTACAGTTATCTTTAAGACACGTATAATGGCAGACGAAATCCAGATCTCTGAATGCAATGGAGATAGACTTCCTGAAATACCACAGCTAACCAATATTATAGATCAAATGGATACATTTACAGCATGTGAAACACGTGAGAATAATCCAGTGTGTCCAAGTGAAAGTAAAGAGGGATCTGGTATATGCTTAGAAGAGAAGATTGATTCTTTGGAAATCAAGGAAAACACTGAAAAAGGTAATGAAAAAAAAATGCTGTAGGTTTTTGTGAATTAATTATAAGGTTTATTTTCTAGCATTTCTAGGCAAGTTTGTCACTTGGTCACTTTGAGCTTAGCAACTGTTGTGTTGGTGGTATACTTGGGCAATGTTCTAATTTCAACCATATTTACCTGGCTTTCATTCACAAAAACAATTGAAGATCAAGATGACCTACCACCAATGTTTCTAATTAACATATGACTCAGTTGAATTTGTTGGTGGTAGGTTTCCTCAATCAATCAGGTTAATTGTAGTAGTCAGGCAGACACAAAACATTGTTAAAATTGCTAGAAAAGTGCTAGAAAATTGTTGGTTCTATGGCCAACAAAAAATAACCCAAGTTTCTCATTTAGCTTTCCCGAGTAGGGAAGCAAAATGAGTTCTCTTCAACATGGACACAGACAGTAAAACAAAAGTTTTGACTGGAATTTGACATTAAGGTATTTTGCATATATTAACAGAGGGCTTCCAATGGATAAAAGGTCTACTGTTGAGTTGTAATTTTTCAGCCAAAAGCCTAGTAGAATCATGAAGGGCACTGCAGGGCTTCACATCCATGTGTATGTGAACATAACTAAGACCTTTTAGTATTCCCATACACAATACACAAATGAAAGGCTGTTTTACCTTCCAAAGGAGCTATGGGGTTTATTTACTAAAGCTGGAGAGTACAAAAGCAGGTGCATTCTGCATAGAAACCAATCAGCTTCCAGGTTTTATTGCCAAACTTTAACTGAACAAGCTGAGGTTAGAAGCTGATTGGCTACCATGCGCAGATGCACCAGATTCTGGGTGAGCCAGCTTTTGTAAATCTCCCTCTATATTCCTTTCTATCTCATCATGAGATACATAGCTCTCCAATAAAGCACATCCTTGCTTGGCAGGACATGAGGCATGCTTTTTTTTTTGTTGTATCTAAATAATATTTACTGGTCTTGACTTAATTGGACAGTGAAATCAGAAGCAGCGGACTGATTAGCCCATTGGTCTGTTGCTGTGATCTCTCCTCCTATCAGCACATTCCGTTCCTTGTTAGCACATGAGCACTGCACACACAGCTGATTGTCTCCTTGTGCTGCTTCTTCCTCTTGCACTCTGAGCTCTGATGTACAGGGATGGCAAAAGGCTGATGCCAGGTCAAATTCATGTGCTTACATCATCTCCATGTAAAAAAACCTTTTAATTATGTATAAATAATTACAAAGTTGAATTAATTTGAAGTTTTATATCTGCCTGGAGTTCAGCATTAAAGCTCAGCAAACATTTTTTATTTTCCTACCATTTTGTATTATTTCTTGAAAACATTGTATGATGTTTAGAAAAGTAGAAGATAAAAACAGGGCATATTTTTGCTTTTTCCTTTGAAGTGCATGCATTGAATCAAGTGCGAATTTATAGAGTATATTTACCTACTTGTATAAATATTTTGCAAGGAATACAGTTAGAGAAAAATTAAGGAGAGGGGATGTGCGCTAAAGGAGCAAATAGTCATACAATCAAAACATAAATTGTGATATACACTAAGTCCATCAATTGTCCATAATATAAATAGTGAGAAAAGAACACAGAGGGGTGCCAGACTAAGTGCAGTATATTGACAGTTCCATTTATAAGCAAATTGGGAACTCACTAGTAGACAGATATGATTGGGCATTTAAAAACCATGTAGGAAGGTTTCCGTGGTGGTCCGGTGGGTGGATTGGTCATCCCAGTCAAGACAGGAGCAGCGGTGTGTGTCCAAACGCTGCTGGAACCAGCATGGAACGCAAAGATGGCACGGCACCAGAAGTGATGACATTGAAGAGATGTCACTCCGTACAGGGGGCGGTCCCCTGTACGGAGTGATGTCTCCTCAGCTTCACTCTGGAGGGTGCTGCCACTGGGGTCACAGCCAGTGGTGTATTTAGGTTTTGTGCTTCCCTAGGCAACAAAAAAATTGCTTCCCCGCTCTAGTGCACCCCCACTGTCTCTAGTGCACCATTTGCTGAGCGGAACTTAGTGGTCGACCACATCTTTCTGTGAAGGTGTCAGTTAGTGGTATGAGCGGTGAGAAGGTGTCATTAGTGGTATGAGTGACGAGAAAGTGTCAGTTAGTGGTATGAGCGGTGTGAAGTTGTCAGTTAGTGGTATGAGAGGTGTGAAGGTGTCAGTTCGTGGTAGGAGCGGTGCCTAGTTTTCAGTTAGTAGTATGAGCAGTACCTAGGTGTCAGTTAGTGGTATGAGTGGTGCCTAGGTGTCAGTTAGTGGTATGAGTGGTGCGAAGGTGTCAATTAGTGGTATGAGGGGTGCGAAGGTGTCAGTTAGTGGTATGAGCGGTGCGAAGGTGTCAGTTCGTGGTAGGAGCGGTGCCTAGTTTTCAGTTAGTAGTATGAGCAGTACCTAGGTGTCAGTTAGTGGTATGAGTCGTGCCTAG
Source organism: Staurois parvus (assembly GCF_062004578.1). Classification (NCBI taxonomy): domain Eukaryota; kingdom Metazoa; phylum Chordata; class Amphibia; order Anura; family Ranidae; genus Staurois; species Staurois parvus. The sequence continues at coordinate 4,872,280 of NW_028317827.1, read as the reverse complement.
GTGTCAGTTAGTGGTATGAGTGGTGCGAAGGTGTCAATTAGTGGTATGAGGGGTGCGAAGGTGTCAGTTAGTGGTATGAGCGGTGCGAAGGTGTCAGTTAGTGGTATGAGCGGAGCGAAGGTGTCAATTAGTGGTATGAGGGGTGCGAAGGTGTCAGTTAGTGGTATGAGTGGTGCGAAGGTGTCAGTTAGTGGTAGGAGTGGTGCGAAGGTGTCAGTTAGTGGTAGGAGTGGTGCCTAGGTGTCAGTTAGTGGTATGAGCGGTGTGAAGTTGTCAGTTAGTGGTATGAGAGGTGTGAAGGTGTCAGTTCGTGGTAGGAGCGGTGCCTAGTTTTCAGTTAGTAGTATGAGCAGTACCTAGGTGTCAGTTAGTGGTATGAGTGGTGCCTAGGTGTCAGTTAGTGGTATGAGCGGAGCGAAGGTGTCAATTAGTGGTATGAGGGGTGCGAAGGTGTCAGTTAGTGGTAGGAGTGGTGCCTAGGTGTCAGTTAGTGGTCTGAGCGGTGCGAAGGTGTCAGTTAGTGGTATGAGTCAGTCACCTAGCAGTCTCTGGTCAGTCTCTGTCAGCTCTCCGCCCCCCCCCCCAATAGTATACATGGTATACACAGTAGTAGGATGGAGATCACTCACCAGGGCTGGTGGAGGGGTGGAGACTGAGGGGGGGGGGGAGCCATGTACTGCTGGTATGTATCCTCCTCACAACCACATTTCCTTTCCCTCTTCCATCTCTGTGACAGAGATCCCTGCCTCCCCTGGACACTGCCGTCCTCCGGGATCATCTCTCAGCCCTGGCTCACCACCATCCACTGCAGAGAGCTCAGAGCAGCCTACAGCCGGGGCACGCTGCATGCTGGGAGTTGTAGTCCTTCCCCCGCACAGCCTGTCAAGATTGTAGTTCGCTCCTGTGGAGGCGGCAGGTCAGAGGCAGGGGAAGGACTACAACTCCCAGCATGCAGTGCACCCAGCCAGGCTGTAGGCTGCTCTGAGGGTCGGAGCTCCTGGAGCTCTCAGCAGTGGATGGTGGTGGGGAGCCAGGACTGAGTGATGATCCCGGAGGATGGCAGTGTCCAGGGGGGGCCTGATACTCCCACTCCTCACTGTATTTTTCTGCTGTAGTAAGTGACATCACTGACGTCCCTTCTTCTGAGGCGCGTCGCCACCCCCCTAAAAAGTGCCTCCCTAGGCAAGTGCCTTGTTTTCCTCGTGGCAAATACGCCCCTGGCCACAGCAGTGTGAACCGAGCCTGACAGTTGCAAACAAAGTTGACCCTGAAAAAAAAATATTAGAGGGGAAAATGTCAATGGAAAATACGAACATTTAATAAGGGCATTCACCTGAAATTATTAAAGGAAGTATTGCACTGATTATGCTGTGTTTGTTCATGTTAAAAAAATAATCATAGTATCATCATATTAAATAATTGGGAAAAATAATTTTTATCATCTTGGCTACTTAGTTAACATACTGTATAATAGAAGAAGGTCCAGCCACATGGCTCAATAGGGTTAAAAGTCCATAGAAATTGTATTTGTAATCCATTAGGACATAGAGGGGGAATCCAACACAAAGCTAGGTTGACTCATTTCAGTCCCTTCTTGGGCCTTAATTGTACCCAACTACTTAGTTTGTTGCCTCACTATGATAACCTTTAATAACATAAGAAGTACCAGGATTACAGATCACAGAACTGATTTATGCAGGCAATGATGTGACCTGGATCAGCATCCCGAATTGTATAACTGCAATAACTGCAAACCATTGACAGTTCATGCCAAAATAATTTGTGCCATTTTGAAATTGTGTCATTGTGCAATTTGTTCCTGGTGACTTTAAGGCATTGCATCCACTCTTGTCAGGGCTAGTATTTAAGTATTCTCCTGCTCGTTATGGCGCCGGTCAAAGCATGCAAATATTTTAGTTAAAAAAAATGATAGAATGTGTTAAGGAGGCACACATGCTGTCTACCATAGTTTCCCAGATACTTTTACCTATTGTGATATGAAGTAGCTCAGGAACGACAGTCAGACGGATTGGTAAAAGCAAAACAGCCAAACTAAAATAGCTTTCTTCAGCAAAACAGGTAGCAATCCGAAATTCTGATACAACGAAACTACATAGCAGGCTCACGCCAATCTCTTGGTTGCACACAGGGGTTAGAGTTCCTCCCTGTTAAGGGTGCCAGACTGGCCACAGGGGTTCAGCAACGAGCGTCTCAGTTTGTCGGAGGGCTCACCCTTAACCACAGTTTGGGAGCCTCATCACTCCCCTGGCTGTGTCTTAACCCCTGCATGGAGTCTAAGCGTTTTCGAAGTTCCGGGTCCCTAGTAACAATTTATTAACTCAGAGAGTACTGAAAGTCAGCCGTCTCTAGCCATACTACCCCAGAGCACCTCAACCTGCATGGGTGAGAACCCCTTAGTATTCAGAAATGTGTGCAAAACTGTCCCCCTTAAAGGGAACACAACACAAATTTTGGGATATACACCTGCTGTTTAGAACACATTCCCAGTGTCCTGTACACTATACAGATTAGCAACTACAATAAAGGAGAGATAATTTCAAGTTTCTTGAATCATAGAGAGTCCTCTGACACCTGGCAACATGTCCTGGACATGTTTCTTATGATAGTTCATTTTCCGAATTTAACCACAAATGTCCAGAGGTTGTTTTATCTCTAATTCTGCTGTCCTAGGCCTTTGGCCCACAGTCCTCATTGTAGAAAATACCACCCTGCCGTCCATCTTCCTTTGTATCTGCCCACTCTTTCCCACAGCCAGTTGGGCAATGTTGGGTCCTCTGACACAGCCCCCCATAATGTGATTGTGGGAGCACTGTATTTTCATCCTCCTCTGGAGAGGGGGAAGACCTGGGATTTACAGGCACACTCCCTCATCCATCCAATTTTTTTCTTTTCTTTTTGGCTGATTGGAACTATGAGTGGTTGGAACCATTTAATGTGGTTCCTTTTTTGTTCAAGTATTTTCTTGTTATTTTGTACAAAGTCAAGCTCCTCATGCTCTGTATTATGACCAAACATAATTCATACACATCTATGTTTGTGGAAACAAAATTGACTTCTGTCTCTCAAATTGACGCTATCTCTCAGTATCTTCATAATCCTCCATTAGTATATTATCACTTGGTGCCTTAATTTGATAATAATCATTATTTATCATAGACACAGGGGGAGAATTAATAAAACTGGTGCACTCAGAATCTGATGCAGTTATTCATGGCAGCCAATCAGTTTCTAACTTCAGCATGTTCAATTAAGCTTTCGCAATAAAACCTGGAAGCTGATTGGTTTCTGTGCAGAGCTGAACCAGATTTTTGCACCCTCCAGTTTTAGTAAATAACTCCACATTTACAAATGGTATATTGTCATTTTTAGTTCTTTCTTTGGCCAAATGTTGCAGCCCCTGACATAAATTGTTAAATGCATTCTCACTTAACATTAAAAAAAAAAAAAAAAAGCCCACAGTGTATTTCATAAACACCGGCTGTCAGTAATTCTTAGTTCTTCTCAATCAGTTCAATACTGCTAAAAGAAACAGAATTTGTTGTCCACCTACTGTACTTAAAGGATAAGTTCACCTTTCATAACATATTACATGTTGCATAGATATTCAGGGTGTAACATGTAACATGTTATGAATATGTTCTGGATAAAATTCTCTTGGAAAGTGCAATTTTCCTCGCAAAGTCAACAACCTATTTGCTTTTATTAAATTAACCCCACTGTGTGTCAGTGCAAACAGAAAGTTAGGAACACACTGGATTTCTGGCAGATCAGCAGGTATTGTTCTTTCAGCTTCAAATAGATAAAACAAAGGTAAATGTACACTTATTTGGAAAATGTAACGGGTGTTTAGGGTTTATTGACTAGTTACACATTTTTTATTGAATGTAACAAAACTAATTGGTAATCGTGACAAGGGAGGAAGACAGTTGTTGAATTCTCCAAGAATCCCATGGATTTGTCAGTATGATATATTTCTGTTATATCATTGAAGTGCTCTTGGCCCATCACCTTCCTAACTCTGTCTATGGGATATCTTTTCTGTACAATTTAATTTAGTGCCACCTGTCCCAAACACCATTATCCTATAATTGCTAGTTGTTTTCAATAGTAGAGTGCATTGTGTGCTATTTGATGCTTACAACATTACAGGTCACCAAACATATTAGGCACTGAGGTGTCCAGCACCACTAATTTATCCAGCATTTAGGCATGGGTTAATGTATTTCCCCCTTAAAGAAGGTTTCCTCTTTAAGTCCTCCCAGGAAGGAGAATGATTTCATTTCCTTCCTGGCAGGATCTTATATATACTTAGAGTGAATTTAGCTGGCAGAATCTTGGATGGATGATGGTAAGAGAAGAGCCAAAAGAGAGAGATGGTTTAACAATATAATCTGTTCTCATTACCCCCCTGAGATTGGCATCCCAGCTACTAGGCACAGAATGTAGACTTTCATAAAGGGAGAATCTCCATGTAGCACTACCCCTAAGTAGTCACTGAGTTTTGGCCCCCCCCTACAGCTCTGCACAGCTAGTCAACAGGCTTTTTCTTACACACAATGCACTCAGAGTCAGCAAATAGTCCTCGAGCTTGTTTTTGTGATTTTATTAAGGGGCTGATAACTTGGATTGGGTTGAGGGGTGTATGGAATACCCAAGGGAACTGCAAACTTGAAGACAAAGTCCTAAGCAACTATGTACAGATATTAACAAAATAGCCTCTCATCTGAGATCATTCCAGCTTTCTGATGTATATCCTCAGACCCCAGATGAATCTTACTCTTCACCAAGCTGTACGGAGGGTATTCCCTGGGTAAGGGGACCCAGAAACTACCAATTTAACGTAGCAGCCCTGGATGAGAAGCTAGTTGGGTTTTACACCTGACTGCCCTCTCTCCTTATGTGGCCCAGGGGGTGTAAGAGTACTCACACTGTCTTTCCTGATAGCTTAATGGGTAGGTGGCTGCCTTCAGACCTTTTGCTAGGCTGGCTTCTTCCCTGCTGTTCAGGATGTTACTCCTAGAAGACAGTGGCACATTGGATATCCTTTGCTCCAGCACCTGCCTGTAGGTAGGCCCTCTCCCTGGGGCCCCCTCCCAGGCTCGGAACTCCAGTTCCTCACTCCATCTTCCATCTAACACTCTGCCCCTGCTGCCCAGGCTCTGCCATTTTTGAGAGATGCCCAGCCTTCTGCCAGGGGATTGGCCAAGATCCTTCAAACATGCAGATCTGTGCCTTCTTCCCTCCTCCACCTCTCTTCCAGAAAGTTATCTAAATTTCTGGAAGAGTGGAAGGGCTCCAGAAGCCCTGCCCTATTAGAGCCTCCCAGCCTGTCCTGAGGTGAACTCCTGCCTCACTCAGGCTGACTCATCCCAGGCTGATACTCAGCCTCTACCTACAAAAATAAAACAATAAACTCTCTCTGGCTAAACTAGAGAGCATTACATGTATATTGCTGATTGAGAATTCATTGAATTTAACTACTTAAAAAAATTGAGTTAGACCAAGCCTGTGGCTGCTTACTTGGTACCTTTACTGCAGTGAAGTGGGATAGCGCCCTGTTAAGCATATGTTAGACAATGCGTCTCATGAGAAACACACATTGAGAAGAAGGATCCCAGTGGAACCAACTCTGTGCAAACCTGGTCAGGTTAGGGGATGGTGGTGGATAGGGGAGTACGAGATCTTTCCTGTAACCACGTGTAAGATATCAGACCTGATGCAAGAAGTGTCCCCAGCTGGAAGAGTGTTGATGCTACAGATGACCAGGAGCATGGTGAATGGGTGTACAGGGGCAGACCATGTTTTAGACACACCATATATGCATGTGTGTGGATGTAATGGAGTACCAAGAGGGATGTAGACTGTGTGGATCCTTTGAGGCAGGCCTTAGTCTGCTCTTTTTGGGGCCAGCCCCAGAAGAGTGTGGGGTACTCAATCATGCATTGGACCCTGCCCACATGAACATCACTTAGCCCTGTGGTTGTCTACCACTGCTGGCAGTGTCCAAATCAGTTTATTATATAGGAGAGAATATTTAAAAAACAATCCTCTATTGTAGCACTACCCCCTTAGGAGTCGCTAGAAAATTTGGGTCCCCTTACGGTCCTGCACAGCCAGGCATCACACATTTCCACAATAGCTTGTAGCCAAAGTCAGAAATCAGTCCTTGAGCTTTTGGTTTTGTTGTTTGTTGAAGGGATTTAGCTTGGATATGGTTAGAGGTGTACAGGATTCCCAAGGGTACCGATCATCTGAGGACAGCTTCCTGGAACTATGTACAAACTTTTTCTATGTACGAACCTTTTCTGCAGTACAGTCTTTGTTGGAGAGCTAGCAAGCATCTCCTTAGTGTACCACCCTAGACTCTAGATGAACTTCTCCTCTTCACCTAGCTATATGGAGGTATCCCTTTCTCTTTAAGGAGGTGAACAGTCATAAGTAGGGGGCTAATCTGATTTCACACCAGAGTGCACCTTCCCCTATCTGCCCAGGGGGTGTAGGTGTACTCACTCAGATCCTCTCCTGTACAGCTTGAGGGTAGGCTGCTGCTCTAGGCAGGGGGGAGTCTCAGAGGGCTAAGTCTGCATAGACTTCCAGCTCCTGACCAAAATTTTACCCCTCTGACTATTACACCTGAGCTGCTAGTCAGCACCTTTCTAACCATTAGGATCTAGCCAACTATAGCTGACTAGGAGGATGGTACACTATTGTTGTCTTATTTATTATGGACATTAGCAGCCACCCTAGCCAGTCCACTGGATTATTGATGGGCCCCCTTTTTGCTTTTTTTATCTCTACCCATGACAGTTCAGAACTTATGTAGGATGATGTTGACAAATACAGTTAAAGTATATGTTCCCTTTATCCATGCAGGGCAAAGGAAATGGTTCACTTAGCTCCCCTTATCCCCAACAACATATACTAACCTCTCCTGACATCCACTCTGATCTGTTCATTCACTGTGAGTGATTGATATACCCAGTACTCCTGGGCATGGGTAAATACGTGACTCATGCTCCCTATCCAATGTGACAGTGCTGGGTACCATTGGCTTTGACAGCATGCTGCCATATGGTGTCGGGAAAGGAATCCATAGACCTGTGCAATCTCCAACACGTTAGTTTGGAGTATACCCTGGGCTTTCTTTCTTTGGTTCCAATGGCTATGCAGATCAGCACAGGAGCAAGGAAAGCACAATTTCAGACAAAAACATCTTTACATGTCCTTGTTGCTGATTTTCTACCTTCACCGAATATGTCATCCATCTTCTGGTTCCCTGAGTAGTTGCTCTGAAATAGTTAATTCATTTTCAAATCAAACTGTTAATTCTCTTTGGTTTCCTGTTTGTAAGACCAGTGGCTGCTATGCCTCCTATTCCCCCAATCACTGGTCTTGTCACATCCCTTCTGTAGTTCTTTCTCCAGGAAGCAGTGATGTAATTCAGCCCCACTTGCAGTGGTGGGCAGAGTGAGACACTGACGCATTCAACATTTACAGGGCTAGTGTAACTGCCCACATTCACTACTATTCCCTTTGGTTGATGGGAACTATAGTTTCGTTTTAATGCAGAGAGAGATAAGAGAGGATATGACGTAATCCCAGCTGTTACACCTCCTATTGGCAGAGCAGATGCTGCTATCTTTTGAATTACAGAGATGACATCAGGAAAATTCAATTAGACTTTTCTCCTAAATAGTAAGGATATTCAAAATTGTATCAACTGTTTAATGTTTTGTGTAGGAGGGTGTACTAATGGGTGATCTTTTTGACTATCCCAGAATTCTTTTTTAAGTAAACTTTTTACTTTGCCTGCAAAGTTCAACTTAAGCAAGAAATTGTACAATTTGATAATATCCTAAAATTAACTGATAGCACCACTATATTGGATACTAGCAAAATGGCAATCTAAAGTGGCCAGCTAAAGCAGAGGTAAACCCTCCCATCAACATCAGAAATCCACAAATAATCCACTCTTCTTTTGCCAATAACTACACTGGCATGTACAAGTAGACATATTGTATTTTAAATTTTTTTGGAGTGCATAACCACAGTCGGAGAAAATTTTGGCTCAGATTTAGTACTTCTCTTCCTGAAATGTGTCACACCACGCCACTAACTTCACACCGAGTCCCCTTTAGGTTTGCAACAGTGTTGCCCTCATGAAGAAGGGAAGGGACTGGCATAATGTTGCTGAATGCAGTGAATCTCGGTACCACCAGTGTGCCGAGAATGATGCATCTGCTGCCTGGTACCTTTGTTGGGCTTGCTTACTATCTGCAAAAGTAAGTAATATAAGCTTTCTGATGGTGGAAATTGAGTTTAATTCTGTGTTATTAAATCTAGTGTGCACTAATGCCAGATAATATTATACAGAATATCGATAGGGATGTATGGTGGTCATCCAACCAATGGCTACCTTTAGAGTACAAGGAACCCATGTAATTTAATATACTGATTGTTCTAAACTCTAAAGTACTGCACTTACGTTTTCATTTTTTGCAGAGCATCAGGCAGAACAAGACACAGCTGCTGAACAAGATTCTGGAAGGTTAACCAGCCATAATACCCACTCTGAGGAGCACAACAATGGAGAAGATTGTCAGACCACATTAGGTAAAAACAGAACTTTTAAAGTTTCTGTCTTATAGCATAATGATATTTTTTAACTGGCTATAGATCTATTTGCTTCACTCCATGTGTTATTAACACCACAAGCCAAAATCAGGAAATTGTGGAGCTGAATTATCTGATTAGATATGCTGAATGTAATATGTAATTTGCATTATGAGTCACTGTTATTGGATGTAGTTAAAGCCCTATTTCATTCAAATCTGTTTCTTTTTTGATAGAGCAGAGCAGAGGAGGTCAGAACACCTGTCAGTATTTATTGCTGTCAGGGTTCCAATGGGGAGATTACTCCTCACGTCCTGATCCTATGCAGGGCCAGAAGTAAAAAGTGACAGGAAATTTCTCCAATACTGAAAGTGACAGCAAAAAACATTCTTTACAGAGAGGGTAGAGTCCAAAACACTGGTGGTCAATTTTCTTGATATGGAGGTCTTCAAATGGCACATCACCAAAGAATTGCACATAAAAAGACTATGGGCATGATACAAGAGATGGTCAGAGACTATGGGCATGACACAAGAGATGGTCAGAGACCATGGGCATGATAAGAGATGGTCAGAGACTATGGGCATGACACAAGAGATGGTCAGAGACCATGGGCATGACACAAGAGATTGTTAGAGACTGTGAACATGCTGCAGAAGAGTGTCAAAGACTGTGGACATACTGTAGATGTTGTTTGAGATGGGGGGTATGCTTCAGGAGACCATTATAGACTGGAGACATATTACAAGAGACTGCAAGAAATCACTACAGGGAAATAGAGAAACACAGATTACTGTTTGCAAGGGCCCCAAGTGCCACACACAAAGTGACAACGGGCTGCATGTAGACCCTGGGCCGCAGGTTGGACACCAGGATCTAAAACCTTTGTGAGGTTTTCATTGCTGTCTGTGCCTTCCTGTTACTGGTGCAACAGGGTAAGACGTCAGGAGAAATCTCCCGATAAAGTCAAAGTTCCAATTTCCCCACTATTTACAAAGCTAAAAACAAAAATCATCTGGAGTTGGTCTATCTACCTATCAGTCTATTTTTCTGTGCATATAAGGGCAATTTTGAGTACAGCTTGCTCATCTAGTATCTGTCAGTCAATTTTGGAAGGTTGCTGAAGCTCAATGACAATACGGTGAATGAAGAAAACAAGTTAACAAATTTTTACTCAGCAAATGAAGAATCTGGCACACGGTTCTAATTTTACTGGTCCTAATTTCCACTAGAATATTGGATCAGTAAAAATATAAGCCTATATGAGATGATTTTATTTCAACCAATGATGGTTAAAATATGCATCCAATAATTATACCAGGAAAAGTGGCCCATCTGCCTTTAGATCAGAACCACTTTGCTGGTTACTACACAAGCCCCCTCCCCACTTGGGATTATATACAATTGAAAAATAACAGCAGGACACCAAAGAGCTAAATAGTGTGATCATCCCATCCAGGGGTGAAAGATTAAATCAATCCACAACGAATTTCGTAGGGTGCCCTGCTTTTTCAGGAGGATATTTAATCTGTTGGTAGCTGTAATTTACTTATGCTTTTCGTATGATAAGTGTTTGTATGTGGGATCCAGGGGATCTAGTGACTGAACCGGTCCACCACAGGAGAAACAAACTGAGCAGCAGGGGACAGGTACCCATATACCGTACATGCTTCCAGATGTAGGGGTTAATCAGGTCAACACTGGAGATTGAGATGTACTCCAGATACTGGCTCTCTTCTCTGCTGACCATAAACATAGATTGGGGCAAACCCCACCAAGGCATAGTTGCAGTATGTAACAACCCCCATTTCAATAGTTTTACCTCCACTTTCCTATTACAGCAGTTGTGCAGGATTTCTAAAGATGACCATGCAGTCCAATAGGCACCAGAGTTACTGTAAACCCAGTGTACACTGTATTCAGCATTCAGTAACTGACCTGGCCTGACATACCCCCTACCTCCCCATCCTTCAATCACAAAACATGTCAGCTATACAGGTCTATAAAGGGTTAGAATTGTATGAAATAAAGTTTCAATTTTCCAGTCTTCGCTAGAGAAAAAAATGTTATTGGTTGCTACTGGCCTCACTTTCGCTCAAGATTTATTATGCGGTCTCAATAATATTGTGCTTTATTAATATACCGTATCACGTACTTTGCTTTTATTTAACAGTAACGCTATACACTTTTACAGAGGTGGAAGGTGTCAATGTCCCACCACATGACTCTCCAGGTCAGGAAGAAACCACCAAACCAGAAGAGCAAGAGGAAAACAAAGCAGAAGCACAAGATATCTTTATGTACAAGCAGGCCAAAACCCTTTCAGAAACTAGGGAAGAAGAGATGCTGACTGAGACAGAGGAAGAAAACACATCCATTGAAACTGACAATGATAATGGACAAGGGTCATGTGATGAACAAGAAAATAGACCCAGGCCAATCTTCTCGGTCAGTCCAAGTGGCAGCCTTCTTGAATCCAACTCAGATCAGCAAGAACCTGGAAACCGGCCAGACATCTCCAGGAATAATTATTCCAGATACGACACCGTATCATATCGGAAGATCCGCAAAGGAAACACAAAACAAAGGATAGATGAATTTGAATCTATGATGAATTAAGTATTGCCAACGCTGCTTTGATTATTTCCTGTTCATGTATGCAATGTGTTGACTAATCATTTCCTCTATGATTTCCTCTGTATAAAGAAAGCAGAATAACCCACTTTCCAGTAGTTATCCTCACATAATATCTTAATGTTTTTCTGGTATACATTGCTATATCTTATTTAAAAAGATTGTGTGGAAAATATATATTCTGATGGAAGAGTTCCCATAGTTAGGAAAAATTTGGAAAATAAAAATGTATAAAATACAAATGGAATAATACACTTGTATTCCCACTGGTATCTGATACTTTATGTATAAAGGGATATAGAATTCTATTAATACTGACATTATTTAGCACAGAAGTATTCAAAGAGTTAGAAAAAAAAGTTCTAAAAGCCTGAAATGTAAACTTTTAATCTTAGTCCCTTGGTATAAGCCTTGTGCTTGCTTACAACTATAGATATCAGATCAATGATGGGCAGTTGGGCACCCAATGAGATCTGGAAGTTCCTGAATGCTGCTGTTGACTGCTCAGTAGGGTTGAATGTCGTTTTATCTTTTTATTATCTTTTTTATGTCTTAAAGTGGAATTCCAGGCATGGACCAATGTAACTATATATACCATACCTGGCTGATGCCCTTAACAGCTGGAAATCACTGAAATGAACATTGCTAATCAAGTGATCGCCAGTTGCTTCTGGGTCCTGTACTGTCTGGCCTGCTGCATTCTGAATACAGGAGGTTGGCCACTTGGTATGGGCTACATTCAGAGAATGCTTTATATTTTCTCTCTCTGATTGGAGGAGGTGGAGAGGTGAGGTGGTGAGTTCATGCTCTCCATCTTGGTGGATCCCTTTGAGAATGTGCGTGCGCACGAAACGCGTCAGAGAGGATCCTACGTGCTGACATCACGCTGCCGCGTCCACGTGATGGTCCGGCGGCCATCTTTGTAAGTGCTTTTTATCCATTGATGATTTTATGCTCCATGTGGTTGCTATCTTTTTAATAAAACCTACTACACTATATGATACCGTCTCCGGGCTCGGTCTATGAGCTTGCCCTCTAGGAGGAATCCCTTTCTTTGGTTCACCATGGGCTGGAGATGGAGACTTGGCTACTCTACTTTTGATTGTTCATTTGGTGTATCACTGGCTTCTGGAGAGATCCCACCTTCAACCGGGTCACCTGCAGGAGGAACAAGCAGGGACACCCCTTAGTGTCATTCTGCTCTGGGCTTGCTTGCTACTTACTTCTGGTGAGTGCATTATGGTGGAGATGCAGTGCGGAAGTCACTACATTTTGTTGATTTGATCACATCACTATTTTTGGGACTATTATGATATTTAGAGGACTTATTTATTTTCATTTGTTATTTGGTATACCGTCCATTTTGTTTCTTCATTGAAGTATTCACTATTCTCTATTTCTTTTTTATGATGTTTCCTTTCTCTTTTACTATCACACTGGTCATCATTGATTATAACACACATTTTTATTAGCGCTGCACATTGATATTATAATGCCCTGTAAAACACACTTGCAGGCTGGGGGCAGTAAAACCCCCCGGTTGAATCACATTTCTACTGCCGCACAATGTCTCCCTCTTTACTTGAAAAGACAGCAGCCGGGGGGTGTACACATGACACAGCCGTGATGCTTTGTGACAGGAGTAATACTGTACCTCCATCATGTTCAGCGGGCACCACTGCCCGCAGAACATGACCCATTTAGGTGAATGGGCTGCTCTGCATCTGCCCTGCAACTGTGTGCCACATGGTGCAGCACTTTGGGGGTTAACACAACTGGTGATGATGCGACATATCGCTTCCTTACCACCTGTCAAACTCCTATGAAAAGCAATCCAGATGGGGACCACATTTAGGAGGAGGAGCAGTCCGTACTGCACATGTGTACAAGCCCTATGAAAGGCTGAAAAGCTGGTACTTGGCAGTTTGTATCAGTTGCAAATTGCCCCGAGTCAGCCTCTCACTGAGTTCTAGAGGCTCCAGGCAGCGGGGACTGGACGGTGCACCTGTACTTCCACCCGCACGAAACACCAGAATCTCATACACTGGGGCTAAAAGCCCAATATGTAGAAAGCCACAAATGGAGAATTATTATAACTGCACAGTCCTAGTCTTTGTCAAAACCTGACTCTTCCGCTTAAATATTGGGGTCACAGGGTCACTTGAAGTATAACCTTTACTGCCATATCTACTGTCTGACCTTACATACTGTCTACCAGCTCCAGAAAGTGCATAAAACAGTGTCAGATAACAAACCCCTAGAACTGCCTACATTTCTGTGTTCATTGGACTTCGCTATTTGATACATGTATACAGTTTCATTTGGAACACAGTGGACCATATTTGCCGAAAGGTAAAGCAATGAGAACTAAACTGAAGTGCAGCCATGATTACTTCAATGTGGTATCAAACCAAAAACACCCGGTGATCTGGTCAATAACACATCTCCTGTATTAAAGTGCCTTCACTCTGGATGAAGGTGAGCAGGGGGCACAGCCAACAGCAGGAAATTCAGTGTATTCAGTGTATGCAACGCTCAATATTTGAAGTAAAACTAAAGGCAAAACTTTTTTTTTAATTTTGGATACAGTGAGGGAGGGTTATAACCTGTCAGCTTTTTTCTTTGCCAACTGTGTCCAGTTGGGGAGATTTCCCTTCACTTCCTGTCCCATAGCCAAAGCGTGAAGTGAAAAGAAGTGAAGGAATTCCCGGTTGTCACCAGATCTAGTGTCCTGTTGGAAGATTTCCCCTCTATTCCTTTTCTGGTGACAACTCAAAATGTGGGATTTTTTTTTACTTTAAAACTCAGTAACAACAGCAAACAGGACATACAGTGAGGGTGAATCTTACTAATGGGGACACAGATGGCAAAACAAATCTGACAGATGTTCTAGTTGCTCTACACTCTGTCCAAATTAAAAAAAAAAAGAAGTTTTGCCTTACTTATATTTTAAATTCTGTCCTCTACGTCTCAAAAGTATGTACAATTTCTCTTGAATACTTTTTTACTGTTTTCAGTGAAAAATTATTGGAAGTACAATATGTTGCTGATGTCTGCATAACTGTCTCAGTTGGCTGTGCAAGATTACAGACATAAGAGTTGCAAATGCACAGTCAGGGGCAAAAATTTTGGCACCCCTGCATTTCTGTCAGATAATGCACCACTTCACCCAGAAAATAGTTGCAATTACCGTATTTTTCGCTCTATAAGACGCACCTGACCATAAGACGCACCTAGATTTTAGAGGCGAAAAACAAGAAAAAAAAATATTCTGAACCAATGGACCGCAGACACAGTACAGGGGATGACCAGAGACTGCGGACATACTACAGGAGATGACCAGAGACTGCGGACACAGTACAGGGGATGACCAGAGACTGCGGACACAGTGCAGGAGATGACCAGAGACTGCGGACACAGTACAGGAGATGACCAGAGACTGCAGACAGTACAGGGGATGACCAGAGACTGCTGACACAGTACAGGAGATGACCAGAGACTGCAGACAGTGCAGGGAATGACCAGAGACTGCGGACACAGTACAGGAGATGACCAGAGACTGCGGACACAGTACAGGAGATGACCAGAGACTGCGGACACAGCACAGGAGGTGACCAGAGACTGCGGACACAGCACAGGAGATGACCAGAGACTGCGGACACAGTACAGGAGATGACCAGAGACTGCAGACACAGTACAGGAGATGACCAGAGACTGCGGACACAGTACAGGAGATGACCAGAGACTGCAGACAGTGCAGGGAATGACCAGAGACTGCAGACAGTGCAGGGAATGACCAGAGACTGTAGACAGTGCAGGGAATGACCGGAGACTGCAGACAGTGCAGGGAATGACCAGAGACTGCAGACAGTGCAGGGGATGACCAGAGACTGCAGACAGTGCAGGGGATGACCAGAGACTGCAGACAGTGCAGGGGATGACCAGAGACTGCAGACCTTTGGGGAGGGAGGGGGAGCGGGTACCTGAATTTGACAGGTACCCGCTCCCACTTCCGCGGAGTTGTCCTTCTCTCTTCTTCCCGGGCCGGCTTCGGTGACAGTCGGGTGCGCACTGCGCATGCGCGAGAAGCGCTGCGCTTTGTGAATGGCCCGGCGCCTTCTGGGACCTGTCATGTGTCCCAGAAGACACCGGATCATTCACAAAGCGCAGCGGGCACCCGGCTGTCACAGAAGCCAGCGCGGGAAGACTGTGCAGCGCTGGAGCGAGGAACAGGTAAGGCCCTGCAGGAGAGAACAGCTGAGCGGCCGGCCCGGTATTCTGACATGGTGGCGGCAGAAATACCGGACCGGCCGCTTTATATTCGCTCCATAAGTCGCACTGACATTTCCCCCCCTTTTTTGGGGGGAAAAAAGTGCGTCTTATGGAGCGAAAAATACGGTACACATTTTTAGGTATTCTCATGTTTACTTCTTTTGTTTGTATTGGATGACACAAAAAAGTGGAGAAACAAAAAAACAAATCTGACACATTCCACGCAAAATCCCAAAAATGGACTGGACAAAGACTGGCACCTTCCCAAAATTGTATGAGATAATTGCATTCCACGTTTGTGATGCTCCTGTAATTAAACTCACCTGTATTAATGAGCAGACCTTAATGTTCCTGTGTCCACTGTGCTCAACATTGTCAAGTAGTTTACAGCCCATGACACTGTAGCTAATCTCCCTGTATGTGGATGAAAGAGAAAAACTTGATCAAAGATTGCAACAAGGGATTGTTCGAATGGTGGCTAAAGAACCTCCATCTTCCAGACAAATTCAAGCTGACCTTCAGGCACAGGGTACAACTGTGTCACCTCACACTATATGTTGCCATCTGAATGAAAAGGGACGCTATAGTAGGAGACCCAGGAGGACCCCACTGCTGACACAGAAACATAAAAAAGTCAAATTGGAGTTTGCCAAAACTTACCTGAGGAAGCCAAAATCCTTTTGGGAGAATGTGCTGTGGACAGACGAAACAAAATTACAGATTTTTGGAAAAGCCCATCATTCTACTGTTTTCAGAAAAAGAAATGAGACCTTTAAAGAAAAGAATACAGTCCCTACAGTCAAACATGGTGGAGGTTCACTGATGTTATGGGTTGCTTTGCTGCTTCAGGCACTGGATTTCTTGGCCTTGTGAATGGCATTATGAAATCTGAAAACTACCAAAGAATTCTTGGGTGCAATGTAGGGCCCAGTGTCAGAAAGTTGGGTCTCCGTCAGAATTCATGGGTATTACAGCAGGACAGTGACTCAAAGCACACATCAAAAAGCATCACAAATGGTATCAGACAAAGCGATGGAGAGTACTGAACTGGCCAGCAATGAGTCTCTGGACTCTCAATCCCATAGAGCACCCGTGGAGAGATCTCAAAACAGCAGTTGGGAAAAGGAATCCTTCCAATATGAGAGACCTGCAGCAGTTGGTGAAAGAAGAGTGCTCCAAAATTCTATTAGAGAGGTGTAAGAAACTCATTGATGGTTACAGGAAGCAATTGATTTCAGCTGTTTTTCCAAGGGGTGTGCTACCAAATATTAAATTGAGGGTGCCAATACTTTTGTCCAGTCCATTTTTGGGGGGGGGGGGGGGGTTTCATGGAAGGTGCAAGATTTGGCTTTTTGTTTATTTACTCTTTCTGTCATACCAATACAAACAAAATAAATACACATTGAGAAATTGCCTAAAGATTTGTAATTTATTTATTTCAGGTACTTATATAGCGCCATCAATTTTATGCAGCGCTTTACATATATATTGTACATTCACATCAGTCCCTAACCCTCAAGGGGTGTACAATCTAAGGTCCCTAACTCAGATTCATACATACACATACTAGGGACAATTTAGACAGGAGCCAATTAACCTAGAAGCATGTCTTTGGAGTGTGGGAGGAAACCCATGCAGGCACAGGGAGAACATGCAAGCTCCAGGCAGGGGGTGCTGTGGCTGGGATTTGAGCCAACAACCCTAGTACTGCCAGGTGGAAGTGCTAACCATTTAGCCACTGTGCTGCCCCAATTTTCTGGGCTAAGTGGTGCATTATCTGACAGAAATGCAGAGGTGCCAATATTTTTGGCCACAACTGATTTATTTCAGGTACATATATAGCGCTGTCAATTTATGCAGCACTTTACATACATATTGTACATTCACATCACTCCCTAACCCTCAAGGGGTGTACAATCTAAGGTCCCTAACTCACATACACATATTAGGACCAATTTAGACAGCATGTCTTTGGAGTGTGGGAGGAAACCCATGCAGGTATAAGGAGAACATGCAAACTCCAGGCAGGTGGTGCTGTGGTTGGGATTCAAACCAACAACCCTAGCACTGTCAGGTGGAAGTGCTAACCATTAAGCCACTGTGCTGCCCATAAAAACCATTGTAAAAAAGTTTGGTTTGCTATCCACTTCCTATTCCTATTGGTCCATAACTATAATGGGTGGCAATAGGAGTCTGTAGGAATTGGGAGAGGGCGGGCAAACATAAACACAAGCGCTGCAGATCAAAGGAGTTCAGGATTCAGGGTTATCCCGGAGGACCAGATACCTCCCATATCGTTGCTGAAAAACTCACAGAAATGGCATCCTCCATCTTGCCTTGTTGCTAGGTTGATGATAAGACACTCCCAGCTGTTTCTGTTCATTCCCTCCACCACAGGAGCGAGCTCCCAAACCCTGGTGCATGCCCAGTTATCTGCTGCATGGCAACATCAATGAACTTTGGAGGGGAAGACGGCGCATGCAAGGGGTCTACATGGGAGAAAGAGCTCACTCCTGTGATGGCAGGCGCAATGGACAGGGGGATACATCTCTGGGAGTTTTCCAAGTAGGCTTCAGGAGGTGTGTAGATGGCCTACACCTATAGCAAGGGCATTATTTAACTTTGTTCAAAGCTGCACCGTTTGTTTTTATCTACAGCCACTCCTTACCGGCATAGGTAGTTTTTTTGGTAAAGGTGAACTAACCCTTTAAATCTTTTGTAAATGTTTGTAAAATATCTGTTTAGGATTGTAGACACAAGGGCTGCAAACTACAGTAAGTCCTTATAAAAAAATCAGCCTGTTTTGTACCAAGAAGACGTCTGATTATCTCTGTATATTTTTTTGTAACCCCTCACTGAAGCACAGCAGAATTTGAGACTCAAAACACTTCGAAAACAACATAAACAGCAAAGTTCTGTCAATTAGATCACATTTTCCGAGAGAAGAATCTTTCTTTTGACACCAAAGAACATCAAACCAGCCAGTGTTGTTTGTATTTCTTTTGTTTCCCAGCACAAAGCAGGATTGACTATGCAAGCCTCGGCAATTCCTTCTCCTCCTCAGAACAGTCAAGTGTTTGTTCCTTCCAGCTGCTTGTTTGCTTCAGCCGGCCTCGGACAATTCAGGCTATTGCTTCCAGTGGTAATAGCTGTGTCCTTGTGTCCCAAATTTACACACTAAGCTTGGAAGATGTAGAGATAAACACAGAAAAAAGTTACTATTGCATTAGGCTGAGCAGATAGAAGAATGGATAAAATCTACATCTAGCCAGGCCAAATTTTTAGGCCTTAGTACACTTACGGATGGAGGGCAGTAAAAATGTGGTTGAGGTCCCCCCCAATTGCTCTTCTTTAAAGTGGTTGTAAACCTCAGACATGAAATATAAACAAATCACACCTTTCTATAGTCTTTTACTTGCCTCTCTTCAAAGCACTAAGTGTAATTTCTCTCTGCTGCCTTGTTCCTCTGATATCAGTATGAGTCACTTCTGACAACTTTTCCTGACACCAAGTGATAAAACGTGATAAGTGAGTGAGCTCCAAGCACATACCCTGTGATTGACAGCCTCAGCTCTGTTCCTTTAGGCCAGTGGTCTCCAAACTGCAGCCCTGGGGCTGGATGTGGCCCTTTGCTTGCCTTCAACTGGCCCTTGGCCCAAGGGCCAGTTGAAGGCAAGCAAAGGGCCACATCCGGCCCCAGGGCTGCAGTTTGGAGACCACTATTCCTTACACTGATAAGACACACTGCTTTGCCAACTGATACCAACAAAATGGGTCACCATTTCGCCCACTGACACCAAGAATGGGGCAATATTCCTCCCAATGTTACCAGTGATGGAGCACTAATACTCCCCCTAATACTGAATGTGGCAATGTTTATTCCCACTGATGCCAAGAAAAAAATCCTGCTGGCCACAGTCCAGCCCCGCTAAAGTCTGAAGGACAAAAAACTTGCCATTTGTTTAGAAAGTTTGGAGACCCCTACTTTAGACTGTGTAAAGGGGGGGTGTCCCTTCCCTCCATTCAGCTCTCAGAGCTCTTGTACTGTGTGTAACTGGAGCTCCCCACCCCCTGCTTTGAGAGTTATTTTAATTTCTGAATTTTACAGGGATGTACAGGACAAATTTCTGCAGATAAACAAGTACAACTTATGTAGTAAGATTTGTTTCACCTCTCAGACCCCATGAAGGGCCAATACCTGTTCTCAACCCAAAACGGGGAAAAGCATTTTGACTAGTGTTTCAGTTTTAGAAGTGACAACAGGAAAAAATGAATGAAACATCCATGTTACTGAATTTTAACACATAACCACTTTATAAATGTCAACATGTAAGTGCAAAAAACAATTCCTATTGTCCAAAAATAATTTATTGAAACATCTTCCCAATTTACACATGAAAGTACATTAAGAGAATAAAAATAAGAATTAATCAAAATGAACATTTCCTTCATAGCCACAAAACATTTCAAGTCCAGCTTAATTAGAAAATGTCGATAATCATTCTACCGTGGAAAGATAATTTTTATTTCATTACTTTTTCATTCATAGCAGAGACCAACCCCAGGAGCTGGATGGCCAAACAGAGAATGTGGTACCTTTTTAATGAATTTTTATATAGCTGTTGTCTGTGGTCCTTGGTTTCCTTAAAGCCCAAATGAAAGTCGCCAAAATAGACATTCAGACACATGAACTAACAATACTAACAACTTCTACTTTTATGATCTTACTTACTGTTGCAGCAGTTGTGGGTGGTGTCTAATCATGAATATGCAGTTCAATAGGCAGTAGAGCTGGACCTAGTGCTCTCAGCAATCAGCACAGCTGGTCAGACATGCTCCCTCCCTTTCACTGTTGGAGGAGGTTTGTGCTGAGGGGTGTGGCTGTTACTCTGCTCTGCCTGCACAGAGGACATCAAAGTCACATGACAAGTTGCAGGCCATTCTTTTCACTGGTACATGTTCAAATCAGTGTGACTTAAAGTGTTACTAAACCCAGAACACTAAAATCAGTCTGTATATGCAGTAAAGCATGCTTGTTATACTCACTGTGGAACCTAATGGGTTAATCCTCTGCATTGTGTAAAAAGGCTGTTTGATCCTGACTTCTCTGCTCCTCCTCTTGTTCAAATGTCCACAACTTATCTCCTTATAAGACAGACTGAACTGTTGCCCTTCTGCACATGCTCAGTTTAGTGTGCATTGCTAGAGAGGTTTTTCTTTCTTGGGAGAGTGCATGTGATCAGCACAGGGCCAATCAGCACTGTCCAGACAGAAAGTCAGGAGTTCTGCATCTTCCTAGAGCAGATAGAAAACTTCTCCGAGCTTTAACCAGTGCTCTGCTGAACACTGATAGAAGTCACAAGACTGCTTTAACTGCTGATGAGAAAAGGTATTTAGCAGTTTATATTTACTGCAATAATTGCACTTCCATGTTCTGTGTACTGTGGGAGACCAGATATAGTGATTGCAGGGTCCGGGGAGACCAGATATAGTGAATGCAGGGTCCAGGGAGACCAGATATAGTGAATGCAGGTTCTGGGTTTAGTAACACTTTAATGTCACAATGACTGCACTACATTGATGTGGGTTCTGGTGCAATTTTGATCCAGAAAGTGTAAAGTCAGATCAAAGTTGCACTGGAAATCTCATGACTTTGGAGTTGCACAAGTGTGAATGGACCCTTAAGGCATGTTGTGAATGATAACTCTCATATTTTCTTGTGCGGTTTTCTGACCTTTTAAGCCATCAAATGGCTGGGGTCATAACTGATGACATGTGCAGCATCATGGCAACTGCAGATCAAACAGAGGCTAAGATGGCAGCTTCCTTGGCAGTAAAGGATAGGAAGGTTTAGTTCCGCTTTAAGTGAGCAAAGCATGTTTCAGAAAGTAAGAAAAAAACTGTGCTGAATGGGTAAGTTTGGGGTGGGTGGGTAATTAAATTTTTCCTAGTGATGGACTTTAAATATATTTACTGCTAAACATATTTTTTGATTAGATGAATGACTGATGCAATAACATTTATAATATTCAAAATATTACTCTGAAACCCATTATGTCACAAGATCAGAACATCAAGAATCTAAATGCAGCATATGGAAAATACAAGCTTTGTTCTTTCTCCAAAATCAATGATCACAGCTGATATCTTATACTTTTTATAACATTAAATAACACCTCTGACTAATTCTCATATGACCACGTCCACGCTTCAAGTCTGTACAATGATTAAAGAATATGTTACCCCAACATTTCCTATTCCTGATATGAGTCGATTGTGTCATGTACTTGAGGCAAAAAGTATACTGACCTCTTTGCATTGCTTCTTTTGTGTGAAATTCTTGGTGTTCCTGCAAGTCCTCCTGCTCTCCTATTTAAAACTGACCACACCAGGCATGAGAGCACATCCATCCCAGTGTGGTCAGTTTCCTGGCTGTGGTGGGAGAACAGCCTGCCTGTCCTCCAATGGACAAGATTTGTGCTGACATGCCCACCCAGCACAGCCATGCATTGGGAAGACCATTGTACTGCTGTTACTCCACCTCCACTTCTCTATGAAGTTGAGAACAGAGGGTATGTGATCACTTATAAAAAACGGACAAAAGGTATAATGTTTTTTTTTTATGCACAATTGTTTTGAACCTTCATTTTAAACCAAATGGATTGTTTTACAAGGTGAGGGTTCACATATACTTTAAAACTGCAAAAGATTTCCAAGTAGAGCTGCACCATCCTGATTGGGCTCAGACCAGTTATAACCTCAGGGAGTGCTTGTAGTGACTGCAAGGGATGGCAGCATGCATAACCAAAAGTAAGTCATCGGCATTTCAAATAATGATGTTTCCCAATTTCCAGTTCACCTTGAAGAAGGGGACCCTGCAAGCACGAAACATTGGTATTGCAGGTTGACCTATATGACACAATACATTCAAAATAAATTGTGGAATTCCATATTTCTGGAGTGCTGGTGACTTTTTGGCAGAAAGGCCATTTAAGATCAACCTTTAAGGAAAATGCAAGATCTACTTCTGTTGCAGCCTCTCACATCCCCAATAAAAAAGGGATTAGTGAAAGCTATAAAGCAGCCTTTCTCAACCTTTTCAACACAGAGGAACCCTTGAAATAAATTAGATATTTACATCTCACGATACATTAGCGTGATGGTCAGTGGGAAGAATGCTCCTTACACTTGTGCACAAGACAACAAATAAAGGAGCACTCCCAATGCTGTGGAAGTCAATAGAGTCACAAGTTCAGGAACAGATGAAATCAAAATGCACTTTAATTTTCGGTTAAAAAGCATGACATTGAGAAGTTCCCAGATTTATGTATCACCAAGCCAGTGGAGAGGGGAAACACATATTCCCAGAAGCTGGAAGATAACACATGATCCTGAACCTAACAGTAGGTTGCTCAGCGCAGGAGCCTCAGGACAGTCGGAGGAGTGTGTGGATGACGGTTGCCAAGATCACCAACATGGCGCTTCCACCAGAAGTCACCTGTCCCGGAACCATTTGTGGTGTCATACGCCTGGTGAAAGATTGCCTGAACAACGGCTGGTGAGGGCAAACTGGAAGCCTAGGAGACCACTCAAACCATGTCAACCCCATGTCTCATGCTATTTTAGCCCAAGATTAAAGTTTAGATTTTATCTGTTCCTGGGCTTGTGACTCTATTGACTTGCACAGAGTTGGAAGCACTACTTTATTTGTTGTTTTGTGCTCATGTCTCATTGCTCGTTGGATGAGTTTTTGGAGCTGCCCATACTGTGGTTATTTACATATCCCATGGAACCTCATTGCACTTGGTATTTGCATTTTTTTCCTTACACTTGTGGCCATTGGGATGAATTCCCATCTTACAGACAGCTAAAAGAGTCAGTGGTGTCAGTGGGAACTTATCCGAGAGGCAGAAATTGCTCATTGATCAAGCAACCTCTGGAGGAACCCTAGTTGACAAACCTTGCTATAAAGCAATAAACATCTGAAGAAAAATGTTAAGAGCACTAACTTTACACACTAGCATACTAGGCGAGGGTAATGTCACTGAGCTCCATCAGTGGAACCTGGGAAATCTGCAGATTCAAAATTCTTAAACGATGTGCCTCCACAATGTGTTGACGCATCTGCTTATGATATTTTGGATCCTCAGCCTTCATAGGATCCCACACTGAGGACCAGAAATGTCACCAGTAAGAGGATGGAAGCTCAAATATCTCATTATTTTATTGCTATTACTGAGCATGTTTTATTCATGGAGGTGGGGGAGCAACATAAGCAGACCTTGCATTTCTAAAATTAAATATTTTTGTTACTCACTTTTCAAACTGTCACCAAAAACAGTTACAAATCAACAGTTACAGAGCTAGCGTACAGACTTCACAACAATCAGCGTATAGCAGTTTAATGCAGTTTAACATTTTTGATGTTATGATTTACTCCACTCTGCACGTTCCTGCTTGCATGATCATACCAGGGCCAGAAATAAATAAATAATTTAATGGTGGCCAAAATGAGCACATATATTAAAATTAACCAACAAACAGACACATTGTAACAGTATTGTACCATTTAGCCTAAACTGAAACTCCAGTTTTGTTGAGAAAAAAAAATATATACAGTATACTGCAAGGATCTTTAGCAAACATTACTGAAACTGAAATAGGCCACTCAGATGCAGCTGCCTAGACGGGTTACAATGATGCTAAGTGGAAGGTTCTGTGGTTTTGTGGTCCTTCGTAGTATTATAAAAAAATAATATTAAGGTATTATCAGCATCCTTTTAGATGTGCAAAAACAAAACTTCCAGTGCAGTAATCATAAGGACATTCCCAGGGATGGTATATTCTAAACAGTGGGTTGTCCATGGCAGCAGCAGAGGAAGGGGAGTGTTTGGAGAACATGGCCTCACGCAAATTGGGCGTTTAGACCTGAAACATTAGGCTCTAGTGTTTAACTGTGGCTGAAAGGCTCTCTATGAGAGTCTCACAGCTATTGCAGCTGAACGGGGATGGATGGTACACCTAGCCATATATACCTTTAGTAGCTGGTTTGTGCTGGAGACCGGGCTGGATTGACCAGATCAGTCACTGGTCATGAGTGGGTGATTGTGTGGGCAAAGAGGAAGAAATCTCTGCCAGTAGGTTGTGCCCAATGGTGAATGGTGGTGTTGGACCCTCTTGGAGGCTTGGTCTGCTACTTTTCCGATATGGCCTTATGGTTGTTTCAGCGAGAAGACCAAAGACCTGGGTAGGATAGAAGTAGTGCCCAATGTCCAGAAAACTGTAACTTTGATGTATGATTATAATACAATGTGTAAACATGTACATTGGTCCAACGCTTCTCCAAAAACACGTTGGCTCGATGTACATTTTTAATAAATGTCTTATGAACCATACATCAAAGTTTCAGTTTTATGGACACCAGGTGCTCCTTCTATCCTGCCCAAGTATGCATGTTTAGGGCAGTATGCATCCAGCGACTGAATGCTTAGAATGAAAGCAGTCTACGTTCTGGACATTTATCCTTGGACGCACAGTGCCCTAAATTGAAGTGCCAGCGGGTGCACTGCCCAGCTCTTTCCAGCTGCACTAGCTGTCAGACTCTCATAGTGCTTGACAGACTGCTGGCAGCAGACCTGGATGGTGTGCCTATGCCTTCCAGCTGCAGCTAAACACCGGAGCCTCATGCACCAGGGCTAAGTGCCCAAGGTGCATGAGGCCTATAGAGAATTATTTCTATAGCTGAAAATAAAAAAGTTACCTATTTTTCAGCAGTTACAGAAAATCATCGCTGGCTACAGAAACAGAAATGCCATTTTAAATAAAATAAAACTGCAAAAGGCTTCTGTTGCAGTTGGATATGTTATATTAAATTTTCAAAAAAACTGGAGTTTTTGCCTTCAAAAATCTGTGCACCTCACTAACCCTAATTTAAAAAAAAGTTTTTTTAGCAAAATTTTAAGGAAGATAGCTACAGGCCTCCCAAAGTCACATTTACAGTAAGTCCGTGCTCTTTCCATGGTATAAGGTCACAGTGTTTGGTCCATGTCTCACTATGTTATAAAAATAGACATAAGTTTGTAATGGCGGCACCTTCAAGGCACAAAGTATTTCTCAAACTGCCACTTTTGAAGCTTATTGGCAGGATTGCAGGAGTTTGTTCTTACTGTCTTGAGAGTAGGATCCACCTCTAAACACGTTGGCCGCGGTATGCTTTCCAAAACAAAATGGGATTCCTGTAATGCAAAAAAATAACATAGCACTCAATTACTGTGATTAGCAAAGGAAGAACATACTATCTGCTTAAAGTGCTCATAGATGGATCAGTGACCTCATGTCTGCGATTCACTCCCAAACTGTCTACACACATCCAGACTTACCAAGCTTGGGGAGGATATCTTCCTGGGGGACCAATCTTGGAGGAGGACATCCTTCGGGGGGACCAATTTTAGGGGAGGACATCCTCCTGGGGGACCAATTTTAGGGGAGGACATCCTCCTGGGGAACCAATCTTGGAGGAGGACATCCTTCTTGGGGACCAATCTTAGGGGAGGACACCCTCCTGGGGGACCAATCTTGGAGGAGGACATCATCCTAGGGGACAAATCTTGGAGGAAGACATCCTCCTGGCAGACCAATCTTGGAGGAGGACATCCTTCTTGGGACCAATCTTAGGGGAGGACACCCTCCTGGGGGACTAATCTTGGAGGAGGACATCATCCTAGGGGACAAATATTGGAGGAGGACATCCTCCTGGCAGACCAATCTTGGTGGAGGACATCCTCCTAGGGGACCAATCTTGGAGGAGGACATCCTCCTGGGTGACAATTCTTGGAGGAAGACATCCTCCTGGGTGACAATTCTTGGAGGAGGACATCCTCCTGGGTGACAATTCTTGGAGGAGGACATCCTTCTGGGGGACCAATTCTAGGGAAGGAAATCCTCCTGGGGAACTAGTCTTAGAGGAGGACATCCTCCTTGGGGATCAATATTAGGGGAGGACATCCTCTTGAAGGACCAATCTTGGAGGAGGATATCTTCCTGGAGGACCAATCATGGAGCAGAACATCTTCCTGGGGGACAAATCATGGAGGAGGACATCCTCCTGGGGGGCAAATCTTGGGGGAGAACATCCTCCTGCACCAATCTTGGAGGAGGACATCCTCTTGGGGGACAAATCTTAGGAGTAGGACATACTCCTGTACTAAACTTGAAGGAGGACATTCTTCTGGAGGACCAATCTTGGGAGAGCTGAAATTGATATTTAAATGGTATTGTTCCACCCAAAATACCAAAGCCATCACATGGCATAAACATAGATGCTCTGCGAATATGAGCATACAAGCTTATCAAGTGGTTGCACTTCAAGATTCTCACAGATACAATGCAGCTGTATGAATATGGAGCAGTCTTCAAAGTTTTTATTTAAGATTCAAAGGCTTAGTCTTTTTTGTTCGCAGCCTTGGTTTTGTTATTTATTTATTGCTCATTATTGTGGTCTGTTGGGGTTCTTAAAAGTTGGAACTGATATGCTGTGTCCCAAGGGTGTGGATGGAATATAGACTACTGGGATCTATCTTGCATAGCAATCGATCATTTGTGCTTTTCTTCCTGTATGGTTATCCTCTTAAGTGCTGTTTTGATAAGTAAAAGCAGAGGAAGAAGAAATCACAGCAACAACTTATTTTTTTACAGAACATTTTGTGTTTTTTCTAAAATTATCAAAGAAACTAATGAAGAGCCTCTAAATATAGAATATTACAAGCTTAAAGCACATGCTAAGCACAACATTTTTTAAAAATTATAACAGGTGGTTCGTGTGACCAATTTAAACTAAAGAGTTTTAATGGAATTATTTAAAGATTAATTCCACACAGGCAGTTAAATACACAGTCCAGATATATTTATATGAACTGTTTAATCTGCCAAACAATTTATAATGCTTCCTGGCCAGGGATATGATTCAGTCACCCCTGCCAGACAGCACAGCCAGGTCTTGCACTGCTCTGAAGATTGCAGTGAAGTTAAGAAGGGTAGCCTGGTCCAGGATGTTCTCCAGTCTATGGGTGGACATGAAGGAACAGCAGCACATCTCTTTGTACTGATGTCCTGTTAGCATGTTTACAGACAGCACTGTTCAAAGAATTAGAGCTCTGATTGCTTTAGAGTGCTACCCCTCCCTCTTCCAGTCTGAGTGCTACTTTGCAAAGAATTATAGGAAGATGATTTCAAGACAACTTCAGGCACATATACCAGACAGATGGTGAGGGGATTTCCCCACAACTGGACACAGGTATCAGTAAAGACTGTACAAAGGTTCTTAACCTGTCACCTTCATTCCTGGACACATAGGGCCCCAAACGCCAGTACCACCTGGCACAGCTTTTACCCCTGTCCAGCTACAGCCTGCTATGGACTGTGTCAGGCAGGCCTGGGTACTGCACCTGTCCCTCTCGGTTTTTTAGGTGCACTAAAATATCAGGAGGGTGCAAGGGGCCTTACAAAGAGAGTTAGTGTGAAGGTTACAGGAAGGGTTGGTGTTATAGAAAAGATAGTGTTAGGGTTACAGGGAGAGTTTGTGCTACAGGAGGTATGAGGTCACATAAAGGGTTAGTGTCAGTAGCACAGGGAGGGTTAGTGTGAAAGCTACAAAGAAGGATAGTATTAGTATTAAAGGGAGAATTAGTGTTAGAGTTACAGGTAGAGTTAGTGATCTAGGGAGAATTAGTGTTAGGGTTACAGGCAATGCTAGTGATCTGGGGAGAATTAGTGTTAGGGTTACAGGCAATGCTAGTGATCTGGGGAGAATTAGTGTTAGGGTTACAGGCAATGCTAGTGATCTGGGGAGAATTAGTGTTAGGGTTACAGGCAATGCTAGTGATCTAGGGAGAATTAGTGTTAGGTTTACAGGCAATGCTAGTGATCTAGGGAGAATTAGTGTTAGGGTTACAGGCAATGCTAGTGATCTAGGGAGAATTAGTATTAGGGTTACAGGTAGAGTTAGTGATCTAGGGAGAATTAGTGTTAGGGTTACAGGTAGAGTTAGTGATCTAGGGAGAATTAGTGTTAGGGTTACAGGCAATGCTAGTGATCTGGGGAGAATTAGTGTTAGGGTTACAGGCAATGCTAGTGATCTGGGGAGAATTAGTGTTAGGGTTACAGGCAATGCTAGTGATCTGGGGAGAATTAGTGTTAGGGTTACAGGCAATGCTAGTGATCTAGGGAGAATTAGTGTTAGGTTTACAGGCAATGCTAGTGATCTAGGGAGAATTAGTGTTAGGGTTACAGGCAATGCTAGTGATCTAGGGAGAATTAGTATTAGGGTTACAGGTAGAGTTAGTGATCTAGGGAGAATTAGTGTTAGGGTTACAGGTAGAGTTAGTGATCTAGGGAGAATTAGTGTTAGGGTTACAGGCAATGCTAGTGATCTAGGGAGAATTAGTGTTAGGGTTACAGGCAATGCTAGTGATCTAGGAAGAATTAGTGTTAGGGTTACAGGCAATGCTAGTGATCTAGGGAGACTTAGTGTTAGGGTTACAGGCAATGCTAGTGATCTAGGGAGAATTAGTGTTAGGGTTGCAGGCAATGCTAGTGATCTAGGGAGAATTAGTATTAGGGTTACAGGTAGAGTTAGTAATCTAGGGAGAATTAGTATTAGGGTTACAGGCAATGCTAGTGATCTAGGGAGAATTAGTGTTAGGGTTACAGGCAATGCTAGTGATCTAGGGAGAATTAGTGTTAGGGTTACAGGCAATGCTAGTGATCTAGGGAGAATTAGTGTTAGGGTTACAGGCAATGCTAGTGATCTAGGGAGAATTAGTGTTAGGGTTACAGGCAATGCTAGTGATCTAGGGAGAATTAGTGTTAGGGTTGCAGGCAATGCTAGTGATCTAGGGAGAATTAGTATTAGGGTTACAGGTAGAGTTAGTAATCTAGGGAGAATTAGTATTAGGGTTACAGGCAATGCTAGTGATCTAGGGAGAATTAGTGTTAGGTTTACAGGCAATGCTAGTGATCTGGGGAGAATTAGTATTAGGGTTACAGGCAATGCTAGTGATCTAGGGAGAATTAGTGTTAGGGTTACAGGCAATGCTAGTGATCTAGGGAGAATTAGTGTTAGGGTTACAGGTAATGCTAGTGATCGAGGGAGAATTAGTGTTAGGGCTACTGGTAATGTTTCAACCAAAGTGTATATGTGTATGTTATATTCGACATGAAAACAAAAACCTTGTCTTGTATAGTGCATGTCCTTGGACACCAACAGCATCTGGTCATTCGTGGGTTATGTGGGGTTTGTGTTTCCAGGGTCACAAAGGTAATTCCTTTGTTTTGGCAATCGTACAAAAAAAATGATATACGGTATGTTGTTATTGTTATTGACCGATCACTTTCCATCATGGAAACGATTTGATTCTATCAGTTAGTGGACATGTCTCACACTGCAACCGGCCACAATTCTATATATGTATGTCCAGCCTTAGTGTTGGTGTTACAGGATGAGTCAGTGTTAGGGTTACAGAGCAGGTTCATGTTAGAAGCGGTATTAGTGTGAGGGTTACAAGGAGGGTTAGTGATACAGGGTGGGTTAGCGTAAGTGTTAGGCCCCTTTCACACAGTGGGTCAGTTTTTCAGGCGGAAGCTAATCAGAAGGTCCATTCACCCCTATTGACATGTGAGTGTAAACGAACTTTACACCCTTCTACCTCTGGGTCCAATCTGGTCCACTCAAAAAAAACAGAAGGGGATCCGTCCTCTTCCATTTAGGTGGATTGGAGGGTAGTTGGGTGTAAACAGACAGCAGAGTCCATTTACTCGCAGCCGCCCATAGAGCAGAGTGGGCTCTGTCTGTGTCCGCTCTGCAGAAACTGAGCACACACAGATATACCATCCGCCTGCTCTGCTCTGATCAGCACAAAATTGTGAACTGATCCCCTGTGACCAGAACAGAATCCACCCCATAAGAAGGCCTTAGAGGGAGGGTTAGACTGATGAACACAGGGAGAGTTATTGTTACAAAGGATTAGTGTCACTGTGAATGTTAGGGTTAAAGTGAGAGTTAGTGTCATAGTCAGTGTTACAAGGAGGGTTAACCTGTACGCAAATATGCAGCTTCTGGGCAGCTGGGCCTTGATTTGCATACCCCAAGTAGACACATGTGTCGAGAGAGCATGCCCTGCGCATTCTCTGCACATTGTCCCCTGCCTCACCTTTCCGATCACGTGACCGCTGTGACAGCCAATCACGGCGGTCACATGACCCTAAATCCTACTCCACTACCCAATGTCTCAAACCCCTTAAAGGCCTGGGATTAAGTTGTTAAGATGGGGCACCACTCTGCTCTGGACCGAAAACTACCATCATGTTTCCTACAACTAAACGCTAATGCAATATGTATCCCTTCCACACTCAAAACTATAAAAAATGTTTTTGCTGGATCTGAAATTTAAAGTAGAATTCCGGGCAAAAACATTTTGTACCATGCAGTGGGGTTGTGCCCGCGATGCATGGGCTAAGTGCTCACTTGCGTCTAGTTGTGATAAGAGCGGAGATATACGTACCTATTCTGCCAATCCTTCGAGCGCAAGACCGGTCCCTGCCGCTTCTGCCCCCCCTGCATGCTAGCGGCCTTGTGAATGGAGTGTTCCTGGTGCCACCTCGCCCATAGACTGGCTCCAGGTGTGAAGACGGCAGGAACAGTCCACCGATGGATGTGGGGGAGTGCTGTTTTTGGAAGGTTCAAAGGACAGGGTAAGTATAGCCTTTCAGGGCCCCACCCCCGGATAAAACAAGCGGTTAACCCATGCAGTGCAGACACAGCCCCACTGCATGAGACCAAAAAAAAAAATTTATAGATATTCAGCTTTAATATTTTGAGATTTTGGAAGATTCTTTTATGCCCATGACACAATCAGCAGCGTGGTCTCTCTGCCAGCTTAACCAAATGTAAACCACGATTGTGAGATATCAGCCGCAGGATTGCATCACAGCAAGAATGGCCAATGCTCACAATGAACACGGATCTCTCAAAGCAAAGGGGAACATTTGTTTTATTTATCTTAATAAAACTTTCCTTGGCAGATCACTCCTCAGGGTGAAGCGGCCTGCTGGGGACAAGGTCAGCACACAAGGTCTGCTTAGAGTCCACATTTCACCTGACGTGCGAGCGTTCTGTCCTCAGAGAACTCAGAGAAACCTTCTTTTTCTTCTGATCAAAGTGAATGTAGGGTGGAAGTTTATGGACTCACCAGCGCTGGCTGAAACGTCGTCAGAGATTTGTGTAACCACCGGAGGTTCCCGTTTAGATTGTCACATTGTCGTAAAGCCAATTTCTCTTTGTCCCCAGGGGCGATGCAGAGATCCCGCTGTTTAATTAGTCTTAACCAGGTGAAGTTAAAATGCTGGTTCTGTAATTACAAGAAGAAAGTTCAAAATAAAGTAAAAAAAGAACCTCATTACACTTGCCGTATGGTATTTGGAAAAGGTAAAAAAAAAGAAAGAAAGAAAAATTGACTTCCGCATTCCCACCGCAACATTCCATCTTCTGGAAAGCGGTCCTTGAAGGCAGCATTTTGGGGCAGGAAGCAACTCCATATTAAAGGAGAAGTACAACCAAAGTTTTTTTGCCTGTACTTCTGTGGATGACAGGAGTGCAGTTCGTTCTGCACTTCTGTGACCCGTTTTCAGGTGACAATGTTGGCTGACATCACTCAGCTGATCCAGGCTGGGGAAAGATCCTGACTTTAAAGTCAGGATCCACCCCAGAGTCTGGAGCGGCACCTGGCTCAGCCTATCAGCGATCTGCTAAGGCTGGCCATACATGGGTCGATTTGCAAACGATTTTTAGTTCAAAAATCGGACCTAAGAATAATCGGCTGATTTTCGCTCTGTTAGTGGAACAACGGCACCGGCCGATTTTCCTCCCCATGCCGTTTATGGGGCATGCTGGAAGATTCGTGAAAAACGACCGATTTTCGAAATCACTGGTGGCACCATCGGATTACAGAACAAATGATGTTTTCAATTTTTGTTCGCAAAAACGTTCAGAATTCGACCTATGTATGGCCTGCTTAAGAGCATGAGCCTCCAATGAGCGTGGGGGGGGGGGGAGGGGGAATCACAGCAGATAGTGGTGGCTGATAGCCAACACTCTCTGCTCACAGCAGCGGTGAGAACTCAGCGATCAGCAGTCATATAATCTCCAATTTCTCACACTTACAGCCGGCAGGGGACAGATGCAGCATCCACCTAGATAACTATGATTTAAAAAAAAAACAAAATCCTATACTTCTCTAATAACCATGAAAAGACTAGGCTTTTTCTGGCACTTTTTGTTTACATGTAGCAATCAGTATGTTTTGCTACAAAATTCCTTAGAACCCCAAAACATTATATATATATTTTTTTAGAGCATAGTTTGGTGGGTGTTGCTATTTCTTATGTCACACGGTATTTGCGAAGAATGCAATTGTTTTGGGAAAAAAGACACTTTAATGAATTTTAATGCACAAAAACACAATATAATACCCAATTGTTTGGTAAATTATAAAAGATGAGGTTACGATGTAAATAAACACCAAATATGATTTACAGAGGATCTCTGGTGCTAGAATTACTGCCCATGATCTGACATTCGCAGTGATACTTCACATGTGTGGGGCGATATGTGCAGGACCGATGCATGCATTTGCCTTGTTTTCTTTTGTCTCTGGTCAAAGTTTATGGGGTAATGTCACCCGCTTTGTGAGTGAACGCTGTGTGCAACAGTAGGCTTGGTGTGATTATATTTTGTTCAGCTTGAGTCCTAAAGACTAAGCAGTTTGGTATTATTGCTAGAACTTGTTGCTTCATTCTTTGTAAGTTTTAATTTTAAATTAAATAATGTTATGATTAATATTTCAAAAGCCCAACCATCTGGTGTGTGTGTCTATTCATTTATCTGTATAGTAATTTGTTTTGGATTTTGGGAGAACGTATGGGCGTACAATCCCATGTGAATGGGTCTGTGGCACATAAAGACAAGAATAAAAAGGCTGGAAACAACATAAGTCAGGGACCTGTCATTTACCGCTTGAAACGTGGCAGATTTGCAGCCAGAGGTAATGTCACCAGTGTAGGAATATGTCTTCTTGTTATCCACTGGATTATCCATGGCCAGGGTATTCAATAATCATTCACTATATGTACATATAATTAATGTTATCGTGTAGCAATCACGGATTTTTAGTTGACTTCTGTAGTCATGTTGGCATGTTTGATAGACACATTTAATTAATTGTTATTAAAAAGTAGCATTTTTGCGGCACAGTGGTAGCACTATGATTATGTTTTGGATTTATGCACACATTGGATTTGGATTATGTTTTGGATTTATGCACACATTGGATTTGGATTATGTTTTGGATTTATGCACACATTGGATTTGGATTATGTTTTGGATTTATGCACACATTGTGGGAACACAACTAAGGCTACCTTCACACTGATCCGTGGCAAAATACGTTTTTACCACATTTTTTACAGGACATGTGATTCAAAAACTGCACCAAAAACACAACATGGGTGTGTCTTTGATGCAATTTCTAATGCGTTTTTGCCATGTTTTCCATTGATTTCAATGAAAGGGTGCATTTTTGGTGTGTGTTTTTTTTACCGCACCAAACCTGCACAAAAAATGCAGCAAACAGGATTTTAAAAAACAGACTGGACCTGCAATGGATCAGTGTGAAGAGTTCCATAGGAATACATGGTCAAATGTTATTCTTCTGCTCTTTTTAACGAAAAAGCGGAAGAAAAACGGATCAGTGTGAAAGCAGCCTTAGTGTTAGCAGTCACCACAATGTTGTGTTTGGTTGTATTTGGTAGTGCAGGAGTTACATAGTTACATAGTTAGTCTGGCTGAAAAAAGACAAAAGTCCATCCAGTTCAACCATTTAAAAAAAAAAAAGTTATAATCCTATACCCACAGTTGATCCAGAGGAAGGCAAAAAAACCCCCAGCAAAGCATGAACCAATTTGCTCCTGCAGGGAAGGAAAAACTCCTTCCTGACACC
The DNA here is from genome assembly GCF_062004578.1 of Staurois parvus. Classification (NCBI taxonomy): domain Eukaryota; kingdom Metazoa; phylum Chordata; class Amphibia; order Anura; family Ranidae; genus Staurois; species Staurois parvus. Next base: position 4,837,691 of record NW_028317827.1, on the reverse strand, counting down.
TCGAGAGGCAATCGGATATTCCCTGGATCAACTTTACCTATAAATGTTAGTAACCAGTTATATTTTGTGTATCTAGGAAAGAATCCAGGACTTTTTTAAAGCAATCCACTGAGCTGGCCAGAACCAACTCTTGAGGGAGTCTATTCCACATTTTCACAGCTCTCACTGTGAAGAAACCTTTCCGTGTTTGGAGATTACATTTTTTTTCCTCCAGACGTAAAGAGTGCCCCCTTGTCCTCTGTGATGACTTCAGGGTGAATAACTTTACACCGAGTTCACTATATGAACCACTGATGTATTTATACATGTTGATCATATCCCCCCTTAATCTCCTCTTCTCAAGAGAGAATAAATCAGTTCCTCTAATCTTTCCTCATAGCTGAGCTCCTCCATGGCTCTTATCAGTTTGGTTGCCCTTCTCTGTACTTTCTCCAGTTCCCCAATGTTCTTTTTGTGAATTGGTGCCCAAAACTGAACTGCATATTCCAGATGAGGTCTTACTAATGATTTGTACCGGGGTAGAATGATATCTCTCTCTCTGGAGTCTATACCTCTTTTAATACAAGAGAGGATTCTGCTCGCTTTAGAAACCGCAGCTTGGCATTGCATACCATTATTAAGCTTGTGATCTACCAGAACTCCCACTGATCCCCCCAGTTGTACTCCCCCCAGTATGTATGAGGCATGCATATTCTTAGCCCCCAAGTGCATTATCTTACATTTATCAACATTAAACCTCATTTGCCACATAGTTGCCCAATAAAACAGTGCATTGAGGTCGGCTTGTAGGTTGGAGACATCCTGTAAGGAAGGTATTCCACTGCACAGCTTGGTGTCATCTGCAAAGACTGAAATGGGATTTTTCTTTATTTTAATATTTTAACACTTCATTTGGATGGTATTTTAGTGACTACTTGAGATTTGTGGAAGCGCGACCTAATAATGTTCTGACCATAAGTCGTGGACCTATTGACTCCAATTGAACCACCTTGAATACAGCTCTCCACTTGCTCTGAACATTCACAGTCCAAATCTCCAAAGAATCCCACCACCTCTCAATTTTTATAGATTTATCCAAATGGAAACCTGAATGAAATTATTTATTATTTTTAAAAAAATCAAAGTAGTCACACATACCGTTTTACTGGCATCGCAGTTATCAAGGATTAGAGTGGAGTTTTGCAATGAAAGACATTTGCCCAGGGCGATGTTTGCTACCTAGGATAAAATGAAATTCACAATCTATAAGTCTGACTGCATTTCACCAACAGAAGATAAAACACAAATCTATAAGTTTGACTGCATTTCACCAACAGAAGATAAAACACAAATCTATAAGTCTGACTGCATTTCACCAACAGAAGATAAAACACAAACTGTACAACCAAAAGGGAAGTTATTTTCCTCTTAGTAAACAGAGCTGTGTTCTAGTGCACTCTAGTGGTAACTATCGAGAAATACAGAAAAGCAGCAAACTATGAAGACCGCAAGCAAATGTGCAAAATCTGAAAAGGTCAGAAATGAGTTTCTTACAGCGACAAGTCAGATCGCTAGAACTCAGGACAGAGAAGTAAAGAGCATCTATGCTGAAACGACTTTTAGTTTTAGAGTGGGGATATTTATAGTCTCCCTTGGGGAGGTTCACCTTCTCTATTTGTCCTGATGATCAATGTCACCAGGACAAAAAGTAATTGGAAACTGAAAAGATTACAGCTGTTGTCAAAGCAGCAGGTGACAACTGTCTGAATGGGGAATCTTTGGAGAGATTCCCCCCTTCACTTCCTGTTGTGTCTCTAGAAGAGGAAGTGACAGGAAATCTCCTCAATGGGACACAGAGAGCATAAAAACCCTGGAAGGGGTTATAGCCATTCTCTACTGTATCCAAAACTAATAAAAAAAAAGTTTTGGCTTTAGACATATCTTAAAGTGTTACTAAACCCACAACAGTAAAATCAGTCTGTATTTGCAGTAAAGCATGCTTGTTATACACACTGTGCAACCTAAGGGGTTAATTCTCTGCATTGTGTAAAAAGGCTGTTTGGTCCCGTTTTCTCTGCCCCTCCTCTTGTTCAAATGTCCACCTGCTAAGACAGTCTGAACCCGTAGCCACATGCACATGCTCAGTTTGGTGTGTATTGCTAGAGAGGGTTTTTTTTTCTTCTGAGAGTGCACGTGTTCAGCACAGGCCAATCAGCGCTGTCCAGACAGAGGTCAGGGGTTCTGCATCCTCCTAGAGCAGAAAGAAAACTCTTCCTACAAGCTTTAAGCAGTGATCTGTTGCAGTCACAATACTGCTCTAACTGCTGATGAGAAAACTTATTTAGCAGTTTATATTTACTAAAATAATTGCATTTCCATGTTGTGTGTACTGTGGGAGACCAGATATAGTGAATGCAGGGTCATGGGTTTAGTAACACTTTAAAGTGTTACCAAACCAAGACCAGGGGCGGACTGACCATTTGGAAACTCGGGCACTGCCGAGGGCCCGGGGTCAGTAGGGGGCCCCATGAGATGCCCCTGATACCTTTTTCATAGGCTTTTTTGAGTTTGGGCGAGGACACAGGGGCCCCATGATCCCCTATTGCCCGGGGGCCCCATAAGTTGTTAGTCCGCCCCTACCCAAGACCCTGCATTCACTATATCTGGTCTCCCACAGTACAGCAGAGCACTGATTAAAGCTTTAGGAGGAGTTTTCATGCTCCTTTCACTGTCCTATGAGACTGCATAACCTCTTGCCCTCTGTCTGGACAGGGCTGATTGGCCCTGTGCTTCACTATATCTGGTCTGCCACAGTACACAGAACATGGAAATGCAATCATTTTAGTAAATATAAACTGCAAAATACCTTTTCTCATCAGCAGTTAGAGCAGTCTTGTGACTTCTATCAGTGTTCAGCAGAGCACTGGTTACAGCTTGTAGGAGGAGTTTTCATTCTCCGCTGATTGACCTAGTAGGCTGCATAACCCTTGACTCTTTGTCTGAACAGTGCTGATTGGCCCTGTGCCGATCACATGCACTCTTCCAAAGAAAAAAAAAGCTCTCTAGCAATACACACAAAACTGAGCATGAACTGAGTGACTCCAAGAGCTCTGTGCTATCAGCAGATGGATTGGGAACATTAGAAGAAGGAGGAGGATCAGAGAAGTCAGGATCAAACAGCCTTTTCACACAATGTGGAGTATTAGGTTAGGTTCCACAGTGAGTATAACAAGCATGCTTTATAATTCATATTCAGACTAATTTTACTGTTGTGGGTTTAGTAACACTTGAAAACCCAACTCAACTGTCCCCTTCCAGCATGCTGCACAAAAGGACCCCTGTGCTCTGTGTGGAGGCAGTGGTCTCTCTGCTGAATTAGCTCTATAGCTTGCAAGAAAAAGTATGTGAACCCCTTGGGATTACGTGGTGTTTTGCATGAATTGGGCAGAAAATGTGCTCTGAACGTCATCTAAGTCACAACAATAGAAGAACACAGTCTGCTGAACATAATACTACACAAACATTAGAAGTTGCCATGGTTTAATTGCACATGTAAACATTCACAGTGCAGGGAGGAAAAAGTATGTGAGGCCCTAGCTTAATGACTTCTCCCAGAGCTAACTGGAGCCAGGAGTGAGCCAACCTTGACTCCAATCAGTGTGATGATATTGGATGTGTTGCTGACAGCTGTCCTGCCCTTAAAAAACACACACCTGTTTTGGGTTTACTGGTTTCAAGAAGCACTGTCTGATGTGAACCATGCCTCGCAGAAAAGAGCTCTCAGAAGACCTACGATCAAGAATTGTTGACTTGCATGAAGCTGGAAAGGGTTACAAAAGTATCTCCAAAAGCCTTGATGTTCATGTGTCCACGGTAAGACAGACTGTCTACAAATGGAGAAAGTTTAGCACTGTTGCTACTCTCCCTAGGTGTGGTCATCCTGTAAAAATGACTGCAAGAGCACAGCGCAGAATGCTGCATGAGGTAAAGAAGAATCCCAGAGTGTCATCTAAAGACCTACAGAAATCTCTGGCACATGCTAACATTTTTGTTGACACATCTACAATAAGGAAAACATTAAACAAGAGTGGAGTACTGTCAGGGCAGGGCTTTGGAACGGACAGGTAGGCCTAGTGGCAGGGTAACGCACTGACTGACGACAACCACCACCAACAGACCGAAGTCCCGCAGGGCGCAGAGTCTAAGTCCCAGGCTGCCCTTCACCAGGGCCCCTGATGGTGGGGATGGACTTGACGCAGCCAGGAACCAGGTCGCGGCCCCCGAGACACCCCGGCTGCGGTAATGGCCGCCGCCAATGGCGTAGCTGGTAGGAATGACAATAGCGTAGTCAGGCAGGCCGGGTCGACAACAACGGGACAAAACGGTACAGAACAGTAGACGAGAATCACAGGTCATGGGCCGGGTTCAGCAACGGAAGGTCAGATCAAAGGAAAACACAGAGAATGGTCTAGTCACAAGCCGAGTCAGATTCCAGAAGAGTCACAAGAGTATAAACAGAGCTGTAGCTACACAAAGACACAAGACACAAGTGCAAAGAGCATGTGCGGATCACAGGCTTATATGTGCTCAGCCACACCCCTCTGGGGGATGGATCTCAGAGACCTGAAGGCATAAAAGACTCCCACCATGCTCTGCAGAAACCCAAGATGGACGCCAGCACATGAAGCCGCACAATCTCCGGGAAAAGGTAGGACCTTGACAAGTACATGGGAGGACACCACGGAGGAAGCCATTGCTGTCCAAAAAGAATATTGCAGCACGTTTGAAGTTTGCAAAAGAGCACCTGGATGTTCCACAGCACTACTGGCAAAATATACTGTGGACAGATGAAACCAAGATTGAGTTGTTTGGGAAGAACACACAACACTATGTGTGGAGAAATAAAGGCACAGCACACCGACATCAAAACCTCATCCCCACTGTAAAACATGGCGGAGGGAGCATCATGGTTTGGGCTGCTTTGCTGCCTCAGGGCCTGGACGGATTGTTGTCATTGATGGGAAAATGAATTCCAGAGTTTATCAAGACATTTTGCAGGAAAACGTACGACCATCTGTCCGCCAACTGAAGCTCCGCAGAGGATGGGAGATGCAACAGGACAATGACCCAAAGCATACAAGTAATTCAACAAAACAATGGCTGCAACAGCACAGAATACGCCTTCTGGAGTGGCCCAGTCAGAGTCCTGACCTCAACCCGATTGAAATGCTGTGGCATGACCTTAAGAGAGCGATTCACACCAGACATCCCAAGAATATTGCTACACTGAAACAGTTTTGTGAAGAGGAGTGGTCCAAAATTACTCCAGATCGTTGTGCAGGTCTGATCTGCAACTACAGGAAACGTTTGGTTGAGGTTATTGCTGCCAAAGGAGGGTCAACCAGTTATTAAGTCCAAAGGTTCACATACTTTTTCCTCCCTGCACTGTGAATGTTTGCATGTTATGTGCAATAAACCATGGCAACATCTAATGTTTGTGTAGTATTATGTTCAGCAGACTGTGTTCTTCTATTGTTGTGACTTAGATGACGTTCAGAGCACATTTTCTGCCCAATTCATGCAAAACTCCACGTAATCCCAAGGGGTTCACATACTTTTTCTTGCAACTGTATTTTGGGTTGTTCTTTGGTGGTAGGTTATGGTAGCAGCAATTAATACACAGCTAAATTTAAAAAAATATAATCTGGGACAGTTTTCCTTTGATAGTAAAACAAAAAAAAATCAGGATATATCTGTCACCATTTACCACCAAAAGAAAGCTCAATTTGTCCTGAAAAAAACAAGGTATAATCCATCTGAATACACAAAGTTGTTGTGGTGATATGTACAGTTTTATCAACATATGCCAAAGTTGCAAAATTGTGTCTAGGCATTAACATTTGTTTTACCCTTAGGTGGGAAGGGGCTGTTAAAGTTGGATGTGATCTGACTTTATCGGTGTGTGCCTTTCTGCTCTCCTATGATGCCAAACATACCAAAAAAATACACTGCTCAAAAAAATTAAAGGAACACTTTTTAATCAGAGTATAACATCAAGTCAATGAAACTCCTGGGATATTGATCTGGTCAGTTCAGTACAGTAGTAGAGGGGGTTGTTAATCAGTTTCAGCTGCTTTGGTGTTAATGAAATTAACAACAGGTGCACTAGATAGAAAACAATGAGACGACCCCTAAAACAGGAATGGTTTTACAGGTGGAGGACACTGAAATTTTTTTCCCTACCCAACTTTTTTGACTGTTTTTCACTAGTTTTGCATTTGGCTAGGGTCAGTTTCACTACTGGTAGCATGAGGCGATACCTGGACCCTACAGAGGTTGCACAGGCAGTCCAACTCCTCCAGGATGGCATATCAATACGTGCCATTGCCAGAAGGTTTGCTGTGTCTCTCAGCACAGTCTCAAGAGCATGGAGGAGATTCTAGGAGATAGGCAGTTACTCTAGGGGAGCTGGACAGGGCCATAAAAAGTCCTTAACCCACTAGCAAGACCGATATCTGCTCCTTTGTGCAAGGAGGAACAGGATGAGCACTGCCAAAGCCCTACAAAATGACCTCCAGCAGGCCACTGGTGTGAATGTCTCTGACCAAACTATCAGAAACAGACTTCATGAGGGTGGCCTGAGGGCCTGAGGTCCTCTAGTGGGCCCTGTGCTCACTGCCTGGTACCACAGAGCTCAATTGGCATTTGCCATTGAACACCAAAATTGGCAGGTCTGCCACTGGCGCCCTGGGCTTTTCACAGATGAGAGCAGGTTCACCCTAAGCACATGTGACAGATGTGAAAGGGTCTGGAGAAGCCGCGGAGAACGTTATGCTACCTTTAACATCGCTCAGCATGACCGTTTTGGTGGTGGGTCAGTGATGGTCTGGGTAGGCATATCCATGGAGGGATGCACAGACGTTAACAGGCTAGACAATGCACCCTGACTGCCATTTGGTATCGGAATGAAATCCTTGGACCCATTGTCAGACCCTACCCTGGTGCAGTGGATCCTGGGTTCCTCCTGGTCACAATAATGCCCGGCCTCATGTGGTGAAAGTTTGCAGGCAGTTCCTGGAGGATGAAGGAATTGATACCTTTGAATGGACTCCACGCGCGCCTTACCTAAATCTAATAGAACACCTCTGGGATATCATGTTTTGGTCCATCCGACCACGCCAGCTTGCACCTCAGACTGTCCAGGAGCTCAGTGATGCCCTGGTCCAGATCTGGGAGGAAAATACCCCAGGATACCATCCGTTGTCTCATTAGGAGCATGCCCCGATGTTGTCAGGCATGCATACAAGCACGTGGGGGCCATACAAACTACTGAGTACCATTTGGAGTTGCTGCAATGAAATTTCAGCAAAATGGACTGGCCTGCTGCATCATTTTTTCACTTTGATTTTCGGGGTCTTTGAATTCAGTCCTCTGTAGGTTGATAATGTTCATTTCCATCAAACGATGAGGCATCCTGACGTTCCGAACACATTACCCAGTCCATATCAGTATAGATATCCAGCATGATATTTTTGCCCATTAAGATCTGATGTGTTTTCAAAGTGTTCCTATAATTTTTTGAGCACTGTACGTTCTGTGTACACATTGAAGCAATTCACAGAACTCCTCTCCTTCTGACTTCTTAATGAATGGATCTATGATCTGACAAGCAGCTGAGATGCCAAACAGACCATTAAAGAATATCCAACATTTCATATACCTGAGATGTGCCTGCTGTACCACGTACTTGTTTGAAAAAGTATCCTGTTCTCTTTGTATTGCTTCCTTTCTGTGAAATCCCTGGTGTTCCTGCCAGTCTCTCTGCTTTCCTATTAAAACTGACCACACTAGGCATGAGAGCATAGCATGGTCAGTTATCTAGCTGTGCTGGGAACTCAGCCTGTTCTCCTCCAATGATCAGACTTGTCCTGACACACCTCCCTGCATAGCCATTTATTGGGAAGACTAGTGTCCTGCTGTTTCTCCTCCCCCAGCTCTCTGATCTCCTTATACAGTTGAGGACAGAGGGGATGTGACCATTTAGAAAAAAGGGGAAAATGGTAAACACAAATATTTTACCTTTCATTTCTATTTTAAATGGAATGGGTTGTTTTACAAGGTGAAGGTTTACATATGCTTTAAATAGCATATTTCTGGGAAGAGATCCTGACACTTACCACTCCGGAAGCTCTGACCAGAGGAGCGTCCAGGTCTGGAAAGACGTTATCTAAGTACCACTTGAAGCTTTTGCACTGCAGATTCTTCCTGAGTTCTTTTTGCTGGGTCAGGTCCCCGATGTTGTTAATCTCTTTCAGAAGGTGGTATCCATGACCATAAAAAATCTCCTTGTACTCATCCAGCCAGACTTCGGCAACACGGGCCAAGTTCCTCTCTACCGTTTTTACCCGGTCCTTGGGGAATGAGTATGGGTTGTCATTTCTGAAGATATGGCCGACTCTGGAACAGGGGATAATCTCAATCTCTCCACCGCACATCCAGATCTAAGAAGGAAAGTGAACAAGGTAAATTACCTGAAGTAGTAAAACAAAAAAAATGTATTTAGTGTGGAATGTCAGCTACTTTTTTTAGTTTTCATAAAATGGAGATGAATAACTTCTGATTTTTCACTGGTCAAAAAAGCAGGAGGAAATTTGTCAATGGGGACACAGCAATAAAAGCTTTTTTTTAGTGGAGTAGGGAAACGTTCTAATCCTTGTAAAGTTTTTATGGCTCTCTGAAATTTTATCATCTTCTGTATAGATATGGACACATAATCAGGAAAAAATTCATCACTGGGGAGAGGTACAGTAAAAATTTGATTGAGAAGTGGTGCTTGGAACAAGGGTGATTGGTGATACAGATCTGGCAAAGGTCAATCTTATTCAATTTTGTAAACCAAAATGGTCCTGGCAAGGCTGCTCCTGCCAAACATGGTGTCCTTAACTGGGGTTCCTGGAGTGACCATCCAAGAAATAGAAGCTGCATAAAGATCGCCAGACAAAAATGAGTACAAGAACAGTTTAAGGCACGGGTGTCAAATTGGAGGCCCTCCAGCTGTTGCCAAACTACAAGTCCCATGAGGCATTGTAAGATTGACAGTTACAAGCATGACTCCCAAAGGCAGAGGCATGATGGGACTTGTAGTTTTGTAACAGCTGGAGGGCCGACAATTTGACACCCCTGCTTTAAGGGCTCACATACTCCAACAGTTTGGTCCATACAATGTAAATTACCAGCGTTTTAGGCACCCAGAAAGCACAGGTGCGGTATACATCCAGCTGCCATAAGCCTGTCAAAATCTATGGGGAGTGGCTGGATGCTGTACCAGGCAGTACTTGCATTTAAGGACATATGTGACAAACATGAAATTCCTGTGGCATACATCTCTGAAATGCAAGGGCCAAACTGCCTGTGTGTATTAGCCCTAATCACTCATCAGATAATTTATACAACAGCCAACACATTACAGGGGTCTGAACATCCCATTTTCATCAGAGCTTAGATATTAAATACAAACATGAACTGGTGACTTGAAAGAACTCAAAGTAGCAAAATGAGTTATGTGAAAAAAGATAAAATCTTTGCGCTTAGCCCAATATTGTATATAATGAAAAATTGAACGATCTCCAATCCCAGAGGACGCCATTTTTGGGGAATCGTGTTAGGCGCAGTCTTTCTGTGACGTCACCACGCATGAGCCGATGGATTGACACCACGGCTGATTAGTCATGTGTTTTTCCATTGCTCTCTTTAATTCATGCAAATGTAAGTGCAATACTTACCATAAGTTATAAATAAACATTTGTTTTTAACAGGAATGCACTATGAAGTATTTTCTTGTTTAAACCCTTCCATACATTACTGCAGAGAGCGGTATGAAGTGGTTGAGCTGGTTCCTGGTGTGAACACGCAGTGATCCATCCATCCTCCCTGGATCTGTCAGTGAGACTGTCAGTGTGGAGTTTAGACACTAACCGCTCATTTGATCTCTATAGCTTGAGATTAATTTGGTTCGGTAAGTGGGTTACCTGTTTTTCTGAGGAGCACCTTTTGAGCACAGCAGAACTTTATTGGAATATTGATTTGGCATGCAACACTTTTTTGCTCACGTTGGGTTGGGGACTTATTTATATGTGTTTATTTTGCTCTACATCGCACTGTATATGAAATATTATTTGGTGGTATATGTATTTTAGGTTGCACAGTTTTGTATTTCATATAGATTAATCATTGTTTGAGGATATAGGAATTCTTAGTTTGCACATATTCCTTTATTCATTTATCACATTTAAAGTGAACAGTGCTCTTTTTTGTGTAGCAAAATGAGTTGATTGAATTTTTATACAATAACAAACTGTACAAGATAAAGCTGTATGCTAGCATAATTAATTTGGACACTTTGTTATCCACACTAATTTTATATGAAATAAATCAAGTCATTTTGAAATTAGACAATCCAAACCAAATGGCACCATTCAAAACACAAAGCCTTTCATCCACTGTGGCTACGATGGCGTCACAGACAGATGTTCTGCCACTTCCCACTTCTTGTCAAAACTAAAGAAAAATGTTCCAGATACACACTAGATCTCTATTTTATGCAAGTTACCTAAGCAACCATGTTAAAGTTGTGTTTTAGAAATGTATTGACATCTCCATGAACTGAAAAACAGATCTGTCACGATGCAAGAAAGTACACTTAACTCAAGCAAAAAGAAAAAAGAATGATAGAGTTTAACCCCTTTATGACCACCCAACATGTATATGTAGCAGCAAAAAGGTAGACTTTAATGCTCACACAATGTACTTATGCATCATTTCTGACAGTGCTCTCACTGCTTGCTCCTAGCAGACAGACCGAGCTGTCCAAAACAGCTCTTGGTCCGGACTACAGATCTGTAGTCAGCAGGATCAGTTTATGCTCATGTGACCACTGTCACAGTGGTCACATGATTGCCAATCCTTTCCACCCCTCAGGCATTCAGAACTGTTTAAAGGGAGGCCAGAGCAGTCGAAAAGGGGTTAAAGTGCCTGTCCAGGCATAATAAAAAAACACATTCTGTATATGCCCTCAATATATTCACATTTCTCCATGTTTTATTTCTTCACAAATGCAAAGTGCATAAAATACCTCTCGAACTCCCAGAAATGTAGCGAGCTCCTAAATTCCTATTTGATCTGACAACACAGTGCCTCTGATGCACTGAAATCCCAAACAGTGTTGTCAGCCCTGTCCAGCTCTCCACTCTTTCTCCATTATCCTATTAAATAAGGGGGAGGTCTGTAATCCAGCCAGGGAAGCTTGAGAAAGTCTGTTTGGGATTTAAAGTGGTTGTAAACCTCAGACATGAAATATGAACAAAGTATATCTCTCTATGGTGTGTGTGATTGTCCTAATCCAGAGCACTAAGTGTCGTTCCCTCTGCCGCTTCATTGCTCTGGTATCAGTATGAGTAATGTCCGATGAGTTTTCCTGACACTAAGAGAAAAATGGTGACAGGACACAGCCTGTGATTGACAGCCTTAGCTCTGTTCCTGGGTGCTGTGTGAAGGGGGGTGTGTCCCTTCCCTCCAATCATCTCTCAGAACTCTCCTCACTGAGTGTAACTTTAGATCCCTGCCCCCTGCTTTTCAGAGTAGAGAGATCTTGTGTAAATTCTACACTTTGATTGGATGTAGGAGAGAGATGGCTATAAACAGGTACAACTTATACAGGAGGATTTGTTCAATGTGTATCACCTGCCAGCAGTCACTTCACTGGGTACATGTAAGGGATTACAAGCACTTTAGGTGCAACAAAAGCAGAGTGTAGAGAATGTTAGGAGCTCCCTGGATTTCTGGCCGGGTCAACAGGTATTTTACTGTACTTACAGCATTTTTAATGGGATAAAACATGGGGATAAGCCTGTGTATTGCAGAGATGTACTGAATATGTTTTTATTATTTTTATGGAAACGTTTGGTCTGCTATTGCCTTGTGTTGCATGATACACAGACATACAAATATTGATGGATACCTTAAATGATATTTCCATGTTTTCTCCTCCCCATACATCCAGTCCTGGGTCATAGGTACCAAGCTCATAGAAGTATTTCTTATCAATGGAAAACAATCCTCCAGCCATAACTGGACACCTGAAATAGCAGTTAAAATATAGAAACATAGTACTGATCAAAGGAAAAATTAGAAACACGAATGTCACTATCTTGTAGGACATGCTTTCATAAAGTATTCAGACCCCCTGCACTTTTTTTCAATTTTGTTACGTTGCAGCCTGATACTACAGTTGTTTAGATCAGGGGTAGGCAACCTGCGGCTCTCTAGCTGTTGTGGAACTACATTTCCCATGAGGCATTGCAACATTACAAAACGGACAGTTACAGCTATGACTTGCAGAGGCATGATGGAACTTGTAGTCCTGACTTGCAGAGGCATGATGGAACTTGTAGTCCTGCAACAGCTGGAGAGCCGCAGGTTGCCTACCCCTGGTTTAGATTAAATTGTTTTTGCTTTTTTGCAAACTCTAAGCGGTCTTTCATGTGTTTTGCACTGAGGAGAGGCTTCTGTCTAGCCACTCTTTTATAAAGCCCAGATTGGCGGAGGGCTGCAGTGATGGTTGTCCTTCTGAAACTTTGTCCCAACTCCACACAGGATCTCTGGAGCTCAGTAAGAGTAGCCATCGGGTTCTTGGTCACCTCTCTTAATAAGGCCCTTCTCTGCCGACTGCTCAGTTTGGCTGGGTGACCACCTCTTGGAAGAGTCCTGGTTGTGCCAAACTTCTTCCATTTGAGAATTATGGAGGCCATTGTGCTCTTGGGGACCTTCAGCACAGCAGACAGTATTTGCAGCCTTCCCCAGATCTGTGCTATTCAATAATCCTGTCTCTGAGCTCTGCAGGCAGTTCCTTTGACCTCAAGGCTTTTGCTCTGATACAGTATGCATTGTCAGCTGTGAGCCCTTCATAGAAAGGTGTTTGCCTTTCCAAATCATGTCCAATCAATTTAATTTATCACAGGTGGACTCCAATCAAGGTGTAGAAACATCTCAGCAACGATCAAGAGAGAGGGAGGCACCTGAGCTAAATTTCAGGTGTTGTTGCAAAGGATCTGAATTCTTATGTCGATTTGACATTTCAGTTTTAACTTTTTCATAAATTTTCAAACATTTCTAAAATTCTGTTTTCACCTTGTCATTATGGAGTACTGAGTGTAGATTCATTAGAAAAAGATGACTTTAAACAACTGTCATATCAGGCTGCAACGGAACAAAATTAAAGAGAAAGTGAAGGGGGTCTGAATTCTTTATGAATGCACTGAATTTGGACAGATCTGGAAAAGTGATTCTGTGGGGTTGATTCTAAAGGCAAATAGGTTGTTCACTTTGTAGGGGTAGTTTCACTTTGCAAGGGAATTTTGTCTAGAGCTTATTGAAAGTGGTGAAATGTAACTTTAAAAAAATACTCAATCACATGCAAAGGAAAAAAAACAGCTTTTTTGCTTTCACATGATGGGATGATGAAAGTCAACAGATCCTCACCTCATTCACTAAGCTCTGGTACAAATCCCCTTGTAAAGTGAACAGCCTATTTGCCTTTAGTAAATCAACCTGATCTGGTTTAGGTGTACTGATAATGCATCTTAAGACCTTATTGATGAAAGACAGCTTATGGTCAATTATTATAAACTGGACAGGGTGACTACCCATTATAAACTGGACAGGGTAACTACCCAACCACCCATCTCCTGCTTAATGCTTATATTGAGCCAGTGGTGTAACTAGAACCTTCACAGCACCGGTGCAAGAAACCATGAAGAGCCCCTTTGACCCCTGACCTGGGTCCTTCCCTCTGTGCCCAGTGGCAGAATGCTAGGGCCCGGTTGCAAATCCGACCTTTGTAACCCTGGTAGTTCCGACGCTGGTGTCAGTAGTTTTTTATGTTTGTTATTTAATTTTTTTTCTTTACCTTTTTTAATTTTTTTTTTACAAAATTATTTTTACATTATTTTTGACAATTTTACAATTTTTTTAGGAGCCCTGTTGGAGGGTTTTGGTGAAATATCAGGGGTCTAAACAGACCTCTGCTGTTCCACCTTCGGGACAAAGAAAGGAGTTTGAGACACAGCCCTCAATCTCCATCTGTGCAGCCTCAGCTGCACAGAATGAATGGACAGAAATAGCTCTGTACAGAGCTTCCCCTCCATTCAAAAACTGAAACATAGTAAACACACTTTACTATGTTTCAGTTATGAATGGACAAGAGTCAGTGATCACTGACTGACCATTTAGGAATAGGCCAGTAAATCTCACATTTACTGGCCCTTTTCCTGCTCTCCCTCCTTATAGATCCCCCCGCAGCAGCTGGTGGCAGAGGGGAGGGGGGGACCCAGCAGAGATGTGGGGGGGGGGGCTAGGAAAGAGCACAGTGGGGGCCTAAGAGCCTGGGGGCCTTAGAGCATGGGGGGGAGGAGGGGCGGAGAGCACAGGGGCCAGAGAGCATGGGGGCCAGAGAGCACGGGGGCAGCGGCATATAGAGGAATCAATCTCTCTATGTTCCTCCTGAAAGCCTCTGAATACCTGCAGGAGTGAGAGGAGGAGAAGCCAGCTATCAGGGGCTCCAGGAGGAACATAGAGAGATCGATTCCTCTATTTGCAGCTGCCCTCACCACTCCTCCTATCCAGGAGTACTCCCTGCAGCATGAGGCTGGGTTGCGATTGCTACCCTTGCGACTCCTGTAGGTACGACCCTGTGTTGAGCAGACTGTCTAAGGGGGCGATTTACCAAAACTGGAGCATTCAGAATCTGGTGCAGCTGTGCATGGTAGCCAATCAGATTCTAACTTCAGCTTGTTCAATTAAGATCTGCACCAGATTTTGCACTCTCCTGTTTTAGTAAATAAATAACTGTACAACAAGAGCAGGAGGAAAATGCATCTGTAAACCCATCGTGTGTTAAAAGACTTTTTGTATAGATAGCAGATTTTGAACATAGAGAACATTAATCTGTTATCGGCAGAGATTTGAAAATGACAGAAAATGAAAATAAATGTGGGGCTAGCACTTTAACTCCATGGACTGCTATATCATCTAGAGCTAGAGATGATGAGAAGGAATCCAATTCTAGAAAGACTAGACAAGCTTACTTTATTGGGTCCATCTCTGTAATTTTTTTCTCCTGAATAACTGCAGTAGGGATTGGTTTCCAGCCAAAGTTCATCGGCCATGAAAAGACACCTCGCTGAAAATTGTCCACGGACATGTAGCTGGAATATAAAGACAAAAATATTCAGATCATCATGACCTTGGCATTTTTTTTGCTACAGATGTAAGACAAATTTACTGTACATGTATGTCACTGTGCATGGGAATACTAGAGAATACCTTTTCAAGCTATGTTTTATTGTGCCATTGTTCCAAAATGAATGCAGAACCAGTTAGAATCCACTCAGCTCTGATGATTTAGAAACCAAATGAACTACCTTAAACTGAAACTCTAATTCAGGTTTTTTATCACAATTTATGGCAGATTACTTTCTTCTACATTGGATTTAGGCCAAGATCATACCATTGTGTTGAGTTAGAACTCGTTAAAGTGATTCTAAACCCTTATATATACCCAGTGAAGTGACTGGTCTACGGTGATACACAGAGATGAAACAAATCCTACAACACAGGTTGTACATGTTTTCTGCAATCTTTAATTCCCTTCACCCATTCAAAATCCAGAATTCATAAAGCTTGTTTGAGCATGAGAACAAATGGGGTGGAGAGCTGAAATTACACTCTGCAGAGCTCAGTGAGAACTCTGACAGCTGATTGGAGGCAAGGGACACACCCCCTGCACAAAGCACACTGCTGATGCTGTCAATCTGCTGAAGGTCCCTCCCCTGTCACCTTTTATTCTCTTGGTGTCAGGAAAACCTGTCAGAAGGTTTTCATACTGATAGCAGAGCAATGAAGAGGCAGACAGATATGCAGTTGTGTGCATTAAAGCTAAATTTGTGAATCCGGTCTTAAACTTTTCTGACACTCTACACGAAAAATTCTAAGATAAGCTTCCTGGTCATAGCAGCTTGCAGTTAGCACTTACATGTGTTATTGTGGCGTATTCCATTAAAGTATAACTAAGGGCATTTTTTTTTTAAATTGTGGACAGAGTGGAGAGGGATTAGAACACTGGTTAGGTTCTTATTGCTGTTTGTGCATTGGGAAGATTTGTCCTATCTGTCCTGTTTACTGTTATCATTGAAAGTGAAAGAAATTCCCAAATTTTGGGTTGTCCCCAGAACAGTAATACAAGGGAATCTTCCAATGGGGACACTAGTTCTGGTGACAACAACAAAGGGTTTCCTCACTTTGGAGGAATATCTTCGCTTTTCCTGTTTTGGCTATGGGACAGGAAGTGAAGGAAAATCTCCCCAATGGGACAAAGATGGCAAAAAAGACAGGGGTTATAACCCTCTCGTACTCTATCCAGGATAAAAAGAAAAATATTGTGCACTGTGTCCCTCGGACACAGCGGATCACCGATCAACGTAAAGAACCAAAGATGTCGGCTCGGTCATGTGATCAGCTGTGTCCAATCACAGCTGATCGCATGTAAATAGGGAAATGCCGGTTATCTGCATTTCTCTCCTCAAGAGCTGTCACGCTGACAGCTCGTGAGGAGTGGAGAGCCAGTAATCGGCATCCCTCAAAGGGGACATGTACACTGATCATCAGGGCACTGATGATCAGTGTAGCCCCAGCAGTGCCACCTGTCAGTGTTCATCAGTGTCAGCTGTCAGTGCTCATCAAAGCCACCTGCCAGTGCAAATCAGTGCCACATCAATGCCACATATCAGTGCCTACCAGTGCACATCAATGCCACATATCAATGCCCATCTGAGCTGCCTTTCAGTGTCACCTATCAGTGCCAGTCAGTGCCACCTATCAATGCCAGTCAGTGCCACCTATCAGTGCTGCCAATCAGTGCCAGTCAATGCTGCCTATCAGTGCCAGTCAGTGCCACCTATCAGTGCGTATCAGTGCCACCTAACAGTGCCCCCTATGAGTGCCAGTCAGTGCTGCCTATCAGTGCCACCTATCAGTGCCATATATGACTGCTGTCTTTCAGTGCCCATCAGTGATGCCTGTCAATGCTCATCAGTGCCACCTGCCAGTGCCCCCTCATCAGTGCCCTTCAGTGCCACCTATCAGTGCCCATCAGTGCAGCCTATCAGTGCCCATCACTGCAGACTCATTAGCAAACATCAGTGAAGGAGAAAAATCACTTGTTTACAAAATGTTATAACAAAAACTAGAAAAAAGTTTTTTTTTTCAAAATTTTCAGTTGTTTTTGGTTTGTGAAGCAAAAAATAGAAAAACCATAGGTGATTAAATACCACCAAAAGAAAGCTCTATCTGTCTCAAAAAAATGATACAAATATCATATGGGTACAGTGTTGCATGACCACGCAATTGTCATTCAAATTGCAACAGCTCTGAAAGCTGAAAATTGGCCTGGGCAGGAAGGGGGTATAAGTGCCCGGTAGGCAAGTGGTTAAACTCCGATGTGTGCATGGACACATAGGCTAACATAGAGGAAAGTTTAGGGGAAGTAAATAAAAAAACATCAAATGCCTGTAAAACAGACGTTTATAAGCTGAAGTGTGTATAAAGCCTAAAACCTATCTTTAATGGAGCTTCAGAAAAACAACAACCTTGCATGAATATGCGGAAGGGCAAGCAGAAAATGTCTGACTTACAAACTTCTGTGGAAAAAAAGCACATCGAACAACCTGTACACATAAACCATAATTATCTGGAATAGAAAAAACAAGCCAGCAGCTTACCTCATGTCCTTATCGCTAATCACTTCAATTACTGGGCAAGCGACTTTTCGTCTGTTTACTCGAACTTGTTCCAGGAGAGGCTCCAGCCATCCTACGTTACATTCGACGTGTGAGTCAAGGAAAGTCAAAACATCCCCTGCAAGAGTGAAAGGCCACTTTATCATCCAGCAAGTGTAGGATGTATGGTGTACAGAGAGGACATGTACTACATGTGTCTGCACTTTGTGCTCTTCAAATATTTACACAGGACTGATTCTACTACATGGTTCTGGGTGGAAAGCAGTTCAATACAGAAGAAAGACTGAGGAGATTTATGTCTCAGGTACTTCAAGGCTAAAAAAGGCCTCCTAGAAAAATATTTGGGCTGGTCCAACTGGAGCCAAGGCAGAATGTGGCTCTCCAAACCTTTACCAAATACAAGACTCCTTGAGTCCTCATGCACACGGGATGTTTTGATAACGCTGGTAATGTTAGCTGTGTAAAGTCATGTTAAAAACTTGGTTTTTTTAGCTATTTTTGTGTTTTTGCATTAGCGTTTAGCAGCATTTTTCCACGTTTGGGTTTTTAGTGGGTTTTTTTGGGTCAAAAAAAGTCCAAAATGCCCTAAACCCCGCCTCGCCTCCTGGCTTCTGAAACCCATAAAGGGCCGGGAGGCACCGGTGCCAAGGGGTTAAAGAAAAAATTGCAACCCTTAAAATGGGACTCCTGCCAATACTGGTTTTATCTAGTTTTGGATGGAGTGAAGAAGGTTTGAAGCCCTGTCAATTTGTATTGCTCTTTGTGCCCCAGTTGAGGGAAAAATAACCTCATTATTTGTCCTGCTGTTCATGGGAGAGAAAGTAAAATGCATTTTCGCCTAAGTAGACAAAATCCTTGCACTGGCTCTGGGTAGGGCCTGCAGTGTGGGTTTGCTCCTTGCTGCCTGTCAACTTAGCAAACATTAAAAGTCCCATCCCAGAGATGGGATTTAGTACAGTATAAAATTTCTTTTTGGGATTTGGTGCCATTGGTTGCCCTGTTTTAAACATTTTAAGGTTGTCACCAGAGCAGGAGTAGAAGGTATTTTTACTTGGAGGGAAACAACTGTCAGGAATGGGATTTCCCCTAATTTTAGCAAGATTTTTACTTGTTTGTGTCTCTGGGCACAGGAATGTCAGGAAAATATTTACAATGGGGACACAATGAGCAATAAAAACTGACAGAGGTTCTTACCCTTTTTGCAGTATCCAAAACCAAAAAATTGATTCATAAATATTTGCTGAAGTCACCAAAGGTAATCTGATTAATTCTTCTCTTTCTCTGTGTCCCCGCTAGAGAGATTCTACTTTCTGTATGCTCATCAGGACAGGATATGGGGGGAAATCTCTTCAACAGGGACACAGACAGGGATGAAAAGCTTGTAAATACGAGTTAAATTACGAGAGCATCCAGTATAGGGAATGGTCCATATAAGAGTTTTATTTATCACAATAAAAGGTGCTATCAAGAGTTGATATCCAACACGTTTACGGGTTTAAGCACACATTCCCTTCATCAGGGCTTAGATCTATTGTGCAAGAGGAATCTTGCCGAGTTAAGTTATTTGGATGGCAATATTTTACATGCATTTAAACAGAAAATTAAACCTTAGTTTGGCCAAATCTTAACAATATTTCAGATCAAAGTCATCTGAAACCTACACGGGTCCTGCAGCAGAAATATGATCAACATTACCTGTGGCAATATTTGCTCCAGCAATTCTGGCTCGAATTAATCCATGCCTTTCCTTTAAATGGAGAACCTGTACTTTGGGATATTGCTTCAGGTAGTCATCCAGGTTTTCTTTGAGGTAAGCTAAGAAAGTCAAGAAACAGGAGAGAAGTAAAATAAATCGGGATCTTACAGGAGATACAACAAAGAATATTCAGCCTCATTCATCATTTGTCCTAAAGTGTAGGGCAGCTTTGGTACAATTACAGTTCTACAGTACCTTATCCCACCCTCAGCTACCCCTGTGAATCTCATATTTACCTCTTTGCGATCCAGTAAAATATTACCCATGAATTGAGAGAGCTGACAGCATATTCTGGACAGGGCCTGTGCATGCGCTGTACACTTTCCATTCAATTCTCTGGAGGGTTGATACATTGCTGTGAGCAATAACTTGCTACATCAGAAACAGGGGAGTATATGACTTGCAGGGAGGGAGGGGTTGGCGGATGTGCAGTTACACTTTATAGTAATACTAAAGACAAAATGTTTACTTTTTAAAAAAAATAAATATGTCATACTTACCTGCTTTGTGCAATGGTTTTGCACAGAGCAGTGCCGATCCTCCTCTTTTTCGGTCCTCCACCAGTGCTCCAGGCTCCTCCCACCTGCTGAGTGCCTCCATAGCAAGCTGCTTGCTATGGGGGCTCTTGTGCAGGCTTGCTCCTGAGCCCCGCACCGTGTGTCCACTGACACAGAGAGCACGGCTCAGCCCCCCCCACTCCCTCTTCACTGTCTGTGATTGACAGATGCGGGAGCCAATGTCTCCAACTGCTGTCTCTGAGCCAATAAGGAGGGAGAGAGCCTGGAGAGCTGCCGCTCTCATGTACACCACTGGATCGAGATCGGGCTCAGTAAGTATTGGGGGAGGCTGGGGGAATCTGCTTGCTGAAGGTGTGAATGCATGAAGGTAAAAGCCATTTAGCCTTTACAACCACTTTAAAGAGTACCAGTCACCACTTGACTTATGCAAAAATCTGAATATTCCACTTAAAAGGATCATAACTTATTATGAAATAGATAAGAAGGTATATTGTATTTATTTGATTTAAACTTTTTTTTTTTACATTTCTTCAGTTAGTTACTTCCTGGTTTCTGTCCTAAGCCAAAATTATGTCATACATCCCAGGAGTCTTCATAGGCATTTTTTTTCTTTCACCTCAAGAAGGGACTTTCTCAGCTAAGCACACCATCCTATCCGCATGCCTGAGATAAGGGCAGATGGATACCAGGAAGTAAATGCTACATGAATCTGCTATTACTCAAGATGACTGTGGCTATAAATGCTAGGGTTGTGTTTTTCAAAGTAATTTCTCAACAAAATAAAGCATTGAAACATGGATGGATGGGTGAGTTTGCTCTGAATAATAAAAATGAATAAAACATTTTTTTAGCTTGTGGTGCTCAGTTAAATTCTACTTTGGATGCCAGAACTCATAATATCTTCCAGCTTCTTAGTGTTTATAACAATATCAAGTAATAGATCCAGTGTACAATGAAAGGTCTGCTAATTTTTGAACTGCAGAGAATACAGTCAACCATGGAAGAAGCACTTCACTCTTTTTTTTTTAATTTCGGTCTGGTTCTCATTTCCAAAAACAGAGCTCCCCAAAATGTGTCATCCTAGAGGTACATTCAGGTACAATAACTAATGATGAATAAGGGATTGAAAGTGTGAGTGTAATAAAAGTAGTAGTGATATCATCACTGTGCTGTACATAGCCTGTGCAGGCAATAGAGCTGTGGAAGGGTCCTAATAGGCCCCACCCACTACAGGCTGCTTGCAGAAAACTACAGGAGGGGGTGGAGACAAGACCAGTCACCCTCCACAAGGAGAGAGAGAAGCAGTGACAGGTCTTTATTACAGGATGCTCCTGCACAAAATTACACAACGGATTACTGCACAGATCTGGAAGAAATAAACAAAGCACTCCAAGATTCCAGTAAGAATACACCTGCCTCTAGTACGTAGACAATATTTGCTTATTCCAAGGTTCAGCTTTAAATTGCTTGGCTGAATGCTTTCATAATAATTAAGAGTAATGCACACCAGACTGATCAAAGTAAACGTTGCCACAGTACATTAGTGATCTATGCAGGTTTTTCTTATATAAAAGCCTGGAAGGTTTCCACACAATTTATACCGGGACCTTTACAAAAGAACAAGGCACAATGTAACATGTCACAGCAAATTGCTTACTCCACCTTTTGTGCTGAAGTCATCCACTAGAATGATCTCTTTGATAAGTTCGGAAGGTGATCGGTTTAAAACGCTGAAAACTGAGCGGAGAAGTGTAGACCAAACCTCGTCCACAAAACAGATGATGATGCTTGTGTTGGGAAGATCGTCATGGACTAGCTGGTCAGAACACCTGGAAAACAGAGAGAGTAAATTATATATATATATATATCTATTATAAATAATATATATCTCATACTCCGGACAGATGAGTTACTCCACAGGCTAAGAAATCCAACATGACTGTCAAAAGGCACTTATCAGAAGAATGTTATGAATAACTTTAGATGCTTTCAGGATAAGCCCCTCTCCTGTCGGCTTTTGATGTTGGTGATAACAAAATGACTGTTCCATTTTTACCCATCCACCATGTTATAAAAAAAGCCTTCTCTTTGGCATGGTCCAGGCATGGCTATAGACTAATCTATAAGAACTTTGGAACTGACCAGCATGCCTCTTTGGGACTAGTGGAAGAATCACATCACCCTGCAGCCAGGTGTTTTTATTGTTGTCTGTGTCCCCATTTGGAAGATTTCCCCATTTTTCTAAAATATTTGCTGGACAAATGTCACAAGCATTTGCCCACTGTCATGAAGTGTGGCTGTATTTTATTTATTACAGCGATTTGCCATGGTCTTCAGCTCCATCCAGTGGCCATAATGCAATATTTTCCTGATTGAGATATTCAAGGAAAAAAATGCATTATGGCTTCTGGATAGAGCTGATGATCATAGGAAATCAATACATTAAGAAAAATATGGTCAGAATTTGTGATGAATGCTTGTGACATTTGTTCAGCAATTTTTTTTAGAACTTCTAGATCAGCCTTTCTCAATCTTTTCAACACAGAGGAACCCTTTAAATACCTTTCTAGTGTCAGGGAACCCCTGCTAAAATGATCATATCTACAACTCATGATATATTAGTGTGATGTCAGTGGGAAGAATGTTTCTTACACTTGTGGTCGTTGGGAAGAATTACTCTCATATAGATAACTAAAAAGATCAATGTTGGCAGTGGGAACTTATCTGAGAGGTAGGAATTGCTCACTGCTCAAAGAACCCCTAGCAACCTCTGGAGGAACCCTGGTTGAGAAACCCTACCTTAGATTTTCTGGTGACTGGTGCCAACTGGGAGAGGAAATAAAGGAAAAGAGAATACAGGGAGTAATAAAGAAAAGGAAAGGGTATGTTAAGGTGTTACAATATTAAAAACCCATGAACACATCCATGGTACAACACAAACTTATCTTCCTCTTTGAACCTTGTATCTCCATTGCTTGACTTTGTAGTACTCTCTGCAAACTTATCTCTACCTGTTTTACGAACGTCTTGCCTCTTCTCATCATTATTTTATACTCAATTCGTTGTACCTTTCTACGTTCATAATACCATTTTGTTGGCGGCATGTTCATGTTATTTTGATTCCTAATAAAACTTTCAAACAAGAAAAGAAAAGGAAAGGGAATGTGAGCATAGCATCATTGGGGACTACCCAATACCGGAGAAAATAGAAAAGAAAGAGCAACTCATGGTCACATGGCCGTCTAGAAGCCTTCACTACTTAAAGTGTGTAGTGGCAAGGTTTTAAATGAACTGTCAATATGGAAGTGGGTTACATGGCTGGAGGAAGGCATAAAAGGGATTGGAGGGGTTCCAACACATAATTCTGCTTAAAAAATCTAGTATAGTGAGGAGGGTTATGTTCAGTTAGAGACATTCATCTAGGCTAGGGCAATCCAGCAGCAGACATTCAGATCCCGATTACAGAACTTTGTGGTTGATTTACTAAAGCTACTTTTCAAGTGCAGTTGCTCCAGAGCTTAGTAAATGAGGTAAAGCTTTGCTCTGCAAAGAACGCCCAATCACATGCAAGGAAAAGAAAAAAAAACACAATTTTTGCTTGCATATGATTGGACGACAGAAGTTAGCAGAGCTTCCCTTCATTTACTAAGCTCTGGAGCAACTGCCTTGCAGACTGCACAGTCTATTTACCTTTAGTAAATCAACCCCTATGTGTTCAGCACAGCCTGACATACTGTATAGACCAGCCTTTCTCAACCAGGGTGCCCTGGCACCCTCGGGGGCCTTGAAGTTTCTTCAGGGGTCCCTTGACAAAATGACTAAAAATTGGCCAACACATGTATACAAGCCAGGGGGTGGAACAAGCCTGCCTTTTATTTACAAAAAGCAACAGGTTTTCACGGTGCACCATCACGACCTTCTAGCCACTGGAATCCTGACAACCAATGACATCATCAGTTGATAAGGAGGATGTTGGTTGTCTGCACAGCATCCTAGTTTGACCCTGCCCTGCCCCTCTCCATCAGTGCTGGGGTCACATTAGCTCAGTGATGGAGAATAGAAAGTGAGGGAGAAGAGAAACACTGGAATACTAGTCAGTACCAGTGTGCAAACGTGTATTTGCTTAGGAAGAATAAATCACCACTAATGTTGGGTGTCCTACATGTGTGGATGTTGCTGCATTATATAAAAACTATTAGAATAGCCTTTCACATTTTAGAATGTGGTGCCCTTTTCAAATTATGCACAGTCCCGAGGCACCCTTTAAATTATGGACAGTCTTGAGGCACCCCATTCTAAAATGGAGTGCCTCAAGACTGTAATTTAAAAGGGTGCCTCAGGACTGTCCATAATTTTAAAGTGTGCCTCAGGACTGTCCATAATTTTAAAGGGTGCCTTGACTGAAAAAAGTTTGAGAAACACTGGTATACAGAAGGCAATTAATTGTGCATCCTATGTATTCAGTTCATACCCCGCACTCTTGGTGTGCGCTGAGAAAAAGTTTGACGTGCTGTATTTTTATGTAGTGCAACCTGTTATTGTGAAGCAATAAACCACACCAGACCACACCACAACCCGCTGACAAGCAAAAGGACTAATTAAATGAGTGACTTTTTAATAAAGTTACAAAAAAAGGTAAACAGTGTAATGAGTTGTAATTAGAGCATCGCTCTGTCCCTTCACAGCACACACCACCAGTCGCAGTATAACTGGCTGTGTTGGGACCTATTCACACCAATGGGTATCGCACCAAAACAAACCACAAACGGTGCATGTAGAATTTATGGCAGTGCACCAAACTGAAGGACTAGTGATGTTCAGAAACCATCCAAATAACTGAAGATGTCTTTTAGCACAGCTCCATATATAAACATTCAGGTGACCTGACAGCTTAAACATATGCTAATGTCGATGCCAGTGATCTTGGGGCACACAATATCGATTTTCAGGGCCAGATTCAATATTAGGCACACTAGGCTTGCAGCAGGAATGAGGTGGCTTTACCCTGTGCAATTATTGGCCACATAATTTTTTTCCATCACTAGCAGAGTTACAGAGGCTGATTTACTAAAGAAGCTGAGGATCGTCACTCCAAAAATTGTGTGAATATTCAGTTCAGTTATCCAATCATGTGAAAAGAAAATTCCAGTTCACTTTAAATACCAAACAAATGTGCAGAATTGTTTCTCATGGTTGGATAATTATGAAACGTTCACACAATTTTTTGAGCGAGGATTCTCAACTCTTTCAGTAAATCACTCCACCTGTCTTCCCATATAGCAGGGGTATTCAAAAAATCTTCAGGGGGGCTCAGTCAGTAAAACTTTCTTCCTGGTCCAAATCACGTTTGTGCTATGGCCCCCTTACATCAGACCTCCCTATCAGAGTGCCCCCTTATATTAGGTGTCCCCATCAGCTTGTCCCCTTACATCAGGTTTCCCCATCAGAGTGGCCCTGCACCTTTTATGGCCAGACAAGCAGAGGACAGGAGGTTGAGCAGGCTGCAGGTCTGGATAAAATTAGTTCCACTTCTGTTCTCCTGTGATGCTGCAGGGGGGGCACACATATGACATCATTGGTTGTTAGGATGCTGTGGTCCTTACAGACAATCACTGTGGGGGAAGGGAACCTGCACTGGGGACTGGCTGGCTGTCCAGATACAACTGTCCCTCAGTCCAGGTCCAGACCATGGTCCACCATTTTGTGATTATTTACAGCCTTATTTATGCAATACCACAATCTTCTAAGCCAAGTTAAGACCAGTAAAACAGAAAAATGTTCTTTGTGACTGTGCTGATCCTTGTAGAAAGCTTTCATTTTGGGTGCCACTGAAGGCCAGCACCTTCCTTCTCTCTGCGTTCTATTCTTGTCTCAGGCAAATGCCTGAAGCTGGAGATAAGCATTGGCTATCATTGCAGCCAGCACCTTGCTAACTGCATTGCTGGATGGCCATGTGGGGGATGGGGGGAATTTTTATGACCACATAGCCTTCCACAGCACAAAGGAAAACAGGACAAATTAGTGCAAGTTCTTTGTCCCCTGAGGGCCAGAACACTGTAATAACAAAGAAATGACACTTCCTATGTATGACATGTAAATCCAGCAATGTCAGCCCAGATTTTGTCATCTCTCAGCGTCTAGTGTCTGCAGATGTCAAAAGATATGAGATTGTGGCCTGATCCAACCAAAATCATTGTCAATATTCGATAATAATCATCCTAGATACGCCCTACAGCTACAGAATTTGAGCATTAGACGTGAGAGAAAAACCTTATCATTATGTCCTTTGTTTACGTCACGCTTCATGCTTTACTTCTCGCTTCAGCGGTGCCCCTGTGTATGTCAGAGATTTAATCTGTCCCAATTGTGCGAAGAGCAAGGTTTGTTTTTACTTTACAGGATCCCTGGATTGAAATTCTAAGTCAGTGGTGGTCAACTTTCGTAATATGAGGGTCCCCAATTGTGGCCCCCAACAATACCAAAGGGTACCTAAGATTATGTAAATATTCAATATTAAAGACAGCAGACACACAACAGTTTAATAATAAGACTACGGGTATGACACAAGAGATGGTCAGAAACTGCAAACATTATAAAAGAGATGGTCACAGACTGTAGAAATAATACAACAGATGGTCAGGGACTGTCGACGTACTACAAGAGATGGTTAGAGACTGTGGAAGTAATACAAGAGATGTCAGAGACTACAGACATAATGCAAGAGGTGGTCAGAGACTGCAGACATGATACAAGAGATGGTCAGAGTCTGTGGAAGTAATACAAGAGATGGGTAAAGACTGCAGACATAATGCAAGAGATGGTCAGAGACTGCAGATTGTGGAAGTAATACAAGAGATGGTTAAAGACTGCAGACATAATGCAAGAGATGGTCAGAGTCTGTGGAAGTAATACAAAGATGGGTAAAGACTGCAGACATAATGCAAGAGATGGTCAGAGACTGTGGAAGTAATACAAGAGATGGTTACAGACTGCAGACATAATGCAAGTGATGGTCAGAGACTGTGGAAATAATACAAGAGATGGTTAGAGACTGCAGACATAATGCAAGAGATGGTCTGAGACTGCAGACATAATGCAAGAGATGGTCAGAGACTGCAGACATAATACAAGAGATGGTCAGAGACTGCAGACATAATACAAGAGATGGTCAGAGACTGCAAACATATTTCAAGAGATGGTCAGAGATTGCAGACATGCTGCAAGAGATGGTTAAAGACTGTGGACATAATACAAGAGATGGTCAGAGATTGCGAACATAATACAGGAGATGGTCAGAGATTGTGGACGTAATACTAGAGATGGTTGGAGACTGTGTACATAATACAAGAGATGGTCAGAGACTACGGATGTAATACTAAATGGTCAGAGATTGTGGACACAATACAAAAGATGGTTGGAGACTGCTGACATAATATAAGAGATGGTCAGAAATTGCAGACATGCTGCAGGAGACTGTGAACATGCTATAGCAGTTGCTTGAGACCGATGACATGCTTCAGCAGACCGTCATAGACTGGAGACACATTACATGAGATTAGTAGACATCACTACTGTAACAGGACAATAGGGAAACACAGATTAGTATCTGCAGGGGCCCAGATGGCCCCACAAAAAGTGGTAAGGGGCTGCATGTGGCCCCAAGTCCCAGGTTGGGCATCAGAGTCCTAGGATAAAAAACAGGGTTGCACTAAGGGAGGGAACCAATCAGTCGGTGAGAATGACTATGTACTAAATTGTCACTTAGCAAATACATTTATTATACATTCACTTGAATCATCCAATCACGGTCAAGCAAATTGTTTTCCTGTTTACTCCTTGCACTTCATTCACTAAACTGAATGAACATTCTTCACTCCTCTAGAAGTGGGGAAAATCCAAACGCTTCAGTTGTCATCAGAACAGGTATTGAGGGGCTGAGCTGCAGTTTTACTGGAATCCCCCCGACCACCCACTTTATCCTAACATGGAGAATGGACGGGGCGGTCTAAGTCCTTCATTGGAGTGCTGCCTAGTCTATGACTACCTCCCAACTTTCTGAGATGGGAATGAGGGACATCTATTAGTAAATGTATGAAGGCATAAGACACGCCCCCGCCATGCCTCCCTTAAAGGAGAATTGTACAAAAAAACAAAGATTGGTTAACCACTTGCCCTCCAGAGGATTTCCCCCCCTTCCTGACCAGGCCATTTTTTGAGTTACGGCGCTGCGTTACTTTAACTGACAATTTTAACTACTATTCCTTTATATTGGCTTTTAGAATTTACAAATGCAGCAATTTACACATTTTAGCACTGTAAGACACTTTTTGGTAGAAAATAGTGAATTTTATAAACAACTATATAGGTCAGACCAGGGGCGGACTGACAACTCATGGGGCCCCCGGGCAATAGGAGATCATGGGGCCCCTGTGTCCTTGCCCAAACTCAAAAAAGCCTATGGAAAAGGTACTAGGGGCATCTCATGGGGCCCCCTACTGACCCCCTGGGCAATAGGGGATCATGGGACCCCTGTGTCCTTGCCCAAACCCAAAAAGCCTATAAAAAAGGTACCAGGGGCATCTCATGGGGCCCCCTACTGACCCCAGCCCTCGGGCAGTGCCCGAGTTTCCAAATGGTCAGTCCGCCCCTGGTCAGACCAAAATGAGGTACAAATGAGGAGGAAAGAGAGACAGAGGGACTTTGAATCAAATGAGGGCAGTCCCTTGAAATCAGGGACGGTTGGGAGCTATGCATATGCTATATGACTACAGCCAAAAAACAATTTGAAAAGATTTCCAGCAGCTTCACATCTGGACAGATAATATCAGAAAAGTTATCTGGAAGATAGATTTAGTTTTAGGCTCCATGCACACTGGGCATTCTAATAACGCTGGTAACGTTTGCGGTGAGTTTCTCAGCATTTTTGTATTAGCATTTAGCGGTGGTTTGACGCATTTTTTTCACACTTGTATTGTATTTTAGAGGGTTTTTTGCCGCGATTGACTGTGTTTTGCTGCGTTTTTCAGCGTTAGAGCGTTTTTACAGCTAAAAACCTCATGTAGAAACTGTGACGGGAGTTACTTTGGGTGGGGGGCCCATGGAAATCAGCTCACTTTAAAGAGGTGGGGAGACCCCTGTATGAGCTCTCCATATCCCTCTTATGTGTAAATCACCCTGTGCCTGTTAGGGGTACAGGGTGATCTGTCCTAATATTGGGGTGGGGGGTTGTTGATTGTTTAATGTTATGTGGCTGCATCCCATGGTTCTATTGTTTGGGAGCAAACTATTATGGGATGTATGTGTTTATGTGTATTAGCTTAGTGGGGGGTTGTCTTCAGCAGCCCTCCCTCCTGATGAGACTGTCTGCTGCTGTGAAGTTTGAATACCTGTGTGTCTCCTGTTACTAATGTAGATTGCCCCACCCTGTGTCATTATGCAGGGAGGGGGGATTGTTCTCTGAGTGTATATATCTTGTATTTGTGTTCAAATAAACTAGTCTATGTTGGGAATGCAACAGCATGTACTAGATAGTATTGTGTGTTAATATCACTTGAACAGTAGATGGCACTGAACACTAAGATTACTAGTTGTGCATATGTGTAAAACTTGTTGGTTCTCTTTATCCTCTCTTCCTCTCTTCAAAACCAAGATGTCTGCTGAAATGTGTTCTGTATGTTTGCATCTTAAGCCACACAAGTAAAACAGTGTTCTGCCTCATCACAAGCTACCAGTGTCTTCTCTAACACATAACCAACAGTCTACCTCCTGGTTTACTTCAAGACTGGTGTCGTCTAGTCTTGTATGGTCGGCTGTGGTGTCTGTTGTCGGTGTTCGGACAGAGAAGCGGTATTCTAATGGAAGTACTCAAGCGCAGTCTGGGTCGGTTCTGTTACAGAAACCCACTAGTCCTGGGTTTTTTTCCAGCCAAAAAAACGCCCCTGCCAAAAAACGTTGATTACAGTCTATGTGTGCATGGACACATAGGATAACATGCAGGGGAGTCTACTGGATGTAGAAAAAAAGCGTCAAAAGCCAAAAACAACAGCTGTAAAAACGTCCAGTGTGCGTGAGGACTTATGACTCGGTATAATTTATAAAACAGAAATCCCCAATAAGGAAGAGATCTGATAGGCAGGACTCTGATATGAGCAGATAGGTCTAATAATATCCCGGCTATCAGCTCTCCCGTTCTGTATATGATGTGTACTCTGGCAGACTGACAATGTGATATTGGGCGATTTCCAGAAACACGCCAACCACACAGAACTTCGAATCCATCTAGAACGGATCTGCCGAGAACTCTCTAATCTCTGTGTATCTTCTGGGTGTCTTCTCTGCAAATGTGCAAAGCAGTTTCAAGACAAGAAGCAACTTTTTCCATTAAAGTAGAACTCCAGCCAAAACGTTTAAAAGCTCTGAGAAAGCAAATGAGGGGAGACCGACAAAAAAAAAAAAATTAGAAAAATCAGTCATTAGTTGATGCAAGCGGTAGCATACTGAAGCATCTACATTTCAAGGCAGCAAGGCTTTAATTCCTTCCCTCCTGGCCCTTTAAGAGGATCTAAATGCCGGGAGGCGGAGGTGGGCATTTTGATCATGTGACTGCTGAGATTGGCATCTGACCTCCAAAGGCCAGGGGAAAAGAAGCTGCAGGAAGCAGCCTAGCAGCACAGAGGAGCCTGCAGGAGCAGAGAATCAAGTAAAACTGCTTTACCGACTCCCCTTGCCAAAAACCCTTGCAAAGTGGCTTTTATTTTTTCTGCAGTTCGTCTTTAAAGCAATATTAAACCCAAAACCAAAAATGTAAATATATTGCAGTTTACTAATCCTTATATGTGGTGGCTAAATTAGTTTTCTTTTTTGGGCCAGTTTATACCAGATACAGTCCATTGCATTTTTTTCTGCATCAAAAATGCATGCACAGTGTTTTCCATGTATGCCAATGGCCCTAGTTCACACCAGTGCAGTCAGTTCCAGTCAGTTTCCAATGCAGAAAAAAATTTAAACCTGCTGCATTTTTTCTGCACAAAACCAAACTGGAACATAGCAAAACATATCAAAAATGCAAGAGAACGGAGTGTGGCGTGAACTGTAAGCAAAAACGCACCTGGAACATATCCGGGGTGTTTTTTTGTGGTGTGAACTGGCCCTTAGGCTTTTTCCCCCGTTTTCACCTGGTGATCTGGCCAGTAACACATTTCCTCTACTAGAGTGCCTCTACTCTGGATGAAGAAGCACAGGGGGCACAATTTTAAGCAGACCTCCAGCTAACACTATAAGCAGTTACAGAAAACAGTTTTTTTCAGAAAAAAATGTTTTACATAAATAAACAAAAGCTGAAGTCTAAAAAAAGAAAACTAATGCAGTTAATACATCTAAGAGTTGGTAAGCTACAATATAATAAATGTTTGCCCTTGAATTTAATACTACTTTAACAGATGAAGCATTAGGGAAATTTTTGAGAAAGAAAGAAAGAAAGAAAGAAAGAAAGAAAAGAAAAGGAGGAATCCTAACCCTAAAAGAAAACAAAAGAAAAGGAAAAAAAGGAAGGAGGGAAGGAAAGAAAGGAAGGAAGGAAGGAAGGAAGGAAGGAAGGAAGAAAGAAAGAAAGAAAGAAAGAAAGAAAGAAAGAAAGAAAGAAAAAGAGAGAGAGAGAGAGAGAGAGAGAGAGAGAGAAAAGGAGGAACCCCAACCCTAAAAGAAAAAAGAAAAGGAAAAAAAGGAAGGAAGGAAAGAAAGAAAGAAAGAAAGAAAGAGAAAGAAGAGAGAGAGAGAGAGGGGGGGGGGAGTGAAAGAAAGAAAGAAAGAAAAAAAAGAAAGAAAGAAAGAAAAAGAAAGAAAAGAGAGAGGGGGGGAGAGAGAGAGAGAGAGAGAGAGAAAGGAAGAAAGAAAGAAAGAAAGAGTAAAAAAAGAAAGAAAGAAAGAAAGAAAGAAAGAAAGAAAGAAAACGTTGAAAGAAAACTAATGCAGTTAATCTAAGAATTGGTTGCCCTTGGGTTTAATACCACTTTAACCGATGCAGGTCAGGGAAAGTTTCGAGAAACCTGGAGTTCAGCTTATTGCTCTGGTAATCACTACATGACTCTGCAAATCTCTCCCAATGATTCAGGTTCATCCAACAAGGAGATGCAAAAAAGCAACACTGACGTGCAAAATCCAGTAATCAGTATTAATCAAATTTGAGTTTACTGTCAGATCAGCAAACAGGGCCAGCGGGCATGTCATATGTCTTTGTATGGGACCTGAGCCCTGCACTGGCAGTTATTATTTAAAGAGCAGAGATGATTAGCATTGGGCGATCCTCCCATGGGGTAGATGTAGAGATATCAGGACATTGTTTGATCTTGTAGCTGTAGGAGTTGTCTCATAAAGTAGGTGTGATAGAATCTCGTGTCACTTTACACGCACTTCATGGTGACGTCATAATACGGAGAGTGATAAGGCAGCAGGCTGCCCTATGTACGTGTGACTGGGCCACTGCAATGTGACATAGGCCTATAATGAGTCATGCTGAAGGAATTAGCCATAAGCTGCCAGAAAACAGAGAACCTGTATAGTACGAAAGCCAGGATTGACATAGTACACCACATTACCGATAATCAGCTCTACGACAAGCTCTGACATGCAGACTACAGAGGACGGGGACACATCTGTATTGAAAGGAATGACATCAATGTATAATATTCTTTAACAACTTGCCATTCTGGAACATTTACCCCCCTTCATGACCAGGTCACATGGCGCTGCATTACTTAAACTGACAATTGCTCAGTCATGCAACACTGTACACAAATTACATTTATATAATTTTTTTTCACACAAATAGAGCTTTCTTTTGGTGGTATTTGATCACCATTGGGCTTTTTAATGTTTGCGCTATAAACAAAAGAAGACTGAAAAAGTTAAAAACAAAATAATAATTTTTACTTTTTGCTATAAAACATATCTAATAAAAAAAATTAAAAAAAAAAAATTCTTCATAACCCTAGGCCAA
This sequence comes from Staurois parvus, assembly GCF_062004578.1. Taxonomy (NCBI): domain Eukaryota; kingdom Metazoa; phylum Chordata; class Amphibia; order Anura; family Ranidae; genus Staurois; species Staurois parvus. Next base: position 4,804,595 of record NW_028317827.1, on the reverse strand, counting down.
AATGTTTTCTGCTACATGTCTTTGGTAAAAACAAAATCCCAATAAGTGTATATTAATTGGTTTCCGTGAAAATGATAGCATCTACAAACTATGGTATAGATATTGGATTTTTTTTTTTAATACAGCAATGGCAGCAATCAGTGACTTAATGTGGGACTGTGATAGTACGGTGGGCATTCTGACAAACTGACACTAGGTGGGAAGTAGCTGCCACTGACATCTCCACTGGCACACTGACACGACACTGACACAACACTGATACACTGATCACGCTTTGACAGCGTGAGGAAAGTGCTACCGATAACCGGCAACTGTATTTACTTTGTGATCTGGACAGGGGGTGCGTTCTGGGAGGACGTCCATGTACGCCATCCCAGAACTGGACAATCACGCTAGAGCCGTCTTTCGACTATAGCAGGGTTGGGAAGCGGTTAAAGCAGTAGTAATCCTACAAAAAAAAAAGAAAAAAGATTTTCCCCTGGAAGGAAATGTCATAATGTGCTAGTATGAAAGACTTACCTGAAAACGAAGCCCTCCAGCGGCACGCTGTCACTGCTGCAAAGGCTTCCATTTTCACGCGGTCTTCCTTCCGGGTTCCTGGGCTGAGGCCACTTGAATGGCCTAAGCCGCCATGACATCACTCCCACGCACGCTATGGTCATGGCACACAGGTCTGAAGGAATGGCATGGGTATGCTGTTCTTTCATTGGGCATGCCCCAGTGATGTCACTGGCTGCTGCTCACTAGAATATCTCCTAAATGGTGCACATTTAGGAGATTTTCATTTTACCTACGGGCAAGCCTTATTATAGGCTTACCTGTAGGTAACAGTATAAAAATTAGTTTACTACTACTTTAGGCAAGTTGATGAGGGGGAGAGAGATGTACCAGGGAAGACAAAATATAAGCAGATTAAATTTCAGTTTTAAAGAATCTAGCTGATGTTATCAAGCTCCCATGTCTCATTCTTCTACCGGCAGGGCTGGTGCTTCCACTAGGCAAACTGCCACCTAGGGGTGCCTAGGCGCAGCACAGGCCATCACTCTCTCTGTGTGGGACACCGCCACATTGTGAATAATCCTTCAGATGAGAGGAGGGGTGGCAGAGGGGAGAAAGAAAGGACAGAGGAAGATGCCGGGTGTCTGGGGCCAGTGCAGCAGCTGAGCTGCCGCGCTTTCCAGTGTTCCTCTCAGATTCAGTCCCTTACTGCAAGCCGGCTGGCAGCTGCTGATCACTGTGGAGTTCCAGCCCTTCTCTTCCCATTCATCAGCAGAGGTGAATCTGCGCCTGCGGAGAAAGGTAATGTCTGACTCTGATGTCTCGTGTCTGTGTAAGTGTGACCCGGCTGGCCGGCCATCCATCCATCACATGTACAATGTGTCAGTGAGCAATGACATTATAGAGATCCCACAGCCTTTGGGATTGCTCAGTTCAGCTTCCTGCTGTCACAGCATTTTATCTCCCCCCATTGCCTGGGGAATTCCAGCCTGGCATCTGTCAGAGTGTGGATCCATCATCCTTCACTCACCGCAGCTGTCACCCTGCCACAGCCAGCCACAGATACAGTCCATCTGTGACACTGATTTTGGTGTCCTTTTATCATGCAGCAGTAAATGACCGCTACTCAGTTCTCCAGCATTCTCAGAGGAGAGAGTTCTCCTCTCAATGCCTTTTTATGAAGCGGTGTAGATCGCTTCTCCAAATGAAGAGAGAAGTGATCTACAAATGCCTTGAACGCTGGAAAACGGCTGCTTTTACTATAATCTTGTGAGAATACAGTAAGAGATCAGTCAAACACCGTTTACTAAGCAGCGGTAAATTATTGCTGCTTAGTTTGTGATTTCCCCGATTCTCCAGCCCTGGGCTGGAGAATCTGGAGGGAGAACACAGATCACCAGTGAAGGGCTGATATCGCTCCTTCATATACTGGCCATCTGTGTGCTGAGATGATCAGCGGAGAATATGTTCTCTGCTGATCATCTCTGTTTCCTAAACCACTAATGATCGGAGATCAGCAACGATCCTCAGGATCGCCGCTGATCTCGGTTTCATAAAAGGACTCCTTTGTCTTTAATATTGGTGCTGGTGGCATCTTATGGCACTTATTTTTGTAAATCAAAAGAAATTTAGCAGTTTCATGTTTTGTTGATTTAATATTTTCTACTGTCTTTAAAATGTTTTATTTTTTTTTTTTGGCGCAAGTAACTGGTCTTGGCTAGGGCACAAAATAGTCTAGCACCGACCCTGTCTACAGTGTTTCCTTTTTTTCTAATGGTAGCGTTACATTCCACTTCTTTGTGTATGATACAACTCCCAGTGTCCGTTCACCATTTTCCATTCCCTTAGGCTACATTCACATCGTCATTGTAAATGTAACGGCAAAATTTGTGCGTTTTCGTCAGCCATTATCGGCACCCTTTTTCCTATTGGCAAAATGCTGATAGCACTATTTTCGGCTGATACATTTAAGCCATCGATATTTCGGTGCATCCCTAATGCAGACAATATATCCAAGAGGAGCTTGTGATGGAGATTTTTTGTAACTGTTGGAAGTGCTTGTTAACATTACCCAACATGTGGGTAAGCAGTAAAGTACATGGATGAAATACACATAAAGGAGTTCTTTTACCTGCCAAAGGTTTGCATTTATGTCCATTCAGCTCTGAGATTTACACAGCTCTGCTGCACAGTAAATGGAGAGGAGTACTGGTAAAGCCTTATTTTCCAGGCTCCATGTTTTTATATCATTTAGGTGGTGAAAGAGTCGCTTTAATGCAATAATGTCGTCATTTGCAGTGGGCCTGTGATCTTTATCCCATATGGTATTGCACTAGTCCTGCTGTCTATCTCTGCCTCATTAGAAAGAGATCCTACAGCTCATAGTTTACTGACCACAGAGGAAAGCTGGCAGTGGAAATCCTGTCTGCAGAAAGACAGACAAAGGGCAATATATACGGTATATATATATACACAGTATATACACAGTATATTAAGTGTATTAAAATTTTGGTAAAATGTTCTGGTGATCTCAACATAAACAGAGCAATCATATGTGTAGATCTACTCAAATGCAACTCATAATCCTATATCTATCAAATGTAGTTTGTGTTTTACTTGTAATATTATTTATTTCTTTATTGCACCTCTTGATAATTCAAATAAAAAGGTGAACACCCTAGGTCTAGCAACGCAAGCCTGCTGTCTGAAATTCAGCCAACCTTCTATATATGTTTTGGACCTGCTCCCATATAATGGTCTTTTGAACTGAATTCTACAGTCTCCTGGAAACTAGCCTAGACCTAGGCCTAGGCCCAAAAAAACCCCAAAGATGTGCCTCCTCGGCATTCTTGACAACTTTGTCCCTCATGCGTGTAGTCATTCTGTGTTCTGTTTACTCTTCTTTCTTGTCAGGAAAGTTACAGTTTTCTGCGGTATTGGAAGAACCCTGCTTCACCTACCATGTAATATGCCTGTCACCTGGCAAACTCTGCTTCACCCAAATATAAAATAATCTATGCTGGCAGGGCCTCCCCGAATAAATTTACCAAGTATCCATAGCTAGATACTTTTGCTTCCCAGATGGCCAAACCTTCTACCTCATAACTTGTCCATATGGTGGTATAGTTTCCCTATTGTGGTTTCTCTTGGAATCGTAAAAAGGTTGCTGTAGTATGACACATCACTCAAGGGTTCTAGCCAACGGGAGGTAATGGCAAAGTATGTCTGTGTGTATGCTGGTTGTTTCCTGTTGAAGCTAACATGTCTAGTCACTTGGATCAAGTCAACCTACAATATTGTAATGTTTACTGTTATTACTACTTTATATGTACGGTTCTTTCTTTTCATAATGGGCTCTGTGAAGCCAATCACTGTCTATGGTATGCCAATTGGCAGTGTTTTTGTATACTATTTCACATGCCTGATGAAGGGGTCCTGCGAGACTCCGAAACGTTGCTTTGCTGTAACTATGTGATCGTTCATTAAAAATGTTGGACCCATATTGGTAATCCTCAGTGTACTGGTGACATTCTCCCTTTCTGTATACTCTGTCTTCTTTCAAAACTATAAATGAATGCCTATTAAAAATAAAGGTGAACACAAATGTAGGATGCAGTTCTTCCTACCATCACTCACTCTAAGCTCCCTCTCAGCATTTCCATATTCCTGCAGGTCTGTGTTGGCGAGCAGCTCAGACAAAACCCCATGCCTTCTGCAATTCTGAACCACTGCTACATGGCAAGAGCACCTCACTGATCACAATGTTATGTCTCACACAAGTGGTGACGAATCAGCGTTACTGCTGACCTCTATAGTATTACAAGATGCCTTTGTTGGAGTAAATGAAGGCTGAAGACAACAATAACAAATAGGCCCCTGGAGTGCAATTCATCTCATATTTCCCTACAGCTTTATATACTACAATAAGGTATAATTGTTCTGTCTGTAGACAACATAACACAAGCTGCTATAATACTTAAAGTAAAACTGAAAGCATTTTTTTTTAGTTTTGGATAGAGTGGAAAGTTTTGAATAGATTAGACCACTTTTCAGGTTTAAATTGCTGTCTGTGTCCCCGATAGTGAAATTCACCCTTTCTATGTGTACTGAAAGTGGTCACCAGAACTGGAATGGATGGGAAATCTTCCAATAGGGATGCTAGTTTTTGTGACCCTGGTGTGTACCGGGGATTCCCTCATGTTGGAGGGATTTCCTCCAAATTCCTGTTGTGTTTATGTAACAGAAAGTGAAGGGAAATCTTCCCAATGAGACACGGAAGGCAACAAAATATAGGCAGCACAGTAGCTAAGTGGTTGGTGCTTTTGCCTAGCAGCAACAGGGTTGTCAGTTCAAATCCCAACCACAACACTACCTTTCTGGAGTTTGCATGTGTTCCCTGTGCCTGTGTGGGTTTCCAAAGACATGCAGGTAGGTTAATTGGCTTCTGTCTAAATTGGCCCTACAATGTGAGTTAGGGACATTAGATTGTAAGCCCCTTGAGGGCAGGGACTGATGTGAATGTATAATAAGTATGCAAAGCATTGTGTAAATTGACAGTGCTATGGAGGTACCTGTAATAAATAACCAAAAGCAACATTATCCAACATGAATACTTTAATGGGGCTATCCAGAGATTACATAAATGTACTATAAATCCAAAATTTATAAATACACATTCAAATTGTAAAATTCGGTGCTCCCGGTGAAGAGTGCTGTTAATAATACAGCATACAAAGTTATTTGAGACAGTTATTTACTTTTCAGCCTTGTGACAACAGTTTGGTGATGGCCCTTTCCAATTCTAGAATGATTGTTCCTCTGTGCACAAAGCCCGCTGCCTATAGACATGGTTTGATGATTATGATGTTAAGAAACTGGAGTGTCCTGCACAGAGCTTCAACCTCAACCCTACTAAACACCTTTGGGATGAGTTGGAACGCCAACTGCAAACCAGGTCTTCTCCACCAATATCAGTACCTGACCTTACACTGCTGTTTTGGCTGAATGGACACAAACTTCCACAGACACATTCCAAAATCTCACAGAAAGCTTTCCCTGAGGAGTCCAAGCTGTTTAGCCAGCAATAGCTGGATTGAATCTTGGCCGGTTCAGCAGGGACTGGTTGAGATTCGATCTATCTATGGGCAGGCTGGTTCTACTGAAGGTGATCCTTTCTGTCGGATTTTTTACATACGACTAGTGCCAACAGCTACAGCTGCTAGCAGTGATCATTGTGGGGTTTATTTACTAAAGCTGGAGAGTGCAAAATCAGATTCCCATCTGCATAGAAACCAATCAGCTTTTAACCTCAGCTTGTTCAATGAAGCTTTGGCAATGAAACCTGGAAGCTGATTGGTTTCTATGCAGAAGTGAGTCTGATTTTGCACTCTCCAGCTTTAGTAAATAAACCCCTGTGTTTTGTTAGCCTGGAAGATTCCCCACCAGCATAACACAATACCTTCGCGGGAGGGATTCCCCCATCAACACCGACTACATCAATGGAAAATTGAGCAATTTTCTTTCCTGGAACCCATCTGTGGCCAGTCTTATAGCTGCAAAGGGGAACCAACTCCACAAATAATGGACATGATTTTGGAGTAGGACATTCAATAAGTTGATATAGCTGATATATGTGTCCATAAATCTGAATCTAGAAACTTGAAACTACAAAATGCTCAACAACCAAAATCCATGGTTTTCAATTGTGCCTGTTCACACCTGACAGTGTCGCTTATAGCTAAAAAAAATACATGGGCTTCACTTGAACTACAAGCTTCAACCTTTTTTGGTCACAATAGACTTCAATGGGAGCAGGGGCGGACTGACAACTCATGGGGCCCCCGGGCAATAGGGGATCATGGGGCCCCTGTGTCCTCGCCCACACCCAAAAAAGCCTATGAAAAAGCCAATGATAGGTACCAGGGGCATCTCATGGGGCCCCCTACTGACCCCAGGCCCTCGGGCAGTGCCCGAGTGCTCAAATGGTCAGTCCTCCCCTGAATGGGAGCGTCTGAAAATGCACAAACATGCATTAAAAATGTGTAAAAATGCAAATATTGCACATTTTGTTTCCCGAGTAACCAGCTTTCCATTGGCTAAAAAAAACCCTCAAGTCTCAGACACCTGCAAAAAACATACAAAAACATCTTTTCCAAACACTCAAAAAAAGTGCCTGCAAAACAAGCTATAATGCTCAGGAGTTTTTCCTTACAAATTTCTACTCTACACAGTAGTTAGGAGCCTGTTGGCTGTGAGTGTCCTTGAAAACCAGGTGGGAAGGAAAGAAGGTAGTTGTGGAAAACATGCGGTCTTCTACACAGCGTACAGAGACAGGCACTCCACCTGTCTCTGTATGCCAACTTACAGTTGGTCTTAATTACCTCCATATTCCTTATCTACAAACTGGAGGTAATTATGTTTGGAACTGGTGCAGTAATAGTGCTACTTTGTAAGAACCAACTGAATCTGCCTTACATTTTGGTAATGCTACTGAAACTGGAGGCAGGGCTTTTTGAAACTGGTGCAGGACCTTTTAATGAGTTACCGTATGCCACCAGAAATGTGGTACCAACGCTTTACTGAATCTCTCTGTATGTACTGCTATTAAAAAAATCATCAAAGAAAGAATTAAAAAATTATTATCTAAACTACACTCATATGGAATATGTGTCATTCCTATTTCCCTTGCGCTGTGTGCACATTTTCTCTCTGGAATGGTGTCACTCTTGCAGATTCATTCATACACCCATTACAATAAAAAAGACTACCCTGAAAACAAACAGACTCCACAATATGAACACAACTAAATACCCAACATACAGACTAGTAAAACAACAAAAACAACAATGCAGAATTAATGACAGGATGGGTTAGTAACAATAACAGTTTAAATTCATTAAGGGGATTTTTAGATTTATTTAGCTACTTTTTGGATTTCTCCCAATCCCCCTCGTACACAAAATAAACCTTTAAATGCTGAAGTTTATATTTACTTGCCAGACTGGTTAATTCCATTACACTAATAGCATATTAGGGTTTTTTTTTGTTTTTTTATCTTATTTATCCTGCTTTGTATCTCAGTACTGATCTTCTGCAGCCTCTTTCACCTACTTCCTGCCTACACAGCTTTTAGCATTGGTTGCAGGTCATTGCTCTGGACAAGATACCAACAGTGACAACAGTGGTCCATGCCTCCACAATGTGTGCTGGCACAGCCACTTGTAGTCTCCATCAGTAATGCATGTGAAAGGGTGACAACACAGAAGCACAGCTGGGAGATAGTTGCCACTGCATAATAGGAAGGGTTTGAACAAGGACCTCTTCAGCTGTTATTTTAATGAAAGCTGCAGTTAAAAACTGATCTCCATGTTGCATTTAACTTTGAATAGTTCATCTGGACTAAATTGGTCCAAGATTTAAAGGAGAAGTACAGCTAAAGCTTGTTTGGCTTTACTTCTCCTGTGGATCACAGAAATGCATTTTTCCTGCACTCCTGTGACCTGTTTTCAGCTAACAGCAGGCTAAAGTTCGCTGCCGATTGACGTCACTCAGTCAGTCCAGGCTGGGGAAAGATCACCACCATGTGGTCAGGAACCACCCAAGATTCTGGACCAGTGCCTGGCTTAGCCTCTCAGCAAATCCACTGAGAGCCTGAGCCAGCCGTTCCTGACCCCTCCACAGCCCAGCGGTCCAGTGAGCACTGGGGGGGACAGAGCAGACAGCAGAGATTGACAGTCATGGCTCTCTGCTCAGAGTGGCAGGGAGAACTGAGTGATCAATCGCTCAGTTCTCACTCTTAGAGCCGGCGGGGGAAGATGCAGCATCGGATAGATGTTGCATTCACCTAGGTAAGTATAATAATAAATGTTCCAAACTTCTCTTTTAGCATGACCAGGGGCGGACTGACCATTTGGAAACTCGGGCACTGCCCAAGGGCCCAGGGTCAGTAGGGGGCCCCATGAGATGCCCCTGATACCTTTTTCATAGGCTTTTTTGAGTTTGGGAAAGGACACGGGGGCCCCATGATCCCCTATTGCCCGGGGGCCCCATGAGCTGTGAGTCCGCCCCTGAGCATGACTGAAAATAACATTAACATTTTAAAGCTCATATTAAATTTTATTGATAGAATTTAGATTTATTTATGGGCTACCAGATTTTCATATACTGTATGTACTTGTAAAAATCTGACAGCTATAGTCCCAGAAAATGTAAATGTCATCGCTCAGAGGTCCACTGAAGAGGAAGATGAGCACAAATGATGTATGATATACAAAGGATCATGGACTTCTCCGGAAATGTGTAGTAGATACTGCCCTCCTCAATCAGCAAAATCTTGTGCAAGCTGACATGTTTCGGAGGAATACCTCCTTCCTCAAAGCTAGGCTAACACATAAAAAACCCACTAAAATATAGGAGGTACGCTTCTGAAACGAGTCAGCTTGCCAGTCCAGCCGGATTGCATGGACACACGTGATTTCCCTTGCTGTGGCATCTTGTGGTTTTTATGCGATTTTACTTTCCACTTCAGTGAGCATCCATATGGCATCTATGTTTTGCGAACAATAAATCGTTGCTAATGCACTAGGCGTTTGCACCATCCTGTTTGTTCTTTTTATAATCCCAGAAAAGATTGATTTCTACATTTGTGGTCAAATATCAAGGATGAACACCACTAGGACAGACCCTGTTCATGGAGTCCCAATACTACAAGAAGCTGTAATACCAGATTTCAATAGCAGATGACCAACAAAATCTGGTGTAATAACAATGAGAGGTGTGGTTGTCATTTAGAGTGTTAAGTGTTTAGTGTTTCATGCCCCATTCAAGTATTTTATGTAAGTCTTAGGATGTTGTAAGTACACGTAACACCTTCCTAGGTAGGTTGCTAGGATGATAGGTAAATGTAGTCCTGCATTCTGAAGGCTTCCAGAACATATGGGGCTAGGAGAGTTAAATGGGCAGCTTGAATATTTAGTGTGCTTCAGCCAATCCCTGGGCAGGTGAACCCCAGTAGATGACTGGGGAGAACATAAATAGTTAGGGGCCTGGAGCAGTCCTGTTCTTGACCTGCTAGAGACGTTCCCAGCCTCAGGGTCTGCTGCCCCTTGGAGGTAGTCCTGCAGTCCACTCATCTGGAGTGTCCCACATCACCAGGTCTGGTGCTAGGCAAGACCAGCTACTTGTGCCCACCCCCCCCCCCCCCAAAAAAAAAAATGTAAACAGTAGAAAATTTTAAATCAACAAAACATGAAACTGCTAAATTTATTTTAATTTGCAAAAATAAGTGCTATAAGATGCCACCAGCACAGATCTTAAAGACAAAATATATATTGGAAAATATAAATTAACTGTATTAATCAATCAGGCAGAGAAACTAAAAAAATAAAAACACAGAGTTACAAAACTCCACAGTGATCAGCAACCTCCAGCCGGCTTGCAATAAGGGACTGAGTCTGAGAGGAACACAGTAAGGAGCGGCAGCTCAGCTACTACAATGGCCCCAGATACCCGGCATTGTCCTCTGTCCTTTCTTCCTCCCCCTCTGCTGCCCCTCCCATCAGCTGAAGGATTATTCATGATATGGCGGCGTCCCACTCGATCAATCAGCATCCGCTTCCCTCACCCCGACCATTGTTCGCCCCCTTCCTCCTCCCATCATCGCCATGACCCGCCATCCTACTATTGTAGGCTCGGTTCAGCTCTGATGAAGTGCAGAGTCCAGGCTTCAGCTCTCAGTGAGGAAAGGCGGCCTCCCAGCACTACACCACTTCCCTCTCATACACATTGGGCCCTGATCATCCTACTCACATAGGGTTAGCCCTGAAACCAGAGCACACCCCCGCCTATGGATTAGCTGCAGCTGTGTAGAAGAAGGCGGAGCCAGTGCTGGACACGCCCCATTCAGGGACTAGCCGGCTCCCTGTTACAGCTGGAGGATCATGTGTGCCACTGTGTTAACCGGAGATGTACGTACCGATCCTCTGATCAGAGACTGCTGACCGCCTGGAGTCCTGGGCTAATGTCCTCACTTGCCATCCTAGGAGGAGCCCAGGGGCGGACTGTCCATTCTAGCACTCGGGCACTGCCCGAGGGCCCGGGGTCAGAAGGGGGCCCCATGAAATGCCCCTGGTACCTTTTATAGGCTTTTTTCGGTGTGCTTTGAGTGTGGGCAAGGACACAGGGGCCCCATGATCCCCTATTGCCCAGGGGCCCCATGAGTTGTCAGTCCGCCCCTGGGGGAGCTACATGGAATACTCATACACATCATTCCCTGTGTATGAGGAGAGGGGGACTAAGCGGAGAAATTAAGAATTCATACAAGAGGTCCATAGGCAACACAGAGAGAGTGCCAGCCTGTGCTGAGCTCAGGTAACCCTAAATGGCAGTGTGCCCTAGGCAGCTGCCTAGTTTGCCTAGTGGACCTGCACATTACCCCAACCCCTGTACTGTTACAAGTTCAATAAGCTATAAATCCTAAAACGTCACCCCCTAGGCCAGCCTTTCTCAAGGTCTGCAATACAGAGGAACCATTGAAACAACTGTTTGGTCTCAGGGATGCCCTGAGACTAAGAACTCTATCTACAATATATGATACATTAGTGTGATTGTCATTGGGAAGAATTCTCCTTACACTTGTGGTCATTGGGAAGAAGTAACCCCCCGATAAATAGCTACAAAGATCAAAGGTGTCAATGGGAACTTATCTGAAAACCGGAGTTTCTCATTGCTCAAGGAACACCCAGCCACCTCTGGAATAAGCCTGGGGTTCCATGGAATCCTGGTTGGGAAACTGTGCTCTAGACTGTTTTATAGAGCCAGAGTGAATGGGCTGTTGCTTGAGTGATTGGTGGGGTCTGCACTGTGAAGCAGTTAAAATCAGCGGCTCCTACAGGGGTAGCACAAAACACAACTGGCCTGTGCCAAAAAAAAACAAAACACTAATATATATTTAACACAACACCAACATTTCTACCAAGATTTCAATACTGGGTGAAATACAGAAGCAACAATGAAGCTGTACATGGTTGTCAAATCTTGCATTTGATTAATGACACATAATTTATACAGGTTAAGTAGATTATGTAAACGCCTCACCTAGTTTTCATTAATCTAAAACATGTAGAATTCTTATTTGTCTGTATTTAGAAATGGGGCTGGTCTCCACACCCGGTAACACTGGTTTGGCCATTGTCAATTAAGTTATTGACTGTATCGGGCACAGAATTTGGATCTGCGATCGGTGATAGGTGTCTTGCAACCCATGTTTCTGCAATTCTGAGAAATCAACTGCAAGAATTAATCAAAGACATATATGCCCTGATTTGAGACAGTTTTTCAATTAAAACAAATAAACACCCCGGCTCACATATATGCAGATGTGCGTGCTGTGTTTTGCACGGGCATGAGAGCCCATTCATATGAATGGACTCCCGTGCCCGTGACATGCAGGGAAGAAGTCCCTGCGCTTCTTCCGAAAACGCAGCCCGCGCGGGAACCTCGGTTCCCAGAACGGTTGAGTTTTCCAGTGCGGGCGGCATGCCATTAGAACTAATGGCACCCGGCCACAGGTCCGCATTTCTCTGTGCGGGTGGTGTGGCTGCATGGATTTTTCCGTGGATCTGCAGCGGCACCACCCGCACAGATGTGAACCTAGACTTAGGCTTCATTCACACCGGTAATTAGGGCCGATGTGAATTGTAGCGGCAGTTCCTTCTGCAGATGTCAGCGGGTAGGTGCAGCCACCAGCCCCATTCACATAATGACGGGTCACCAGGGGCTGCACCTATTCGCAGCTCTGCACAGCCAGTGATTACCTGCGGTAATTGCTGTTGGACACAGACAATGGGAATCTAGCGATCACCGCAGGTAATCGCTGGCTGTGCAAAGAGCTGCGAATAGGTGCAGTCACCAGCGACCTGTTGGTATAGTGAACGGGGCTGGCGGCCACATCTACCCGCTGACAGCCATAGGAAAAACCGCCGCTACAATTCACACCAACCCTAATCGCCGGTGTGAATGTAGCCTAAAACCTCATTTACATGTGCACCTGGGGCTATACAACATAACATTTGGCTGTATTTCTCCACAGTTACAGCATACAGCTGCCCATAGAAATCAATGGCTGTACGAGGTGTATGCCAGTTCTTGTGCCTATGTGTGGGCATACAAACCCAGGCAAAAACTGTCTGCACCCTGGGGGTACTTCAGTACAAATGCGCATGTATAGGTAAGTACTGGCGTGTACTCGCCTACAGCCATTGATTTCTATGGCTGGTTATAGGCAGCACCTGTGGCCACCAGGTGGGCAATTACGCCCTAAATGTAAGTTGTACGGCCCCCCAGGTGCCTGTGTATATAATCCCTAGGTGCTTACTGGTGAGCACTTGTGCCGTGCAGCACTAGGGTCCTTAGTGTGAATCCCAACCAGGACACTACCTACATGGAATTTGCATGTTCTCCCTGTGCTTGCATAGGTGTCCCATGGGCACTCTGGTTTCCTCCCACACTCTAAAGACATGCTGATAGGTTAATTGGCTGTCTAAATTAGCCCTAGTATGTGCATGTATGAATATGAAAAAGGGCCCTTGGATTTTCCACTTTTTGAGGTCAGGGATTGATGTGAATGTACAATATGTAAAGAGCTTCATAAATTATTGGCATTATATAAATACCTGTAATAAATAAATAGAGAGGAGGAGTTGTTGAAACAACTGCAATCACATGTAGATCTGGCTCATATTCTGTTTGATTTCTCCTTTTATAGCCTGCAATGGCATGCAGAAATAAATGAATCTGTCCCACACGGATACCTAGGTTCTAATGGCTGTAGTTGGTTAAAGCTGAGCTAAATTGTAAAAATTAAATGGCGAGCAGGCAGGGTCTTTATTGCAGAAGAAACATGCTGGACAGGTGGAATTTTTTATATTACTGTAGTTGGCCTTTAAAGTTAACAACTAAATATAATTATGAAATATATAGGGGTCCAAATATAAAACAGTTGGTGGAATGTCTGACGCATTCATGCAAGCTGAACAAAGTTTCCCTTTATTGTTTCTAATAGATAAATTCCTGCACCATCAGCTCCATCTAATGGACAAATTGCAGTTTATTTTCTCATTCCGGTTTTTAAAAGAAAATACACTGCATTTGGGCTGCTAGATGAAGCTGATTATACAGGAAATAATCTATTTGGAAAATACAGTGAAGTTTCGTTCAGCTTGCACAAATGTTTATAAACAGACTCCATAGAGTGTATGTAAGCTTTTCTATCTGCCAAAGGATCTATATGTCCTACCATCCAGTTCTAAGATGTACACAGCTCTGCCACATAGCACAACCCTGGCAGGAAAAAGATCACATTTCCATCTGCTGCAGTTTGTTTATTTTTTGTTTGTTATTTATTTATTACAGGCACTTATGTACGTTGTCAATTTACACAGCGCTTTACACAGATTTATTGTACATTCACACCATCGCTTACCCCCAAGGAGCTTACAGCCTAAGGTCCCTAACTCACATTCATACTTGCACATATTATGGCCCATTTAGGCAGAAGCCAATTAACCTACCAGTATGTCTTTGGAGTGTGGGAGGAAACCGGAGTATCCAGAGGAAACCCACACAGGCACAGAGAGAACATGCAAACTCCAGGCAGGTAGTACTGTGGTTGGGATTTACACTTACAATTTTGCAGGTTGATGACTGTTCTGCGTATTATAGGGAGATTATATATGCACCCCCCCCCCCCCCCCCCACACACACATTATTGATTGAATCTTTTAATTTACACTTATGCTAACTCAATGGGACTGGAGCCCAGGTTTGGAAGGCTCCATGTAACTCCCTATCAGTGGCCCTGTGTTGCTTCTCCTTCTCCCAGCCTGAGCTCTGCTGTAAATGGACTTCAGGAGGCTGATACCAAGACCAATTCAGGTACTTAAACTGTTTGCAGTGTAAAGAAATACATAAATACAGAGCAACAATAATAAATGCCTTTTATATTTGCCTGAAATTTAGCAGGACGTTGCACACTGAGCCTTCATGCACACTTGACTACCCAGAAGTAGTGGGTCTCTAGAGGAGTTCTGTAGCTTTAAAAATGCTCTAACGCTGAAAAACACTGAAAAACGCGATAAAACGCCGCAAACTGGCACATTTTCCTTTGGTAAAAAAAATGCTAAAAAACGCAAATGCGGAAAAAAGCAGGAAAACTCTGCTAAACGTGGCGAAATGCAGCTAAACGCTAATGCAAAAACGCTAAAAAAAACTAAAAAACTAAAATTTTTAACGTGAGTTTACTCAGCTAATGTTACCAGCGTTATCAAAACTTCAAGTGTGCATGAGGACTAATGGTGTCAGATCACATCCAACTTTATTAAAAGAGAAGTATGGGATTTACTATATATATATATATATATATATATATATATATATATATATACTAACACAATATATTGCCAAAAGTATTGGACCAGCCCTCTAAATCATTGGATTCAGGTGTTCCAATCACCTCCATGGCCATAGGTGTATAAAACCAAGCACCTAGCCATGCAGACTGCTTCTACAAACATTTGTCAAAGAATGGGTCGCTCTCAGGAGCTCAGTGACACCAAGCATGATACCGTGATAGGTTGCCATCTGTGCAATAAGTCCATCCATAAAATTTCCTTGTTACTAAATATTCCACGGTCAACTGTTAGTGGGATTATAACAAAGTGGAAGCAACTGGGAACAACAACTCAGCCATGAAGTGGTAGGCCACGTATAATGAGAGAGTGCATGCTGAAGTGCACAGTGTGCAGAAGTTGCCAACTGTCTGCAGAGTCAATAGTCAAAGACCTCCAAACTTTGTGTGGCCTTCATATTAGCACAACAACAGTGCATAGAGAGCTCCATGGAATGGGTTTCTATGGCCGAGCAGCTGCATCCAAGCCTTAAATCACCAAGGTCAATGCAAAGTGTCGGATGCCGTGGTGTAAAGAATGCTGCCACTGGACTCTAGAGCAGTGGACACATTTTCTCTGGAGTGACCAATCACATTTCTCTGTCTGGCAATCTGATGGACGTGTCTGGGTTTGGTGGTTGCCAGGAGAACAGTACTTGCCTGACTGCGTTGTGCCAAGTGTAAAGTTTGGTGGAAGGGGGATTATGG
The DNA here is from genome assembly GCF_062004578.1 of Staurois parvus. Taxonomy (NCBI): domain Eukaryota; kingdom Metazoa; phylum Chordata; class Amphibia; order Anura; family Ranidae; genus Staurois; species Staurois parvus. The sequence continues at coordinate 4,788,946 of NW_028317827.1, read as the reverse complement.
TGTGGGGTTGTTCTTCAGGGGTTGGGCTTGGCCCCTTAGTTCCAGTGAAGACATTTTGGCCAATTTCATGCTCCCAACTTTGTGGGAATAGTTTGGGGATGGCCCCTTCCTGTTCTAATATGACTGCACACCAGTGCACAAAGCAAGGTCCATAAAGACATGGATCAGTGAGTTTGAGGGGGAGGACCTTGACTGGCCTGCACAGAGTCCTGACCCCAACCTCATAGAACACCTTTGGGATGAATTAGAGCGGAGACTGTGAGCCAGACCTTCTCATCTGACATCAGTGCCTGACCTCACAAATGCACTTCTGGAGGAATGGTCAAACATTCCCATAGACACACTCCTAAACCTTGTGGACAGCCTTCCCAGAAGAGTTGAAGCTGTTATAGCGGCAAAGGGTGGCCCAACTCAATATTGAACCCTACGGACTAAGACTGGGATGACATGAAAGTTCATGTGCGTGTAAAGACAGGTGTCACAAAACATTTGGCAAAATAGTGTACAGTATATACTCACCTAGGTGGATGCAGCATCAATCCGATGCTGCATCTGTCCCCTACTGGCTATGTACTGAGAACTGAGCAATCAAACACCTCTGATTGCTCAGTTCTCCCCTCCACTCTGAGCAGAGAGCTGTGACTGTCAGTCAGTGGCTCCCTGCTCTGCCCCTTCAGCTCTTACTGGAGCGCTGGGCTGTGGAGGGGGCGGGAGTGGGAGTGGCTGGCTCAGGCTCTCAACGGCTCACTGAGAGGCTTAGCCAACTGCCAGCTATCTGGGAGGATCCCGACTTTAAAGTCAGGATTTTTCCTGAGCCTGGACTGTCACTGTGATGTCAGCTGACAGAGGGCTTTAGCCACTGATGGTTCAAAATGGGTCACAGGAGTGCAGAATGAACTGCTCTTCTGTAAACCAAAGGAGAAGTACAGCCAAAATAGCTGTGGCTATACTTCCCCTGTAAAGTGTGACTAAAGGCAAAAATTTTTTTTTCATTTTGGATAGAGTAAAGGAGGGTTATAACCTCAGTCATCTTTTATATTTTTTATATTTTTGCCTTTGTGTCCCACTTGGAGAGATTTCCCTTCACTTCCTGTCCCATATCTAAAGTGGGCAATCCCTGGTTGTCACCAGAACTAGTGTCCCCATTGGAAGACTTCCTCTCTATTACTTTTCTGGGGACCTTTCAAAATTTGGAATTTTCTTTTACCTTCACTTGCTGTGATAATGGTAAACAGGACAAATAGAAAAAGTGAATCTCCCTAACAGGGGCACAGATAGCAACAAAAACATGATGGATGTTCTAATTCCTCTCCACTCTATCCAAAACTAAAACAAAAAAAAGTTTTGCCTTTAGAGAGACGTTAAAGTGGTTGTAACCCCTTACATATACCCAGTGAAGTGACTGGCCTCAGGTGATACACCTTAAACAAATCATCCTACATACAGTCAGGTACATAAATATTGGGACATCGACACAATTCTAACATTTTTGGCTCTATACACCACCACAATGGATTTGAAATAAAACGAACAAGATGTGCTTTAACTGCAGACTGTCAGCTTTAATTTGAGGGTATTTACATCCAAATCAGGTGAACGGTGTAGGAATTACAACAGTTTGCATATGTGCCTCCCACTTGTTAAGGGGCCAAAAGTAATGGGACAGAATAATAATCATAAATCAAACTTTCACTTTTTAATACTTGGTTGCAAATCCTTTGCACTCAATTACAGCCTGAAGTCTGGAACGCATAGACATCACCAGACGCTGGGTTTCATCCCTGGTGATGCTCTGCCAGGCCTCTACTGCAAACTGTCTTCAGTTCCTGCTTGTTCTTGGGGCATTTTCCCTTCGGTTTTGTCTTCAGCAAGTGAAATGCATGCTCAATCAGATTCAGGTCAGGTGATTGACTTGGCCATTGCATAACATTCCACGTCTTTCCCTTAAAAAACTCTTTGGTTGCTTTTGCAGTATGCTTTGGGTCATTGTCCATCTGCACTGTGAAGTGGCGTCCAATGAGTTCTGAAGCATTTGGCTGAATATGAGCAGATAATATTGCCCGAAACACTTCAGAATTCATCCTGCTGCTTTTGTCAGCAGTCACATCATCAATAAATACAAGAGAACCAGTTCCATTGGCAGCCATACATGCCCACGCCATGACACTACCACCACCATGCTTCACTGATGAGGTGGTATGCTTAGGATCATGAGCATTTCCTTTCCTTCTCCATACTCTTCTCTTCCCATCACTCTGGTACAAGTTGATCTTGGTCTCATCTGTCCATAGAATGTTGTTCCAGAACTGTGAAGGCTTTTTTAGATGTCGTTTGGCAAACTCTAATCTGGCCTTCCTGTTTTTGAGGCTCACCAATGGTTTACATCTTGTGGTGAACCCTCTGTATTCACTCTGGTGAAGTCTTCTCTTGATTGTTGACTTTGACACACATACACCTACCTCCTGGAGAGTGTTCTTGATCTGGCCAACTGTTGTGAAGGGTGTTTTCTTTACCAGGGAAAGAATTCTTCGGTCATCCACCACAGTTGTTTTCCGTGGTCTTCCAGGTCTTTTGGTGTTGCTGAGCTCACCGGTGCGTTCCTTCTTTTTAAGAAGGTTCCAAACAGTTGTTTTGGCCACGCCTAATGTTTTTGCTATCTCTCTGATGGGTTTGTTTTGTATTTTCAGCCTAATGATGGCTTGCTTCACTGATAGTGACAGGTCTTTGGATCTCATCTTGAGAGTTGACAGCAACAGATTCCAAATGCAAATAGGACACTTGAAATGAACTCTGGACCTTTTATCCGCTCATTGTAATTGGGATTATGAGGGAAAAACACACACCTGGCCATGGAACAGCTGAGAAGCTAATTGTCCCATTACTTTTGGTCCCTTAACAAGTGGGAGGCACATATGCAAACTGTTGTAATTCCTACACCGTTCACCTGATTTGGATGTAAATACCCTCAAATTAAAGCTGGCAGTCTGCAGTTAAAGCACATCTTGTTCGTTTTATTTCAAATCCATTGTGGTGGTGTATAGAGCCAAAAATGTTAGAATTGTGTTGATGTCCCAATATTTATGGACCTGACTGTAAGTTGTACTGTTTATTTGCAGTCTTCTCTTTTCTACATCTGTTTGAAGTCCAGAATTTATAAAGCTTGTCTGGGCTTTCAGAAAGAAGGGACAGAGAGCTGAAATTACACTCTGCAAAGGTCAGTGAGTAGAGCTCTGAGAGCTGCTTGGAGGGAAGAGACCCCCCCCCTTTACACAGCACACAGGAACAGAACTGAAGCTGTCACTCACAGGTTGTGTGCTGGAGATCCTTCTCCTGTCACTGTTTTTCTCTTGGTGTCAGGAAAACTTGTCAGATAGCAGAGGAACAAGGCAGCAAAGAGAAATGACACTTAGGGGTTGATTTACTAAAACTGGAGAGTGCAAAATCTGGTGCAGCTCTGCACAGAACCCAATCAGTTTCCAGGTTTTTTTTCCGTGAAAGCTTAAAGTGTTACTAAACCCGTGACCCTGTATTTACTATATCTGGTCTACTACAGTACACAGTACATGGAAATGCAATTAATTTAGTAGCAGCACAGTGGCTAAATGGTTAGCACCTCCTCCTGGCAGTACTAGGATCGTTGGTTCAAATCCCAACCACGGCACCACCTGCCTGGAGTTTGCATGTTCTCCCTGTGCCTGCGTGGGTTTCCTCCCACACTCCTGGTAGGTTAATTGGCTCCTGTCTAAATTGCTCTAGTATTTGTATATATGAATGTGAGTTAGGGACCTTAGATTGTACACCCCTTGAGGGTTAGGGACTAAAGTGAATGTACAATATATATGTAAAGCGCTGCGTAAATTGATGGCGCTATATAAGTACCTGAAATAAATAAATAAAATACAATCTTCTAAATACCTCATCAGCAGTTAGAGCAGTCTTGTGACTTCTAGCAGAGCACTGGTTAAAGCTTATAGGAGTTTTCATTCTACCCTGATTGTCCTATGAGGCTGCATAATCCCTCTCTGGACAGTGCTGATTGGCCCTGTGCTGATCACATGCACTCTCCCAAGGAAAAGAAAACCTCTCTAGCAATACACACCAAGTTGTGCATGTGCAGCTTGGCCACAAGGGTCTGTTCTATCAAGAGATGGAATGGGGACTGTAGAAGAAGGGGAGGATCAGAGAAGACAGGATCAAATTGCCTTTTTACACAATGCAGAGGATAAACCCTTAGATTCCACAGTGAATATAACAAGCATGCTTTACTGGATATATGGACTGATTTTACTTTGTGGGTTTAGTAACACTTTATTTGAACAAGCTGAAACTAAAAGTTGATTAGTTTATATGCAGATTTGCACCAGATTTTGCCTGTCCAGGTCTAGTAAATCAAACCATTAGTGCTTTGTATCGAGACATTCACACACTATAGAGGTATATGCTTTGTTCATGTTTTATGTCCAAGGTTTACAACCACTTTAAACAAGGAGATAGCACACTGCAACCCTAAAATTGGCCCTTTTTAACATTTGCAGAAATAGCAAAAAAAAAATGTATTTTCTATGTGACTTGTTCACAGCATATATGTTAAGTGGTGTACATTGCGTGAAAATGCAGCACCTATGCAGTTTTTTACAGAGAGAATCGCACATCACCATTTTGCAGTGCATAGTTAAAGTAGTTCTAAAGGCTTAAAGTTTTTTATCTTCATGCATTCTATGCATGAAAGTAAAAAATCTTCTGTGTGCAGCAACCCCCCAATACTCACCTAAGCCCCCTCTCACTCCAGCGATGTGCACTGGAGTCTCGGCTATCCCAGGACTCCCTGTTTTCACTGGCTGAGACAGAAGCGGGAGCCATTGGCTCCCACTGCTCTCAATCACAGCCAGTGAGCCAATGAGAAGAGAGAAGGGGCGGAGCCAAGCCACGGCTCCGTGTGTGAATGGACACATGGAGCAGTGGGTGCCCCCATAGCAAGCTGCTTGCTCTGGAGGCACTCAGCAGGAGGGAGGGGCCAGGAGGGCCTGCGGGGGACACGAGAAGAGCAGGATCCGGGTTGCTCTGTTCAAATCCACACAGCATGTACGTATAGACATGTTTGTTATTTTTTCCTAAAAAAAAAATAAGCCTTTACAATCACTTTAAATGAAATATCCTTTTATGACATTTCAATGAAGTAAACAATGGGGTGTGTTTTATTGGAACCTAAAGCTCGTCCGTAGGTTTGAATGAGCCCTAACGCTTATTTGTCGAAAATTCTTTCTCGCTGGCTTAGTTGTCTCTCTGTACATATATGGGTGATATAAATAGATGTGACACAGAAAAGCTGGAAGTAGGTCAGTTTAAGGTCTGCTTTAGCTCCAAGAGAAGATTTATGATTCTATACACATGCATACTGTAGTCACAATAATATAAAAGTAAAATAAAAACAAACAGTGAAGCAAACAAAACATATACACCCGTAAAGCACTGTGGAATGAGTTGTAAATGTAATCGCAGAAATATTTTTCCCATATTAAAGTGAACCTGTTAAAAAAATCTCTAGATAGCAGCTGTGAAAACTCTATGTGAATATCACCTTTACCTTCAGAAGTTGGATCTACAATGTGCACTGTATGCTGACAAACACATGCAATTACATCATCCCTCCTTCACCAAAATGTTCAATAGGAAAAAAATAACATCAAGAAAACCAGAAATGAGGGGTGATATCACTGTATCTGGGAAGACATTGTGGACTTGTCTGGGAATTCGAAGGACTGGGAAGGAATGAATGTAAATAATTAGGTAAATGGCTGGCATTTTCGGGGGGGTGGGGGGGCGATTTAACCCCATGAGTTCACATTTGCAGTTGAGGGGCGGTAACAACCTGTACTAGTTTATACAAACAGGTGTATGTCTGATGGACATACACTATATTGCCAAAGTATTGGGACGCCTGCCTTTACACGTACATGAACTTTAATGGCATCCCAGTCTCAGGGCTCGTTCACACTTGACTTTATTTGTAACTCTTGCCAAACACCCCTATAGCATTTGACAGGCGTTAGACAGGCGTTTGGGAAGCGTTTTTAACGCTCCTCAAATGCTCCCAAAATGCCCTATGCGCGGTTTTGAGGAGGTTGATAAGAGTTTGCCAAGCGTTAAAACTGTACTACAAACTCCTATAATGAAGTTAAATGGTATTAATGCGCCGCTGCCGCCTTGCAACCGTGTCGCAACCGCGTTTGCAGATCTACACCATAGACTCCTCCTGACTTGACACGAGGCGTCAGTTTTGCAGCAAAGCAAGGCTAATGCCTCCGTGTGAACAGCACTGTGTGCTGCCATGTGCAGAATATTCATAGGCATTTGAGAAGCGTTAAAAACGCTTCCCAAATGCCTGTCTGATGCCTGCTGACAGGCGTTTGAACGTAGCCTAAGTCTGTAGGGTTCAATATTGAGTTGGCCCGCCCTTTGCAGCTATAACAGCTTCAACTCTTCTGGGAAGGCTGTCCACAAGGTTTAGGAGTGTGTCTATGGGAATGTTTGACCATTCTTCCAGAAGCACATTTGTGAGGTCAGGCACTGATATCAGATGAGAAGGCCTGGCTCGCAGTCTCTGCTCTAATTCATCCCAAAGGTGTTCTATCGGGTTGAGGTCAGGACTTTGTGCAGGACAGTCATGTTCCTTTACCCCAAACTCGCTCATCCATGTCTTTATGGACCTTGCTTTGTGCACTGGTGTGCGCATTGCGATTGCAAGAATTGGATTGCATGGGTGTGAACACCCATGCGATTCGATTCCGATGTGCTAAAAAGAAAAAGCAAATCGAGCTTACACAAAATGAATGGCTCAAATTGCACTGCAAATAATCACATGTGATTTGAACAGGAATGCGATTTCTGTCCGTATCACATGCGATTTCCCATACAACTATAGAATGGATATAAAACGTATACAGTTTGCTACAGTGTTATATTTGAAAAATACAGACCACCTGGCTCTATTCTGTAGATAACAAACAGAGCTCCAGGCAAACAGATAACTGCACAATTAAAATGCAGGTATGTGAACCGCTTTTAAAGTCCAGCTATGGGAAACGTAAGTATTATCCCTTGTAGTGGGGCTGCGTCAGCACTGCAGGCGTTCACAGCTCATCTAGGTCTAGGAAACTTGTTGAGGAATCTCTACTTACTCAATCCTCCATGCTGCTAGACTGGTCCCCGCAGCATATTCTCACCTATGCTCCAGTGGTCTAAGGAAGTGTTTCTCAACCTTTTTTGCAGTCAAGGCCCCCTTTAAAATCATGGACAGTCTTGAGGCACCCCATTCTAAAATGTGAAAAACTATTCTAATAGTTTTATATAACGTGGCAACATCCACACATGTAGGACACCCAACATTGGAGGTGATTTATTCTTCGAAAGCAAATACACTTTTGCACACTGGTACTGACTAGTGTCCCAATGTTTCTCTTCTCCCTCAGTTGTTCTCCATCACTGAACTAATGTTACCCCAGCGTTGATGGAGAGAGGCATGGGAGGGTCAAACTAGGATGCTGTGCAGGCAGCTGACATCATCCTTATCAACTGATGACATCATTGGTTGTCAGGATGCCGGTGGCTAGAAGGTCGTAATGGTGCACAATGAAAACCTGTGACTTTGTAAAATTAAAAGGCAGGCTTGTTCCACCCGCTGGATTGTATACAAGTTTTGGACAATTTGTAGACATTTTGCCAGCGCACCCCTGAAGAAACCTCAAGGCACCCTGGTTGAGAAAGGCTGGTCTAAGGTCCTGAGGTCATCAAGACCAATGCAGGGTCCATAGCCCAGCACTATGTGTTATGATGCTCAGGAACAGTCCACTGCCAGAGCGTGGGGGGGCACCACCTGCCAGTGGAACAGAGGATCAGGTAAGTAAAAGCTATTCTCTTCTCCCCGAGATTGAACTAGTAATCAACCTTTGAAGTGTAGGTAAAGCCCTACTGCAATGAATATTCATTAGCTTTCCCAAAGTTTGGCTTTAAATTCTTTCCAGACACTTTACTGATTAATACATCTCTGCCAAAACAGCACACCCAGGAGGGTGACACTACTTTCTCTGTAGAAATGCTTATCTGGGAACACAGTGGTCTCACCTGCCTGCCTGGTGCCCGCTGATTGGACAAAGAAGGAGCAGCAACACCTATCATCTCAGCTTACTCTGCTTTTACCTCCTGTCAGTGTGTTACCTGTCAGTACATATGCATGCAGCAGAGCCTGACTGGCTTCTCGTTCTGCCTCTCCCTTTCCCAGTCTCAGTGCTGCTGTATTAGGGATGACCGGAGGCTAATAACACAGATTCAGGCACTACTGCTAGATCTATGTAATAATATATTTACTTATTTTGAACTATATATATTACTATCTATATATATATTAGCTGTCTTTAGTATAACTAAAGACAAAACTTTTAGTTTTGGATAGAGTGGAAAAGGATTATAACTCCTGTCAGTTTTCTCCCTTTCCAATGTTTTTTTTTCTTTGTGATCTGAACATATGTGTCTTGGTTGAGTAGGGGGTCTCACTGTCTTGAGCATGGATACTCATTGTCTCAACACCTGGACATCTATTGTTAGTCACCAACTATGACACTGTGTTAACCACTTGCCCTCCAGAGGATTTACCCCCCTTCCTGAACAGGCCATTTTTTGAGATACGGCACTGCGTTACTTTGACTGACGATTGCGCAGTCATGCAACACTGCACCCAAATGAAATTTATGTCCTTTATTCTGCACAAGTGAAGCTTTCTTGGTTTTTCTGCATTTTTTACTTTTGCACTATAAACAAAAAAGGCCGACAATTGTGAAAAAAAAAGTATATTTTTGACTTTTTGCTATTAACCAGTTGCCCCCCGGCCTATAGCCAGAAGGCGGCTGGGCGAACACCTTGTCCCTCTGGGTGGACACCATATGGCATCCTTTTCAGAGCATGCAATGCGCATGCCCGCAGGGCTACGCTGCGGAGCGATCTGTCACCGGCCATGTACCTCGGACACGGCCTATGACAGATCTGTGTACCGGCCCAGGTCACATGACAGTTGTATACAATGGATGGCTTCCTTTCATGCCATCCATTGCATACAAGTGTGTCTAGCTGTAAATGGTCACAGCGATCAGATGCACAAGCTGTGCCAATCACAGCCCAGCTATGTCATGTGATTAGCCGTGGCCAAATCACAGCTAATCACAAAAAAAAAAACTCTGAATGAATCGATTTCATTCAGGTAAATGCTTGCTTATAGCAAAGTAATTCTTTGCTATAAGCAAATTGTGTAAAAAAAAAAAAAATACTGATCACTTCCCCAAAGTAGTACAATGTTACTATGGTAACATTATACTAATTTGGTCATAGTGAAAAATGAAAAAAAAATCTTAAAAAAAGAGAAAAAATTTAATAAAAAATAATAAAATAAAAAAAATAAAAAAAAAAGTTATCAATTTTTTTTTTTTCATACTGTCACCAGTCAATGTCCCTGATCACCGCCATTCCAGTTATATGATGATGCTGTACTGCACTGGTGACAGAATGTAAAAACAAATTGTGAAAATCATTTTTTTAATTTCTTCATTTTCCGAAAAATTCTGACAAAAAAATGACAACTTCAAAAAACTTACCATGCCTCTTATGAAATACGTCGGACTGTCTACTTTGCAAAAAAGGGGTCATTTGGGGGATATCTGTACTGTTCTGACATCAGTACTTCAGGATCGATCAATTTTCAGATATATCCCAGTTTGTGAACTCTATAACTTTCCAACAGACTAAATAATAAATACTAATTTGGGTTATTTTCACCAAAGACATGTAGCAGAATACATCTTGGCCTAAATTTATGAAGAACAATTATTTATTTGCAAACTTTTATAACAGAGACAAAGAAAAACGTGTTATTTTTTCAACATTTTCGGTCTTTTTTTGTTAATTTAGCAAAAAATAAAAACCCCAGCGATGATTAAATACCACCAAAAAAAAGCTCTAGTTGTGTGAAGAAAATGATAACATTTTAGTTTGGGTACAATGTTGTATGACCGCGCAATTGTCATTCAAAGTGTGAGAGAACTGAAACCTGAAAATTGGCCTGGGCAGGAAGGGGGTAAAAGTGCCCTGTATGGAAGTGGTTAAACCTATCCAGTAAAAAAAATGTTAAAAATATGTAGTATTCTGCTCCGTGTCTTTGCTAAAGAAAATCCCAATACATGTAAATTAATTGGTTTACGTGAAAGTTATAGCATCCACAAATGACGGTATATATACTGGAATTTCTTTTCTTTTTTTTATACCAGTAATGGAGGCGATCAGCAACTTATAGAGGAACTGCGGTGGGCATTCTGACACTGGGAGGAACTGACATGGTGTCACTGACATCCCCAGTGACACCAATACAGTGATCAGTACTAATAAAAAGCACTGACACTGTACTAATGACACTTGACAGGAAGGGGTTAACATCTGGGGCGATCAAAGGGTTAACTGTGTGCTGTTTTACTGTGTACTGTGTGTGTTTTACTGTGTAAGCATACTGCTTTATATTGTTCTGCTATGCAGAGCAATACAAAGCTGCATGCTGGAGCTGATAGGGGAGAAATTTGTATTGTTTACATAGAGACCTCTCCCCTGTCAGTGATACTCGGGGGTCACTGGGTGCCGGTGGGGAAGCCGGGTTCCAGTGATCGACAGCTGAAGCCACCAATGGAATATATACATGATTTTGTGCAGCTGTGCCACCCTGTAGCAGTATTTCTTATTGTACTTTGTTTATTGTAAGGCTATGTTCACACTAGCTTTGTCAGAAGGCGTCAGCCAGGCATTTGGGAAGCGTTTTTAACCCTTCTCAAACACCTCTGAAAATTCTGCACATGGCAGCACACAGTGCTGTTCACAGGGAAGCGTTAGTGTTGCGTCACGGCAAAACTGACACCTCTGGTCGAATCAGGAGGAGTTGAAGCCTCCCATTCAAGTCTATGGTGCTGTTTGCGGTGCGGTTGTGATGTGGTTGCAAGGCGTTTAATACCATTTAAACTTCATTATAGGAGTTTGTGGTGTGGTTTTAACACTTGGCAAACGCCTATCAACCGCCTCAAAACCGCGCATAGGGAGTTTTGGGAACGTTTGTGGAGCATTAAAAATGCTTCACAAACGCCTGTCTAACGCTTGTCAAACACTATAGGGGTGTTTGGCAAGAGTTAGAAATAAAGTCAAGTGTGAACGAGCCCTAAAGGTGTTATTGTACTTTGTTTATTTCTATATCTGATGCTGATGATGCCTCAGCCTCTGTGGGACCCGGAGGGACCCTGGTGGGCCAGCAGTTTTATGAGACTCAGAGGGATTGGCTCGACTATTCGCTCTACTTAGTCTAAAGCCTCCGCACAGTGGCTGTACGTAAGTTGCCGACCAGACATGTACAGCTGAGAAATCTTTATTCTGTATTCTTGGAGCACCAATTATTGCTGCTATTCTCTGCCCACCGCAGGGTTCACCCCCTGGGGGGGGGGGGGGGTAAACACGTGTATCTGGCTATGCATATGTGCCTTTCCTTCTATGTATGAATCTCAATATTTTTGTGGATGAAACAATCAAAACATCTATACACGTTATATTTTGTTCCCTTTTTTTCATACAGAAAAAATTTGCAATAAAAACGATTGAAGCAGAACACCTGTCAGGATTTTATAGCTGTCTGTGCCCCAGTTGGGCAGATTAACCCCCTCAATTTGTCCTGTTTACCACTACAACTAAAAGTGAAACAAAAAGAGAATCCCAAATTTTGGGTTGTCACCAGGATAGGAAAAGAAGGGAATTCATCAAATGGAGACACAAGTTCTAGTGACACCGTTGACAACCAGTTATTCCCTCACATTGGAGGGATTTCTTCTCACTTCCTGTTGTGGATTTGGGACAGGGAGTGAAGGCAAAATCTCCCCAATGGGACATAGATAGCACAAAAAACTGGCAGGAGTTAAATCCTTCTCTTAGGCTATCCAAAATAAAACAAAAATGGCTTTTAGTTCCACTTCAACATGTTTTTGTAATTTGTGAAATGGGAGTTTCATTTTAAACATTACACTATATAAACACTTGGCACAGTCATGGCCCAGTCTCCCAAGACACTGGAACCATTTTTTCTTCTTACTGAATTACAGTTCTCATTAGTCTCATTGATATGCGGAGAGCTGTGAAGCTGACATTTATAGAGAAAAACAGTGAAAGGAGAGAACTTAGAGCTCCTACCCTTTTGGCCTGGTGTCCTCGATAGCTCGATCCAGAGGGATGATGTCACTCAAATAGACGTTAAAGTTTCCTTCCTTCCACCGCTTGCTTGCCTCCTGCTCCTTGTCTTTAGGAACTTTCAGAGGTCTCCCAAGCTGACCAGGAGCTTTGAGGTCTCTTGGTCTCTCAGTTGCATCCAGTGTTCGAACTTTGTGCATCCCAGTGCCTGGTACTCTGCTCTCTTGATCATGATGGATTAACTGTTTATTTTCCACATCAGCGTTACTGGAAGAACTAATATTGATACTGGCAAACCTATGTGTAATATTCTTTGTCAAAATTCTATTTACATCCTTGTTCTCTGATTCTACTAAAAGCCCTCCTTTGAAACCAGTCCTGGAGATTTTTACATCAACACCCGCACTGTGTGTAGCTGGCAGTATGGCGCCCTTTGAAATGTTCAACTTTTTAACAGTCTCTTGAGCCTGGGGCTCACCAATGGCTGCACCAGCTTTATTTAATATGATGACTGATCCATTGTTGGCAGATAACGCATTAGGTCTGTCATCTGTTATGTTGAACTTCTCAGAACGTAGGCTTTCTAAGCTTTGTGCTTTGAATTTGTCCAGTTTTAAAGTAGCAGAAGGTGGACCCTCTGCTTTGTCTTTTGAGCCCCCTGCAGCTTTGCCTTCTGCTGCAATTTTAGAGTCTAGTGCATTATTTTCCTTTATTAGAACCTCTGCATCTTTGTCCTTAACTACGACCTTAGAGCCCTCCGCATCCTGACCCTTGACTACAACCTTTGAGCCCTCTGCATCCTTTTCATTGACTACAACCTTAGAACCCTCTGCATTCTGACCCTTGACTACAACCTTAGAGCCCTCCGCATTCTGACCCTTGACTACAACCTTAGAGCCCTCCGCATTCTGACCCTTGACTACAACCTTTGAGCCCTCTGCATTCTTTTCATTGACTACAACCTTAGACCCCTCCGCATCCTGACCCTTGACTACAACCTTAGACCCCTCCGCATCCTGACCCTTGACTACAACATTAAAGACCTCTCCATCCTTTTCATTGACTACAACCTTAGACCCCTCCGCATCCTGACCCTTGACTACAACCTTAGAACCCTCTGCATCCTTATCGTTGACTACAACCTTGGAGATCTCTGAATCTTTGGCTCCTACTATAACCTTAGCAGCGCCTATATCCTTGACTTTCACAGTATCTTTGGAAGCTCTGCTATCAGGCTTTAGGTCTCCTACATCTTTGGCTACCACATCATGTTTAGGAGCCCCTGCATTTTTGGCTTCTACTTCATTCTTGGATTCCATAACATGTTTAGGGTCCAGGGGCTCCCATGCCAGTCTAGCAGCTTCTGCCCCCTTAACCTTCCCTTGAATTTTAGCGATATCATCATCCTTGAATTCCAATGCGTGGTTAGAGTCCTTAGGCTTCCCTACCTTTTTAGAGGCTTCTTCATCCTTCACCTCCCCTTGAATCTTGTAAGTCCCATTATTCCTGGATTTCACAGAATCTTTAAATGTTCCAACATCTTTGGCTCCACCATCTTTGCCTTCCAATGCATCTTTAAAGCCTACTGCATTCCTGCCACCGATGACCCCTGTATTTATTATTTTAGAATCTTCTGAATCACCCACCTTCCTTGTGACTTTAAATTGCACTAATTCTACAGGTTTATCTACCTTGTGTACTGCCCCCTCCCTCACAGCAGAAGCTGTTGCATTTTGCTTGAAAATGAAATTCTTCTTTGCTGGAGCTTTTGACAAATCAGCTTTTGCCTTCAGCCTTTGTGTGACATTCGCTGCCTGTAACTTGTTACCTTTCCCCTGAATGTTCCGATCAAGGGTGAACAACTTGGTCCCAGGTACGCCCATTGGAGCGATCGTTTTATCCAACACCATAGGCTTAATAGTCCTTTTCCTCTGCCTGAATATGCCTTTAGAGTCTAAATTAGCTACCTTACCAAATTCATCTCCAGGAGGGTGGAATATCCCTTTAAGCTTGGTGGTATCTTGGTCCCAGGGCTGCCCACCATCGCCCCACTTGCGGCGGACGCTGCTTCTCCCCGGGAGCTTCCAGGACTCAGAGCCCCCCTTCTCTCTTTTGAAAAGTTCCTCTCTGTTCAGCCTGCTGTTCATCTCATTAAAGGAGAACCTCAGTGCTGCCATGTCAAAGATCAGCCAGATGATAGAGGCAACAAAGATAAATGCCAGGGCTCTGCCACTGCCACGGAAGTACTTTCTTACCCTGTGCATCCTGGGGTCTGCTGCCTGGCAGAGCCAGGGGCCACTACTGCTGGAGCTGGTCACACAGCCGGCTTTTCCCTACAGCACATGGGCTGCCTTGCTCACTGCTGCCTGCGTGGCATTTAGGACAGGAGCTGGACTCTGCTGCTGCTGCGCTGCGCTGGGCTTCCTCCTGCTGCGCTGGTCTGCGCTGCGATCCCCGGTCCGCGCTGCCCCGCCGCAGCATCATCCCCCGTGCGCTGCCCCCCGCATTATTATCATTATCCCGGATCGCGATCTGAGCAGAGGTGGCAGCAGGGCAGACGTGGACTCTCCCCACCCAGCGACTTCTCCTATCCCTCCTGCTTGTGTTGAAACTTGAGAAGCAGCCACATATGAGGAAATGGTGTCAGTGAATGAGCCGGCTGAGCAGCCCTCACCTTGTCAGCCTGGGATAACTCTTTCCTTGCTGGAGAGAAAGGGGAGAAGGAGGCAGAAGGCAGAGGATGACAGCAAACTCAATGAAAGCTTGGAGGAAAAAGAAGGCAGAAATTAAAGTGACACTGAGCCTGGGTTAAAAAAAACAATTCTACTGAAGTATGTATTCCTAACTCAAAACTCCCTTCTATTGCTCTCAGCCTCTTCCAGATCGCCAAATTCCTTCTTTTGCTGCTATGATCTGACTTAAAGGGTGGCTACATTCATTTTCCATGGTCCCAATGTATCAGGGCTGGAGCTAGCCGATCTCATCTGGGAGTGCAGTAAAAAAAAGAAAATCAAGGGGCATAATGTGAACACATTTGTAAGTCACTGACTATCTGTCCCCATCAGAGTGCCCCTTTACATCTGTTCCCATCAGAGTGCCCTCTTGCATCAGGTACCCCTTGCATGGATTTTCCTCACAAGAGTGCCCCATTGCATCAATGCCCCAATCAGAGTTTCCCTTTACATCAGGGTCCCCATCAGAGTCCCCCTTATATCTGTTGTCCCCATCAGAGATGCCTCTTACATCAGGTTCCCCAACAGAGCCCCCCTTACATCAGGTACCCCTTGCATGGATTTTCCTCACAAGATTGCCCCATTACATCAATGCCCCAGAGTTTCCCTTTACATCAGGGTCCCCATCAGAGTCCCCCTTATATCTGTTGTCTCCATCAGAGATGCCTCTTACGTCAGGTTCCCCAACAGAGCCCCTCTTACATCAGGTACCCCTTGAATGGATTTTCCTCATAAGAGTGTCCCATTACATCAATGCCCCCAACAGAGTTTCCCTTTACATCAGGGTCCCCATCAGATTTCCCCTTATATCTGTTGTCTCCATCAGAGATGCCTCTTACATCAGGTTTCCCAACAGAGCCCCCCTTACATCAGGTACCCCTTGAATGGTTTTTCCTCATAAGAGTGTCCCATTACATAAATCCCCCCAACAGAGTTTCCCTTTACATCAGGGTCCCTTACATCATGGTTCCCATTATAGTGCCACCTTACATCAGGTGTCCCCATCAGAGTACCCCCTTACATCTGTTCTCATCACACTGGCTCATGGATTAGTGGATGTCTTCCCAGAGACCAGGGGGGTAAAACTAAAATCCTGGGGGGCACAGCCCACTCCAGCACCCCCTAGCACTGTATACAGGAACATACCCACCCTCTCCTGCTCACTGTGGAATTTGTAGCGTGCATAGAGCAGCGCACATGACTGCAGCTAATGTACACTGCCCCTTCCAAATAAAAGGAGATGAGGAGGAAAAGGAGAAGTCCAGGAGCTCACGAAGGATGTTACAAGGAGGCATAGAAACACAGTTTAGGGCTCATTAACACTTGTGTGCATCGCTCTTCAGAGAACATTTGACAGACTGCTTTACTCCTTGAACACTGCACTAGCACAGCATAACCTGGTGCATTGCATGTGGTTGCTGGGTGCTGAAAGAGTGGGCCAATTCACTTGAATTGGTCGCACTTGGCGGGGGGTGTCTACTAGGACTGGACTGATGCTGCATCCACCTGGGTAAGTATGAGTTCTAAAAAAAAAAAATCCTCATCTTCTCTTTTAAAGAGGAATTTATTTTTTCAAGAATTGAAAGTCAGCCGTTAAAAATACTGTAGCTGCTGACTTTTAAAAATCAGGTACTAAGCAGTCCTGGGATTCCATGGCTGTGTTCCTACAGCTGATTAGAAGATGACTGTGACTGCCTGTGACATCTTTTTCTTGGACAACAATCATACTGAGCAGTCTTGCCACCCTAGGACAGAGAGTAAGTTAGGACTACATAACACGATGTGAGGACTACATAACACCTCCTTCTCTTCTTCGTAACATGGGAGGTGTTTTGTAGTCCACTAAGATCACAAGGAGAGCTGTAGTGAGAAAATAGGTTGCTATTGCTGCCCTTTTTCTAAAAATGCTAGATGCCTGCCTGTTTTGTTCATCCAGCATCTTCAGTGATTTCTGGCCAGCAGATCTAGCCAGCAGACCAGGAGCGCTTCTAGGGACCTAATAGATCAGGAACACATCTGGGCACACAAATTAAAATATCGAGGGACTGGTAAGATACCATGATTACCACTTTGGATTAAATGTAAAACTAATGTCTAGCAACGGCCCTGAACTCTCCTGATCTTCATGGCTATTCTGAATCTGCAACTGAGAATGCAGAGAAGCTAGAGGGCTCAGAGTAACAGCCGGGAAACTAGCATTTTCAGAAGCGAGTCTGCAGTGGAAGCCCCCATATTTTTCTTGCAACAAGTTTACTTTAGAACTGAACTCCAGGCAAAAGATCAATACATAGATGAATTGCATATAATGCCTCGTTCACACTTCAGCATATTGGAATTGCAAGCAGAATTGTGCGGTTCCGGAACTGTGGCAAAATGCGCTACAGGCTTGTGGTGCCATTATTTCTTATTTCTCAATTGTCGCTTGACAAAACACGCAAAAATCATGGCAAAAAGCTAGTCGTCAAACACGTTTAGTGGCACAATTAGGTACATGAGTTTCTTTGGCATGACAAACATCCATAGTGCAGTCCTATGAGTGACCTGCGGAATCACGTGTAAATTGCATGCGCAAAGAAAAATGCGAGCAAGATTGAGTGTTCCTGCTATGCAAAGTATGAATGGGGTTTATCGGAGCTGTTTTTACTGTGAAAGGATTTGTACTTCTGTCCAGCCACATTTGAGATTTTCACAGCTCTGCTACATAGCACAGTCCTGTCTGGCAGGGGAGAAAAGCCAGCATGCCACGGGTGAGGCATATAGTTCACTGAGGTTCCATTGTAAAGTGCAAAAAAAACATTTTCTGTTATTTATTTATTTATTTCAGCTATACACCGTCAATTTTCGCAGCGCTTTACATAAATATTGTACATTCACATCAGTCCCTAACCCCCAAGAGGTGTAAAATTTAAGGTCCCTGACTTACATTCATACATGGGCCAATTTAGACAAGAGCCAATTAACCTACCAGCAAAACATACAAGAAAGTGCAAAACAGACATAACCTGTTTGCACTTTCTTGAATGTGTTTGCAGTTTGATTTGCACTTTACAAACTTTCCCTCCAGAGGATTTACCCCCCTTCCCGACCAGGCCATTTTTTGCCCTATGGCGCTGTGTTACTTTAACTGACAATTATGTAGTCATGCAACGCTGCACCCAAATTAAATTTACGTCCTTTTTTTCCCACAAATTGAGCTTTCTTTCGGTGGTATTTGATCGCCTCTGCGTTTTATATTTTTTGCGCTATAAAAAAAAGGCTGAGAATTTTGAGAAAGAAACAATATTTTTGACTTTTTGCTATTAAACATGTCCAGTAAAAAAAAATTTAAAAATCAAATTTCATCATAAATTTGGGCCAAAATGTATTCTTCGACATGTCTTTGCTAAAACAAAATCCCAATACATGTAAATTAATTGGTTTACGTGAAAGTTATAGCGTTTACAAATGACGGTATATATACTGGGATTTGTTTTTAATTTTTACTAGTAATGGCGGTGATCAGTGACTTATAGCGGGAATGTGGGACTGCAGCGGGCATTCTGACACTGGGAAGAACTGATTTGGTGTCACTGACGTCCCCAGTGACACCAATACAGTGATCAGTGCTAATAAAAAGCACTGACACTGACACTGTACTAATGGCACTGGGCAGGAAGGGGTTAACATGTGGGGTGATCAAAGGGTTAACTGTGTGCTGTTTTACTATGGGGGCTGAGTGTTTGTGCTTCATTGTAAGCACACTGCTATGCATGGCTCTGCTATGGAAAGCCATGCATAGCAGTATGCAGGAGCTGACGGGAGAGATCTGTATTGTTTACTTACAGTTCTCTCCCTCCGTCAGTAATCCTCCTCGATCACTGGGTATCGGCGACTAATCACCGGCCGGACCCAGTGATTGACAGCCGAGGCCGCGAATTAGAATATTTTATCACCGTTGGCCATGCACCCCCCTCAAGGGACAAGAAGGGTATGGTGCTAGGTGGATTGGACTGTTTTGGCAGGGCTGAAATTCCAGTTTTCCCTGCTGCCAGTCAGTAACACTTACAGGTCTTGTCCCTTCCCCCATTCTGCGACTGGACAGGCGGCAAATGTCATCAGCATTCCGGGTGGACGCCATACGGCATCCTCCCGCACATGCGCAGATTGCGCTCCTGCAGAGCGGCGCAGCGGTGCGATCTGTCACCGGCCGTGTACCTCGGACATGGCCGATGACAGATCTGAGTATCGGCCCCGTTGCCGGTACCATGTGACCTGCTGTGACCAATCACAGCAGGTCACATGACAGTTGTATACAGTGGATGGCTTCATTCATGCCATCCATTGTATACTAGTGTTTAGCTGTGAATGGTCACAGCTAATCACATGCACATGTCATATGATTAGCTGTGGCCAAATCACAACTAAGAGCAAAAAAACAAAAAAACCCTGAATGAATCAATGTCATTCAGGTAAATGCTTGCTTATAGCAAAGTAATTCTTTGCTATAAGCAAATTGTGTAAAAAAAAATAAAAATAAAATACTGATCACTTCCCCAAAGTAGTACAATGTTACTATGGTAACATTGTACTACTTTGGTCATAGTGAAATATGAAAAACAAATCTTAAAAAAAGAAAAAAAATTTAATAAAAAATAAAAAAAGAAAAAAGAAATATATATATATTTTTTTTCATACTGTCACCAGTCAGTGTCCCTGCTCACCGCCATGCCAGTTATATAATGACGCTGTACTGCACTGGTGACATATGTAAAAAAAAATAGTGAAACTAATTTTTTTTAATTTTTTAATTTTCCGAAAAATTATGACAAAAAAAATACAACTCGCCATGCCTCTTATGAAGTACGTCGGACTGTCTACTTTGCAAAAAGGGGTCATTTGGGGGATATCTGTACTGTTCTGACATTCTTGGACCTCAAGAAATTAGATTGGCTGTCAGTACTTCAGGATTGATCAATATTCATATCTATACCATAGTTTGTGAACTCTATAACTTTCCTACAAACTAAAAAATACATCCTAATTTGGGTTATTTTCACCAAAGACATGTAGCAGAATACATCTCGGCCTAAATTTATGAAGAACATTTATTTGCAAACTTTTATAACAGAAACAAAGAAAAACTTTTTTTTTTTTCAAAATGTTTGGTCTTTTTTTGTTAATTTAGCAAAAAATAAAAACCCCAGTGGTGATTAAATACCACCAAAAGAAAGCTCTAGTTGTGTGAAGAAAATGATAAAATTTTAGTTTGGGTACAATGTTGTATGACCGCGCAATTGTCATTCAAAGTGTGAGAGCGCTGAAAACTGGCCTGGGCAGGAAGGTGTAAAATTGAATTGGTTAATCTGTCCAGGGATATTTAGGGAGATGTGATCTCAAGCTGAAAACTATACCGTACATAAACTGTGAACAATTAGTGCCGATACTGTATGCATGTGACCACAGTTATGTATTGCATATAATTTCTTTGATGATGATCAGTACTAAAAAAAGAACAATAAATAAAAAAGGTTGTATGTAAATATTCTATAATTGCATATTCAACCAGAAGTTGGAGCTCTTAGCTTTTTTTCAAGTTTCCATACCCTGGAATGTTTGGCCTTGGTACAGACATACAAGGTGACACACACAGGTTAAAATGGCAAATAAAGGTTAATTTCCCACATCTGTGGCTTTTTAAATAGCAATTAGTGCCAGTGAATGAGTTTGTTAGCTGGCTGCACTGAGCAGGCTAGATAGTGAGCCATGGGGAGCAGGAAAAAACTGTCAAAAGACCTGTGTAACAAGGTAATGTAACTTTATAGAGATGGAAATGGATAAAAAAAAGATATTCAAAGCCTTGAATATGCCAGTCAGTACTGTTCAATCACTTATTAAGAAGTGTAAAATTCAGGGATCTCTTGATACCAAGCCAAGGTCAGGAAGACCAAGAAAGATTGCAGCTACAACTGCCAGAAGGATTGTTTGGAATACAAAGAAAAACCCACAGGCAATCTAAGGAGAAATACAGGCTCCGCTGGTAAAAGACAGTGTGGTTGCTTCAAGGAGCACAATACGACAATACTTGAACAAAAATGAGCCACGTGGTCGGGTTGCCAGAAAAAAACCTTTACTGCACCAATACCACAAAAAATCCAGAATACAATATGCCCATCAACATATTGACATGCCTCACAGCTTCTGACACACTGTAATCTGGAGGGATGAGACCAAAATAGAACTTTATGGTCACAACTGTAAGTGCTATGTTTGGAGAGGGGTCAATAGCGACAAGAATACCATCCCCACTGTGAAGGATAGTGGTGACTCACTGATCTTTTTTTGGGGGGTATGTGAGCTCTAAAGGCATGGGGAATCTTGTGAAGATTGATGGCAAGATGAATGCAGCATGTTCTCAGGAAATACTGACAATTAGCATTCTTGTGAATGAAAGCTGCACATGGAACACTCATGGACTTTCCAGCAGGACAATGAAACTAAGCACAAGGCCATGTTGACCCTTCAGTAGTTACAGCAAAAAAAAGTAAAGGCTCTGAAGTGGCCATCATAGTCTCCTGACCTTAATATCATCGAGCCACTCTGGGGAGATCTCTAACGTGTGGTTCAGGCAAGACAACCAAAGACATTTTGCCAAGACGACTGGTCAGCTATGCAACCTGCAAGAATTTGGGGCCTCATAGACAACTATTACAAAAGACAGCATGCTGTCATTGATGCTAATGGGGGCAATACACAGGAATAAGAACTAAGGGTATGCAAACATTTGAACAGGGGTCATTTCATTATTATTATTACCAGGGGCGGACTGACCATTCAAGCACTCGGGCACTGCCCGAGGGCCCGAGGTCAGTAGGGGGCCCCATAAGATGCCCCTGGTACCTTTCATTGGCTTTTTCATGGGCTTTTTTGGGTGTAAGCGAGGACATGGGGGCCCCATGATCCCCTATTGCCCGGGAGCCCAATGAGTTGTCAGTCCGCCCCCGATTATTACTATTATTATACAGGATTTATATATTGCCAACTGTTTGCTCAGCGCTTTACAATATCAAGGTAGACAATATAACAACAGTACAGTTCAATACAAGATGGTTAGGAGGGCCCTGATCCTTGGAGCTTACAATTTAATTTGTTTACTTGTTGCCATGTTTTCTTTTATGATTGTGCCATTCTGTTATGGCCTACAGTTAAATATGAATCCCATAAGAAATAAAATAAATTTTTTGCCTGCCTTTCTTTAAAAATGGTACATATTACCAATTCTACAAGAGTGTGTAAACTTTTGAGCAAAATTGTATGCTGGGTCTCCATTAAAGATGGTGGCACTGAAGAAGAGGGGCCATGGGAAGACATTTGCTTCAAGCAAGGCAATGCTGGACTCCAGTAAGTATGTTTTGTTTTTGTTTCTTTAGGACTTAAACAACTGCTAGAAATTTTTATTTTTTGGAGGGTTTAAAGAGGTGAAGTTTCTCTTCAAACTTTTGAAAATATCACCGAGCCCTGATGAAGGGGGGGGGGGGGGGGGTTGTTTGTCCCTTAATTGTGCTGGAGGTTTTAAGATCATTTTATGTACAATGAAATTATTTTTGGACAGCAATGATCTGGCACTTGTGGTGTATGTACATTCTACATGCCTTGAGTTTTCACTAAGGGGAAGTCTTTTTACGTGTGAGCAACCTTTCCAGAGCAACTTGAAGGATTATGATCTTTCCGTGTCCTGGAATGAATGAGCTTTAAAGTCCCATCTTATCTTTGTTAATCCTTTTTTAGGGCTGTGAAGGTTCCTCCACTGTCATGCGATACAGCATAGGCTTAAGGAGTGGCTGCTTAGGTGCCAAAAACTGCCTTGTAGGGGGCAAAGAGACTGTAAAGGTGTGCTGGGTATTTGTTGGGATCTTGGTGGTGGGGTAGCAAGGTAAGTCCCCTGGTATGAGGTCTTGTTTGGTGTTTGTTCTCTTATAGGTTTACTTCAATGATTGTGGGAAAAATCTTCCAGTAATATAGAATATCCCCTGACTAAAATATCATTTAATTCCATATATTATTGAAAATACATTTTCTACAGTTACAATGTATATACATGTGTTTATGTTATTTGGAGTCTTATATTTTGCTGTGTAATCAGTGACACAGCTGGTCTGGAAAGGACGCTGATGCAGCTGCAGCCTCAGGTCAGTTTGTGAAATCTTAAAAGCACATTAATAATGAATTTTATATTGTCATCAACTGAACTCAGGTCTACAGTATTAGCATCATCTGATAACAATAGCAAGCTTCCCCAGGAAAATATCTCTTCATAATAATAAGTATTTTAGAGAGCAATAATGCTCAAACCATGATATATTATAATAAATAATCTATAAGTAATATAGAGGAATCAATCAGCTGAGTTAACGTGTACACATTAATATAAAAGAAGGAAAAACTAAACCCAACAATTCATCACATTATAAAACATAATAGACAAAGATACACATTGAAATAGTGCAACCTGAACTCATTAATGACAGAAGTGTCTGGGTCATCAAGCTCTGAAAAATAAATGACTAAAAATAAAGTGACGTTCATTGTACCATTACAGTCTTAATTATATAGACAAATAATTTAGTAATAAGAATTAAAAAAATAACATAGCATGAGAAACATGCACAAAATACATAGAGAACTACAACCTGGGAGAAGCAATTCTGCATGTGCAACGAGGCGGAAGCTCATGCAGGTTCCAGGGCTCGTCTGCTCTGTCCATGTATTCTAACATCAACAATCACTGTCCCTACACTGTACACTGTGCCAGTTCTTATTCTTTTGGGAGTAATATTCACAATCATACAATCCAAGAAAATTAAAACACAATTAAACGAACAAATAAATAAAAAAAATATGCATTACAAACGATAAAATCCCTTAGTTTACAAAAGAACCAAACCAAAATATTACAGCTTTATGTCATTATACATAGTATAACATCCAAAATCAAACATTACCACTACAGTTAAAAACAATATAACAAATAAATAAATCAATAAATAAAAAGCCATAAACCTAGAAACACACTTTATTCTATACATCTACAGTGAGGATCGAAAGTTTGGGCACCCCAGCTAAAAATTTGTATTAATGTGCATAAAGAAGCCAAGGAAAGATGGAAAAATCTCCAAAAGGCATCAAATTACAGATTAGACATTCTTATAATATGTCAACAAAAGTTAGATTTTATTTCCATCATTTACACTTTCAAAATAACAGAAAACCAAAAAATGGCGTCTGCAAAAGTTTGGGCACCCTGCAGAGTTAAAATCTTGTACTGCCCCCTTTGGCAAGTATCACGGCTTGTAAACGCTTTTTGTAGCCAGCCAAGAGTCTTTCAATTCTTGTTTGAGGTATCTTTGCCCATTCTTCCTTACAAAAGTCTTCCAGTTCTTTGAGATTTCTGGGCTGTCTGTCACACACTGCTCTTTTAAGGTCTATCCATAGATTTTCAATTATGTTGAGGTCAGGAGATTGTGAAGGCCATGGCAAAATCTTCAGTTTAGGCCTCTTGATGTAATCCCCCGTGGATTTCGAGGTGTGTTTAGGATCATTATCCATTTGTAGAAGCCATCCTCTCTTTAACTTCAGCTTTTTCACAGATGGCATCAAGTTACCATCCAAAATTTGCTGAAATTTTATTGAATCCATTTTTCCTTCTACTTGTGAGATGTTCCCTGTGCCACTGGCTGCAACACAACCCCAAAGCATGATTGATCCAACCCCATGCTTAACATTTGGACAGAGGTTCTTTTCATTAAATTCTGTGCCCCTTCTTCTCCAAACGTACCTTTGCTCATTCCGGCCAAAAAGTTCAATTTTAACCTCATCGGTCTACAGAACTTGTTTCCAAAATGCATCAGGCTTGTCTATATGTTCATTTGCAAAGTTCAAACGATGATTTTTGTAGTGAGGACGTAGAAGAGGTTTTCTTCTGGTGACTCTTCCATGAAGACCATATTTGTACAAGTATCTCTTATAGTGGAATAGTGTACCACAACTCCAGTGTCTGCCAGATCTTTCTGGAGGGATCGTGCAGTCAAACGTGGGTTTTGAATTGTTTTTCTCACAATCCTGCAAGCTGTTTTGTCTGATATTTTTCTTGGTCTTCCAGATCTTGCTTTAACTTCCACTGTTCCTGATGACTGCCATTTCTTAATTACATTCCGAACAAAGGATATTGACATCTGAAAACGCTTTGCTATCTTCTTATAGCCTTCTCCAGCTTTGTGAGCGTCAACTATTTTCAGTTTCAGTTTTCCAGACAACTGCTTAGAAGAACCCACGGTGCTGATTGTTGGGGCAAGGTCAGATGAGTCTGGGCATTTAAAACCTTTGAGATTGACATCACCTGGTCTTCCCAGATGATGATTGAGAACAATCCATGACACTGGCAGGTCTCAGCTTGGCAAAGGGGGCAGTGCATGCTATAAACTCTGCAGGGTGCCCAAACTTTTGCAGACGTCATTTTTTTGTTTTCTGTTATGTTGAAAGTGTAAATGATGGAAATGAAATCTAACTTTTGTTGACATATTATAAGAATGTCTAATCTGTAATTTGATGCCTTTTGGAGATTTTTCCATCTTTCCTTGGCTTCTTTATGCACATTAATACAAATTTTTAGCTGGGGTGCCCAAACTTTCGATCCCCACTGTACATAGGTTAAGAAGCAACTCCCTCCAACAAATGCATGGATCCTTTTTCCAAAAATATATATTTTTTTAATCTACAGGGAGTGAAAAAGAAACCACACACCTGGGCAAGAAACAGTTAGAAATGCCCAGTACTGTACATGCCTTTATCTAGGTCTCCTGATATAACCTATCCTTCTAAAGCCGCAAATATTCCCAACCTCACTGAGAATGTTGTGCATCACCTTGACAGGAAAACGTTTTTGCTGCATGGAAATGTGACCCTTTGCAATTTCATGTGGTAATTGTGTACTACACTAATTTGTTTCAAAGTCCCAACTAGTCTGGAATGCCCCATATACTCATTCAGCATAATTTATGTTGGAAAGGAAAGGAATAACAAAAAAAAACTCCCTACACAATTCCAAACTAATATATTTAAGATATACTGAAGTAAGAAATACTCTTTTGACTTCACTACTCAATACTCCATTCTCGGTCATCAATGGGTTTATACAGAATATTACCTGAGGTCCTCGTTCAAAGAGAGACTTGAAAGACGAGTCAGCCAGATCCCTAAATATCAGGGGGATCCTCTCCAAATTTTTCAAATGAATCCCCATCCCACCAAAGTATTTTTAAACACGGTGACACAGGACTGCATGACCCTTAGACTCTTCAGTCTGTTTTAGGAAAACCAAAGAAAAAGAAGACCAGGTTGGCCATCCCTTCATCACCTTTTCACCTGTGCAGGTATTTCACATTCTGTTGGATGAAGCTGAACTGGAGGAACTGAAAAATATCTGTAGACCCAAGAAT
Organism: Staurois parvus; assembly: GCF_062004578.1. Classification (NCBI taxonomy): domain Eukaryota; kingdom Metazoa; phylum Chordata; class Amphibia; order Anura; family Ranidae; genus Staurois; species Staurois parvus. The sequence continues at coordinate 4,762,491 of NW_028317827.1, read as the reverse complement.
AAAGAAAATGGAGACAAAACTGACATGCAAGTATAGTGCTACCCTCGTAAGAGCCACTGGTTCTTGGTCCCCCTTTATTTCCTGCACAGCCAGGAAACACGCATTTTCCAGACACAAGAAATGGTCCATGGTCTTGTTTTTTTTGTATTTATTAGGGAATTTAACTTGGATAAGGTAAAGGGATTAAGGGATGTCCAACTTTATTGAAGAATAACAAAATGAGGATAGTTTCCTTCTTTAGCATATGGCAAAATTACAAACATTTGACTGTGTTTCAGCTGGAACCATGACAGTCTTAAGCAAAGTGACAGCTTTTGGGAGCTCTGGATCCACTTGAGTAGATTTTTACAAAGTCCCAACATGTAGGAGCTCTTAGTCCCCTAAGTGAACACAATACCAGCCCACCTGGTTATAGAAAATGATCCCAGAACAAGGGATTAGGTAAGTTATGAACTGTCCCCTGAAGACTTGCCAAGAACTTGCATCCAGCAGACTTCTCCTTTCTAGGCCCTGGGGGTGTGAAGCTACTCACACTGTCCTTTTCCTGCAGCTGTGGATAGAGTTGCTTTCAGGAATTCAAGCTAGGCTTCTTCCTCTCCATGTTATGCAGGCTGTCCTTCCTCTGTGGACTGCAGGGCAGTGGAGTGCCCTCTTTCAGCTATCCTCTTTCCTCCTTCAGCTTCCAGCCTCCAGCCTGGAGGCAGAACCCCCCTTCTCCGGGGTCCCCTTCCAGGCTACACAGCAGCACCTCTCAACACTCCATCTTCCACCCGACTCTCCTGCTGGCCAGGCTCTATCATATTTATGGGCTAGTCTGCCACACTGCCAGTCCTTCTGCCGAAGACTGGTCAGACTCCCATAAATGTGCAGATCAGCCCCTCCTCGCCTCTGCCTACTGACTTCTCCAAGCTTCTAGAGCAGGGGACGGTACCAGAGGACTGATCTGTAAAGCCCTCCAGCTTAACCTGAAGTAACCGTCTGTCTAAACCAGGGCTTCTAGCAAGCCTTTAACTAATATCAACAAATAATGGGTGCTACACAAGAAAATAGGAATCTCTTTATCTCAGGGATAATCACCACCTTTTCCAGTATGCTACCTTGGCATTGGCATCATCCATCTTGCTCTCCCAATTTGTATGGTCATAATGGCCTGGGCCAAATTTGATGCCAAATACCTTTTTTTCTTGGGTTCTGCAAAGGCATCCAGAGGATTGAAGCCCTCTCTCTCCTTTCTGTATTGCCTCCCTTTGTATTTTCTGTGTCTTTCGTTCACCATTATGACTGAACACAATGTCTGTGATGTGATTACATGCATGCTAGGAATTAAATAAAGAATTAGATCTTTATGCAGCAGTCACAGGCAGATATGTATTGAAGTTAAAGCAGATCTTTGCAAAGACATACTCATCTTAATGTTCCATGGTAGTTTTGTGATGTGTGGAATATATGGTAGTTCTCAGAAGGGCTGATATGTCAAAGATACCAAAAATTATCAGTGCTACAATATTGTGCAGAGATTTGAAAAAAAAGATAAAATAAAATTAAAACAAGAGTAAAAGCAACAGACCCTCCAAAGAAAATAAAAACCCGAATGCTCAACATCTCTGAGCAATCTGACAAACTTCCGGAACAAATTTATATACCATAAAACAAACCAAAAAAAGTTAATGTGCAAGCATAGAGTGTTACAGATTAAACAAGATATTACAATTACTGCACTCATAAACCAGGAAGTAGCAATGCATACAAAAACTTGGGTGGAGAGATGTTCTTATTGTATGCAACGTTGAATTATGGGTATTGCTTCAACACAGTAGTGTGTATTACTGCCATACCTAATATAGGGGACATGACTCTAAAATGGTAAGCAGGTTCATTCCTAGTGACTAAGGTTTGAGTTTTTTCTCATTTTCCTGTAGCATCGTCCTAGATAGGTGTTAGGTTAGGTAAATTTAGTTATTAGTACTTAATCAGTGGAGCTGCCTATAATTGATTTGGTCTGTTCTGAGTTTCACAGGATGTGAGTTTGACTGCTTCCCTCTGTTTTCTGGATGGTTTTGGAAAGTAATGGGCTGGGAGATGCATTGTGAATATTTATGTGGTTCCAGATGGTGGCTGGGAGGGAGCATGAAAGGTCTGAAGCCTGGAGCAGAAGGGGTCTTCTCCAGGAGGAGGTGATCTCAACCTGAAGGGTTGCTGCCTTTCTGGGCAGTTTAGCTGTGCTTTTTTACTGCTGATTGAGGTTGGCTAGCTGGGGGGGGCTATTATATTGAACTCTGCTGAGGCTGATTGAGGGACCTCCTTTTGGGGATCTGGTCTGAAGAATTAACTGGAGATGTGTCTGGCAGAAGGAGGCATCCAACTATCCAAGGACATTTGTGAGTACAGACCTACGTGTGAGACCCCAGTGACTGTATGCTGCTCCTATCCCTCTTGCAACAGAGTCAGCTTGTACTGAAACGTGGATATTTTTCTGTGGTGTCCCTCTGAAGCTTAGCCCATTATTCGTTGCTGCAGGATTGTGCTCAAAATCTGTAGGAGGAAGATAGGTGTCCTCAACATTTCTTGAGTTACCTAGAACCCATCCAAATTCAAGTCTTTCAATAAAGCATCAAAAGAATACCGTTAGACTGATCATTTAGCCAGAAGAGCGACTGAGACTATGCGTCTGGCTACTAGAGCACCTACTAGGGAAAGAACCTTGGGACCAAAACAGCGGGCCCTTTAGAGGGTGAGCGCTACATTCCTTTATTTATAAATGCATAACTTTTATCATTTATATCTATTCACTTTAACCACTCCCCGTCTGGCTGCTGTATATAAATGGCTGGAGAGTGGCAGTGCAGGGGTGGGTTGCCGTTCATAAACGGTGCTCGCCATTTTGGATTGTGCGCGCTCCCTCCGGACACAGCCGAACACTGATCGCTGTACCGGACCTCTGTTTGAAATCTGTGAATGATCACAGAGGTCACATGGTACAAGGCTATTCACAACAGCCTTGTACCATGTGACAAGCTGTGACCAATCACAGCTCACACAGTATTTCTCAATGGCTGCAAGAATGCAACCAGAGAGGATAAATGATTTCCTTTACAGCCTTTATGGGTGTAAAAGCAATCAGTGTAAAAAAAAAAAAAAATCTTCATCACCCCCCACAAGTAGTACAGTGTCACTACGGTGACATTGTACTGCTAGGATGACAGTATGTTAAAAAAAAACATAAATAATAATATATAAAATAAAATAAAAATGTAAAAAATTTTTTTTGACAAATTATAATGTGACAGTGCTAAAAGCCAAAAATTGGCCTGGACAGGTAGGGGGTAAAAGTGTCCGGACTTGAAGTGGTTAACCCTTGTGTTCTAGATTACACTTTGCATCAGTGGATCCCAAGTTTAGTGATTTTTTATTTAATAAAATATAAATATAAAAACTATGCAGTTGGCCTCCAGAATTGGACTGAAAATTGACATTCAGTACAGAATATTTTTGCTTGACAGAACTGAGTGAGCTTAGCTGTGCTCATATAAGGTGTGTTTGAATAACCCGGGGTAGGTTTGTAGGTTCGATCTGGCACTATGTTCATATATTACTCTTTACTCCACCCTTGACCCTTTCTTGTATATGCTGTTTTCCAGAATTGAGACAATTCCATTCTTATTTCACTCTTCCCAGACTCGCATTCCATTGAATACAGATCTGTTGAACATATGGTGAACTTGCACAGGTGGTACTGAGCACTTACTCTCAGCTGCAATGCATTAAGGATGTTTTCTAGTATTTTCCAGCACTCTCTGAAAGGAGGATCTAAACATACTTAAGTTTATTGATTCGTTTTACATTCTACTTGTGAAAGTGGTTTTATCAAAGATTCTCTTTAAGGCCTTTTTCCAGCTTCCAAACACCCCTCCATGTTTATTTAGTTATTGCAGGTACTTATGTAGTGCCATCAATTTATGCAGCACTTCACATCAATTCCTAACAGGGGCAGACTGACCATTTGGAAACTCGGGCACTGCCCAAGGGCCCAGGGTCAGTAGGGGGCCACATGAGATGCCCCTGGTACCTTTTTCATAGGCTTTTTTGAGTTTGGGCAAGGACACAGGGGCCCCATAATCCCCTATTGCCCAGGGGCCCCATGAGTTGTCAGTCCACCCCTGGTCCCTAACCCTCAAGGAGTGTACAATCTAAGGTCCCTAACTCACATTCATACATACACATACTAGGGACAATTTAGACAGAACCCAATTACCCTACCAGCATGTCTTTGGAGCGTGGAAGGAAACCACGCAAAGGGAGAACATGCAAATTCCAGGCAGGTGGTGCCGTGGCTGGGATTCGAACCAACAGCCCCTAGTACTGCCAGGTGGAAGTGCTAACCATTTAGCCACTGTGCTGCCCAATGTTATCCTATTTCTCCATATACACATAGGAGGAGATTTACTAAAATTGAAGCACTCAGAATCTGGTGCAGCTGTGCATTATAGTCACTCAGCTTCTAACTTCAGTTTGTTCAATTAAGCTTTGACAAAAATCCTGGAAGCTGATTGGTTTCTATGCAGAGCTGCACCAGATTTTGCACTCTCCAGCTTTGGTAAATAATCCCCATGGACTTTTAGAAGCTTTTAGTGGCAGGGACTTTTAGGAGCTGTAAAAGTAATCCACTGGCAGCACATCCAAGAGCAGCAGCATTTTGGCAAAAAAACACTTGACGCGTGTAAACGCATCTAAACACGTGTTTAGCACCTGAGTGTTAATTGATTTCAATGGCTAGAATAAATTATTATTCTGGCCCATGAAATGAATTCACGCCCCAGCACTTGACACCAGTAAACACGCCTACACTCTTGTAAAAGGTGTTTTTTCTGCAGCATTTTTAAAACATCCAGTGTGCATGAGGCATAAGAGTCAGAAAGTCCATCTACTTTGAATTGTCTATAGTTCTTTCTTGCAGGGCTAAGCAGAGTTTTGAGAGCATTTCAAGGCCAACCAACCAACCAACCAACCACATCATGCTGCGCTGTGTAACTCAATTTTCAGATCTACTGTGCACAGTGCTTCCAACAGAATGGAGTTGAGATGGGCTAGGGGTGTACATCATTTGATTATGACTGGTAAGGGACACACACTTACCCCTGGTTCACATATATGTGGTCGTGCGGGCCGCGGTTTGCGTAGGCACGAGAGCCTATTCATTTGAATGGACTCCAGTGCCCCTTGACACGCATGGAAGAAGTCCTTGCACTTATTCTGAAAACTCAGCCCGCACGGAAACCTCGGTTCCCAGTACGGTTGCGTTTTCCAGTGTGTGCGGCATGCCATTAGAAATAATGGCACCTGCCCGCGGGTCCGCATTCCTCTGTGTGGGTGGTGCGGCTGTACGGATTTTCATGCAGATCCGCAGCGGCACCACCCTCACATATGTGAACCTAGTCTTGGTCTTAGCTTTGCATAATTATTCATTGCGCTAAGACATAAACAGGGTGTACCAAACGTAATTCAAAAGTGGGCGTAACTTTTTTATTAACTTACATAGGTCATGCAAATTTCACATGTTGGGGAGTACCTCTTCTTTTACAAAGAATTTTATTTCAGAATAGATAGGAGCAAAGAATCAGTCAAAAACAGATGCATTGACCAACAGGAATAAGACATACAAGGCATTCAATGAATATTACAGAATATGTACTGGTGGAGAGACATAGAAATAAACTGTATACTTAAGTGCCATAAAAAAAAAAGGGGAGAAAACAATGAGTAAACAATTAGAGACCAATGACAATATAAACTCTGAGGAAAAATTGTCACTATATCAGCATACAGAAAGCGGAGAAGATATAAAATAGAGCCTCTCCAAATGTAGATAGGTTTTCCACACGCAGGGCTCTCGATGGAGTCCAGCATGAGGATTTAGTATTGCGGGTGTGGCACTCAAAGCAATAATCACAATCAGTACAAATAGTGTAAAAACAGGTTAGACAAGAGAAAAGAGAGGGATGAAGAGTAAGGAGATGAGGACGAAAACAGAAAGGGCTCCAGGTCGATCGCAACAGAAAAAAAAAGAAAAAGAAATTAATACGTAAATTTTATATCGACAGAAGGGACTCGTCGAATCTCGATGGTTGGGCTATATCAAGCCAGGGACGCCATGTCTGCAGGAATTTTGTGTGGGTATCCAACAGTACAGCCGTCAGTTTTTCGTTATGAAGTTCATCCGTTTTTTGACAGTCTCGAAGCTGAGGAGGGGAGTCTTCCAAGCCCTCGAGATTGTCAGCTTGGTAGCCATAAATAGGTGTGATGTCAGCTGCCGTTCAGAATGAAGTAGGCCCGCTAATGGTTTAAATAAAAGCGCTTTATACGGGTTGCACTTAATGTCTGTGTGAAAAATAGTGCGTAGAAGGGCATAAACTCTGATCCACAATCTACAAACCTTAGGGCAAGTCCACCAGATGTGAACCATAGTACCCATCTGTTTACAGCCCCGAAAACAAGTCGGAGAATATGTAGGGATAAAATGAGCTAGACGAGCAGGCGTGTAATACCATCGATAAAGAACCTTATAGGCATTTTCTAGAATGATACGATTCCTAGAACATTTAGATAATGCTTGGGTCATGGTCCGCCGATCCTGTTGATTCAAAGTGCCCCCGAGTTCCGACTGCCAACGCTGATGATAGGAATGGACCGGAGGAGTTCTATAAGAAATAATGGAAGAGTGGGGAGTAACTCTTCTTCTATACAAAGGTACTGCTCAACATAGTCTCTGTCACAAGCCTTGCATGTAAGGCCCCATGTACATGGGACACTTCTGAACGATGGAAACTGACTGCTGGAAAGCGTAGGTTAAAAAATGTCTGTTTAGCTGCGTTTGCATACCACGTTTATGAGCGTTTTAATTTAGAAGCATTTTTTAAAGAGAAGCACAGGAGAACCTCCCAAATGCCCAGAATGCACTGAAAAGTGGTAAATTATTAACTATTTCAGACTGTTTCAGAGAAATACACAGAGTAGAAGCAGAGACAGCAGTTTTTGTTGAGATTAGCTTAGGTGTGAGTTGCTCATTAACATTTCTTTTGTTTCCAAGGGTGGGAAAGGTGTCAGGTGGAGTGAGTCATTAAGGCCTCCTTTTGTTTCCAAGGGTGGGAGAGGTCTGAGGTGTGAATTGGTCATTACAACTTGTGACAAGGTTGGTAGGAACATCCTGTTTTCAGTGTTTTGTTCATCTGAGTACCTTGAAAACACTTTACATGCATTTTTAATGATGAGAAAATGCTCTGGACAGCATTGGGAACTGGAAGAGTTAAAAAAAATTTTCAGACCCAAACACTTATAAATGCATTTTGCCACGTTTAGTCGCGTTTACAAGCATTTTGCGTTTGAAACGCTAATAAAATCGACTGCTGAATGCAAGTTTTCTGCGGTCAAAAAACAACTGTAAACTCAAATGTCTGTAAACGACTGTAAACAAAGATGTGCACATGGACACATAGGAAAACATTAGGGAGAGTTCAGGAGCTGCTGAAAAAAACGCTGAACAGCTCCTAAACGTGCGTTTATCAGCTGCAGTGTACATGAGCCCTAAACCCAACTCTTGAATCTTCTTTGAAAAAAAATTCAAGTGTGCACTGTTGTACCCACTTCTTCACAGCCAATTTGACCTCGTGTGTGTTGTTGTCCCTAAAAATTGTCCTTTTTTGGACCAAACAACTGTAAGTCTAGAGATGCTAAATCTGGACTGTATAATGGGTGGGGGACCACAGACCAGCTGAATTTGCTGATTGCCTGATTTGTTGCCAAAGATGTGTGTGTGGCCGCACATTGTCATGGTGATTGTGAATTGTTTTCAGATTGTGGTTCAGGCTCTTTTTCTATGCTTCTCTAAGCTTCTTAAGTGTCTCAGTGTACAGCTCACTGGTCATGGTACAGCCACGGTCCAGAAAATCAAGGAGAATGACGCCCTTGTTATCCCAAAAAACTGTCACCATGAATTTCTGTGCTGATCTCTGTCTCCTGAGCTCTTGTATATTACAGTTGAGCTGTACAGTTGTGCTCAAAAGTTTGCATACCCTGGCATAAATAGTGAAAGTTTGGCATTGATATTGAAAATATAACTGATCATGCCAAAAAACTGTCTTTTATTCAAGGATAGTGATTATATGAAGCCATTTATTATCACATAGTTGTTTGGCTCCTTTTTAAATCATCATAATAAAAGAAATCACCCAAATGGCCATTATCAAAAGTTTAATCTCCCTAGCGGTCTGATTATGTCCATATTTCTGTGCTCAAAGTGGTACATTTTTTTGCATGGAAATATGTATTTTTTTTACTGTAGGCCTGTAATTTTTAGGAATAACTCACTGAAACCTGTCCGAACAAGAGTCTAGTAAACATCCCGGGTATGTTAAAATTTGAAACACGAAATCATACATTATAATTTAATAAATAATCATAAAAAATAATAATATAATAATAAATTTAATTCAATAATATAATCAAACCAAAAACACTGAAATTTGAAATATAACGCCAAGTTCGCACATCGCTGAGCAAAGTCGCAAAATCATTTTCAGTGTCTGATGACGAATTTCCCCACAAATCATTATTAGAGATGAGCGAATTATTCAAAAATTCAATTCGGCTGATTCGCCGAATTTGAGGAAGAAATTCGATTCGATGCGAATTTAACTTATAAAAAGGGTTTCTAGGCTTCAGAGAGCCTTTAAATTAGTGCAGAACACTGTACCTTTAATTTAAATGCCCTTGGAGATGAGGAAGGAGAAGGAGAAGGAGAAGGATGAGAAGAAGGAGAAGGAGAAGGATGAGAAGAAGGAGAAGGATGAGAAGAAGAAGGATGAGAAGAAGGATGAGAAGAAGGAGAAGGATGAGAAGAAGGATGAGAAGAAGGAGAAGGATGAGAAGAAGAAGGATGAGAAGAAGAAGAAGGATGAGAAGAGGGAGAAGGATGAGAAGAAGAAGAAGGATGAGAAAAAGAAGAAGGATGAGAAGAAGAAGAAGGATGAGAAGAAGGAGAAGGATGAGAAGAAGAAGAAGGATGAGAAGAAGAAGAAGGATGAGAAGAAGGAGAAGGATGAGAAGAAGAAGAAGGATGAGAAGAAGGAGAAGAAGAAGGATGAGAAGAAGAAGAAGGATGAGAAGAAGGAGAAGGATGAGAAGAAGAAGAAGGATGAGAAGAAGAAGAAGGATGAGAAGAAGGAGAATTCCAAGCCGGCAAAAAGTGTATCTGCAGAGCTCCGCTATTTCTTAGCGGAGCTCTGCAGATACACTTAGCGGAGCTCTGCAGATACACTTAGCGGAGCTCTGCAGATACACTTTTTGCCGGCTTGGAATTCTTCTTATTTTCATCCTACTTCTTCTTCTTCTTCTTCATCCTCATCCTCAGAAGAAGAAGAAGAGGATGAGGATGAGGATGAAGAGGAAGAAGAAGAAGTAGGATGAAAATAAGAAGAATTCCAAGCCGGCAAAAAGTGTATCTGCAGAGCTCCTCTATTCTGCAGATACACTTAGAGGAGCTCTGCAGATACACTTTTTGCCGGCTTGGAATTCTTATTTTCATCCTACTTCTTCTTCTTCTTCTTCATCCTCATCCTCATCCTCATCCTCAGAAGAAGAAGAAGAGGATGAGGATGAGGATGAAGAAGAAGAAGAAGAAGAAGTAGGATGAAAATAAGAAGAATTCCAAGCCGGCAAAAAGTGTATCTGCAGAGCTCCGCTAAGTGTATCTGCAGAGCTCCGCTATTTCTGACAGTTCTCTGACATTCACTCCATACAGCGGTTGAAACATTGTATCTATTTGTTTCCATAAATGGAAACAAATAGATACAATGTTTCAACCGCTGTATGGAGTGAATGTCAGAGAACTGTCAGAAATAGGCTATTTCTGACAGTTCTCTGACATTCACTCCTCAACCGCTGTATGGAGTGAATGTCAGAGAACTGTCAGAAATAGCCTATTTCTGACAGTTCTCTGACATTCACTCCATACAGCGGTTGAAACATTGTATCTATTTGTTTCCATAAATGGAAACAAATAGATACAATGTTTCAACCGCTGAGCTCTGCAGATACACTTAGCGGAGCTCTGCAGATACACTTAGCGGAGCTCTGCAGATACACTTTTTGCCGGCTTGGAATTCTTCTTATTTTCATCCTACTTCTTCTTCTTCTTCATCCTCATCCTCATCCTCAGAAGAAGAAGAGGATGAGGATGAGGATGAAGAAGAAGAAGAAGAAGAAGTAGGATAAAAATAAGAAGAATTCCAAGCCGGCAAAAAGTGTATCTGCAGAGCTCCTCTATTCTGCAGATACACTTAGAGGAGCTCTGCAGATACACTTTTTGCCGGCTTGGAATTCTTCTTATTTTCATCCTACTTCTTCTTCTTCTTCTTCATCCTCATCCTCATCCTCTTCTTCTTCTTCCGAGGATGAGGATGAGGATGAAGAAGAAGAAGAAGAAGTAGGATGAAAATAAGAAGAATTCCAAACCGGCAAAAAGTGTATCTGCAGAGCTCCTCTAAGTGTATCTGCAGAATAGAGGAGCTCTGCAGATACACTTTTTGCCGGCTTGGAATTCTTCTTATTTTCATCCTACTTCTTCTTCTTCTTCTTCTTCTTCTTCATCCTCATCCTCATCCTCAGAAGAAGAAGAAGAGGATGAGGATGAGGATGAAGAAGAAGAAGAAGAAGAAGTAGGATGAAAAGAAGAATGAAAAGAAGAAGAAGAATGAAAAGAAGAATGAGAAGAATGAAAAGATTTCATTCTTCTCATTCTTCTTTTCATTCTTCTTCTCATTCTTCTTTTCATTCTTCTTCTTCTTTTCATTCTTCTTTTCATTCTTCTTCTCATTCTTCTTTTCATGAAGAAGAAAAGAAGAATGAGAAGAATGAAAAGAAGAATGAAAAGAAGAAGAATGAAAAGAAGAATGAGAAGAAGAATGAAAAGAAGAATGAAAAGAAGAATGAGAAGAATGAAAAGAAGAATGAGAAGAATGAAAAGAAGAATGAAAAGAAGAAGAAGAAGAATGAAAAGAAGAAGAAGAATGAAAAGAAGAATGAAAAGAAGAAGAAGAATGAAAAGAAGAAGAAGAAGAATGAAAAGAAGAATGAAAAGAAGAAGAAGAATGAAAAGAAGAAGAAGAAGAATGAAAAGAAGAATGAGAAGAATGAAAAGAAGAAGAATGAAAAGAAGAATGAAAAGAAGAAGAAGAATGAAAAGAAGAAGAAGAAGAATGAAAAGAAGAATGAAAAGAAGAAGAAGAATGAAAAGAAGAATGAGAAGAATGAAAAGATTCTTCTTCTTCTTTTCATTCTTCTTCTTCTTTTCATTCTTCTTCTTCTTCTTTTCATTCTTCTTTTCATTCTTCTCATTCTTCTTTTCATTCTTCTCATTCTTCTTCTCATTCTTCTTTTCATTCTTCTTCTCATTCTTCTTTTCATTCTTCTTCTTCTTTTCATTCTTCTTTTCATTCTTCTCATTCTTCTTTTCATTCTTCTTTTCATTCTTCTTCTCATTCTTCTTCTTCTTTTCATTCTTCTTCTCATTCTTCTTTTCATGAAGAAGAAAAGAAGAATGAGAAGAATGAAAAGAAGAATGAAAAGAAGAAGAAGAAGAATGAAAAGAAGAATGAAAAGAAGAATGAGAAGAATGAAAAGAAGAAGAAGAAGAATGAAAAGAAGAATGAAAAGAAGAATGAAAAGAAGAAGAAGAAGAATGAAAAGAAGAATGAAAAGAAGAAGAAGAATGAAAAGAAGAAGAAGAATGAAAAGAAGAAGAAGAAGAATGAAAAGAAGAATGAGAAGAATGAAAAGATTCTTCTTCTTCTTCTTTTCATTCTTCTTTTCATTCTTCTTCTTCTTCTTTTCATTCTTCTCATTCTTCTCATTCTTCTTCTCATTCTTCTTTTCATTCTTCTTCTCATTCTTCTTTTCATTCTTCTTTTCATTCTTCTCATTCTTCTTTTCATTCTTCTTTTCATTCTTCTTCTCATTCTTCTTCTTCTTTTCATTCTTCTTTTCATTCTTCTTCTCATTCTTCTTTTCATGAAGAAGAAAAGAAGAATGAGAAGAATGAAAAGAAGAATGAAAAGAAGAAGAATGAAAAGAAGAATGAGAAGAAGAATGAAAAGAAGAATGAAAAGAAGAATGAGAAGAATGAAAAGAAGAATGAAAAGAATGAAAAGAAGAATGAAAAGAAGAAGAATGAAAAGAAGAAGAAGAATGAAAAGAAGAATGAAAAGAAGAAGAAGAATGAAAAGAAGAAGAAGAAGAATGAAAAGAAGCATGAAAAGAAGAAGAAGAATGAAAAGAAGAAGAAGAAGAATGAAAAGAAGAATGAGAAGAATGAAAAGAAGAAGAAGAAGAATGAAAAGAAGAATGAAAAGAAGAATGAAAGGAAGAATGAAAAGAAGAAGAAGAATGAAAAGAAGAAGAAGAATGAAAAGAAGAATGAAAAGAAGAAGAAGAATGAAAAGAAGAAGAAGAAGAATGAAAAGAAGAATGAAAAGAAGAATGAGAAGAATGAAAAGATTCTTCTTCTTCTTTTCATTCTTCTTTTCATTCTTCTTCTTCTTTTCATTCTTCTTCTTCTTCTTTTCATTCTTCTTTTCATTCTTCTCATTCTTCTTTTCATTCTTCTCATTCTTCTTCTCATTCTTCTTTTCATTCTTCTTCTCATTCTTCTTTTCATTCTTCTTCTTCTTTTCATTCTTCTCATTCTTCTTTTCATTCTTCTTCTCATTCTTCTTTTCATTCTTCTTCTTCTTTTCATTCTTCTTTTCATTCTTCTTCTCATTCTTCTTTTCATGAAGAAGAAAAGAAGAATGAGAAGAATGAAAAGAAGAAGAATGAAAAGAAGAAGAATGAAAAGAAGAATGAGAAGAAGAATGAAAAGAAGAATGAAAAGAAGAATGAGAAGAATGAAAAGAAGAATGAGAAGAATGAAAAGAAGAATGAAAAGAAGAAGAAGAAGAATGAAAAGAAGAAGAAGAATGAAAAGAAGAATGAAAAGAAGAAGAAGAATGAAAAGAAGAAGAAGAAGAAGAATGAAAAGAAGAATGAGAAGAATGAAAAAAAGAAGAAGAAGAAGAAGAATGAAAAGAAGAATGAAAAGAAGAAGAAGAATGAAAAGAAGAAGAAGAATGAAAAGAAGAATGAAAAGAAGAAGAAGAATGAAAAGAAGAAGAAGAAGAATGAAAAGAAGAATGAGAAGAATGAAAAGATTCTTCTTCTTCTTTTCATTCTTCTTCTTCTTTTCATTCTTCTTCTTCTTCTTTTCATTCTTCTTTTCATTCTTCTCATTCTTCTTTTCATTCTTCTCATTCTTCTTCTCATTCTTCTTTTCATTCTTCTTCTCATTCTTCTTTTCATTCTTCTTCTTCTTTTCATTCTTCTTTTCATTCTTCTCATTCTTCTTTTCATTCTTCTTTTCATTCTTCTTCTCATTCTTCTTTTCATGAAGAAGAAAAGAAGAATGAGAAGAATGAAAAGAAGAATGAAAAGAAGAAGAAGAATGAAAAGAAGAATGAGAAGAAGAATGAAAAGAAGAATGAAAAGAAGAATGAGAAGAATGAAAAGAAGAATGAAAAGAAGAAGTATTCCAGTACAGCAAAAAGTGTATCTGCAGAGAGCTCCGCTATTTCTGACAGTTCTCTGACAGTTCCAGCGGTTGACAGCGGTTGAAACATTGTATCTATTTATTTCCGAATAAAAACATCTGTATCCTAAATGGAAACAAATAGATACAATGTTTCAACCGCTGTACATGTGAAGGAACTGTCAGAGAACTGTCAGAAATAGCGGAGCTCTCTGCAGGGACACTTTTGCCGGCTGATCGGGAAAAATCCGATTCGCGCACCCGAATTATGCAAATATTCGGATTCGACGCGAATCGAATTTTTCCTGAAATTCGAAACGAATTCCACTTCGCCTGGTTCAATTCGCTCATCTCTAATCATTATCACTCAATTCTGCAAGTGGTTCTGATTAACTATCGCTGTTCTCTAGCTGGTCTAAAACCGATTTTGACCTAAAGGGAAACTTTTTGGACGCCATGGACATTTCTCAGTTTCCAGGCAATAAGAACAGTAAAAATGCAGGCAGGGCGCAGGACAAAGCACTCGGGACAAAATGTATGTGAAATGGTTTGATACAGTAATGGTTTACTATGTGATTTTAGTGTATTTAGTGAATGTCACTTTTTGTCATTTTCAAATTTCCTGCCAGTTCCGTCTCCCGTACCTCCCGACGTCGCGGGGGACGGAACCCAGATGACAGATGCTGGCACCCGCCAAAGGACATTACAGGGGACACTGCAGGAGGGACATCGCGGGAGCGCAGGACAAGGTAAGTGAAGAACAGATGCCGGAGCAGCGCCGCATGGTAAGCCTGAGTGTAGCTCGGGGTTACCGCTTGTGGTACTGAAACCTTACCTCGAGCTACACTCGGGAATACCGCCAGGGAGGCTACTAGATATAGGGGAAGCTGGTGCTTTGTGGAACTAAAACAGCTGTTGTCATCAAGGCAGGACTTCTTCATACTTGAGAGCAGGGGCGGACTGACCATTCAAACACTCGGGCACTGCCTGAGGGCCCGGGGTCAGTAGGGGGCCCTATGAAATGCCCCTGGTACCTTTTATAGGCTTTTTTTGGTGTGCTTTGAGTGTGGGCAAGGACACAGGGGCCCCATTATCCCCTATTGCCTGGGGGCCCCATGAGATGTCAGTCCGCCCCTGCTTGAGAGTATTATTATTATTATACAGTATTTATATAGTGCCAAAGTGTTTGCTCAGCGCTGTACAGAAGCAAGGGGGACAGAACATGAGACAAGACAGTAACAATACAATACACGAGGGGTTCGAGGGCCCTGCTCTTTCGAGCTTAGCATCTTTAAGCAGTTTTCATGCATTTTGCCATGCAATTTTTGCACGTTTATGCATGTTTTTAGCATTGTCGTATTTTTATTATCCAATAGAGAAAAATATCATCTGTTGCATAATTTGTTGCTAGGTTTTTCAGCTTTAGCTTTTCCATCAGCTTTTATTTCTTTTTTTTTTTTTATTATTTTTCATTTATTATAGTTTTTTTTTATTAGGGTAAGGTGTTAGAGTTAAGGTTAGGATTAAGGTTTGGAGTTAATATTTTATTTATTGTCTTATGATTATTTGTTTATTTTTTGTTGGGGTTAGGGTGTTAATAAACGAATAAATAAATCTAAAATAAATACACAAATAAATAAAAATAATAAACAAATAAAATAAATGAATAATATATAATAATAAATAATAATTAACCCCTAACCTTAACCCCCTAACCCTTAAAAAAATAATAATAATAACAACAAATAAACACCCTAACACAAAATAAATCAATAAATTATTTTTTTTTGCTCTGGTTTGGGTTTATTATTATTATTTTATTACTATTATCGTTATTATTATTATTCATAATTAATTTAATATATAGATTTGTTTTAGGGTTGGGAGTTAAGGTTAGGAGTTAATTGTTATTTTTTTTTAATTAATTTTTATTATTATTTATGATTATTTTTATTGATTTGTGCATTTATTTTACATTTATTTCATATATCATTTCATATATTATCACTATATATTTTTTTTTTACATGTTTCCATTTGAGCAGAAAAACTTGTGGCAAAACATGCGAATACATTCAAAGCGTCTTTGTCCCTCTTATATTGATGGTCAGTGTCTGTGTCTTCTTTACATTGCTGATCAGTGTCTATGTTTGTGTTACACTGGTGATCAGTGTCTGTGTCCTTTTTACATTGGTAGTCAGTGTCTGTTTCCTCTTTAGACTGGTGGTCAGTGTCCTCCCATACATTGATGGTCAGTGTCTTTGTCCATGTTATATTGCGGGTCAGTGTCTGTGTCTTCTTTACATTGGTGTTCAGTATCTGTGTCCTTCCATGCATTGGTGGTCAATGTCTTTATCCCTCTTATATTGGTGGTCAGTGTCTGTGTTTGCGTTACACTGGTAATCAGTGTCTGTGTCCCCTTTAAATTGGTGGTCAGTGTCTGTGTCCCCCTTACATTGGTGGTCAATGTCTCTGTCCCCCTTACATTCATTATCAATGTCTGTGTCCCCCTTTAATTAGTGGCCAGTGTCTTTGTCCCTCTTATATTGGTGGTCAGTGTCTGTGTCTTCTTTACATTGGTGATCAGTGTCTGTGTTCGCGTTACACTGGTGATCAGTGTCTGCGTCCTTTTTATACTGGTGGTCAGTGTCTATGTCCTCTTTACATTGGTGGTCAGTGTCTGTGTCCGTCCTTTTTAAATTGGAGGTCAGTGTGTGTGTGTCTATGTTCTCATTACACTGATGATCAGTGCCTGTGCCCCCTTACGTTGGTGGTCAGTTTCTGTGTCCTTTTACATTGGTAGTCAGTGTCTGTGTCTTCTTTACATTGGTGGTCACTCAGTGCCTGTGCCCCCCTTACATTGGTAGTCAGTGTCTGTGCCCCCCTTACATTGGTGGTCAGTGCCTGTGTCCATCCTTTTTATATTGGAGGTCAGTGTGTGTGTCTCTGTTCTTGTTGCACTGATAAGTGACTGTGCCCCCTTACTTTGGTGGTCAGTGCCTGTGCCCCCCCTTACTTTGGTGGTCAGTGCCTGTGCCCCTTACATTGGTGGTTAGTGTCTGTGCCCCCCCTTACATTTGCGGTCAGTTTCTGTGTCCTTTTACATTGGTGGTCAGTGTCTGTGTCCCCTATCTTAGTGGTCAGCATGCCCCCTTGTGCCCCTTTGTACCACCCTTGTTGCTCAGTGTTGGTCAGTGTGCACCTTCCCTTGTTGTTGCTCAGCGTACTCCCTTTACTAGTGGTCATTAGGAGCAGTTTTACTCACAGAATTTTCAAAAAGCACAGGCAGAGGATGGGGTGGGCTCTCAAATATAAACAAAAGTTGTGTTTACATTTGTGATCATTGTGATTGGCCATCACATTGATCACAAAGCACAGAGCCACTTTGATTGACTGTGTACCCTTTGCCTGTGTACAGACACTGGTGATTCCCCAGCACCCCAGTTTTAAAAGGCTGGCCAGAGGGACTTTCTACAATAGGGTGACAACACTAATCCACCAACTTCCAATACTGCCTGGAGCACTATCTTCCTTCTATGCAACTACAAACAGCTGTTGTCTGGCAAAGAGGGAGATTTACTAAAACTGGTGCACAAAGAATCTGGTGCAGCTGTGCATTGTAAAAACTCATCCTCTAACTTCCACTTGTTCAGTTAAGCTTTGACAATAAAATGTAGAAGCTGATTGGTTACTATGCACAGCTGCACCAGATTCTGTGTGCACCAATTTTAGTAAATCCCCTCCAAGTTGCAGTTTGCACCCCCTTCAGTGGTTGATGGACAGCAGCTCTCCCTATTTAGCAGCCAAGACTGGGACTTCTTCTGCAGAAGTGTCACTGGCTTTTCTTCACCAAGAGTCCTGGCTTGCAGGGACAGTCCCTCTGATATAGTGGTCATATGACCACTAATAAAGAAAGGTGTTTAATTGAAATGAATAAACATACACAATATTAATAGTTTATTCCCCCACTTTGCCCAGTGGGATTGTGAAAGGTGTGGTCCACTTGTACCTTAACCACTTCAACCCCTTAGGATAAAACTTTCAGCAAGTGAGGGACTTTACTGTAGAAATGACTCAAACCCCCCCCAATACCACCCTCTGCCTTTGCCAAGCTCTCCCATGCAATTGTGGAGCCCAGTACTACCGCCGCCACTTGCTGTGCTTGTACTCTGAGAGGGGAGGAAGGTACATCCGTACCCGCCTCTTGTAATGTAAGAAATCAGAAGTAATGAGGATTTCATCCTGGTTTTAGTTGGTTGTTTACAAGCTGTTACTGGTTTGTAAAGCAGATCAGAATGACCTAGGGCGGTTGTATCTCATACTTTCTGGGCAGAG
The DNA here is from genome assembly GCF_062004578.1 of Staurois parvus. Taxonomy (NCBI): domain Eukaryota; kingdom Metazoa; phylum Chordata; class Amphibia; order Anura; family Ranidae; genus Staurois; species Staurois parvus. The sequence goes on along the minus strand of NW_028317827.1, from coordinate 4,744,545 downwards.
GAAAGATTTGGGCTAATGGAGTAATTGCAACAACCACCATTTTATTCTCCAGGGTCTCTGCCTACAAAAAATATATGATGTTTGGGGGTTTTAAGTAATTTTCTAGAAAAAAATGCTGACTTTTACATGTGAAAAGTGTCAAAATTGGACATAACAGAAGTAGTTAAAACATATTTCTTATGAGTTTCTATATAATACTGCGCTAATTTATGCACGTGTATATTTGATATTTTGTCTTAATTAATCCATTGGTGATTTGGTATTTCTATTTTTATATGTGTTTGTTTATATAATACTGCCCATCGCTGCTGTTTTCCCAGTGTTATTGGAAATAAAAAATGACCGCACGCTTTCCAACTAACAGACACTATACCTGTATGATCTATGTGCTCTCTACAAAATTCTTACCCCTGACCTTGACTTCTACAAGCTGAGCAAACCTCTCTGTGGTTCTTGTAAAGACAAGGTTAATATACGTTCTGTGCAGCTCGCTCACTGCCTACAGCTCTTTAGCTATAATTGATTTGAAGCAGGTGTCTTGCTTATGGTACTTACACCATATGGGATATAATTTATCAACAGCGTGCAACAAGATTCCCAGCAACCTTATCTAAACAAGCAGTAGGAACTTTGTTCAGCAATTTCTCAGGAATGAGTACATGTTTTGAAAACATAATGTGTAATAAGATATTCCCACGCCTTTCTATCATTTATGACACTCACACAAATGGCAGAAACATAGTGGGTAGTAGTTTAAAGAGGAACTTCAGTCGCCCTCACCTGCCCAGGAGATCCAAGGTTGTTCTGCTGAGATCCCCTGATGGGGTGCAATAGCCCGGATCCTACGTCACCATCACTGTCCTCAGATATCAGAAGACAACGGTCTCTTCTGGGCTCAGGCAGCCGGCCCCGATGATGACCACAGCTATGCCCAATGGCTGCTGTAAGGCTCTACTCTTGCAGCCACCTGGGATATGTGGTGTGGAATCCCAAGAGGCTGAGGCAACAGGGACATGTCATTCTTGCCTAGGTGAGAATGGCGGCGGGTGGGTTAAAATGGAACTATGCTCACCTTCAGTCCAGCGATGCAACATCCAAGAGTTCCCCACTGGCTGCTTACATCGGCCGGCTGACTTCCCGGCATTGATCGCTGACTGCTCTCATTGGCTGGGTGGAAGTGACGTAACTCCTACGCATGCACAGGAGTTTAGTCAGTTTTGTATTATGAACTTGCAAAATGAGCTAAGCATGTGCAGCTCAGTGTACAGGGGCGGACAGGCCAGTAAGTAACTTTACATGCCTATTCTGCATTAAAAATCCTGCCTGTCTGCTCATTTTTAATTTTTACATAAAGTTCCACTTTAACAGAAAAAAAAATAAAGAGCTTGCTATGGGGACACTCAGTGGGGGGGTGGAGACAGAACCGCCGCTGGGGGACCCGAGAAGAGAGAGGATCGGGGCTGTTCTGTGCAAAACCATTGCATGGAGCAGGTAAGTATACCATGTAGGTTATTTTAATATTTAATAAAAAATAAAGCCTTACATAGTTACATAGTTAGTCTGGCTGAAAAAGGACAAACGTCCATCCAATTCAACCATTAAAAACAAAAAAAAAAGTTATAATCCTACACCCACAATCAGGGGTGGACTGACAGCTCATGGGGCCCCCGGGCAATAAGGGATCATGGGACCCCTGTGTCCTTGCTTAAACTCAAAAAAGCCTATGGATAAGGTACCAGGGGCATCTCATGGGGCCCCCTACTGACCCCGGGCCCTCGGGCAGTGCCCGAGTTTCCAAATGGTCAGTCCACCCCTGCCCACAATTGATCCAGAGGAAGGCAATAAAACCTCAGCAAAGCATGATCCAATTTGCTCCTTATGATCATTTTAACTGCCTCCCGCCCGATGTATTGGGAAATGATGGACGGGTGGGAGCTATCTTGTTCTGGGAAGACGTCATATGATATCCTTCCACTCTTGCCACACATGCGTGCCCCTGAGGGTGCACGGTTCAGCGATCGGTGGTGAGCTGAGTCCCTTGGACACAGCGCATCACCGATCGAAGTAAAGAGCCAATGATAGTGGCTCTTTATCATGTGATCAGCTGTGACCAAACATAGCCAATCACAAATGTAAGCACAGAGCAGTAGATCCTGTGTAAGGAGAGGAATCTTCTAACAGTAAGTTACCGATCTTTACATTGTACAGTTCCTACACACTACACAGTACCCCTGTCACAGTGCCCATCAGCAGTGTTACTGTCACCCATCAATGTACCTGTCAACCATCAGCAGTGTTACTGTCACCCATCAATGTACCTGTCAACCATCAGCAGTGTTACTGTCACCTATCAGTGTACCTGTCACCCATCAGCAGTGTACCTGTCGCCCATCAGTGTAGCTGTCTCCCATCAGTGTACCTTCACCCATCAGCAGTGTACCTGTCGCCCATCAGTGTATCTGTCTCCCATCAGTGTACCTTCACCCATCAGCAGTGTACCTGTTGCCCATCAGTGCCCATCAGCAGTGCACCTGTCGCTTATTAGTGCCCATCAACAGTGTACCTGTCGCCCGTCAGTGTATCTGTCGCCCATCAGTGTACCTGTCACCCATCAGCAGTGTACCTGTTGCCCATCAGTGCCCATCAGCAGTGCACCTGTCGCCTATTAGTGCCCATCAGCAGTGCACCTGCCGCACATTGCCCATCAGTGCTGCCATCAGCCAATCAGATCATCTATGCCAGGCATCACCTCCGGACAAAGAAACATTACTTTCTGGACCACAGCCTCACCAAATAGATGCCTGAATGTCCTCCCCCCGCTGCCGACTTGCCCGCCCGCCCGCCACTGCTGCTATTATCATTAAGGAGTGTAGGGAGGTGCAGCAGGTCTTTCCCTTTCATAATATTTCAGCACTCGCCCCTTCCCACACTGTCCTACCTTATTCACACAAGCCGGGAAGCACAGCATGTCTGGACATAGGATGGGGCTTTTTATGTTAGGAAGCGAGTGATTGATTGGTTGCTAGGCAGTGAGTGATTGGTTGCTAGGCAGTGGGGCAGTCCAAGCAATCATGTATCCTTTAACATAAAAAGTGTTGCCCTATGTCCAGACCTGCTATGCTTGCTGTCTTTTGTGAATAAAATAGGACAGTGTGGGAAGGGGGGAGTTCTGCGATATTACGAAAGGGTCTGTAATATGCAGGGAGGATTGAGATGAAGGGGGGGGGGGTCTGTTATGAGGGAGGGTCTGCGATGGAGGGATAGGTTCTGCAGCAGGTGAGTCTGTGAGTATGGGGTGAGTCTGTGATAAGGGGATCTGTTATGAGGGGGGTCTGTGATGAGGGCGGTCTGTGATGGAGGGGTCTGTGATGAGGGGGATCTGAGATAAGGGGTCTGTGATGAGGGGATCTGTGATGGGGGATCTATGATGGAGGGGATCTGTGATGACTGGGGTCTCTATTGAGGGGTTTGTCATGGATAGGATCTGTGATGAGGGGTCTGTGATGGGATGGTCTGTGATGGAGTAGTCGGTGATGGAGGGTTTGTGATGGGATGTCAGTGATGGGACGGTCTGTGATGTAGAAGGGGGGGATGGGGGTGGGGGGAAGAACTGTGATGTGCACGGGAGGCCGTGATGTGAAGGTTCTGAGTCATAGCACCAACATGACACTTGGACCTCTGCTGGAAGAAAATTTTACTGACTAGACCCCCATGAATTTTAATTCAGTACCCCTGATTTATGCCTTGGCTAAGCAAATTTTTTTCATTCAATCTCAGGTTGAAGGAAAGAAAATTGTTAGATTTCCCCTTCAAAACAGTGTTGATGGCAGAATCCCTCCCGTTGAGCTATTGTGTTCGGCCAGCGGGGACCCTTCCCATTCAGCAGAACACGATGATTACAGCTAGAGGCTATAGTCTCCAGCAGTGATCACATGTAAAAAATGCAACAGGCTGGTTGTACCCAAGTCGATTGATCAATTGACTTAGGTACAACCAGCCAACCCATAGACAGATCAAATCTTGGCCGGTCCCTGCTGAACCATTCAAGAATCGATCCATCTATGGCTGGCTGTAATGTATGGCCAGCCGAAGAGTAGCCAAGATTAGAATCTCAATATGGGGGGGTTGTTGGATTTCAATGATCAAATGCTACAGACCTATTTAGCAACAAGAAGGTTGTGTTTTTGGTATAAAAAAGTTGACTGCTTTTGACGTTTTCTCTGGGTTTTTTAAATCCTGGGACAGGGTCTGTTAGAATGGAGGCTTCGAAGAGATTGGGTGGGACAAAGACTTTTCCCCAGTCCTAACTAAATGAGGTCCTAAGCCTGATGTTCCTGCCTGCTGCCTGGACCAATACTTTGGCTGTGTTGACCATATCTCTGCCTGCTGCCTGTAATGTCTTAGGACTTTTTATGGGCCATGTTCCTGCCTGCTGCCTGGACAAATACTTTGGCTGTGCCGACCATATCTCTGCCTGCTGCCTGTACTGACCTAGGACATTTTATGGATCTTTTTCCTGTCTGCTGCCTGGATGTCAGTCTGCTGCTTGTACTGACCCTGGCATGTTTATGGAGCATATTCTTGCCTGCTGCCTGGATGTCAGCCTGCTGCCTGTTCTTACCCTGGCATGTTTATGGAGCGTATTCCTGCCTGCTGCCTGGATGATTCCTTTGGCTGTTGCCCACCACATCTCTGCTTGCTTCCTGGACCAGTGCTCTCCTCAAACCACAGGTAATCTTTTGTTTACATTGTTTCCTATACAGTGTTTGTTGATGTTTGTGTTACATTTGTTGCAATGTTGGATACATTGCATTGAAAAGGTCTAACGCATTTGGTATCCCCATAATCAGGAGGAGTAGCAGAATGTATTTTGGGGTGCAATTCTTGGTATGTCCATGCTGTTTGTTAGAAGTATCTTATAGACTGACAACTTTGTGTTAAAAAAATACATTTTCATTTTCTTTCCACATTTTCCGAAAACTTTTGGAAAAAATTGATATGTTCAAAAGACTCATTATGCCTCACAAAAAATATGTTGAAGTGTTTTCTTTGCAAAATGGGGGTCATTTTGTGGGTGTTTCCACTTTCCTGGTGCTCCAGGGCCTTCAAAAACATGATAGGTTGTCAGGAAATTAGATGTGTAATTTTTGCCCCTAGAACGCTTAAAGGTGCTACTTGGATGTTGGGCCTCTCTATGTGGCAAGGCTGTGAAAAAGTCTCACAGATGTGATAGCGCCATACTCAGGAGTAGCAGAATGCATTTTGGGTGTAATTTTTGGTATGTACATGTTATGTGTTAGAAATATAAATCGACTTTGTGTAAAAAAAAAAAAGACATTTTAATTTTCTATTCGCATTTTCCAAAAACTTGTGGAAAAAAATAACTTATTCAAAAGACTCATTATGCCTCACAGAATATATGTTGGGATGTTTGCTTCTCAAAATGGGGTCATTTTGAGGGTAATTCCATTTTCCTTATGCTCCAGGGCCTTCAAAAGTGTAATCAGTATTCAGGAATTATTTATATTTTATATTGTATTTTGGGGTTTAATTCTTGGTATGTCCAAGCTGTTTGTTCGATATATCTTATAGATTGATAACTTTGTGTTTAAACAAATATATTTTAATTTTCTTTCCACATTTTTCAAAAACTTGTGAAAAAAATGAAATGTTCAAAAAACTCATTATGCCTTTTAGAAAATACATTGTGGTGTTTGCTTTCCAAAATGGGGTAATTTTGTGGGTGTTTTCACTGTCCTGGTGTTCCAGGGCATTCTCAAATGTGATAGGTAGTCAGGTAATTAGATGTGTAATGTTTGCCCTTAGAACACCTGACAGTGCTCCTTGGATGTTGGGCCCCTCTATGTGGCTAGGCTATGAAAAAGTCTCACACATGTGGTATCCCCATACTCAGGAGGAGTAGCAGAATGTGTTTTGGGGTGTAGTTGCAAGTATGCATATGTCGTGTGAGAGAAATAACCCCTTAATATGTTAATATGACAGTTTTGTGAAAAAAAAAAAAAGAATTCAAAAGAATTGTGGTAAAAAATTACAGCTTCAAAAAACTCACCATGCCTCTTACTAAAGACCTTAGAATTTCTACTTTCCAAAAAGGGGTAATTTGGGAGATATTTATACTGCACCCTTTTGCTCCCCCGCTCTGCCCCTGGGTTTGGTGTCCTCACACAGGGAAGAGGAGAGAAGTTAGTTGCTGGAGGTTCCGTTCACTGCTGATCTTGGATATTTGAGCATTTTACAGTTTGTGGAGAAATCTTTTATTACATGTTTAACGCCACAAGCTCTGGTTTCATCCAACTCATTTTAGAGTGGTTGGAGCCATCATATACAGGGAGATCGTCTTGGGAGGATTACCAGTCTTTTCCTTGGGTAACCAGAGGATGATTATAATCGTCCATTTCCCTTGATGTCACCAATAGCATTTTGATCACTCTTATCACATATCTTCCAGTAAGCCTTGCATGCAAGTGGTTGGTGTCACAATTGGCTATCCTTAAAAGTCTTCTGATCTCATCATGGCATTTGGGGACTGTTCTGCTTTGTCTCACCATATGATATTTCATTTATGAACATTTTGAGATTAATTATTCATTATTTTTCAAATAATTATTTTTCACATTTTAATATGATTTTTGTTTGAAATGTTCTAAGGCCCGCCGAGGACATTTATCTGGCCCGCCGGCAGTGGCGTATTTGCCGGGAGGAAGGGACACTAAGTACAGGGGCAGGCAGGGGGCTGCTGTATCTTACCTGGCACCGTGTCCCAGTCCCACGACGATCCAGTCCAGGAAGCGCTGCTCCTTCATTCACTCCGGCCACTCCCTCACTCGATGTTCGCGCTGCCGCTCGGCTCCGCCTCCTCACCGGTGATTGAGCGCCAGAACTGTAGCTCAGGAAAGGCACACAGGCGGCCAATCACCTGCGAGGGGGCGGAGCCGATCGGCCCCATGAACATCGAGTGAGGGAGAGGCTGGAGTGAAGAAGGACAGCTGACAGGTAAGTGTGCCATGCAGATGGTGCTGCTGCAACCAGGTATGCTGGCTGCAGCAGCACCATGCTGGAACAGGGGTCAGCAAGTTAAGTGTCATTGGTGTCAGTGGGAGGAATAGTGCCCCATCATTGGTGTCACTGATACTAATGATGGGGCATTATTCCTCCCACTGACACCAACGATGGGGCACTATTCCTCCCCCCACTGACACCAACGATGGAGCACTATTCCTCCCCCCACTGACACCAACGATGGGGCACTATTCCACCCTCCACTGACACCAACGATGGAACACTATTCCTTCCCCCTCTGACACCAATGATGGGGTACTATTCCTCCCACTGACACCAATGTTGGGACACTATCCCCTCACACTGACACCAATGACGGGGCACTATTCCCCCCCACTGACACCAATGATGTACTATTCCTCCCACTGACACCAAAGATGGGGCACTATTCTTCCCACTGACACCAATGTTGGGACACTATCCACTTCCCCCACTGACACCAATGACGGGGCACTATTCCCCCCCCCACACTGACACCAACAATGGGGCACTATTCCTCCCCCCACTGACACTAATGATGGGGCACTATTCCTCCCACTGACACCAATGATGGGGCACTATTCCTCCCACTGACACCAATGATGGGGCACGATTCTTCCCACTGACACCAATGATGGGGCACTATTACTCCCACTGACACCAATGATGGGGCACGTTTTTTCCCACTGACACCAATGATGGGGCACGTTTCTTCCCACTGACACCAATGATGGGGCACTATTCCTCCCACTGACACCAATGATGGGGCATATTTTTTCCCACTGACACCAATGATGGGGCACGTTTCTTCCCACTGACACCAATGATGGGGCACTATTCCTCCCACTGACACTAATGATGGGGCACAATTCTTCCCACTGACACCAATGATGGGGCACGATTCTTTCCACTTACACTAATGATGGGACACAATTCTTCCCACTGACACCAATGATGGGTCACTATTCCTCCCACTGACACCAATGATGGGGCATGTTTTTTCCCACTGACACCAATGATGGGGCACGTTTCTTCCCACTGACACCAATGATGGGGCACTATTCCTCCCACTGACACTAATGATGGGGCACAATTCTTCCCACTGACACCAATGATGGGGCACGATTCTTCCCACTTACACTAATGATGGGACACGTTTCTTCCCACTGACACCAATGATGGGGCACTATTCCTCCCACTGACACCAATGATGGGGCACTATTTCGCTCCATAAGACACACTTGGGGGAAAATGTCGGTTCGTCTTATGGAGCAGCCGGCCCAGTATTCCCGCCGCCGTTGTATGTTCGCAGTCTCTGGTCATCTCCTGTACTGTGTCCGCAGTCTCTGGTCATCTCCTGTACTACGTCTGCAGTCTCTGGTCATCTCCTGTACTATGTCCGCAGTCTCTGGTCATCTCCTGTACTACGTCTGCAGTCTCTGGTCATCTCCTGTACTGTGTCAGCATTTGTTCATAGTTTATTTTTTAAACTATAGTTCGGCCCTCCAACGGTCTGAGGGACAGTGAACTGGCCCCCTGTTTAAAAAGTTTGAGGACCCCTGTTCTAAGCGCTGCACTTTATTTGAACACTGATTATGAGATGCCTGGTATCGAGGTACAGTGTCCAGCTGCTATTTATCTCTTAGTGCAGATTTTGGGTAATATTTAAAATTATACAATATAAACAAAGAAAATGCCTATTTTTTTTAAATGTTTGGTCTTTTTTCATTCATAGCTCAAAAAATAAAAACCCCAGTGCTGATTAAATGTCAGTAAAAGAAAGCTCTAATTGTGTGAAAAAAAGGACAAAAATGTAATATGGGTACAGTGTTGCATGACTGACTAATTGTCAGTCAAAGTGTGAGAGCGCTGAAAGCTGAAAATTGGTCTGGGCAGGAAGGGAGGATAAGTGCCCAGTAGGCAAGTGGTTCAAACCAAAGTTTAGGCATGGCACTTTTTAATTTTTTTGCATTGGACTGCACTATGTATGTAATTTAGCATTAGTACAACTTTATTACTGCATTTCTCAGTGGTATGACCCTGCCTCCCCTCTATATTGAGGCTGGTTAATATGTTTTTTTTTTTATACCCTCCCTTCTTCTTCATGTTTCAGTGAACTGCTAGCCTTCATAGCAGTCTGGAAGCTGAAGTTTAGGTATGGCAATTTTTACATAGTTACATTGTTCCAGCCTGTTCCAGTGGTGAGACACAGATTACACCAGTCATACGGTTACAGGTTGACTTGGCGATAATTCAGTAATATTCTGCTTTTTTTATTGGATCTTTGTGAGTGTATTTTAACGGGGAGAGGATTATTTAATACATTATTTGAATGGGATTACACTATGTGGATCGTTCTTTCGCTCCCTTTGAATTTTACTTATTTATGATTGCCGCGGTGGAGACTGCCAACCAAGGGTGGAGCTACTGCTGTGAATGAAGGAATGATGAAAGTTAAGCCGATTAGATAAATGTGAGACAAATATTTTTGGCGAGTGCGGTTTTTGGAGGGGCGTGTGGCTCACCGGATGAACTGTGGTGATTAAAGCTGGTAACTTCAAGAGGTTATCAACAGTTTATGGACTTTAATGAAAGGACATTTACTGGTTGACTGATGGTCATGCACTCTTCACCTGGTGGTGGCAAATGATCTGAGATAATTATTTACGCTAATGTGGTGGAGCGCTGCTACTGAGTGATTGCTATTCACTCCTAATAACTGTTAGTACTGTTCAATCACTTATTAAGAAGTGGAAAATTCGGGGATCTTTTGATACCAAGCCAAGGTCAGATAGACCAAGAAAGATTGCAGCCACAAATGCTGGAAGAATCGTTCGGGATACAAAGAAAAACCCACTGGTAACCTCAGGAGAAATGCAGGGTGCTCTGGAAAAAGATGGTGTGGTTGTTTCAAGGAGCACAATACGACGATACTTGAACAAAAATGAGCTGCATGGTCGAGTTGCCTGAAAGAAGCCTTTTCTGCACCATTGCCACACAAAAAAAAACATGTTCCTGACAACACCTTGACATTTCTCACGCCTTCTAGAATACTGTAATCTAGCAAGACCAAAATAGAGCTTTATGGTCACAACCATAGGTGCTGTGTTTGGAGATGAGTCAACCAGGCCTTTAGTAACAAGAATACCATCCCCACTGTGAAGAATGGCAGGGGCTCACTAATGTTTTTTTAGAGGGTGAGCTTGGGGAATCTTGTGAAAATTGATGGCAAGAAGAATGCAGCATGTTATTAGAAAATACCATTGGACAATTTGCATTCTTCTGCACAAAAGCTGCGCATGGGACACTCTTAGACTTTCCAGCATGACAATTACCCTAAGCACAAGGCCAAGTTGACCCTCCAGTGGTTACAACAGAAAAAGGTGAAGATTCTGGTATGGCCATCACAGTCTCCTGAGCATAATATCATCGAGCCACTTTGGGGAGATCTGAAACATGCAGTTCATGCAAGACGACCAAAGACTTTGCATGACCTGGAGGCATTTTTGGCAAGATGAATGGGCATCTGTACCACCTGCAAAAATTCAGGGACCTAATAGACAATTATTACAAAAGGCCGCAAGCTGTCATTGATGCTAAAGGGGGCAATACACAGGATTAAGAACAAAGGGTATGCAGACTTTTGAACAGGGGACATTTCATTTGTTTACTGGTTCCCATGTTTTGCTTTATGGTTGTGCCATTCTGGTATGACCTACAGTTGAATATGAATCCCATAAAAAATAAAAGAAATGTGTTTGGCCTGCTCACTCATGTTTTCTTTAAAAATGGTACATACTGTATATTACCAATTCTCCAAGGGAATGCAATGTTTTGAGCACAACTGTTCAACCGAATCTTGAATTGCTGTCTATGGGTGGCTGTATGCAGCAACTGTGTCCCAGGTTCTGGACCCTCTTGCAAGCTGTAGAGCCCCTTACAGCTGTATGTATAAACCTTGAGACTGGCTTCACACTGATGCAGTGCGGGAAATGCTGCGAATCCTGTGCGTTTCCCGCATTGAATTGCAATCATGGGATCTGGTGTGGGTGTCAATGTTAAATTAATGACACCCTGAAACATCGCAAAACGTGATGCGATTGACAGAAATGGCAACGCATGGGTGGCAACACCCATGCCACGTGATTCAGGTGTGGGTAAAAAATTTGGTCCTACGCCTTTTTGGTGAGGATGCGATGCAATTTGAGCCATACAAAATGTATAGCTCAAATTGCACCGCACAGACATGCAGTGTGATTCCAGTGAAAATGGCATGCGATGTGCCGTACCACATCACTGTGAACCCAGGCTAAGATTTGTCACCAGAACAAAAGGGGAATTCACCTGTTTTCATCTCTTCTGGTGAAAACTGTCTAAGGGCTCGCTCATCTGTATGGCTATACTGCCACCCCTTTGAAAAGCAGCCCATGGTGGATCGCTTTTCAGAGGGCGTTTGATAATTGATGAGTATGCATTATATTACCTTTTTACCATCTGCTGTACCCCTCAAAATGTGGACTCAGCGTGTCACTATTGTGTGCATGGCACGTAGTTGCAGGGTGTTTGCAATGTGTCCCTATTCACTTAAATAGGATTGATGGCAGGATGGCAGAACTGCCTACCAAATGTGGCAAGCCATTATATTTTTCATGGGTGCAGCCCTGAGCGGCTGTATCTTTGTGTTGAGGTGGGCAATCAGGGGGCAGTAAAACAGCGGATCACCCGCCTGCTTTTACTGAACCCCCTCCAGCTGACCACGTGAACGAACACTAGAAGAGAATTTCTCCTCACTTGCATTGTGTCTGCAAAATAAATAAATGAGGATCAACATTCCCAAAAGGATACAGGCAACCTAACAAGGGTCTTCACCACTTCATTTCTCTGTTCACAGCTAAACAGAAAATTTGGGGTTTCACATATACAAGGGATATCAGACCCCAAACCAAAAATGTAATATATTGCAGCTTACCAATCAGATGTAATGGCTGCATTAGTTTTTTTTAGGCTTTTTTCCCCTCTGTCTTCACCTGGTATTCCAGCTTGTAACACACCTTCTGTATTAGAGAGCCCCCACTCTGGATGAAGGAGCACAGGGGGCACCTTTAAACAACAGCACTGTCAGTTTGGAGGGAGGGGAGTGTTAGAGAATTTAAAAACACTAACAAATTGAGGTCAAACTTGAGCTAAGACTTGATAAGCAGTTACAGCAACCATTTTCGTTCCTTTTGGGATAAAGGTTTTACATAAATAAATAAAAGCTGATCATTTTAAGCACTCCTGACAGTGGTAAATGGTTTGTCTCAACACTCTTAACTGCTACATGTGTGGGACAGCTTGTTCTGTTAAAAAAAACAACAGACTTACTGGCCAGATCACCAGGTGAAGCTAAAATAAAGAAAGCATGAAAAGAAAACTAATGCAGCCATCACATCTACAAATTGGTAAGCTTTTGGGTTTAATACGTGAAGCCAAGATACAGCAAAATTCAAGCAACAGTTCTTATTATAAATTCTCACTAAACAGAAATATGCATTTTGATTGGTTGTAGCGGTTGCTTAGCCAATATATCACCACTTGTCTGTACATCAAACAATAGTCCAGTGTTCTGTAATTGCCTTTTTCCCTGCAGTGAAAAGTGTGAATAATTTTCAGTGATCATACTGGTCTCTATTCAAGTCAAGTTCATCAGTCAATACCGCAAATAGCAGAAAACGTACAAACACCTTCTCGTCTGCGCAGAGGTCATGTTTAGTTACTTAATATGTAGACACAGACCTCACATAAACGCCAATGGTAAAATCTGACACACTGACATTTTGTAATTTCTAATTATGCCTACCGTGATCATTAAATTCATTAGCAACTTCATTAGCAAAGAACAGCAAAAAAAAACTGCAGTTATCCCTATGTAATATTTAAGTAGTCAGGTCATTGCCTGTAATTGTTATGTGTCATTTGTTGCATAACATTATGTTTAACTCATTTCCACAATCACAGAATAATGTTTAATTGTAGCTCTATTCTTCATTCCTTCCTAGAATACAGATTGGAGAACAAGTCTACAAAGGGGGTCACTTTACAAAACAATGTCAGGCACTGCCGAATCAAATATGACAACACAGTAGGCAATACATTAAAGACATAAAGTGAATCTAAGGCCTCATGTACACGGGACATTTGGAAAACACTTCTGAACGATGGAAACTGACTGCTGGAAAATGTAGGTTAAAAAACAAAAAATAAACCACAGCACCCAGGACCACCCTCCTCACACTATCTTAAAGTGAAATGCCGCTGTGCACAGGTATTAAACCACAAGATTAACAATTTGAAAAACAGCGCAAAACACAACCTTAACTCGCACCAATAAACATATGTGAAAAATATTGATTAAAAATAATAATAAAAAATATTAGAGTATTATATTAAGTGTCCAAAAAAAGACAAAAAAAATTTTTTCCTTTTAAAACAAAAAAGTCTAGTGACACACACAAAAAAAAGTCCAGTGACACACACAAAAAAAAGTCCAGTGACACACACAAAAAAAAGTCCAGTGACACACACAATAAAAAGTCCAGTGACACACACAATAAACTTATATTATCATAAAAATCTTCAGTGCTAATAATGATCCTTCCACCATCCACCAGTGCAAAACCAACATGAACCGCACTCACCAGACGTTTGGTGAGTATAACGCCTTTCAGGATTAATTAGGGCTCCTGGACCCCCTTTATGGCTTCCAAGTATTCCCACACCTAAGATGTAGATATGGATATTCCTCCAATAGTTCCCCTCGCCAGCTCCACCGGATTCCAGGAAGAAAAAAACTAATAGTGTAATACCATTATGACTCTCACCTATAATAAAATTTCAGCCAAACCACTCACATTTCAAAAGGTAATAAACAGCATTTATTGAAGATAAAAACGAATTCCACCATTCCTGTAGCAAGACCTCACAGCCTGATACACAGCCGGATGACAAAACATAGAAAACCCTCTTCCACTAAGCAAAATGGCCGCTTGGAACGCACCGCTCGGTGTGCGTCCCACTTACCGGAAATGACGCAGGACGTTGGAACAGCCAATCGGAAGTACGTCAACGCGTTTCGCCCCACCCACAGGGCATTCTCAAGTCTTGAAAATGCCCTGTGGGTGGGGTGAAACACGTACTTCCGGATGGCTGTCCCAACGTCCCGCGTCATTTCTGGAAGTACGTGTTTCTCCCCACCCACAGGGCATTCTCAAGACTTGAGAATGCCCTGTGGGTGGGGCGAAACGCGTTGACGTACTTCCGGTTGGCTGTCCCAACGTCCCGCGTCATTTCCGGTAAGTGGAACGCACGCCGAGCGGTGCGTTCCAAGCGGCCATTTTGCTTAGTGGAAGAGGGTTTTCTATGTTCTGTCATCCGGCTGTGTATCAGGCTGTGAGGTCTTGCTACAGGAATGGTGGAATTTGTTTTTATCTTCAATAAATGCTGTTTATTACCTTTTGATATGTGAGTGGTTTGGCTTAAATTTTATTGTAAGTGAGAGTCATAATGGTATAACACTATTAGTTTTTTTCTTCCTGGAATCCGGTGGAGCTGGCGAGGGGAAGTATTGGAGGAATATCCATATCTACATCTTAGGTGTGGGAATACTTGGAAGCCATAAAGGGGGTCCAGGAGCCCTAATTAATCCTGAAAGGCGTTATACTCACCAAACGTCTGGTGAGTGCGGTTCATGTTGGTTTTGCACTGGTGGATGGTGGAAGGATCATTATTAGCACTGAAGATTTTTATGATAATATAAGTTTTTTGTGTGTGTCACTGGACTTTTTTGTTTTAAAAGGAAAAAAAAATTTTTGTCTTTCTTTGGACACTTAATATAATATTCTATTATTCTTTATTATTATTTTTAATCAATATTTTTCACATATGTTTATTGGTGTGAGTTAAGGTTGTGTTTTGCGCTGTTTTTCAAATTGTTAATCTTGTAGGTTAAAAAACGTCTGTTTAGCCACGTTTGCATACTGCGTTTATGCGAGTTTGCGTTTAGAAGCGTTTTTTAAATATAACATCAGGAGACCTTCCAAAATGCCCAGAATGCACTGAAAAACAGTAAAAAATTAACTATTTTTAGACATTTTGAGAGAAATAGAGAGAGCAGAAGCTGAGAGAGCAGTATGTGTTGAGATTACCTGTCTTTTCTGGTTGTATTCACTATCCCATCATGAGCATAATGCGGCACGTTCTACCAGTTTTTCCTTCATGCGAAACCTGGAACTGACTACGCTGGTGTACCGGGTCCATTTGAATACATGGAAAACGCTTTGCATGCATTTCTGATGATGAAAAAAGGCTCTGGACAGCATCTGGACATGGAACAGTTAAAAATGCTTCTAAACACAAATGCTTATAAACGCAGTTAGCCGTGTTTACACGCGTTTACAAGCATTTGGCGTTTGAAACGCTGATAAAATCTACTCCTGAACGCAAGTTTGGTGCATTAAAAAAAACGACTGTAAACCAGGGGCAGACTGACAACTCATGGGGCCCCCGGGCAATAGGGGATCATGGGGCCCCTGTGTCCTTGCCCAAACTCAAAAAAGCCTATGAAAAAGGTACCAGAGGCATCTCATGGGGCCCCTTACTGACCCTGGGCCCTCGGGCAGTGCCTGAGTTTCCAAATGGTCAGTCCGCCCCTGCTGTAAACTTAACTGCCTGTAAATGACTGCAAACGACTGTGTACATGGACACCTAGGAGTTTATCAGCTGCAGTGTACATGAGCCCTAAAGGTCATTTTTTTTTTTTAAATAACATGTCTATACTTACCAGCTGTGTGCAGTGGTTTTGCACAGAGCAGCCCCAATCCTCCTCTTCTTGTGTCCCCCGCAGGCTCTCCTGGCTCCTCTTTTCTGTTGGGTGCCCCCACAGCAAGCAGCTTGCTATGGGGGCACCCACTGCTTTGTGCAGGGGTGGACTGACAACTCATGGGGCCCCTGGGCAATAAGGGATCATGGGGCCCCTGTGTCAAAGCACACCCTAAAAAGTCTATAAAAAAGTTAACAAGGGTATTTCATGGGGCACCCTACTGACCCCGGGCCCTTGGGCAGTGCCCAAGTGCTCGACTGGTCAGTCTGCCCCTGGCTTCGTGTGTCCATTCACACACAGAGTTGTGGCATGGCCCCACCCCCCTCTTTCCTCATTGGCTGACTGGCTGTGATTGAGAGCAGCGGGAGCCAATTGCTCCCCCTTGCTGTCTCAACCAATGGGGAGGCAGAGACCCATGACAGCTGAGCCTGTCATTCACACCGCTAGATCGCGATGAGGCTCAGGTAAGTATTGAGGGGTCCTGGGGGAGCTGCTGCACACAGAAATGCATAGAATGCATGAAGGTAAAAAACCTTCAGCTTTTACAAGCACTTTAAAGTGATATTAAAACCATAACTAATATGTTTATATATTGCACCTTACATTAGATGTGATGGCTGCATTATTTTTCCTTTTTTAGTCTTTTTTCCCTCTGTTTTCACCTAGTGATGTAGCCAGTAACACACCTCCTGTATTAGAGTGCCTCCACTCTGAATAAAGGAGCATAGGGGGTACCTTTGGATAGCAACATTGTCAGCCTGGAGAGAGGGGAGTGTTAGATGTACTAGCAAATTTAAATACACTAACAAATTGAAGCCGAACTCCAGCTAACACTTTATAAGCAGCTGCAGCAAACAGTTTTTCTTAATTTTGGGATAAAGGTTTTACATAAATACATAAAAGCTGATTATTGTAAGCACCCCTGTCAGTGTTAACCACTTCCTGCCTGGATATTTTCAAAATGACAACTGGGCGGGACTTTCATCATTCCGGGTGGACTTCATATAAGGTTTACCCAGAGCACGCCTTGTGCGCAGCGTGATCTGTAACTGGCAGATCACTGCCAGTACCATGTGATTGCTGTGGCCAATCACATCAGATCACATGACTATTGTAAACAATAATTGGCTTTGATTCATGCCATTCATTGTGTAAATTCGTGTTGCTAGCTGTGATTGGTCACAGAGATCACATTGGTCACAGTGATCACATGGTACAGACATGGGCAATCACAACCCAACTGTACCATTTGATTAGCTGTGAATTAATTTAATTCAGTAAAAATGGTTGCTTATAGCAATTAAATTCATTGGTATAAGCAATCATAATGTGCAGAAAAAAAAAATCCTGATCACTTCCCCAGAGTAGTACAATGTTACTATAGTTACAATATATTGCTCTGGTCACCATGTGTTAAAACAAGAAAAACAAAAACAAAAAAAGAAAACAAATGTAATGAAAGAAAAAATGAAAATTTTTTTTTTACAAATTTTTTGTTCACATATTATCACCAATCAGTGGCCCTGAGCACCGCCACACCAGTGATGATGCTGCACTGCGCTGGTGACCGTATGTAAAAAAAAAATGGCGAGATGTTTTACATTTTTTCATTTTCCAAAAATGATGACAAAAAATTACAACTTTAAAAAACTTGCCATGTCTCTTACTAAATACCTTGGACTGTCTACTTTCCAGAAAGGGGTCATTTGGGGGTATTTGTACTGTCCTGGTATTTTCAGGCCTAAAGAAAGTAGATCGGCCGTCAGTACATCAGGACTGATCAATTGTCAGATATACAGAATATACCATAGTAAAGAAAAACACATTTTTTTTTAAATTTTCAGCCTTTTTTGTTTATGTAGCAAAAACTTAAAATTCCAGTGGTGATTAATTGGTACCCACACTATAGCCGAATGACTGCTACAGCACGGTTATCCAGTCCTGGGAGGGTGTCATATGACGTCCTCCCAGAATGCACCCTCCTGCGTGCCCCCTGCAGCACACACCCGGTGACCTCCATGATCGCTGTGTCCGTAGGACACAGCTGATCACGTGATGATGTAAAAAGCCAATTACAGCGGCCTTTTACCACGTGATCAGCTGTGTCCAATGACACAGCAGATCACAGAGTAAATACAGTCAATACTGTCACCAAGCAGATCGGCACTGATCGTCAGTGTCACCCAGCAGTGCCTCCCACTAGTGCCCAAGTGCCCAGTAGTGCCTCCCACCAGTGCCCAGCAGTGCCTCCCACCAGTGCTCATCAGTGCCCAGCAGTGCCTCCCACCAGTGCTCATCAGTGCCCAGCAGTGCCAACCATCAGTGCCCCCCAGCAGTGCCACCCATCAGTGCTGCCCAGCAGTTGCGCCCATCAGTTCCCAGCAGTGCTGCCCATCAGTGCCTAGCAGTGCTACCAGTTGTGCCATCAGTGAGTGCTGTCCGTCAGTGCCGTCAGTCAGTACCGCCTGTTAGTGTCGCCCATCAGTGCCTATCAGTGCCGCCTATCAGTGCCCATCAGTGCCACCTATCAGCGCCACCGATCAGCGACCATCAGTGCTGCCTATTAAGGCAGCATCAGTGCCACCTATCAGTGCCCATCAGTGCCGCCTATCAGTGACCATCAGTGCCGCCTATCAGTGCAGCATCATCAGTGCCACGTCATCAATGCCCACCAGTGCCGCCTCATCAGTGCCGCCTCATCAGTGCAGCCTCATCAATGCACATCAGTGAAGGAGAAAAATGACCTGTTTGCAAAATTTTATAATAGAAACAAAGAAAAAATTTTTTTTTCAAATGTTTTGTTCTTTTTTTGTTTATAGTGCAAAAAAATAACACACCCAGTGGTGATTAAATACCACCAAAATAAAGCTCTGTTTGTGTGAAAATTTTTTTAAAAATGTCTTATGGGTACAGTGTCGCATGACTGTGCAATTGTCATTCATAGTGCAACAGCACTGAAAGCTGAAAATTGGCCTGGGCACGAAGGGGGTAAAAGTGCCCAGTAGGCAAGTGGTTAAATAATTAGTCTCATCCTTATAACTGATACATCTGCAAGAGAGCATGTTCTTTTGAAAAACAACAGACTTACTGGCTGGAGCACCAAATTTAAATAAAGGAAAGAAAGCCTAAAAAAAGAAAACAAATGCAGCCGTCACATCTAAGAGTTGGTAAGCTGCGGTATAATAAATGTTTGCTTTTGGGTTTCATACTGCTTTAAGGGTAAAATTACAAATTATACAGTATATATTATATATATATAGTTACAGAATCACAAAATGGATTTTATAAGACTGTGTGATTACTTGCTTTCCTAGAGAGTAGATTCCCACTGTAAACTGAGCATACCTGCTGAAATTTTAACTCAGGCTCACAGGGGAGCCCCGACGTGAGAAAGAAGAAGAAAGGTAGGGTGACTGACCTAAATCTTATCAGCAACCTGTCCAATCAACAGCTGTGCATTATACAGTACATGGCCATACGCCATATTACTCAGGATGCTTTCTACACACAGCACAAATATAATGCTGAACTCCAGGATAATCAAATATTGTCTAAATAAATTCATCATCTGTATTCTTCATTGATTCTTGGTGTGCTTTGTGTATTTCTTCCAGATCTGTGCAGTGATCCAGTGTGAAACTTTTCCTTCCTGTAATAAAGACCGGTCACTGCTGATCTCTCTACTTGTGCTGGGAGACTGGTCTTGTCTCCGCCCTCTCCCATAGTTGTCTGCAGGGAGCCTCTCATGGGCGGAGTCTGCTGGGCCCCTCCCACAGCTCTGCTGTCTACACCAGCTATGCACAGCACAGTGATGATGCTGCTGCTACTTTTACTTGATTATATCTAGGTTTGCAAATATATTTGGTGCACGCATTTGGATTTATATTCTTTGTGGCTATTGAGGAATGTATTAATATTTAAAAAACGTGCATAGAGTTTAGCTTTAAAGATCTCAGGTGGGAAGGAATTTGATGGATTAACAGATCTTATCTGGTTTCTATATTTTTCTCTTGAGATAAGCCCGTGCCATAGGTGTCTGCACATATCTTGTTATTTCATAACATAAACATTCTTGTTCAGAAAATGGAGTGTTTCTCCAGATATTCTCTCATATCTAGGGCAAGCCTCAGACACAGAGGGTAGGCAGAGTTCAGGCATGTGTGAGGAATGGAAGAATTATATGGCACCAACAATTTTATGCAGCACTTTATTTTGTACAGTCACAGCAGTCTCTGCCCTCAAAGAGCTTACAATCTAAGGCCCATCTCACATGCATACATACACACATGTCCAGTTTTGGGGAACATTTGGAATGGGGGGACACTGATGGACCAAACACTGACTGTTCAGAGCAGATTTTGCCATGACCATTATATTTTAAAGGATAGTCATTTTTCATTGATTAACATAAAAAAAGAAAAACAATGAAAAATCTTTTAAATATCATGCCTAGGGGGTCCCCTTAAACTACCTGCAAAGTTAGCACATCTATACAATCTATAGAACCTGCTGCAGCAAGACTGACATTGGCCCCTCTCCCCCCAATCCATACCAAACCCTTTAGGTCTGGTAGGAAGGTTAGGAGGGACCCTACAGTAATTTTTTATTTTTTAAGCACGTGGGGTACCCCCTAAAAGCCACATCAGGCCCTTTAGGCCTGGTAGGACTTTTAAGGGGAACCCCATCTCCAAAAAATGGAGGTAAAAAATGCATGGGGCTCCCCCTAAAGTCCATACCAGGCCCTTCAGGCATGGTAGGACTTTTAAGGGGAACCCCACCCCCTAAAAATGGGGGGGGGGGAGCGTAAAGTCCCTTCTAAATTCCTACCAGACATTTGATCCAAGCACAGGCTTGGCAGGTCACGAAAGGGGGGGGGGCGATCGAGCACGCCCCTTCCCCTGCGGCTTACTAGGCCATGTGCCTTCGGCATTGGGACAGTATTCCCATGCCATGGGGGACAAGGGCCTCTTCTCCACAACCCTGGCCCGGTGGTTGTGGTGGTTTGTGGGCAGGGGGGTTCATTAGCATCAGGGTATTCCTTTAAGTAAGAGGGCACCCTGATGCTGCTTCCCCCCTTGTGTACCCCTACCCATTCACTACAGGGTTAAATTCAGGAAAAAAATTGAATTCTTTTAATTGAACAATAAACAAAACAACAGTCCTCTAATTAAAAGAAAAGCCAAAAAAATGCTTCCATCGTTGTAAATCCATCGTCAAGCACGTCATCCGGTGATGTCATGATGACTCCAACTTGCTGAAATAAAAAAATGGGCGTGTCTAGCATCATCACTAGCTCTGCCAAGTTGTTTACGTCTGACCGGCAACTGTCAGACCTGTCATATTGCGGCGAGTGCTTGGCGTGTGCGGACAGGTCAGCGAGCATGGTTTTTTACAAAATTTTATTTTGGGAGTCTGTGTTGTCGGGACAAAGATGGATGCCGTGATTGACGATGGATTACATTGATGGAACCATTTTATTTTTGCCTTTTTTTACTTTTTAATTAAAGGACTGAGGTGAACACACGAATGCCCGATGTCTGAGTCAAACTTACACAAAGGTCTCTTTCCCCAACTATTGCCGGGTGGTGGCAGGGAATCGCAGGCCGGGACCCGGTGATTGACATCCCTAGCCGCCAATGGACATGCGCCCCCTACCAAGAAATGCAAATCACGTATATATATGATTTAGCACAGCCCTGCCTCCCTGTAGAAGTATTTCTGCTATAGAGCAGCGGGCAAGTGGTCAATTGATATGGCTTGATGCGTTTAACATGGAGGAACTCGAGTTGCCTGCACAGAGCCCTGACCTCATCCCTACTGATCACTTTTATCATCAACCAGAAGGTTTCCACAGACACTCCAAACTCTTGTGAAAATCCTTCCCAAAACAATGGAGGCTGTTATATCTACAAATGAGAATCAACTCCAGACCTCATCTGGAATATGCAGTTCAGTTTTGGGCACCAGTTCACAAAAAGGATATTGAGAAAGTGCAGAGATGGGCAACCAAAAGAGGCATGGAGGAGGTCAGGTATGAGGAAAGATTAGACCTCTGAAGGTATGTTGAGGTATCTGGCACCAAGCTGTCAGTAGCGGATCTTTTGACTCTTGTAAGATGCAAGGTGGGGCCTCCATGGATTGGACTTGTTTTTCCAGCACATTCCGCAGATACTCAATTGGAATGAGACTGGAGAAATTGGAGGCCAAGTCATCACCACAAACTCATTGTGTTCCTCAAACCATTCTTGAATCATTTATGCAGTGTGGCAGGATGCATTATCCTGCTGAGCGAGGCCACTGTCATCAGGGAATACCACTACCATGAAGGGTGTTCTTGGTCACCAACGATGTGTAGGTAGATGGTACATGTCAAGTAATGTCCACATGAATGGCAGGATGAAGGTCTCACAGCAGAACATTGCCCAAGGCATCACACTGCATCCGCCAGCTTGCCTGTTTCCTCCATCTTGGTGTCATTTCTTCCCCAGGTAAGTGACGCACACGCATCCAGCCATCCACATGATGTAAAATATTATTCTTCAGACCAGATTACTTTTTTTCATTTCTCCATGGTCCAGTTCTGATGCTCACCAGCCCATTGTAGGATCTTTTGGCTGTGGACACGGGTCAGCATGGGCACCTGACTGGTCTCCGGCTACACATCCCCATATACAACAAATGGCAATGCCCATTTTTTCTGCTTTCCATATATCAACTTCAGGGACAACATGTTTTCTTGCTGCCTAATATAGTCCATCGACTTTTAGATGCCATTGTAACAATATAATCAGTGTTATTCACTTTACCTGTCAGTGGTCATAAAGTTATATCTGATTATATTTGAATATATATTCTGGTTTATATTTCTATAATTATTTTATCTCAAGCACTTTATCTACTGTTGGGACAGATAATGAGCCAGCTTGGGCATACTCAGTAGAATATCATACTAAGGCCAAGTTAGATAAGCGCTAATTACTAAAATGTTTTGGAGTGTGGGAGGAAACCCACACAAGCACAGGGAGAGCATGCAAACTCCATGCGTTCCTGCCAAGAAATTGGACGGACTTGTTCTCTGTGACACTCCAGTCTGTATACAAACTCTCTTTTTTGAAGCACTTACTAACAAAAGTCAGAGGTCCTTGGTACTTTATATTGAAGTCCATATGAGGATTGGAGTAATGCTCCATGTGACCTGTAAACGGCTTCTGCCTATACTTGATGTCCAACTAGCACGTTGCATTCAACAATTACTTTGAAGGTGTATTGGCTGGTCTCGTTATATGTTTGTATTTTCTGCACACATATTCTCCTGAAGAAGTAAACCTTATTCATGAAACGCGTAGAGAAAATGTGTTTAGTTAACAGTAATGGAAGATCTTTGGATGTCTATGCTAAAGTTGTATTAAACTCAAAATCAAAAATCAAATGTAATGCAGACATCAATCAATCATTAGATGTGGTGGTTGCATTAGTTTTTGTTTTTGGGCTTGCTTTCCTTTGTTTTCGACTGGTGATCTGGCCAGTAACACATCCCCTGTGTGTTATTCATTGTGGATGAATGAGTAAAGGGGGTACTTTTGGACAGCAACATTGTCAGTCTGAGGGGGAGGGGAGTGTTAGATGTGCTAGCAGATTTAGATTACATTTACAAATTAAAGCAAAACTCCAGTTTATACTTTATAAACAATTACAGTAAATAGTTTTTGTCCTTTTGGGATAAAGGTTTTCCATAAACAAATAAAATCTGACTATTGTAAGCATCCCTGTCAGTGGTAAATTGTTTGCCTCATCCCTGTAGCTGCTATATCTGCAGGATAGCTTGTCCTTTTGAAAAACAACAGATTTACTGACCGGATCATAAGAAGAAAATATAAGAAGGAAAGCCTAAAAAAGAAAACAAATGCAGCCATCACATCTAAAAATTGGTAAGCTGCAATATAATAAAGTTTGCTTTTGGATTTAATACCGCTTTAATGCTGTAACAGCTAGAAGTCAAATGTGATGAAAAAAATGTATACAGGTTTATGTCACAATTGGATGTAGCAAACATATTGTGTATACAGTACCAGCCTCAAATTTACAGCACATGGAATTTTTTTAAGCTTGTTTTTTAAATAAATAATTTTTTATCAGATATATTGTACGTTTCTGTACCTCTAGTGCTGGTTCACTCTGAAGCTGTGTGGGAAACCACATGTGAGTTGGACAAGAATCGCACTGCATTGCTGTTCAAATCACATGCGATTCTTTGCAGTGTGATTTGAGCCAATCATTTTGTATGGCTTGGATTGCACTGCACTCACAAAAAGGTGCAGACACCTTTTTTTTTTTTGCAACACTGGAATTGATTTCATAGGTGTTTCATGGGTGTTCACACTATGTTCCAGTTCAGCTATGTGTGTTTAGCGACATGTTTTTGGGGTGTCATTAACTTAACATTGACACCCGCAGCGGTTCGCATGAACGTAGTGCTTTTGTGATCCAGTGCGAGAAACGCACAGGAATTGCTGCAAATTCTGCACCGCATCAGTGTGAACCAGCATTTAAAGTCCCAGATTAGAATTTTTGGTATGACTTTATACAGGTAGCATCCTGACAGAGACTCAAAGCAAAGACCCCAGTGCTGCAAGGCAGAACTGCCATCCACTCAGCCGCTGTGCTTAGCCGTCAGCCATACAGCTTATCTCCCCAATGACAGATTTCCTTTAATACATTTATACTTTATCCTGGAATTGGATTTTGGGAGCACAAGCACAGTAAGTGAATGCTGAGATTGATTGTAAATACCTCTTTTATTATTCTGTATCAAAACCAGCAACCGCTGAAGCATGCTGAACTTATGATAGAAATCCTCCCCTATACTGTACAACTTCTCCTCGTAGGATGGATCTTATGTTGGCGAAACAGGACAGAAGTTGCAAACAAGGATGAATTTGCACAGACATACCATCAAGGAACATAAAGAAGATGACTTCTGCACATCTGTAGGACACCATTTCACACAACCAGACCACACAATGGAAGACCTCAATATTTTAGTTCTGAAAGGAAAAATCAAATCCATTCAGGAAAGAAAAACTTTTGAACTAAGAATGATAATTCTATTTGACACAAGAGATAACGGCCTTAATTTAAACATGGGATTCCTCACTCATTATCCAACAGTTTTATGACTATTAGCTAGCTTGACCCCCTCTGTGTGAGTGTAGTATCCCCCGCTCCCCCCCTCCTTTTGCTGTATCTTATCTGTAGCCTTTTTTTTTTCATCCCTTCTAACATTCTGCTTAAACTTTGTGATTTGTAATAGTACTGCTTGGACTTTGAAGAAGGGGACATACCCTGAAAGCTTGTCCTCAAAATTGTATGTTAGTGCAAATAAAAAAAGTATCATGGACAGTACTCAATTGTTTCTGTCCTCCTAGGATGAAATAGGTATTATCATTGTGTGACCAGCAGGTGTCACTGCAGTGCCATGTATAGGCGCACTCCTCTACAGGGTTCTAGTTAGGAAGGTTTTGCATTGCTGATTATAAAATGTGTCTCTGTGTTTTTAATAAAAAAAAAATGTGGAAATTTCTCCTCTGCTGACATATTTTTATTACTTTAGTCTTTAGCTTTAATTACCGCCATAAGTTAAAGAGATGACAGATCAGTTTCTCATTTGTTCTGTGGTTTAAGTGAGCATTTAGACAGGTTATTTATTGCATATTTTGAGTACGTATTTCAGAAACACCTTTTGTTATATTTACGTTAGTTACGGTTCTGTCTGGTGATCCATGGAGGGACCTTACTATTATCTGATCTTTTTTTTTTTTTTTTAACAACAGTACGATTTTGAAAAGAAAATTGAAATTCTTTTTAAAGTGCTTCTGGTTTTACATTTGTTATTTGTGGATCTATAAAATACATATGTGGGCTCCCATCATGTGTGTTTGATGTTCCACCTGGTTTGATTATACATAGACTGCTTAAGCCTGGAGCTCCCCCTAACCCCTTAATGGGGGGGACCTGCTGAACCAAGGCTGTTTTAGGTCCAACTAAGGACATACTGTAGTGCTCAACCCCTAAAGACCCCACTGTATTGGTCCCAAGGTTCTTTCCCAGCCTAGTGTATCAGCTGTCAGGCACACAGTCTCAGTCACACTTCTGTCTCAGGGGTCAGGGCCGAGACAAGGGTTGGACAGGAGGGGCAGTTGCTTTGGGTGCAGTGAAGCAAAGTGACAAAGGATGCACCAATTTTACGGCATGTATTAACCGTGGGGGAGGGGGGACGCAGTTTTGGATCCTTTCCTTGGAAGCTGGATTACCCTGTCTCGGATATCCTTTTTTGATGCTTTATTTTACCTTGAACTTGGATAGTGTGCAGGGTAACTGAGATACTTCGGTAGAACAAAGTAACAACTTGAGGACACTTCTCACTTTCTCAGAGCTTCCTAGCACAGACAATGATGAACTGGGCTACACAGGGACATCATAAGGAATGTCCACCTGCTCCCACTTCCGCTTCGATCACCTAGGCGATTGAAAGTGGAAGTTGTCCTCCCCCCTTCCCTCCCCGTAGTCTTCTGGGACACGTGACAGGTCCCAGAAGACTACGGGGCCATTCAGAAAGCGCAGCTCTACTCGCGCATGCGCAGTGGGCACCGAGCTGTGAAGCCACAAACTGTCACAGCTGGGTGCCCACACTGAAGATGCCAGTGCCTGGAATACAGGACAGCCGGTGAAACAGGCTGTGGCGGAGGGCACCGTGGGATCATGGGACAGGTAAGTGGATGTTTTTTTAAAAGTCAGCAGCTACAGTTTTTGTAGCTGCAGACTTTTATTTTTTTGCAGAGTGAGTGGAACTCCACTTTAAACATCCCCTGTGATTCTTCTGCATTCAGGACAGGAACATTTTAGCCAAAAAACACCAAGCTTGGTAAAAAACGTGCATAACGCACCTAGAAGCTAACTGCGTTACACTTGCACACTTATTCATTTCAATGGCAAGTACACTGGCCAATGAAATGAATAAATGTCCAAGCATTAAATGCAGCTAAACGCACACCTGCGTTTATATGCGTTCTTGCTGCCTCTAGCGTTTTTCTGCTGCCAGGAGAGCTAAACCTCCAGGAGACTTCATGTGTACATGTAGCCTTATGGGGACACAGATAGCAATAAAAACTTGGCAGGGCTTCCCTACTTCCCTACTGAGGTTCTGGCTTTAGTTCTTCTTTACGTTTTCATAGTGAATGACTGGGTATTTACAGTGACCACAATGTCACTGTATTCACTAAGCCATGTGAACATCACTTTACTAGGAGAACAGTCTAAATTTTAATTTACAATTTAATTTTAAACTTAATTTATTAAATTCATCATTTAATTTGAATGTTTAGTAAATCATTCTCACTGTGTGGCTATCCCAATTTCTCTATGGCTTTAGGGTTGGTTCACACTACAACGTGGTGCTGGAAGGTATGTTCTATCTGCCGTTCCCATGCTGGATGTGAACGCGCTGCCCTTGCGAGACATGCACGGGTGCCATTAATTCTTAATGGCACCCCAAATGCATCTCATAAATGCAGTGTGTTTGCAGCCACCAAATTGCATACTACCGCAGTACCATTTGGTTTGGTGTCGGGCGATTTGCAAAAGTAGAGCCTGCACTACTTTTTGCATGCTCCTGTGTGTTTTGGCAGCCCATTGAAATGAATGGACTGTCAAAACTGGAACTGATAGGAATGAGTGCGTTCTAGTGTGAACTGGCCCATATTTAAAATAACACAAGAAGAAGGGAAAGAAAACGTATGTCAGGATATGTAAACCACACTTGTGCTTAGACTCCAAATAGTCAGAATGATAAAGCAGCTTGCACATTCAATAGGCAAAACATAAATAATGACAAAAAATGCAGCGCTATCAATAACTGATGACATCTTTTTGATGACGAAACGTGTGAGGTCGAGTCACATGACGTCGTTGCTCTCCAGAAGGGTAGTGGCCATCTGAAACAACCCATTTTGACATGCTTTTTTTTAATGAAGCTTGTGTAAGTGCAATTTCAATAAACCTCTTGGTTGAGTCGTCTTACTACACTATGAGTTGCCATCTTTTCTCTACATGGTGTTTTGTCACCCGATGGGAGGCTTGCTGCCTAGTGAACCTGTAATCTGGAGATGTGTCTGTTATAACAGAGGAGCCTACACTTAGGATTTGGGCTATACCACTTGGGCTAATTTGCTGCGTTATTTGGCTGGTCCTTTGGATGGTCACATTTTCTGGTAAGAGGCTTTCTTATTGGGTGGAAGGTGATGGTCTTCTCTTTGGATCGGGCTATTTCTTTCAAGCACTAGCTTCTGCCTGTTTATGTGGATTCCATATGGACTCTGTCACCACCTGTGTGCGTTTGTTAGTATTGTCCTTTGTGATATAATTAAGATTTATATGTTATTGATAGCGCTGCATTTTTTGTTATTATAGGTCAGGATATTCTGTCCTGCAGCCTGCAGAGCTTAATGCAGATTCAGTTGCCATCCCACCAACTCCATGTAATCCTCTTATAGAACCAGTGTCGGTTCCACCCCAGGTTGTAAACTTGTCAAGACAAGCTGGCGCTCCCTCACAATGACTTTATCTGCAGGCAGCTCACAGTTCTCTAGATTAAGTAACTAGATTAAATGTGACTGGGCTTCTCTGCATTAACAATGTATGGAGAAGGAATAGGAGACTGTCTGTAAAAAACCGTGACTCAGTTAATAAATTCCCATAGTCTTGCTACTGCTGTATTTTCATAAATATGCCTTTTAGAGCATAAGAGTTACTCCTTGGAGTTGATTTACTAAAGGCAAATAGACGGTGCACTTTGCAAGTGCAGTTGCTCTTGAGCTTAGTAAATTAGGTAATGCTTAACACCCAATCACATGCAAAGAAAATAAAAAAAAATAACATTTTGCTTGCACATGATTGGATGATGGAAGTCAGCAGAGCTTCTGCTCATTTACTAAGCTCTGGAGCAACTACACTTTGTAAAAGTGCACAGTCTATTTGCCTTTAGTACATCAACCCCTATGTCTGAGAATAGCTTTTAGTCCTAACATCAGACTTATTTTTTTCATGATAAGGATATGCATACTAAGTAATGTGTAAATGTAATGTTTATAGATATTTATTACCTCTCATGGAAATCACAGCACTACGTCTAATAATCCCTCCATCTGCTTTTTTCTACAGAAGGATGGAGCCATCTTTGTTCAGACACTATCTAAGGGTCAGCATCTACTTCCTGGACAGAGATGTTGTCTCAGAGATCACACATTCATGTACATCCTGGTACATGTGAAGTTCTTGGCTGTATATAAGTGGAGAGACGGGAGAGCCCTCAGTGTTTTATATATATATATATATATATATATATATATATATATATATATATATGACTATTAGCTTCAAAAATAGTAGTTTAGATAAGAATACAGAATATAGAAACTTGCATTTAGTGAGGTTTCAGTAACCCTATTGAGGTGCTAGAGGGCGCAAGTGGAGCATACTGCTGTCTCCATGCATGATAGTGTTTGTCGCTCTTGATGCCTCGGGGGTCCCAGTCCTAGGTGCTTGGAGGGGCCATCAGGGGGATAAAATTCCTGCTGTTTGAGAAAACGTAAACACCTCTTGGTGATTCAAATGGCAGAGGTGCCCACTGAGATGTGTGGTGTGGTGTGTCTAGAGATGGATCAGAGTCATCGTATTTGATGAACATCAAGTTAATTTATTTCACCAAAGATGCATTTTGTGGCTCATTTTGCATTTTGCAATTTCCTCAGTTTTACCACTAGTGGACTGCCCTCCGCCTTTTTACTGTGGCAGGGCGGCCGCTCTGCGCTGGATCACACAAATGTATATGATCCAGCATTTCAAGGTAGGGGGCCCGCGCGCCACTGTGTTTGTGCTGTCATTCACTACAGCACAAGCCAGTTAACAGGTCCCAGCCAATGATTTATGGAGGGACCTATTAATCGGCCTAGAGATTGACAGTACAGAGCTCTGTGTTTACTAACAACACAGGGCTTTGTACACTGTGCAGCAATGTGGCTGTGTTTTCCCCCTGCAAATCGCTTTGAAATCAATCGCTTCCTGTAACCATCAATGAGTTTCTTACACTTCTCTACTGGAATTGTGGACTACTCTTCTTTAGGCAACTGCTCCAGGTCTCTCAGATTGGAAGGGTTCCTTTTCCCAATTGCTGTTTTGAGATCTCTCCACAGGAGCTCTATGGGATTGAAATCTGGACTCATTGCTGGCCAGTTCATTACTCTCCAGCTCTTTGTCTGAAACCTGTTTTTTGATGTGTGCTTTGGGTCATTGTCCTGCTATAATACCCATGACTTCTGATGGAGACCCAACTTTCTGACACTGGGCCCTACATTGCACCCCAGAATTCTTTGGTAGTCTTCAGATTTCATAATGCCATGCACACGGTCAAGACATCCAGTGCCTGAAAGCAGCAAAGCAACTCCAAAACATCAGTGAACCTCCACCATGATTGACTGTAGGGACTGTATTCTTTTTTTCAAAGGCCTCATTTCTTTTTCTGAAAACAGTAGAATGATGAGCTTTACGAAAAAGCTGTAAATTTGTTTCATCTGTCCACAACACATTCTCCCAAAAGGATTTTGGCTTTCTCAGGTAAGTTTTGGTAAACTCCAATTTGGCTTTTTTATGTTTCTGTGTCAGCAGTGGGGTCCTCCTGGGTCTCCTACTATAGCGTCCCTTTTTATTCAAATGGGTACGTATAGTGGAAGCTGACACAGTTGTATCCTGTGCCTGAAGTTTAGCTTGAATTTGTCTAGAAGTTGATGGAGGTTCTATATCCACCATTCGAACAATCCTTTGTTGCAGTCTTTGATCAATTTGTTCTCTTTCGTCCACGTCCAGGGAGATTAACTACAGCGCCATGGACTGTAAACTTCTTGACAATATTGCGCACAGTGGACACAGGAACAATAAGATCTGTTAATTGATACAGGTGAGTTTAATTACAAATTACAGGAGCATCACAAACTTGGAATGCAATCATTTCTTACAATTTTGAGAAGGTGCCAATAATTTTGTTCAGTCCATTGTTGGTGTTTTGCGTGAAATGTTTCAGATTACATTTTTGTTTCTCCACTTTTTTGTGTCACGCTGCCTTTGCATCATAATAGGGAGTGGTTGGGAGATGGTAAAAGTGTGGCTCAGCCACACATTTTTAATGTCCCTCAAACACAAGCGTAAATAAGAACTAACAGGAAGCATCTCACTGTGCTTATGTGATCGTCATCGTTATCATCATCATCGTTATCATTATTATGATGATCACACAGTACAGAAGGAGCTGTATGTCTGTCTGTGTACAGCGTATAGCTGTATCTCTGTCTGTGCCTCAGAAAACAGAAATTGTGAGCCTGCCTGTGCCCTCGGCCACCTCTCTGTTGAATTTTCTCCCACCACTGGGCTACAGCCTCGCCTTCCGCCCTTCGCAGCAAAGGAAGAGATAATCACTTCACCAGTGAAAGGCTGCGGCTGCCACTGGTCGGCATTGTAAAACGCAGTGCGGCTTTAGCCACCTGTGCCAAAAATTAAAAAAAGAGCCCCTCTCTATTCTTCACCTCCTGGGCCCCTCTGGTGAACTGATGGGGCCCAGGGAAAATATAATTAATGTTACAGCAGGGCCAACTGTACTGCCCTATCTGCAGCCCTGGCTGTGCCCTAGTTTTCCTACTGGTAGAGCCAGCCCTGATACTAGGGCCAATTTAGGCAGGAGACATATAACCTACCAGCATGTCTTTGGCATGAACCCAGGCAAGCACAGGGAGAATATGCAAACTCCATGCAGATAGTGCCCTGCCCAGGATTCAAACTGGGGACCCCAGTACTGCAAGGCAGAACTGCCAACCACTGTGCTACCTGTGGCTTTTACTGCAGGTAACCTCTGCCTGTGAATCAGATCCAGGGAGTATCCAATTAACTTAGAAGATGTATTCCTAGATTAATATATCATTTTCATATTAGATTATTATTTTGGATTGCATGGAAGCCAAGAATAAAATTCACAGAGCACTAGTCTTGCTCACTACAGAGAGCAATGAAATCAGAAGTAACTGCTCTGAGCAATCAGTTTGGTGTAACTAAAGGCAAAACTTTTTTCTTTAAATTTTGGATAGAGAAAAGAGAGATAGACCCCCTGTCAGGTTTTTATTACCGTCTGTGTCCCCATTAGAGAGATTCACCCTGTTTGTCCAGTTTACTGTTATCATTGAAAGTGACATTTTTGGATTGACATCAGAACACTAATAGAGGGGGAGTTTTCCATTGGAGACACTAGCTCTGATGACTCTGATGACACACCAGGATTCCCTCATTTGGAGGGATTTCCTCGCATTTCCTGTGTTGGCTATGGGACAGGTGAACTGGAAGGAAATCTTCCCAGTGGGACACAGATAGCAAAAAAAAAACTGGCAGGTGTTATAGCACTTCCTTGCGCTATCCAGAATGGAAAACATTTTGCATTTAGTTACACTTTAAGCTTTTGGATTGCTTCCCAAATTTGGATGACTGAGGAAGCTGTTGTCATCAGTTTTTGTATCATTTAACCAGTTCACACCGTACCTGGTAGAGAAGGCTGTAAAACCATTGAAACTCAGCACCCTGCAGGGATGTCTACAGGTTTGGCCCTCTGCTGAGATAGACAAAGCCTAAGAGTGAGATCTGAGACTGTTCTGTTATTTGCCAGGCATTAAGGAAATGTTATTATTCATTCTTTTTAATAGTTTCTTTTTTTTCCCTGGTACAGAGAGACAGTCTTATGTAACACTACCCCCTCAGGGGCTGTTGAGTAATTTTCGGGTTTTCTGTCTTTCTTGACCCCACGCTGGAAGCCCAACCCCTGCTGACACAACCTTAAACCTCTGGCCAGAAGAAGCCTCTAGCTGCAACCATAAAATAGACTCACTCACAGTTTGGAGTTAACTGATATTTTGGTTGTATTGAGATCAAATGTAGGCACAGTAAAGCAACAGGAAAAAATCTGCATGAGATAACAGCTGTCACTCTAGTAACTTCAAGTAAAGGTCACAACGTGGCACAATATCAGTTCTAGATGATATTGTGCAGAATTTGAACCATAGCCCCAGTCCTGAGATGTTTCTTCCCTGGTGAGTCAAAAAACTAGAGCAGAGAGGCTCTTTGGCTCACTTTGGTCTCTTAGTGGCTGAGGGCCGAGTCTAATTCTGAGAAAGAGAAGAGCTCTTCAATTAAATAGGCCAATGTCCCTTTAACTGCAGTGTCTGATCTTCTGAGCGCTCGATGGGTCCCTACTTGGTGCACATAAGGATTCAAATCTTCCTTGAGGCAAAGGTAGAAATTCCTTAATAGAGGGTGAACAGAAAGGAAGGGAGCTACCTCTTTAAGTGATATTGAATTTGAATGGCACCCCTTTGGCACACAAAGGGTGAGGTGTAAAATTTGACAGAAATTAAAAGTGGGCAAAACACACTTCTGTATAAATTGGTTGTTCCTTGGACCACAGTGGCAAACTGCAGCAATGGAGGGGCACTTTGGCAAATGGGGCAATAATACAGCTGTGCCTGCGGAGGGCAGATAGTGCAGTAGACCTCTGTGATTGGATATGCTGAAACTGTAAAAACTAGTAGGTCTAACAACTTGGGCCTGAACATATGCAAATTGAGAAACAATAGTAGTCAAGCTGAGTAGAAAGCAACTAGATTTTGTAATGTCATGTGCAACCTAGGTGGCTTGAGTATGGAATTCTCTCACCCGATCCGTGACCTTGGTCAGCTGGCGGATGATCTCTCTGTAAACGGGGGCCCCAGTTTTCTCATGGTTCCTCCTTCAGAGATCACTTTGGACAGCGGTCATCAATTCCTCTCTCCTCCACTCTCTGTGGTCTGGCCTAGCTTGGACCTTCAGCGTCCCGCACAGCTTTCTCCTTACTCCAGCTCTCTCCATCCAAGTCCTGTCCTCAAGTTTCCGGGCTTCTGTATTTATCTGCCCCTGCCCATCTGCCAGCTCCTCTGGGAAATGTAGTTTGTTAAC
The DNA here is from genome assembly GCF_062004578.1 of Staurois parvus. NCBI lineage: Eukaryota > Metazoa > Chordata > Amphibia > Anura > Ranidae > Staurois > Staurois parvus. Next base: position 4,710,554 of record NW_028317827.1, on the reverse strand, counting down.
TCCCTGTTAGAAGGTGAAGTCCTGCAATCAGCCTACGAATCCCATGGAGCTTTTCAATAGAGTCTGTATAACTGGGCGGCAGGACACTGCCGTCTTGTATCCATTTAGCATCCTACAAACAGTATTACTGCAGGGTGTCACACTTATATCACATAATTAGTTTCCTTGGAATCATCAGACACTTATATTTATAGGTATTAGCATCAAGGGTAGTTGATCCAGGGAATATCCAATTGCCTCCTGGGGAATCAGGAAGGACGTTTTTTTTCCCCTGCTGGAGCAAATTGGATAATGCTTTATTGTGGTTTTTGCCTTTCTTTGGATCAGCTGTGGGTATAGGATTGTGTATATGGAGGTTTTGTATTTTTTTTGTTTTGTTTTTTTGGTTGAACTAGATAGACTTGTGTCTTTTTTCAACCATAATAATGTAATTCTTGAAAATATACTTGTGATGAACAGTACCAGGCCATAGGAGATCTTTTCAAGATCTAATTATTAAAGTGGTATTAATGTAAAAAAAAATATACTTACTTGCTTTGTGTAATAGTATTGCACAGAGTGACCCTCTACCTCCTCTTCTGGGGTCCCCTGCCAGCATTCTTTACCCCTCTTTTTTTGCATGTGCCCCCATAGCAAACTGTGTGCTTTGGGGCATACATGTTGGCATGCTCCTGAGCTGGGCTGTGCACATTCATAGACACACACAATGCAGCTCATTCCTGTATCCCACTCCCTCCTCACAGGATTTGACTGACAGCAGCAAGAGCCTCATGGAAAGGTTTCTGTTCAAGTAGGGATAGATTAGGAACACCACCGCATGCCTTAAGGGGTGTAAGAGTACTCACATTGTCCTTCCTGAGAGCTTAATGGGTTGGTGGCTGCCTTAAGGCCTTCTGCTAGACTGGCTCCTTCCCTGCTGCTCAGGAAATCCTCCCTTGAAGACAGTGGTACAGTGGAGATCCTCTTCTCCAGCACCTGCCTGTAGGTAGTCTCCTTCCCTGGGCCCCCTCCCAGGCTCTACACTCCAGCTTCTCACTCCATCTTCCACTCGACACTGCTGCCTTCCACATAGGCTCTGTGATACTTAAGGGTTTCCTTGGTCACTATGCCCAGCTTCCTGCCAGGGGATTGGCCAAGGTCCCTCAAGTATGCAGATGTGATCTTCCTCCTCCCCCATCCCTCCTCCAGAAAGTTCTCAGGTTTCTGGAGAGTTTGGTGGGCTCCAGCAGCTCTGACTTTCAGAACCTCCCTAGCCTGTACCGAAGTGAACTCCTGCCTCTCTCACAGGGTGACTCATGCCAGGCTACTACTGAGCCTCTGCCTAGAAATATAAAACTACAAACTGCTATCTGACTAACGTGGATGGTGTTACACATATATATTTCTAGTGTTCTGCAACTAAAACCTTCTGTTTTTATTGCGATTTATTTGGCATTGTAAAGGTCTAACTGGTAAGTTTGCTGGGAAATGTTCATGTTGTGCTGGATGTGAAAAGTCCATCTATGTACACCTCATTTTAAAAAGCTAATTATAAATTGATTAGAGCAGTTGCCATTTTTATTTGGCCCATGGACACACTGGTTGTTCTCGGCTACCGTTGTGCGGTAAGGAGTAATGGGCTACCTCCAGGCATACCTGACCTCAATTTATTCATGGCTATAAATGTACCAAGATGGAGGCTCTCAGAGATTAGAGTTAGGGACCATACTTCAGATTGGGGCACTGCAGACACAGTGTGGCTTCCACATATAATTGCAAATTTTTGGGTGTCTGTAGGTACTTTTGAGGTAGTTTCTGTCTCATCACTAGGAAAAGTAAAAGTGAGCTTTTATTTCCCAAAACACTGGGTGATCTCAGTGAAAATTTGCCACTTTGGCACATGGGTGGCTAAATTTGTTCCACAGAAATGCCAGAGTCTTTCCCCCATCCGGAAAGCCCAGCTGCAGCACACATCCTTCCAATCATGTGTAGTGCACCCCCTGAACAGCTACTGATGAACTTAGTCCTATTCCCCTACTTAGAGCACTGACAGCCTGGCACACAGCATTTTCTTCACTTATTCACTGACTCAAAGGAACAGTCTAGAGATTTCTTTTTTTTTAGTTTTTTGGAACTTAGAATTAGGATGGGGATGAGGGGAGCATAGAATACACCAGAAACCGAAGAGCTGGACAACTTGAGGACTCCTTAGCTATCTTGCTGAACTGTACAAATGGAAAGTCCCAAATAATCTATGCTGATGGTGACTATAACTCCTCCCAGGGATGAAAAGCTCTAGATACACTGACTTTCCAGCTCTACACACACTGACTTGACTGACACTGACTGACCAGGGTCACCTGGATGCAGTGTAGCCAACTGAAACACTACTTCCAAGACCCAGGAAACCATAAAGAAACCATTTTTCCCCTGACTTCCTCTCCAGGCTGTGGTACCACTCATGTTGGGCACCACCTGCAGTGGAGAAAACAGACTGCACCTGCCAACAAGCTGCCCATGTGCAAGAGGCCTAATTAAAGAAAAGAAAGACCATCCATGTACAAAGTAAAAAAAACACACCCTCTAAAGCAAATTCCAGCTAAGCAGCCTAATGAACAATATTAGGAGCTTCCACTTTCTGGTGAAATTTTACCAAAGGATAATTTTGTCACTAAATCAATTTTGGCAAATTTACTCTGCTTATTCCAATCAATAGCTAAGGGTTTTCCAGCTACTATCACCCTTTGACTGCTATGGCTGTTTCATCAATGTTTATCCCTCTAAATTCCATCTAACAGAGGACACAGAGGTGTGCAGTATAATAAACTATACACACATAAATATATAACCCCTACGCGCTCCTACATACTGCTAGTGAGCCCACCGGAATCGTACATCTCTGCCTGCTTGTAAAGGCACAAATAATGGATGTAATGTGGTAATTAACTGTGTATTATGCTAATAGTACAACAAATTGTCCTCTTTCACAACAGATTTATTTCTGTAAAAAATAAATGAATCAAATGGCGCCCTTTTCAACATTTCATAATGAGTCAGACATTTCTTAACAGACCAAATGTCTTTAATAAAACATTTAACTGGCACTAATAGAAATGTCCTTTACAATATAAATGTGTCCTTTATGTGACTTTACTGACCTGTTCCGCAGGCTTATTACTTCCCTATAACGTTGCGCCTCTTTTCTGGCGCGGCTCCATGTTCATATTCTTTGTGCCGTGTTTGCTCGGGAAGAATAAGCCCGCAGTTCCTGCGCTACCTTGGAAGTTTGCCTTTGCCCTTAATGACAGGTTGTGTGCAGTCTAAGTGTTTTATAGGTGTTTGGTCATGTGCAATGTTATAATGGCTTTTTGTTAAAGCAGAACTCCAGTTAAAGATAACAAGATCAAAAGCTAATAATCCATTAAAACATAAAATAACTAAATCAACTTTTACTGCAGTATTTAGTTTCAATCCAGAGATCACCCCAGCAGTACTTTTGTTCTGCAGCTAGATGTCCCCAATGTGAAGGCCAGCATCATTCAACTCACTTCTTCTGAGCCATGGTCATCCTGGACCCACCCTAGCCTTTGACTAGATAGGAGAAGCAGCACAGTGATGAGCTCATTTCTCTGTCACTTTGCTTTCTCCTGTTATTAGCATGCTTTTAATGAGCACATAAACTGATTAGCTTATTGTACTGTTACTTAGTTTTAGGTATAACTAAAGGCAAAACTTTTCAATCAGTTTTGGACAGAGTGGAGATGGATGAGAACACCTATCAGGTTTTTATTGCTTTCTCTTCCCCCATTAAGGAGATTTGGAGATTTGTGCTCTATGTGTGGCTTGCTTACCCACTCTTATTCATACCAGGTCCTTTAGATCTAGTATGGATTTTTTTTGGGGGACCCCCCAAACAAATCCATACCAAACCAAGGGGGTACCTTGCTGGGAGGAGGGGGGGAGCACCTCGCAAAATCACCTTTTTGACAAAGCACCTTGTCACCATATTTATGAAGACAAGGTCCTCTTCCCTACTACCCTGGCCCAATGGTTTTTGGTTACGGGGATTATCATCTTTAACAAATAAAGGGACATTGAGATACTGAATCCCCTCTTTGTAACTGAGTAAGTAGTACATAGTACTCATACTCATTCACAAAAAAATGTAAAGTGTAACTAAAAACACAGACAACTTTTGTCAAGTCCTAAAAAAAAAAGAAAGAAAATGTCCCACAATGTATATTCCAAATCCATGTCAATCACCATGCCCACCGACACACCCAAAGAAGAAAAAAAAGGAATCCATCAACACATGTTTGAACCAGACGACTGCTCACTACACAGAGCTCCAGCCAATGACAGCTGATATATACGAAGGGTGGGGTCTCCTGGATGATATCATTGATTATATATGGACATGATCATTTATATATTATCTGTTATTGGTTGCTAAGAAAGTGGTGGGTGTCTATACCTATTGCAAAATATGGTTGTCATTCCATCGACACCACAGTGAGCCAATTGCACAGAAGAAAGTTAAATTAATGGGGCAAATCTTTACTCATACAGTACAGCTTTTACCTAAAATTTTCTATAGTGAAGGGAAGTAACATGAAAATTAACACTTTTAAAAAATTACAACTTCAAATTTAAGGAGAAAATCATTTTTATTAACATTAAATACCAAAACGAATTGTGCAGTAAAAGTGTATATGTGTGTGTATACTATATATATACTGTATATACACACACACACTATTTAAATATATTATATACATTTTTTCCTATAACATTCTCATTATTTCCTATCAGAACCGTCTGCCTAAAAGGTCCAGTTTAAATTCTACAGCTGTCAGTTCAGAACTTGTCCTTGAGGTCTGTTCTCTACCATCATTTTTAAACTTTGAAAGACACTAATTCACTCTTTGAGAAGTCATTGCATTTTTAAATAATCGTCAGATTCCTTAATTCAAAAATGTAAAAATGTACAGCCTCGAGATTCATGACATTCTTGAAGGTTAATAATTATGGTCAATGTATTATAACTGAATCAAACTTGCTTACTCGAATGATGCATCAACATGATAACTGCTTAAAGCGTATCCAAACTCAAGAACATAATTTGAGTGTATTGTAGGTTTTCAATCTTTGGATGTTGTGACAGCATTTGTTTTTATTTTTTTCAGGCTGTTTCCTACCTGCTGATTCTGCAATTCCTGTCATTTATGTACTGTATCTGTGGATTGCCAGTTTGGTCATTCAAAGACAGGAAGTGTATAAGGACCACAGAACATCTCCACCTCTTCTTATCTTCATAACAAAGGGGTGTAGCGCTCTCTTGGTATGTAGTTTGTAGTGTAGTTAGAGGATTGTTAGAAGCCTGGGTGTGAGTCAGAGGGTTTTCTTCAGGTCAGGCCAGAGGACTCTGCAGGTCAGTCCTCTGGTACCTCCTCCTGGTTCTAGAAGGTTTTAGAGGTTTCTAGAAGCCAGTGGGTGGAGGCCAGGAGGAGCTGATATGCCTATTCATGGGAGTCTGACCAATCCTAGGCAGGAGGCCTGGCAGTGTGGCAGACTGGCCCATATATATGAGAGCCTGGCCAGCAGGTGAGTCAGGTGGAAGATGGAGTGCTGAGTTGTGCTGCTGTGTAGCCTGGGAGGGGACCCCAGCGAAAGGCAGTTTTGACTCCAGGCTGAAAGCTGGAGGAAAGAAAAGAAGCTAACAGAGGGAGCTCCACTGCTCTACAGTCCACTGAGGAAGGGTAGCCTGTTAACGTGGAAGGAAACCAGCCAAGAAAAAGCCCAAGAGCAATTTTTTCTAAGCTACAGGACACAAGGACAGTGTGAATCTCTCTACACCCTGGGGCCTACAGGAGAGAGGGCTGCTAGGTGCTATACCCAACCAGTTCTCCTTGGGACAGTGCTGCAAGCATGTACTAGAATCTCTTGCTCTAGGATATGCTTCAAAATACAGCCAGGTGGATGGGTAGTTTAAAGCTGGGATCTGAAGAGGTTCACTTAAAGGGGACCAAGAGCTCCTCACAGAGACTTTCTTACTGGTCCGTGAAGAGACTGCTGCCACTCTGCAGGGAGTAGAAAATCCAGGATACTACATTTTGTGAAGTTTTTCCTCAGAGCTATTAGTTTCAAGTCAAGTTGGGCATCTCATATACCCCTAGACCCTATCCAAGTAGTTTACCTCCTAAATAAAACCACAAAAACAAACTCATAGACTGAAAGTTGGAAAATGTGTGTTGCCTGGTTGTGCAGGAAAATAGTGGGACCCAAAACCAGCAGCTAGGGTAGCACTACATAGGGAATGTTTTTTTAGTTCACAGTGAACAATGCTAACTGCTAATAGCCTTTCTGACTTGATATCTAAGTCCAGCTTTTGCTGCAAAGCATCTACAACTTAACTGTTTGATCCAGAACAAATTATACAGCTATTGCAGGTAGGCTTCTTGATCCAGAGTTTACTATACAGCTTTGGTGGCTTGACTGCTCTGTTACACTGTTAATACTGAACCAAGCGTACTTAGCATCAGTGGAACGGGTAGTGATTTGGAGAAGACGTACATGAGGTTAATGATGAGACCTGGGAGTGGGTCCTGTCAATTCATGAATGGACTACCAGCAGTAAATCTTATGAAAGCTTTGTTAACACTCCAGCCTCCCACTGGGGATGCTTTTTGGATAAAGTCATGCATGTATCAATTGAATTTTATGCTGGAAGTAATAGTATATTGACATCTTTGGACTTATTGGCATTATTCTAAGGGTACTGTAGCTACCTATTGATGCTATATGAAAGGTTCAATACAATTGGAGAGCGTCTGAAAGAAAAGGGGAATGGTCAAATTGTTGGTATGTTTTGAATTTTTTTATTATTTGAAAAAAAAAACAATGTTTTTGTAGTGCTATCCCCCAGAGGAGCTGCACTTTCTCTGGTTTCCCGTGTTGACTCCAAAACAATAATAATAACCTCCTTTTGCTCAAGAGAAATCATGGACCACCAATCCTAAAACACTCCAGTGCTGGCAAGACTTTGCAGCCTCCCAAGGACTGGAGAAGCCAATATGACACACTAGAAAAACAAGAACTGAAGGGCGCACCAGCCTTGCACATTACCTTTGTGATACCTTTTATTAAAATAAAAAAAGATGTCTACTCACAAACAGCATAAAAAACCAAGCCCATTAATGTCCACAGTGTGCTTCATGATCCAGTCCACTGTACGAGTCCCGCGTTTTGAGGGAGTAACCTCTTTCTCAATTGGTCAAGGTTGGGACCCTATGCCTTTTTTTTGTGTGGGGTTCAGATCTAGGCTAGTTCCTATCCTCTATAACATTGGAAATGAAGAAAAAAGAGAGGATCGCACGTTATGTAAACTGTTACCTTTTTCTTTTTTTTTTCCAAGCTATTACAATATAAAAAACTAATCTCTGATGTCTTTCCTGCTGTACTCAGAGCTTTGTCAAACAACAGCTGATCCAGAGGAAGGCATAAAATTATTGTAAAATTCTAATTTACACCAAATGTGAAAAAATTCCTTCCTAATCTCCTGAGGCAAGCAGATATTTCTTGGATCAGACTTCTGGCTCTTCTCTCTTCTGCATCAATTGTATCGATATATCGCAAGATGTCAGTTTGGAAGGGGATCCATGCATTGTCCCCACAGTATAGCACCTCACTCACGCACTTCACTGAGTGTAACAAATTATACTGTATAGAAAGAAGAGCGGACTCTTCACCATTGCTCAGGAGTACAACCCTAAAGACTACTATTTTATTTCAATGCTTACTCCTGCAAATTCTCATTCACAATATTAGAATATTATATGATAAAAAAATCTCTTTATAGTGTCTTTGTTTAAGCCAATCTCTAAATGAAGTGCTGTAATATTCAAACTAAGTTGCTGAACAATGTTATTTGACTCATCAGAGTTTCCCCTTACATTAATTGCCCCCCTCAGAGTGCCCCCTTACATCAACTGTCCCATAAGTTCTCATGGATTTGTGGATGCACTCTCAGAGGTTTGGAGAAAATAAATATTTAAAAAATACAGAAAAAAAAACAAAGTTTAATATATGATTCCTCACATAGTACATTAGTAGTCTTACTCCTACAATAAGATATTGAAGCCAAAGCAAGAAATGGTATCAGTTTAGCATATCAGAACAACAATGCTACCATCAATTGATTAAACTGAAATTATCAATTACAACCATTCTTACTTAAAATAGCCAGTAAAATGATGAGGTATAACAAGTGGTCAACCCATAAGAATACAGACTGGGAGCCAGCCAAGTGCTGTGCCTGCAGGTAAGGGTCAGTGTAACCCACAATAATTATCTCTCTACCATTTAGCTTGGTATTTAATCTGTCACCACAGTAGGACATTCCTCATCTAAAGAAGTAATAATTTAACAAGGCCACTATCATTGCAGTAACTGCAGGGACACAAGGGCTAAGGGGGGTAAGCCCGGAGTCTGAAGCAGCAGTAAGCATTTAATCATCCTGCCACATTGAGGGGATATAGTAATCGGCAGCCCAAGCCAGACAGAAGGAACCAATTTCCTTTTTCCTATATTGTTTCTTTTTAGAGAGGCTTCTGTTGGGTTGCACCAAGATTACATCTATCTTTTCCTGCAAATGGGAAAAAGTAGTGTCTTCTGGGAGTTCTTGGGGCAAAGGAACATGTCCGGTCTCTGGTTCCCTCCATTCCACAAACAGATTGTATTAGTGTAACAATTTTTGTAATCTTTGGTTTAAGGCCTAAAATCAGGAACATTTTTTTTACTTTTCTTCACATTGAGGAACAATTAAAATTTTTGCCATGTTTTTATTTTTTTTCTGTGACCCCATTGTTTACATTTACCTTCAGGTGCCGTCCATATCACACCAGGATAAGAAATATGAAAAGTGGTGTCACAAGGACATGAAGAAGTATAAAAATGAAAATGTGTCCTGATCCAATAATAGAATTTTACGTGGAGCAATGGAGTAATATTTTTTACAGTAGAAGGTAATTATGGTGTGAGTGAGGTCTGCACTGGAGGGTAGTGTTCTTTGACAACTTTGAAATTTTTTAACTAGCTGATGCAAATGTGGATTGCAAAACGAATGGAATTTACTTTAAAAAAAAGGAACCTTTGTCCCAGGGGTGTATCCATGATGTGCGCAATGTGTGCAGTTCACATGGGCGTTAAGAGGAGTAGGGGCTGATTTGCACTCATTGCAAGCAATGTGGGTGTGGTCCACACCCTGTACCATCCACTTACAGTGCTGGGGTGGTTATTGTTCCAGCCAACCACTGACCACAAGAGTTGGGGGAAGTTGTTGTTCCAACCAGCTACTGGCCATTAATGGTGGCAGGAGGGAGGGAGGTTATTGTTGTGCCATGATACAGATAATTACAACAACAGAAAAAAATTCAAATAGGTGGGACAGAATTATGGTGAATATACTGTAACAATATGCCTTCAAACTCATATGAAATTTGAATGAATATATTGTAAAATATTTGCTAGCTAACTTGTGGCAGATTCACATTTACCATGTTATTTTTCTTAAAAATGTTCCTTTTTTTGAAAGAATGTAGTTTAAAAAATGATCCTTTATCCCAGGGGTGTATCCAAAATGTGTGCAGTGCAAGCAGTGCACATGGGCGTCAAGAAGAGTAGGGGCTGATGTGCACTCATTGCAAACATTGTGGGTGTGCTCCACACTGTGTACCATCCACTTAGATTCCTGGGGTGGTTATTGTTCCAGCCAACCACTGACCACTAGAGTTGGGGGGAAATTGTTGTTCCAACCAGCTACTGGCCATTAGTGGTGCTGGGAGGGAGGTTATTGTTGCAGTGAGCCATTGACCACCAAACCTTTATTGTTCCATCCAGCCACCAATGCTGTGGGGCTATTTTTACAGCTAGCCACTGACCGCCAATGTGTTTATTGTCTCAACAGTTTCTGGTTGCTATGTAGTCACTGACTATTTTATGAAATTATTTTTTAAGGTACGTTGAAATGCATACAATGTAAGAGTTTCATGTTTTTAAAAAAAAATTGTGTGGTGTTGTATTGTGTCTGTTAGACTCAGGGTTCACATAACCATGCCCCTTTAAGGCCCTCACACTGTTAGCTCAATATGGCTACACCCATCATTTAGCACGCTATGTACGGTGTGCACACCGCTTTATTGCTAACTGTAATTTTTCAAAATATACATATATGTGTTGGAGTCTGCAGTGTGGAAAGGATCTCCTTTGTTGGAGGCTCACTGTTTGGACAGTATGGTCACCTGCTAACTTGGCACTTTCCACAGGCAACTTAACTCTTCAGTTAGGCACAGAAGTTGAATCCAATGCAATTTTATTTCAGTTAATTGCAGTACAGAGGATGTTTTTTCAGTCTTTTGAAGTGTAATAAGCTTTTTTTAAGCCCTGTCTTCATGGAGAACTGAAACTGACTGAGAGAACATGGCAATCAAGAGCCTGTTCTCATTGAGAGGCCAATGAAACCTTCACTTTAGGTTTTAAATTAACACAACGTGGGGTTGATTTACTAAAACTGGAGAGTGCAAAATCTGGTGCAGCTCTACATAGAAACCAATCAGCTTCCAGGTTTTATTGCCAAAGCATAATTGAACAAGCTAAAGATAGAAGCTGATTGGCTACCATGTACAACTGTGCCAGATTCTGTGTTCTCCAGTTTTAGTAAATCTCCCCATAGAAATAGGGCCTTTCAACTTGTTGTCATAAGCCCAGTCCCATGACTGCCATTCACTAAATACACTTTGCTTGAAACCTAAAAAGTGGAAGCCACCAATTTAAAAAAAACATGTAAAAATGAAACCTGTACAGAGGAAGAATGCAGGCTGCCATTGTTAATACCTGATTTTCAAAATACTAGCTGCCTAGCTGTATTGATGATTTAATACCTGTAATATTTTCAAAATATCTATGCATTGTCATATCTGCAGACTTGTCCTCGGTCAGTGAATCAAAATGATTTAGAAATATTATGTAGTACCATCATAGATAGGCGCTAGGTTAGGTAAATTTAGTTCTTGGCCCATTGTAATCATTGTAGGTGGGGAGAGTTGTCCAGATAGTAGCTGCGAGTGTGTATAAATACTCTGAGACCTGGAACAGAGGAGTCTTGCCCCTGAGGAGGAGATCACAGCCTAGGGGGGCTGCATGGCCCCTAGGCAATTCTGCCATGTGCATGCGGTTCATTATGGCCTGTGCTAGCTGGAGACTCTGGTTGGCTGAAAGTTGCTGGAGCTGACTGAGAGACTTTTTGTCTGAGGATCTAGTCTGGTAGGACTGGGAGCAAGTGTCTGGAAGATATTGGAAGGGAGCAACCAACTATCTGAAGACATTAATGAATACAGACTAGTGTGAGAGATCCTAGAGACAGTGTGCTGCTGCCACCCCTCTGGTGTCATAGAGTCAGCTGTGTGTAAAGGTGACATTGTGTCTAGTGTCCTGAAGAGCTCAGTTTCCTTAATTTTTTGTAAAAGGGCTCTGTTTGGATTGTTTAAGAGGACGATTTATATCCTCAAGTCTCTACTACAAAGCTCAGTCCATCATCTGCTTATACAATGACTTGGCTTCTGGTTCTAAAGAAGAAAGTTTAGTGTCCTCAAATTGTCACTAGTTTAGGGTGCTTAAACAGAACCTGTGCTCCCTTATATCAGGTGTCCCTAACAGAGTCTCTCCTTATATAAGGAGTTCTTCTCAGAGTTCCTCCTTACATCACGGCTCCTGTAAGAGTCCCTTTTTACATCAGATATCCTCATAAGAGTGTCCCTTATATAAAGTGTCCACATCAGAGTGCCCCTTTACATCAGTTGCCTCATCAGAGTGCCCCCTTACATCAACTGTCCAATAAGTTCTCATGGATTTGTGGATGCATTCTCAGAGGTTTGGGGGGCACTACTAAATTCTGGGGAGGGGCATAGCCCACCCCAGCACCCCCCTAGATCCGGGCCTGCCCTAGACTGTTCATTGAGCCAAAGGAGTGACTGTGTGTCTGCCTGCAGGGCAATTCTGGGAAAAGACCTAAGGGACCTTTAAATACTGCTGGCTCTTACAGGGGTACCACTAGAACTTTATGTAAAAATTAAATAGGGGAAGCCAGGCAGGCTTTTTATTGAAGAGACATTCTTTCCTTGTGTAATAAAGGACTCTTACCTGCCTGTTTGCTTTCTTATTGACAAATGTCAATTTCAAGGCATATGCTGGAATGAATGAACTCCTGTGCATGTGCCATTCTGCCACAGCCAACCAAAATGGTTGAAGATCCCAAACCCAGAAGAAGACTGGGTGAAGATGTGAAGATGTTGGTGCCCACAAGGCAGCTCACAGATGTCGCATCACTTGAGGATGGGGAGTATATTTCTGCTTTCACCATAACAACCAGGCAACTGGCAGACTTTATAGTCTTCTCAGGACAAGTTTACTTTAAACCCTAACCGATCAAAAAAATATTTTTTATGTTTGAATAATAGGGAAGAGTAAAAACCTGTGTCAAGTTTCTATCTCTATCTGTCACTCCATGAGGGAGATTTTACTTCCTTCCTGTGACACCTGTGCAAGAAAGAGAGGATAAGAAATGTACACCTGCTCTAAGACATGAAGGTATGAACAGCAAAAAACATTGTCAGAAGTTCTAACCCTTTCACACGTCACAAACTTCAAAAAAGTTGGGATTTAAATAGAAAGGAGTCCTCCGTACTTGTGTTTTCCCCTAAAAACAGAAGAAGTGCACATGATAAAATCTTCCTTTTGTTTAAAAGGAAGAATATCTCCGCTTTCAGATAGACCAAGAGATAACATTTTTTGCCTGAGGTTTGTTTGTTTGATGCTGATAATATATTTCCCAACTACATCGCATTGACATTTGGTGAGATTAAATGAGACAAATTAGTATAAATGTTCTAATCTGTTTTCTATACCTTTACTGTATACATCTGCAAATATGTGCGATCAAACCACTGAAAAATGTCACAGAATCATGTGCCGAGAGAACAGAACGTCGAAAATGGCCCATTAATGATTTGCAAAACAGATGTCTGCAAAAATGTTAGGCTCGTAAGAGCATAAATTAATAGACAGCGCTATGAAGTGCACCAAGGAAGCACTTGTAGTTAAAGTAATATTATGAAATGAAAAATGGGGAACAAGTCAGCAGGATGGTGGCAGGTCACATCAGAGCTGAGAATAAAACATAAATTTGCAGAGCATCGAGTGCACACTGATTTCCTGTTGTGTTGGATGGAATATTAGACTTCTGCGTCTAATTTTTGGTAAGTTACAAAGTACAAAGCTTGAGTGATGGTTTCATTAAAGCCCAACTCCGGGCAAAAAAATGTTTTCCCATGCAGTTGGGCTGTGCCCGAAAGAAAGCTTATACTCACCCAATCCTTCGTTCCACCAGAAAATAGTGATCCCTCACGGTCCAGAGGTGGACAGTTCCCGGTCTTTGGGGGCTGCTCTAGGATTGATGACGTCAAGAACAGTCCACAACTCAAGACCGCTGGAGTGCATGGGGGGTGAATTGGCCTTGTGCTAGGAGGATTGGAGGATTACAAAAGTACTGTATATCTCCTTTCTCTTCTTCCTTTAGACAAAAATGAGCAGTTATCCCGTGCAGTGCGGGCACAGCCCCACTGCATGGTAAAATGTTTATTTTTAAGCTCTAATTCCAGGTTTACTATGACTTGAAATAGTTTGTGGCAAGCTGACCCAAATTAATTATTTACTTTACTAACAGATGCTTCCACTGGGAGCTCTGTATAAAGTGTATGTAACATCAGATATATATAGTATACAGCACTGTGTTCCAGCAGTGGGATGGGGATTTCCCGTTTCATTCCCAGAACAAAATTGAGTCAGGCTGAGCACTGTTCAGCCATTCATAGGATGCCTTGTGGTTTAGGAACGGATACACCGCTTCCTCTGATTGGCTGAGATGGAGATCGTTTTGTCATCCACCCACTTCTCATCCACCCACCTCTCCACCTCAGCCAATCAGAAGAAGCTTTCTGAAAAAGTTTGTTTGTGGCAGCTTGGCTCAAATGAACTATTTAAAGTCATAGTAAACCTGGAGTTAGGCTTTACCTTGTGTCCCCTTGTTAAATTACTCAAATAAATACATGAACTGCAAGACATGGGTTAAAATACCCACATCAGCCCTTATTTAAAGTGATTCTAAAGGTTAAAAATAAAAAAACCCCAAACATATTATACTTACCTGCTCTGTGCTGCCCTGATCATCCTCTTCTCTGGTCCCCTGACGGCTTTCTTTCTCTTCAGTGACTGCCCATATGTTTCCTATGGGGGCACTCATGCAGGCTTGCCCCCTGAGCTCCATTGTCTGCGTCCATAGGCACAGACAGCGGGACATGCCCCCGTCCTCTGCTCCCTCCTCACTGGCTGTGATTGACAGCAGTGGGAGCCAATGGCGGCTGCTCTCATGCACATCGCTGGATCGAGATCAGGCATGTATAAGGGGGGTAGGGGGAAGGTTGCAGGGGATCTAGATACAGACATTTTTTACCTTCATACATAGAACCACTTTAAAGGATGAGTTCACCTTTCGTAACATGTTAGATGTTACACCCATAATCAGGGTGTATCATGTAACATGTTACAATGGGACCGGCCCCCGCTCCTCCCCACTCCCTGCTGTGACGGGGATCTTCTCCCCCCTCGCTAGCTTTCAAATTTAAAAAAAACGTGACCATGCGGGGCTCCACCCGCCCGAACGCGTCACTCTTCACAGTATTCTGCGAATGGGAAAACTACAAGTCCCAACAGCCTTTGTGGCTGTCGGCATGTAGTTTTCAATGAACTACCACAGCAAGTAGATATTCTGACAGGTCAGGGGGAGACCTGCATGGCACCAACAATCTGCAATGCTTTAGAGGCTCCACAAACAAAAAATAATAAATGCACATTTTTTTACCTGCAAAAGAAGTGCATTTATTGTTTTTTGTTAAAAGGTGAACTTATCCTTTAACCACAAAACAATTAACAGTTCAAATTACCAACAGCCAATTAAAAACAGACCAATAAATAATATTATGACTATTGGTTATGAAAATGGGTCTTTGATGTCCGGAAGCCAGAAAGGATTAACTAGCCCATCGGGCTTTGCCTATAACAAAAATACGATTTTTGAATAGACTGACTCAAGAGAATTTATCATCAGGAGAGTTTCAATTCATTAATTAAATTCTAATTAATTAATTAGTATCTAATAATAAACACTCTGAGTACATCAGTTCTTGAATAATTATCTGCACCGTCTGGGCACAGTGCTGAAACCTGATAACTCTTAAGTCCATGAAGCTTTCTGTTGATAGTGAACAAATGAAGTTTATGGGAGGGATAATTAACAGTTAAAAGAACAGCTGATGTTCCTATTTTTCTGCAGATAATGCTGCTATGGCTCTCTACAGTGCTAACTATCATTCAAAGCCTAGGCAAGATCATAGCTAGACTTTTCACACATCTGGCCAGTACTGAAGGGTAACTGAAACTGCATTTTCTCCAGGGAGGGTAAAAACTTTTTTTTTGCTCTTTATTTATCCATCCCAGCAAAACCATAAACATATCTGTTTACATTTGGTATACATCTACACAGAATTATAAAACATAAAATAAACTTATTTTGCAAATTATGCAAACTAGCTCCCCAAGTGATCCATATAATATAATATAATATAATATAGTCACAAGTTCCCCCCATGTTATGCCCTAACGCGTTTCACCCTGCCCCCAGGCTTAATAATAGAGATATTTTTATTTTTCTAACTAATAATAAAAAAAACAGGCAGCTATGTTCATGACTGTCAGCTGGTATTGCCTGGACAATAATTGTATTTGTGATAGTGAAGGGCATTTGGATCATAACCCTCACTGGGGCAGGAATTGATATGAATATTCTCTGTAGAGTGATGTGGAACATTTTATCTTTATGGCATAACAACAAGGCAGTAATGATAACCATAGTTAAGAACTACAGTCATGTGAAAAAGTAAGTACACCCCATGGAAATTGTTGACTTTTTCAACGTATATGAACAGGCAAACATTAGATCTTGATTTAATTAGTACCTACAGGAAAGGTGATACACTCAAACAGGTGACACATTACATTCACATTGTATTGCATTCTCATGTTTTAAATATATGAAAATGCTGATTTGTAACCTGGAAAAAGTGAGTACACCATTACGTATACCACCACTTCAAATCCATGAAATTTAGAATCCATTGTTCCATATTACATGCCAGTATTCAGGGCCCAGTGTTCTCTTTGCTATTGACATGCGTGATGTCATCATGTTGTAGGTCAATAGAACTCCCTAAAGCCCTCATAAAGAGGTTTGTGGTTGCCTTTGAGTCTGGCAAAGTATTTACAAAGATTGCCAATATTTGAAAGTATTTCAAGTATTTGAAATCAATAATTTCCCCTGTAAGGAAAATAATCCACAAGTGACACAGATTTCAAACATCTGCTAAATTGTCCAAGACTTGTCCTGTTCGAGGCTGCATCCCTTTTGGACTGGAGTATTGGACACTATCAATGCAGTTAGTAACCTGTCTGTTTCTATGGACCCACTGATACTGCTGTTGGGACTTACTGATCTTGTAGAGGCACCTAAGCATAGTAAGCTGTTTGTCTTCTTGTCTACTTATTGCGCTAGAAGAGAAATTTTATTGAGATGGAAGTTGCCAACCTCACCCACGGTTTCTGGTTGGAAGGCAGCAATTAATGGTGCTCTACCTCTCTATGACCTTTGGTACATACAGTAAGCTGCAACTGTCCAGCAAAATTTGAATCTGGGCTGGGCTGGGTGGGTGGAGGCACTGGGTCTCACAGCATAGGTTGTAATGTCTCCAGTTATTTATCTGAAGATTTTTGTAGCACCTGAACACTGTGTTGCTATCTGTACCGCCTAATCTCCTCTCATGCCCACTTCCTTCCCCTTCCTCCTTCCTCCTCCCCCCACCGCTTCTCCCCACCATCCACCCCCTGCCTTATTCTGCTCACCTTCCTCATCTCGCCCCCCTTCCCTGGCTGGATATCGGCCTTTGGGTCACACTAAGTTTTTCTTTGACTAGTTTTTCTTTCTGCTTTAGGTTATTTGTGTATGCTGTATACGCTTGATTAGGCTTTATGTACCTCTATTTGTCTGTACCACCGTACATCTTCAATAAATGCAACTGTTAAAAAAAAAAATTGTCCAAGACTTGCCAACCCAACAAACTCAACCCAATAGCATTTGATGCTAAAAGAAGTCTCCAAAAAACTCAAAACTGAATTGTAGGGTGTAACTCTTGCAACAGTTGGGGTCAAAGTGCATGCATCTACAATCAGAAAGAGATTGTACCAATTGCATCTAGTGTATTAAGCAAACGCCTTTGCTGTCCGAAAAGAGCACTAAATCAATACTACAGTTTGGTATTGGAAATACTGTATAGGCAAAGACTAGGTCTTCTGGGATAATATACAGATGACTGATCAAACAAAAACAGAGTTATTTGGTCACCTTGTAACTTCTGTGAAATACCATTCTGCAAAAATGATGGTTTGGGTTACTTTGCTGCTTGAAAACCTTGGTAGCTTGCAGTCATTGGGTCAACTTTACCTCCTGTATCATATCAAAGTGTGTTTGATGAAAATTCCAGGGCATTTATAGAAAATGCCTATCATAAGTTATTTCTGTTAAAGGGGCAATGCCAGCATAGCCACTTAGAGTCCACAAACCATGGTATATACAGTATCTGAAAATCAATCAATCCTGGTTTACTGACATCCTATCTCATTTCTTGAGGCCCAAAAATGTCAGGACAGTATAAATATCCCCAAATTACCTATTTTTGGAAAGTAGACAGTCCAAGGTATTTAGTAAGAGGCATGGCGAGTTTTTTGAAGTTGTAATTTTTTGTCATATTTTTTTGGAAAATACAGTAATGAAAAAAACATTTTTTCACCAATTTTTTTTTGTCACCAGTGCAGTACAGCGTCATCATATAATGGGTGTGGTGATGATCTGGGACATGAACTGGTGATAGTATGAAAAAAAATAGTATATTTTGTAATGTTTTTTATTTTTTAAAATTGTATTAGATTTTTTTTTATAAAACACCAGACCAGAGTAATATAATGTTACCATGGTAACATTATACTACTTTGGGAAGTGATCAGTATTTTATTTTCTTTTGCACATTATGATTGCCTATAGCAGTGAATTTCACTGCTATAGGCAAGCATTTCACTGAATGAAAGTGATTCATTCATTGTCTGTTGTTGTGATTAGCTGTGATTGGCCACAGCTAATCACATGACACAGATGGGCTTTGATTTGTCCAGTTTGTACTATGCGATTACTGTGACCAATGACAGCTAACAACACGATTGTACACAATGGATGGCATGAATGGAAGCCATACATGGTTTACAATTGTCATTGTGATTGGTCACAGTGGTCACTTGGTACCAGCAACGGTTCGGTACACGGACTGGCCATCGCCTGTGTCCGATTGATAGAGCCGATGACAGATCTCACTGAAGCAGCATATGACGCCCACCCAGGTCGTTGAAAGTCTCACTCGGCCATCAGTTTGCTATTGGCCAGGTAGGAAATGGTTAAGTTTGCCTTTACTACCTGGTTTGGCGCCTGTTTTCTTTGATATAGCACTACTACTGGGAACTATGTGTTACTTTCCGTGATTTCCTGTGATATTGTACTGTATGTTTGTACACTCAGACTGTTGTATCAGAGGGGCTGAGGTTCTTGAGAAGGTTGAGGCAATGAACAGAGGGCCCATCCTATCCAGCAGCTCCAACCAGGGCAGCTCTACAATAACTTCTGATGCCAAGGGTATACTTACTTTTTTCACAGCATTTTGTCCAGGAAAGGTGGGCATGTCAGCTGTTACTCTTTATTTTCCCTTCCAGGAACACTGTTGGTTTCATATACAGTATTCGGAGTCAGGGGCGGACTGACAACTCATGGGGCCCCCGGGCAATAGGGGATCATGGGGCCCCTGTGTCCTTGCCCAAACTCAAAAAAGCCTATTAAAAAGGTACCAGGGCCATCTCATGGGGCCCCCTACTGACCCCGGGCCCTCAGGCAGAGCCCGAGTTTCCAAATGGTCAGTCCACCCCTGTTCGGAGTATATCTTGTATCCACAGAGAACCATGCATATAGCAAAACACTAAACACGCTCTTTTGTTGGCTAGCAGTTGCTATATCTGAATCTGTAATACAACAACTTCAGCTAGCAGTCGGACAATGATAATTACACTCACTAAAGATGTTTTGGATCCTTCTGCAGACTGTTACAGGTGTCACCAAACTTTTCTAAGGACAGAGAACATTTGGGCCACGGCCAAAGAGGGACTGCAATGTACAACTCTTAGGCAGATCGGCTCAGTACCTGTCAGGAAAAATTAATCTATTTGCCCTCCTTCGATTCTGCCTGTGACAGAAATATAATGAACTTTTTATTTTTATTACGGGTAGGAATCCTCCTTAGTCCCGAGGACAAGTTTAAAAACTGACTGACTTAAAAGGCAACTTCTCTACTAATTAGCCTTGGTTAAAAACTTACTTTGGAGTGTAGTTCTGGCCTTTAGGCGATGTAGCTGTCAACTTGTGAACCTTTGTTCCCGTGCCAGGAATGGATAATGTTTTCTTAAAAATTAACTGCTTCCTTGCTGAGCACAGCACATGTATGTTAAAGGATGATGCTTGCAGCCTTCTAGCTCAACTCCAGGCAAACAGCTAAACACACAAATCAAATACATATATGAGAGCATGAGAGCTGTTTTACCTGCCTGAAGGCATTGGCATTTCTGTCCATCCAGTTCTTACATTTACACAGCTCTGCCACACATCACAGCTCTGCCTGACAAGGCAGGAGATCTGAGTTGTCTGTGCTGCAGTTAAAGTGTGTCTAAAGCCAAAAACAACATTTTAATACATTGCAATTTAACAATCCTTATATGTGCATTAGATGTCTTTTATTTTAGGCTTCCCCCCCTTATTCTCATCTGGTAACACACTTCCTTTCATAGGGTGGCTATACTCACTCCTGCACTGTATCTAAGGAGCAGCACATGCACCCTTGGACAGCAATACTCTATACCTATAACCAGGGCTTTTTTTCTCAGAGAATAGGTGCAGGGACTACCCCTTCTGAGTCATCCTTGCCCCCCCCCCGCCCACCCCCAAGCACCATTCCTTGATTCCACTCTCTACCCACCTCCCAGCATTGCCCCTTTTAGCGAATACAGGACCATGTATCATTTTATGGTTGTAAGTACGTTGTATAGAATTTGTTTTTTATAACAAGAAAAGCAGTAAAGTAGATCCCCTGCAGCAAGCAACAATAGACCCCCAGCAACAAGAGATCCACCCCAGCAACAATAGACCCCTGGCAGCAACAACAGATCTCCCAGCAGCTAGCATCAATGGACCCTCCAGCAACCATCAATAATAGACCCCTCCCTCAACACTAGATCCCTCCCTACAACAAATGACTAGAAACATAAAACCTCTGAGCAACAATAAATCCCCCACCAGCAACAATATACCCCCCATGCAAAAAAGATCCCCTCCAACAGCAATAGGTCCCCTAGCAGCCAGCATCAATAGACCCTCCAGCACACCCCAGCACCCCTTACCATTACATTCAGTGCTGGAGGTGCCAGAACTGCGTTCCCCCATGTTCCGCTGAAAAAAAACCCTGTCAATGGAGAGGGTAGTGTTGGAAGGTCTAGTAGGTTTGGCTGGACTTTATATGAGTGACTAACACTTAAACTGCTACTTAAACTACTTGAATTTAAAAAAAAAGTTATACGTTCAATGATGTTTTCATAAATACAGAGCTGTGTCAATTTGTTTCTTTTATATCTCTCTGAAGCTCAGCTTACAAATGACTACTGTATGGTACAGTTTGCTTTCAAAGATATACTTGATAGATGCATTTTCAGTGGCGTCGCTATGTGATGTCATGTCAATGGGCATCTGCAGACATCAACAAAAATTGGAAGAAGCAATCAGGCCAAGTTTGCCATTTTTTTAAAATAAAATACTCCTTTTGCCTTTTTTCATCCTGTTTTACATCTTAGTGTGGCCGATCTCCTCCAACCTCTTTCAGCTGCTTACTGTTATATGCACTCACTCCAGCATTGGCAGGGCATAGCAACAAGGGTGGAACATGCCTGCACAAGGAATGTCAGCACATATGCCATCATGGGCGCTTGTGGCAGGGTGACAATGCTGCAGCACCATTGGGAGACAGTTGTCACCCTATACCAGAAAGTGCCTGCGCAAAAGCCTTCATGATGGTATCACCAGTATTACTAGTCCAGCTGCAATTAACAAAACTTGTGTAGCATTACCCTCCTGAGAACCACTGGATCTGTTTGGGTTTCCCTAAGCTCTGTATACTGTATGAATATCAGATATTCTGGGCAGAAAGTTCCCACAAAAAATGTGAAGATGAGCTGTATAGTACATGTGTATATACATGTAGCACTACCCCCTTAGGGGTCGTTGAGTTTTGGGTCCCCCTAAAGCTCTGCACAGCCGGGCAACATGCATTTTTCCACTCTTTGCATTCAGAGTCAGTAAACAGTCCTTGAGCTTGGTTTTGTTGTTTTATAAGGGGTTAACAACTTGGATGGGGTCTAGGGGTACATGGCATGCCCAAGGAACTGCAAACTTGAGGAAAAACTTCTTAGCAACAATACTGTACAAAAATGCGGATTAGCAAAAATGGAACACAGTCTCGTTAAGGAGCACAGAAGTCCCTTTGATATAACTCCTCAGACCCCGGAGGAAACCTCCTCTTCACCCAGCTGCACTGAGAAAATCCCCAAGCAAAGGGTCCCAAGAGCTAGCAATGAAATAGTCCAGAATGAGAACTAGTTGGGTCTTGTACCTGACCACCCTTTCCCCTTAGTTGGCCTACGGGGTGCAGGAGTACATTGTGTTAGTATGGTGGGTTTGTGGCTGCCTTCAGGTCTTACGCTGGGCTGGCTCCTTCTCTGCTGCACAGGATGTCCTCCGAAAAAGACGGTGGGACAGTGGAGATCCTCCCTTCCAGCAACTTACCTTGTAGGTAGGCTCCCCTCCCTGGGGTCCCCTCCCAGGCTCCACACTCCAGCCTTCCTCTTAGTCCATCTTCCACCCGACACTCTGCCCCACTGCTCAGACTCTACCACATTTAAGGGTTTTACTTGGTCACCATGCCCAGGGGATTAGCCAAGGTTCCTCAGACATGTAGATCTGGGCCTCCTCCCCTCCTCCACCCCTGTTCCAGAAAGTTCTCAAAGTTTCTGGAAAGGTGGGAAGGCTCCAAAAGCCCTGACCTGTAGAACCTTTGAACCTGCCTGGTGTGATCTCACTACCTCACTCCCAGGCTGACGCATCCTAGGTTGCTACCCAGCCTCTATCTAAAAACAAAAAAACCTATCTAGCTAAACCTGGAAGGCGGTATACTTGTACTGAAGCAATGGCTCAAAGATACAAATAGCGTACCGGGAAGTCACCTAACTGGGAACACTCAGAGTTTCATGCAGTAAGGTAAAGTGGAGCAGGTTCTGATGCACCAACAGTGTCTTTTTCCAAGGGTGAAATGCGGTCTGGTCAGTCTAAGCCCAATGGGAAGGATTCCTAGGAAGGATAGCGTGTCCCTATCCTGTCCCTGTTCGCCCAGAAACCTTTCCCTTCTGCAATTCACTTTCCCTGACAGACCGGTAACCTTTCCCCACACTATCCACTTGCAAAAATGCATGCTAAGATGGAGGAAGGGTCTTAAATAGACTCTGCCTGCCCCAAGAAGACCTCCAGAGTCATATGGGACAGCGACATCCAACCAGATTGCTTCCCAATTAGCCAGGAAAACATAGAGGAACAAGTTCCTCCTGACTTCCTCCCCCTTTGCAATGCCACTGTAGTTGCAGTGGAGGAAAGAGTCTGCACCTGCGTATACTCCCCCTACTTTGATAGATGCTTTTCTTAGAAAAAGACATGATTAAGGCAAAATAGTGGAAATTAGTTCAAACAACATATCTTGTAGGAAGCTGTCTACGTTTGGACTGCAGAAGTCACATGGTCTGGGGCCACAGGTGGTAGAGGGTTGCTTGCAATCTCAATACCCTCCTCACCCGGGCCCCATCACTATGTCTTCAGAAACATCAGAACAGTCAGTCAGAGCTGAAAGGAGTTGCCATAGCCCCAGTACCAGAATTCTCTGTCTCTGAGTCATTGAAGGTTGGGGCTTGAGCAAGAGAGGAAGCAGGAACCATTCAGTGAGGGCCTCTTTCATGGGCAGAAGATCCACAGCATCAAGCACCTCCCAGTCACCTGCGGGTTTGTTGGGACAGTCACTACTCAGCACACAGGGCTTGAGCAGATTACAGTGAAGATGTCTCTTTACAGGGTTAGGCCCCTCAGAGACCATGTCATGTACTGGTGTTGATAGTAAGGGCTGCCCTTCCACTTTATATGGGGTATGCTCCCACTTAGGCTCCAATTTACTGCTCCTGGTGCTCTTGGTATTTTTCACTAACATGTTGAATCTTATTTGGGATTTTAGTGATTGTGTCATATGAGGGCTATACTAAACGTAATGCAAAAGTGGGCATACTTTTTTTATTAACTTGCATAGGTTGTTAAAATTTCACATTTCACAACTCTTCCTCTATAGTAACTCTTCTTCTTCTTTTTCATCGCAGGTAAATTATAGATTCTAAGCAGAAGCAATGTGCTGTTACTGGGTTCTTGATGAAGGAGGGGTGCAAGCTGCCCGACATCCACAGTAGGCTACAGAATGTTTATGGAGATGTCACTAGAGCAATGTGCACAGATGGGTGAAAACATTTTAAGAAGGGGAAACCGCACTGAAGACAAACCAGGCAGTAGGTGACCATCAAAGTGACCACTGACTCCAAGGGGTTTATTTACTAAAGCTGGAGAGTGCAAAATCAGACTCACTTCTGCATAGAAACCAATCAGCTTCCAGGTTTCATTGCCAAAGCTTCATTGAACAAGCTGAGGTTAGAAGCTGATTGGTTTCTATGCAGAAGGGAGTCTGATTTTGGACTCTCCAGCTTTAGTAAATAAACCCCCAATTGTCAGCGAGTGGAATTCAATGACAGCTGCAATGAAAAATAAAAATATGGAGAGTTACTATAGAATAAGAGTTACTCTATCATCATGTGATATTTGAATGACCTATGTAAGGTAATAAAAAAAGTTATGCTCACTTTTGCATTACTTTTGACACAGCTGTTGTATATATTTAACTGCACAGTGAGTTTTTTTATGTTTATGCCTCCAGCTAGACCAAACACATACTTGGGTGGTCAGATCTTACCTTCTCATTAAAATGCCCCCTCTTCTATGTCCAGTTTAAATCCACCAGGTCACAAAGTGGTTAAGGCGTCACCATGAAGGCCGCTAGTCTGATTGTCTTTGTCCTCACTTAGTACCCTGGAAAATTCCTGCTTAATAATCATTTAAATGCTTTGCTTGTCAGTCACTGCTCTTTCTTTGTAAATGTTACCTATTTCATAAATAAATCAAAACCCCGAGACCTTCGGTTTTCAGAAACTTAAATGCTTTTGTTAAAATTGTATGAAGCAAATTCGCAAACATGTGATTTATATTATCTTGGCGAAGCATGGGAGATGATAGAATATACTATTTAAATTAACTTCTCTCCCAACAAATGGAATCAATTCTGTTTTCAGGTTCCTTTTCATCCACCTTTTGTCTTGCTGCCGAATCTCTCCTATTCTCTCACTCATTCATCTATTGTGCCCTTTGCTTGATCTGATAGCATTAAACATATAATTAAGTCATAAAGGAGGGAACTGATGAATATAGCAGATGGTAATTGCTTCCTACATTTGAATGAAATGATATGCATTGCTACAATTTACAGCTTTCAACTCATATTTTATTCAGGAACCTTTTATCTTTGTTCCTGCAGAATTATTCTGCAATAAATTTAGCCATCTTATCAATAGCTTTGGTAATAGTAACAGAAACAGGGAGAAACTGAACTTTGTGCGTCTTAATGCCCAAAATCATTTTCTAGAATAATTGAATTATCTGCAGCAGAACTTTTCGGGGGCCAGTCTTATGGCCAGACAGGAAGAGACTTTGGAGAGCAATTAGGAAGCATGCATTGCAATGGAAGAAATGATTTAACTGGTGCGTTTGGTCCCTGCAGCAGAGAGGGGGAAAAAAAAACTTGTTGTATGTTGTAACTGCTTGGTGATTTATAGACTGCTGTGTAATAATGTTGGTATAAAGTGTGCAGTTCAGGTTCCAGCAAAATATATCTCCTTAGTTGCAGAATAATGAGAGCATTTGCATATGCAGTCCATGACTTGCTGTCCTTCTCTACATAAAACATCGAAAATTGGGCATTTTCCCAACCTATCAAGCTGTGACAAGGTTTTGTAATGCCTGCGCTAATATCACAAACGTTCTGTGAGTTACAGCTGCTGGTTAGATGCCTAAAGGGGTTGCTCATAATTGGGAGTCAATCCAACTCACTTTAAAGGATAAGTTCACCTTTGGCAACATGTTACATGTTCCACCCGTTTTTAGGGTGGAATATTTCAGATGCTCCCAATGCTGCAGCCGCTGCTCGCTGCCCCCTCCTTGTGATAGCAGTATGGGGAGAAGTTCCTCGTACTCAGGGGCGGACTGACCATTTGGAAACTCGGGCACTGCCCGAGGGCCCGGGGCAGCAGGGGGCCCCATGAGATGCCTCTGGTACCTTTTTCATAGGCTTTTTTGAGTTTGGGCAAGGACACAGGGGCCCCATGATCCCCTATTGCCCGGGGGCCCCATGAGTTGTCAGTCCGCCCCTGCTCGTACTGTCACTTTTTAAAAACAGCATGGTGGTACAGGGCTCCGCCCACGCAGCCGTGTCATTCATTCACGGTATTCTGTGAATGAATGAACTGACCGCCTTAGCAGCTGTTGCCTTGTAGGTCGCAATGAACTATCACAGCGCTGTGGAGCACCCTGCTAGTTAATTGAATCTTTCTGTCAGTATAACTGCTTGCCCATACATTCATTTACAGATAAGCAGATATACTGACATTCTGCAGGAGACCTGCATGGCCCATGGCACAGGCTCCTACAACCAAAAATAATAAATGCATATTTTTTTACCTATTTGTGGTCAAAAGGTGAAATTATCCTTTAAAGCGCATCCAAAAACAAAAATGTAATATATTGAAGCTTACCAGTCCTTAGATGTGGTGGCTACAGGTGTGAACCTAGGGTTAGAGAACAATATAATCAATATAGTCAGCACAGGCAGATCGAATGGGAAGTTATCTGTTCACAGATTTCTGGCAGGATCAACAGGTACTTTTTGCACTTCTCAAACAGATATAAAACAAACCTTTAAATGTTTATTTAAAGTGGTTGTAAACCTCTGAAATGAAAAATGAACAAAGCATATCCTTCAATAGAGTATACTTGCTTCAATCTAAAGCACTAAGTGTTATTTCTCTCCACTTTCTTCTTCCTCTGCCATCATGATGCATGGGGCACTTCTAACTGGTTATGTCCACAAAAGACAATCCCGAGAGATGGCCCTACTTCTCCTCCAGCACACAGAAGGTGATTGATAGCCTCAGCTGCCCATGTTTCCCTATGTGTATAGAGGGGTTGTGTTCTTTCCCTACGCTCAGGTCTCAGATTACACTGTGCTCGCCTCACTATTCTGTGCATTGTGTGACAAATCCCTGGCTGCTGCCTCCTAAAGATGAGTAATAGCTTTTGATCTATGTGTTTGGAATGCTGTAGAGGAGAGATCGCTGCCGACTGACAGGTACAACTTATGTAAGAGGATTTGTTTAATCTCTGTGTATCACCTGAGGCCAGTCACTTCACTGGGTATTTGTAAAAGTTTACTACCACTTTCACAAATCAAAAGGGACCAAATAAGAAAAGTTCATTGTTAGGGTTTGCATACACTTTAACTGCTTCCCAACCGCCCTATAGCAGATATACTGCCAAAGGGTGGCACGTGCGTGCCCAACCTGCACTGCCGTTTGCGGCTGTCAATCACTGGGTCCCGGCCAGTGATTACTTGCCGGTGCCCGGTGATTGCCAAGCATCTCCGACGGGGAGGAGAACTGTATGTAAACAATACAATTCTCCTCCCTGTCAGCTCGTGCAGAGCACAGCCATCCAAAGCAGTGTGATTACAGTGAAACACACACATAGAGCTTACTGTGAAACACACACAGCACACAGTTAACCCTTTGATCACCCCTCATGTTAACCCCTTCCTGCCCAGTGCCATTAGTACAGTGCCAGTGCTTTTTTTTAGCACGGATCACTGTATTGGTGTTGCTGGGGATGTCAGTGACACCAAGTTAGTTCCCCCAGTGTCAGAATGCCCACTACAGTCTCACAGTCCCACTATAAGGCGCTGATTGCCGCCATTACTAGTAAAAATTTAAAAAAAATTAAAATTCCAGTATATATACCGCCATTTGTAAACTCTATAACATTCACATAAACCAAATAATTTTACACATATTGGGATTTTTTTTATCGAAGACATGTAACAGAATACATTTTGGCCTAAATTTATTTTTTTTATTTTTTTACTGGACATGTTTAATAGCAAAAATTCAAAAATGTTTTTTTTTCTCAAAATTGTCACTTTTTTATAGCGCAAAAAAAACAAAACGCACAGGCGATCAAATACCAACAAAAAAAAGCTCAATTCGTGGAAAAAAAAAAGATGTAAATTTAATTTGGGTGCAGCGTTGCATGACCATGCAATCGTCAGGTAAAGTAACGCAGTGCCGTAACACAAAAAAAGGCCTGGTCAGAAAGGGGGGTAAATTCTCAGGAGGGCAAGTGGTTAAAGATGATGTCAGTCTTAACTGAATGGCATTTAGTTTGCTAAAGTGCTGTGGATCATAAACAATTGCCCTATTTATGGAAATACTTGTTTTCAACCTTTTGTTAAATCTCAGGGAAGCTGATCTCCGTCAAACTGTTTGCAATCACTTCCTGTCTATATGCATGCAGCTTTCAACAGCTGGGCATAGACATCACATGGCTCCTGTTTGCTAACATTGATCCTAAAATGTATGTCACATCAAAAAAAAAATGGTTCAACTGAAGATAGAATGGGGAAGGTTTGAAACCCCAGCCTGGTCTCTGGAGGAGAGAACTTCCTTATGTTTTGTCCTGGCGAAAATGGTTTTATTAGACAGGAATTGAGGGAAAATCTGCAACAGAGACAGAGGGGAATTTAAAAAACTGACGAGTGACTAGAACTGACTGTTCTAGCCTTCCCCTACTTTTACAAAAAAAACTTTGTCAGCCAGACAGGAAATTAAAGTAAATCACTTTAATAATACTGCTACAAATTAATAGGTTACAGTTAGAGATCCAAAACACAGAGCCATGACTGATTTACCTTCTTTTTTTTGTTGAAAAATATACTTTATTTTTTTACATAAGTATAAAAAAAAACAAGATACTTTTAGTCGGGGTACATCTCACCCTGTACTGCGACGCAGCGCTTAAAAAACCACATTACAATACAGGTCCAGTCATACAATAAATACATTCACTCAGCGGTGTGATGCCTAACGTGATGTGCACGGCAGACGCTTCCCCAGACCATTATGTCATGCATGGCGCTGCTTACACCGAGACTGTTTGTGGCCCCCTAGGTTACCACCAGAGGTGCCACATAATAAACGTAGCATGCATAAACTTTTCAGAATAAACAAATTCAAACTCAAACAAGCATCGGGTGTGGGGGGGGGGGAGGAGGGCAGAGGCAAAGGGGAAGGGGTTCACAGGTCTAAAGCTTTATTCAAGGGACAAAGACACTCAAGGGGGAGTGTGGGGAAGGGGAGACCTTCAGACGTCCTCTTCCTCCTTAAAGTCCATCAGGTTATAGTCTCTGAGCAGACTGAGGATCAGTCTGCAGCAGTCCTCAATGGACATCCTCTCCCGCTGGTGGATGAGGCTCTTCCTGGCGCACCATAAAGCGTCCTTAAAACAACACAACACCAGCCAGGCGCCGTCAATATCCTCCAGGGTAAAAGTCCCACAGAAAAGTCTGTTCGACACACCAAAGTGTGTGATGGCTGTCTGTGGCACAAAGTCTTTGAGTTCTGGCCTCAACAGGTCCTAAGCAAAAGAACACTCCCAGAAAATGCTGAGCCATTTCCTCATGGATGGTGCAAAAAGGGCAGTGTCTGTATTTGCTCAGGTTCCTGGCATGCATAAATGTCCTGAGTGGCAACCCCCCTTGGATTGCCATCCATGCCAAGTCCTTGTGCTTGTTGGTGAGTCTCTTTAAAGAAACATTCCTCCAGACCACCTTGCAGGTGTCTGAAGGCAGGCCTGGAACCGACTCCAAAATGTTGTTTGCTCTGATGAGTTTGTAAATAGTTTTCGGTTTCCACAAGTCAGGCTTGACTCCCTGTAGCCCCTGCTCCTTGATAAACTTAAAGTATCCAAGTAGTACCAAGGAGTGTCCCAGTTGTAGGGGATGGAACTGTCCCATATGTCCCATCTGAAGGACCTCCAGAGGGGCAAAAGGAAGAAGCATAACATGGAGTTTCCGCCAAAGTCCATTGTCCGGTTCAGTAAAGTCCTGCGGATGCAGTTGCAGGCAAAGAACACCCTCAGTTGGGTGGCGATGTCGGGCACGCCCTTGAGAGGTTCCTTGAACATGACTGCTCGCTTCATTCTGTCCATCTTGGAGCCCCAGATGAAGTAAAACACCTCCCTGGTGATGGCCTTGCAGGTGTTGACCCGTGGTGGCCAGGCCTGCTGGGTGAGGTACTGCAACACAGGGAGAATCTCGCTGCGGAGTACCAGTGTCTTCTCTTCGATGGTAAGTTCTCTGAGGCTCCAGAGTCCAAACTTTTGGTTCATCTTTGACAGTCTCTCCTCCCAAGACTTCAAGGCTGTGCCCTCCGCACCAAACCAGACTCCCAGAATTTTGATGAAGTCCATCTTGATGCCGAAAGGCATGGATGCAGAAGAAGGCAGGAACCACTTTCCGAAAAGCATGACCTCTGACTTCCCGCAGTTGACCTTTGCCCCCGAAACTTGGATGAAGTCCTCGCAGGTCAAGATGAGCAGGTCGCTGGAGATCTGGTCAGCACAGAACACCATCACGTTGTCCATGTAGAGCGAGCACTTCACTTCCCTTCTGTCTGGTCCCGGTGCAGTATCTACCTTCAGTATAGTTACAGCTAAGTAAATTACATAATTCATTTTAGACCCTGTGATGTCATCACTGGGTCTCTGTACTTCTCTGTGCAATGCAGGCAGATCATAGTTGGTGAGAGGAGCTGTACATAGCTTCCTGAAAACAGCAGACTACCCTAGTTATAGCCCACATGTGATGTTAAGCCTCCATGACAGAAAGAACTGAAACCAAATTAACTAAAGGGGTGGGCCAGGGACAGCCAGACAGGAGAGGAAAGAGCTGGAAAATGCTGGATGGCCTCTAGCCAGCAAAGGAGGCAGGCTGTATTTGACTTTGACTCTCACAGTGTACAGTGAAATCAGATTAAGCGATTTAGTATAGGAGAGAAGTCTGTACAACTGTGCAAGAATGAGGGTAAGGCTGGAGTTTGGCTTTAATTTTGACGTATTTTTGAGACAGCATTGCTTGGCTTTGTTAGAATCATATAGCATCTTACTGTAGCTATGGCACTTTGGATGCCTATATACAGCCTGTCACCTTCCCAATCAAGTAAACAGGAGATAATGATTTTCTCTAAAACTTTCTCACGCTTTTATTAACCATAATTAAGAACAAATTTGCTGCAACTGTACATATAGGCTGAATATGTAAATGCCCAACTATTTGTTTTTTTTTCTCCTTCCATTTCTAAATGTCTAATTGCACACCAGGCTTGAACACAGTATTTATTATCTATGTTAGTCCTTAGTGATGTGTTCAGAAAACCTCAAACCTAATGAAAAAGTGAATAACTGAATGGAGGAGGGGCCAGTAGATAAATGAGGTTAAAATGTAAGATGGAAATTTTGTTAAATGCCCTCCTTATGGGAGTTGGAAAATGGGGCAAAATTCACTTTTGTAGGATTGATTATGGATCAGTGTGGGCAATGATAGCTTTTATTATAATTAATAAATTAAGTATTTTGAATTCTCTCTTTCAACCAGAAGGTGAAGCTGTAGCCTCACTTTCACATGTTTCATGTTTTTAAGGCTATTTGTAGTTGCTATGCTGAATTTTAGATATATAACTGAATGCGTTTAATGCGGTGTTTATCCTCCTCACCCCCCTTGGCTCTTCAGATACCTCACCAACCAAATTTCAATTACAGAGATGCAATCTAAAATTAAACTGCTAATACTGTGTTCTCTCTTTACAAAGCTCTGGGAATCTCTTCTGAAGGGAGTGCCCAAGGTAAAACATGGATTTATGTAAACAGAGATAAAAATAACAGGTATAAAACCTTCACATTAAAAATGAATTTGGCTCCAAAACCTTAGGGCCCATTTACAGCACCCCAACAAGCCTTAATTTGGATGACTTATTTTTTTCTACACAACACAGATGCATAGTTTGAGTGCCTTGGTGTGCAATTCAAAATGGCACCACAACTCAGCAACCTTATTTTCCTTTGGAAGTGTTTCAACAGCAAAAGGCTGTAAGGCTTGATGAATGGGTGTAGTCAAGAGCAAGCCTGGAGCAGGAGCGGACTGATCATTCGAGAATTCGGGCACTGCCCGAGGGCCCGGGGTCAGTAGGGGGCCCCATGAAATGCCCCTGGTACCTTTTATAGACTTTTTTTCAGTGTGGACAAGGATATAGGGGCCCCATGATCCCCTATTGCCCGGGGGCGCCCCATGAGTTGTCAGTCCGCCCCTGGCCTGGAGTGGTGTGGAATGGAAACAGCAGAGGTTTTGATATACAAGAGGCATGACCGATTACTGAATTCTAGACATGTGCAAAGCAAAAAAATTGTTTCGCTCCCAATGACCCCGCCCCTTTGTTTATTTATTATCAGCACTGGGAACCAGAGCTATCAGGTGACCCGTTCGCTTTGTTGTTTTACCAATAAATTGTTTATGTCAGACTCCGAGAGGCAAGTGATGAGTGTAGACCTTACAAAACAGATTACAACAAGAGACTTCAGAACCAGATTGTTTCAAGCTGATTATATTAACATCTGCTCTGAGTCTCTCAGTCTAGGAAAGTGTTGAAGCAGTTAATGCTGGTTTGGGCACAAAGGACCAAAATCTTTATCCAGGTCCTCCAGTTCTCAGAGTCTGTGTGTTCCAGGGAGACATGGACCTGAATCCGATGTAATCCTACTCCAAAGGTCTCCCCACACACACACATCCCAAAGAATAGAGCCCCCTCAGATGCCAGGGCCCATGGTCAGTAGGCAAGAGGCCCTCTAAAAGCCCCTGTCCCTGTTGGGTCTGTCACATTTCTACCCCCTCAAAGGTAAACCAACCAGGTCCCAGACCTCCACTTGGTCTGGACATGCTCTAGTCAGGCAGAGAGAACCCACATAGTCGGTCCACGGGATCTCCATTCTTGGCTGCAGGGAAGAGTTCTTGTTGGTAGGTGTGGAGCAGAGGTCGTGGACTGCCAGCGCTTCAGTTGGGAGTTCTTTACCATTCCAGGGCTCGGTCTGCTGCTGGAGAGAAGGGTCAACTGCTCCGACTCCCTAGAACCATGGAGACACATGAGGTGCTAGGCAGAGGCCAATGGTGTTCTGCCCTGGTGCCAGCACTTCAGCTGGGAGATCTTTACCGTTCTGGGGCTCAACCTACTGCTGGGGAGAGGGGTCGACTTCCCCAACTCCCTGGAGCTGTGAAGACAAGGTATTTGCTAGACAGAGACCAGTGGCACTCTGCCCTGTTGCCAAGGCTTCAGTTGAGGACCCCACATCCTCTGCTCTGGCTAACCGTTGGGAAGGGAGTATGGCCACCTCCACTCCTGGACTGTGGAACTGCTGTTGGGGAGATGACCAGGTTGCTCCATCTCCTGGACTCCCAGACTCCCACTATGGAACAAGAATAACTTCCTGCGCTCCCGATTCCCTACATTGCTGCTGGGGAAGACACCTCCTCTCCCAGACTCCCTGGAGCCATGAAGACACATGAGGTGGCATTCTGCCCTGGTGCCAGCACCTCTTCTCTCAGTCTGTGGATCTGTCACTGGGGAAGGAGAACGACCATCTCCTCTTCCGGACTGTGGAACTGCCACAGGGGAGTGAAGATGGCTTTACCCTCTCCCAGGTCCTTGAACTGCCGCGGGGGAGATGAGCGATCTGCTCCATCTACAGTACCCTCATCCGGATGCTGGGATGACATTTCTGTGGTACTGTCTCCCAGGGGCACTGATTCTTGCTAGGGAGCGAAGACAGTTTCCTCCGCTCTGACTGACTGTTGGGGAGGGAGGGCGACATCTTCTGCTCCCAGACTGTGGATCTGCTGCCACCAGCGCTTCAGCTGGGGTTAGGTTATAGCCACTAGAAATAATCACTGTGTTTTTCCAGCAAGGATGGCTTCCCCTCCCTCGACATGAGAACACAATGGCTCTATACTAGGGATTCCCCTGTCAACATTGTTCGTGGTTGCAGGAAAGAAATTTGCTCCATCTATGGCCTGCTTTAGCATAAAATCTGTTTTTTGACTTTCAAGAGAAACACATCCTGCCCTTTTGTGTTTGTTAACTACTTCTATGTCCTAGACATTTGCCCCCACTGGAAAATTTTCTTTCTATTCCTGTTCAAGTGACAACTTAAAATATCCAATTTTCCATCTCTTCCAGGCCCAAGTGAGACAGATTCTCCTCAGCAGGGGTGCAAACAGTAATAATATCCCTAACAGGGGTTGTAATCCTTCCTCACTCTATCAAAAACTAAAGCAAAAGGTTTTGACTTTAGATATAGCTTTTTTTAATTGTATTGTTGCTATTGTGAGATTTCTGAAATTCATACTTGGAGACCTGGAAATTATGCTTATTGGTTCACATGGGTAACCAAGACAGTCCTATTTTCAAGATCTGATGCTAATTTGATGAAGAAACGTTTTTCTGAATGAAGTTCATGGTGTTGGATGAATCAACATTGCAGTGACTCCTCTGAACTGTCCATTTTGATCACTCTGCTTTCTCGTAGTTGCAATAAAAGAGCATATGCTTGAGAAATATTAGATCTCCACAAGACAGAAGACTTGCCGGTAGGATAGTGACAGGGAAAGAAAGAAAGTCCCTTGTGGCATACAAGAAAGAAGAGTTCTTTTTGTTTTGCTCCAATTTATCCCAAATTAAGTTCATTTTAAAGATCTGTAGTCTTTCTGAGTCATTGTATTTCTTTCCACCAGAGAAGGATTGATTTCTTATTAAACGAATGGCTTCAGCATGATTAATCACCTCTTCATGGAATTAATAATTCCACATTCCAGTGTCATTAAATTCATTACAGTTATGTACCACTTTTAAAGTGAAAGTCCACCTATATATAAGAAAAATAATTGAATGACAGATACTCTATACTTGCTAAAAATGTTAGTAAGGCTGGCATCATGAACATTACTGCAACCCACAAAAACAACTATATGGTCTGCATTGCTGAAAATGCTGAAGGTGCATTTTTTTTTTAGCTTTGATGTGTGCTGTCAGCCTATTCAAATTCAAGTGTTGATGGGCCCTAAAGTGATTGTAAACCTCAGACATGAAATATGAACACAGCATATCTAACTATAGTATGACCTTGTCTCAATTAAGAACACTACGGGGTTCTTAATTGCACAGTAACCAATCAGCTTCCAGATTTTTTTTTTTGTCAAAACTTAATTGAGCAATCTGATGTTGGAAGCTGATTGGCTACCATGCACAGCTGCTCGAGATTTTGCACTCTCCATTTATAGTATGTGCTGTTCCACGTGTTGTATGAAAATATAATACAACACATAGTCAACACAGTACACAGAACATGGAAATGCAATTATTTTAGTAAATGTAAACTTCTACTACTAAATACCTTTTCTTATCAGTAGTTAGAGCAGTCTTGTGGCTTCTATCAGTGTCCAGCAGAGCACATGTTAAAGCTTGTAGGAGGAGTTTTCTTTCTGCTCTATGAGGATTGAGAACCCCTGACCTCTGTCTGGACAGTTCTGATTGTTGATCACATGCACTCTCCCAAGAAAATAAAACCTCTCTAGCAATATACACCAAACTGAGCATGTGCAGAATGACTCCACATGATATGTCTTATCAGGAGAGGAGGGGGACACTGGAAGAAGGGGAGGATCAAACAGCGTTTTTACACAATGCAGAAGATTAACTCCTTAGGTTCCACAGTGAGTATAACAAGCATGCTTTACTGCATATACAGACTGATTTTACTGTTGTGGGTTTAGTAACACTTTAATGTTCTTATTATTGTGAAATAGAATTTATATAGTTAAAGCGGAGCTCCACCCAAAAGGAGAAGTTCCATTTTAAGCCTTTATCCCCTACTCTCCATTAAGGATAGGTACCTTTGGGGAGCAGGTACCTAAATTTATTATTTATTAATATAGCGCTGTCATTTTACGCAGCGCTTTACATATATAGCGTACATTCACATTAGTCCCTAACCCTCAAGGGGTGTACAATCTAAGGTCCCTAAGTCACATTCATACATACACATACTAGGGCCAATTTAGACAGGATCCAATTAACCTACCAGCATGTCTCTGGAGTGTAGGAGGAAACCAGAGTACCTGAAGGAAACCCACGCAGGCACAGGGATAACACGCAAACTCCAGCCAGGATTGTGCCAATTTATGACGAAATTTGATTTTTAAATTTTTTTACTGGACATGTTTTATAACAAAAAGTCCAAAATATTGTTTTTTTTTCTCAAAATTGTCGGCCTTTTTTTTTTATAGCGCAAAATATAAAAAATGCACAGGCGATCAAATACCACCAAAAGAAAGCTCAATTCGTGGGCAATTGTCAGTTAAAATAATACAGCGCCATAACACAAACCGCTTATGTAAATTCCGTAAGCCATTGTTTATTGACCTCAGTATAGTTGGTTAATATACTGCCATCTTGTGGTCATTTTGGTTATCGCACCATCCTTTTCTGCCTTCCCTCCCACTAGTGATATATTTCCCCTTCCTTTTCACATTGTCTTCATGGGATAAAGATGCTGCTAGTCTCACAGCCAAATGTTAATCTGCTCGCGTGGAGGAATACTTTACCTTGTTTTGACCTGAAAATACTGCCCTTTCATTCATTTGTTGCATCCTGTTGTCTGCTATAATCAAGCTGCATTCAATAAAAGACCTTCATGGAAGAGAACAAACTAATTGTTGAGTTCAGCTATCTGATAAAGACTGTCCACAGTGATTGTATCTGCTTATACAGGCCAGGCATAGAAGTCTCAGCAAGGGATAAGTCACTAATACAACAGTTGGAGACAGACTATAGTAAATCAACCTTTAAGTGGCATTTCTGTCTGCTGCTTTGTTCCTCTGCTATCAGCATGAATCACTTCTGACAAGTGTTCCTGACACCAAGAGAAAAATGGTGACAGGGGAGCGAGCTCCAGCAGATTGACAGCCTCAGCTCTGTTCCTGTGAGTTGTGTGAAAGTGTGTGTGTTTGGGGGGGGGGTCAGCTCCCTCCAATCAGTTCTCAGAGCTCTCCTCACTAGACTCTATAGAATGTAACTTCAGCTTGCAACCCCCTTTTTTTTATACTCTCAAACAAGCTTTAACATTCAGCACTTTGAACCGTTGTAGAGAAGAGAATATTGCTGATAAACAGGTACAGGTAAACAGGTACAACGTATGTAGGAGGATTTATTTAATCTCTTCATATCACCTGAGCCAGTCACTTCACTGGGTATATGTAAGGGTTTACAACCATTTTAAAGGAAGCCTGGTACAATAGAAAAATGAAGGCTGTTGTTACTTATCACTTTCTAAAAATGCTAGATGTCTGGCTGTCATACTTACACTCCGGTCTTGGTACTTTCAGTCACTGACCTGAAACAAATATTGAGATAAGACCTTCTGAATTTAATCTTAGTTGTCTGATTTTCATACTTGTTCTGAGTCAGTGACTCCAAATAATGGGGTTTTTATAAAAGAAAAGCAAACAGCATTTCAGTTGTCAGGAATAGTAGCCCTAATATTTTACCTTTGATGGTTCTGCCTTACAATGAACCTGTGCATTGCCCATGCAGGGCGAGATACAGTAACAGTCTCACTTTACTGCTCCCTTCCCAGTAGCCCATTCACACCTTTCCTTTGCTCCCTTTCTACAGCCATTATGAGTGATGAAAATACTAATTACTTTGGTGTATAAAGGAACATGTGATTCCCTTCATTTATCAGTGTTGGTACTTGGTGATTGGCTTAGTGCTGTCACATGGAAATGGGGAACCACATGCATACAATCAAGTGAGAGAACCAAACAAAGAGTCCGAGGTTTACATTTTAAAATTGATTCACAGCAGAAACCATCCAGGGGGAAACATTTGCCCTTCATCAGAATTAATGCATTTTGGCTTAAACAGACTTGGGTAAGCAGATACCAAATAGAACTCCACTGTGATGTACTGCTTACTATGATCTGCTGCTCACTGGGATGTGCTGCTCACTGGGATGTGCTGCTCACTGGGATGTGCTGCTCACTGTGATTTTACTGCTTGGAATAGTTTCAGGAGGGCTGGTTAAGCCACTGTTAGTGAATGCAGCAAAAGGATGCATGGAAGTGGAGAGACATTCAGATTTGTATAGGCTTCCACTGGAAATCCAACATGAGATTACGCAGACTCTTTTTCCCTCACTCCCTGTGATTGGACAAAGCCCATGTAGAGTAAAGCCTATTGCTTTGTCCCACGTAGGCAAAGCGTTTTTGAGCTTTGGTGTTTTTTTCATTAGCCAACAAAGAATAATATCATCTGCATTGCATCATATTTTGCTAGGTTTTTCAGCTTTTACAGAATTTATTTATTTTTATTATTATTTTTATTATTAATAATAATTTATTTTAGTTAGGGTAAGAGGTTAGCGTTAAGGTTAGGTTAGGGTTAGAATTAGGGGTTGGGGTTAAGGATAGGATTAGGGTTTGGGGTAGGGGGTTCATATTTTATTTATTGTATTCTTATTATTTGTTTATTGTTTTTTTTGTTACAGTTAGGGTGTTAATAACAATAGTAATAATATTAAATTAATACATAAATGTAAAATAAATACACAAATAAATAAAAATAAATAAATAAATACAATACAATACAATAAATGAATACTTTGTAATAATAAATACATAGTATTTAACCCCCTAACCTTAAGCCCCTAACCCTTAAAAATAAATAAATACATTATTATTTTTATTATTAATAATAATAATAATAATAATAATAATAATAATAATAATATAATAAATTCTAACCCTAACAAAAAAAGAAATACATTATTATTATTATTAATATTATTATGACTAATTTTTTTGTTCGAGTCTGGATTTTTATTTATTATTTTTCTTCTTCTTTGTCTTATTATTATTATTAATAATAATAATAATAATAATAATAAGAATAATACTATTATTAATAATAATAATAATAATAATAATAATCATAATAATAATTGATTTCATATTTTTTTAGAATTAGGGTTAATTTTTATTTGTTTATGTAAAACTACATATTATTAATTGTATTTATTTTACATTTATTTATTCATATATTATTACTATTTTTTTACTTTCATTTGAGCAGAAAATTGCGCAAAAAACGCACAACAAAACATGCAAAAATGTTAAAAAAACATGCAAATCTTGCATTTCTATTCATTTCTATTGGGAATTGATTTTTGTTCCTCAAGCACTTTGTAGCTTCGAGCTTCGCACTACAAAATGCTCAGGTGTGAATGGGGCCTGAGAGAAATCTGTCTTTCATTTTTGTTCTGTCTCACATGGGACAAATTACATTTAGTAATGGGTGCTGTCTAATGCATGCTTTGAGGTGGGACAGGGCAACCCCCTCCCCACAGCTAGACAGCTAAAATCTTGGGGGGCACAGCCCACCCCAGCACTCCCCAAGATCAAGCCCTGCCACCTAACAGTTACATCTGAGCAAAACTGCTTGCAAAATGGAAAGGGTCTTTAGACCTCCAGGTGGCTGCATTTTCTACGACTGTGTGACCATTGTGTGACCATAAGTCTACAGCAAAACTGTGCCCAGGACCTCTATTCATGAATAGGTGAGATCAGCGGCTGATGAGCCAACAAAACTGGAGCTACACTTTAAACCAGCCTATCTAAAGCCTGGGCACTTTCCTATACATTAACAGATCTCCTCCTGCCTGGCCTCCAGATTCTGGAATATTTCATTCCAGACCATCACTGGACATATTTAAAGCTTCATGTGGTCAGACTGTTATTGACGCCTTTGGGTTTCCAATTGTTGGTAATAGAGTGGAAGAAGAAAGATAATGTGTTTGATCGATCAGTATGAACAAATTTCATTTAAAGGATCAATAACAGTTTAATCTTGACAGAGTTGAGGAGCCACATCTATTTTTTGCTGTGATTGAATAAGTGTTTCCGATGAAAACTGCAGATGTAATGCGGCCTTAACCGCTTCTTCACTTCAGGCAGAGCCGCGTTACTGTAACAAGCAATCTGTATGTAAACTAATATTCAGCAAGCCTGATTGCCGGAGGCAAGTGGAGGTGAATGAGACTTACAAATGGTTTGTTGGGAGAGAATAGGCCAGCGAGCTGAGATTTTTATTTTGTTCTACTCATGTTCCCTAAGACATGAGCTGTATATGTGTCATTTATGAAAGTAGTTACTCCTGGCTCACCGCCATCACTTTCTCAGATCACAGCTGAATTTAGAGCTAGATTTTTGGCAAACGTTAGACCTTTGATACACCCTCTTGGCACATCATTCTACTGGAACTTCAAAAGAAACATTTTCATATGTACAAGAAAAATACAAAAAAAGGGATACTAAAAGGTAACATCAAACAAAAGCTGTACCAAGAGAAATATGTTTGCGGCCACTTTTGACCTCCTTGCCTGCCTTTGGGTTTAATACATCCAGCAAAAATCCACACAAAATGCTTGTAACCAAATATTCAGGTGCTTGGAGTCAGTTCTGAGACTTTCGCAAATCAGAGGAATGCAGCCCTGGCTTGTGAAAGGTCATACCGGACCCAAAATATTGCATATATGACATGAAGTGCAAGCTTATATTCCCACTGCTGATAAGCTGTTTTTATATATACATTTATTAGAATAATACAGCATTTGGTCACAAGCCATTTGTGCAGATCTTTGCTGGATGACGTTGAAGGGTTCCCCAAATTTCCTTTAAAGAGAGAATGGATCACTGAACAAGACATGATCATATGAAGGTGTGTGGTCTTGCTTGAACTTGGTTTGGTTTTAATACACAAAGATAGAACAAGTATGAAGCAAGTGAAGATAGAACTCCTGATCTGTGTATTTATTTCAGGTAATTATCTTGGAAAACATTGAAGCTGTTGGATCATCATGACAGCCAATCGGCTAGCATCTTCAGAATGTATGTAAGGTCTCCTTCTCGGCTCCCAAGCTGAGTCTTCCTACGCTGCCCCAAACATTGGGTGCTGGTGACACTCAGAGCCACCCATGCTCCAAACATACTGAAAGGAAAAGCAAAGCCGCCGCACACCAATTGCATAACTGATTAAAAAACATCTTTGTATTGAACCCTACTCTCCATGTCATGTCTGACATATATTTAAAAAATATTAAACATTATTAGAAATGCATATAAATTATGAATCTTTCTGAAAGTAAAATAAAATAAATACACTATATTGCTAAAAGTATTGGCACACCCCTCCAAATCATTGAATTCAGGTGTTCCAATCACCTCCATGGCCACAGGCATGTAAAATCAACTGTTAGTAGTATTATAACAAAGTGGAAGGAACTGGGAACAACAGAAACTCAGCCATGAAGTGGTAGGCCATGTAAAAATGACAGAGCGGGCTCAGCAAATGCTGAAGGGGACAGTGCGCAGAAATCACCAACTGTCTGCAGAGTCAATAACTAAAGATCTCCAAACCTCATGTGGCCTTCAGATTAGCACAGCAACAGTGCGTAGGGAGCTTCATGGAATGGGTTTCCATGGCCGAGCAGCTGCATCCAAGCCTTATATACTCCCAACTTTGTGGGAACAGTTTGGGGATGGCCCCTTCCTGTTCTAACATGACTGAGCAACAGTGCACAAAGCAAGGTCTATAAAGACATGGATGAGTGAGTTTGGGGTGGAGGAACTTGAATGGTCTGCACTGGTCTTGACCTCAACCCAACAGAACACCTTTGATATGAATTAGAGCTGAGACTATGAACCAGGTCTTCTTGTCCGACATCAGTGCCACCTCACAAATGCACTTCTGGAAGAATGGTCAAACCTTCCCATAGACACACTTCTAAACCTTGTGGACAGCCTTCCCAGAAGAGTTGAAGTTGTTATAGCTGCAATGGGTGGGCCAACTCAATATTGAACCCTACGGAGTAAGACTGGGATGCCATTAAAATTCATATATGTGTAAAGGTAGGCATCCTAATACTTTTGGCAATATATGTAGATCCCAATTGAGACACTGTAGGCAAAGATATGTTAATAAAATAAACATGAAAGAAACAACACAATGAAAAAAAAAAGAGGGGAGGAGGGAGAACAGTAAATGGAAAGGAACATTGGAAAATGGAGAAAACAGAAAGGAAAAATACTGTTATAGAAGAGTAAAAAAGGGAATATGGGGGGGGGGGAGGAAAGCAGAAGGAGGGAGGGTGTGTGATGTCATCAGCGTGCAGCAGCTTCTCTTTTCCAGCTAGCATTTTCAGATGGAGAAACAGGCAGAGGAAACCTATGAGTTTCTCCCAGTGCATGTTTTTTTTTAAAGGAAATGTACTTTTTGTTCTGTTCATGTATTATTATGCTCAGAAAATGCAAACAAATATAATTTTATTTTTTGTATGTGTTTTGTGTTCAGTATTAAAAAATATTTTGTTTATTTTATTTTTAAATCAAGCAAAATTTAGCATTTGAATATTTTGTATTACCACCAGCCAGTGTAGAGTTAAGCAAGTTCAAGATAGCAAATGAAATCTCAGGGAGAAGCTGTTGTGCTGGACCAAGACTTGAATGAATGAGAGGAAGGACACCCACCTTCCCACCTTCCCTGGCTACCAGTAATGCCTTTACTAGTGTAGTAGCACACATTGCCAGAAAACATGAAGATAAAGCTGGGCTTTTATTATTAATAAGCCCAACATGCTTTGCATGTACAGTGTCATGTATACATCATGCAATAAATATTAGTTTATTTGCAAAATACCAAAAATTGTACAAATAATATATTAATGATATAAAATACAAAAAATCAGAAGGTTGCTTGTAGAACAATCAATTAGTAGGAAACATTTTGGTCCCTACATGAATAATTAAAAACTAAAATTAAAGGCAACGGTTTTAAACATGAACATATGATAATAACACTGTCATATTATTCTTTAAACAAAAAAACAACGATCTCACTAAACATCATTTTCTCTGACATACGTAGGAACAAGCATTGTTTGCCTGTAGCATACAATAATAATTACCGATTAAAACTGCAGGTGACATTCCATACAGCTGTGATCACAATGTATTGTCTCTCTTGGATGTGGAGTTTGAGATATTTAAAATGCATATTGTTTGTGAACACTTCAATAAGGGAAATGCCAAGAACAAGTGCCTTAGGGCGGATTGCATGTCAGATGATTAAGCCACAGAGAATTGCAGCCATTGGGTCATTATCAATGGCTCTTCCAGGTCATCTTATGTGCAGGAAAGTTTCAGGAGATGTTTGACCTTTGTACAGTACTGCAGGCTAATATGGTTTCTCAGGACATACATAAACATGTTTTCATTTGCTACATATTTACAAATGCAGACAAATTGTAATGCATAAAACATCATCTACAGAGCAAAGTAAGGACATTCACTGTCCAATAGCATGCAATGTGTATACGCTACATCATGGTGTAATTCTGAGAATCTGTCTCCAACTCTATAACGCTTTGATAAAAAGAAGTTGATTAAATAGAGACTGTGATGGACCGCCTGGTGCCTCCAAGCAGTTCCTCCTGTCCGCCAAACCCTTCCAGCAGACCAATAGCTAATACCAGCCCTTTACCCCAAACATTATACACAGGCAAGGTGTTGAAATAAAAACCAAAGGAATTACTTTATTGGACACAAATAAAGCTTTTTTACACTTCAAAAATAGGGGCAGTCACCACATGAACAATAAAAACATCCCACAATGGTTAGGTAAAGAGGTAGAGTTGACACAAGACTAATATCCGATCAGGAGGATTAAAAAACAGAAACAATAGATTACTCAATTAATTGTGCTGGTCAATGCTGATTTGGGCTGTTGGTTCTATACCCCAGCAAAACATAGAGGCCCCAAATCTGTATCTGGGTCCTCCAGTTGTCAGAGTCTGTGTGTTTCGGGGAGACTTGTACTTGAATCTGAAGTAAAACTACTCCAAAGGTCCCCCAGGCACACACCTCCCACGAACAGATCTCCTTCAAATGCCAGGGCCCATACTCAGTAGGCAAGAGTCTAGTCTGCAGTCCCCTCCAAAAGACCCTGTACCTCGGTTGGGTCTGTCACGGAGACCAATAATTATATAGGATGAAGAAGACACATGTCCATCTAAGCCACCCAAATAAAAAGCAAACAACCCCCCCCCCCGAAAAAAAAACGACATTCTCTAAAACCTAAAGCCCAACTCCACCCATATACAGTATATGTATTTGGTTAGAAAATATATGCCGTGTTCCATAACTTGGCTCTTCTTTCTGCAATTAATTCACATTGATGTCTCTACCTGAAACTGCCTTCCTTTACTCGTTTCACCACTGTTGGCTTGCTCACAAGAATACAGGAATTCAAGTTTGCTTCCCCTATTTATGGGGGCAAGCCATCAGTGGTGAAACGTGTCAAGGAAGGTGGATTCGGGTGAAGACATCATTATAAGCAGTTTATTTAGTATTTTGATAAATTAAATAGGGAAAGAAGAGCCAAGTTTCGGAGTGTATATTTCTATACTTTGAGAGTGGAGAAGGGCT
The DNA here is from genome assembly GCF_062004578.1 of Staurois parvus. Lineage (NCBI taxonomy): Eukaryota > Metazoa > Chordata > Amphibia > Anura > Ranidae > Staurois > Staurois parvus. Next base: position 4,666,344 of record NW_028317827.1, on the reverse strand, counting down.
GTGGTAGCCAGCACCTGGGTCAGCCGTATGGGATGGAAGGAGCAGGTTTGAGTGGAGCCATGGCTTTGGGTATGCTGAATTTGTATTTGGATGTTTAACCTCAGCTTTTTAAAACTTAACTGGGTCAAGTTGGGGAAAAGGGATTCCAGTCCAGCAAAGAAAAAATGATAGAAGTACCCAGGCTAAATATGCAGGTCAGGATTTTATTCTGACGTGACCTGTTACCTAATTATTCAGAGGCAGCGTTGAGTTTAAGGCAGATACTGCCAGGCTAGCATTTTCAGAGGTCAAACATAGTAGCTGTATATCTATCTGTTTAAAATATTTGTTTTACAAATAAACATTTATTACAGGGTGCCCTAAGGATACAGGATTGACAGATCCTGTAAGGAGACAGCATTGCTGTTTGCTTTCAGGCTATCTGCATCTGACTGAAACTACATACAGAAATGTCTGAGAAAACAGGCAGAGTGGGGAAATGGATGTGAATGAGTATCTATTTTGACTCATTTACTTGCATTACAATTACAGAGCTCGGTTGCTTGAGCTGAAAACAGCATTTTTTCATTGTAGGAGCTAAGGAGAGCCTGAAAAACTCTTACAAATTAGCTTGAAGCTCCATCTGCTGTCTGAATATAAAATTACAATATATTTATTTGCAATATTTAATTTTTACTTCACTAACAAAATATTTTTAAATTATATTTTTGGGTACTGGATATAATAAAGAAAGAAAAAATATTATAATAATAAATGGTTAGGTGGTAGATTTAGAAAAAAGCTATGATATTAGAAAATATAAAAAAGCTTTTGTTTCAACGGAGGATTTTTTTTTAAACCTGGCAGCAATCATAGCTATTAAACACCTTAGCAGAATAAAAATAAGACAAATCCTTGCTGATGTTTTAGAAAATCTAAGTAATAGGAATTCCTTTAAAATGGAAGTTGGAGCACTAAGAGGTTTTATAATAATCTTGCTATGATGCTTGTCTTATATACTTGTACCCCTAATCTCAAAAACAGATCTTATGTCTCCTCAAAAAGAAAAAAAATGCTATTTTAAAATACTTTTTGCTTTGTAAAAGATTTTGAAAAAGGATTTATACACACTTTTAAAAAATTGTTTACAGCTTTTAAGGAACAAAGCATAAACAGTGCCAAAAGGCCTAGCCACTGCAACAGTGTATCATATTATTAATTAAAATACAAGTCAGCTTCATACAGTTCTTGTAGCCTCTGGGTATCCAATGTACTCCACTTGATTGAATCAGGCAGTGGCAGGAAAGGAATTTTTATTTTGCGCTGGAAGGCCGAGAAAAATGTAAATCGTTTTTTTTTCCATATGAAACATAATATAATTTTACAATGAAGTCGCCGCATAAGGCAAGGACAAACAAAAATAAAACTAGATATATTGCATCATGCTTTCAGTACTTTTCAGAAGGCAAGTCCACTCTTTAATGTGCATCAAGAACATTTTTGTAGATTGTCAAAGAAAATGCATGTCTCCCATCTGAGGCAATTACTAATGCATTTCACCCATGGCATGACCTGTTATGGGCGAAACGCGTTAGGGTGGCCTTAGGTGGGAGTTTAACAGTGTATGATTTATGCTGTTTCTGCAAGATCAATAAATTAGCTTAAGTTAAAGGACATCATTCGTGTGTGGCCCAAGCATGTGGCATGGAGCATGAGAGGCCTCTTTGTCTTCTGCATCCAACTGCACCGCTGGACTAAAAGGAGAACAGGGGAGGTCTTAAGAGTGGGGGGACATGCAAAGATTGTCTAACTGTAGATATTAGTGAAGTTTTTTTTCCTGTGTTGTTTGTTTGTGTTACCTTTTAGTGATAAGCCCACATGTTGTGGCTGCAGTTTGTAGTGTCATGGCCGATTCCCCTACGTCCATGTATTAGTTGTCCTAGATTATTTCTAGGGCAGGCAACTTCTTATTCCAGATCACAAAGTGTCTAGTGCATGCTTGCCATTTCATCACCATGTAGGAGTGTAAATGTGATGCAACACTTCCAGCTTCCACATCCATTTCCAGCAAGGCGAACTCTCTGTTAATTGCTCTGCCTATTTGTGTCTGTTTCAGATCTAATTACTACTTAGCTCTCACCTACAGAACACTTGACTGAGAGATGCAGAGATTGAGGGATATGTAGTTTCTTTACAGGAAGTGTCTGTTATTTAGACGACAGACAGCGGTCATGTACTAACCTGTGCAGTGCCATGTGGCATGCTAGAGATGTGCACACTGAAAAAATGTATCTTATTTAGTTTCAGATGCTTTTGTTAAGTTATTAATTTCATTTGATCATATTCATTATGTTAGAATGATTCATTTTCGGAATTCAATTCTTATATTTGGATTTATTTCGTATAATCATTGTTCCGAATCAATTCATATTTTCGGAAGTTATTTTGGAAGATTGGCTATATTTGTTTTAACGTGTTAATTCATTATTTCGGGAGATTACATATGCACTCATCCCTGTCCAACCCACAAACAGAACTGGAATGAGTTGATTGGAATAATCCTATGTCACTTTTATACTTGTAATAAATACAGTAAGGTATAAAAGTGCAATAAGATGATTTCTACTTATTGTGTTTGGATTTTATCAGGGGCGGACTGAAAACTCATGGGGCCCCCGGGCAATAGGGGATCATGGGGCCCCTGTGTCCTTGCCCAAACTCAAAAAAGCCTATGAAAAAGGTACCAGGGGCATCTCATGGGGCCCCCTACTGACCCCAGGCCCTTGGGCATTGCCCGAGTTTCCAAATGGTCAGTCCGACCCTGGGTTTGATGGATGTGGACCCATCCGAATATCTGATTCATAACATAACATAATATAACAAAACATAACAACATAACATAACATACCTTAACTTAACCACTTGCCCTCCAGCGGTTTTATCCCCCTTCCTGACCAGGCCATTTTTTTTCGATACGGATCTGCGTTACTTTAACTGACAATTGTACGGTCGTGCAACGCTGCACCAAAATTAAATTTATGTCCTTTTTTTCCCACAAATGGAACTTTCTTTCGGTGGTATTTGATAGCCTCTGCATTGCGTTTTTTGGGGGGGGTTTATTATATTTTTTATTACAATTTTCAAAATCCAACACAAAATTAAATACATAATTACAGTTTTCATTTTATCCAACCCCCTAATTCCCCCCACCTCCTCCTCTCATACACTCCTTTATACTGCTCCCTCAGCACCATTTATTATACTGCTTATCACCTCATTCCCCCCTCCTCTCATTCCCTTTTTTCCCTCACCCCATCAATTATGTCAAATATGACATATCTCTGCGTAGTCCTTTATTCACACGACCTTTCCCAGATTTTTATAAATTTACCCATTTTATCTTCTCCACTATGGTATAATTCTTCTTTCCTATCAATATATTCTATCCTCTTTATCCAATCTTTAACTTTAGGTGTTTCTTGAGCCTTCCACAATTTAGGAATCAATCCTTTTTGCTGCATTAATTAAGTGTGGTACAATTGTGTTATTATATTGTTTTACTGTATGATCCGTACTATGAAATAAACACACCCATGGGTCCACAATTATACTTTCTCCTACAATTTCTGATATTTGTTGTACTATCATCTGCCAGAATTCCTGTATTTTGGGATATTCCCACCATATATGTACCATTGAACCCCTCATTCCACACCCTCTCCAGCATAACCAAGAGTTCTCTGGATGATATTTATGAGCTTTACTGGGCATAACATACCATCTCATCAGGAATTTATAATTCAGCTCAGCTGTATTCGTATCAGTTGCCCCATGTACAATTCTAAGTATTTTATTTTTTTGATGGTCACTCAGCTGTGTTCCCAGCTCCTTTTACCATTTCTCCAAGTATAGTGGTAAAATCGGTTCAGATATTATAGTCAGTGCCTTATACATACGCAAAGTGCAGCTTTTTTGTATTCCTTCTAAACACATCAAATGCTCTAATAGGTGCATATTTTCAACCTCTCCTATTGGCTGTGGGAGTGCCGCTACTAAATGTTTTAGTTGATAATACCGCCATTCGTCCAACACATAAAACGTATCCCCGTTGTGTTTCAACTCCTGAAAAAAACATATTTCCCCCTTTTTCATAATATCCTTTAAAGGTGCATTCCTATCTTTTATCCACATCCCTGATTTAATACTCTCCCCTGGTGTAAAATATTTTGTTCCTACTAGTGGTGTTAGTGGTGAATTATACCCCCATCCCCTTTGTTTATGAATTAAATCCCATATCCTAAAGACATTTTGTGTTAGGTTGCTAGTATTTTCAGCAAACATATGATATCGTTGTGGGATCCATATAATTTTATCTAATTGTGCTTCACTTAGTGATTTTTCAATCTTTATCCAGCTTTTCCCCTGTGAGTTATACACCCATTCCATTATTTGTGATAATACTACTGCCAAATAATATGTTTTGAATTCCGGCATATTTAAACCCCAATTTATTTTATCTTTACATAGTACCTCTTGATTAACCCTAGGCTTTTATTTACCCATCTGTATCTCATTATAATTTTATTCAGAACCCTGAAATACACCTGTGGCAAATATATCAGTAGCATTTGAATTTGTATAGGATTTTAGGCAATATCCCCATCTTAACCATATTTATCCGCCCTATCCAAGAAAGTGATCTCTTTGAAATTTTCCACAATTCCTCCTTCATCTCATTTAATAATGGAATATATTTTGCCTGGTATATATCTTTCAGTGACGGGGTTAACTTAACTCCTAAGTAGTTTAAATCTTTATCTCTCCGTGTAAAAGGGAATTTTCCTTGTATAGCCTGTCTTTCTGCCTTCGTTAAATTATTATTCAATATCTCTGACTTTGAAAGATTAATTTTAAAATTTGACAGCTTTCCATATTGTTTAACAGTTCTCACCAAATTTGGTAATGTTAATCTAGGATTTATAACGTAGAACAACACATCGTCTGCATACGCTGCTATTTTGTGTTCCACCACGCCAACTTGAATTCCCGTTATATCTACATTGTTTTGTATGGTCGCTAACTAGGGCTCTAAAGATAATATAAACAGGAGAGGTGAAATTGGACATCCCTGCCTTGTTCCATTATGCATTGTAAAAGGTTGCGGTTCTTAGGGATCCAATCAGCCGCAAATGCACTAAAAAGGAACCCTAGACCTTACATATAATACAAACAGAAACCAGTGCAGCGCTAAAAAATGACAGTGTAAGACTGAAAAAATATAAAAAAACAATAATAATTATTGGTGATGTTGATAATAAATCAATAATTGATATTAGCGATAGCAAATATAAGTGGATGAAGCGCTATGATTGGCGCATAAAATAAGTGCAACTGTGAAAGTCTTAAAGCAAAGCGTGTTCTTTTTTTATTGATTTATTATCATCATTACCAATAATTATTATTATTTAATATTTCTTCGGTCTTACACTGTGTCATTTTTTAGAGCTGCAATGGTTTCTGTTTGTAATAAAAAGTACTGACACTGTACAAATGACACTGGGCAGGAAGGGGTTAACATCTGGGGTGATCAAAGGGTTAACTGTGTGCTGTTTTACTGTGTTGTCTGTGTGTGCTTTACTGTGTAAGCACATTGCTTTTTATTGCTCTGCTATACAGAACAATGCAAAGCAGTGTGCTGGAGCTGACAGGGGAGAGATCTGTATTGTTTACATACAGGTCTCTCCCCTATCAGTGATACTGGGCGAACGCCGGGTGTCGGTGGGGAATCACTAGCCAGGACCCGGTGATTGACAGATGAAGCCGCCAATGGTGGTGCTGGTAGGGTGCACGCGCCTCTGACCCAGAAATGTAACATCACGTATATATACATGATTTTACGCAGCCCAACCACCTTGTAGCAGTGTAGCAAGTGGTTAACTTAACATAACAACATAACGTTCCTTCCATTTGTTACTTACTGATGCACACAACTCTAGTCAATATTATCCAATTATGCTGTATTTATTTGAATATGTTTCTATTTCATATGTAGTGCTTTTTTGATATCAATGAAATAAAAAGATATGGCTGATTATCCAAGAGTCAAAGAATATAGCACCACACTCATCCGAAAATGAAAGGATCCGAAACAATTTGAATTATTCATTATGCCGTTATGTTATTTCAACACTTCAAACATTAACAAAAGGCCTAAAGGATTGCATCATGTCCTCCGAATGAAATGAATAAATACAAATAAATTAGTTGTTTTCATTATAATTTATTTTGAATTCATTGAGATTCGTTACTATTGTGATCTGGAGATTTGGATACATCTCCTAATCTTCGAATAACAAAAATGTTGTCCCAATTTCGATTTGTAGCAAAATGAATCACACATGTGTACGGCATGCCTCATATTTGAAAACAAGCAGAACCTTCTGACACTGGAATTCACTTCACTGTGTGTAAAGAGCAACAAATGGCACCATGAAACGACAGGATCAATGCGCAGCTTATGCAGGTGGAAAACACAAGGTTCAGGTAGATAGGTTTATAATGCCTTTAAACAGGGGCGGACTGAAAACTCATGGGGCCCCCGGCAATAGGGGATCTTGGGGCCCCTATGTCCTTGCCCAAACTCAAAAAAAGCCTATGAAAAAGGTACCAGGGGCATCTCATGGGGCCCCCTACTGACCCCGGGCCCTCGGGCATTGCCCAAATTTCCAAATGGTCAGTCCACCCCTGCCTTTAAAGCATTTCCATCCAAAAAAGAGTCAGAAATCATAAAAACACAGGGGTACAGGACTATAGGAAAGATGCAAGACTTCAATTGTGCTTTAAGCAATTCATCCAAAAACAAAAGGGCAGAAACAGGTCAGCAGCTTTTTACTCTACATATTAATTACTGAACCATGTTATGCCTGAACATTTTCATTAAAGGCCCCCCTCCCCTTCCAGTTTCAGAATGTTGGCAGGTGTGGAAAGGGTGGTTCAGTTGTTGTGGCACTAAGCAGAGAAGTGCAAAATGTGGGGTGTAAATCTAAGAGCGGACTGGAAAGGCATAATCGGCTTGGATCAGCAAAACTTGGGCTTGCATGGAGTCTAAGATTCTGTAGCAGCACATCTATATATAGCAGTTATGTATTTTGTAAATATCGCCTCTGTCTATATGTTTCTCCAGGGACAATTAATCAAACATGGTAGCAGCTTAGTTTGTAGAGGATGACAATAGTCACATAGTAGTCACCAGTAAACTTACAAAGAGACCACTATGTAAATAAGTTTTATTCAGGGTCTCAAGTTTCTGCTTTGCTGGTTTTATGATAATCTTTGTTGGCCGTTTCCACAGATCCTTAAAAAGCTGTCATCTTAGCCACTTCCCCTTTCACTCCACATATGGACCAGGGCAGTGTTTTTACATTTCTGCTATGGACCTCTTTATTGGACAATGACTTTGTCATTACATAAGATAAAGTAATACATACTGTATATTGTAATTTAATCACTTTCCTTCAAGAAGATTTACCCCCCTTCCTGACCAGGCCATTTTTTGCTATATGGCACTGCGTTACTTTAACCTCCCTGGTGGTATGATTATTTCAGATTTTTGGTGCTGACAGCGGTACCATTTTTTTGCATGGAAATATGTCGTTTTTTTATTGTAGGCTGTAATATTTAGGAATAACTCACTGAAATCTGTCCGAACAAGAGTCTATTAACCATTAGCCGCCCAGCCAATGGCCGTTTGGCGGCTTCAAATGTGCTGCTGTATTCCGGGTGCACGCCATTTGGCGTGCTCCCGCACATGCACAGTTTGCGCTAATGCAGAGCGGCGCAGCAGCGCGATCTGTCACCGGCCGTGCACCTCGGACACGGCCGATGACAGATCCGAGTACCGGCTCCCGGTTGCTGGTACCATGTGACCAATCACAGCAGGTCACATGACAGTTGTATACAATGGATGGCTTCATTCATGATGCCATCCATTGTATACTAGTGCCTAGCTGTGAATGGTCACAGCTAATCACATGCACATGTCATGTGATTAGCTGTGACCAAATCACAGCTAAGCACAAAAAAAAAAAAAAACAAAAAACTGAATGAATCGATTTCATTCAGGTAAATGCTTGCTTATAGCAAAGTAATTCTTAATTCTTAAAGCAAAAAAAAAAAAAAAAATACTGATCACTTCCTCAAAGTAGTACAATGTTACTATGGTAACATTGTACTACTTTGGTCATCGTAAAATATTAAAAAAAATCTTAAAAAAAAAAAAAAATGTAATAAAAAATTAAATATAATAAAAAAAAAAAAAAAAAAAAAATATATATTTTTTTTTTCATACTGTCACCAGTCAGTGTCCCTGTTCACCGCCATGCCAGTTATATGATGATGCTGTACTGCACTGGTGACAGTATGTAAAAAAAAAATAGTGAAAATAATTTTTTAAATTTTTTCATTTTCTGAAAAATTATGACAAAAAAATACAACTTCAAAAAACTCGCCATCCCTCTTATGAAGTACGTCGGACTGTCTACTCTGCAAAAAGGGGTCATTTGGGGGATATCTGTACTGTTCTGACATTCTTGGACCTCAAGAAATTAGATTGGCTGTCAGTACTTCAGGATTGATCAATATTCAGATCTATACCATAGTTTGTGAACTCTATAACTTTCCTACAAACTAAAAAATACATCCTAATTTGGGTTATTTTCACCAAAGACATGTAGCAGAATACATCTCGGCCTAAATTTATGAAGAACAATTATTTATTTGTAAACTTTTATAACAGAAACAAAGAAAAATGTGTTTTTTTTTCAAAATTTTTGGTCTTTTTTTGTTAATTTAGCAAAAAATAAAAACCCCAGCGGTGATTAAATACCACCAAAAGAAAGCTCTAGTTGTGTGAAGAAAATGATAAAATTTTAGTTTGGGTACAGTGTTGTATGACCGCGCAATTGTCATTCAAAGTGTGAGAGCGCTGAAACCTGAAAAATGGCCTGGGCAGGAAGGTGTAAAATCGCACGGTATAGAAACGGTTAAACATCCCGGGTATGATAAAATTTGAAACACAAAATCATGAATTATAATTTAATAAATAATCACAAAAAATAATAATATAATAATAATACATTTAATTCAATAATATAATCAAACCAAAAACACAGAAATTTGAAATATAGCGCTAAGTTCGCACATCGCTGAGCAAAGTCGCAAAATTGTTTTCAGTGTCTGATGACGAATTGCTCCACGAATCATTATCACTCAATTCTGCAAGTGGTTCTGATTTACTATCGCTGTTCTCTAGCTGATCTAAACCCGCTTTTGACCTAAAGGGACGCTTTTTGGACACCATGGACTTTTCTAAGTTTCCAGGCAGAGAGAACAGTCAAAATGCAGACAGGGGACAGGACAAAGCACTCGGGACAAAATGTATGTGAAATGGTTTGAAACAGCAATGTTTTACTATGTAAAATTCGTTTTGAAAAAAATGAATTTTTTTTTAAATTTTAAAATTTCCCGCCGCTGGTGGCGCCCGTACGTCCCGACGTCACAGGGACCGGAACACAGAAGCCGGATGCCGGCATCAGCCGGAGGAGATGGCCGGGGACGCTGCAGGGGACACATCGCGGGAGCGAAGGACAAGGTAAGCTCTGCAGGGACTCCCTATGCAGCGCTGCATGGTAAGCCCGAGTGTAGCTCGGGGTTACCGCTTTTGCTACAGAAACTTTACCCCGAGCTACACTCGGGTATACCGCCAGGGAGGTTAACTGACAATTGCACCCAAATTAAATTTACATCCTTTACCCCTTTACACCCCTTACCCCAACTTGAATTAGATTCAACATATAATATCTAGGCACTTGAACATATTCAGATATTATTTCCTAAAAGCTTGACACGATTCTTGGACTATATCCACTTCATCATGATCTGTAGGATGAGTGTCTCTAACCACTTGCCCTCCTGAGGATTTACCCCCCTTCTTGACCAGGCCATTTTTTGCGTTACGGCGCTGCGTTACTTTAACTGACAATTGCGTGGTCATGTACCCAAAGTAAATTTACATCCCTTTTCCCCACAAATTGAGCTTTCTTTCCGTGGTATTTGATCTGCTCTGCTTTTTTAATTTAAAAGACCGACAATTTTGAGAAAAACACTATTTTTTTTACTTTTTGCGATTTAACATGTCCATTAAAACAATTTTAAAAATCAAATTTCACCATAAAGTTAGGCCGAAATGTATTCTGCTGCATGTCTTTGATAAAACAAAATCCCAATATGTGTAAATTAATTGGTTTACATGGAAGTTATAGCATCTATAAATGGCGGTGGATATATATATATTCTTTGTTTAAACTAGTAATGGTGGCGATCAGCGACTTATAGCGGGACTACGGCGGGCATTCTGATACTGGGGGGGACTAACTTGGTGTCACTGACTTCCCCAGTGAAACCAATACAGTGATCAGTGCTCTTAGATTGTAAGCTCCAAGGAGCAGGGCACTCCTAACCCTCTTGTATTGAACTGTATTGTTGCTGTATTGTCTCCCGTTATATTGTAAAGCGCTGAGCAAACTGTTGGCATTATATAAATCCTGTATAATAATAATAATTAGAGATGAGCGAAGAAATGAAAAATTCGATTCGACTGATTCGGCGAATTCGTGGACAATATTCGATTCGAGTCGAATAAATTCGCTGTGAATTTAACTTAAAAAAGGGTGTTTCTAGGCTTCAGAGAGACTTAATATTAGTGCAGAACACTGTACCTTTAATTTAAATGCCCTTGGAGTCTGCTGGGGAAGAGAAATAATACTGTCTGTCAGTATGACATGCAGATGAGTGCCGTCGATCTTAGAATCACTGCACACTTCACTCCTTTGGCCAGTCACGGGGCCAAAACCAGTGTTTGGAGCCACAGTGTGGCGGTGGAGGCAGCAGCAATGGGAGGCCATACAGCAACCTATGACAAAATGGAAACCAGCAGGAGCGTGAGGAGACCTGAAAGTGGCACATGGCAGAGTGGGAGCAATGGGAGGCGGTACAGGGACCCAGGTCACACTGTGGGCCCAGCAGCAGCGTGACCAGGCGGTACGGGGGCCCATGGCCGATATGGGGCTTGGTGGCACCTATGGAAGGCCTGTAATCTGCCAGCAACCTATGACAAAATGGACAACCGCAGGAGTGTGAGGAGATTTCAAAGTGGCACATGGCAGAGTGGAAGCAATGGGAGGCCGTACAGGGACCCAGGTCACACTGTGGGCTCAGCAGCAGCGTGACCAGGAGGTACGGGGGCCCATGGTCGATATGGGGCCTGGCGGCACCTATGGAAGGCCGCTAATCTGCCAGCAACCTATGACAAAATGGACAACCGCAGGAGTGTGAGGAGATTTCAAAGAGGTACATGGCAGAGTGGAAGCAATGGGAGGCCGTACAGGGACCCAGGTCACACTGTGGGACCAGCATCAGCGTGAACAGGCGGTACGGGGGCCCATGGCCGATTTGACCTCATTCATCCCATAGTCCTGCCGACTCACGAATAGCGTGGCCTCCTCAAAGGGCCTGAGCAAGCGCAGGTGTCACACATGAGCTGACAATGGCTGACATCTAAGTTACACAGGGAGTACCTTTATCCGCTTTTAACATCAGGAAATCTGTGATGGCCTTTAGCTGTTCGTAAAGGCGGTCTAACATATGTAGGGTTGAATTACACCTTGTTGCAACGTCACAGCATGAGGAGTCGGTACGGGGGCCCATGGCAGATTACATGTCTGGCAGCAGCAATGGGAGGCCCGTAATCTGCCAGCACCCTATGTCAAAAAATTTAACACACCAGCAGTGTGAAGAGACCTGAAAGTGGCACATGGCAGCAGAGTGTGGCGATGGAGACAGCAGCAATGGGAGGCCGTACAGGGACCCATGAGAGACTCTAGACTTGGCAGCAGCATGAGGAGGCGGTATATAGGGGCCCATGGCAGATTAGGGGCCTGGCAGCAGCTATGTGAGGCCCGTAATCTGCCTGCACCCTATGTCAAAAAATTTAACACACCAGCAGTGTGAAGAGACCTGAAAGTGGCACATGGCAGCAGAGTGTGGCGATGGAGACAGCAGCAATGGGAGGCCGTACAGGGACCCATGAGAGACTCTAGACTTGGCAGCAGCATGAGGAGGCGGTTTATAGGGGCCCATGGCAGATTAGGGGCCTGGCAGCAGCTATGTGAGGCCCGTAATCTGCCTGCACCCTATGTCAAAAAATTTAACATACCAGCAGTGTGAAGGAGACCTGAAAGTGGCACATGGCAGCAGAGTGTGGCGATGGAGACAGCAGCAATGGGAGGCCGTACAGGGACCCATGAGAGACTCTGGACTTGGCAGCAGCATGAGGAGGCGGTATATAGGGGCCCATGGCAGATTAGGGGCCTGGCAGCAGCTATGTGAGGCCCGTAATCTGCCTGCACCCTATGTCAAAAAATTTAACACACCAGCAGTGTGAAGAGACCTGAAAGTGGCACATGGCAGCAGAGTGTGGCGATGGAGACAGCAGCAATGGGAGGCCGTACAGGGACCCATGAGAGACTCTGGACTTGGCAGCAGCATGAGGAGGCGGTATATAGGGGCCCATGGCAGATTAGGGGCCTGGCAGCAGCTATGTGAGGCCCGTAATCTGCCTGCACCCTATGTCAAAAAATTAAACACACCAGCAGTGTGAAGAGACCTGAAAGTGGCACATGGCAGAGTGTGGCGATGGAGACAGCAGCAATGGGAGGCCGTACAGGGACCCATGACAGACTCTAGACTTGGCAGCAGCATGAGGAGGCGGTATATAGGGGCCCATGGCAGATTAGGGGCCTGGCAGCAGCTATGTGAGGCCCGTAATCTGCCTGCACCCTATGTCAAAAAATTTAACACACCAGCAGTGTGAAGAGACCTGAAAGTGGCACATGGCAGCAGAGTGTGGCGATGGAGACAGCAGCAATGGGAGGCCGTACAGGGACCCATGAGAGACTCTAGACTTGGCAGCAGCATGAGGAGGCGGTATATAGGGGCCCATGGCAGATTAGGGGCCTGGCAGCAGCTATGTGAGGCCCGTAATCTGCCTGCACCCTATGTCAAAAAATTTAACACACCAGCAGTGTGAAGAGACCTGAAAGTGGCACATGGCAGCAGAGTGTGGCGATGGAGACAGCAGCAATGGGAGGCCGTACAGGGACCCATGAGAGACTCTAGACTTGGCAGCAGCATGAGGAGGCGGTTTATAGGGGCCCATGGCAGATTAGGGGCCTGGCAGCAGCTATGTGAGGCCCGTAATCTGCCTGCACCCTATGTCAAAAAATTTAACACACCAGCAGTGTGAAGGAGACCTGAAAGTGGCACATGGCAGCAGAGTGTGGCGATGGAGACAGCAGCAATGGGAGGCCGTACAGGGACCCATGAGAGACTCTGGACTTGGCAGCAGCATGAGGAGGCGGTATATAGGGGCCCATGGCAGATTAGGGGCCTGGCAGCAGCTATGTGAGGCCCGTTATCTTGCAGCACCCTATGTCAAAAAATTAAACACACCAGCAGTGTGAAGAGACCTGAAAGTGGCACATGGCAGCAGAGTGTGGCGATGGAGACAGCAGCAATGGGAGGCCGTACAGGGACCCATGAGAGACTCTAGACTTGGCAGCAGCATGAGGAGGCGGTTTATAGGGGCCCATGGCAGATTAGGGGCCTGGCAGCAGCTATGTGAGGCCCGTAATCTGCCTGCACCCTATGTCAAAAAATTTAACACACCAGCAGTGTGAAGGAGACCTGAAAGTGGCACATGGCAGCAGAGTGTGGCGATGGAGACAGCAGCAATGGGAGGCCGTACAGGGACCCATGAGAGACTCTGGACTTGGCAGCAGCATGAGGAGGCGGTATATAGGGGCCCATGGCAGATTAGGGGCCTGGCAGCAGCTATGTGAGGCCCGTAATCTGCCTGCACCCTATGTCAAAAAATTTAACACACCAGCAGTGTGAAGAGACCTGAAAGTGGCACATGGCAGCAGAGTGTGGCGATGGAGACAGCAGCAATGGGAGGCCGTACAGGGACCCATGAGAGACTCTGGACTTGGCAGCAGCATGAGGAGGCGGTATATAGGGGCCCATGGCAGATTAGGGGCCTGGCAGCAGCTATGTGAGGCCCGTAATCTGCCTGCACCCTATGTCAAAAAATTAAACACACCAGCAGTGTGAAGAGACCTGAAAGTGGCACATGGCAGAGTGTGGCGATGGAGACAGCAGCAATGGGAGGCCGTACAGGGACCCATGACAGACTCTAGACTTGGCAGCAGCATGAGGAGGCGGTATATAGGGGCCCATGGCAGATTAGGGGCCTGGCAGCAGCTATGTGAGGCCCGTAATCTGCCTGCACCCTATGTCAAAAAATTTAACACACCAGCAGTGTGAAGAGACCTGAAAGTGGCACATGGCAGCAGAGTGTGGCGATGGAGACAGCAGCAATGGGAGGCCGTACAGGGACCCATGAGAGACTCTAGACTTGGCAGCAGCATGAGGAGGCGGTTTATAGGGGCCCATGGCAGATTAGGGGCCTGGCAGCAGCTATGTGAGGCCCGTAATCTGCCTGCACCCTATGTCAAAAAATTTAACACACCAGCAGTGTGAAGGAGACCTGAAAGTGGCACATGGCAGCAGAGTGTGGCGATGGAGACAGCAGCAATGGGAGGCCGTACAGGGACCCATGAGAGACTCTGGACTTGGCAGCAGCATGAGGAGGCGGTATATAGGGGCCCATGGCAGATTAGGGGCCTGGCAGCAGCTATGTGAGGCCCGTAATCTGCCTGCACCCTATGTCAAAAAATTTAACACACCAGCAGTGTGAAGAGACCTGAAAGTGGCACATGGCAGCAGAGTGTGGCGATGGAGACAGCAGCAATGGGAGGCCGTACAGGGACCCATGAGAGACTCTAGACTTGGCAGCAGCATGAGGAGGCGGTATATAGGGGCCCATGGCAGATTAGGGGCCTGGCAGCAGCTATGTGAGGCCCGTAATCTGCCTGCACCCTATGTCAAAAAATTTAACACACCAGCAGTGTGAAGAGACCTGAAAGTGGCACATGGCAGCAGAGTGTGGCGATGGAGACAGCAGCAATGGGAGGCCGTACAGGGACCCATGAGAGACTCTGGACTTGGCAGCAGCATGAGGAGGCGGTATATAGGGGCCCATGGCAGATTAGGGGCCTGGCAGCAGCTATGTGAGGCCCGTAATCTGCCTGCACCCTATGTCAAAAAATTTAACACACCAGCAGTGTGAAGAGACCTGAAAGTGGCACATGGCAGCAGAGTGTGGCGATGGAGACAGCAGCAATGGGAGGCCGTACAGGGACCCATGAGAGACTCTAGACTTGGCAGCAGCATGAGGAGGCGGTATATAGGGGCCCATGGCAGATTAGGGGCCTGGCAGCAGCTATGTGAGTCCCGTAATCTGCCTGCACCCTATGTCAAAAAATTTAACACACCAGCAGTGTGAAGAGACCTGAAAGTGGCACATGGCAGCAGAGTGTGGCGATGGAGACAGCAGCAATGGGAGGCCGTACAGGGACCCATGAGAGACTCTGGACTTGGCAGCAGCATGAGGAGGCGGTATATAGGGGCCCATGGCAGATTAGGGGCCTGGCAGCAGCTATGTGAGGCCCGTTATCTTGCAGCACCCTATGTCAAAAAATTAAACACACCAGCAGTGTGAAGAGACCTGAAAGTGGCACATGGCAGCAGAGTGTGGCGATGGAGACAGCAGCAATGGGAGGCCGTACAGGGACCCATGAGAGACTCTAGACTTGGCAGCAGCATGAGGAGGCGGTTTATAGGGGCCCATGGCAGATTAGGGGCCTGGCAGCAGCTATGTGAGGCCCGTAATCTGCCTGCACCCTATGTCAAAAAATTTAACACACCAGCAGTGTGAAGAGACCTGAAAGTGGCACATGGCAGCAGAGTGTGGCGATGGAGACAGCAGCAATGGGAGGCCGTACAGGGACCCATGAGAGACTCTGGACTTGGCAGCAGCATGAGGAGGCGGTATATAGGGGCCCATGGCAGATTAGGGGCCTGGCAGCAGCTATGTGAGGCCCGTAATCTGCCTGCACCCTATGTCAAAAAATTTAACACACCAGCAGTGTGAAGAGACCTGAAAGTGGCACATGGCAGCAGAGTGTGGCGATGGAGACAGCAGCAATGGGAGGCCGTACAGGGACCCATGAGAGACTCTAGACTTGGCAGCAGCATGAGGAGGCGGTTTATAGGGGCCCATGGCAGATTAGGGGCCTGGCAGCAGCTATGTGAGGCCCGTAATCTGCCTGCACCCTATGTCAAAAAATTTAACACACCAGCAGTGTGAAGAGACCTGAAAGTGGCACATGGCAGCAGAGTGTGGCGATGGAGACAGCAGCAATGGGAGGCCGTACAGGGACCCATGAGAGACTCTGGACTTGGCAGCAGCATGAGGAGGCGGTATATAGGGGCCCATGGCAGATTAGGGGCCTGGCAGCAGCTATGTGAGGCCCGTAATCTGCCTGCACCCTATGTCAAAAAATTTAACACACCAGCAGTGTGAAGAGACCTGAAAGTGGCACATGGCAGCAGAGTGTGGCGATGGAGACAGCAGCAATGGGAGGCCGTACAGGGACCCATGAGAGACTCTGGACTTGGCAGCAGCATGAGGAGGCGGTATATAGGGGCCCATGGCAGATTAGGGGCCTGGCAGCAGCTATGTGAGGCCCGTTATCTTGCAGCACCCTATGTCAAAAAATTAAACACACCAGCAGTGTGAAGAGACCTGAAAGTGGCACATGGCAGCAGAGTGTGGCGATGGAGACAGCAGCAATGGGAGGCCGTACAGGGACCCATGAGAGACTCTGGACCTAGCAGCAGCATGAGGAGGCGGTATATAGGGGCCTATGGCAGATTAGGGGCCTGGCAGCAGCTATAGGAGGCCCGTAATCTGCCAGCACCCTATGTCAAAAAATTAAACACACCAGCAGTGTGAGGAGACCTGAAAGTGGCACATGTTTGAGGCATGATTCATGGCGGATTTAGTCAGTTGTGTCAGGAACTGGTGGTTTGAAATCCAGACTAATCCACGCCTGATTCATTTTCACAAACGTGAGTCTCTCCACACTTTGGGTGGACAGTCGTGTCCTCCGCGGAGTTACAATACCTCCTGCCGCTCTAAACACGCGCTCCGATGCCACGCTACTGGCCGGGCATGACAGCCTTTCAAGGGCAAATTCAGCTAGTTGGGGCCAAAGGTCAAGTTTCGTTGCCCAGTAGTCAAGGGGATTGTCTACCTCGGTTGGCAGGGTGCTGTCCAAGTAGGCCCAAGCCTGTTGTTTGAGCTCCTGCTCCAGGTCCACCTGATGCTGCTGCTGCTGCTGCGGCTGGTTAGTAGTTTCCTCACTGCGCTGGTGAAGAAAGCTACTCATCATCGACTGCAGACTGAGGCAGCCACTGCTGGTGGAGCTGCCACTGCTCCTACCACCCCACCCCTCCCCTGCTGCCATGCCAGCGGAACGCGAGCGCACAGGGCCCACAGTGTCTGAGGATGGACGTTGGCGCACAAAGGCAGAGACCAACTGACTACATAGGTGGTTTTTATAGTACGTAATTTTGGCCTCCCTCTCAGCAGGTGTGAAAAAGGCCACCATTTTGGACCGGTAGCGAGGGTCCAACAAGGTGGACAGCCAAAAGTCATCCCTCTGTCTGATGGTTATTATTCGGCTGTCGCTACGCAAGCAACCGAGCATGCTATGGGCCATTTGTGCCAAGGAATGCGAGGGACTCCCTGCCTCCATCTCCACAGCATACTGCCACGGTGCGTCTGGGTCCTCTGTCTCCTCCTCCTCCTCCTCTACCAGATGCTCCTGCTCCTCCACTCCTGTCCGCTGAGTGGAAAAACCACCCATTTCACTCAATAATTCCTGAGCACAAATGTCCTCCTCTACCTCCTCCTCTTCTTCCTGTCCTGCCCCCACAGGGGTCATGTGGCGTTGAGATCTGTGCGCCACGTCTACCGCACCCTGACCAGCCATTGTTAACAGCATTTGTTTCAGGACGTGCAACAGAGGAATGACGTCGTTCATCCCATAGTCCTGCCGACTCACGAATAGCGTGGCCTCCTCAAAGGGCCTGAGCAAGCGGCAGGTGTCACGCATGAGCTGCCAATGGCTGACATCTAAGTTACACAGGGGAGTACCTTTATCCGCTTGTAACATCAGGAAATCGGTGATGGCCTTTCGCTGCTCGTAAAGGCGGTCTAACATGTGTAGGGTTGAATTCCACCTTGTTGCAACGTCGCAGATCAGGCGATGCTGTGGAATTCCGTTCTGCCGCTGCAGCTCAATGAGGGTGTTCTTTGCGGTGTAGGAATGGCTGAAATGCATGCACAGTTTACGTGACATTTTAAGGATGTCTTGCAGTGGGATGGTGGATTTTAGGAACCGCTTGACAACCAGATTGAACACGTGAGCCATGCATGGCGCATGGCACAACCTTCCTTGACGCAGAGCAGACACCATGTTCTTTCCGTTGTCAGTCAACATGGTTCCGATTTTTAGTTTGCGCGGAGACAGCCATCTGTCGATTTCTCTGTTCATTACACTCAGCAGTTCCTCCCCTGTGTGACTACGTTCGCCAAGGCATACCAGGTGCAGCACAGCGTGACACCGTTGCGCCCTGCACATGTGATATGCCGGTCGGGTAATGGGACTTGGCACGGGGGTGGCGGCTGAGGACACGGCGGAAAAAGAGGTGGTAGAGGCGGACATGCTTGCTGGACCAAGGACGTGCAAACGTGGAGGCAAAAGCGTCGTGACTTGTCCAAGTTGCTGGTGCGGCTGTGCCGGCACCACGTTCACCCAGTGGGCCGTAAATGACATGTACTGTCCCTGACCGTAGTTACAGCTCCACACGTCGGCGCTGCCGTGCACTTTGGCAGAGACCGACATGCTCAAAGACTGGCCCACCATCTCTTCTACATGTGAATGCAGGGCTGGCACTGCCTTTTGGGCAAAGAAATGACGGCTTGGCACTCTCCACCGCGGCGCGGCACAAGCCATCATTTCTCGGAAAGGTGCTGAGTCCACCAGTTGGAAAGGGAGGGACTGCAGCACCAGCAACTTGGACAGGAGGACGTTCAGCTTTTGCACCGTCGGGTGCGTGCTCGCAAACTGTTGTCTCTTGGATACGGATTCCAAGAAAGACTGTTGACGGAATCCGAGAAGAGGAGTAGCAGGAGAAGGAGCATCTGAACGAGCGGAAGATGCCAACGAGCGACAACTCCCCTCAGCAGAGGTGTTGGAGCCTTGACTGGCTGATAGAGGGCGATTGACGACGTCGGGTGACGGAGCAAGTAACGGAGCGGGTGATGGAGCGGGGGCTGGGGCAGGCAGAACCGCCGTATGTTTATCACGGTTTTCCCAGGCCACCGAATGGTGACGCTGCATATGCTGACGCAACGCTGTAGTCCCAACATGGGCCCCCTGGCCACGCTTGCATTTCTGGCCACATAGTCGACATACGGCTACGTTTACTTCCTCGGGCGGCTTGAGGAAAAATTGCCACACCACCGAGTAGGAAACTTTGCCCCCGCTACTCTTCACTGGCTGACTGCTACTTCCTCCGTGCGCACCGGCACCACTACTGGCCGTGGTGGTAGGCTCCAGTGGAGCTGGTGCTCTACTCCGTGGACGTTTGGCTCCACTGACACTGATGCGACCCTGCTGCTGTCTCCTGGGCAACCCACCGACTGTTTTGCTCGCTGCCAAGCTGCCACCCTCTTCTCCTGATGATGCGGAAGAAATTGCCTGATGACGACGAGGCTGCCAAGTGCGATCAACCTCCTCATCATCAAGTAGGGTCTCCGCCTCACTACTAGCCCCCTCGGCTGCGTCTGGGTCAGGAGACAGACCTGTCTCTAGACCGGCTACCGAGCCACTCTCCTCGCCAGTACTTGTTCGCTTGGCTGCTGAAAAGGCCGATGTCTCCCCCCGTTCCTGACCGCCCTCTGTTAGCTCTTCCTCACTGTACAGTGGGGCTGAGCCCACAGCATGCGATACTTCGCTTGGTGAGGGAACAGCAAAGGACAGGGGCAGGTAGAGGACACGTGATTTCAGTGGGCTTGCTCCCGGGCCATGCCAACTAACGGTTGTGTCTGACGTACCCACCGACCGTTGGCTGTAGGTGTCAGAGGTGACCTGGGAAGAGGAAGACGACCGAGCCAACCAATCAATGACGGCAGGGTTGTTGGTGGAGACACGACCGCTGGATGACACCGGGAGCACTGGCCTCTGGCTGCGAATACTGCTGCCTCGACCCCTTCCTCTGCTGCCACGTCTGCTCGCTCCTAAAACATTGCCTCCTCTGCCACTCCTCTGCATGTTGTCTGACATACTATTTAATTCAACGATTAGGTGTCCCTGAGTAACAATTCTCTGGCACTCAGTAACAATTCTGTCTGTCCCTGAGTATGAATTCTGTGGCCCTGAGTAACAATTCTGTGTCTGTGCGAGTAACAATTCTGTGTCTGTGCGAGTAACAATTCTGTGTCTGTGCAAGTAACAATTTTGTGTCTGTGCGAGTAACAATTCTCTGGCACTCAGTAACAATTCTGTCTGTCCCTGAGTAACAATTCTCTGGCACTCAGTAACAATTCTGTCTGTCCCTGAGTAACAATTCTCTGGCACTCAGTAACAATTCTGTCTGTCCCTGAGTATGAATTCTGTGGCCCTGAGTAACAATTCTGTGTCTGTGCGAGTAACAATTCTGTGTCTGTGCAAGTAACAATTTTGTGTCTGTGCGAGTAACAATTCTCTGGCACTCAGTAACAATTCTGTCTGTCCCTGAGTAACAATTCTCTGGCACTCAGTAACAATTCTGTCTGTCCCTGAGTAACAATTCTCTGGCACTCAGTAACAATTCTGTCTGTCCCTGAGTAACAATTCTCTGGCACTCAGTAACAATTCTGTCTGTCCCTGAGTAACAATTCTCTGGCACTCAGTAACAATTCTGTGTCTGTGCGAGTAACAATTCTGTGTCTGTGCAAGTAACAATTTTGTGTCTGTGCGAGTAACAATTCTCTGGCACTCAGTAACAATTCTGTCTGTCCCTGAGTAACAATTCTCTGGCACTCAGTAACAATTCTGTCTGTCCCTGAGTAACAATTCTCTGGCACTCAGTAACAATTCTGTCTGTCCCTGAGTATGAATTCTGTGGCCCTGAGTAACAATTCTGTGTCTGTGCGAGTAACAATTCTGTGTCTGTGCAAGTAACAATTTTGTGTCTGTGCGAGTAACAATTCTCTGGCACTCAGTAACAATTCTGTCTGTCCCTGAGTAACAATTCTCTGGCACTCAGTAACAATTCTGTCTGTCCCTGAGTAACAATTCTCTGGCACTCAGTAACAATTCTGTCTGTCCCTGAGTAACAATTCTCTGGCACTCAGTAACAATTCTGTGTCTGTGCGAGTAACAATTCTGTGTCTGTGCAAGTAACAATTTTGTGTCTGTGCGAGTAACAATTCTCTGGCACTCAGTAACAATTCTGTCTGTCCCTGAGTAACAATTCTCTGGCACTCAGTAACAATTCTGTCTGTCCCTGAGTAACAATTCTCTGGCACTCAGTAACAATTCTGTCTGTCCCTGAGTATGAATTCTGTGGCCCTGAGTAACAATTCTGTGTCTGTGCGAGTAACAATTCTGTGTCTGTGCAAGTAACAATTTTGTGTCTGTGCGAGTAACAATTCTCTGGCACTCAGTAACAATTCTGTCTGTCCCTGAGTAACAATTCTCTGGCACTCAGTAACAATTCTGTCTGTCCCTGAGTAACAATTCTCTGGCACTCAGTAACAATTCTGTCTGTCCCTGAGTATGAATTCTGTGGCCCTGAGTAACAATTCTGTGTCTGTGCGAGTAACAATTCTGTGTCTGTGCAAGTAACAATTTTGTGTCTGTGCGAGTAACAATTCTCTGGCACTCAGTAACAATTCTGTCTGTCCCTGAGTAACAATTCTCTGGCACTCAGTAACAATTCTGTCTGTCCCTGAGTAACAATTCTCTGGCACTCAGTAACAATTCTGTCTGTCCCTGAGTATGAATTCTGTGGCCCTGAGTAACAATTCTGTGTCTGTGCGAGTAACAATTCTGTGTCTGTGCAAGTAACAATTTTGTGTCTGTGCGAGTAACAATTCTCTGGCACTCAGTAACAATTCTGTCTGTCCCTGAGTAACAATTCTCTGGCACTCAGTAACAATTCTGTCTGTCCCTGAGTAACAATTCTCTGGCACTCAGTAACAATTCTGTCTGTCCCTGAGTAACAATTCTCTGGCACTCAGTAACAATTCTGTCTGTCCCTGAGTAACAATTCTCTGGCACTCAGTAACAATTCTGTGTCTGTGCGAGTAACAATTCTGTGTCTGTGCAAGTAACAATTTTGTGTCTGTGCGAGTAACAATTCTCTGGCACTCAGTAACAATTCTGTCTGTCCCTGAGTAACAATTCTCTGGCACTCAGTAACAATTCTGTCTGTCCCTGAGTAACAATTCTCTGGCACTCAGTAACAATTCTGTCTGTCCCTGAGTATGAATTCTGTGGCCCTGAGTAACAATTCTGTGTCTGTGCGAGTAACAATTCTGTGTCTGTGCAAGTAACAATTTTGTGTCTGTGCGAGTAACAATTCTCTGGCACTCAGTAACAATTCTGTCTGTCCCTGAGTAACAATTCTCTGG
Organism: Staurois parvus; assembly: GCF_062004578.1. Classification (NCBI taxonomy): domain Eukaryota; kingdom Metazoa; phylum Chordata; class Amphibia; order Anura; family Ranidae; genus Staurois; species Staurois parvus. The sequence goes on along the minus strand of NW_028317827.1, from coordinate 4,643,600 downwards.
CACTCAGTAACAATTCTGTCTGTCCCTGAGTAACAATTCTCTGGCACTCAGTAACAATTCTGTCTGTCCCTGAGTATGAATTCTGTGGCCCTGAGTAACAATTCTGTGTCTGTGCGAGTAACAATTCTGTGTCTGTGCAAGTAACAATTTTGTGTCTGTGCGAGTAACAATTCTCTAGCACTCAGTAACAATTCTGTCTGTCCCTGAGTAACAATTCTCTGGCACTCAGTAACAATTCTGTCTGTCCCTGAGTAACAATTCTCTGGCACTCAGTAACAATTCTGTCTGTCCCTGAGTATGAATTCTGTGGCCCTGAGTAACAATTCTGTGTCTGTGCGAGTAACAATTCTGTGTCTGTGCAAGTAACAATTTTGTGTCTGTGCGAGTAACAATTCTCTGGCACTCAGTAACAATTCTGTCTGTCCCTGAGTAACAATTCTCTGGCACTCAGTAACAATTCTGTCTGTCCCTGAGTAACAATTCTCTGGCACTCAGTAACAATTCTGTCTGTCCCTGAGTAACAATTCTCTGGCACTCAGTAACAATTCTGTCTGTCCCTGAGTAACAATTCTCTGGCACTCAGTAACAATTCTGTGTCTGTGCGAGTAACAATTCTGTGTCTGTGCAAGTAACAATTTTGTGTCTGTGCGAGTAACAATTCTCTGGCACTCAGTAACAATTCTGTCTGTCCCTGAGTAACAATTCTCTGGCACTCAGTAACAATTCTGTCTGTCCCTGAGTAACAATTCTCTGGCACTCAGTAACAATTCTGTCTGTCCCTGAGTAACAATTCTGTCTGTCCCTGAGAATGAATTCTGTGGCCCTGAGTAAGAATTCTCTGGCACTCAGTAACAATTCTGTCTGTCCCTGAGTAACAATTCTCTGGCACTCAGTAACAATTCTGTCTGTCCCTGAGTAAAAATTCTGTGGCCCTAATAACGTTTCTGTGGCCCTAAGTAACAATTCTCTGGCACTGAGTGAAAATTCTGTCTGTCCCTGAGTATGAATTCTGTGGCCCTAACTAGCGTTTCTTTGTCCCTAAATAACGATTCTGTGGCCCTCATTAACAAGTCTGTGTCCCTGAGTAATGGTTCTCTGTCCCTAAGTAACTTCTCTCTGTCCCCAATTCTCGTTTCTGTGGCCCTAACTCTGTCCCTGTCCCTAGTACAGAGCGGTCTGCCTCTGTTCAATGACTGCAGGCAAATGAAGATTTCCAAAATGGCCGCTATATATACCTCGACCATTACACAGTGCTGGCTGGCTGGCTGCTGATTGGCTGATGCGATCACATGTCGTTGAGGAATGCATTATGGGGCAGCGCGCCTTGTCTGCGCGCCTTCCCCGACATCCCCGCTCCGTCGCCGCACATGTCAGCCGCCATTTTCGGAAAAATTTCGATTCGCGCGTCCGAATTAGGCTGTTTTTCGGATTCGGCACGAATCGAAATTTTTCCGATATTCGACTCGAATTCCACTTCGGATACTTCGATTCGCTCATCTCTAATAATAATAATAAAAAAAAGAAATGACACTGTACTAATAGCACTGGGCAGAAAGGGGTTAACATGTGGGGTGATGAAAGGGTTAACTGTGTGCTGTTTATGGGGGCTGTGTCTGTGTTTCACTGTAAGCACACTGCTTTGTATGGCCCTGCTATGCAGAGCCATACAGAGAAGTGTGCAGGAGCTGACAGGGGAGAGGTCAATGTTGTTTACATACAGGTCTCTCCCCTGTCGGAGATACTCGGCAATCACCGGGTGCTGGAGAGTAATCACCAGCCAGGACAAGGAGATTGACAGCCAGGCCACGAATGGTGGCGCGGGTGATTTTGCGCAACCGTGCCACCCTGTAGCAATATTTCTGCTATAGGGCGGCGCGGAAATGGAAAAATAGTCTTTCTTTTTGTGATATTGTCTCCCAAAGAATAACAGAATTCTTTTTTGAATAGTGTTTGAAACAAAAAAAAAAAGATGGGTTACTATAGAGTAAAAGTATACACGTTATTCTTTGATTTCTCCAGTTTAAAATGACACTAAAATTCAGATTCTGCCACAAAGCGCTGCAAAGTAATTTACAAATGAATTAAACATTTTTTCCCCATTTTTTTTCCTGGAAAAAATAGAAATTTTTGGAAAAACTGAAAAAAAAAAATCAGTGTGAAGTAGACATATATTGAAAGCCATTTTGTTACACTGCAAGTTGCAGCTTTGCTTTCAGCAGACATTGCACTGTGGAAATGTTTCCAAACTCTAGATCAGGGTTTCTCATCCTTTTTACCTACCCTACAAAGGAGCCAGGAGGGAACAATTTAGGGGAGCCAGGAGGGAACAGTATAGGGGAGCCAGGAGGTAACAGTTTGGAGGTGTTCAGGAGGGAACAAAATAGGGGGCCAGTAAGGTATAGCACAGTACAGGGGGCCAGTAGGAAACATTACTGGAGGGCACAATACTGGGGTCTGTTTTTCTCATGAAGAGTAGCTCAGGAAAGCGTCTGGATTGTATCTGGTGTTCTGATCCCCACCCTCCCTCCTCTCTTGTCCTTCCTGAGTGATGTCACACACAGGTACCTGGGGCAGACCGGAGGGGAGGACTGGCTGGGATAGGTGCAGGACAGGGATGCAACTTGTTTCTCTCTACAGTTCTGCAGCTTGACTGTTAGCTATGTGGGGATGCAACCTACCTATCTTCTGCTTGTGAGAGATGAGCAGATCATGGGGGGACCCCTTGGGACCTCTCGTGTTGAGAAACACTGCCCGAGATGTTGGTCTCACCATTTTACTGAGATGAGGAAAAGAAAAACCAATCTACTGACCAGACTATAGAAAAACATTATGTTGTGATGGCGGAGAACATTAATAGGATGTTTTAAAGGTTATAAACATAAACTAATATGTCAAATATACCCTCTTACTTGTCAATTAAGATCTGAAAGGAGGACAGAAACTGTCATCTACTGTATCCCAACAATCACCCAACTGTAGTAGGTACATGATGGAGCCCACAAGCAAACTAAATTGAAGCACTTCCTTTGCAGGTCCCCCTAGTGGCAGAATGTAGATTTCTCTTATCTGAGAACTGCATTGAGAAGTACAATGTTACTTGAATTGTATTCCAGGATTTGCTTGTCCTCAGCTGAGAGAACTTTACATAAAGTCTAGGAAATCTTTAATTAAGGTCATCAATATTGTATAGTTTGAATACCATGTCACAGATATATTATTTATCATTTTAAGAGAACATATTCCACACTTCTTTAATATTTTTAAAACATTTTCCCAATTTTTCCACAAAAAAAAACAAAAATAGCTTTGGAAAAAAACTGAAAAATTTTTTTTCCCCTTTTTCCCTTTTCTTTTTTCCACGCCTTCTCATCTCTACACGGGGTGAGTTTGTCAGCAGGTTTCAGCCAACTGGTTTTGGCTGTATGCCTGCTGATCTGCTGTAGCCAATCACATCACAGAGTTCTGTGTCTATAAACACAGAGCTTTGTATACAGAACAGCAATCTGGCTGTTTTATCTCCCTGAAAATTAGGGAGAAAAAACAGCCAGATATGTGAGTAAAAGCAGCACACATTATACACATTACAATTGTTAGGCACATAGTTAACCCCTTGATTGCCCCTTGATGTTAACCCCTTCCCAGCCAGTGTCATTAGTACAGTGTACAACATTATGTCTGATCACTTAGTGCCACTAACGATGCCAGTGTCATTTAGTCAATTAGTGTCCTTCCTAGCCACACACTGTAAGTCACTGATCACCGCCATTATAAGTACAGCATCTATAGCTGCATAAATTTCAGTATATATACCATAGTTTGTAGATGCTGTAACTTTCACACAAGCCAATTAATGTGTGCTTTTTTTTTTACCAAAGACATGTAGCCAAATACATTTTGGCCTAAATTTAATAAGAAATTAGATTTTATTGCATATGTTTTATTATATTGTTATTATATATTGTTTTTTTCTCCCAACGTCTTTTTTCATGTATATAATAAAAACTAAAAAAACCATAAAGCTCTATTTGTGTGGAAAAAAAATTATAGAAATTTCATTTGGATGTAGTGTTGCATGACCGAGCAATTGACAGTTAAAGTAGAGCAGTGCTGAATAGCAAAAAATGCCTTGGTTATGAAGGAGGTGAAACCCTTCGGAGCTGAAGCAGTTAACGTGACACCAGACATCAAACAAAACAAATAATAAAAAAAAAAGCTTATATATTAATGGTTAATAAAATGGAAATTATTATTATTTTTCCTGCTGACACACATTGTAAAGACATAGTCAGGTGTACCTTAGTACTACCTGCAAGCACTCTACTATAGGAGTATGGGGTTAACCTGTCTGACCCTTGTTATTATGTAAAATATTGTGGATTGTTTTTGTGTTCCAGGTTAATGCATTAGATAATATCATTTGTGTTCTGTGACTTTGCCATTGCAAATGTTCTTCTGTCTGTTGTGTTAGGCCACCAGGCCTGAGGATGTGCCATAGTCAAGAGAGGGATATGTAAAGTGGAAGGTGGGGAGTTAGGCCTCCTTGTTAGTTTCTGACGTATAGGCCCCTACCATGTTCAGTATTTGGATGGACCCCTCTCTGTGCCAGGCCATTTAGTGGGTGGAGGTGAAAGAATGTTCAGAGTATGTGAACAAGATGGAGGATGTGCTGTAGGAATTGGTGCTAATGTGGTATTCTTCCTCTTTGCATGTTCCCTTGTTGTGGTTCTTCAGAGCTGTACCAGGACATATATGGGAGATCAGACACCTCTTTTAAAAAAGGGTGAGCCTTCAGATATTGGTAGCTTGTAACAAGATAGCAACCGGCTTCTTTATAGCTCAGGGATTTCATTATATTTACATAGTCATGTAATTCCATTGACATGAACTTTACTAATACATTGGATTGCTTACAGTAAAAGTATTTTTAAAAAACAAGAATCATCTCTTCGATGTATCACAGAAGCAGGATATGCCTGGGAAGGTCATAGCAGCCAACGTGGGTTGGCAGTGGATGGTGATCTGATCTGGTGACAGTGGTCCTAGCAGTGGAGTAGTCAGGGAGGTTCCATGGAAGTGCTCCCTAGGATGTCTGGGCTACAGTTATGTGGTCATCGCACATGACACAGGGCTAATCTATGAATAAAATCTGAAACCAGCAGGAAAGTAAGGCCTCACAAGGTGTGAAGGGAAGAGTACTGATCAGACCTATTGTCTGAAACAAGGCAGGTGGGATAAAGTTGAGCCATACCACTCCATTCCTGCAAAGCTGCAGTTTTTGGCACCTGAGCAGAAAACTTGCTAAACAATGTAGGCCTTACCTTCAGGCATGTGCCCCAGGTGCCTGGCACTAGGGACATCACCAAGCAACAATGAGATACAACAAAAGATAAATAGAAGAGGTGAAAACAGTATTTTATGGAAAAACATACAGGATAAATATATATGGCCCAAGTATGCCACATTCATGCCCAGCTTAGATCATTATAGTAATTTGACATGGTGGGACTTTTAAGGCACAAAAAATGAATATTTTAAACTATAAAGTTTATTTGTACAAAATTCTTTAAAATTAGTATCTAAATCAAATTTTTCGTATAAAATCATATTTGGGTCACATGTTACCTCAACTTGAATTAGATTCAAAATATAATATCTAGGTACTTGAACATTTCAGATATTATTTCCTAAAAGCTTGATGCGATTCTTGGACTATATCCACTTCATCAGGGGCTGTAGGATGAGTCTCTCTAACCACTTGCCCTTCTGAGAATTTACCCCACTTCCTGACCAGGCCATTTTTTGTGTTACGGTGCTGCGTTACTTTCATTGACGATTACACAATCATGCAACGCTGCACCCAAATATTTTTTCCCACGAATTGAGCTTTCTTTCGGTGGTATTTGATCACCTGTGTTTTATTTTTTGTACTATAAAAAAAAAGGACCGACAATTTTGAGAAACAAACAATATTTTTGAATTTTGCTATTAAACATGCCCAGTAAAAAAAATGTATATAATTTATATATTTAGGACAACATTTATTCTGCGACATGTCTTTGCTAAAACAAATCCCAATACGTGTAAATTAATTGGTTTACGTGAATGTTATAGCGTATGTACAGATACTGGAAATTTTTTTTGGAACTAGTAATGGCGGCGATCAGCTACTGTGGAGGACATTCTGACACTGGGGGGAACTCACATCCCCAGTGACCCCAAAGCACTGACCCTGTACTAATGGCACTGGGCAGGAAGGGGTTAACATGAGGGGTAATCAAAGGGTTAGCTGTGCAGGGAGTGTTTTACTAGGGGGCCGTGTTAGTGTGCTTCACTGTAAGCACACTGCTTTGGATGGCTGTGCTGTGCACAGCCATCCAAGCAGTGTGCCCCAGCTGACAGGGAGGAGGACTGTTAGTACACAAAACAGTCCTCCTCCCCGTCAGAGATGCTTGGTAATCACTGGGCGCCAACGGGTAATCACGGGCCAGGACCCGGTGAATGACAGCCGCGGCCTACCCGGAAATGCAAAATCATAAACATATATGTGATTTTGCACACCCCCTGCCGTCCTGTAGCAGTATATCTGCTATAAGGCGGCGGGAAACTGGCTAAATATGAAAGCATACACCATTAACACATATTTCCAAAATTACATTACATATATTTCTAACACTAGGTGTTTTACAATTAACTGAATATGTCTAGGACAAAGAAAAGGAGGACTGCCAGAGATCCAGGCAAGGATCCAGACAAGGCATGGAAAAACATAGCCAGTTTTATGATACACAGTGCTTTAGCAAACCAAATATTTTTCTTTCATCTTTGATTAACTTTAAAGAATGCTTTATAATGTTAACTTTAATATTTTTAAAATTGTGTTGTTGATATGGTCTGTTAGGAAGTTATTCATACAGATTGACAGGTCCATTTTAGTTTTGCATGGGGTTGGGATCATTGGCTGCTACTCTTGGAGAACAATTGTTCACAATGCCTCCCTTCCCCCACGCTAAATTTTGCTTATTACTGTAAATACATGGTGGACATGAACAGTGACAGACTTGGCAGAAATGTGATATTAACATTATTTTTAGGGGAAGATTCTTCAAAATATACGCACACAATACAAATAAAATATTTCAAGCAAGGATGAAGGATCGGTGTCACTGTTCAGTTGAATTTGGAGGTCTCTATTGTCTGCTGATGCAATGATGCTGTTTATTTTGCCTTATATGGTCAAGCTGTGGGATTTGTAAGTTATAAAGCTATTGTTTATTCAGCGAGATTGCCACCGTGGTCCTGTTTTACATTCATGGAAATGAAAGAAATGCAATTTACAGAGGGTGTTTTCGCATGTAGGGATAATATTGGGTGATCAGTCAGAACACGATCCATACTGCAGACCTGCAGCAAGTAAATCTCAGAGAGGCACTTATAAATAAAATTGTACGGAGCCTTGTAGGGAGGTTAATGACACACATCCAACATAATACCATAAGACAATCAAGTCAAACTGACTACATTGTGTCAATCATTTCTTGTCCTGTATGTGTTGAAGGAAAATACTTCAGTGAAATGTAAAAAATATATATATTGTTCATTCAATATGCGGAAAGATAAAAGAACTCTAGGCATAATATAAAACCAGTCCTAAATAAGTAAAGTAAATAGTCATGTTTTGTATTAACTGTCAGATTCAAGCCCAGACTTTTTTTTTTATTTTGGGGGGGAGAGAAGAGTTAAATTAATAATAATTCTAGTTGCTGACAAACAAACAATGCTGACTTGGCCCCATACTCACATATGGCACCTTAGTGCTAATTTTGTGATATACGGTCTAATGTGGCAATACGCAGGTATACTTATGTGCAGTAGTGTAGTTACGTTTTGTGCTGCCCTAGGCAACACAAGAAATGGGAACCCCCCCCCTCACGGAGAAAGCTTGACATTGACCAACAACACCCCTGTTCACCCCCCACCTGAGAGAGCCTTCCACTAACACCCTCCCCATCCCAGCAAGAGAGAGAAAGACACTCACCTTCACAGCTCCGGACATCCTCGGAAACTACAGTCGGACTCTCCATACACCATGAAACAGCCCACAACCTCTCTCGGCTCCTACCTGGTCCCCATGCCACATTTGTCCCTTTTCTGGGGCCGACAGTGCTGCCCCCCCCAAAAAAAATGCCACCCTAGGCAAATGCCTTGTTTGTCTTGTGGTAAATACGCCCTTGTGTATGTGGAAGTATGTGGGCAACAGGCTGCAATCCATGAACAATAAACATGGGAAACACTATAGCAATCCCAAGAGAAGATACACAGCAGATGTAGGCACAGCATTGGTAACTGTTACTCTACATAGGCAAATAACCCATTGGGGTCGTTTGAGGCTCCATTCACATTTGTGCAACTTTTTATGTGACTTTGGACACATAGGGGTTGATTTACTAAAATTGGGGCACTAAGAATCTGGTGCAGCTGTGCATGTTAGCCAATCAGCTTCTAACTTCAGCTTGTTCAGTCAAGCTTTGGCAATTAAACCTAGAAGCTGAGTAGTTTCCAAACAGAGTGCACCAGATTTTGCACTCTCTAGTTTTAGTAAATAACCCCCATAAAGTCACATGACAAGTCACAGCTCATGTATTTCAATGGGAGACGTTCAAGTATATGCAACTTAAAGTCACAGCAACTTTAAAAAAGTTTCTCCACTACTTTGATGTGACTTTCATGCAACGTGATTGCCATAGACTGCAATGTAAGCTCTCAAAAGTCACCTGAAGGTCACATCTTAATGTTATCAATGCGACAGTTGTGCAACAGTCAAAGCCAAAGTCAACAGCCAAAGTCACATCCAAGTCGTACCCATCCAAAGTTGCATCAAAGTCACAAAATAAAATCACAATGGAAATCGCATCACACAAGTCTGAATGTTCAAAATCTGGTGCAGCTTTGCATAGAAAACAGTCATCATCCAGTTTTTTTTTATTGTCAATGCTTGATTGAACAAGCTGAAGTTAGAAGATGATTGGCTACCATGCACAGCTGTACCAGTTTTTCACTCTCCAGTTTTAGTAAATCAACCCCAGTCTGACAATACAAGGGCAGCAGATAGACAATGGTGGCAATTATGGGCAAGAAATTGGCAACCATGACAATATGTAGAATACACATAACTAATGGGGGCAATATGTGAACAAGACATGGTTAGTCATGACAATATATGGACAAGAGTGATCATGAAAACTTGTAAGCAATAATTTGGCAATCATGGTAGTAATGCACGGGCAACTAACAATCAATTGTAACAATACATGGGAAAGTAATGTGCAATGGTAGCAATAGGCAAGCATTAGAAAAAAACTGCAATCATTATAGCCTAGACTACTTCTTTCACCATCCTGGCTTGAATTCCAAGTCATATATGTCCTTTCAGTGGCCACAGGCAGGAGCTGGGGTGGTGAGAGAACAGGTCTTATTACATTTAAAAATGTGGAAGATGTTGTTGTATATCTTTGATCTTACTATTTATATAGAATCATTTGGTGTTTTTCAAGTACATATTTAATACAGAGTTCACATATGAGTGCATTATGGGTTTTTAAAAAAGAGAGTGCAGAAAAAGCAGTGTGTATTTTCATTACCTCTCTCTGATTATAACTTCCAACAGACCTGTCACCAAAAGGGGAGGAAGAGAGAGTGGTCAGAGTCACTGCTGACTCTATCACTTGGTTGTGTAAATGATAGCTGGAGCTATTGAGCTCTGTACACAGGTGTTTTTTTGTTGTTAGCAAAACAGTTAAAAACAGCCTTAAAACAAATGTAAAGGTTAGTAGAGCCTATCCTGCTGTTTTAAAGTGTTATTAAACTCTACAAACATTTTTTATCTTAAATCATCCACCTGCAGGTTTTAGGCCATAATGTGATAGTGTACTAGCACATTATGACAAACTTACCTTTCACACAGAGCCCTCCAGCACTGAACAGTCACCACTCCTGACACTTCCATCTCCGCACAGTCTTCCTTCCAGATTTGTGTTCTCTGGCTGTTTCAGCTGCTGGGCCGCAATGACGTCACTCTAGTGCAACATGGTATTCTGCACACTTCATGTCCCGTGAATGCCGAGCATACTGCGCATATGACTGTGAAGTCAATGGCTGGAAACAATTTGACGATCTACTAATCGGCTCAATTTTTAGGCTGTTTCCAAGGTTATAATAAGTCTTACCTGTAGGGCAAACTTTAAACATGGCGTTTAAAGCGTATGTAAACCCAACATTTCTTATTCCTGATAAGTGCCTGCTGTACAGTGTACTTGTACAAAAAAGTATCCTGTTCCTTGTGTATTGCTTCCTTTGTGTGAAATCCCTGGTGTTCCTGCCAGTCCCTCTGCTTTCCTACTAAAAACTGACCACACTAGGCAGGAGAACAAAAAAAGGAAGAAACAAATATAAATATATGTATATCCCAACTGATCAGTGTTGGTGTATAATAAACAAATGACATTTTATTTTAATAACATACATATTTTTTTAAACATTTTTTACATCTTGTTGCTGTTCCCTTGTAATCTCTTTGCAGCCACCTCCATACTCATATGGCTGAGCAGGTTTCCTGAGGGTGACAACAGAGAAATATTTCTGGGTAGTGTGCTTTGAAATGGAACATTCATTGGAAGCCTGCATGGGAGGATCACAACACAGGAGCACAATTGCATTCTGAGCTGAGAAGAGGGACACCTTTGAGCACAAAGTATGTAGACAAAGGAGCACCCCTGCCATGCCCCCAGGTATGCAAATCAAACAGAATTAGAATGCTAAATATAATAGATTAAAACCACAAACACATTTTTTTTACAACTCATTTAACACTCATCCCTGGCTTTACAAAATAACAAAAACACCAGTTTAGAGGAAGGATGATAGGTTTTGTATAGTATAACATTTTGGCAGTTAACCACTTGAGCTCCGGAAGATTTTTCCCCCTTCATGAGCAGGCTATTAGGCACTGCACTACTTTAAATGGCAATTGCGTGGTCATGCAACTCTGTACCCAAACAAAATGTATGTAATTGTTTTCACACAAATGGAGCTTTCTTTTGGTAGCATTTGCTCACCACTGGGTGTTTTTTTTTATTATATAAACAACAGAAGTTTTGGGAAAAAAAACAATATTGTAATAAAAAAAACATATCCAGTTAAAAAAGACAAAAAAAACTTTTTTTTCATAAATCTAGGTCAAAATGTATTCTGTTACTTATCTTTGTGGAAAAAAAGCCCAATAAATGTACATTAATTGATTTGCTGAAAGTTATAGCACCTACAAACTGTGGGATATATACTGTAGTTTTTATTTCTTTTTTTTATACTAGTAATGACGATGATCAGTATCTTATAATGGAATTGCGGTGGGCAATCTGACACTAACCGACGCTGGGGGTAACTGACTAACTGTCACCGACATCTTCAATGATACTCATACAGTGATCAGTGCTAATAATATACACTGTCACTGTCCTAATGAGACTGGCTGGGAAGGGGTTAACATCTAGGGGCAATCAAGGGGTTAATTGTGTGTCTAACAAGTGTTAATGTGTGCACTGTGTGCTGATTTTTACTACACATCGATATGTTTCTTTTCCCTCTGTTCAGAGTCCTGTGTTGTTTGTCAACACAGGGCACTGGGCTGTGATTCAACATAGCCGATCAGCAGGTCTGTTGCCAAATTCCTGCTGTGTCATATCATAGCAGGAGTAGACGGAAGGGGGCGCAAACGCAAAACTTGGAAACAGGCAGCAACATATCAGTATATCTATGTGACTGTAGCTGCCACCCTGCTACAGTATATGTACTGTGGCAGGTCGGCAAGAGGTTAAATAGACTAAAAAGAAGAACAACGGAGAAGGAAGGAGGGAGGGAGGGGTTTGGTTCTATAAGAGGGACTGCCCCTTCAAATGAGGAACACTTGAAATTTTAACTATGCAATTAAAAGACAGGGGCCATCCTAAACAAGAAGTATCTAAAAAAAAGACCTTTATGGCAGAATCACCGGGTATTATTATAATGAAAGGTGCAGATTTAAAAAGATAGAAATAAATTTTGGATTTACAATTGGACAATTGGATTTATTTTGGATTTACATTTTTGGAGATTTTAGTGATTGAGTGTACATATTCTTTAAACCTGTATTTTCTCCAAGTAATATAAACTTTGACTGCAATTGTACAGTACGCATCATAAGTTACCATATCAAACCTTTGCTGTGACAGCTCCCCCCAAGATCACTGCTGGAGCCCCTTGGAAAACCTGAACATCCTGGTATATCCATGGATGACTGGCAGGAAATCTACTATTCCAATGAGAGTCAATACGCTAAATGAATTTTAACTCTCCCTGCACCCCCAGAGTACATGGAAATGAAGTAGTTAAGTCTTTTGCATAAATGTGTGTGAATTCGCCAGCGAAACCCTTGTTAGATCTTGTAGCAATCTGACACATTATATATTTAGGATAAATTATATTTCCTATGGGAAATCAGTGAGGGAGCCTCATTATCTGGCATGTATTGGCAGTCAGCACACACACAGGACTCACTCGTTATAGAAGTGATCAGTGTTCTTGAAATATAATCAGCGGCGCGCCCATTGTCTTCTCCATGACAGCATATATGATAAACCGCTCAGCCTTGTTTACCATGTCGCTCTTTATTTTTTTTTTCTAAAATAGATCAATTTACTTTGATGGCAAAGTGACATTTAAACACACACATTATGCTCTTTTGCAAAATACGTAGTGCAGTTTTATATAGTGGGATGATAAACTCACAGAGTTATATCGGAAAAAGGAATAAAGGCAATAGTACTCTGAGGTCTTTAATGGCGCTCACATGTTGCGATCTGCTCATTTGAGTTTGCAATAATATTATAATCGAAGACATTTGTGGACATTTTTGGCTGCATAGAAAAATAAAATTAAAGATAAAAGGTTATCAAACACTAGTGAAAATTAAATTTTATTTGATGGTGTTGCAATGGGCTTAGTATAGTCAATTGATTCTTTTGAAGGAGGAAATTAGGGTTTTGTTTTATATTTTATATTTTTGAGCATGCACAGTTAAAGAGGAAATGTGCTCTAAAAGCTGTGCCCAAAAAGATCGGCAAGGATTAAAGGACTAGGTAACAAAGCTGCCTGGTATCTCCCTAAAGCTTTGACCAATTTCCGATTTACTATGCATTCTGCACTGGGTGGAGACAGCCATTTGGTAGAGACAGGGCTTTGCTTGCTCATGTCAGAGCCTCCAGTGAAGAGAACAGTTCAAAGAACTAACATCACCAAATCACACTGACAGGAAGGTTTGAGTGGCTTCTGTGGGTATGTTTAGGTAACTCAGTTTTTTAAATCTATAGCAATTTGCCCTCTTTCCTTTCCAGTGATGGAGTCTCTTTACCATGATGCATCAGACAGCAGTGACTAGGCTTGATGGAACTAATCCACAGAGTTTGTGGCAGATCAGGACAACAGCCCTGCGGTGGATAATTGTGGGGCTTTTGTGATCCATGCCACTGCTAGTTGTACCACTTCTCTGGACCTCACAACATCTCCTCTGACCCAGAAAAAATGCTTTTCTTCTATCTACGGGAGCCAGCACACATGGGTAAAGTCATTGTTCAATCTCCCATATAAACACATAGAAGATTAAGCACATCTACCACTTTATGTGTTGTGCAGAGTGAGAAGGGTTGGTTAAGGTACAATTGTGTATTCCATAAGGTTCATGGCTAGGCATTCTCATTTGGGCTCATGCTGCTGGTCCATTGCAGAGCAGAGGACACTGCCAACTTGCATGATTTGTAATTTGCACATTGCTTATACACTTATCACATTTCTAAAATGGTAGACTGTTATCTTGCATTTTATTTTACTTGACAGCTAGGCTAACACTCCTAAAATACATTATGATGATTGCCTTCTAATGCCTTCTTCATCCGGTACTCCCACACCACCATTCTGAGAGTCATTGGTTGGCCTACCGATAAGGCCTTCCTCTCTTCCTCTTAATAATTTTAGTAAAGCCAACAATGCTAGTCCATTTGCCACAGTGCCAACAGATACATTTAACAGCCAGTTGATAATCCTGTTTTTTGTTTTTTTGTTTTACTTACCAGCAACTTGTTTGTGCTCTAGCAAAGCACCTGTGACTATCTGCATATGATACTCTAAGCTCACACTGGTTACTATGTTGCCAAATTGTCAGTTTTGGAGCACTGGCTAGACCACATTTTATTGCACATGATAGCAAATCAAACCATTTCTTTAGATACTTGCTGTTTGCAGACACCTATTGAAAACTTTTGCATTTTTACTACACCCCACACACACTCAAAACATAAAAATCATGTTTAAAAATTAAAAAAAAAAAATCTTTGAGAGAAAAGCACACTTTAAAGCCCATCTTGTGGTTAACTTAAAACCATCTCTCCCACCCAACTTTGACCAAGCAATTTTCCTCTAAGAAGCTTCCCCTATTTTGATCTCTTGGAGGAGAGACCAGTGATTTAGTGCTGTAGTCTGTGTCCATGTTAATCCCGCTGCAGTTCTGGAACTTGAGAGGACCATACTGCTGGACAGTCAGTGGGAGGTGTGCATGCCATCCAGCAGTGACATAGACAACAGAGGAAGACCCTCCCACTTTGTTGTAGGAAGAAAGGAGACTCGAGACCTGGCTGGTCATGTCACCATGGATTTAGGTGAGTCATTTTTACTATTAGGTTAGTTTGGTCTACAGCTAACATAGTGGTTATTTGGAGCGGAAAAGGGGATAGAGGTAAAAGGTGGGGACAGGGGCAGCAACATCAACAGTTTTTCTATAACTTCAATTGTGTAGTGATGATTGTTCCAAAACTGCGGTTGACTTGCTTTGCAATTCTTTAGACACAGCTGGTCCCAATGAAATCATTTTAAACTGCAAGCAAAGCAAGTCAGTCACCACCTTTGCTGTGTTTTAAACTAGATTGCATGAATAGGAGTAGGACTGCGTTTGCATACAAAATGAAAACTTCATTAAAAAAAAGCCAATCTACATGAGCCACAAGTGTGTATCATATAAAATAAGAATTAATTATTTATTTTTACCTAATAAATTCCTCTGTCCCATGCAATCCTACTTTCAAATTTTGAAAAGTGAGTACATTTATCTGAAATGCTGATTTGTATGAAATCTGCCTGTCAAGTCCATTAATTCTGTGTGCACATTACAATGTTAAACTAAATGACATTACTGGAAAGCTGCGCTAAGATGTGTTGACAGGCCCATATGGTAATTTTACAATGTATAATGAACACGCGGACTGCGTTCAGGCAGGAATTTATAGTTCAGATCTATACCCAGGATATCCAGTTTTATTCCGAGAAACTCAAATTGGCTTAATTATGATGTAGTTAATGTATAAATTAGTTCCAGTAGTTAAACTGCAGCATTTCCCCACAGACTCAATTAGAGGCATTAATCTGAGCCGCAGATCCACACGAGCCCATTGTCCTGTTCACCGATGTTCACACGACCATTAATGTCCAGCACAGGTCCTGCTGCTACCGCCAATTAAAGGTTAAGCAAAGCAAGTGCGGATATAGCCTGTGCCTTTCTGGGTGGGCTGCAAGTTTAGAGTTAAACTACTCAGGGGATTTTAAGCTCACTGTTAAGTCATTTAAAGAGAGTCTATTATGTCAGAATTTTTTTTAAGGCCAGCAATGGTAGCCCCCATAATTCCCTTGTGATATTGTCACTTTAACCACTTGCTGGTGATACAAGTGCCAGACCCTTCTCTTTAAAGTATACCTGTGCCTGTACTGACAGAATTCTGTGGGCTACCACTGAAAACCTCCTTCAGAAAATATTGGTTGCCTGGCTCTCGTGGCCTCAGTACTTTCCGAGACAGTGATCTGGAAGAAGTGTAAGATCTCCATACTTAATGACATAGAAGTAGTGGTGCTACCTCGTTCCTTTAAAGCAGGGATTTCCAAAATTTCAAACAAAGGGCCAGTTTAATGTTTATTATATGTTGGGGAGGGTGGGGGGGTATCTGTCAGTGTTAGTGGAAAATGCCCTGGCATCAATAGGAGTAAACAATACCCCATCATAGGTATAAGTGGGGAGAATAGTGCCCCATCATTGGTATCAGGGGAAGGAATAATGCCCCATTATTGGTGTCAGTGGGAGGATTTGTGCCCCATTGATGATGTCAGTGGGAACCGTAGTGGACACTTGTTTGTATCCGGGGAAGGAATTGTGCCCCATCCTTAGTGTCACTGGGAGTATGGTGCCTCAAGGGCCAGATATAGGCAGGAAAAAGGGCCATGTCTGACCCCTGAGCCACAGTTTAGAGAGCACTGCTTTAAAGTAAACCAGTGTTTTGTTCAGTAAAAGCTTACTAAAATGCTCACCCTCCCAAGTTGTACACACTCACCAAACAGACAAACTAAATGGCCAGTTTGCCTGCCAACTGAACCTCCAACTGCTGTAACCAGAAGTCATTCATTTCATGGCAGTATCACTACTGCCACTAAATGAATGCCTTCCCACTCCTTGGTTGAGAGGACGCTGGCAGCTGCTTGCCCCCAAACAATCAATGACGCTATGTGGGCCTGCATCCTAGCAACCAATTATGTCATTGGATACTGGGACACTGACGTCCATGTATGGTGTTCCATAACAACCAATGATACTGTGCAAAAAAATAAACAAAAATTACCTGGGGTTCCCCACCAAAATCCATACCAAAGCCTTATCCTAGATAGGAGTCTGGTACACATTTTAAGGGGGTACTCCTTGCAAAAAAGAATGTAAAAAGATGCATCCATAAGTGAATAAAAGGAGGAGCCAATTACGCTGTGACGTCACGCCGTCGGAACATCGTGGAGCTCCGGCGGCCATCTTTACTCGTGGACGGTTGGTCCAGTCTCTGTCACTTGTTTTTATTCACTTATGGATGCATCTTTTACCCCTAATAAATTGCTTTTTATAATATACTACACTATGGGCATCTCTCTATCTTGACTCCTTTTGTGGAGTACTAATCTCCTAGACGCCCAGTACCAGTCCCAAGCATCCAGAGAGGGAGCCTCCTGTTAATCCTTGTGAGCTGCACCCACTCATCCCTTAAGGGGAACTCTGGACAGCTCATGAAAACCCCAAATCCACAATCTCAAAAAATTAGAATATTGTGAAAAGATGCAATATTCTAGGCTCAAAGTGTCCCACTCTAATCAGCTAATTAAGCCATAACACCTGCAAAGGGTTCCTGAGCCTTTAAATGGTCTCTCAGTCTGGTTCGGTAGGAATCACAATCATGGGAAAGACTGCTGACCTGACAGTTGTGCAGAAAACCATCATTGACACCCTCCATAAGGAGGGAAAGCCTCAAAAGGTGATTGCAAAAGAAGTTGGATGTTCCCAAAGTGCTGTATCAAAGCACATTAGTAGAAAGATATGTGGAAGAAAAAGGTGCACAAGCAGCAGGGATGACCGCAGCCTGGCGAGGATTGTCAGGAAAATGCCATTCAAAAGTGTTGGGGATTTTCACAAGGAGTGGATTGTGGCTGGAGTCAGTGCATCAAGAGCCACCACACACAGACGGATCCTGGACATGGGCTTCAAATGTCGTATTCCTCTTGTCAAGCCGCTGCTGAACAGCAAACAACGTCAGAAGCGTCTTACCTGGGCTAAAGAAAAACAGACCGGGTCTGCTGCTCAGTGGTCCAAAGTCCTCTTTTCTGATGAGAGCAACTTTTGCATCTCATTTGG
The DNA here is from genome assembly GCF_062004578.1 of Staurois parvus. Taxonomy (NCBI): domain Eukaryota; kingdom Metazoa; phylum Chordata; class Amphibia; order Anura; family Ranidae; genus Staurois; species Staurois parvus. The sequence continues at coordinate 4,625,806 of NW_028317827.1, read as the reverse complement.
AAAGCAAGGACCCAGACTATGGAGGAAGAATGGAGAGGTTTATGGTACAAAAAAAAAAAAAAAGAATGGAGAGGCACACACTGCAAGATGCTTGAAGTCCAGTGTGAAGTTTCCACAGTCTGTTTTGATTTGGGGAGCCATGTCATCTGCTGGTGTTGGTCCACTGTGCTTCATTAAGTCCAGGGTCAACGCAGCTGTCTACCAGGAGATTTTGGAGCACTTCATGCTTCCTTCTGCAGACAAGCTTTATGGGGATGCTGACTTCATTTTCCAGCAGGACTTGGCACCTGCCCACACTGCCAAAAGCACCAAAACCTGGTTCACTGACTGTGGGATTACTGTGCTTGATTGGCCAGCAAACTCGTCTGACCTGAACCCCATAGAGAATCTATGGGGCATTGCCAAGAGAAAGATGAGAGACATGAGACCGAACAATGCAGAAGAGCTGAAGGCCGCTATTGAAGCATCTTGGTCTTCCATAACACCTCAGCAGTGCCACAGGCTGATAGCTTCCATGCCACGCCGCATTGAGGCAGTAATTGCTGCAAAAGGGGCTCAAACCAAGTACTGAGTACATATGCATGCTTATACTTTTCAGAGGTCCGATATTGTTCTATGTACAATCCTTGTTTTATTGATTGCGTGTAATATTCTAATTTTCTGAGATTGTGGATTTGGGGTTTTCATGAGCTGTAAGCCATAATCATCACAATTATGACAAATCACGGCTTGAACTATCTTGTTTTGCATGTAATGAGTCTATCTTATATATTAGTTTCACCTTTTAAGTTGCATTACTGAAATAAATGAACTTTTGCACGATATTCTAATTCTTCGAGTTTCACCTGTATGTATATATATATATATATATATATATATATATATACTGTATATGTATACTTCTTTTACAGGTGACCTATTGAGTCTGTGGCTCTGTGTTGACAGGGTCACTTTAAAGGAACCTGTTGCTTTGTCCTGCCTAAGCAAAAGCAGGTTCATGTCAATATCAAATTGTACAATGCAGCTATTTTTGTCTTTTTGACCACATATGACTGTACTGCCTAATAGAATATAATACAACTACATCTGTGTTCCTTTACATCCTGTTAAAGGCATGTATTTGGTCTTGTCTCCTTTCCGACCTAGATATTGCTTTTCCAACAACATAAATGCTTTTAAACTCTACATAATGTTACGCTTCAGCCAGTGTTAGGTATTGTCTTTTTTTTGCTTGTATAATACTATTTGAAAACAGAATTGTTCTGCCTTAGGGGCAAATGTAGCTTCCACAGTGAAAGTAAATGATATTGGAAAACTGTAGAAATGGCATTGTGTTTTCATTTTTACCAGCTGGGCCCCGGACTGTCATCACTGAAAGGCTAGCGGTGAAATCAGCCGATGGAACTGGCACTTGTGTGTGCTGACAGTGCCAATTGCCTGTTCAAATTTTTTTTTTCTGAAAATCTTTTTGCACATTGGAGATTTTTTTAATAATATCTCATATGAAAGTAAACTATTAATAATATAAAAATAAATATGAACGAAATATAAGAATAATTGTAGATACTGTTTACAGAGACCATGTCCCCATTCCATTTATTTCAGCAACAGTCTTCTCATTAAATTATGGGCATTTAACATATTTTATGCATGCTGTTTACCTGCAAAGGCTTCCCTGTGTAGACATCCAAAAGGCCTGGGACTGCTGCCGAGTGGCACCATCTTGGATGTGATAGCAGCAGCCCCAGCAGACTCAGAGCAGTCACTCAAGTGACAGTTTATGGTATTCTTCTTTGCTTGTCCCCCAGCTGCTACATAAATGGTTATGTAGAGAGAGAAGTGGAGGAGTAGAGGAGCTGGGTCAGCAGAGAGTGTAATTAGAGAATCTGATAAGAGGAAGGGCTAGGACATGCAAAGAGGGAGGGGGCTGTGCTATGGAACTGACTCGTCAAAGGCACATTGCAGGTGAATAAAAATGCTTTTGGTCAGGAAAAAACTTCATTTAAACTGCTTGATTTTTTTTTTTTGCTTTGACAGGGTCCCTTTACAATGTATCATCCTGTCCTATAAGGAAGTTGGGGAAGTCTCTCAAAAAATGGGAAATCCACTATTGTGGCAGAATAGGGGTTCTTAATGGAAGATTTCCTATCCTGTTCCAGTGACAACTGTAATATTTTGAATTTCTCAACATTCTCTGTTTTCATGACATTGGTCACCAGGGCAATTAGAGAGGGTGAATCTCTCCACCAGGGCAATTAGAGAGGGTGAATCTCTCCAGCAGGTACACAGAGAACAGTAATAAACTGACAGAGGTTATAATCCTTCCACAATCTAAAAAATAAAGTTTTGTAGGAAAATACACTTTAAGTATAAAACCATGATCATTATATGCAGGTCATGGAAATTTTACACATTGTGGTGAAACATGGAAAAGAGAAGAAGTCTGGAACATACCTGGGGTGGATGCTGCCTAAGGCGGCCATTTTTGCCCATTGTTGGTTGGTAAGATTCTGGTGGTACAGGAGGCACAGCATCATTGATTGCTAGGGTGTCATGCCTTTAGCACCATAGCAAACAATGACAGGATGTAGGAAAAACTGCTGCCTATATCATTGGTTGATAGTACACTGGCAGACGATCCAAACAGCAGCATTGGTTACTAATGTGCAGGCAGCTGGGCCACACAGTATCATGATGCTGCATAGCCCAGGAGCATGACATACAGAGGGCTGAACATGTACTGAGGATGGAATGTCTGGTATGGACACTCTGGCCTCAGTGTCACCCCTACCACTGACTGCCACCTGAGGCAGAATGTCCATCTTTCCTCATTGATGGCATGGCCGTGAAGGTAGTCTTCACTAAAAAACAAATGAAGTGAAAGTTTTGCCTTTTAACATTTGAGGAAGAGATTAGGCATGCAGTACCAGCATTTTTTAGGAGGTTAGTAGAAAAGGGGTAGAATACTGCCTTATGCTTGAGATGTACTGCTTGAGGGTAGATTCTATAGATGAAAATCCTTGAGCCTGCAATCAGATGAATTTGGCATACAATCTGAGAGTGAAAAATATTCTCTGATTAAAGTGAATAAGTGAACCATGATCGTCCACATTTACCTTCCATTTAGCAGCCAAAGTCACCTCTATAGGTGCTTTCTTAGTAAAGGTGGGTTGGTGGTCTCAGCAATCGTGGCTTTCTTGCTCTTTCTGGACCTGTACTAAGTCCTTGGTAGAGTCAAAATATGGTAATATCTGTCATGATGATGCTTCACGCCTATAATACCTTGGCAACTTTTCTTATATTTATATTAGGTGAACATCTATCAGTGCAATTACTGGAGATCACTGATAGGGGAGTGGACCCACACATGTGTTGTGCAAGTATTTGATGATGGGCATTTAGTGCTATTGAATTCTTCCTGGGAATGGCATCAGGGTTAAAGCCGAATTCCAAGAAAATTAAAATTCCTGTCTTACAGAAGGGCTGCGCTCACATTGCAACTGCTCATTTATGTACAATGGACCAGGGACATAACTTTTTCTACCTTAGCTTTCATAGGTTCTTCAATGCAGCTAGACTTGTCCCTGCAGCCTGTTCTCTAGCGGTATAAGGTCCTTTAACACCATCAAGAGCAATACAGGGACACATTGGGGTTTATTTACTAAAGCTGGAGAGTCCAAAATCAGACTCCCTTCTGCATAGAAACCAATCAGCTTCTAACCTCAGCTTGTTCAATGAAGCTTTGGCAATGAAACCTGGAAGCTGATTGGTTTCTATGCAGAAGGGAGTCTGATTTTGGACTCTCCAGCTTTAGTAAATAAACCCCATTGCGTTGAATGTGAGCACCCTGAGGGACAGTCCGTTGCAACAGAGTAGGGGAGCGCTATTTTCCAAAGGAGCAGAGGATCATTTCGGTAAATTGTTTTCCCTGTCTACTTGACAGAAATGAGTAGGAAACTGTTGCAGTGTGGATACAGCCCCACTGCAAAGGAAGGCTTTTACTTTTTTGGTATTGTGCTTTAAGGGTAGGGTTAAATCTGCTCTGGATTTCAGTGAGTATAAGGGCCAAAAATTACCTACATGGCCCTTATACTCACTGAAATCCACAGTCACATAACCTTCAGGAGTCTCCTTCTATTTTTGGATGGCCAAGTCTGCTTTTGGGTATCACACATCAAGACTGGCCAACACAGGCACATTTATGGGAGAGAATGGTGGTGGTGGTATCCATGCAACTGCTGGGTGGAGAATCTCCTACTCACAGCTTACTGGCCCAGAGATGACAGCAAACTTCAAACTTTTGGACTGAATCCCAGCTCATCCCTTATCTTTGCTAACAAGACAGCAAATGAGGAGAAATCTCTTTAATGGAGCTCCATTCTCCATTCCACTTCTTCTGAGGGCATTGAGAAGCTGAATTGTGGGTACTGTCCGTATGTGGCAAAGGCTCTCAGGGAAAGATTTACGAAAACTTATGCACTCAGAATTTGGTGCAGCTGTGCATGGCTGCCAATCAGCTTCTAACTTCAGCTTGTTCAATTAAGCTTTGACAAAAAAAAAAACCTGGAAGCTGATTGGTTTCTCTGCAGAGCTGCACCAGATTTTTCCTTATGCAGTTTTAGTAAATAACCCCTTCAGAGTCTATACAAATATTCATCAATTAGGACAAAGCATTGCGGGAACATCCAAAATGTGCCCATTTATATATATCATAACCAGAGCAGCTGCACTTCTCTGCATTTGTCACTGCTTATGAGATTCTGCCAAGGCAAATTATTTTTTTTTCTGCCAATTTCAACTTGCTGCAGCCAATGCAAATTATATTATGTTTTTTTGGCTTGTGCCAATTGGTTAGTGCCAGTTAAATGGTACTTGTCCCCTTGCTGGGCATTGAACAATAAAAGATCACTGTAGTACAGTATCACGCTAACTTCAAGTAAGGATAATAACATTTTTGTGTCAAGCTTTTTTCTATAATTCATTAATATTTATTGTGTCCTTACTTTAACCATACATGAACTCAAAGCATGTAAAATCAATTGCTTTAAGCTCTAATGTTCAAGTTTATTATTTTCTTGATTCATTTTCCAACCTGCTTCATTTTACCTGTTTTGCTTTCATTGGGAACGTGTCTTAAAGTATACCTTTAGCCAAAACATTTTATTTTAAGGTAGAGTAGGCAAGGTATACTTTACATTTTGCATACTTTCCTAAAACAAATCATACAATTAGACAGTGAACAAATAAACAAAAACGGAGACTTAAAAATAAACAATTGGAAAGGTGACTAAAAGTATATATACTGTATATGAAACATAATACATGGTGGGAGAGCAAACTCAGATATGCAGGATTTGCCATAGGAAATAATGAAACACCAAGTGTAACTGCTTACCAACCTGTTGGAGTATATATATTGCGATGGGACAGCTCCTACAGGCCCAGCATACGAAACTGCCTGTTTCTGAGTTTCGGATGCGTATGCACCAGGGGCAGACTGAAAACTCATGGGGCCCCCGGGCAATAGGGGATCATGGGGCCCCTGTGTCCTTGCCCAAACTCAAAAAAGCCTATGAAAAAAGGTACCAGGGGCATCTCAAGGGGCCCCCTACTGACCCCGGGCCCTCAGGCAGTGCCCGAGTTTCCAAATGGTCAGTCCACCATTGGTATGCGCGCCACTAACCGCCTACTCCTCTGTGATTTGACATAGCCAGGACCTGCTGATCAGCTGTGTTGAATCACAGCCCAGAGCCAAACAGCACAGGGCTCTATACAGAGGGAAAGAAGCAGAGAAAGGAAACAAATTTATCTGTAGTAAAAACCACCACATATTACACACATTACACATTGTTAGGCACACAAGTAATCCCTTGATTACCCCGAGATGTTACCCCTTCCCAGGCAGTGTCATTATTGACAGTGTATATTATTAGCACTGATCACTGTATTAGTATCACTGGAGATGTCAGTGGCAATTAGTCAGTTCCCACAAAGTGTCAGTTAGTGTCAGGTTGCCCGGAACACTATCACTGTCCCACTATAAGTCCATTACTAGCATAAAAATAAATAAATTAAAATTCTAGCATATATAGCATAGTTTGTAGAAGCTATAACTTTCACACAAACCAATCAACATAAATTTATTGGATTTTTTCTTTTTACCAAAGACATGTAGCAAAATACGTTTTGACTTAAATTTATGAAGACATTTGATTTTTTTTACTGAATATGTTTTATAGCAGAAAGAAAAAATATTGCTTTTTTTAAATTTTCAGTCTGTTTTCATTTCTATAATAAAAAATAAAAAATCCAGCGGTGATCAACTACAACAAAATGTAAGCTCTATTTGTGTGAACAAAATTATATAAATTTAATTTGGGTACAGTGTTGCATGACTGCAGAATTGCCAGTTAAATTACTTTTAGCACAGTGCTAAATAGCAAAAAATGACCTGGTCATGAAGGGGGTATAATCTTCCAGAGCTCATGTGGGTAAAAAAGATTGCTTTCTGGCCCTGGAAGTGGTATTAAGGCTCCATGCACACTGGGCATTTTGATAACGCTGGTAACGTTAGCTGTGTAAAGTCATGTTAAAAACATGTGCTTTTCAGCTTTTTTTGGCGTTTTTGCCTTAGCGTTTAGCCACGATTAGCGGCATTTTTCCATGTTTGCTGTTTTTAGCATTTTTTAGCATTTTTTTACCAGTAAAAATAATTTTTTTTGGTAAAAAAAATCCAAAAATGCTGGTTTGCAGCGTTTTCCCACGTTTTTCAGCGTTTTTCAGCGTTAGAGCATTTTTACAGCTAAAAAACTCCTCTAGAAACCGACTAGTTCTGGGTTTTTTTTCCAGTCAAAAAACGTCCCAGCCAAAAAACCTTGATTACAGTCTATGTGTGCATGGACACATAGGATAACATGCTGGGAGGTTTACTGGCTGTAGAAAAAAAATGTCAGAAGCCAAAAACAGCAGCTGCAAACATTTCATGAGGACTAAAGCCTACCTCCAGGTTTACTATGACTTTAGCTAGTTAATTTGAGCCAAGTTAGTCTAAACAAACGTTTTCCTTTAGTAACATATATGCCCATATATTCAGTATACAGATATACAGTATACAGCAGCAGTATAGGGATTTCCTGTCCCATTCCCAGAACAAAATTGAGTTGAGCTGAGCACTGCTTAGCCATTCATAGGAAGCCTCAGTTTTATGAATGAATACAAGGCTTCTTTTGATTGGCTGAGGTGGGCAGTTGATGTCATGATAGGTCTGACCAGGGTCCTGACCAGGTCTGTCGCAGAAGTTACCTAAAGGTAAATGCCTTTCTGAGCCTACAGAGTTCTACATTAGCCTGTGGCAGAAGTAAGTAAATATTCCAGAGAATACTAATGAGTGGAGGACATTTCAATGCTGCTTTTGGTATCCTGTACCCCTAAACCTCTCTCTCCCTAGAGGTTTGATCCAATACATTCTGCAAAGGTAAACTGAAGGATCTGAAGACTGTCTGATGCTACTGGAGGGCCTTTGAGATTCTGGGTGAAGCTATAGGGTAGGTCACTACTCAATAGTAGGGAAAAATCCCCCAAATCTAGCAGCTTTATCTGGAGTCATTGCTACAGTTGTAATGTGTTCTTGTGAAATATACTCATTATATGTGAAGTAGAACTGTCTAAGGTCACATCCTTTCCCTCAATAAGAGTGATATAACTAGTTTATGTCTAGGTAGCAAATACCATAGCCAGCAAGCTATCAGTTTTCTCACCTCTTCATTAAAGTGCTGTGTATCAAAGAAATGTTTTTGCTCTGTTTTAGTTAAAGTGATGGACTGTAATAATTTTTGCTCCCAAAAAACAATCTGAGGAGCTCCGGCCTTAGAGGTAAGGTATTATGAACGTTGAATGGGAATGGTAGGGTCTGATGTAAGCAGGGCAAGCTAAAAGGATTACTTTTTCAAAGTGAGCTAATATATATATATATATATATATGTATATATATATATATATATATATATAAAATAAACTTTGGGGTTGATTTACTAATTTTATTCTACCTTTATGTTATTTCGTTCATTCAATTTTTAGTTTGACGTGTTGTTTTGATTTTTCAAGTTGGTTATATAGAGCATTCTACATTTTGAGGTGGGGGGAGGTGCACTATAGCACATCAATCAGTGTCACACAGTATTGGTTAACTCCAGTTGACTCCAGTTGGAGGTAGGATTGTCCACGCAGCACTCTTCTTGTATCACCTTGAGCAGTTGGGAGGTGGATATTTGGCACACCAATACAGAAACCTCGGTTGGTTTTCAAATTACAACTAGGAGCAGAATTGGCAGTGCAACATCAATCTATTTTTCATTCTTTTCAAAATGAAGCTTTTCCTCATTTACTAAGCTCTGGAGCAATGCATTTTGCAATGTGCACAGTCTGTTTGCCTTTAGTAAATCAAGCCCTTTGTCTCAACGTGAGCACAGCCATTCAGCTTTTATCAGGGGGGGACTGACCATTTGGAAACTCGGGCTCTGCCCGAGGGCCCAGGGTCAGTAGGGGGCCCCATGCGATGCTCCTGGTACCTTTTTCATAGGCTTTTTTGAGTTTGGGCAAGGACACAGGGGCCCCATGATCCCCTATTGCCCGGGGGCCCCATGAGTTGTCAGTCCGCCCCTGGCTTTTATATTTTAAATTTCTAGGCTGCGTGGAAAAAAAATGAAAGCTAGCAGATGATTGGTTGCTATAGGCAATAGCACCAGCTGTGATGGAACTTGTCTCAGACACCTTTTATTAATCCGCACCCCCAGAGGCAATAGGTTTATATAAGCTCATCACCTCACCTTAATATTTACAATATCTGGCAAATTATATAATAAACTAATTTTTTTTCTAGCTGTATCCCAAACTCATGGTTTATAAATTAACATTAAAAAATAAATTCCAGTTTAAAGAAAAACATATCAGTGACTAGAATCTAGAGAGATTTCAAACAATTCAGGTAAAAATATTTGAGTTTTAGTAAGTCTAGAAAGCCAAGCCTGTAAAAAAGAATATAATGTTTTTTTACAACAAACTGTAAAGCCAAATTGTTATATAAAACTTAGGAAATTTGCACATATATAACAGTGGATTATTCTGTGTGCATGCTGGTTATAGGGAGCCCAATATTTCACAGCCACTGTAAAACACTGACACATGTGAGGTGTAAAGTGATTGATAGTCACATAGACTTCGGTGTCGCAGCCTCACTAAATTTAAATGCATCGCTTCAACCTACACAGCACATACAATGCATAACATAATGCACTGTAGAATATAGGAGAGGGACCTGAAAGTCTTAATGCCCATAATGTCTCTGCCTTAAACCGCATATAGAGAACACCATATAGAGTATTTCTGCCTACTTGCCCAAGGCTTGCATTTTAATTCATGCATTGCTCTAGGGTAGTGATGAAGGTACAGCAGGCCCAGTTTGATTCACAGGCTTTATTTTGCTCAAACTTTTGCAAACTCGAACTTTGCTGTGAATCCCTTTGAAGTCTATGGTGTGTGAATCTTGTTACCAAAGTCTGGCCATTGGGAAGCCTAATAAGCACGTCTACTGTGAAAAAAAGGGTGCTGCCATGGAAGGGGGAGGGGGCATGTACAAATTTCAAAATTAAAAAAAGAAAAAAAAAGAAATACAGTGAGAAGGGTCTTTTTCATTCCCCTTTCCAAACAGCTCCAACACACACTGACAATATGACTACTGTGAGCCTACCCATTTTAGTGAGGGGCCTGGGTTGTCTATTTATTCAAATTATTAGCTATTGTGCCTAAGCTAACCAGGGGCAAAGACCAAGCCATGCATTACTGGTTGTTCCTATTTTCTGCAAATTTAGCAACCAAAAGTTCTTAATTTGTCTCAAACACAAATCCTAAGGATCCACCTCAAACCTACATTTAACCTTGAAATTAATACCTACTGTGGGGCACCAAGTCACTCCACTGCTTAATATCACCCTGTTACTTTTATAGTAAGTTGGTGTTCACAAAACACTAAATTCTGAATCTGGAAATGTGCAGATCTGTACATTGATGCACCTCTTTTCATAGAGACAGATAGAGAGGATGGCGGCAGCAGAGACCCACGTAACAAAAGCCTTCAGTCTTGCCCATGTAGCACCCCCCTAGTCAGGTGCTAGTATTTGTATAGTTACGATAAGTATAGCTGTGTTTCTCACACACAGAGAGACTGTTAGGAAAATTTAATTGGGCTCTCTGCTTAACAGAGTGCTCTAATGGATTAGTCAGGTCTGCTCATGATGCTATGGTGCTGTTTGAGTTTTTTCTGAGTTCCACTTGCCTTCAGGAAGCTATGGGAGCCTTCCAGAACCTTGGAGGAAACTAGGCAAATGAGCAGCATGAATATGGATACAGTCCTGGTCAATTGCAGGGTAGGGTGGCCCCACTGCATGCTGGGAGTGGTATTTATATTCTGTGAGCACATGGGTTCAGCGTCTTTCCCTGGAGAGGATTGCACCAGGCCAGGGTGGAGGCAGGCTTGCCTTGTCTGGCACTTGTTGCCATGTGGGCCTCGAGTGGGTGACCTGAGGTTCTGAGGTTAGGAAGAGTGACCCTGGTTCTACAGTAAGCTGACTGAGGGGAGCTGTCTGCCAAAGATCTGTCTGGTATCACTGGAGAGATTTGCTTGCAAGATTGGAAGGAGGCTGCCCTTAAGTCCTTGGACTTCTGAGTACAGACACTGAGAGATCTTGGGGACTCTTTTCTACCCCTCTGCTTTTCTACCCCTCTGGTGCTTGATAGTCAGCATGGGTCTGGGAAAATGAGAACACTGACTAGTGTTCTGAAGAGCTTGTCCAACTGTTGCTACTGCAAAGGACCTTGCTCAGTTCTATTACTTTTGGACTGCCACAGTCTGCCATAAAAGGCCTGTACGTGAAGAGCTCAGCCCTGAAACTACTACTACAGCTAAAGGAACTTTGCTCATTCCTAAACTACTTGTATCTTTGTAAATTAAAGAGAAGTCTGCAATTGGTTTTCAGACAGGAATTCATAAATGTTCAACTAAGAGATCAACTAGATGTCCTCAGTGTGAATAGATCTCATTGTGGAGTATTCTGCTAAATTCTCCATCCCAATTCCCAGTTCTCCAATAAAAATCCAATAAAACTCCAAAAACAAACATCCCCTAGACTGGTATTTGAAGACAACGAGCGAAAGAGTGTGTGTACCTGGCTGGGGAAAATACTTTGAGCCTGGCTGCAGTGCAAAGCAATGGGAGACCTGTGCAATAATACAAGCGGCTCCTCTTGGATTAGCGCTACACCTAGAAACACACACATGCAGTTAGTGAAGTCAGCTATAACAATATATGCAACTTAAAGTTGTGACATATAGTTAAGCAAATCAAAGGCCAACAGCTCAATATAGCATAGCTGTTCTTTAATGGTTTTCATTTGTAATATGTGTAGTGTTTTGTATTATTGATGCCTTGTTTCTTTTGAAATATGCCAAAGACTTCATTGCAAAAAAATGCATATCCTTCATAACATTCATAATAACAGTGTGTTATTGAAGTTGACCTATGTTCAAATACTAATATAAAATCTACTTTAGCTTTCTTGTGGACATGGATAATTAAAGAGTGGTAGTAGGACTGAAATACATACTTTTCTTTTAGAAAAGGTTTCTTCAACACTAATCACAAAACTGAAAGTTTAATGGGTTGATTTACAAAAGGCAAATACACTGTTCAGTTTGCAAGGGAATTTAGTGCAGCTTTTCTCAACCGGGGGGGGGGGGGGTTTAAAACACCCTGGGGTGCCATAAAAAGTCCTCAGGGGTGCCACAGCAACAGGACAAAAATCTCGCCTAACCATTACAGTCTGATCCGAGAGCATTCTGTGTTAACTACTTTGTATGGACAGGTGGGAGAGAGCACAGCCCTCACCTCCTCCCTCCTCCTCTCTGCTGCTGTCTCTACCCCTTACGTCATTGGTTGCTAAGGACAAATTGGGAACCCACACAGCTTTCTGTGTTGCCAACAGGAGTAGACAAAGCAGCAGAGAGGAAGAAAAAGCTGAGAGGAGGTGCAGGCTGTGCCCTCTCCCTTCTGCCTGCACACCCTTAGATAGGACTTACGGGATTTGATTACTGCCCCCTATCTCCTCCCCAGATTGCTCTTGTCCCAGCAGCAGAAATTGTGGATAGGGTGTGGTAATCAAACCCTGCACAGACCAGATCTGAGAGCATTCTCTGTTAAAAAATATACAGATAGGAGGGGAGGAACTGGAGTGAGGGAGGGAGGGAAGGGAATACAGCCCACACCCCCCACCTGGCTCTCTCCTCATCTCTGCTGCAGTCACTTCTCCTGTAGCCAGTTCCATTTAAGTTTCAGAGGGGGGTTTGTGCTGGGGGGGAATTTGGGGTACCAGGGGGTTTTGAGGGAGAAGATTTACAACCTACAGATTACTGGACTCTGCCTTACAAACTACATTTTAGGGCTTGTTCACAATAGGTGCAAAGTGCTAATGCGTATTCCCACACAGCACAAATATGCTCTCCCTTTTGCAGATGTGTATGGGTACCATTAATTACTAATGGCACCCCCATGCATCTAGTAAATGCATTTGCATTAGTGCCAGCTAAAAATGCATGGTATAGCAATACCATGTGTTTTGGTGCAACATGATTTTAAAAATCATACCAGCGCCTTTTTTTTTGCATGTTTCACAAGCATAGAGCAGCCCATTAAAGAATGTGAGGCTCAGGAATGTACAAAAAAGCTTCTAGTGTGAATGAGCCCTTAGACTGGTGTGCCCTGAGATTCTGCAGAATTCTAAAGGGTGCCTTGACTGAAAAAAGGTTAAGAAACACCGGCTTAGTGAATATGTTGAAAATTAAGTTGTCCAATTACATGCAAGGAAAATAAGAAAAAAAGAAAAGAAAAAAATATTTTTGTTTGCACATGATTGAATGATGAAAGCCAGCTAAGTTTCCCTTTATTCACCTCATTCACTAAGCTAAAGGAAAAGTCCTTTGCAAAGTGAACAGCCCATTTGCCTTTTTCAAATCAACCCGAGTCAGCCTTTCTCAGCCATTTTACCATGAAATAATTTCAGGTCACAAGGGACCCCTGCTAAATTTGATTCGGTAGGTCAGTGGGAAGAATGCCCCCTTACATTGTTGTTCAGAATGTCACCCTTAGAGATAATTAAAAAGATTATTAGTGTCATGCAATTGATATTTGGTTTTGGAACTATGCAGGCACCATTAAATGGGAGGTCAATCAGTCGCAGCTCAAGGAACCCCTAGCAATCTTTGGAGGAACCCTAGGGTTTCACTGAACCCTGGTTGAGGATGACCTTAGGATTTGCTCAGGTGATATCTTCTAGAAGGGATGACCGCAGTCTATCTCACAGCCTTTTCTAGTGGCACCTCCTATGGGGTAACTATAAAAAGTCTACAAAATACAGGCAAATTATCTCACTAGTCATGCCTCTCAAATCCATCACTTTTACAGTTATCAGCTTGTCATTGCCATCCCTTTCCATCACCCAGTGTATGATTTACCACCAAGCATGACACATGCTTTGTCCATGACCAATTGGATCATGTGAGTTTACCACCGAACAAAACATGTTTCATTTTGACAAACACATTTGACAGAAGCTGCCGACATCTGCAACATTTTTTTCTTCCTCATCAGATTATGACGTCAAAGCGGTTGTTTTATCATGGTCACCTTTGTGTCAGCCAACCGATTAAATGCCTTTATTGCTAAGCATAATGACATTCAGCAAGACCTAGATCAGATTGCTTGATATTACATTTCACAGTTGTAATACTTAAAAGAATATGGCAGCCGAAGAAAATAGCTTTGGTCTTGCTGGCAAGTCCGTTTTGTCGCCAGTGTGAATCACTTGTCAGTTCACGCTAAACTTAACTGTGTTATAATCTGAAATTTAAAAAAAAAGGAAGGAACTGATAATCGCTGTGACTGTTTCCTTGCTAGCGCAATGCATTAAAGACTGACAGGTCCTTCTCTTGAGTGACAGGTGTCCTTTCAAATGCCTGTGAATCAGTATCTGTACAGACTGTTGAAATGCATATTTTCATCCTTATCGTAAAAAAATGGATGGCCCAGATAGGTGCTGTTAACATTGCAAATAGCTCTGGAATTATTCATTGTCAGCCGTGGACAGAGAATAGAAGGAAGAATTTTATTATTCACTAGGCACAATAGAACGACGTTTAATGATTCTGTGCTACCTTGGCAGGATTGTCTCTCGACTTCAGGCAATAGGCAGAGGGTGACACAGGTCCGGCCAAGTGTTAGAGCAAGATCATACGTCCTGGGCCCATTTTAATTTCTAATACATTAATCTTTCCTCCACAGATGCCCAATGAATATTCTAGTCTCTTGTTTGTTGGTAGCTGTCTCTCTTTCATCCATTCAGGTGGTTCCATTGACTGGGAAAGCTTGCTCAAAAGGCCTGATCAGTCAATGACAACTGTCTCACAATAGCCCCGAGTAATCCTTTTCTCTTGCCTTTTCAAGGATCTGATAGACATGTTTGACACCTGATCTCTGGGGACCCCAAAGAGCCACCGCGAAACCTTCCGAGACTTCTTTTTACTTTATCATTCTGGGAAGAATTGTCACAGGTGAATGTATCACACTTCCTCAGAAGTTGAACCCGACCCACCAATCCGGTTCATTTGCACTTTGCGTATCACATGGAATTAAAGAATAAAAAATAAAAAGGATTACGTTGGCTTAGTGCTGTTTTACAAGCAGCCAGCGAGGATCACAGCGTTCATTCTTTAATTTAAATCCCTTTGTCTGCTCCTGCTAATTAGTATTGTTTTAAGTTCATTATCCAGGCTTGCACATTGTTACTAGTTGGGAAGCAACCTTGTAGCGTTGTGTTCTTACTTTTGCAGTAAGTGACCCCGTCATTGTTAAATTATCCCAAGTCATTGCCTTACAGCGCGTCTTGCCATCTGCAATTAATTGAATTCCTATTAGTCCACTGTTCTTAATTAGCAGAAAAGAGAAGACTATGCAAGTTATGAGCTTGGAAATTGAATTACTGTTGTATGGATCTTGTTTTCTTTTTTGTCAAAGGAACAATTAGCCAGAAGGCATTGTCATGACCCACTCTAATAATAATTAGCTGTTGAAATTTGTATCAAAACAAATATACACCTGAAGAGACAGGGGCAGGTTCCTAAAGTTCTAGTCTTTTCTCCTGGCATGGGACAAAATTTGAAGTATAATGCTTTCAATTGATTGCATGTGCATTGGTGTGTGAACAGACACTAAAGCCGGCCATACACGGGTCGAATTGCAAAAGAATTTTCTTTCAAAAATCTTTTCTAAGAATTTTCATTTGAATTTTGCACCATTAGTGGGTCACAGAAATGTCCGATTTCCGTTTGACCATCGAATTTGAGTGATCGGCCTGTTGGAAATTTTTTGAAAAACAAACGAATTTTGAATCAATGATGGAAGAATCAGGCAAGGAATGTAATTGAAAAAAAAATGAGCATGAGCTGTGACCTGGAAAGAAATGAAAATTCTTGGCGACGAAAATTCTTTTCTGTAGCAACATGAAGTGAAACTGAAGGCTTGGTTGGATTCCAAACCGCACAAATTTTCTGATTTTCTATAGAAAATTTGTTCAGAATTCAACCCATGTATGGCCTGCATAAGGCCTCTTTCACATGGGGTGGACTCCAATTTGATCAGCAGGGGATCAGCGGACAGATCAGAGCAGAGCAGGCGGATGACAGGTCCATGTCTGCTCAGTTTATGCAGAGTGGCCACAGACTGAGCCTGCTCTTCTCTATGGGCAGTCAGGTGTAAACGAACTCTTCCGTCTGTTTACACCTGACTGCCTGTGATCTGATCTACCTAGATGGAAGAAAGACAGATCTCCCGTTTTGTTTGCAGATCTCATTGGATAAGAGATAGGTGGGTTTAAATGAATACAAGTCCATTTACACCTGCCAGTCCATAGAAGTAAATGGAGGGTCCGATCAGGTCCATCTGAAAAACTGACAGGCAGACTTGATCAGATTCTTCGTGTGAAAGGGGCCTTAAAATGGTACTAAACATACAATGTTTGATTGATATTATCCCTTCTGTTTATTCATAAAGACCAAAAAAAGCATATGGGCACCATATTTTATAATTGCTGTTCAGCAGTCACATGACATTTCCCATGTCTTTCCTGTCCTCATGAAAATATATGAGGGATATGAGGGAGGAGATTCTAGTACACTGCTGATATATGTTCTATAGCAGCAGAGGATGTCCGGGACCAGGGGCGGACTGACCATTTGAAAACTCGGGCACTGCCCGAGGGCCCGGGGTCAGTAGGGGGCCCCATGAGATGCCCCTGGTACATTTTTCAAAGGCTTTTTTGAGTTTGGGCAAGGACACAGGGGCCCCATGATCCCCTATTGCCCGGGGGCCCCATGAGTTGTCAGTCCTCCCCTGGTCGGGACTATGAATCTGTGTCTGCACAGCGCTGATTGGTGCTGTGCAAGTCATATGGGAAAAAAAGGCTTGAAGAATAGAAACTCAAAATAAATAATTATTATCAATAAAGTGTTTTAAAGCTTCATGCAAATCTATATCTCAAAGAAAATGTTTATTATACATTTATACAATTACATGGTGTAGGCGGAGTTTAAGTTTTCACTTTGTTCATGTTAGAAATTCTGTATATAGCCCTACAGAACAGACAGCTCACAGTCCACATGTGTTTATCTGCTGCTTCTCTGCAAACAGGACACAGGAACTTTATTTCAGAGAAAAGATAAAGAGTTTATCATAGATGTATCTATACACTGTTATCTACTGGCTGAAAAATATATCTGTGGTTGTTGCACAAAATTCTAGAACACTATACTCCAACAGTTCACACTGTAAAGATATCTGGAAGATGATCTGTCAATCACAATTTGTGTCACACCCTTCCAGCCTGTATCTATGGTGTGTATATGCTGGGACTAACAGGGACGTTAAGCCTCCATCAATAACCATCTTACATCCCATCCCCATTGTGTATAACTGCATAAGGACATGGAGGAGCCACATCTGTGACTCTGTAGTTACGTTGGCTGCACAGATAATGAAAAGGAGGAAATGAACAGCTTAGAAAGGAACAGGAGCATACTCAGTAAATGTGGCAACGCCTGATCTACACAATCTCAGGCCTCAGCGGGGACACAGAGAAGGCAGGAGGGACAGTGAACAGCATGATTAACCAGGTTTTTTGCAAACTACAGAAATGAATGCTCTAGTGGCAAAGTGGGTATGCATGGATTCTAATATAGCATGCATTAACAGTTTATAATTATCTGGGCTTAATGACACTTTAAGTGCAACTGTGTGTCAAGCATTTGTATAGCAGTGAATGAGCTTGAAAATGCGCCCCCAACAAACTCAAACCTCCCAACCATCCTGGATTCTGCAACACTGTCCTGAGATTTAATCAAACCCCAGAATTCTGCAGATCCAGGCTGTGTCCTGGATGTCCATTCCTGAAATACAGATTCTGGCACTCGGCTCCACTAATGCACCTTGTAGAACTATGGAACATTGTTCCCTACAGGCCACTTCACTTGCTCTCAGCCAGCAGCATTGAGGTTCCTATTGTGATGGGAGTGCTGCTGTGGCCAATATATAAACATTGCAAGAGAGTGCGGGGAGGGATGGAAGTGAGGACAGGCAAGCAGCTATGAGATCACAGCGGGAGCACCAGCCAATATCAGCCTACCCAGAAAGTGCAGACCCTGCAACAGGTACATTTACCAGCATCAGCTTTAACCCATGGTGTACTGGGGGAAGTGTGTGCAGGGAGAGAGGTGTGTGTACAAGGAGAGGGGGAAATGTGTGCAGGGAGGGGGCAGTATGTGCAGGGAGGGGGGAATATGTCAGGGAGGGGGCAATGTATACAGGGAGGGGAAATGTGTGTGCAGGGGAAAGGATCAGTGTGTGCAGAGAGGAGCACACACAGCAGAAGTACAGAAGTCTTTCTCTCAACAGCTCAGATCACAAGTATCTGAAACTGGCTTAAAGTGTTACTAAACCCACAAATATAAAATCAGGCTGTATGTGCAGTAAAGTATGCTTGTTATACTCACTGTGGAACCTAAGGGGTTAATACTCAGCATTGTGTAAAAAGGCTGTTTGATCCTTTCTTCTCTGTTCCTCCCTTTTTCAAGTGACCATCACTTACCTCCAGACTGAACCGTGGGCATGCACATGCTCAGTTTGGTGTATATTGCTAGAGAGGTTTTTTTTTCTTGGGAGAGTGCATGTAATCAGCACAGGACCAATCAGCACTGGTCAGACAGAGGTCAGGAGATTCCCATCCTCCTAGAGCAGAAAGAAAACTCCTCCTATAAGCTTTAGCTAGTGCTGGGCTGGACACTGATAGAAGTCACAAGACTGCTCTAACTTGATGAGAAAAGATATTTAGATGTTTATATTTAATAAAATAATTGCACTTCCATGTTCTGTGTACTGTGGGGGACCAGATGTAGTGGATGCAGAGTCCGGGGTTTAGTAACACTTTAATGAGCGTGTTAAATTTCAATATGCAAAGAATACCCAAACACATGCAAGGAAAAGTCAGTAGAGCTTCATCTCAATCAAACGCTATTTGATCCTGTCTTCTCTCATTCTCTCCTTTTTCCATTGCCCCCCTCTTATCTCCTGATAAGATATATTGTGTGGAGTCACTATGCACATGCTCAGTTTGGTGTGTATTGCTAGAGAGGTTTTTCTTTTTTAATGGGGGAGTGCAGCTCTCCTGGCTCTGTCACTCCTCTGAGACTTCCAGGTTCCCTCACTCCCCTGGACTTGCCTAGTTATGTTGGCTCTATCAGTCTCTAAGACTAGCTTAGCCATCTCACCATCTCAGCCCTGTGGACACAGAATCACTCCTCCAGCGTAGAGTGCTGTCTCTTAAAGTGGAGTACCCCTGTCACCTAATGAGAGCCTTGAGCTTCAGTCAGGCCCTTCATTATAAGGGCTGTGCACACCTGCACTCAAAGCCTGGACACTGGATTGGAGATTTCATCGCTCCCAAAATGTTTAGAAATCTCCAAACTCCAGAACCCAATCCTTCATCACTACCAAAACCTTTAGAAATTTCCTAACTCCGGAATCCAATCCTTCATCGTTCCCAAAATGTTTAGAAATCTCCAAACTCCAGAACCCAATCCTTCATCATTACCAAAACCTTTAGAAATCTCCAAACTCCGGAACCCAATCCTTCATCACTCCCAAAACGTTTAGAAACCTCCAAACTCCGGAACCCAATCCTTCATTGCTACCAAAACCTTTAGAAACTTCCAAACTCCGGAACCCAATCCTTCATCGCTCCCAAAACATTTAGAAACCTCCAAACTCCGGAACCCAATCCTTCATCGCTCCCAAAACATTTAGAAATCTCCAAACTCCGGAACCCAATCCTTCATCGCTCCCAAAACATTTAGAAATCTGCAAAGTCCGGAACCCAATCCTTCATCGCTCCCAAAACATTTAGAAATCTCCAAACTCCGGAACACAATCCTTCATCGCTCCCAAAACGTTTAGAAATCTCCAAACTCCGGAACCCAATCCTTCATCGCTCCCAAAACGTTTAGAAATCTCCAAACTCCGGAACCCAATCCTTCATCATTCCCAAAATGTTTAGAAATCTCCAAACTCCAGAACCAAATCCTTCATCACTACCAAAACCTTTAGAAATCTCCAAACTCTGGAATCCAATCCTTCATCATTCCCAAAATGTTTAGAAATCTCCAAACTCCAGAACCCAATCCTTCATCACTACCAAAACCTTTAGAAATCTCCAAGCTCTGGAACCCAATCCTTCATAGCTCCCAAAACATTTAGAAATCTCCAAACTCCGGAACCCAATCCTTCATCGCTCCAAAAACATTTAGAAATCTCCAAACTCCGGAACTCAATCCTTCATCACTACCAAAACCTTTAGAAATCTCCAAACTCTGGAACCCAATCCTTCATTGCTCTCAAAACATTTAGAAATCTCCAAACTCCAGAACCCAATCCTTCATCGCTCCAAAAACATTTAGAAATCTCCAAACTCCAGAACCCAATCCTTCATCGCTCCCAAAACGTTTAGAAATCTCCAAACTCCGGAACCCAATCCCTCATCGCTCCCAAAACATTTAGAAAATTTCCAAACTTCGGAACCCAATCCTTCATCTTTCCCAAAATGTTTAGAAATCTCCAAACTCCAGAACCAAATCCTTCATCACTACCAAAACCTTTAGAAATCTCCAAACTCTGGAATCCAATCCTTCATCGTTCCCAAAATGTTTAGAAATCTCCAAACTCCAGAACCCAATCCTTCATCACTACCAAAACCTTTAGAAATCTTCAAACTCTGGAATCCAATCCTTCATAGCTCCCAAAACATTTAGAAATCTCCAAACTCCGGAACCCAATCCTTCATCGCTCCCAAAACGTTTAGAAATCTCCAAACTCCGGAACCCAATCCTTCATCGCTCATAAAACGTTTAGAAATCTCCAAACTCCGGAACCCAATCCTTCATCGCTCATAAAACGTTTAGAAATCTCCAAACTCCGGAACCCAATCCTTCATCACTCCCAAAACGTTTAGAAATCTCCAAACTCTGGAACCCAATCCTTGAATACCAAAACACAGAGAAGGTTGAAAAACTACCTTTCTCCATTCGGAATTAATATTACAGAACCCTACCCTGCATATGTGCAAACTCAATATCATATCTACTTCCCTGTTTATTGTGGCAGGGTCTTGCACTGTCACATCATATACTGTATGACACCTTGAGTGCAGGGTGTCATATGACGCCCTGCAAGAACGCGCCCTCCCGCGATGTACTCCCGGACATCTCTGGGTTCCTACGGACACAGCTGATCACGTGACGTGGTAAAAAGCCAATCACAGTGGCCTTTTACCACATGATCAGCTGTGTTCAATGACACAGCAGATCAACGGGTAAATACAGTTGCCGGATATCGGCTGCACTTTCCTCACGCTGTCACAGCATGAGGAAAGTACTGCCGATAACAAGCAATTGTCAGAGAACAGATTGGCACTGATCATCAGTGCCCAGCAGTGCCACCCACCAGTGCCCAACAGTGCTTTGCATTCAGCGGGAGGTGCGCTCCGTACTCCGCCAACGCCCGTGGCGACCACTGCGGGACAGCATCGCTACATATTTCACAGGTTTTTCCATTTCTCTACTGTATATAGACCCCTGAGATTCAACTAACAATACACATGCCTCCTGTGTATAGACAATATTTGTTTTTCATAGAGTTTAGCTTTAACTTTAGCAGTGGGGTCACCATCCTTACCTACTAACCTCAGAACCTTTTGGACTGGTGTTTAGCCTTTAGTACAATTCAGTTAGGTTGTGCAATGTTTTACCCTGCAGAGTGTTTTACTGCAAACATAAAAGGAGAAGTGAATAGGCCCTTAGAGACATGTTGATTTTTTTTCCACATTTGCCCATCCTGATAGGCCTTGTAGTTCCACAATATTGCCAAAGCTGTGGGTTCTGATGTAAATTCCAAAGCACTGAACCCAATTATTTAACACATTTATTTATATGAAGACTTGGCAGGAGAACATCATATTCCCTAATTAAATAGAAATGACTTATCTTACAGGTGATCAATCAATGAATTAACTCTGCAAGCAAACACAACTGAAGCTTTTAGATTTTAATACGTCTGCAAATGATTATTATAATGGATCGCTCGGCGTGCTGAAATGATAGTATTTAATCATGGCATTTTTCATTGAGTATAGTCAAATTTAACTTTTTAATGGAGCACTGTGTCAGATCTATAACCAGCATATGTGGCATTTCAGAGGCAGGTGAGGACAAGAACAGGATGCAGAGCTCCAGGTTGATGTTATCACAGTGTAATGTTGTATTTAATAAAATTGACTATGAGTTCTTTTTTTATTTGTTCATGAAATAAGTAAAATGTACAGTCTAGGCAATTTTAATTGATTAAGGCACTTCTAAAACTTATGAGAATTAATTGGTATGCTTGGGAACACAGATAAATCAAACAATGTGCATATCATTGTAGAATGTATCAATCAGATATATTGATTTTGTATTACTGAACTGCATTTTTAGTTATATTAGGAAAAAGGACACCAATTTGAAGATGTATGATGCAATAGGAAAGGAAAATGATTTCTTGTATTAATTACAAATGTAGCACCCTCCTAGGTAGCTAGGGGGAGTTAGATGATTTTTTTTAGTTAGAGGCTGAGTAGCAGCTTGGTGAAATGGAGTGGGTCAAATTTTGGTCAGGGCTGAGAGGCTCTGCAGACCAGCTCTCTGGAATTTCTCCCTGATCTAGAGACTTGGAGGAGTCTCTAGAATTCAGTGGGTGAGGGTGAGGAGTGACTGGTCTGCACTCTCAAGGGATCCTTGCCAATCCCCAAGCAGGAGGCTTGGCATGGGGTCAGGACAGCCTGCTCAGCAGCAGGTGAGTTTGGGTGAAAGATGGACTGAGCAGGATGGAGTGCGGAGCCTAGGAGGATGTCCAGGAGAGGGAACTACCTGCAGACAGAGGAGCTGCATGTATACATGCACATGGGACAGCAGGCACATATCTGGAATATGAAATGATAAGCTTACATGTTCTTTAATATGATACTTTTTTCAGTTATTTGCTCATTAAAAATGGAAAATGAATTCTTTTTTATATTGAACTATTATAAGTACTGAAATCTGGCTTAAAGGCTAAATCTCACCTTTTGAAAAAAAAATAATAAATGCACATGTTTTGCAAGTAAACAAATGTGCATTTAATATTGTTTTCTAAGGAGCCTGCAGAGTACCGGCCATCAGCAGATTCTGGGTGCAATGTCAGGCTCCTCCAGACTCTCAGGATTGTAGGCAATTACTTGAGAGCAGGAAGTTCAATGAGCTACTGCTCACCAGTGACCTCGTAGTTTATTAAGAACTACTAGCCGTAAACGGCTGACGGTACTTGTAGTATATTTATTCACAGAAAACTGTGAATGATGCAGCCGTGTGGGTGGAGAAGATCCCCTGCCTACTGTCACATGGAGGGGGGGATGGGGGGAGAAGGTGCAGATGCTGAAACATGTTACATGTTCCACCCTAAAAGGGGGTGGAACATGCAACATGTTCCAAAGGTGAACATATCCTTTAGAGCAGGACTCCCTCCCTGTAGCTCTCCCCCATACTAAATAATAAATAAATAAATATATACACACAGAATTCTGTGTTTCGCATCACACTTTCCTGTATTTGTGCCTGTGAATATATAGAATAAATGTTCTTTTTATATATATATATATATATATATATATATATATATATACAGTATATATATATATATATATATATATATATATATACACTGCTCAAAAAAATTAAAGGAACACATGGAACGTAAGGATGCCCCGTCGTTTGATGGAAATTAAAATGATCAACCTACAGAGGACTGGATTCAAAGACACCCCGAAAATCAAAGTGAAAAATGATGCAGCAGGCTAGTCTAGTTAATAAAAAGGAGAAGGAATATTTTTGCCCGGCTGCCCCAAGGCTTCTGGTGTTCTATTGTCTACCAAAAATCCACAAGAGCTCTGAGAATCCATCTGGAAGACCCATCGTGAGCGGGATTGGATCCTTATGCTCGCAGCCCTATATAGCTGTATAAAACATGAAGACGGTATCGCAGCAGCTGCATTTTATCTCAATACAGCTACAGATATTTCAACAGCACATAGAGATTTTATCCTAGATTTATTGAGTTTTGCTATGAGCCACAATTATTTCTGGTTCGCGGATATATACTACCTACAGACCACTGGAGTAGTAATGGGGGCAAGGTGGGAAGAGGATCTAATTTATGCGAGGGAGTGGCCAGGTTTATTATTTTACAGACACTATATAGAGGGAGTAGCCAAGCCAGTGAGATCAGACTGCCTGAGCCACAAGGAAGGCCGGCGGCCATCTTGGATATCTGTGTTCACATGCATGCATACCACAGCTGCTTCATGGTCCATATGTGAGTCTATTTTTGTTCATATGTATAATTTTGCTGATGATCTAATAAAACTTACTGCACTATATTAGCACTTTCTTCTCTGGCCCATTTATTTTGAGCCACTAAGGAGGAGCCTTTAAGTGCTTATCATTGGGTGCGTAAGAGTGGATTGGAACCTTCCGTGTGATCCGGAGAGTGTGAGTGGAGAAGAGGCTGTGGGCAGACGTTTTTCCAGATGTACCCTGTTTTACCTCAGATGGATGATGTCCAGGAGTGGTCTTGATTACTCAAAAGCGCTATAATTTGCGCTATCTGTTTAGTGCATTTTACCCCCCCCCTTTCTTTCCACATGCACCTGATGCACAGATCTGCACCTCTTTGGAACTTTCTACTGTCACTGTTACACTGTGTTGCCCCCTAGCGCAACCTTGCACCCTTATGTGACACGTTTTATATTTCAATATTAATCATTTTGATTCATTTTCATACTGGACTGAGCCTCAGCCCAACTCACATGCGTATATAAACGCCTTGCTATATGTATCATTTTTATTTATGTGTTTTATGTACTGGTATTTTACCCATTTGTGCGCGGCATCTTTATATCTATAGGTTAGTCCATTTAGCTGAAATTTCACTGCAGAAACTCAAAATGGTACTCAGTTTCTATGGCCCTCACGTGCTTGTATACATGCCTGATAATGTCAGGGCATGCTCCTAATGAGACGATGGATGGTGGTGTCCTGGGGTATTTCCTCCCAGATCTGGACCAGGGCATCACTGAGCTTCTGGACAGTCCAAGATGCAACCTGGTGGTGTCAGATAGCCCGAAACATGATATTCCAGAGGTGTTCTATTTGGATTTAGTTCAGGCGAGCGTGGGGGCCATTCAATGGTATCAATTCCTTCATCCTCAAGGAACTGCCTGCATACTCTGGCCACATGAGGCCAGCTATTGTCGTGCACCTGGAGGAACCCAGGATCCACTGAACCAGCATAGGATCTGACAAGGGGTCCAAGGATTTCATCCCGATATTTAATGCCAGTCAGGATGCCATTGTCTAGCCTGTAGAGGTCTGTGCGTCACTCCATGGATATGCCTCCCCAGACCATCACTGACCCACAACGAAAACAGTCATGCTGAACAATATTACAGGCAGCATAAAGTTCTCCATGGCTTCTCCAGATCCTTTCATGTCTGTCATGTGCTCAGGATGAACCTGCTCTCATCTGTGTAAAGCACAGGGCGCCAGTGGCGGACCTGCCAATACTGATGTTCAATGGCAAATGCCAATTGAGCTCTATGGTACTGGGCAGTGAGCACAGGGCCCATTAGAGGACGTTGGCCCTCCGGTCACCCTCATGAAGTCTGTTTCTGATTGTTTGGTCAGAGACATTCACACCAGTGGCCTGCTGGAGGTCATTTTGTAGGGCTCTGGCAGTATTCCTCCTTGCAAAAAGGAGCAGATACCGGTCCTGTTGATGGATTAAGGATCTTCTATGACCCTGTCCAGCTCTCCTAGAGTAACTGCTTGTCTCCTGAATCTCCTCCATGCTCTTGAGAGTGTGCTGGGAGACACAACAAACCTTCTGGCAATGGCACGTATTGATGTGCCATCCTGGAGGAGTTTGACTGCCTGTGCAACCTCTGTAGGGTCCAGGTAGCGCCTCATGCTACCAGTAGTGGCACTGACCCTAGCCAAATGCAAAACTAGTGAAAAACAGAAAAGCTGAGTAGGGAAAAAAATGTCAGTGACCTCCACCTGTAAAACCATTCCTGTTTTTGGGGTCGTCTCATTGTTGCCCATCTAGTGCACCTGTTGTTAATTTCATTAACACCAAAGCAGCTGAAACTGTTTTTTTTTGAGCAATGTATATTAGTATATAATTTTTTCCAAGGGTCATCCGTCATCCCCTGGACAGCAATGGACGCTAATTTTTTTAATGTATACTGTAATCGGAAAATGGAGAAGGATTTATTGTATTAATCACAGAAATATATGCATCTATGACCTCATACCCCATTTTGCCAAACGTTTGTGGACATCTGATCTTTACGACAGCTGATATCTAGATAGCTGCAGCTGCTGAGCCCATACATTGCAATGAGATGCTGTTGGCGACCACAGTTATTCATGCCTGTTCGCATTACCTGCATTCATCCACGATCACAGCAGGCAATCGCTGGCTGTGCAAACAGCTGCGACTGCCAACAGCCTATCCGGATACAGCTGTGAATCCAAGCCACAGGAATCAGTAGATTCCTGCTGCTGGGATTCGCTCTATGTGAATGGCGCCTTAGTCTGTCAAATATATAATGGAAAGTGTTTTGTTATATCTGTTGGATAAGTGCAAAAAGATACCTGTTTTTCCTGCCAGAAATTTAGAAATCAGCCCTGCCCAGTTCACCTCTACGGTTAGAGAAAAACTCCTCCAAGTTATTTAACCACTTCCGGTCCGCCCCATGTATATAAACGGCCGGACAGGAGCAGTGCAGGAGCGGGTGGCCGTTTATATACATCCTCCCCGCTTCCCTGCTTGTGTGCACTCCCTGGGAGCATGCAGCACCGCGATCCGATACCCACTGTGTCCTCTGGATACAGCGGAACACCAATCGTTGTACAGGACCTCTGTGTGAGGTCCTGATCATGTGATCACTGATTGGCCAATCAGTGATCACATGAATAGTAGTAAGCAAGATGTCACTTCTGACATCATTGCTTACTACTAGTGAAATCTGTGAATGATCACAGAGGTCACATGGTACAAGGTTATTCACAACAGCCTTGTACCATGTGACAAGCTGTGACCAATCACAGCTCACACAGTATTTCTCAATGGCTGCAAGAATGCAGCCAGAGAGAAGGAGAAATGATTGCTTTTACAGCCTTTATGGGTGTAAAAGAAATCAGTGTAAAAAAAAAAAAATCTTCATCACCCCCCACAAGTAGTACAGTGTCACTATGGTGACACTGTACTGCTAGGGTGACAGTATGTTAAAAAAAACCCCCATAAATAATAATCTAAAAAAAAAATTAAAATGTAAAAAAACATTTTGAAAAAATATAATTTTTGGTTATAAACTAATTTGGGTTATTTTTTTCTTTTTACTAAAAAGATAACTGAATACATTTTGGCCAAGATTTATGAAGAAAGATTATTTATTTGCAAAACTTTATAAGAAAAACACTTTTTTTTTTAAATTTTTGGACTTTTTAATTTATATAGCAAAAAAAAAAAAAAAATAACAATCCCAGTGGTGAATATACAGTATACCACCAAAATAAAGTTTTATCTGTCTCAAAAAAATGCTAAAAAAATTCATATGGGTACAATTGTCATTCAAAGTGTGACAGCACTGAAAATTGGCCTGGACAGGAAGGGGGTAAAAGTGTCCAGACTTGGAAGTGGTTAAATTGGGTGAAGGCTCTATAGTCCAAATCAGTAGCGAACAATGTAGGATGACAACACTGCTCCTTCAAAGATACTGTACAATTATTATGCTGTGTCACCCTTGGACAGGAACTGTGTTGCTGGCAGGATCACCAGGTAAAAATAAAAAAAGACCTAAAAAACGAAAACTAATGCAGCCACCATATATAAGGACTAATATGCTGCAAAATATCCAAATTTTGATCTTGGGTTTAGATACACGTTAAGCCTTGTAATTTCAGAAAGTTAAACTTGGCTTTATCATTCACTTCTTCAGCATGTCGTCAGTGTTGCCTAAAGGCAGTAATCCTAACACATGTCAGGCATAGCGTGCTGCGTCTGTATAATTCCATATTGTGATTAAGTACACTTTGTCAGGTCAGATACATGTAGATTGTGTCTTCAATGTAGACATCCGGATGTCTTTACAGTGTATTCGTGGGTGACAGAGCAGCTTAAATACATTTCCTGAGCAAGCTCTCCCCTTGTGACACTCTGATTAAAGCCTTGACAGGGAACACACAAAAACCTTTTTTTGTTGGTATGACATGTCCAATGACAGGAGATCAGTCACTGGTCTCTCAGCGCCGTTGTCGTGTTTTAAAGTGAAAAATTGAATGTTGCATCTCTGCATCTTGCGGT
This sequence comes from Staurois parvus, assembly GCF_062004578.1. Classification (NCBI taxonomy): domain Eukaryota; kingdom Metazoa; phylum Chordata; class Amphibia; order Anura; family Ranidae; genus Staurois; species Staurois parvus. Next base: position 4,597,665 of record NW_028317827.1, on the reverse strand, counting down.
CTAGGTAGGGAACAGCACTGACACACAATAATTAATAATGACATACAACAAAAACAGAGAAGTACATACATCGTGCTTAAGCGCAAAATTTGCAAAAAAAGGTTTATTTAATAAATGGATTATGAATGAAAATTTCAAGCTGAGTTAAAGTGACTCTAAACTCTGGTTTAAAAAGAAATTTCCACTGAAGTATGTATACTTACAGTTATACTTAACACACACTGGGGGTTATTTACTAAACTGCATGGTGCAAAATCTGGTACAACTCTGCATAGAAACCAATCAGCTTCCAGGTTTTATTGCCAAAACGTAATTGAAGAAGCTGAAGCTTGAATCTGATTGGCTACCATGCACAGTTACAGATTCTGAATGCTCCAGTTTTAGTAAATGTCTCCCACTGTTTAATTTACATTATCCCTTCTCTTTCTGTATATGTATGATGTCACTGTAGTTATTTTAATAAATAAAAAAAAATATAAGTACCTTTTCCTAATTAATTTACAGCTGTTACATGACCCAGCTCTTTCTCAGCCTGTCTGCAGGGAAACATAACCAGGAGGAGCTTTTAGTCCTCTGCTACTGGTCACATGTTCAAAATAAAAAAAACAGCCTTTGGGATACAGAGTAAAAATAAATCATTCATATCAATAAACTGTTTTAAAGCATCATACAAATACTGTATATATTTGAAATCAAATCTTTATTATTTTTTTGGCAATAACCTGGTGTGGGTGGATTTCTATGTCACGCTTCTCCAGCCTTTGTCTTAGAATAACAAGGAGGTGAAGCCTCCATCAACTAAGATGTAATATTCCACCCCCCATTGTGTTTAGCTGGTTAGTGGGCACGGAGGAGGAGGGAGGGAGGGGGTTGCCATTTACCACTGTGTATACACCCACTTGTGTGAATCTATAATCACATGGGCTGCTCGTGGTAGGGAGGAAATACTCAACATAGAAACTCACTGAAAACTGGGCATGTGCACTAGCTGTCAACGCTGCTCTGCAAAATTCCCACCTGCAGTGGGGACATGGACAGGAGGGGGAGATAGAGAACAGCAGGATCTATCAGGTTTTTTGCAGAATACAGAAAACAAATTTGATAGTGAATGAGTGAGTATGAAGAACAAGTAACACAGCATTTATTGATAGTTTTTTTTATGATGTGGGTCTAGTGACACTTTAACTCAAAAAGTCTCTTCTATTGCTCTCAGCCTCCTCCAAATCTACAAATTTCTTTTTTGCTGCTGTGATCTGACTCCCTGTTAAAGGGTGGCTATGGATAATCTCCATGGTCCTACTGTATTTAGGAACATAGCCACCCTCTCTTGTTCACTCTCAAGATTGACTGTGGATTGGGGACTTGTAGTCTGCATAGACGTGAGGGGAAAAGGAAATGTCTGGGAGCTCATGGATGATGTTACAAGAAAGTAAAAGAACACAATAAGTAACAATTTAAAAATAGATTACAGGGCCATTAAATATATGATGTGTTTGGATTATTTTTGGTCAGTAAGGATATTGTTTAGTGCAGAGAATGTCAACTCATGAGATGAAGGGGGCCACATTCAAGGCTGCATGCTGCCATGCTGAGAATAAAGAAGTTCGTTTTATGATCAATAGGCCTATTATGTATGTAACATGAATGTTAGTACATTGTATATATGGACAGTATTTGATGATTTAATGGAATATACAATGGTACTAATATTTTGCTATTGCATTGTAGATTCCTTTGCCTGCTTTCTCCTGAGAAAGTGAATCAAGTTCACAAAAAAACGCGTAGGGAAAATATAGTTCCAATGCTTTATATGCTATTATATTTACGAAGTCTATTTGGCAAGGTATAACAACATGAGAGACTGTTTGGTCGAAGGTGTTGGCTGTTCCTTTTATTTCATGTATGTGTTGTAATATATGGCCTCTGTGATTTTATTTCTGTATGTGTATTATACATTTTTAAATGTGCTGCAATAAACATTTTCAGTTGTTTTTATCAATACTGGATATGTTTATTCTAGTGCTACGAAAGTCCTTTTTTTTGGTATTTGAATAAACATTTGTAATATTTAGCAAGGATGATGGCACTTTTTGATATATACCCAGGGAGGTTTTTTGGGAAAATTTGTATTAAAGGTTTTAGAAAAATTTACCGGGTCCTTGTCTCAAAAAAGGTTGAGAAGCCCTAGTATAGAATGTGTAGCAGTACTAATGTTATAGTGGGGAGGTGCAGTGTGGTGTGGGCAGCAAATCTTGAAACTTGTATTAAACAGAATGCCAATCTTACAGACAGGCAGGAGAGCACCGCTGGGGAAATAACTCACAGTTCAATACAGTCAGAAGAGTAGGAGGAAGATCCTTCCAGGACAGCAAATCCCTAATCTGTCCCTCCTTGACAGGCACCCTTTCATACTGCCAGTTACTTTCCTTAACAAGTGGGGCCTCTCTCCCTACACATGCCCGAAGCATGCCAAAACCAGAGGACCAGGGACTTAAATAGACCCTGCTGACCCAAGATGGCCGCTGTGGGTCACATGGGAGCATCACATCCAACTGGAATGCTGCTCTATTGACGCGGGAAACCACAGAGAAACTTTTCTGTTTCTGCTGGACTTCCTTTCCAGGTTGAGGTTCCACTCAGCCTTTTAAGCACCCCCTATAGTAGAGAAAACGATCCGCTCCTGCCTACATACGTTTCCTCTCTCCCTACACATACCCGAAGCATGCCAAAACTAGGGGACCAGGGACTTAAATAGACCCTTCTGACCCAAGATGGCCACTATGGGTCACATGGGAGCATCACAGCCAACTGGAATGCTGCTCTATTGACCCAAGAAACCACAGAGATACTTTTTTGTTTCTCCTGGACTTCCTTTCCAGGTTGAGGTTCCACTCAGCCTTTTGAGCACCACCTGTAGTGGAGAAAACATCTAGGTACATCTTCTTCCCCCTATCAATTGGAGAGCAGCCACTCCCACTTCAAGCTCCCTTAACTTTCAGATGGAACGTGTTAACTCAGTATGAAGACAAGATTCAGATAATTAAACTAGAAGAGTTGGGATTGGGAACAATATTTATGTAACGTACAGTATGTGAATTAAAGGCTGCCTTTATATATTTAGCAGAGTCTGTCCATAATGGGATTCATTTGTTTCAATGATTAATTATTGTGGTAAGCTGTGTACTTTTCAATTGCCTAAGAATGGGTTACCTGTTATTGTCTAATTCAATAAAGGCTTGATTCTAAAACATTTGTGTAGATCTATTCTCAAAATGTAATTGTCTTTGATTTGTAGCTGCTATGGTAGCCTATCGTGTTTGTGGTCATTTGACCTTTGTTGCCTCTCATCTTTTTAATTTGCTTATACCTTTGTGGTCACTGGCTATGACCAAAACCTAGACATAAAATATTGCAGATAAGGTCCCAGACACATTACTGCCTCTACATCAATCACCCCTGTCACTGAAATGACTAGAAGCTAAAGGACAGCCAAACCTAAAATGTATGCTTTTCATAAAGATAAATTGGGAGATAATCTTACCATTGTGATGTAGGTAAAGGTATACTCCAGTCAGAACTGAAAATGATATTTTGAGGTGCAGGCAAGGAGCACAAACTACCTGCTCATGGCTTCAGTATTTCAGCTAGAAGTTGCAATGCTACCTCCCACTGCCTTTTGTTAGTAATATGGAGCTTTAGGAAACTAGATATGCATGATTATTTTGTTGTAAATTTAAATTAGGAAAAAAAAATCATTATTTGGAGATTCGTATGTATTTGAATTTTTGAATTACAATAGTAACAAATTTGAACTAATCCAAAATAAATTATAATGAAACAAATCTTCTGAATTCAAAATTGAATATGCAATTGAATTTTGAAATGAAAACATATTGAAAAAACTACAGTAAGTACATTAAGTAAGGTATAAAAGTGAAATAAGATGATAATTCCTGCTTAGGCTGCTTATAGAATAGAATATAAAAGGATGGAATAGAATAGAAAGGAATAGAATAAAGCAGAATAGAAAAGAATATAAAATAATAGAAAATAATAAAACAGAATGGAATAGAATAACACATTTTCTGAATTCAAATTTGAATATGAATTTGAATTTTGAAATGAAAACATAATGAAAAAAATACAGTAAGTACAATAAGTAAGGTATAAAAGTGAAATAAGATGATGATTCCTGCTTAAGCTGCCTTATAGAACAGAATAGAATATAAAAGGATGGACTAGAATAGAATAGAAAGCAATAGAATAAAGCAGAATAGAAGAGAATATGAAATAATAGAAAAGAATAAAACAGAATGGAATAGAATAACACATTTTCTGAATTCAAATTTGAATATGAATTTTTATTTTGAAATGAAAACATATTGAAAAAAATACAGTAAGTACAATAAGTAAGGTATAAAAGTGAAATAAGATGATGATTCCTGCTTAGGCTGCCTTATAGAATAGAATATAATAGAATATAAAAGGATGGAATAGAATAGAATAGAAAGGAATAGAATAAAGCAGAATAGAAAAGAATATGAAATAATAGAAAAGAATAAAACATAATGGAATAGAATATAATATAAAAGGATGGAATGGAATAGAATAGAAAGGGATAGAATAAAACATAATAGAAAAGAATATAGAATAGTAGAAAAGAATAAAACAGAATAGAAAATAACAAAATAGAATAGAGTAGAATACAATAGAAAATAATAGAATAGAATAGAAAATAATCGCTTAAAACAGAATGGAATAGACTAGAATAGAAAACAAAATAAAATAATAGATAAGAATAAAATAAAATTGAATAGGAAATACATTAATAGAATAAAACAGAATAGGATAGAATTGGAAAAAAAAAAATAAAATAGAAAAGAATAGAATGAAATAGAAAAGAAAAGAATAGAATAGAGTAGACTAGAATAGAAAAGAATAGAATAAAAAATAGATTAGAATAGAATAAAATAGAATGAAAAAGCTGACTTCTGGAATTCAAATTTTGCAGGCTGCTTGGAGTTTATCACATTCTGTTTCTCCTAATGTGTTGAAGCAACAGTTCCAAGAGGCTCTTGACAAAGCCACCAGCCAAGATAAAGCTATAACAAAATATTCCAACTCTAAGACTAAACTATGTCCAAGCTACATTGCAGAGTGAAAGGTGTCAGTGGGAGGAGCCTGTGTGGATTTTGCATTGACTGTTTGCAAATAAAGTTTTATATAGAGATTGTTACCTGGACTGGGGCTTGCATGTTTGTTAAAGGACAAGCTTTAGTGGTGAGCTGTGCACCTGGGATTGGGTGGGGTGACACATATGGAGACCTGAGTACAGCGTGTCTGTTCTCGTTTATCCAGGTCTTGGTTTAGTTCATGGTCAATCACTGACCGGTTTATATGTGATCTTCTTTGGTAAGTTATGTATTGACATACACAGAGGAATTGAGAGGGAAACCTAATTGGTGGAACATTTTGGACTATGTTGGATATATACACTGGTGATATGATCATGCAAATAGTTATATGTATGTCTGGACACAAAGGGGTTGATTTTATAAACCTGAAGAGTGCAAAATCTGGTGTAGCTCTGCGTTGAAACCAATCAGCTTCCAGTTTTTGGGGGTTTTTTTTGTCAAAGCTTAAACAAATTTGAACAAGCTGAAGATAGAAGCTGATTGGTTACCATGCATAGCTGCACCAGATTTTGCATGTTTCAGCTTTAATAAATCAACCCTAAAGTTTTGTTGGTTTTTATATAAAGGTTTTCTATTTAATAAAATGTGAATATCATGCGAATGAATAAACAATATATTTGCTTTGAGCGTGTGATGTTGTATGTTTTATGACTCTACGTAGCACCTGAAAAGTCAATATGTCCTTTCTTCTTTTTCAATAGTGGAACAACTCTCAAGATGTGGTGCATATTGACCCGTTCAGGCCACCATTAGTTTGTAATTTATACAGTTGCTCATAGTAAACTGGACTTGTTCTGTGATGTTGAAGACATTTTACACAATGAGTGTCAGGGACATACCCCAGCCTGTTCCTGCTTGGGTATGTTCCATTTCATTAGAACTGAAGAAACTGCTCGGAGAAGCAGCAAAATATCTTCAAAATTACAATCCATTCCAGCTGAAAGTGATTAACAGCTACTTGACTGAGTGGAGTGTATTACTTGTGTGTCTTGTTGGAAAATTCTGTTTACATTTGTCTGATCTTTTTGTAGATGTAAAACAAGCTTTAGGCTGGATTCACACTTGAATGTAGCGTCTATGAGCAATTTTTGCATGTTTTTTGCATGCTTTCTTTGAGCTTTTCTGTGTTTTCCTGCAGCGTTTATTAAGCATTTTTGAGCTTTGGCATTTTTTTTATTAGCCAATAGAGAAAAATGTCTTTTGCTGCATCAATTGTTGCTAGTTGTTTTTTTTTTTAGCTTTTCCATCACCTTTTATTTATTTATTCAATTATTATTCAATGTATTTATTTTTTCTAGAGTTAGCTGGTTAAGGTTCGAGGTTAGTTATTTATTTATTTCCTATTACATATTATTTATTTATTTAATGTATTATTTATTTATGAATATTTTTATTAATCTGTGTATTTATTTTACATTAATGTATTATTATTATTATTAATAATAATAATAATAATTAATTAATTTATTAAATTTTTTTTCATTTGAGCTAAAAAAGCCTCCAAAAACACGTGCCAAAATACTCGAAAATGCACAAAAACATGTATATTTCGTTCGTTTCAATGGATTTGAAGATGCTTAAAAACATGCAAAAAAGTTCTAGAACTTGTTTGAGCTTCAGGCATTTGGCTTCAGGTGACTTGGAGCGGAGATGTGAACCATCTTCAATGGGAATAATTGTTTTTTTCGGAGATACTAATCTCTCAGGTGTGAATGGGGTCTTACAGCCTAAATGTATATTATAAGATGATAAGAGAGCCCACCAGACTTGTACAAAAGCTTCAACAAAAATGATTAGTAAATCTGTCTTACACTCACAAAAGTGCTTCAAAGCAAAGCTTATTAACCACCTCCCGTCCGGCCCATGTATATAAACGGCCGGAAGGTGGCAGTGCAGGGTCGGGTGGCCGTTTATAAACGGCCTCCCCGCAACCTGCTTGTGCGTGCTCCCTGGGAGCACGCAGCACCAAGATCCGGTGCCCGCTGTGTCCTCCGAACACAGTGAAACACCGATCGTCGGACGGGACCTCTGTGCGAGGTCCCGATCATGTGATCACTGATTGGCCAATCAGTGATCACATGCAAAGTAGTAAGCAAGATGTCACTTCTGACATCATTGCTTACTACTAGTGAAATCTGTGAATGATCACAGAGGTCACACAGTACAAGGCTATTCACAACAGCCTTGTACCATGTGACAAGCTGTGACCAATCACAGCTAACACAGTAGTTCTCAATGGCTGCAAGAATGCAGCTAGAGAGAAGGAGAAATTATTGCTTTTACAGCCTTTATGGGTGTAAAAGCAATCAGTGTAAAAAAAAAATATATATATTCATCACCCCCCACAAGTAGTACAGTGTCACCATGGTGACACTGTACTGCTAGGGTGACAGTATGTAAAAAAACAAACAAAACATAAATAATCATAAAAAAATAAAAAAAAGTAAAAAAAATGTTTAAAAATTATAATTTTTGGTTATAAACTAATTTGGGTTATTTTTTTTTTTTGTACTAAAAAGATAACGGAATAAATTTTGGCCAAGATTTATGATGAAATGCTATTTATTTGCAAAATTTTATAAGAAAAACTATTTTTTAAAAATTTTTTGGACTTTTTCATTTGCATAGTAAAAAAAATTAAAATCCCAGTGGTGAATAAATACCACCAAAATAAAGTTTTATCTGTCTCAAAAAATGCTAAAAAAATTCATATGGGTACAGTGTTCCATGACCGCTCAATTTTCATTCAAAGTGTGATAGCACTGAAAGCCGAAAATTGGCCTGGACAGGAAGGGGGTGAAAGTGTCCGGAATTGAAGTGGTTAATTATTTATTTTGTGCTTGGTTATCATATTTTGAGTTATGCACATTGCACTCTGATATGAGGTTATGTTCTAATACCCTTTATGAATTCAGGAATCAGGGCATAGTGTCAGCTGCTGGAGCATTGTCAGTGTTCACCTAATTGCAGATTTGTTTCTCCTATTTATTCAAGCATAGTTGCAAAATTTACAAAAAAATTCATATGGGTACAGTGTTGCATGACCGTGCAATTGTCATTCAAAGTGTGATAGAGCTGAAAGCTGAAAATTGGCCTGGACAGGAAGGAGGTAAAAGTGTCCGGACTGGAAGTGGTTAAACATGATATTCAACTAAATGGAGATAATCTCAATACACTGGATACAGATAACAACGGTAGGACTTATTCAGTTGCTATCTGTAGTTCGACTCAGTGGTGCATGGGGACAAACCCTCTTCCTTTCGATAAATATATGTGAAAACTGCAAAATGCATAAGGAAATGTGTGCTAGATTAGTCACTTGGGTTGATTTACTTAGAAACAGGGGCGGACTGACCATTTGGAAACTCGGGCACTGCCCGAGGGCCCGGGGTCAGTAGGGGGCCCCATGAGATGCCCCTGGTACCTTCTTCATAGGCTTTTTTGAGTTTGGGCAAGGACACAGGGGCCCCATGATCCCCTATTGCCCGGGGGCCCCATGAGTTGTCAGTCCGCCCCTGCTTAAGAATATAAACTGTTAGCTTAGTGATTGAAGTGAAGCTTCACCTCATTTACTAAGTTCAATTAACATACACTTTCCAATGTGACTATTCACTTATTAAATAAACAGCCTCTAGTAAAGATGGTCGAAATTGAATTTTTTCCTTTTTATTAAAATTTGCCAACAAATTGGAAGATTTTGGTAGAATTTTGCCATTTTCGCAAAATGTAATTCAATGACTTTAGCTCTGATATTGACTCCCTGACCCTTGCTGACTTCTTGCCATATTTTTAAGTTGAACAATTTTAATACGGTCAGAAAGCAAGAATGCATCAGTTTCCGAGTAGAAGCTTGTGTGGATCCTACCTTCTGGGTTTGAATACCATTGTGATGGAACAAAGGTACTTTGAACAAACTTCAGAGCTTGAGAAGAACTTCCAGTCTTCTCTTTGTCTATTCAGATTATGTTCTTATACAGTTACATCTCTGTTGGTTTAATTTTTTAATGGCCTACTAAAAATAAATATTCTTCATGTAGCTAGCTTTTTTCTGCATGTACTGTATTTGGTTCCCATTTAGCTCCCATAAAGTTTTCCATATTGACTTTACCTATTTGCATTTTACGGTGGATTTTGGCAACAATATATCATGCCATAGTAGACTGTAACTAGCAACGCTTTGTCATGTATTTTCTATATACGTTTGGAGGTTTAGAGGGCTGTTCTTTTTCCCTTATTAATTTTATTACAGGCTGGTCATTTCTCATACCCTACTCCAAAGAAGCCATTGCTTTCATGCACTGCACTGATAATGGCCAACAGGCCTAAAACCACTGTATACAGCTTTCAATACATGGCTCTTTATTACTGGGCTGTATCTTTGCTGTAACCTGACTGTTCTGTTTCCACAGATGGCTCAGGGACATAAAGAAATTATTTAAATAGCTGTGCCCACTATTTTAAAACGAGGAATGTATTTTTTTATTATATTTTGAATGTTTATTTAAAAAAAATTAAATTTATAATTTTAATTCATTTATTTTAAAGTTGTGATGGAAGTTAGACATGTAGATACCTTCTGTTTTGCATTTACTTTTATTTGATATCTGTAACCATTTTACATAAGAAGTTAATGTACAACTGAGAGGTAGCCATGCAGTGAAATCCTTACGTTGGTGCCATCATTTCTCCTCAAACCTCTGCTTTTTTATTTTCAGGTTGGATACAATGTTCAAGGCTGATTGACTCTGTAGCTTGCATGGTTTAAACAGCTATTTCATCCAATTTCCATTATAAAGTATGTTCATGGTTCCAGCAGATCTGAAGGGTTTGTTTTTTTCTTTCCCTCATTTGTCCCAGTTCCATCGTACTGCTTCAGGCACAGCACTCTTTAGCAAAATATAATCAATGCTTTTTCCTTCTTTTTTATTTAAAGGTTTCCAACAGATAACAATAAACATTGACTCTGTACAATATATTCACAGTCATTGGCAGCAAACCAAGGTGGCACTAGAGTGTCTGTCAAAGAGAGAGGAGCCTCCAAGTTTCTGGTAATGTCCTCTAAATAGGAATCGGGTCACGTAAAGCAACATAGTGCAGGTAATAGAGGTATGTGGGAGTCAATTGCAAAGGGTCCAGCCTGGATCTCTGCACACCTAATTTTTTTTATCTTTTTAGTGGATGGGGGGGTGTTTAGGGATGGGAAAGTCAAGAGAGAAAAAATAAAAGGGGAGGCGGGAGATAAGGTGGTAAGGATGGGGGAGAACTTCAAGCATGTTGGAGGCATTCATTAGAAACAAACATGTCCCAATAGAACCACCTGGTCTTATGTTCCTCAGATTTGTCCTGAAGGGCAGAGGTTGGATTTTCCATTTGTTCGATGTAATTCACTCTCGTGAGCCAATGAACAACTGTTTGGGCAGATTGCTGCTTCTACACACTAGGAATACAAGCCCTGCTGCATTTAACAAGTGTTTGAGCAAATATTTATGGTACTGTTTCCTAAATAGGTTGGTGGGGTTGAGCAAAACGTGGGATTGTCAAGCAGTGAAATGTCTGTAAGTTTCTGGATCAGTTGGAGTACTGGCTGCCAGAATGCACATAGTTCAGGACATTCCCAAAAAATATGTAGGGGAGTACCAGTGTGGGAACCACACCTCCAGCAATGATCATTTTGATGAGGAAACAGCTTGGTGGAGACCGATAGGATCCTATAGCATCGTGTCACTAATATGTAAGATGTCTTCTGGTATTTGCTACACAACAAGGACCTATCAGCGAAAGAGTATTACTTTTGTTGATAGGAAAAAATGACCCGTAGGTCCCTCTCCCACTGGGCCATGAAGGATGGAACCGACTGTACATGAAGGTCCAGTAGGAATTTGTAGGATGTAGAGAAAGACCCCTGGGTTGGGCCCTCCTCTAAACACAGCTTCATGAAAGGATGCAGCCTCCTAGGGAATGGTTTGGGCAGCGATCGGAGAAAATGCGATAGCTGGAGAGCTCTCCAGTGATCCGCTGGAGGGGAGGCCAAAGTAGTGATTTAGTATAGATTTAGCTGTGAGGACATAGAGAGCGTGAGGCACGTAAGGGGCCATGAGGTGACTGTGAGAGAAAGGTCAGGTTGGTAAGTCCGGGTGTGAACCCGAGATGGACAGCTATTGGTGTCATGGGGGAAGGGAAGCTAAGTAGAGAGGTTAATTTAAAAAATTTGTCCATTTCAATAAGTGTGGGTCCTATCAAAGGGTGGGTAACTGTAACTAGATGGGAAATGTGTTGCTTCCCTGCCCAAGGTATCATCAATGGGTTTTGAAAAATTAACTTGCAGTAGGTTATGATCAGATTGTAGCTCTGCATTGGCTTCATGGGTATAAAGGGTTATTTTGTTGTTGCAAACACACAGATGTAACCTTCTTTTAATTAATGAAATCATTAGTTCATGTATTTATTTTGTACACCTAGACACTGCTACAAGAAGGCTGATTTTCTCAAATGAGGATAAAGGATTGCCCATTTACTTTAACACACCAATTTTTTTTTTTTTTTTAGATAGATCATTAGTCAGCCCTTATAAAGGCTCCCAAAACGATTTGGCTTCTAGGCTTTATTTTTCTAATAAAGACTCACTACCTTGCAACACAAAAATATTTAGCATTCATTTAGCTAATACTTACCTGAATTGAGTAAAGAGAGTAATATTGTACTCCAGGCTTCCCCATCCTCTACAGCTATGCGGAATGAGGAGTAGGCTCCCCATCATCATGAACAGCTCCAAATTCAACACTTTATTCCTCAGAAGAATAGGGAGAAGAAGCTACTCACCATAAAAGCCAATGTTGCGCTTATTGAAGCAAGTTAATGCACAGACCAGTCCACCATGTGCCACGTTTATTTGCTTCCATAAATGGAACCTTGGCTTTTACGGTGAGCAGCTTTTTCCCCCTGAAAGGTGTTGAATACTTATTATAAAATTTACAGAACTCTCCTATTGGTAACGTTTAGGATTTGTAGCTTTTCCTTTTTTTTTTATTATTATTGTCTGCTCAGGAGACTTTGGCATTCACTTTGATACTATGAGCTGCAACTTCTCAGTTTAACCACCCATCAGTTTGTCTTGTAATAAGGAGTTCTGCGCTAAGTTTGTTTTTCTTACATGTTTTACCATTACAAATAAAAGACAGGTTTAAACATAAGGAGTGGGTGCAAGAAACATCTTAAAACTGTCACATTTCTTTCAAGTATGTTGGAGACCGTAAGGAGGCTGGAGTGTGTGCTCCACCATTACAAGCAGGTGTTTTCCGGGATCAGCACATTACTAAGGTCTGCCATAGACAGATCAAAATGCAGCCGGTTCAGCAGGAACAGAATGCATTTTAATCCATAAAGACAAACATAAATACTCCTGCGCTTCGGGGTGAACTCGACAAAGGCTACAATTTTGTACTGGCTGTCCTGGATGGTGCACGCCTTGCTGACCTAAAAGGACTGGGGAAGTCCAAAAACGCTGGAGACAAAGTAAACAAATAGAGGGCACACCAACCTAGTGCATTACCTTAAAACACATTTTTATTATGAAAAGATGATAAGTGATAAACTCACAAAAACCGAGCAGGTCAAGAGATCATCACAAAAAGAACAGCACTGTCCAGTCCATATAGTGTAGCTTTTCAAAATGGGAACCCTGGACCTCCAACAGCCTTTCGGAGGTCCAGTGTTCCCATTGTGAAATCTATGCTATATGGACTGGACAGTGCTGTTCTTCTCGTGATGATCTCTTGACCTACTCATTTTGTAAGTATATCACTTATCATCTTTACATCAATAAAAATGTGTTGTAAGGTAATGCACTAGGCTGGGGCCCCCTCTGTTTGTTTTCTTTGAATTTTGATTCATCTATGTGCAGGTTGGTTAGATCAACTTCAGTACAAGCAGCATGTTGTTTTTTCTAGTGTGATCACTGCCGGGGAAACCTCCCACTGTCTAAATACAATAGTACAGAGGGAAGGATTCCCTCATCCACACTGCCCATGTTGATGGGGAATCAAGCAATTTTCTTTCCTTCAACCTGTGGTTGAAGGAAAGAAAATTTCATAGTCAATGGCTTGCTTAAAGTGGAACTGCATCTAAGCACCACAAACCAAAATGCTATTTAATTCATTTTTAATATACAAACTCCCCCATCCATTAATTTCTCCATGCTTTATTTTGCTGAGAAATCATTTTGAAAAACACCCCCTTGGCATTTCTGGCAGTGGCCATCTTAAGTTAGGGCAGATGATTCATGTATCATTTACTTCCTGGAATCCATCTGACCATAGCTCAGGCATAGACTGAGCTGAGAACCCTCCCTCCTCTCCTGAATATTGCTGGTTTGTATGACATCATTTTCCTAGGCATAGAAACCAGGAAGTAACTGAAGACATGATAAAAACACAGTTTAAAAAAGTAAATATAATCTACTTTCCTATCTATTTACTAATGCTAGCAGCATAAGAATTAAAAATAGTCCATGTTGATTGAGAGAGTGAAGTTCCACTTGAACAAAATAAGTACAAAGCAGGAAGACTGGTATACATATCAGGGTTTCATTTACACTTTTGAGTGGAGTGTATCTTAACCACTTCAATACCAGGCACTTATACCCCCTTCCTGCCCAGGCCAATTTTCAGCTTTCAGCGCTGTCGCACTTTGAATGACAATTGCGCGGTCATGCAACGCTGTACCCATATGAAATTGTTATCATTTTTTTCACACAAATAGAGCTTTCTTTTGGTGGTATTTAATCACTACTGAGTTTTTTATTTTCTGCTAAATAAAACAAAAAACACCTGAAACGTTTGAAAAAAAAACGCACTTTTCTTCGTTTCTGTTATAAAATTTTGCAAACAAATAACATTTCTTCATAAATTTAGTTCAAAATGTATTCTGCTACATTTCTTTGGTGAAAATAATAATAATTGAATTTGTATTTTTTTTTCAAATGTTTCTATTATTTATTTTATTTTTTATTACATTTTTTCTTTTTGTTACTATTTTATTTTTCAGCACACTGTGACCAAAGCCATAAATAAATGTAAACTGATCATTGTAAGCACCCCTGCCAGTGTTAAATGATTTGTCTCAACCCTCTAACTATTACATCTGCAGGACAGCTTGTTATGTTTAATACTTCCTGACAGGATCACCAGAATAAAATAAAAAAGAAAATGCAGCCACCACATTTAAGAATTAGTAAGCTGCAATATCAGAAATATTTTGCTTGTGGGTTTAATACTGCTTTAAAGTGCATGCATACTAAATAATGTGTAAGTGTAACACTTGCAGGTATTGTGCCTTTCAGAAATGACAGTACTCCCCCTGACCATGCCCTCATCTGCTTCTCCTGAACAAGGACTTCCAGGGCGGGTATTAGTATTTTACAGAAAGCTGCAGATTTAAGAAATATTGAAAATAACTTTTTAAAACTACATTAACATCTTAAAGCTTATATGGGATTTTAGCAATTAGGATTACATTTACTTTAATTTTAAAATATGTACATATAATTGTTAAAACAAAAGTCATAAAGGTGCATCAGCTAAAGGCTTGTGAAAGTGTAAGGCAGCTCCTTTTTCCGGCTCAAATCCACTTCCAGACCTGTTCCCAATTACGTGCACTTACCCCTACCATCCAAAAGAGGGCAGTGTTGTTGCAGAATTCCAAGGATCATTCTATTGTCAATGTAGTCTCTAAATACTGTACATTTCTCTTCTCTCTTCTGTTTAGAACTTCACTGTGCTAACTTAACTGTACTTTAAGGGAAAAAAATTGCTTTTTTTTTTTTTTGTAAGAAATGTCTCCTTAGTCAACACACAGCACAGAAGCAAAACAAACGAAGGAAGAGCCAAATTCCAACAGAACAATGCAGGAATTTGTCAATGGACAAATGCAAATGAGCGGCGGATGATAGATTTATTTGTCATTAAGTAACACGAGTTTTACAACTCTATCTTCTAACTGTTGAAAGGTTAACATGACTCCCTCTCCTGACATTTGGTAGGCCATCATTTTATTGTGCTGGGTATCAACTTGTTTTGTATTGCGGAGAATCAGGAAGCAATCAAATCCTTTATCACTGCGAAACAATCCCGAGATCCTTCCTATCCACTTTTCGATATGATTCAATTAGTGAATTACTCCAACACTCGCTGCGTAAACCAAGGCTTGTACACCAGCTTTAATTTACGCTGCAGAATTTATTTCCTGCGCCGAATTGCTCCAATGAATTTCTAGGCTGAGTATTTCATTTTAATTAGTTACAGATATTTCAGAAATGCTTCCATTGCTACATGACCACAGTGTAATTGTTATATAATCCTGCAATACATTACATTTCCTATTTATGGTTTCTATACAATGTCCAATTCTTGTGGTTTAATGATGGAGGAATAGCTAGTCAATAGGTTTTGCTGGAATTTTATGGTTATCTAATATGCCGAAGACATGAAAAAAAAAAATCTATATATATAGATATATATCTATATATATATATATATATATATATATAAAATATATATATGTATATATATATATATAATTTTTAGGTTGAAAAAGAGAAATATCCACAAAGTCTTATGTCATATATTCTAAGGGCTTATTCATACAATGCCCATTGATCTGCATGGATCAACGCAGGCTCAGCGCAACGACACATGTAAAACAAATATTCTCTATAGGCCCTGTTCATACCACAATACTATGCTGAGGTGTGTTGCATAAAAACACAGCATGCCTGCATGGCTGCAGTGCCCAAAGTTGAATAAAATGTCATTTTTGTGACATTTCAATAAAGTAAAAAAAAAAAAAAGTAAAAAGTGCTGTCATTCACAATGCCCACCAGCACATGTGTGTTTTACAGACCATAATGCACTACAGC
Organism: Staurois parvus; assembly: GCF_062004578.1. Classification (NCBI taxonomy): domain Eukaryota; kingdom Metazoa; phylum Chordata; class Amphibia; order Anura; family Ranidae; genus Staurois; species Staurois parvus. Next base: position 4,581,558 of record NW_028317827.1, on the reverse strand, counting down.
CAGGTGTGAATTAACCTTACTAGTTGTAACACAGTAGAAGTAAAAACAACATTTAGATGAAAGAAAGGTTAAAGCAGATCTAAATTGGATGATATAAAGTTTCTTAAAATACTGGGACTGATTTACTAAAACTCCAGAGTGCAGAATGTTTTTATTTTTATTTATTTCAGGTACTTATATAGTGCCATCAATTTACACTTTACATATATATTGTACATTCACATCAGTCCCTAACCCTCAAGGGGTGTACAATCTAAGGTCCCCAACTTACATTCATACACATACTAGGGCCAATTTAGACAGGAGCCAATTAACCTACCAGCATGTCTTGGGAGTGTGGGAGGAATCCGGAGTACGCGGAGAAAACCCACGCAGAACATGCAAACTCCAGGCAGGTGGTGCTGTGGCTGGGATTTGAACCAACGACCATAGTACCACCAGGTGGAAGTGCTAACCATTTAACCACTGTGCTGCCCAGAACATTGTACAGCTCTGCATAGAAACCAATCAGCTTCCAGGTTTTTTTTTTTTGTCAAAGCTTAAAATATAAGTTCACCTTTTGACAAAGAAATAATAAATACACATTTTTTGCAGGTAAAAAAATGTGCATTTATTATTTTTGGTTGCAGGAACCTGGAAAGCATTTCATTAGCGATTAGCAGATCGCTGGAACCATGCAGGTCTCCTGCAGATCTGTCAGTATATCTGCTTGCTCATACGGGATGTACGGGAAAGCAGATATAATGACTTTAAGATTCAATGAACCGTGGTAGTTCATTGAGAACGACAAGCCAACATCCACAAAGGCTGCCAGAACTTGTAGTTCACTCATTCACAGAAGTCTGTGAATGAATGATGCAACCATGTGGTCAGAGCCACGCACGGCCACATTGTTAAAAGTGACAGCTAGTACGGGGAACTTCTTCCTGTACTGCTGTCACAGGAAGGGGGGGGGGCGAGATGCGGCTGCAGCATTGGGAAGATGTTACACGTTCCACCCTGCCTGCAACTACAGGTGACAGAAAAGAAAATCGATTCCCCCATCAACACAGTCACTGTTGATGGGTGAATCTCTCCCGTGGAGCTATTATTTTCTCCCAGCAGGGGGCGTGGGTGGATCCGTCCCAGCTGGGAGAACACACAGAGATTATTGCTAGTGGCTATAGCCTCTAGCAATAATCGCATGAAAAATCTGACAGGCTGGTTGTACCCATGTTGATTGATCAATCAACTTAGGTACAATCAGCCTGCCCATACATGGTTCGCATCTCAACCAGTCCCTGCTAAACCGACCGACATTCGAACTGTCTATGGCCAGCTTACTTATGGGTTTATGGGTTGGGGGTTTTGGTGGACACGTTTTCCACTTGTCTTTGGTGCCCCAAAAAGGACTACCAGGAAGTGGATCCCCATCACAGAACGCAATGAATAAAATAAATATACATATACTGTATATAGAGACCTATCTATCTATCTATCTATCTATCTATCTATCTATCTATCTATCTATCTATCTATCTATCTATCTCTCTATATAAAAAAGTGTGTGTGTGTATATGTATGTATATATACATACATACACATATATTTATTATTTATGTACTTATTTTTTTTCCAAAGATCCATATAAATTTAATTTTAAAAAACTGTGCTTGCACTAAGATATGTCTAGTTTGTAAAAAGGAAAAACCATTATACCATCAGTATGGTCAAAATTTGCTAATTTTCCCAATATTATTCTGAGTTATTTAGTATGGTAACATTTTTATCTTGAATCTGACTGCGCTGATGGGGTGAGGAACAAATGGTTTTACCCTTGAGAAGAATTATTGGCCACAGTTGCCTGGAGAAGGTGAAGGGGAAGAATCTTTTGCCATTCTCTTTGCCATCCTCATGACCAAAAACAGTTGGAGTTTGTGATTGGTTAAACTTGATGAGCTCTTTTTTTTGTTGAACTATAAAAAAAGAATCCACAAACTTATTCTTTAGTTCAGTAGTGCCGTGTAAATATCAATAGTGTGCAAAAGTTCAAATTAATGTGAGAGTGGACCAAAGTCAAAACTTGTCTGTATTAGAGATCACTGGAGTGGATTCAGCAATATTGCATTTGCTGAATGACTGATTTATTTTGTTATCTGCAAAATTTCACAGAAAATCTCATTTTGCTCATTCAGCTGCTTAGGTGAGATTTGCTTGGAATAAAAGAAAATGATCTATTCATTTTTTTCCCTTTTTATTTTCCCTTTATTTTTAAGGTATGTTTTTTGAGTTGGGAATATATTTAGGCTGGTTTATTCATTTTATTGTGTGCTCTTTGTGTTTTATTTCATTGTGTATTTTATTAATATATATGTATTGCTGTCTTACACCTTTTATTTGACATTTTTTTCACTGTCCATTTTGTGTTTGAGTAAAAATATAAAATAGAAACAGAGAAGAGTGACAGCAGAAAAAAAGATCAAGTGATCAATTGAGTCTGCCCCATTTTTTTTTTATATGATTATTTTCTTTTTACATTTTTTGTCTGAGTATAGATCTATATTTGACCCAAGCATGTCTGAATCCACTTACTGGTGACTGACTTACTACGTCTTCTGGAATAACGCTAATGAGGGGCTCTTTTTTGGCACAAGAACACTGACAATAAGCTGAAGCCCACAGGTGTATACTTATCTCCTCCTGCATTGTCCATGACCCAGCCATTAAAAATCTGGTGCCAAGCTGCCCGTGCCAGCACACTGGCTTCAAGTACACTTGAATAGAACATCGCTCTAAGTCCATATGACATCAATATGCAAACACAGGTGGGCTGGCACTAAATTTTACTGGCCGAAATGAGGACAACGCATGAGACTAACACTGTTAGCTTAGTGTATTTAGGCGGCTAGGGAGGGGCACTGAATATTTTATAGCTAATTACTAATTATATCCCCTGAAGCCTAATTTCCTAATTTCTATTGACTCAAATGCATTTTGCCAAAAACTCCTGATATTTGCCAACATTTTGAGGAAATTAAAACTTTAAATTTTGCACATCCCTAGTCTTTATGTTTTTCGGTCCCCTGAGGCTGCCATTAAAAAATGCCTCCTGACCCCTATATAGGTAACCGATTTCCCTGAGCAGTGTTCCTCTAATCCCAGTGGTTTACAATCCTGTTTCCTCTGTTAGTAGTAGTAAAGGACTGGATCTGTGTGTTTTAAAGGCCCAGACTGGCCGTCCTGGCAGAAGTAGCCAATTAAAGCCTTCACCATAGCTAAGGAACAAAGGATGCTGTCCATGGGACATTTAGTGAGTGTGACCCCCGCTACTGGAATAACGTGTTTGGGGGAGGAGATATTCTTTTAAATGGCAGCTTCAGGGAACTGGTTTTCACTGGCTACTTAATGCTATTTCGCTTTTTATTATGTCACCAATTCACAATGGAATGTGCAAATGATTATCATAGCGGCCCAAGTTTTACTGTATATTGTTCACTGATATATGAATTTACTAAGTAAGACCTTGATATTGGCTACATCCACACCATTTAGTTGTCTCATAAAAAGTAACACAAAAGGAAGGGAATGAAAGTCTCATATTAAAAAAAATAATAATAAGATAAAATTACACAAAATATCAATTTAAGTGCGTGATGCTTCCTTAATAATTTATAAAGCTCAAACTTTAATGATAGATCCACCTAAAATGTATGCGTATTTTTAATTTATATTTTATTCTTAATTTTGTGTGTTTTTCCTTGCTGTTGAGTGCATTATATCATGTTGAAGGGAATTGCGTGAATCTTCTTTTGATCAAATTCAAAGATTTTTACATTTGATAGCATTCCTTTCTATGAGATATACAGGTAAGTATAGTTAAGGTTAAGTTACAGCATATGGGATTTTGTAAACCCGGTACCCAAAATAATTTTTTTATTGAAAGATACCTTCCTACTTTCTACTTTCTAAGATCAGAACTAGGGAATTGTTAAAACAAAGGACACAATGGTGCCATGCTCCCAGGTACATGAACCTTGAGGAATTAGCATGTGAAAAATTTTATTGTTTAACCCCTCAAGTGCTCTCTTCGCCTCTGTTTTATTTTTATACTCTTTTTTTATAATATAAAAGGAAAAATTTAGAGGTGGAATGAAAGTGTAGTAACACTTTTGGTAAATTGTACATTTCTTAATATAGAAACAAACAAAGGGCGCAAGGACCTAGAGCATTACTGTTATAATTTATTGAACTTAAAAACAAGTGAGTACATATTCACAGACGCTAATATAGGAATACATGATACAAAGCACAGAAACCTCAATGGTGATCCTGAAGATGTTACTTTTGGGGTGTAGACAGACTACCCTTGATGTGTTTCGAGAGACATGCCTCCTTCCTCAGAGCTTTCCTTCCTTCAGGATCACCATTGAGAATTCTGTGCTTCACATCACACTTTCCTGTATTTGTGCCTGTGAATATATAGAGTAAATTATACTGTGTATATATACACTTCTCAAAAAAAAAATAAAGGAACACTTTGAAAACACATCAGATCTTATTGGGGAAAAATATCATACTGGATATTTACACTGATATGGGTTGGGTAATGTGTTAGGTACGTAAGGATGCCCATCATTTGATGGAAATGAAAATGATCGACCTACAGAGAACTGAATTCAAAGACACCCCAAAAATCAAAGTGAAAAAATGATGCAGCAGGCTAGTCCATTTAGCTGAAATTTCATTGCAGCAACTCAAAATGGTACTCAGTAGTTTGTATGGCCCCCACATGCTTGTATGGATGCCTGACAACATCGGGGCATGCTGCTAATGAGAATATGGATGGTGTCCTGGGGTATTTCTGACCAGATCTGGACCAGGGCATCTGGACCTGGACCTGAGCTCCTGGACAGTCTGAGGTGCAACTTGGCAGCGTCGGATGGACCGAAACATGATATTCCAGAGGTGATTTATTCCTTCATCCTCCAGGAACTGCCTGCATACTCTCACCACATGAGGCCGGGCATTGTCATGCACCAGGAGGAACCCAGGACCCACTACACCAGCATAAGGTCTGACAATGGGTCCAAGGATTTCATCCCGATACCTAATGGCAGTCAGGGTGCCATTGTCTAGCCTGTAGATGTCTGTGCGTCCCTCCATGGATATGCCTCCCCAGACCATCACTGACCCACCACCAAAACGGTCATACTGAATGATGTTACAGGCAGCATAACACTTTCCACAGCTTCTCCATACCCTTTCACATCTGTCACATGTGCTCAGGGTGAATCTGCTCTCATATGTTAAAAGCACAGGACGCCAGTGGCGGACCTTCCACTCTGATGTTCAATGACAAATGCCAATCAAGCTCTTTGGTGCCGACCAGTGAGCACAGGGCCCACTAGAGGATGTTGGGCCCTCAGGCCACCCTCATGAAGTCTGTTTCTGATTGTTTGGTCAGAGACATTTACACCAGTGGCCTGCTGGAGGTCATTTTGTAGGGCTCTGGCAGTGTTCAATATGACAATGATCCAAAACACACATCTAAGGCCACTGTTGCATTTCTGAAGAGGAACAGGGTAAAAGTGATTCAGTGGCCAAGTATATCTCCTGATCTGAACCCAATTGCACACCTATGGGGAATTCTGAAGAGACAAGTTGAGCATCACTTTCCATCCAGCATTCAGGCTCTAAAAGAGGTTGTTCTTGAAGAATGGAAAAAGATAGATGTTGCAAAATGTTGCCAACTTGTTCATTCAATGCCCAGAAGACTTGGTGCTGTCCTTACAAATCATGGAGGTCATGCAAAAAAATACTAGCTGTAGTAGTTTTTGTTGTGGGGTATATTCATTTTTGCATCAACTAATTTGAGTAAAACTGAATATTTTGTAATCTAAAATATATTATTAACATTACTTTCATGTAATGAGCTAAACAAATGGTCTATAAAACTAATTTTTGTCAACATTTTGGAAATAGTTTTTGTGTTCATTGAGATATTGATTAAAATTTTACTTTTCAAAAGGGCTGTCCTCATTTATGTTGAGCACTGTATATATATATATATATATATATATATATATATATATATATATATATATAAAACAAATTATAAATCCAAAACTGGTTTAGAGGCACTCAATGGTCTTGCAAAGGAGGAAGATCCAAAACAGCAGTGTTTTATTGTTAACAGCTCAGTCCATCTTTTTCAAAACCCTTGAGTGCCTGTAAACCAGTTTTGGATATATATGGATTTCTTTTGTGTGTGTGAGCACCTGGGCAATTATCAACAGTGAGATACCTTTGTAACTGTTATGTAATAAATCATATATATATATATATATATATATAAAATTAAATAAAGTATTACGGTAAAGCACTAAGCCCTTGCACCCTTTGTTTGTTTATATATTTAAGATTCCCCAATCTCAAGAGGGCTGCATTACTTTTCTGTTTTAACATCAACTTGATGACCTTTAATTCTACTTGCTTCTCAAGTGTCCCTGAGTGCTATGGTGTAATTATGTTGCTTTGTTGTATAGTTTCTTAATATACAGTGGGGATCGAAAGTTTGGGCACCCCAGCTAAAAATTTGTATTAATGTGCATAAAGAAGCCAAGGAAAGATGGAAAAATCTCCAAAAGGCATCAAATTACAGATTAGACATTCTTCTAATATGTCAACAAAAGTTAGATTTTATTTCCATCATTTACACTTTCAAAATAACAGAAAACAAAAAAATGGCGTCTGCAAAGGTTTGGGCACCCTGCAGAGTTAATATCTTGTACTGCCCCCTTTGGCAAGTATCACAGCTTGTAAACGCTTTTTGTAGCCTGCCAAGAGTCTTTCAATTCTTGTTTGAGGTATCTTTGCCCATTCTTCCTTACAAAAGTCTTCCAGTTCTTTGAGATTTCTGGGCTGTCTGTCATGCACTGCTCTTTTAAGGTCTATCCATAGATTTTCAATTATGTTGAGGTCAGGAGATTGTGAAGGACATGGCAAAACCTTCAGTTTACGCCTCTTGATGTAATCCCCCGTGGATTTTGAGGTGTGTTTAGGATCATTATCCATTTGTAGAAGCCATCCTCTCTTTAACTTCAGCTATTTCACAGATGGCATCAAGTTACCATCCAAAATTTGCTGAAATTTTATTGAATCCATTTTTCCTTCTATTCGTGAGATGTTCCCTGTGCCACTGGCTGCAACACAACCCCAAAGAATGATTGATCCAACCCCATGCTTAACAGTTGGACAGAGGTTCTTTTCATTAAATTCTGTGCCCCTTCTTCTCCAAACGTACCTTTGCTCATTCCGGCCAAAAAGTTTAATTTTAACCTCATCGGTCCACAGAACTTGTTTCCAAAATGCATCAGGCTTGTCTATATGTTCATTTGCAAAGTTCAAACGATGATTTTTGTGGTGAGGACATAGAAGAGGTTTTCTTCTGAAGACTCTTCCATAAAGACCATATTTGTACAAGTATCTCTTTATAGTGGAATTGTGTACCACAACTCCAGTGTCTGCCAGATCTTTCTAGAGGGATCGTGCAGTCAAACGTGGGTTTTAAATTGTTTTTCTCACAATCCTGCGAGCTGTTCTGTCTGATATTTTTCTTGGTCTTCCAGATCTTGCTTTAACTTCCACTGTTCCTGATGACTGCCATTTCTTAATTACATTCCGAACAGAGGATATTGACATCTGAAAACGCTTTGCTATCTTCTTATAGCCTTCTCCAGCTTTGTGAGCGTCAACTATTTTCAGTTTCAGTTTTCTAGACAACTGCTTAGAAGAACCCATGGTGCTGATTGTTGGGGCAATGTCAGATGAGTCTGGGCATTTAAAACCTTTGAGATTGACATCACCTGGTCTTCTCAGACGATGATTGAGAACAATCCATGACACTGGCAGGTCTCAGCTTTGCAAAGGGGGCAGTGCATGCTATAAATTCTGCAGGGTGCCCAAACTTTTGCAGACGCCATTTTTTTGTTTTCTGTTATTTTGAAAGTGTAAATGATGGAAATAAAATCTAACTTTTGTTGACATATTAGAAGAATGTCTAATCTGTAATTTGATGCCTTTTGGAGATTTTTCCATCTTTCCTTGGCTTCTTTATGCACATTAATCCAAATTTTTAGCTGGGGTGCCCAAACTTTCGATCCCCACTGTAGGTCTATGCATCAGACCCAAAGGAGGCACTAGCCAGGAGTAAAGAAGGAAAGAGGGTTTTAGTTATGTATCACTACCCCCTTAGGATTTGCTGAAGAGTAGGGTCCACCTATAGTCCTGCACAGCCAGGCAACTTGCATTTTCCATTTAGACTTGCAACCAGGAGACAGAAACCAGTCCATGAGCTTGTTTTGATATTTTATTAGGGGATAAAAAACTTGGATGGGGTAAGGGTTGTACAGGATGCCCAGTGGAATTGGAACAGAGGACAAACTTCCTGAAACTATTTACAAGCCTTTACAGCAAAAATCCTCTTCTGGAAAGCAAGCCAGCCCCTCCTGATGTACCACCCCAGACCCCAGATTTTCCTTAATCCAGCAGCTCTGGGTGAATCCTTGGGCAAGGGATCCAGTGCCTGCCACTGCAGTGTAAACAGTCCTGGGTAAAAAGCTAATCTAGTTTCCCACCTCTTTCCCCTTACTGGCCCAGGGGGTGCAGGTTTACTCATTTGGTCCTTCTCTTGTGCTGTCGGTGGGTCATGGCTGCTACCAGGTCTTCTAGCTAGCCTGCTCCTTCCCTGCTGCACAGGTGGTACTCTTTCAGCCTTTCAAGGTCCTCTGCCTGCAGGTGAGCCCCTCTCCATCATGGCCCCCTCACAGGCTCCTGTCTCTCTTCCTTTCTCACATCTTCCACTCTTTCTCTCTAAATACCACTCTCCTCCTGCTGAGCAGGCTCAGTTACTCTTAAAGGTTGTCCTGGCTGCTTGCCAAGCCTCCTGTTGGGGATTGGCCAGGATCCTCCAAGAGCACAAACCAGTCATTCGTTTCTCCAACGCTCTAGAGCAGGGAGAGATTCCAGAGGGCTGGTCTACGGAGCCTCTCAGCTCTGACCAGATTTTGACCACTACTAGTTACCACACCCAGGCTGCTACCCAGCCCTAGCTGAGGAGGGTGCTACAGTTACATAAAAGAGGATATTCCTACTGAATATATGAGCCTGTATGAAAAAGTATGAAGGTCTCAGAGCTTTTGAACTTTCTCTCCATTTGTAATTAAAGATGTTTGCCCTGTGTGTGATTCAGTAACAATTGTTTCTGTAACCGGTTGCTCTGCTGGAGTTTGCAAATAAAGAATTTTCAGCAAAAAAAAAAAACAGGTACACAAATTTTCCATGACAGCAAAGGAGCATTCTGTGGGCATTACATTTGATACAAAGATGATGATATGTGCATGAGGTTCTCTACAAAGTGGAGAGCTCATTTTTTGAAGGCTATTTGATGTTTGGGCTGTTAAATGAAGTCAGATGGCTTGGAAGGTAGGAGAGATTTTGCCATAAGAAGCCATGTAATTGACCAGGCAATGATGACACCACCTTTGCCAACAACCAGTCCATTTCAAGACTGCTGATGATGGTACACACTTCACACAGCTCTTAGTGTTCCAGTGGAAGATAATGAGCTGGGGGATGTAGTTCACCGAGAACCGTTCTTTGCCAAATAAGTAGATAATATTTATGCTTCGATGAGCATACGTTTATAGTGGGCTGCATCATAGTCATTAAAGCGAAGCTCTAGTCAAAATGTAAAAAAATAAAAGTCAGCAGCTACCGAAACTGTCCAGGATCCAACGGTGTCCTCACCACAGCCGGTTTCACTGGCCATCCTCTCCCCCTGGCGGCAGCATCCTAACTGTGGGTACCCGGCTGTGACAGCTTGTGGCTTTGCCTTGTGAATGGTCCTGTAGTCTGGATGGAGCTCTGCTTTAAGTATAAGTACACCCTAGCTTTACTCAAGTCAAGATCAGGGATGAGCAAAATGATTATTTGTCAAAGTAGATTTCACTGTGAAAGTTCTGATTTTCCAAAGGCTTAAGCTCTCCGTCAAGCTGATCTGGTGAAATTTGTTTTAAAAGAAAAATCTACTGTATTTTTTCATTATTTAGAGAATTTTTGGGGGGGATAGGGTAGGTGTGGAGGTTGTTTTTTTTTTACAGGAGTTTAATTTACTTCCTTTATATCTTATTTAGACCTATTGTCGTAGGGCAGTAACAATGTGTGGTTGAGCCACATTTACCAACGCCATTAAGCTGCAGTGGCAGTAGAAGGTGGTGTTTGCATGCCGCAGTTGCAACGCTTCACTTTGTACCCACAGCAACAACATCCCATGCTGAACCATCTGAGATTCAAACATCTATGGCTAGCGTTAGATACTAAGAAATTGAACCCAAACTTCAGCTGTTTTTTTTTCTTTTGGGATAAAGGTTTTACATTAATAAATAAAGGCTGATGATCATAGGCACCCTTTCCAGTGTTAAATGGTTTATCTCAACACTCTAACTGGTAAATTTGTAGGGCAGCTTGTTCTGTTGAAAAACAACAGACTTACTGGCTGGATCACCAGCTGAAATGAAATAGAAGAAAGAATGCCTAAAAAAGAACACTAATACAGCCATCACATCCAAGAATTGGTAAGCTGTAACATACAGTGCATCCACAAACTATTCACAGCGCTCAACTTTTTCCACATTTTGTTGTGTTACAGCCTTATTCCAAAGTGGATTAAATTTTTTTTTTTCCTCAACATTCTACAAACAATACCCCATAATGACAACGTGAAAGAAGTTCATTTTGAAATCTTTGCAATTTAATAAAATTAAAAATGAAAAAAAAAACACTTTTACATAAGTATTCACAGCCTTTGCACAATACTTTGTTGAAGCAGCTTTAGCACCAATTACAGCCTCAAGTTGTTTTGAGTATGATGCTACAAGCTTGGAACACCTATTTTTGGGCAATTTCTCCCATTCTTCTTTGCAGTACCTCTCAAGCTCCATCAGTTTGGATGGGGAGCGTCGGTGCACAGCCATTTTCAGATCTCTCCAGAGATGTTCAATGGGGTTCAAGTCTGGGCTCTGGCTGGGTCACTGCAGGACATTCACAGAGTTAACCCGTATCCACTCCTTTGTTATGTGGGCTGTGTGCTTAGGGTCGTTGTCCTGTTGAAAGGTGAATAGTCCCCCCAGTCTAAGGTCCAGAGCGCTCTGGAACAGGTTTTCATCAAGGATGTTTCTGTACATTGCTGCATTCATCTTTCCTTTGATGCTGACTAGTCTCCCAGTTCCTGCTGCTGAAAAACATCCCCACAGCATGATGCTGCCACCACCATGCTTCAGTGTAGGGATGGTATTGGCCAGGTGGTGAGCGGTGCCTGGTTTCCTCCAGACATGACGCTTGGCATTCAGGCCAAACAGTTCAATCTTTGTTTCATCAGACCAGAGAGTTTTGTTTCTCATGGTCTGATAGTCCCTCTGGTGCCTTTTGGCGAACTCCAGCCTGCCTGCCATTTGCCTTTTACTGAGGAGTGGCTTCCATCTGGCCACTCTACCATACAGGTCTGATTGGTGGAGTGCTGCAGAGATTTTTGTTCTTCTGGAAGGTTCTCCTCTCTCCACAGAGAAACGCTGGACCTCTTTCAGAGTGACCATCAGGTGCTTGGTTACCTCCCTGGCTAAGGCCTTCTCCCTCAATCACTCATTTTGGCCAGGCGGCCCACTCTAGAAAGATTCCTGGTGGTTCCAAACTTCTTCCATTTACGGATGATGGAGGTCACTGTGCTCATTGGGACCATCACTGCTGCAGAAATGTTTCTGTACCCTCCCCAGATCTGTGCCTACGGACAATACCTTGGACTTCATGGCTTGGTTTGTGCTCTGACATGCACTGTTAACTGTGGGACCGTATATAGACAGGTTTATGCCTTTCCTAATCATGTCCAATCAAATGAATTTCCCACAGGTGGACTCCAATCAAGTTGTGGAAACATCTCAAGGATGATCAGTGGGAACAGGATGCACCAGAGCTCAATTTTTAGTGTCATGGCAAAGGCTGTGAATACTTATGTACATGTGTTTTTTTTGTTTGTAATTTTTTATAAATTGCAAAGATTTCAAAACAAACTTCTTTCACGTTGTCATTATGGGGTATTGGTTGTGGAATGTTGAGGAAAAAAATTAATTTAATCCATTTTGGAATAAAGCTGTAACATAATAAAATGTGGCAAAAGTTAAGCACTGTGAATACTTTCTGGATGCACTGTAATAAATGTTTGCTTTTGGGTTTAATACCGCTATAAAATCAGAATTTTTACAGTTTAGCAAGAAGTGTTAATAATGTTTAAAAACTTGATGTCGCATCCTCAAGTCCCATTTGGGACCCCATTTTGCTATCAATGACTGATGATTGTTTTAGATTGTTGCTTTTTGTATATTATTTGTACCTGCTCAGATTGCCTGTAACTTGTTGAGAAATGGATACATACATCGTTTGGGCTGTCCTGTAACACCTTTTTCTATGATAAAACTAATAAACACTATTGGAAACAAAAACTTGATGGTAGGTAGTGGCAATTGTAACAGCTTAACCATTAGCCGCCCGGCCAATGGCCGTTTGGCGGCTTCAGATGTGCTCCTCCATTTCGGGTGCACGCCATTTGGCGTGCTCCCGCACATGCGCCGTTTGCGCTAGTGCAGAGCGGCGCAGCAGTGCGATCTGTCGGCGGCCGTGCACCTCGGACACGGCCGATGACAGATCTGAGTACCGGCTCCCGTTGCTGGTACCATTTGACCTGCTGTGACCAATCACAGCAGGTCACATGACAGTTGAATACATGGATGGCTTCATTCATGATGCCATCCATTGTATACTAGTGCCTAGCTGTGAATGGTCACAGCTAATCACATGCACATGTCATGTGATTAGCTGTGACCAAATCACAGCTAAGCACAAAAAAAAAAAAAAAAGCTGAATGAATCGATTTCATTCAGGTAAATGCTTGCTTATAGCAAAGTAATTCTTTGCTATAAGCAAATTGTGTAAAAAAAAAAAAATACTGATCACTTCCCCAAAGTAGTACAATGTTACTATGGTAACATTGTACTATTTTGGTCATAGTAAAATATGAAAAAAAATCTTAAAAAAAATAAAAAAAAATGTAATAAAAAATTAAATATAATAAAAAAATATTTTTTTTTTTTTCATACTGTCACCAGTCAGTGTCCCTGTTCACCGCCATGCCAGTTATATGATGACGCTGTACTGCACTGGTGACAGTATGTAAAAAAAAAAATAGTGAAAATAATTTTTTTCATTTTCGGAAAAATGATGACAAAAAAAATACAACTTCAAAAAACTCGCCATGCCTCTTATGAAGTACGTCGGACTGTCTACTCTGCAAAAAGGGGTCATTTGGGGGATATCTGTACTGTTCTGACATTCTTGGACCTCAAGAAATTAGATTGGCCGTCAGTACTTCAGGATTGATCAATATTCAGATCTATACCATACTTTGTGAACTCTATAACTTTCCTACAAACTAAATAATACATCCTAATTTGGGTTATTTTCACCAAAGACATGTAGCAGAATACATCTCGGCCTAAATTTATGAAGAACAATTATTTGTAAACTTTTATAACAGAAACAAAGAAAAATGTGTTTTCTTTTCAAAATTTTTGGTCTTTTTTTTGTTAATTTAGCAAAAAATAAAAACCCCAGCGGTGATTAAATACCACCAAAAGAAAGCTCTAGTTGTGTGAAGAAAATGATAAAATTTTAGTTTGGGTACAGTGTTGTATGACTGCGCAATTGTCATTCAAAGTGTGAGAGCGCTGAAACCTGAAAAATGGCCTGGGCAGGAAGGTGTAAAATTGCACGGTATTGAAACGGTTAAAAATACAGTTTTCCTTTTTTTTTACTAAAGTTCTCATTTAAGTTTGTAGAGATAGTAATTTTAAGTCCCAGTGATGGATGATCTGTAGCTCTATAGCTGCAAAAGAACCATGTATGCTTTACAGATGGTCTATGCCAAACAATGCTTAAGTATTGACTAGAAATGCAGCTTTTGTCATTCTGTAACACATGTATACAGTTCACTAATACATTATTGGAAGTGACATATGTTTACTGATTTTTGTATGGCATTTATGTTATTGAAAGCCTGGTAGGTGGTGAGATGGATGGTTGCTCCCTGGGGCTTTTCTGTCTTTGCAGAAGACAAGACTTTCTTTATTTCTACGCATGTTCATCAGACTATCTAAAGTAAAAAATTGCAGTATGTAATGGGAAAGACATGTATGTACGAAATAAGTAATTAGTAACATAGACAGCTCGGTGCACAGCAATAGAACCTACCATATTGTAATGAATGCAGTGTATTGTTAAGTAAATAAAGCTGTAAGGGGATTTTACATGAATTACACATGAGAGACTCATGTAATATATTTTTCTGTAGATTTGAAGCCATATCAAGTATATCTTCCAAATATCCATAACCAAATATCACCCAAACGGTCCTCTTTGCTCCTCCCAAGACCTCCTACTCTCTCTTGTCTCCTCCTTCCATGCTCATTTCCAGGACTTCTCCAAAGCCTCTGCCATCCTCTGGAACTCTCTACCTCAATCTGTCCAGTTATCTTCTACTCTGGCCACCTTTTGACGATCTTTGAAATCAACTCTTTAGGGAAAGCTGGTCATACATTATGCAATTTCTTGTACAATGTTCCTTTACCAAAACCATAAAATATAAGGACAAACCTAAACACTTTCATTTTCTATGCACTCAGGCAGGCCCTTGCACTACATAGTTGAAGGTGAATTGAAAGGAAACTGAATAAGAAAATCGTATTATGTATGGCCAGCTGAAGCCTATCTCTCCTCCAACTAGCAACTGAGCTGTTACCTCTTCCATCAGCTCATTTCCCACAGTTATAACCCTTTGAACTACTTGCCCCACCCTATTAGATTGTAAGCTCTTATGAGCAGGGCTCTCTTCAGCCTGTTGTATTTTTTTGTATTGTAACTGTACTGTAAAGTTACAATACAAACTGTAAATGGCTGTGCAAACTGTTTGCACTATATAAATCCTGAATAATAATAATATGTATTGTTCATCAACACAAGATATAAAAGTTACACATCAACCAGCAGTAATAACCTAACGGTAGTTTTGAGAGATAATATCATGCTCAGTCGGGTGTTTCAGCTTCTAAACTCTTGAGGAGGGACACAGACACCACACACTTCCATCTAGAGAAACTTTTCTACATGTAGAAAAGTTTCTTCATATTAAGAGCTGTTGAAATGTGGAATAGTCTCCCTCTGGAACTTTATCTGTCCAGCTCAGTAAATTGTTTTAAAAAGAGCTGGAATCATTTGTAATTGCACAAAATATAAATTAATATTAACATTTAGAGGTGATAACAACACAGATTGTTAATTCAGGGAATATCGAATTGCCATCTGGGAATTAGGAAGGAATTTTATCCCCACTATAGCATATTGGTTCATGTTTTATAGCCATTTTTTCCCCTTCCTGTGGTTATAGGTTTCTGTATAGAGAGGTGTTCTATTTATTCATTTTTTGTATTGGTTGAACTAAATGCACTTAGATGTCTGGCTACCATCCTGCAGATAAAACTAAGGACGAGTTACAGTGAGTGATAGCCTGAAAAGCTGTGTGGTGAAAGTTGTGGTTCTGAGGAAGAGGGGAGCGCCCCTTGAAACGTGTCAGCCATGTGGAGGGTCCTCTTGTGGTTTTGGAGTTGACTTTGGTGACCAGGTCAGTTTGGACTTTGATAAGCTTTTTGTTGCCATAGTTATTTGTGAGTATACTTTTTTTGTATTAATAAAGTTTTGCCTCACGGAATGCACTAGGCTGGTGCACCCATCTTCTCTTATTATACAGTGTCTCTCCTGGGTTCCCCAGACCCTTAGAGGACAGCAAAGCCTGTTCCGGCATTTGAAGTGCTAAGGACCTAACATTCATCAATCATCAGGACACCTTGAGCACAGGGAATTTTTGTTTTTTCTGCAGCAAGTTGTGGTACTTGTACTATCTATTTATTATCAAGAGGTTCAAGAGGGAATATAATGACTCTTCAAGTGAGGTAAAAATCCCTGTTAACCCCAACCTGCCCAGGCATCCCTTTAAAAATTCTGAACACTTGGGGAGCGGGAAGGATCGGTGATCATATGACCCCTCTGTGAGTGGGGCTAGTTGATTGGTACCCAAGATGGAATCATGGTACACTAAGACCAAGGAAGGTGGTACACTTATTATTTGTATAAGTAGAAGTAAAAAAACACATGGAAGACAGTGTCAAGGTTCTCACTTCACAGTTCCAGACACTTTAGCAATGGAGCCTTAATATCACAGGCAACCCAGGTACAATAGGTATTAACAACATTGGCAGTGCTTTAACACAGTCTCTGCACATGAGAGGATGCTTTGATTGGCTTACGTTTCCAGAAAAAAATCTGATGAAGGGGTTGGCTGGTAGGAAGAACAGTGGTGCAGGTACCTTTAGTAAACTGATACGAAAGTATTGTCCCAATTCTCTCTAAAGTTCCCAGATAGCGGAGCAAGGCATGGTAACCTTCCTGTCAAGGTCCTACCTTTCTTCAGAGCTTGTGCATCTCCATGTGCTGGCATCCATCTTGAGTTTCTGCAAAGCATGGTGGGAACCTTTATGCCTTCAGGCTTCTGCGGCTCCTCCTCAGAAGGGTGTGGTTGAGCACATTTAAACCTGCTGTCTGCAAGTGCTCTCTGCATTAGTGTCCTGTATGTTCCCTTGCAGCAAGTTCTTGTTCTGTTCTCATTGCTCTCCTGGTGATTGACTCGGCTTGGACAAGACTATTCGCTGCTTTAACCCTTTACCTGACCTCCCGTTGCTGAACCCGGCCCGTGACCTGAGTATTCTTTGCTTACCGTCTAGTACTGTCTGCTGTTATTGACCCGGCCTGTCTGACTACGCTACACGTGTTCCCATCTAGCTCCCACCAGCTGTACGCCATTGGCGGCAGTCGTTACCGCAGCTGGGGTAACTCGGGGGCCGTGACCTGGTCTCAGGCTGCGTCAAGTCCATCCCCACCATCAGGGGCCCTGTGTCAGGGCAGGAGCTGAGGAACGGACAGGCAGGCCTAACAATGTAACGCACTGGCTGACGACAACCACCACCCACAGACCGAAGTCCCTCAGGGCGCGGAGTCTAAGTCCCAGGCTGCCCTTCACCAGGGCCCCTGATGGTGGGGATGGACTTGATGCAGCCAGGAACCAGGTCACGGCCCCCGAGACACCTCAGCTGCGGTAATGGCCGCCGCCAATGGCGTGTAGCTGGTGGAAGAGACAAAAGAGTAGTCAGACAAGCCGGGGTCAACAACAACAGGACAAAACAGTACAGGACAGCAGACGAGAATCACAGGTCACAAGCCGGGTTCAGCAACAGAGGGTCAGATCAAAGGAGAATACAAAGAATAGTCAAGTCACAAGCCGAATAAGATACCAGGAGAGTCACGAGAGTCAGAACAGAGTAATAGCGACACAAAGACACAAGACACAAGTGCAAAGAGCATGTGCGGGCCACAGGCTTATATGTCATCAGCCACACCCCTCTGGGGGATGGACCACAGAGACCTGAAGGCATAAAAGGATTCCCATCATGTACAGCAGAATCCAAGATGGACGCCAGCACATGGAGTAACATAACCTCAGGGAAAAGGTAGGACCTTGACACCCTGGTGAAGAGTAGCCTGGGGCTTAGACTCCACGCCCTGAGGGACTCTAGTCTGTGGGTAGTGGCTGTCGTCAGTCGCGGCGTGACCGTACCATAGGCCTGCCTGCCCATTCCATCTTTCCTGCCCTGACACTTCCACAATCCCTAGTGAGCAGGGATCCTGTCCCTACACTTTCCACTTTGCAAATGCACGCCAACCTCAGTGAGACAGTGCCATTTATTGTAATAAAAATTATAAATCTATTCACAAATGCCATATCAGACAAGCCCATGAAAATATGAGAGCTAGTCAGTCCACTCCGTGTGTTGCTTTCTTTGAAAGACATTACCTGTATCTCAACTGTCTTATGTGTTTCGAGGGTAGTACCCTTTTCCTTGGAGCCAAACGATTCATAGATTTAAATTTATTTTACAACAAATGTTACAGTGAGTTAATGCACTAGGCTGGTGCACCCTTTCTCTCTTATGTTTTTGTAGAATATTGGTGGGCTCCTCCAGTTTTAAGAAGGCAGGAAAGGGTAGTGAAGTAGATGTCTATGAAGAACTGCTGTCAGATGACCACTGCACTCGTTGCGCAGGAGGTGTTTTGTTTTGTTGGACAGTGCTATTTATTAGCATTGCCCGCACTAAAGATGGTAGAGCCAGGGCAGCATTATCCAATCAAACCACTGCTCCCCTGGTTAAACCTACGAAGGCTTCAGAGGAAAAAGTTCCTCACAACCTTCATTTTCTTCTGCACAGCGGCCAGCTGCACATCACCACCCACAGCGGGAAGGACAAACTGCACCTGCGTAGAACTATGATTGCCTGTCACAGTGGTCACATTAGGAGCCAGTCTTGCAGGCTACTAATTATTAGTCCAGACCGAGAGCTGTCTTTGACACTTTGGTCTATGTGCTGGGAGTATGCAATGAGAACGCACACAGCACAGAAACATTGGCTGCCCAGCTACGCATATGTGCGACATATGGGCATTAAAGCATTTTACAAGGGCAGCAGCAAGTTTACCAGCAATTTTTAGTTCTATAAAGTTTTCCACTTTGTTAACACATTGGAAAACTACTTACCATTGAACCATGATGCGGTGCCAACCAACCAACTATTCCTCCCATGTAAAAAAGGACATAAACCTTCCTGGTGCTGACCAATCAATATTAACAATGCGACCAGATAAAAGTGCATTAATACAAACCTGTCACAAGCCTTCATAATTTAAAGCATAAATAATTGCCTTTTTAAAACAATATTGTGTCAATAAATCTCATCTTACAAAACCCTGAAATAAAAGAGGACATTTTTCAATACGGTGTATGTTTTATGCAGCAACAAGAAAATATTTTTTTTAAGTAGATAACCAACAGGTTTTTTAATTATTCAAGTTTGGATACTGTCATGGAAACCACTGTGAGTTGAGTTTCTGGAGGGGCCTGAGGACCAGCCTCCTTCCTGACAACTATAGACCCCCACGGGACTAAGGAGACCCTCCTCTTGGGGTTTCAAGGAACCTTTTCACCAAGAGGGTTATATCACTTCCCTAAGTACCTGGCTGGCCATGAATTATACTAGCTACCCATTCCATGCAATTAAGGCTGGAAGGACTGTTTCTGGGACCTTTGCATACTATACATAGTGGAATTATAAGCAGGGGGGGGAATTCCAGCATATGTGGGGTTAAGAAACATCTTTTTTTCTGTTACAGCTTTCCTATCATCAACTATTGTTTATTGTAATTAAGTTTAGGTGATAGGCTCTCACTTTGTTGCACCAGAGTCCAGACTGCTAGGTACCGGGAAGGAATCTGTTGTTTTCTTGTAATTGATTGTTTATTTGGTTAAGTAATGTAATTTGGGACTTGTAATGTAGGCCATACCTGTCTGGGGGGTGTTTTTTGTTTATAAATGCTGTGCTGTTTGTTAATTAAATCAGTCCTTGTTTTACTCCAATATTTTTTATGTCTGATACCTGGGGTAAATTTGCTGCATTCTGGTTCCAGAGTGGAGGAAGTTGTAGTTTGGCAGAGATACCCAGTCGGGGTGTCAAGCAGTCCATTACAGATACAAATTAGCCAAACCAGCAACCTTGGTTAGAACTTGTCTTGTCATTGTGTTGCTATCTGCATCTCCAGTCAAATTCTATCTAAACCAAGAACACATTTTATGAAGCTTACCAGTCCTTAGATGATTTGGGTCCATTTGTTTTATTTTTACAGCCTTGTTATCCTTCATTTTCACCTGGTGATCCTGCCAGTAACACACTATCTGTCCTGGGTTGACAACATGAACTCACTGTACTGTATCTATAAATGGACAGCATTGTCACAGTTGGCTGCTTGATCCTACTTCATGTAAGAGAACACCTCACTTTCTCCTCATCTCCATACCAAAGAGGAAGGGTTGGGGGGTATAACAAAATATCAAACACAAAAATAGTGAAGCGCTAAAGTGAATCCCTATAAACACACACAGTGCATATAATATTAACCAAAAATATTATATATAAGTTCCCTATACTCCAATGAAACTGTATAACCATCTGTGGGATATCTATACATACACAAAAAAAATGATCAAACGGAAAAACATACCTCATAAATTAAATAAATCCGTGATAAAAAATAATGAAAGTGATACAAAAATAAAATCTGTGTCATTAATATTCAAAAAATTATATATATATATATATAGGTGATGCTTTCTATAATATATGTGACAGCCTAAAAAAATATAAAATTCATAAATTGTGATTCTCAATCAAATATACGTGATTAATAATTAATTTGTGAAAAAACCATACATTGAGCTATTAAATAAATAATCCACTATATCTAGTGATGTTTTTAAATATGAAAAAGTGTCCACAGATGAACAAAAACAGTCCATGCAATAAGGTGAAAACGACACTCAGTGATCTTCACTTCTAGTGCTCAAAAAAAGAAATCCTCCAATGGCAGCAATGCCTGCTCACCTCCCCACCTCGACCGACAAAGGGCCACAAGGCTATAACTCTCCTCCAGGTAATCCTTTGCTTCCAAGCAGCTCAGTAAGGAATCACAGGACCTCCACTCCACCTCCTCTCAAACGTCATATAGGACACAAACAGAGCTTCCCATAGTGTAATACCGTTTATTTAAGACACTCCATATAACATGCTGTTTCCACTCACATGTGTTTTCTTAATGAAAAATGCAATCCTCCTCATTCCCTGGGTGCATTCACATGTAAATAGGGAAACCAATATGGCCGCTGTGCTCGGACATCCGTCCCCACGTGACCGGAAGTGATGTGTCTCTGGGCTGGGAATAGCGTTCCGACGCGTTGCGTCACGTGCGTCGTGACTTCATCAGGGTGTATTTCAGATTTCCAGTTCTTTATAAAAAAATCTGAATGTGTTTCTGTTCCCAGATTTTCAATGTTTTTGATAACTGTCTGATTTTCATTGCCAAATCAGCTTTGTGTTTCTATTTTGTTCTATGTACAAATGTCTGAAAACAACCTTTTAACTTTTGTAAAAGGTAAATTTTAGGAGGTTTTTAAGATTTCTTCTTTTTTATGGTTTAACACTGTATAAATACATTTCCTAAAAATATTTTAACCACTTTTATGTTAATCTAGCATTTTTTTTAATTTTTTTTTTAGTTTTGTGCACTACTTTACACAGCACTTAACAATCACTAGCTTACCTGGATTGGCATGAGGCCAATGTGGTGTCAATATTTAAAAAAAGGGCGAAATCTTTACCAAGTAATTATCGACCTGTTAGTTTAACTTCTATAGTTGGGAAGATACTGGAGAGTTTAATAAAAGACCACAGATGAGTTCTTGCTGGAAAAAAATATTTTAAGCAACAGACAGCATGGATTCATGAAAGACAGAAGTTGTCAAACAAATCTGATTTCTTTTTATGAGGAGGAGAACAAAACCTTGGACAGAGGGGTGGCGGTGGTCGTGGTATACTTGGATTTTGCAAAAGCATTTGACACAGTTCCCCAGATAGCTCTAATGTGTGAGGTCTACAGGCTTGAAAAAATCTGTATGTAAATGAGTAGAAAACTGGCTAAAAGATTGTATTCAAAGAGTACTGGTTAATGATTCATACTCTGAATGGTCTAGGGTTGTCAGTGGTGTACCACAAGGTTCAGTGTTGGGACCCTTACTTTTTAATATATTTATAAACAATATAGGGTCTGGGATTAAAAATCCCATTTTAGTCTTTGCAGATGACACCAAGCTGTGCAGTGTCCTTACAGGATGTCTCCAATTTACAAGCCAACATCAATGCTCTGTGTAATTGTGCAACTATATGGCAAATCAGGTTTAATGTTGATAAATGTAAGGTTATGTACTTGGGGGCTAAGAATATGCATGCATCATACATACTAGGGGGGTACAACTGGGGGAATCAATGGTGGAGAAGGATCTGGGAGGTCTGGTAGATCACAAGCTTAATAATGGCATGGAATGCCAAGCTGCGGTTTCTCTCTTGTATTAAAAGAGGTATAGACTCCAGAGAGAGAGATATCATATTACCCCGGTACAAATCATTAGTAAGACCTCATCTGGAATATGCAGTTCAGTTTTGGGCAACAATTCACAAATAGAACATTGGGGAACTGGCGAAAGTACAGAGAAGGGCAACCAAACTGATAAGAGGCATGGAGGAGCTCAGCTATGAGGAAAGATTAGAGGAAACTGAATTTATTCTCTCTTGAGAAGAGGAGATTAAGGGGGGATATGATCAACATGTATAAATACATCAGTGGTTCATATAGTGAACTAGGTGTAGAGCTATTCACCCTGAGTTCATCACAGAGGACAAGGGGGCACTGTTTAAGTCTGGAGGAAAAGAAATTTAATCTCCAAACACGGAAAGGTTTCTTCACAGTGAGAGCTGTGAAAATGTGGAATAGACTCCCTCAAGAGTTGGTTCTGGCCAGCTCAGTGGATTGCTTTAAAAAAGTCCTGGATTCTCTCTTGGATACATGGAATATAACTGGATACTAACACTTATAGGTAAAGTTGATCCAGGAAATTCTGAAGGAATTTTTTTCCCTACAGGAGCAAATTGGATCATGCTTTGCTGGGGTTTTTTTGCCTTCCTCTGGATCAACTGTGGGTATAGGATTAGAACTTTTTTTTTTTTAATGGTTGAACGGAATAGACTTTTGTCTTTTTTCAGCCAGACTAACTAACTAACTAACTAACTAACTAACTGTCAGCTTTACTTAAAAGGGACATTATTCTGCAATAAAGCATAAAAAAGGATACCCCTAGACTGACCAATGAGCCACACGAGTGACTGTGACCGTGCACCTGGCTGCTGGTGCATCTACTGGGAAAGAACCTTAGGACCTAAACAGGGGTGAACACTACACAACCAAGGTGTAGCACTGCAAAGCAGGAAACAGTCCCTGTATATGTAATGTATATGGCATGTTATGCCTTAGGAAGGGTCCCTTTGAGGTATTGAAACATTTTTTTTCTATGTGATCATTCAATAAAGAAGAGCTTTGAACTTTGAAACAAACTTGTCAATGTGCTGATATAATACCTTGTCAATGTTATACACCATGACCAGTTGGGAGTTGCATTCTCTTAATTATGTAGTTGATTCCAGTATGGTGTGCAACAAGAAAACTCCAGGAACTCCAGAATTTCCCTTCTGTGTTGTACTGTGAGTGCAGGGAACTATTTTGCCACTCCCCCATCCCCCAGAGGCAGGAGTCTGCAGGGGACAACCCTGGAGTGAAGGTACGTTCTCCACTGTGAGCAGGGGTGGACTGACAACTCATGGGGCCCCTGGGCAATAGGGGATCATGGGGCCCAAACTCAAAAAAGCCTATGAAAAAGGTACCAGGGGCATCTCATGGGGCCTCCTACTGACCCCAGGCCCGCTGGTAGTGCCTGAGTTTCCAAATGGTCAGTCCATCCCTGACTGTGAGCTGTTTTTTTTAATCTTTAAACTTGATGCAACACTATATTAAAAAAGAGAATAAAATTAAATTGTAGTTGGGCTTTAAAACATTAATGTACATTGATAATCTTAGACTGTAAGCTCCCAGGAGCAGGGCCCTCCTAACCCTCTTGTATTGAACTGTATTGTCTCCCATTATATTGTAAAGTGCTGAGCAAACTGTTGGCGCTATATAAATCCTGTATAATATAATAACAATAATAAAAAAATAATAATTTACAGCAGACTAATCCCATTTAAATATATACCTAAATCATTGAAACTACTACACATTCCCTTTAATCAGTAGCGTGTGTATAATGCATTCATTTTTTGGCTTTACTATTTTTATAATTTATTTATCCTGGAGGTTGGATTCAGCTCTACAGAGAAGACAGGAACACAACATGTATGCACTTTGACTTAAATAATTGACTTATAAAACGTACGCACAGTGGTCGAAACCCAGTCTTTTATTCTGTACAAATAAACTAACACATTAATTCACTTTTTAAATTGAATCTGAACCTCAAATAAGCTTCCTAATTCCTGATCAGCAGTATTGTTATGTAAAGTAAAAAAAAAAATTACACCATATGAACCCACCTGCTGAATCTCTATATATTATATATGATAAACTATCACTGGGCTAAGTAATTGGCTAAGGGGAAGATTAGAGCTGGGCTGCCTACAGCAAAGAACTTTCCCTATGTGTAAGTGGCAGTGCATCTAATTATAGTAATCTGGAAATGGTACAAGTAATGTTGTTTGAATGAATTTTAACTTCTCGTGAAGGATAAAAAGTCTGGCAGTTCTTAAGCAGCTATGCATTACGTTTGTCTCGGTACATTTTTCTTGTACCCCTCCGAGGATTTTTATCTTCTTTTATCCATTGTTACTTATCCTTTTCATCTGGTTCACACAGTTTAATCTTCAGCAATCTTCTGTTCTCTGGGATGTAGTAAAGTGTTTAACTGATCTACTTGTAACTGTGACATCCAGTAGAATATAAGAATCCACAACTCTCCCTGAGATGCCTCTGGCTTTCATGCTGCATTCACTTCACAGCTCAGCAAAGACATCCTCCTAATAAAGATGAAGAAGGACTTTTAATTAAAGTGGACCTATCATTAAAAGCCTTGTTTTTCATGAATAGGTAGGACATGTATTTGTTTCCAAATCACATTATTATTTTGAATAAAAGGAATCTGTTGAGAGTCCTGAAAAATCCTCTTTCTAAGCTCCCTGATGTAATTCAAAGCCTAGGCAAAGCTCACATGGTCTTTGCATCCGAGAAGCACCATTAGTGTTTCAGATCATTAGAGATTGCATGGAATCTATTGCTGTTAGATAAGTGAATAAATATGGTACAAACATGGTGGAGCACTACTAAACAGGCAGAAGATCCTTTCAAATGTAAGTGCAGAGCTAAAGCATAAGTGACAAATGGAATCATAAAGTGCTTATGTGAATAGAAGTGTTCATACAATATTCCAGTGAAATAAATCAAATAAAACGTCTCAGATCACATAGAATCATAAAATCATAAAAAACTCTAAAATTCTGAATATAAATAGTGGATAGTCCGTGGC
Organism: Staurois parvus; assembly: GCF_062004578.1. Classification (NCBI taxonomy): domain Eukaryota; kingdom Metazoa; phylum Chordata; class Amphibia; order Anura; family Ranidae; genus Staurois; species Staurois parvus. The sequence goes on along the minus strand of NW_028317827.1, from coordinate 4,556,303 downwards.
ACTGCAGGTCACAGAAGTGCCATGTGATATACGTATGCTTATTTAGCAATAATGGTGATTATACATAGTCCGTGGCACTACATGTCACAGCAATGCCCGGTGTTCGTGGAACTACAAAGTGAAACAATACCAGCTGGGATGCTCAAGAGTTCTCATGATCCAACATGGGAATCCACCACCTTATATTGATGTGCATCTACAGAACGCTACTTGTATAAAAGCATTAATACCGATCCTTATGGGGGGTCTCAGGAAGCAATAAATAGGGACCGGACTTCTCCAGGGTCAGGGCTATGCAAAATCAGCAAAGGATCCTCCTAGGGGGAAAAGCTCACCACAGGAGCCAAAGGTATGGCAATATGGTGTAGTATTTATTGTAAATAGTTAAAAGCAATCCATGTGGATATAACAAAGAGCTAAATGCATGAAAGCATACCAAAATGGCCACAGCTCTGAGCTCCGGCAGCGGCGGCGTGACGTCAGCATGTAAGGCTCCACCCAGGCAGAAGATCCTGCAAATGTAATTTGCAAATTTGGTTCCCATATGTACAAATTTAAAGTAGAACTATAGGCAAAAAAGTTTTTTTTTTTTTTTTGGATAGCGTAAGGGAGGGTTTATTTTTGCTCTCTTTGTTCCGATGAAGGAAGTGAGTGGAAATCCCTCCAAATTAGAAGAATCTCTTGAGAACCCCCAGGTCCCCATTGGAAGATTTACCTCTATTACTTTTCTGGAGACTAGCAGCAGATCTCCCCTGTAAATCTAAACTGGTAACCTGTAAAGGCGTCACCTATGGAGATTATTAAGGCACCATAGTTTGTTGCCATTCCACAAGTGTGGGCAATGTTAAAGCGTGACATGTTAGGTATCTAATTACTCGGAATAACATTATCTTCTATATTTTACAAAAAAATGAGTTATATATGTTGTTTTTTTTGTATGTTTTCCCCAAAAAATTGCATTTCAAAAACCACTGCACAAACACCGTAACATCCACCATTTTGCTCTCTAAGGGCTCTGCTGGGAGGTTCTAAGCTATTTTTACTAGCAAAAAAAGCTGATTTTTACATGTAGGAAAGAGTTTCAGACTACGCTTGGGAGGCAAGTGGTTAAAGTTTAACTAAATAATTTTTTTTAGTTTTGGATAGATTGGATGAGGATTATAACAGCTGTCATGTTTTTATTCTTGTCTGTGCCCCTGTTAGAGAGATTCACCTTCTCTATTTGTCCTGTTTACCATTATCATTGAAAGTAAAAATAAAATCCCACATTTTTGGTTGTCCCCAGAAAAAAAATAGTGGGGATATTTTTTCAATGGGGACACTAGTTCTGGTGACCCTGGTGACAACAGGAAATCCCCTCACTTTGGAGGGATTTTCTCTCATTTCCTTTTTTTTACTATGGAACAGAAATTAAAATAAATATTTCCAATGGGACAGAGATAGCAAAAAATAAACCTAGCAGGGTCTATAACCCTCCCTCTATCCAAAATGAAAAACAAAGTTTTGCCTTTAGTTCTACATAAATCCTTAGCCATGTTCCTAATAAATAATTTTTTTCCTCTAGTGAAAAATACTGGTACTCTTTTGTTATGGTGTTCAGATTACCAGTGATGGTTGACTCCCTTCATGACTCATTAGGCTCTCAAGTTACTTGAAAGGCATTCTAAAGCCCCATACACATGGGCCGAATATTGGGCGGTATCAGTCGGTTCAATAGAAATTATCTGATAATTGGCCAGTGTGTACGACAGCTGGTCTGACAGAAGCTGGCCGAATGTCTGGCTCCTGTAGAAGGGGCATGACCGAAAAAGTACAGGATCTCCTCCCGAGCTCTTCAGGTTTTTTTCGTTCAGCCTGCTGGGTTGAACGTAAAAAAAAATTATTGTATTTTCTAGGCTTAGGTTACCCTATTGTTGGTGTTCAGAGGGCATTTAGAAATGAATTTTACATCCTGAGGAGTGGCACAAGATGCCCAATCTACCAGCTTGGCTTGCAGAGTTTCAGGAATTCCATTACATTTGACAGGCGAATTAATCTTTTTCAGTGTTTCGGTAATCACTACAACTACTCCACATTCACAAGGTAAAACCCTGATTATGTTAAAATTATATATTTTAAAAGTCAATTGAACTTTCAATTTAAATTAGCTAAATACATTCCAGATGCAATAAAAACAAAAGGTGTGCAAAAGCTTACATTTTTTCCTTAAAAAATCATCCGCAGCATGGGTGTCTGCCAGAATATTGCAGAGGGGGGCCCTTGCTCTCTGTGTGCAAGCAGTGATCTCTTTGTGGGTCCAACATGCCCCATGCTGTATCAGTCCGTCTCTGCAGCAGCTGTCATGGGACAGGCTTTTCTACTCTACAATCACTTGTAACATTTTGCACACCTTTTTTTGATACACCTGGAATGATTTAGTTGATTTAAACTGAAGGTTCAATTGGGCTTTAAACTTTTTGCAAAAACACATGCTTTGTTCACATAGATAGTTTACTAGGCCATTCCAGTGATCTTGTAGAAATCCTATACTGTTCTCAGACTAAAGTTCTGTTTTTACTCTAATCACATGATCCAGGCCAATATTGTAACAAGTGACATGAACTAGGACACTAAAGGGCAGATAGCTGGGTGCTTCCTTATTAACCACTTCAGCTCCAGAGAATTTTACCCCCTTCATGATCAGGCCATTTTTTGCTATTTGGCACTGTGCTACTACGTTACTGGCAAGTGTGTGGTCATGCAACACTGTACCCAAATTAAATTTATATAATTTATTGACACAAATAGCACTTTATTTTGGTGGTATTTGATCACCACTGTTTTTTTTTTTTATTTTTTATTATATTAACAAAAAAAGACCAAAAATTCTGAAAAAGAAAACAATATTTTTTACTTTCTGCTATAAAAAAATCCAGTAAAAAAAAATAAAAAATAAAATTTCTTCATAAATTTAGGCCAAAATGTATTCTTTAGTAAAAAAAAATCTCAGTAGGCGCATATTAATTGGTTTGTGTGAAAGTTATAGCATCTGTACTGTAAACTATAGGATATATACTGGAATTGTTATTTATTTATTTATGTATTTATTTATTTTAAATAGTAGTGATGGCGGTGATCAGTGACTTATAGCTGGACTGTGCAATCTGCCACTAACTGACACTGAGTGGGAACTGACTAAATGACACTGACATATCCAGTGATGCTAATACAGTGATCAGTGCTAATAATATACACTGTCACTGTAACAATAACACTGGCTGGGAAGGGGTTAACATTTAGGGACAATCAAAGGGTTAACTGTGTGCCTAACAATGTGTAATGTGTTTACTGTGTGGTGTTTTCACTAAGCAATTTTCCCAGTTTTTACTCCCTGCATTGCAGGGAGAAAAAAAGGCACACAACTGCTGTCAGTAGAGAGCTCTGTGTTGTTTTCCAACATAGCGCTTTCTCCTGTCATTCGCTCTGCTGATCAGTGGGTCCCAGCCATAAATCATTAGCTGGGACCAGCTGATCAGCATGTGCTGGAGGGAATGGCCGCATAGCCAGGGCGGCACACTCACACAAGCCCCCTACCTTGAGGAGCCGAAACATGTACATGATCCAGCGCAGGAGAGCCGCTGGTCCGTAATATTTTTATTGTGGGCCAGTTAACAACTGGTTAAATAAGGGGTTTTCAGATTCTGCTATAAGACCCCCACAGTTTTTTTGTGGGAAAGGAAGAGGTCCTTCTCTTTCAACATTGGGACAGGATGTCTAGCAAAGGTCAGAATGCTTTGTCATTCCCCCCAGTGCAGAAAGGTATGTGGACTTGTCTGGTTCAGGAAGGGGGAGGTGCACCCCTATTGCTCTCCCTTTCCTGGCTACCCAGGCCAAATGCTCGGATAATTACTTGGTTACAATTTTAAGGGGAAAAAAAATCACACCTTTTTTACCATTTTTTACATTTACTGCCACTTTTAAAAACACTACGGAGTACTGTTCTTTAGCACCATGCGCAGATTTAAGGTATCCTCCAAGTGTATAATTTTTTTTAAAATTGTGTATTTTTTTATTGTTGTCCTTTAAGCCTCTTGAAAAGATCCACTCCCCACTGAATGGTATTTTTAAAGATTTTTTGGGAATTTATATGGGAATATATAGCTACCTAATGCCATTTTATTCAACAACAGCTTTAGTATTAGCCTTGAAAAAGGCTAAATATCTAGTTTCTCCTTCCACAGATTTTTATGGTGTTTGAAACTGAATTTGAAGTATGCATACTTCCCACTGGATTCGCCAAACCCTACTTAAACCAAACCCAAGTAGGTTCAGTCATCCCTACATGGCACCCTAGGCAAAGTTATATTGCCAGTGATGCCAGCAATATAACCTATAGTCAACCTGCAGGGAAGTCAAGGAAATAAAAACAATTATAGGGCTTTGACGGGATTCCTTGTACCTCCAGACTGTTCTACTTCTAGTCACTTAATTATCTGTCCTTGCAAAGATATTGTAATGACTTTTAGTCATGTGACTGTTTCTGCGTCACTAGGTAAGATTTTCTGTACCTCTCCATTGGTTGCCTGTCATAATGATGCAGCAATTCTGAACAGCAGGAAACAGGGCCAAGCAAAATTTGAGGGAAAGTTGCCTTTTCTACATTAAAAGTGGTGCCAACATCTCAGCAAGGACATGTTCTTAAAAAGGCAAAAGTATTAAAGCCATATACTCTACTTACTGTATACTGTATATACATATATATATATATACATATATATACATATATGTATATATATATATATATATATATATATATATACCCAATCTCCTAGATTGTAAGCTCCAAGGAGCTCCAGCTCCTCGTGTATTGTATTGTATTGTTACTGTGCTGTCTCGTGTACTGTCTCCCATTATAATGTACAGCGCTGAGCAAACTACAGTTGTGGCCAAAATTATTCAACCCCCACTGAAATTGAGTGTTTTGGCCAGTTTGACATTGCTTTTGATCATTCAGTCATCTTGCTTACATTTACATTAAAGAGGCACTTGTAGGTCAGACAAATATAACATAACAGTTATAATGAAATAACCACAAATGTCTTTTCTGTGCTCACAGCATTATCAGTTTTATTCAACCCCCAAGTGACATTCAATCTTAGTACTTAGTACAGCATCCTTTTACAGTTATAACAGCTTTTAAACGTGAAGCATAGCTTGACACAAGTGTCTTGCAGCGATCTACGGGTATCTTCGCCCATTCTTCATGGGCAAAGGCCTCCAGTTCAGTCACATTCTTAGGCTTGCGCACTGCAACTGCTTTCTTTAAGTCCCACCAGAGGTTCTCAATCGGATTTAAGTCTGGTGACTGCGATGGCCACTCCAAAATGTTCCAGCCTTTCCTCTGCAACCATGCTCTAGTGGACTTGGAGGTATGCTTGGGATCATTGTCCTGTTGAAAGGTCCAACGTCTCCCAAGCCTCAGGTGTGTGACGGACTGCATCACGTTTCCATCCAATATCTCCTGGTACTGAAGAGAATTCATGGTACCTTGCACACGCTGAAGCTTCCCTGTACCTGCAGAAGCAAAACAGCCCCAAAGCATGATTGACCCTCCACCATGCTTCACAGTAGGCAAGGTGTTCTTTTCATCATAGGCCTTGTTCTTCCTCCTCCAAACATAGCGTTGATCCATGGGCCCAAACAGTTCTAATTTTGTTTCATCAGTCCACAGAACACTATCCCACAACTTTTGTGGTTTGTCCACATGGCTTTTGGCATACTGCAGTCGACTCTTCTTATTCTTTGGAGACAGCAAGGGGGTACGCCTGGGAGTTCTGGCACGGAGGCCTTCATTACGCAGTGTGCGTCTTATTGTCTGGGCTGAAACTTCTGTACCCACATCTGACAAATCTTTTCTCAGTTCCTCAGCAGTCACACGGGGACTTCTCTCCACTCTACGCTTCAGGTAGCGCACAGCAGTCGAAGTCAGCATCTTCTTTCTGCCACGACCAGGTAGCGTTTCAACAGTGCCCTTTGCCTTGAATTTGCGAATGATGCTTCCTAAGGTGTCTCTTGGTATGTTTAACATCTTTGCAATCTTCTTATAGCCATTGCCCTTCCTGTGAAGAGAAATCACCTCTTCTCTTGTCTTCCTGGACCATTCTCTTGCCTTCACCATGTTTGTAACCACACCAGTAAATGTCTAGAAGGAGCTGAGTATCACAGTCATTTTAAAGCTGCCTAATTGGTGCTTATTATGCTTGATTGCTGCTCGGTGACATCCACAGGTGTTTTCAATACCTGATGGAAAGCACCTGTATGAACCTCTGTTCTTCAGAGTGGTAGTCTTTAAGGGGTTGAATAATTGTGGCAATGAAGAAACCACATAAGAACCATTTACTACTGTATTACATAAACAATTGATGTCATTTTAGTTGCATTTGGGTAGTTACAACGTCCTTGTAGGATTTGATTCTGAATACAATTCCAAATGTACACTATAGTCCCTAAACCCCTTTACAGCATTGGGGGTTGAATAATTTTGGCCACAACTGTATACTGCCAATGTGCACTGCTGGAAGCTGATGGTGCTAAACTGACTGGATAAGCATTATAGAATTAAAAGATTAAACAGTATAGAAGGGGATGAGGAACCCTGCATGAAGGATAGAAGGGGCAATTCTGTAAATTGATCTTCTACCTGCTAACGTTGTGGCCCTTAAAATGAGAATTGGTGCACTTATGATAGTATGTTGAATCTGCTTGCAATAAGATGGCAAACTATGCAATTCAGTTCAGTGCAAGGTGGAATTAAGCCAGGGATGATGCAACTCAGGTAAAGCTCAGGGTTGGTAATAGTTCAGCATAGATCTGAGGACAATGCAGTATAAAGTCAGTAGGACTGTGATATGGGTGTGGAACACTAAATGTTTGGCTTACAATGGCTCAGTTCCTGCTAGCAATGTAAAGGTGGGCCTGTTGCCCTCTCACCAACTCCCAAAACGTGGTCACAGGCTCTAAAGGTGGAAGGGGGTCCCCGCATTTTCGTCCTCTTGTCTCTGTATCACTGTTCCCTAAAGTGAAGAATGAGATGAACACCCTGGTCTCCATGTGGCAACTGGACCAAGGAGAAGAGCTGTAGGTTTGCAAAAGGGTCCTCCCTTGCAAGCTAGCGCCCAGCAGTGATAGTCAGTGGTCCTTTCTTGATTGTCAGGGATCTACTAATGGTCACAGGCACTTGCCGTGTCCAGCAAGTGAAACACTGATCCCCAGTGCAGACTGTCAGGATCAGGGGCGGACTGACTATATGGAAACTAGTAGGGGGCCCCATGAGATGCCCCTGGTACCTTTTTCATAGGCTTTTTTGAGTTTGGGCAAGGACACAGAGGCCACATGATCCCTTATTGCCCAGGGGCCCGATGAGTTGTCAGTCCGCCCCTGGTCAGGATCCAGGTCCCCTCACATGTAACATTGCACAGAGTATTATAGCAGCAGCAGTCTCTGATCAGCACTCTTCTCTTGGCCAGCACAGCATCTGATAGATCCTGCAAACTCTAACAGGACACACAGACTCTGAATCTCCCTGCCTCCCGGTCTCTGAACCCCAACACAACAGACTCTACACCCTTTTGCCAGCTACAAACTCCACCGCTTGTTCCACCACTGCCCCCCTCCCCTGTGCCAAATTTGCAGGGACATGCGGAGAGGTGCAACCATATGCATGACTTATTTCTACATCTTCACTGTAAAATCACTTTTGATAATACCGCCATACTCTGTATTGTACTTCATATGTCTTTTTTAAGATTCTAAAAATAAAAATCGTTTTTCTTTTAAATTGCTGAATTGTTAGCTTACCATTTGATAAAATTTGTGCCTTAAATGTCCCACAGATAAGAGGGCTTCTCCTGAGTACCTGGAGGAAACCCACGCAGGCACAGGAAGAACATGCAAACAGGCAGGTGGTGCCATGGTTGGGATTCAAACCAAAAACCCCAGTGCTGCCAGGAGGAAGTGCTAACCATTTAGCCACTGTGTTGCCATGTCTGGGCTGAGAGGAAGCCAAATACTGAGACACCCACCAGTTCCATTACTATGGAACCCTTCCAGTGCTGGCTTAAACAATAGATATTTCGACAGACATGATAGGTACTGGCATCCCTACACGTATATGTGTCTTTAAATCACTCCAAAAATACAAAACTGGGACTTTAAAGACACATGGACATATCTTATAAAAAGTTTATTTGAAAAAACATTTTCCAATTATTGTTTCTCTATGCATTTCACGAACAAGGTTCATTTCTTCAGCAGAAGATGTGTGCGGAAAATACAAACAAATAACAAAATCAGCCAGTACACCTTTAAAATAATTGATGGACACCACCTTCTAGTTGGACATCACCCAGGACACAATGTACAATCCACAATAGAGCATTACCCCAATCACAGGCTAAAGTGTCAGGTAGTGTAAAGTGTAACCAAGTGAAAAGGTTTTCCAATGCTGCAGACATTTTTTAGAAGTCCAACAACCTCATTTATTCTTTATTCTTTTACTTTTATGATGTGTTATATATTTGAAATACAGCAACACTATTTTGTAACTCCTCCTTCCTAAACTATGGAACCTTCTACATTATTCTTTTGAAGATGTACCATATTTTTCGCTCCATAATACGCACCTGACCATAAGATGCACCTAGGTTTTAGAGGCAGAAAACAGGAAAAAAAATATTCTAAACCAATGGACTGCAGACATAGTACAGGAGATGACCAGAGACTGCGGACATAGTACAGGAGATGACCAGAGACTGCAGACATAGTACAGGAGATGACCAGAGACTGCGGACACAGTACAGGAGATGACCAGAGACTGCAGACAGAGTACAGGAGATGACCGGAGACTGCGGACACAGTACAGGAGATGACCAGAGACTGCGGAGATAGTACAGGAGATGACCAGAGACTGCGGACATAGTACAGGAGATGACCAGAGACTGCGGAGATAGTACAAGAGATGACCAGAGACTGCGGACACAGTACAGGAGATGACCAGAGACTGCGGAGATAGTACAGGAGATGACCAGAGACTGCGGACACAGTACAGATATGTCACACCGAGTATAAAACATAAGATAAGTGGGGATAAATCACCTTTTTGTTGGCGGGGGTGTGGAGAGATAGGCACGTTTTATCACATATGGTGGGAATGTCCAAAGATACAAGTATTCTGGAGAGAAGTGGTACACCAAATTAAAAAGATTACGGAAATTGATATTAGTCTGGACCAGGGGTGGGCAAACTTTTGGACTTGAGGGCCGCAATGGGTTCATATATTGGACCCGGGGGCCGGACCAAGAGTAGATGAATGATGTGTACTATATCCATAGTAAGTATAGTAATATTTCCCCATAGTAAGCATAGTAATTAATCCCCCATATAGTAATTCATCCCCCATATAGTAATTCATCCCCCATAGTAATTCATCCCCCATATAGTAATTCATCCCCCATATAGTAATTCATCCCCCATATAGTAATTCATCCCCCATAGTAATTCATCCCCCATATAGTAATTCATCTCCCATATAGTAATTCATCCCCATAGTAATTCATCCCCCCTATAGTAATTCATCCCCCATAGTAATTCATCCCCCCTATAGTAATTCATCCCCCTATAGTAATTCATCCCCCATAGTAATTCATCCCCCATATAGTAATTCATCCCCCATATAGTAATTCATCCCCCATAGTAATTCATCCCCCATATAGTAATTCATCCCCCATATAGTAATTCATCCCCCATAGTAATTCATCCCCCATATAGTAATTCATCCCCCATATAGTAATTCATCCCCCATAGTAATTCATCCCCCATATAGTAATTCATCCCCCATAGTAATTCATCCCCCATAGAGTAATTCATCCCCCATAGTAATTCATCCCCCATATAGTAATTCATCCCCCATAGTAATTCATCAGCCATATAGTAATTCATCCCCTATGTAGTAATTCATCCCCCATAGTAATTCATCCCCCATATAGTAATTCATCCCCCATAGAGTAATTCATCCCTCATATAGTAATTCATCCCCCATAGTAATTCATCCCCCATATAGTAATTCATCCCCATAGTAATTCATCCCCCATATAGTAATTCATCCCCCATAGTAATTCATCCCCCCTATAGTAATTAATCCCCCCTATAGTAATTCATCCCCCATAGTAATTCATCCCCCATAGTAATTCATCCCCCCTATAGTAATTCATCCCCCATATAGTAATTCATCCCCCATATAGTAATTCATCCCCCATAGTAATTCATCCCCCATATAGTAATTCATCCCCCCTATAGTAATTCATCCCCCATATAGTAATTCATCCCCCATATAGTAATTCATCCCCCCTATAGTAATTCATTCCCCATAGTAATTCATCCCCCATATTAAGTCCCCAAGTCCCCCCTGTGTCAATTCACTTACCTTTGCTCCGCGCGTTCCTCTCGCCGTGTTCCCGCTAGGCTCCTCTCACAGTCCGCCCTGAAGACCGGTGTAGCATGAAAATCTGTCTCCTATGAGGATCTGTCCCCCTCGACGTATCTGCGCATGTGCCAGTTTCAGGCATTAGCAGCCGATCGGCGATCTCCGGCACATGCGCAGATACGTCGAGGGGGACAGATCCTCATAGGAGACAGATTTTCATGCTACACCGGTCTTCAGGGCGGACTGTGAGAGGAGCCTAGCGGGAGCCTAGCTCCGCGGGCCGGATTAAAAGGTCCGCCGGGCCGTAGTTTGCCCATTGCTGGTCTGGACCCTGGAACCTGCCTTTTACATAATACAGAAATAACAGTAAACAAATATAAAGACTCAGGAACATGGTACTTTTTAAATGCAGCCAAGGGATTGATTCCAAAATTTTGGCGTCAAGTAGAAGCTCCAAAAAAATAAGACTGGATAGTTAGAATGGACTATATTGTAAGATTAGAGAAACTGTTTTATACCCAGGAAGATGGTATGGGGATATATCAGGAGAAATGGAAAAAATGGGAAGAGTTTAGATCAAGGGTGAATGGATGAGAATAAAGCCTCTCTTTTTCTTGCCCCCTTGTGGTGAGAGCACGATTTAGAGACTCTTTTTCTCTTGCCAAAGAGCGGTAGATGTAGGGTGGGGTGGGAGGTTAGGGAGGGGGGTGACTTTGGATTTGCTAGTGGGGGGGTTGGGAAAAATAAGTAAAATATGGGAAATGAATGTTTAAATTAGATATTGTTGTTATATGAATGTAAAGAATTTATATTGTAGATTTTAAATTTCCTAATATTTTGAAAATCAATAAACATTTAAATTATAAAAAAAAACCCCACAAAGTGGCACATAATTGTGAAGTGAACGGAAAATGATAAATGGTTTTCAAAATGTTTTACAAATAAATATCTGAAAAATGTGGCGTGCCTTAGTATTCAGCCCCCTTTACTCTGATACCCCTAACTAAAATCTAGTGGAACCAATTGCCTTCAGAAGTCATCTATTTAGTAAATAGAGTCCACCTGTGTGTAATTTAATCTCAGTATAAATACAGCTGTTCTGTGAAGGCTTTAAAGGTTTGTTAGAGAACATTAGTAAACAAACAGCATCATGAAGGCCAAGGAACACACCCGACATGTCAAGGATAAAGTCTAAAGCAGGGTTAGGTTATAAAAAAAATATCCTAGGCTTTGGACATCTCACAGAGCACTGTTCAATCCATCATCCAAAAATGGAAAGAGTATGGCACAACTGCAAACCTACCAAGACATGACCGTCCACCTAAACTGACAGGCCGGGCAAGGAGAGCATTAATCAGAGAAGCAGCCAAGAGGCCCATGGTAACTCTGGAGGAGCTGCAGAGATCCACAGCTCAGGTGGGAGAATCTGTCCACAGGACAACTATTAGTCGTGCACTCCACAAATATGGCCTTTATGGAAGAGTGGCAAGAAGAAAGCCATTGTTGAAAGAAAGCCATAAGAAGTCCTGTTTGCAGTTTGAGAGAAGCCATGTGGGGGACACAGCAGATGCTCTCCGTCCAATCTGAGAGAGCTTGAGCTATTTTGCAACGAAAGAATAGGCAAAAATTTCACTCTCTAGATCAGTGTTTCTTAACCTTTTTTTCAGTCAAGGCACACTTTAAACCTATGGACAGTCCCAAGGCACCCTTTAAAATTATGGACAGTCCTGAGGCAACCCATTCTAAAATAGGGTGCTTCTAGTCTAGACTGTCCATAATTTTAAAAGGGCACCCCATTCTAAAATGTGAAAAACTGTACTACTACAGCAGCAACATCCCCACATGTAGGGCACCCAACATTAGAGATGATTTATTCTTCCATAGCAAATACACTTTTGCACACTGGTACTGACTAGTATTCCATTGTTTCTCTTCTCCCTCAGTTTTTCTCCATCACTGAGCTAATGTGACCCCAGGACTAATGGAGAGGGGCATGGGAGGGTCAAACTAGGATGCTGTGCAGGCAGCTGACATCCTCTCTATCAACTGATGATGTCATTGGTTTGCAGGATGTCGGCGGCTTGAAGGTTGTAATGGTGCCCAATAAAAATCTGTGGCTTTGTGTAACTAAAAGGCAGGCTTGTTCCATCCGCTGGCTTGTATACAAGTTTTGGGCAATTTTTTAGACATTTTGCCAAGGCACCCCTGAAGAAACCTCAAGGCACCCCAGGGTGACTGAGCACCCTGCTTGAGAAAAACTGCTCTAGATGTGCAAAGCTGGTAGAGACATCCCAAAAAAGATTGCAGCTGTAATTCCAAAGGTGGTTCTACAAACTATTGACTCGGGGGCTGAATATAAATGCACGCCACACTTTTTTATTTATTTGTAAACATTTTTGAAAATCATTTCTCATTTTCCTTCCACTTCACAATTATGTGCCACTTTGTGTTGGTCTATCACATAAAATCTCAATAAAATACATTTACGTTTTTGGTTGTAACATGACAAACTGGGGAAAATTTCAAGGGGTATGAATACTTTTTCAAGGCACTGTAGATATTGCGTGTGGCTTGGCCAATTAAAGTACATCTATACCCATTTTTTCCTCAGTATTTAATTGAAGTAAGAACCCCTGCCAGGATGTTATTCCTGTTTCTGTTCACTATGGGTTGCTCTGCATTTGTCCTGGTGACCAGGGGCGGACTGACAACTCATGGGGCACCCGGGCAATAGGGGATCATGGGGCCCCTGTGTCCTTGCCCAAACTCAAAAAAGCCTATGAAAAAGGTACCAGGGGCATCTCATGGGGCCCCCTACTGACCCCGGGCCCTCGGGCAGTGCCCGAGCTTCCAAATGGTCAGTCCGCCCCTGCTGGTGACCATTGTCACAAAGACAGAAACCAATGGAAAATCCAAAATATTACAGCTGTCACCAGAACACTCTTTCAATGGGCACCCTTGTTTTGGTGATAACTGTCTTAGAGGGGAGTTCTAGCTTTTTTAAGATTTACTCTCTTTTTCTGTTAAATCCCAGAACAGGAAGTTAAGGTAAATCTCTTAAATTTGGACAAAAAAAAAGATGAAAAAAGCACTGGCTGATACGTTATTGCATTTAAACAAATGTTTGATGGCTAGTTTGGTCACAAGGGCACAATATATTCTTGGTTTTGCAAGAGTTAAAGTCCCTAAGTAAACATATTGTTTCACACCCCAGCAGAATTTTTATTTTTATTCTCAGCTGAACTTTACTAAGTTAGCACAGTGCTATTTAATCAACGTGATCAAACATTTAAAAATTTTAAATTATAACAAATCTATCTTCGTACAAAAAGGTTACATGCAAAATAAATATTAAAAACAAAAACAGAAAAAAACATATTTATTTCCAGTAGAAGCGAAGTGCCACTAAGCAGCCTGGCTATCATTTAAAATGTTGGTTACAAGCCAAATTCAACTTCGTATTCGCATTGTTTTGCTCCCTCATTAACATATGTATTAATTAAACTCTGCAGGCAACAGTTTAAATTACTATTAAACATAAATATTTCACCAATGGGATGTTACATTATCCTAATTTATGTGCTTTAGCAATCTAGAGATATTAGTCTGGTCTTGAGCGAAATGTTTTTTAATTAAAATATGTTTTAAGGAAAGCAGAAATTGTAATTCTGGGGAAATGAGTCTACCTATACGCTGAAGAAAATGACACTGGGCAAATTTGTTTTTTGGGGACACAATGTCATGTGTAATGCTTTACGCAAAAAAAAGGAAAAAAAATCTGTCTATTTTCTCTTGGGCGCAGTCTTTAGACGAGTATACTTAATCCCAGCGTTCTCTCCATTTTACCCCTTCTGCCAGTCACCATTTCTAATTAGCTCTCCCTATGGAAGAAGAAGATGGATTATATTTTAATATACAGAGACTAAAATTAGTTTATATTTTAGCGAGTTAGCAATTCTGCGCCGCTGATTTACTTGGGAGGCTACAAATTCTGCAAGCTTGCAATTAATCATGCCGCGGTCATTTTCGTAAAGAAAAAAAATGTTTCAGTTTGGCTGTCTGAATCATAATAGGCAAAAACATGGAATTTATGCAGTTTAGAAATTAAGGCTTGATGTTTAACAATGTCATAATATATTTTTAGTCGTTCCTCATTTTTTAAAGCAGAGTTTAATTTCAAAGGGATTTATTTAAGCAGGCTTCGAGTTGCTTTAAATTTAAGATCTCATTCATGAACTGAAATAATGCATTGTTCTAATGCAGCCTTTTGTATCAACTTTGATCATGAAGTGGATACTCCTTTTTTTTTGGTTTTGTAGACCAAAGGTATCATGGACCAGGGGCAATGTATCATTTGCAAGTGATTTAAAATTATACATTGAAGCACAGTAGCACAGAGGTTAGAATTGCTGCCCTGTAAGAGAACTCCCTGTGCTGCCATGGCCAGGCTGGCAATGTGATAAATATGGCATTGCACAGAATGGCTGGGTTGTCTAAGAGTATTTAAAGTGAGGAAGTCATTTTTAATAACTTTAAACCTGAAGCTTTCTTTAACCCCTTGGTGCCGGAGTCTCCCGGATGTTTAACCCCTTGGTGCCGGAGTCTCCCGGATGTTTAACCCCTTGGTGCCGGAGTCTCCCGGATGTTTAACCCCTTGATACCGATCGCACGCAAATATGTGGCCTCTCGTTGTCTGAGCCTTGACACCAAGCTGCCACATATTTGCGTGCAATTATAAAATACATATGTGCTGAGAGCGTGCACCCTGCGCACTCCCAGCACATATGTCCGCGACTCACTGAAAGGTCTCAATCTCCCCTTTCAATCAGGACCTTTTTCGATCATGTGACCGCCGTGATGGTGAATCACGGCGGTCACATGACCCTAAAGCTCTGCCCCGCCTCCCGGCGTCTGAAACTCTTAAAGGGCCCGAAGGCGTCGGTGCAAAGCGGTTAAGCAGTTTCTGATGTCAGGAGGTGGGGCAGGGTTTAGGGTAATGTGTCTGCCGTGATTGGCTGTTACAGTGGTCACATGATTGGAAAGCTTCCGATTGCAAACAGCAACATGTTTGTTTACATCAGGTATGCAAATATGTGGCCTCTCAACATCAAGGCCCAGCCGTCGAGAGGCCACAAATTCACGTACCTCCTGTACCAAGGAGTTAAAATAATAACTGATTCTGCCATGAAGGTGATAGGGTGACAGTGCTCTGTCCCTTTTTTCAGTTTTTCTCCTGTGTTGTCACCCTATCACTTAAACTTCGGATTGAAGTGGCTATTTCAAAACCCATTCCAGAGGTATGGGTCAGTGCTGTCACTATCAAAAAGGAAGAGATGTAGGGGCACCACTGGAGGGGTCTGTGCAACTTTTTTTTTCGTAAGCTGGCAATAAAATGTAATTTGCTGGCAATTTAAACTATATCATTTTTTCTTCCTTCTTTTGAGTCTCTTATAGATTTTAAGTGGTTAGATAATGCAAAAAAAATAAGTAACAATTAAAAAGAAAATTGCGTGAGGTCTCCCTACAAATCCGTACCATAATCCGAGCATGCAGCCTGGCTGGTCAGAAAAGGGGGAAAGAGGGAGTAATGAGTGCTACATGCCCTCAACATGGGGGGTGCTATGCCAGGGGTAATTTTTGTGTATTTCCATCTGTGAGATCTCCCTTCACTTCCTGTCCCACAAATACAACAAGAGGTTGAGGAAATCTCTCCTTTCTTAGGCAGTTGTCACCTGAGCAGGTATCCCTATTTCCCCACTCTTCATGTTTAGGGGACAACTCAAAATGTTGGATTTTTCCTCACATTCAGTACAAGTAATGACCACCAGGACAAAATAGGGAATAAATCTGCCCAGCGACATACATTTTAAATTCAGAGGAAACTGGGGAGAATACTTATGGCTTGCTTGTTTTTCAGCGACTCCTGTATAATGCAAGTATTTTTATGGCATTAGAGAAGTGTTAGGAGGGCTCCCTTGAAGCCTTTTTGGCACTTCTACAAATCACACCCCTTTGCAACCCCTTTGTAAATCTTCATCATCAACTCCTCCATTTCCAGGATATAAAGATTATTTCATTGTACATGAATAGTATCTTTTTTTCTAGTGTTGCTTAAAACTGACAGGACATTAGAATACAGAAATACTACAATTTGGAATTTTTGGAAAGTTTGGCAAATGTCTGATCTGGATGCTGGGACAACTCACCAACAATAAGATTTTTCTAGGTGTGAATTGATAAACCATTGTTTATATTTTCATGTTTGCTGACATCATTAAATAAGAAGTACAACCAAAGCTCTTTTGACTGTATTTCTCCTATGGATTACAGGAGTGAAGTTTGTGCGGGCTAAATCCTACTGTTGGCTGATGTCACGGAGCCAGTCCCGGCTTGGGAAAGATCCCTACTTCAAAGTTTGGATTCATCCAGATCCCTGGACCGGCACCTGGTTCAGCCTCTCAGTGAGCCACTGAGAGCCTGAGCCAGCCATTCTTGATTCCTGATCCCTTCACAGCCCAGCGCTCCAGTGAGAGCAGGGGGGGGGAGGGGCAGAGCAAAAAGCGTGACTGACAATCTCTGCTCAGAGTGGAGAGGAAGGAGAACTCAGCGATCAGTGGTCATGTGATCCCTCAGTGTTCGCCAGCAGGGGACAGATAGGTAAGTATGATTTTGAAATAAAATAAATCCCATACTTCTCTTGTAAAATATAATATGGCATGATGAGAAGAGCTGTAATTGTATCTGAAAATTACAGTACTAAACAGAGGTATACTGCCATCCTCAGTCTGCAGTGGCATCTGCAGGCTGAAGGTTTATGTTGTTAATGAAGCCTGCAGGTTGTATGTGATCACTATGTTGTAGCCGAAATAGGTGTCTTTTTATGACACAGAGAATAGCTGTGATTCAGAGGATCGCAGCTATTCTCTGGTCATTCACAGTTTCTAACACTCAGGAGAAGATGTTCAGCCCTTCACTGGAGATCTGTGTTCTCCCTCCAGATTCTCCATCCCAGAGCTGGAGAATCGGAGGGACCGCAAACTAAGCAGAGATAATTTACCTCTGCTTAGTAAACTGATCTTTTACTGTAATCTCGCGAGATTATAGTAAAATCAGCCGTTTTCCAGCGTTTGTAGACCGTTCTCCCTTCGTTTGGAGAACTGATCTACATATGCTTCATAAACGGCATTCACAGGAGAACTGTGTTCTCTGAGAATGCCGGAGAACTGAGCAACGATCTACTACTGCTGGTTCATAAACGGACACCATAGTGATCACAGGATCAGAAACCACTCTCATTGGTTTCCAACCATTAAGAGGACTGGGGTTGTCAGGGACAGGACTTTCTGGCAGGTAGCAGGTAAATACAGTGTCAGTAACAACTTGTGCAAATGGGAGATGTAATTCCCATTAGCATGGGGCATTCTGCAGGGTAATTTTAATATACAGACTGAGGGCTTGAAGAGATTAGGGTGATAAGGCAGTGAGCAGAGAATCCGAATCTTAATTTTTAACATGTAGTCACACTACATTAGCACCTCATTTTTATATATATATATATATATATATATATATATATATATATATATATATAGTGACAGTACGAGGTTCTGTCACTGTGTAAGTGGTCAACAAAAGGACACAGGGTTTGCTCTTTTGCTGAGTGCAAGACTGGGGAGCATATGTTCTGAATGGAGAAAACTGCTTTTGCAGCTTTCTCCAGGTTTTGGTAGTCCTGGATGGGGCTCCCTAGTTTGGAGATTCCATAGTGCCTTGGGCGGGATGGGATCTCCAACCCAGTGTCCGGGATTTGTGGAGGAACAGCAGGGTGAGTGCCCTGGTGCACACAGACCTTATAATGGAGGTTAAGGAATACCTCAGGGCTCCATCCAAGAGAGACAGAGGTCCCCTACAGAAGTCAGAGAGGCTGCAGGTGGCAGACAGAGTATGAATGTCTGCAAGAGACAGTTAACGGACTAAGGACTAGGCCAGAAGCATGGGGCTGTGTGCGTTAAGGAGCTCAAGGCTGTGTGTGTTAATAAGCTCTAAGCTGTGTGTGCCTGGAAGTACCGGTGGTCAGAAGGACCAGTATCTATAGCAGCAGTGCTGCTGAAGAGTAGCCAGGTGTGGGCTAGTATTTTCATTTGGACTGTGTATACTTTTCTGGAGAAGAAACCCTGCGCGGGAAACCTTGTGTTGGACTTTTGTTTTTGCCTTTCCTTTTAATAAAAGTGGCCTACCAAGCCCTGAAATATAGTTCCTGACTGGCGTGAACTCACTTGCAACCACTTGCAAGTACCACTGAGCTAAACATCCTCCATGTTACAAGATATATACAGTATATATAAAACACTGCCCCACAAATCTATAAGCTTGTGAATTGTGTAGCTTTCAAAGTATAGCACAATCGTCATCTCATATTCCCCAATGTTGATACAATTCATGATATGATACATGATGAATGCTTCAATACATTTCAGCTGATTAAACTTAATTATCCCAGTAAACAAACATAATACATTTCTATTAATGTTTGGGTAGGATAAAAAAAGTAAAATGTTTATTTTATGCATAGGTTCAAAGAATGGGATTTCTGATATTTTAATTAAACCTAGTAAAAACTAAATGGTACATGACATTCATTTAAATAGCTAAATTACACAACTTTTTTTTTGTTTTAGATTTGCTTAGAATTTGGAAGGGTTAGAATGAACCTTTTGTTTTTGTGGTTTCTATGTCCACACTGGGAAGATTCACCCTTCTATTCATCTATGCTGTGAAGATTCACATCTCTATTCATCCTTACTGTCACCAAGACAAAAAGTGGTGGAAAATCTGGAATGTCCTATTTGTCACCAGAGCAAGAGGTAAGGGTACAACATCCAATGAGGGCAAGTGACAACTGTTTAAGTGGGGTGAGATTTCTTTTTTTTAATAGCGTTTGCAGGACAGAAAGTGAAAGAAATTCGGACGTCCCTCCCCCCACCCCTGTTTTCCCCCCTTTTTTATCTATTATCTTGGGTTCTCCACAGTTCATATACTCACCTGCCCAGCAGATCAATCATTGTCCTGATGTGATCCACTGCACATTTTTGTTCCTGTTCACAGGGTGCCAGCTATCTTTTCCTGGTTCAGCCACCTGAACCCCTGATGACACATGCCAGTCCTGCCCTCCAGCTGCTGTGAATGGATCCCATCCTCAGATATGGGATGCACATACCCCAGAAGGCTTCAGAGCGGTGTAGATGTCATTTTCACCTAGGTGAGATGGCAGCTGGGGACAGCATGGACAAAAAAAGAAAAGAATGGTAGAAAAAGGAAATAAAAATTGCTATTTTAGGTTTGCAGAGGAGGGAAAATAGCAAACAAGCTCAATGCATCCAGGGGGTGATGGCCCACTTTAAAATTATTTTTTTCAGCTGACACTGAAAAGTAGGTGGGCAGTTTTGATTTTTTTTAAAAGGGTATTATAAATAGCGTTTTTTTTTTTTGTGTTCTTTATATTCCAACCAAAAACTGTCTTTTTGGACGAGATTTCTTTTAAGGAACACAGAACCACATCTGGGAGAGCTCCAACAAAGGAATCTTAAACCAGACCATAGATCTTAATAGGATCTAAAAAAAAAAAAGCTAACGAAAATCAATGTGTGTTTGTGTACCTAGCATTATCACACTGAGGAGAGGACATATTATTCATATACCATATGGAGTTCTGGGATTAAGGATTGAGTCACAATTCTAATTTATGGAAATGAAGTCTTTCCTATAACTCTGCTGTCATTGCAAATTGAGTTGTCACAAACCCTTGATATTTTTAAAACTGAGGAGCGGTCATCCCTATGGCTTGCACTGATTAGTGTGCTAAATGCAAATACGGTGCCAGACAGGGTTATGACACTTGTCAGAGTCTGGGTCAGCCCTCATGGTTGACATATAGAATTGTATGCATCCACCAAATATACCATGTATACATAAGACTACAAATATATTAGGAATACATAAGGCTCTGCTAAGTGATAACATGTTAAATCTAACAATCTGATGTTTGAATAATTTAGGGAAATCTGTTTATTTGAGTAAAGCAGTCACAAACTTAGCCAATACAATCTCAATATATGAAAAATGTTCAGTAGATCCACAAATACAGACAGGCAAAGTTGTGATCGATATTGTAAAAGTTGAGCTTAGCCTTCGCCTTGTGCAGATGGAACGCCAATGAACAGTGCATGTGTTGTTTTGATGCCAGCCTTATAAAGAGGTGCCACTACTGGCATCAGCATTTCATCTACAGCTCCTGTTTGAGGTACGTAACCACTGACCACCAGTGTAAGAAGGCCCTTGCATTGGTGGTCAGCAGTGACATCACAATCCTTCTGGTGAGATTCTGGGAATGTTGAGAATCCCAAATCTTGTGAGTAGACACTTTTATCCAGTGCAGGAGCATCCTCCCCAGAGATTTCAGATCCTTGTTGTTCCGAGAATTATGGGACCCCTCACTAAAAAAAAAAAAGCGTGCCCCTTTCCGCCGCTCCAGATCTCCTGGCAAAGCATCTTGTCTACACATTGATGGAGATAAGTGCCTCTTCCCCACAACCTTGGCCTGGTGGTTGTAGGAGGTCTGAGGATGGAGGTCTTGTTGGAATCTGGAAGCTCCCCTTAACAATAAGTCAACCCACAGATACCAGCCCCTCATTTTACCATATTAGGTCAGTGATGCCATGGTATCCCTAGCAACCATCGACAGGATGTTGTCATAGATAGTAGTTGTAGAAATTATGGATGAGCCAAACATACTTGAGTTTGTTGATGTTGAACCCCACAGAAGTTATTTTATTGGGAGCTGAATTTTAATTTTAAAAATCAGTTCTGGTCATTTTTTAGGCTAAGAGCCTGGCATGTCTATGAATGTGAGATAGGGACCTTAGATTGTAAGCTCATTGAGGGCAGGGACCGATGCAAATGTACAGTATGTAAAGTGCTTCCTAAATTGTTGGTGCTATAAATACCTGTAATAAAAGTTACATGCATATCTTGCCTTTTACTTGAAAATCAACCTTGGCTCCACCTCTTCCCACAATCTGAGCCTTGGTATTAATGGACACATTTATTGAGTTATAGGGAGACTCTTGAAATCGAAGGAATAGGCCTCTAAGTACAAATGTAGCTGCCGATATCTCCACTGAACATTCTGACTTGCAGTTTTTGCTATGTATTGCTTCACGGGGGCACTACATGGGCAAATGGCATGGGGGCTGGACATTGCCCTGGGGAACATGTATCAAAGCAAAAAAAATGTAAAAATTCCATTTGTCAGGTAGCAGCATTTTTAATAATGCTTAGGTAAAACATTAAACATGCTTAATGCTCAGGTGAAACATTAAAAATGCTGAAGTCCTTTAAATAATATGCGGGGGGGGGGGGGTCCCTTAACCTGTCTATGGAGTGGGGCATCTGTACCATGTATGAAACCTACTGCAACAAAACTGACATTTACAAAAAAAATAAAGTGCAGTTTACTGTAAATTGCTGGCAAATGGAATAATTGTTCACTATTGACACACACAGTGTAGCTCAGCCCCGTCCTCCCCACTCTCTGTTCACAGGATTTGATTGACAGCTGCCAATGGTTCCAATGGTTCTTACTGCTTCTGAACCTCTTGTGAGAAGAGTAGAGAAAATAGCAGCTCTGCTGTAGATGAGCACATCGCTGGATCATGATCAGGCTCAGGTAAGTATTTTGGGAGGACTGGGGGAGCAGACATAAAAAGTTTTTTTACCTTAATACAGAGAATGCGTTAGGGAAAAATACTTTTTTCCTTTATAACCACTTTAAGAGCCGAGTGCATCTCTGGCAGAGCAACAGGTAATAAAGTTTTTAAAGGAATTAAAAATGGGAAAATATTAATATATTGCAGAAATGTACTGCATATCATTTTTTATTTTGCCTTGAAATTCACTTGAAGTACCTCAGTGGCAAGTCCCTACATCAAGGGTGTTCCCAGTCAAAATTCCCAGTTAAAGAAGAATTCCAGGTATGGATATTTTTCATAGCTACATTGGTCCAGCTTGGACCAATGTAACTATGTGTATACCAAACCTGGCTGATGCCTCTGGAAATCACTATAGTAGACAATGCTACTCCAGTGATCTCCACTCCGGATCCCATGCTGAGTGGCTGACCTGATGCATTCTGAACATAGGAGGTTGGCTGCTCAGCATGGGCACCATCCAGAGATTGCTTTGCGTTTTTGCAATGAATGCTGAATATTCTCTGGCTGGAAGAGGTAGAGAAGCAAGGCTTTGCACGCCACCTTGTGTTAGGTTCTCAACCTCATCCAATCATACAGTGTGAAAATGCAAAACATTCTTTTAATGGCACCCAGTGGCTGACCTCCTGTATTGCCAATGCAGCAGGGCAGCTGCTTAGCACAGGATCCAAAAGCTAGTGGAGATCATTGTAGTAGTGGTGCCTACTAGATTTCCAACTTCTAGAACAGGATTTCTCAACCAGGGATATCTAGGTTTCCTCCAGAGTTTTCTAGGGGTTCCTTGAGCAATGAGCAATTTCTGCCTCTCAGATAAGTTCTCACTGACACTACTGATCTTTTTAGCTATCTGTAAGGGGGGTAATTCTTCCCAATCACCACAAGTATAAGGAGCATTCTCCTCACTGACCATCACACTATTATATCCTGAGTTGTAGATACAGTAATATTTAGTAGTAATTTTTTTTGAGACCAAAAAAATTAGTTCACGGGTTTCTTTGTGTTGAAAAGATTGAGAAGTCTGTTCTTGAGGGATCTCACAGGTATGGTATATACATAATTACACTGGTGCATCAGGATCAATATAACAATGTAAAAATATTCATGCTTGGAATTCTTCTTTAAAATTCCAACAAAAGAATCTCCAAAAGATACTCCGCTGTCGAGCACCTACCAAAAAATTGAAATATCATCCTTAAGTGGGCTGGCCTTTTTACATAGTAATAAATAATATACAGAAAGCTTAATCCTTGAAATGGATATTAAACAGGTATACACGCTTTGTTAGGTGGTATGCAAAAAAAAAATGCTAGGAATGTTAGTAACACAATGGAGCACTAGGATTCTATGTATCAGGCTAATGAATTACACAGGCATTTATATCCAGGAAGGTGAATCTCTCCCTGTCTGCTTTCTGAAAGAATCATTCCTTATGCAGTATTTGGCACAGGGGTCTGGGGTGGAGGTGGATTGGCCCACCCAGCCTTTCCCTCTCATTAATCATACGGCCTCTCCTCGGTTTCTTCTTAAAGAAGCGCTCTCTCTTCATTCATCGCGACAAGCCTCTGGATTAAACCGAGCCAGCTAAATGTCAAACCAAATCTGAGTCTTGATGCAGATAATCATTTCAATAATATTTCTCCATTTGTGCCCAAACACCAGGGGAATAAAGCTTTTCTGCTGTCAGGTGCTGTAAGGCGGCAGTTGGTGTAAATGCTTGACATGGAGCCAGATGGGCTTAGCCGTGTCTCAAACATATGTTCGACAAGCAGGCTCGCACATGCTGGAATTTTATTATTTTGAACTGGAAAGACATACATATTTATTTACTTGACCTCTGCAGTGTCACTGTTGGTATTAGAGGGATCTGATAGAAGGCTTTGCCAAGGACTTTAAAAAACTTCACCGTTAGTTGTCTCCAGAGTAAATCAGTAGTTATCCTGAATAAAGCGTCATACAGAGCCCAGGTCATCAGAAGACTGAAAGGTAAAAGAAAGATTAAAAACAAACAAAGCATTATATATATATATATATATATATATATATATATATATATATATACTGTATATACAGTACTCAGCATAAATGAGTACATATCTTTTGAAAAGTAAGATTTGAATCAATATCTCAACGAACACAAAAACAATTTCCAAAATTTTGACAAAACTGAGTTTTCTAGAACATTTGTTTAGCTCATTACATGAAAGTAAGGATAATAATATAACTTGGAATACAAAATCTTCAGTTTTACTCAAATTAGTTGTTGCAAAAATGAATACACCACACAATAAAAACTACTCCATCTAGTATTTTGTAAGACCTCCATGATTTGTAAGGCCAGCACCAAGTCTAGGCATAGAATGAGCAAGTTGGCGACATATTGCAACATCTATCTTTTCCATTCTTCAAGAATGACCTCTTTTAGACCCTGGATCCTGGATGGAGAGTGATGTTCAACTTGTCACTTCAGAATTCCCCATAGGTGTTTGATTGGGTTCAGATCAGGAGACATACTGATATTGATTAAAATCGTACTTTTTAAAAGGGGTGTACTCATGTATGCTGAACACTGTATATATACACAATTTATGCAGATGGCGGACAGACGGCTCCTACGGGCACAGCAATGTACCTGCACGATGCTCCCTGTTTCCAGGTTCAGGGTGTGCACATGTGACATCCCCCGCCCCCCCTCCCCGCTGCCTCCTGCTGTGATTGGACACCACAAGAATAGAGCCCTGTGTTCACAAACTGTACAGAGAGAATGAAGCAAAGCAGGGAGAGGAAACAAACCGATTTTTTTAGTAAAAAGCAGCACACACTACACACATTAACACTTGTTAGGCACACATTTAACCCCTTGATTACCCCAGGATGTTAATCCTTTCCCAGTATTATCACTGTGATATAGTATTATCATTGATTGCTGTATTACTGTCACTGGTGTATCAGTTAGTCAGTTCCTAGCCAGTGTCAGTTAGTGTCAGATTGCTTGCCTCACTTTCACAGTCCCACTATAAGTCACTGATCACTACCATTGCTAATATAAAAAAATAAATAAAATTCCACTATATATAGCGTAGTTTGTAGATGCTATAACTTTAACATAAACCAATCAATATACACTTTCAGGGATTTTTAAAATTTTTTTTATTGGATATGTTTTATAGCAGAAAGCAAAAAAATATTGTTTTCTTTTCAAAATTTTCGGTCTTTATTTTCGGTCTTTGTTCAGCTATATAATAATATTAATAATAAAAAAAAATGGTTATCAAGTACTACCAAAAAAAACTCTGTTTGTGTTTTAAAAAAAATTGTAAAAATGTCATTTGCGTACAGCGTTGCATGACCGCAAAATTACCAGTTAAAGTAGCACAGTGTTAAATAGCCAAAAATAGCCTGGTCGTAAAGGGGGTAAAACCTTCCAGAGATCGAGTGGTTAAAATGCATGATTTTTAATAAAGTTTTCAAAATGCATAAAAAAACTGAATCCAGACCTTTCCAGGTGGAAAATGTATCAATTAATTGCTACACAATCACCCTCATGACCAAGACTAGGTTCACACTACTGCGGCTGCAATTTAATCCAATTTTCAGTGCAATTGTGTAGTACAACTTGGTTGCATTTTGGCTAATCGATTCTGCTTTGCATATTCCATGAGGTCAAAATCACGATTGAATTGCACCAAATTGTTACAGGACTATTTTCCAAAACCGTTGGTGCTGGTGGTGTTGCATTGATGTGAATGGGCACCATTGAAATCAGTATGATAACCATTGCCATGCGATTCTGTGTGACTCAAGATACATCTGAAATCACCATAGTATGAATCAGGCCTAACACTCCAACCCCAAAAGTGAAATTCCTCTCTTTGGGAGACTGCCTCTAAATCCCTGTTGTGTCATCAGGAGAGGAAATAAAGGAAGTTTACGTTATGGTGTACAGACAGCAAAAAATAAACTGTCAGGGGTTTTAGGCTTTTAGGCTAGGTTTACACCTGCACCGCTCTTCCCTAAAGTGGAGCTCCACCCAAAAGGGTAAGTTCCGCTTTAAGCCTTTGTCCCCTGCTCCCCATTAAGGATTGGCACCTTTGGGGAGTGGGGGTGAGCGGGTACCCAAATTTGACAGGTACCCACTCCCACTTCCACTTCAATCGTCTTGGCGAAGCGGAAGTTGTCCTCCCCCCTCCCTCCCTGTAGTCTTCTGGGACACATGACAGGTCCCAGAAGACTACGGGGCCATTCACAAAGCGCAGCGCTTCTCGTGCATGCACAGTGGGCGCCCGGCTGTGAAGCTGCAAGCTGCCACAGCCTGGTGCCCACTCTGAAGATGCTGGCACCAGGGAAAGAAGATGGCCGGTGAAACCAGCAGTGGTGAAGACACCGCTGGACCGAGGGACAGGCGAGTGGCTGTAGTTTAAAAGTCAACAGCTACAGTTTTTGTAGCTGCAGACTTTTATTTTTTATTTTTTTTCATTTTTTTAGGTGGAACTCAGCTTTAAGCTACAAAACCAGTGGACAGGGGTGTACACATACCACGGCCGTAATGCTTTACATTGCAGTGTAGAAAAAATAATCCCCCCTGTTCAGGGGGGGACTGACAACTCATGAGGCCCCCGGGCAATAGGGGATCATGGGGCCCCTGTGTCCTTGCCCAAACTCAAAAAAGCTTATGAAAAAGGTACCAGGGGCATCTCATGGGGCCCCCTACTGACCCCGGGCCCTCGGGCAGTGCCCGAGTTTCCAAATGGTCAGTCTGCCCCTGCCCCTGTTGCATTCATTGGGCAGTACCACTGGCTAAATGTGACCCATTAAACTGAATGAAGACACACTACAGCTGCCCCACAACCACGTACAATGCATGTGATTGCAGCATGATGCACACTTTTGAGGTTAAATCAGCCAGTGAGGAGGCGACCTAATGCACATTTGTTTTCTTTGTGCCCTGTTCATGTACATGTGTGCAGAAAAAAATCAGTGGACAGGGTGCGATCAAACTCTAAAACCTTTTGTGGCATCATTGCAGCCACATGTATCCAAATATATTTCTAAAGACTAGCTGTCCTGTTCCATAATTATACATTCTTCAGTTTCTTTCAGTTCGAATAAAAATACCTTAAAGAAGAAGTAAAAGCGCAAAAATTGTGAAACTGAAAATAATACTGATAAAAATAATAATAGTAATTTACACCAATGTGAGGAAATGACTTTTCTCAGCTTTCTTTCGAAAATAACTGCCAGGATTAGGGTGATGTAAATTACCAAGAACATTTTGACAGAAAAAAAACAAATTGGTTAAATCTACAATTTATTTTTCATCATTAGTTTTCCTTTAGGCCTGGTTCACATCTATGCATGTTGCATTCTGCTGCAGAAAAAAAGTCCCTGGCCCTTTCCAAAAATGCAGCGGCTGAAAACACAGTTGTGAACATGTCCCATAGGAAACCGGATTGTAGTGAGTTTCTGCAAAATGCAAAAAAAAACACTAAAAAGCGCATTGTTGTGAATCAAGCCTTATAGCGGAATGTAAAAATAATATATACAACAATGTAGAGTTTGGATGAAAGGTCCAGCGCTGGTAAAACACTTTTGATAATTAACTAATACATTTTTTGTTCTTTATAGAGGTCTGTACATCAGACCAAAGGGACAGAGAGATTGGGTGCCAAATGAGGGACAATTGAGAACTTTGTCAATAGATGTCCAAATTTGTTGAAATATTGCTAAAATAACCAGAGAAACTGAAGTTTAGATTAACGGTGGGCCGTGCCCTTTTCCATGTCCGTAAACTGATTCTACAATTATGGAAGTCCTCTGGCCCTCCCACACATAGATCATCTGGGACAAATGTTGGTAATGCTCTTTTTTTGTAATGGCATATTTATCAGCGCCAGGGCTGTACTGGTAAATCTGAAAAGTTATGGGCCCTGTGGCTTGATACCCTGGGTCTCAGCCCAAGTGAACTTACGTATCAGAGAATTTTCAATGTATTGCCAGGTTATAGGGACATGCTGTTGACCTGTTCTATTTGGGTATGGTCCTTTAGGTAGTGGGGATCTTTATTAAATGACTACTATTATACCATGCAGAAGGTATGCCAATGTATTCCATGTCTGCTTTACTCTGCTTTATTCCATGTCTGTTTTACAGTTGTTTCGCTGTATGAACAATGTTTTTTGATTGCACTGTCCTGGAATGCTGTATACTGTACTTTTCTTTCTATTTAATAAGCATACTTGAGATTAAAAAAAAAAAAATGAAGTTCAGTTAAAAAAAAATATTTTAATCTACAGCTTTAGTTACATCACGTACCATTAATGAAGTAGGTCCCATGATGTACAGGCTACTGGATTCTGTAGAATGCTTCACTGGAGGGGTACCCTGTCCTCTTCCTGCTGCTTCTGAACTTCTGAAATAGCGGGGGTTAACAGCTCAGTCCCCGAGCTCGGCTGCACTAAAAGCGATCAAGCGCCCCCCTCTGCTGCTTACCAGGCCATGTGTCCTCATTCCGAAGGGGACAAGGGCCTCTTCCCATGGCAGGGGGGCTCATTAGCATCAGAGTACCCCTTTAAATAAAGGGGCACCCTGATGCTGCCCTCCCGTGAATCAGTATGGGGTACTTGTACCCCTAGCCATTCACCAAAGGGTTAAATTCAGCAAAAAATAAAGGCGCCGGACTTTTGAAAAATTCCTTTAATTGAACAAAATACCTCAATAGTTTTTGACAAGTCCTTTAATTAAAAAAAAAAGGTTCCATCATTTATTTATTGCAGGTACTTATATAGCACTGTCAACGTATGCAGCGCTTTACACATATATATTGAACATTGACATCAGTCCCTAACCCTCAAGGGGTTTACAATCGAAGGTCCCTAACTTACATTCATACATACACATATTAGGGCCAATTTAGACAGGATCCAATTAACCTACCAGTATGTCTTTGGAGTGTGGGAGGAAACTGGAGCACCTGGAGGAAGCCCATGCAAGCACAGGGAGAACATGCAAACTCCATGCAGGAGGTGCCATGGTCAGGAATCAAATCCATGCCCCATTTACTGCAAGGTAAATGTGCTAACCACTAAGCCACTGTGCCACCCATGGCACATGGCTCATTGTAATTCTTCGTCAATCAAGGCATCCAGTGTTGTCATGATGGCGTCAACTCGGCAAAATTAAAAAATGAAAAACCCACCAACCCCTCTGTACTCATCGCAATCTGACAGTTAGATGTAAACAGCCAGGGATGGGCTTGACGTTTGACTCGAGCATGTGTGTGAAATGGTGAGAAAACTGCAGAAAAAGTAATGCTGGAACTACTTTAGAAATTGTGCGGCAGCAAATCGCACGTGTTAAGACACTGATATTCACATTCATTAGATGCGATTCCAGGTGCGTTTACAATTCCCAAATCGCACCTGAAATCGCACCAGTGTGACCAGGCACTTCGTCTTTAGCTAATACATTTTTTTTTTTACAGATCTGTACTTCAGGCTGAAGAGACAGAGGGTTTGGGTTCCAAATGAGGAACAGTTCTTTCAAAGGAAGGACAGTGGCAATAGATTTCCACCTTAGTTAGAATATTGCTAAAATGGCCAGAAACTATTCTTCAAAAAATAGGAGCAATAACATTTCCCTTAAATAAAGAGTTCTCAAATTCCACCTAAATAAAAATCGACCCCTTACAATTAAATGTGTAGGTCTAGGTTCACACCTAAGTGTTTTCCACAGCGTTTTGCAGAAATGCAGTACAGTTCATTTAACATGATTTCTTATGGGTCTGTAAACCTAACATACGTTAAAGCGGTATTAAACCCTACAACAAAAATGTAAAAATATTGCAGCTTGATAATCTCTAAATGTGGTGGCTGCATTCGTTTCTATTTTTTTAGTCTTAGGCTGGCCAGACACTACACAATTTTCTGTCCAATTTCGTTTAGATTTACCTTCAACTATGTAGTGCAAGGGCCTTCCTGATTGGATACAACTGAAAGTGTCATTTAGGTTTGACCTCATCATATATGGTTTTTGGTAAATCTAAAGCCATTTTCTAAAGAAAATTGTATAACGTATGGCCAGCCTTATTTTCCTTTATTTTCACTTGGTAATCTACGACAGCACAGTGGCTAAGTGGTTAGCACTTCCACCTGACAGTACTAGGGTTGTTGGTTCAAACCCCACCCACGGCACCACCTGCCTGGAGTTTGCATGTTCTCCCTGTGCCTGTGTGCTTTTCCTCTGGGTACTCCACTTTCCTCCAACACTCCAAAGACATTCTAGGAGTTTAATTGGCTCCTAAATTGGCCTGTGTATGTATGAATGTGAGTTAGGGGCCTTAGATTGTACACCCCTTGAGGGTTAGGGACTGATGTGAATGTACAATATATATGTAAATTGACAGCACTATATAAGTACCTAAAATAAGTAAGTAATAATCTGGACAATAACACACTTTCAGTTTTACCCTAGGTTCACACCTAAGCGTTTTCCGCAGCATTTTGCAGAAACGCAGTACAGTCCATTTAACATGATTTCCTATGGGACACATTCAGATCTCTGTGTTTTCACCTGGTGCGTTTTTTTGGAAAGGGTCAGGGACTTTTTTGAACGCAAAATGTTGCGCTTTAGGGTTTTATAGACTTCAATGGAAATGCTGCAAAAAAGCATGTAGTGTGTTGTTGCTGCGTTTTTGCCACTTTTTTTCTTTAATTTTTTATGCGTTTTAACCTCCCTAGCGGTCTGATTATGTCCATATTTCTGTGCTCAAAGCGGTACATTTTTTTGCATGGAAATATGTATTTTTTTTATTGTAGGCCTTTAATTTTTAGGAATAACTCACTGAAATCTGTCCAAACAAGAGTCTAGTACACATCCCGGGTATGTTAAAATTTGACACACGAAATCATAAATTATAATTTAATAAATAATCATAAAAAATAATAATATAATAATAATAATTTTAATTCAATAATATAATCAAACCAAAAACACTGAAACTTGAAGTTCGCACATCACTGAGCAAAGTCGCAAAATCGTTTTCAGTGTCTGATGACGAATTTCCCCACGAATCATTATCACTCAATTCTGCAAGTGGTTCTGATTTACTATCACTGTTCTCTAGCTGGTCTAAAACCGATTTTGACCTAAAGGGATGCTTTTTGGACGCCATGGACATTTCTCAGTTTCCAGGCAGAAAGAACAGTAAAAATGTAGGCAGGGCACAGGACAAAGCACTCGGGACAAAATGTATGTGAAATGGTTTGATACAGTAATGTTTTACTATGTGATTTTAGTGTATTTAGTGAATGTCACTTTTTGTCATTTTCAAATTTCCCACCGTTCCGTCCCCCGTACGTCCCGACGTCACGGGGGACGGAACCCGGAAGACAGATGCTGGCATCCGCTGGAGGACATTACAGGGGACACTGCAGGGAGGACATCGCGGGAGCGCAGGATAAGTTAAGCAAAGAACAGATTCTGGAGCAGCGCCGCATGGTAAGCCTGAGTGTAGCTCGGGGTTACCGCTTGTGGTACTGAAACTTTACCCCGAGCTACACTCGGGAATACCACCAGGGAGGCTACATCTGCCTAGCAACAAGAAAAAAACCACCTGCAAAACGCATAAAAAACACAGGTGCAAAAACCCAAAACGCAATGCAGAAATGGGTCAAACGCAACCTGCATAGTTGTGAACCTGGCCTTATATATCATGCAATCCAACCTATAACAGCAATACACTTTGGCTACTGGCAGTTGAGAATCACAGCAAACTGCTTTTTCATCCCAGATTTCCAACTTTGTCATCATGAAAGTCCTAACTCCCCACACAAGGCTTATAACTCGTTTCTACGCTGATAAATAGAAATTACCGCAGCGATCTTTTGCTGACAGAGCACATCCAATTAAATCAGTTTATGCAGGAAGCACAAGGTTTCTGTCCTTGCCGGCATACCTGGGCTAACTAAGTCCTATTTGTTAGTTAATTAAGCGATGATCAGTGATGTGCACAGGCGGTGGTGTAGCCTTTGATCTCGATTTCTTTGCAGTCGAGCTAAAAAAGACTTTTTCTGTCTTGCCTTGTACCTCCCTGACATTCCAGCATTTAATGGGAGACTTGTTATCCCTCCCCTAGTGCAGCTAATATGACCTATATTTTCTGTCTATCTGCCGTGGGAATACATATAGTACAGGTCAATGGCACGGGAATGCATATAGTACAGGTTTATGCCACTGAAATTAAACAAAGTGATTTTTTTTTTTTTCGAGGCCTCGAAATGAAGAATGAATGGTACTGTTCAGCCGGTTAACTCCATACTCCAGACGGGCCTTCTGGAGAGGACCGCGTCATAATAAAACCAAATGACACATCCCTTTGATCGGGTGGGTTCAGGCTGCTGACCTTTGAGAACTTAAAGAACAAAAAGCAATGTCCAGAGCCTTCCAGCCGTAGAAAGGCAAAGTGAATCACTGGCTGGGGCTCAGGCCTTCACCTCTGATTAGCCGTGACTCATTTTTCAGCCTCTCCAAATTATTGCATTCTCTTAAAATAATGCAGGAGCCGTAGTTCAAGATTTACGCTTGCTTCTGAGTTCTTTGGAGGACATAGTTGGCATTGAGAACAAGTTAGTCAGCTCCGGGTCGTGATTGAAGCCGTGGCTGTGTGTGCTCACCGAGTGCTTTACTTTAAGAAGGAATGTATGTGAATTCGGAGTAGGAGGCAAGGAAAGCATGGCATGGCCATTAATAAAGTCAGTTATATGTACAGCACCGCTTCGCTGCTAAATAACATAGAAGTGATGTAATAGGTAGAAAAATAGTTGTATTAATAAGAATAACTGTGCTCTACACATTCAAAGTTGGTATCGCCCAGATCCATAAAAATAAATCTTATTATTCATATTTATTCATCCCTACTTATCCGTAGTCTGCTGCGTCTCTCCCACTAGTATCCGCTACTCTGATAACGGCAACAATTATGTCGTCTTATATGGTGATTTGTAAGCTGTGTTACGTCAGTGGTGGTTCTGATGTTAAAGTGAGCTCAGTGGTAGTACGTAAAGTCATATCAATGATGTAAGAGAGGTCACAGCTACAGTCACATACATTTTTTTAGTCTGTTGTAATGTTTTTATCTTTTTACTTGTATTAAAGCCAGAGATCCAAGTGTCAGAGTTTGTGATCTAATAAAATAAACTTTTTACTGCATTTTCATATTTGACACATTATAGCGGAGTTCTACCTGAAAAAAAAAAAAAAGTCAGCAGCTACAAAAACTGCAGCTGCTGACTTATACAGACACTTACCTGCCCCACGATCCCACGGTGTCTTCATCACGGCTGGTTTCACCAGCCTTCTTCTCTTCCTGGCACCGGTATCTTCAGTGTGGGCACCTGGCTGTGACAGCTTGCGGCTTCATAGCTGGGTGCCCACTACGCATGCACGAGAAGTGCTGCGCTTTGTGAATGGCTCCGTAGTCTTCTGGGACCTGTCATGTGTCCCCCCCCCTCCCCAAAGGTACCAATCCCTAATGGGGAGCGGGGGACAAAGGCTTGAAGCGGAACTTCCCCTTTTGGGTGAAGCTCCACTTAAAAGTGGTTCTAAAGGCTCAAGGTTTTTTTTTTTTACCTTTATGCATTCTATGCAGGAAGGTAAAAAAACCTTCTGTGTGCAGCTCCCTCCCTCCAGCCCCCCCCCCCCAAGGCTCCGTTCACACCAATGCGTTTTTTAGTGCTTTTTGCAGAAACGCACTACAGTCCATTTAACATGGTTTCCTATGGAACATGTTCCCATCTATGCTGTTTTGCTACAATAGAGTTCAATGGAGAATCTGCTGAAATGCATGGTAGTGTGTTTTTGCCACGTTTTGCATTTTTATTCTGCCCAGAAAAAAAAATTCCACTTAAAAAAAAATAGAACTGAACAAAACACGAAAAGCACTGCATA
The DNA here is from genome assembly GCF_062004578.1 of Staurois parvus. Taxonomy (NCBI): domain Eukaryota; kingdom Metazoa; phylum Chordata; class Amphibia; order Anura; family Ranidae; genus Staurois; species Staurois parvus. The sequence goes on along the minus strand of NW_028317827.1, from coordinate 4,522,139 downwards.
TGTGTGAACGGAGCCTAATACTTATCCAAGCCCCATTTCAATCCAGTGCTGTGCTTGAGAGCAGAGGCTGTCTCTGCTCTTTCCCTCCTTATTGGCTCCTGCTGCTGTTAATCACAGCCTGTGAGGAGGGATTGGGGGTGAGTGACAGGGCTGAGTCATACTCTGCATGTCAATGGACACACAGAGCCAGCTCGCAAGCTGCTTGCTATATGGCACTCAGTAGGGGGAGGAGCCAGGTGTGCCAGTGGAAGACCCCAGAAAAAGAAGGATTGGGGCTGCTCTGTGCAAAACCCTTGCATAGAGCAGGTAACTATGGCACGTATTTTAAAAAAATTACCTTTAGTATCACTTTCATTTTCCAGACCCATTCACAGCATCTGCATTACACTGCCAACTTTGTTAATGCAAATTTTATTGAAATGTTACTAAAATTCATTTAAAGCGGAACATTAGGTAAGAAAATTAAAAAGGGCAAACAGGCAGGGATTTTAATGCAGAAGAGACATGCTTTAAAGCTACTTAAGCTACTTACCTGCCTGTCCGCACCTGTACAGTAAGCTGCGCAAGTACAGCCCACAATACAAATTTGGCAATGTAGAATCTGACTGAACACCTGTGCATGCGTGTGACTTCACCCTAGCCCAGCCAATGAAAGTGGCTGGCATTTAGGAAGTGGGAGACGGCTGCCCGAAGATGACAACGGTCAGGCAGGGAGCTCAAGGATACCGCATCTCTGGAGCCAGGGTGAGTATAGTTCCACCTTAAGTCTATTTTCTGAACATCTGCATGTGCTAAATGGCTGTGCAAATATTGTGTGACATAAAAAATTGCAACAGCCAGTTTAATTTGAAGCTTTCTTGAGCCAAAATACTGTTTAAGTTTCTCTATTACTTCACTTTTGTTGTGTAACAGGGTAGTATACCTGAAATAATCATCTATAAAAGTGAAAACATACCTCTTCTTTCCTGGAGTCAAATTTTCCATCGAGCTGCAAAGATCTAAATTAATTAAGTTTAGATGTTTTTAGTTATGCTGTTACTCTGCTTTGGAAAGGCTTTTCTTCCTTTTATACAGCAGGTGCATTTCATTGTTTGATCACAAAGACTAATTTTTATTCCACTTGTGTAGTCATTCCCAGTTAATTTCTTTATTATGTCAGTAATTCTGTGCCCAAGTCTTCTGTGCCATGTGTGAATGCAGTTTGAATGTTTTTCCTCCTTGGTAGTATTAACCAACTCATTGCAGTTCAGTTTTTACAGTTCATCTGTAATTTTAGCCTCTGCTAGTAAGACATCCTCTTTATTGATGGCACAACTGTCACTACATTGCCTTGTTTTATGAGCTTCTTCACTGACAAAATATTAGTTTCAAGAGCAGGGCCATACAGGACATTTTTCACAAGTATCTTTCTGGTAACACTCTGGGAAATAGTACAGTAAAAAAAAAGTCTTCTATTCCTTCTGATCCTGCTATTTGTCCATTACCTGTGGTAATTTTTTCTGTTTTACTCTGCTCAAGGTGAATAAAGAAATGTATGCATTTCTCATGTGACTTGTAGCTCCTGAATCAACACACCACGCCTGAAAAGATGAAGTGCAACGTTTGATTGAAAAACATATTCATTATCTGAAAAAAAAGTCAATTTCTTACTTTAAATTTTTGGCCTTCGATAGTTTAGTTTGTTTTAGCTTTCCTGATTCTGCAATCTGCTTTTAAATTACCTTTTTTCTTGCACACAAAGCATTCACATGCTTCTTGTTGCATGTTACTGTTTTTATTCCTTTTTCTCATCTTTTAAGCCGTCTCTGCGACAGAGGCACCATTACTATTAGTGCTTTCTGTGTTACGCTTATATTCATCCACAAGCTTGCTCTTAACATATTCCAATGTTAGTTCATCCTCTGGACATGCATCAAGTGCTGTGACAAGTGCTTCATAACTTTCTGGTAAACCGCTAAGTAATAGTGCTGTGAAATGAGAATCTATTATTTCTTCTCCTATACCTCTCAGGCCTTTAACCATTTCCAGGGTGTGTCTTATATAATCCTGCATATCCTGGTCTTTCATCAGCTTGGCTTGGTATAGCTTTCTAATCAAATACAGTTTATTGCTGAGATTAGCACCTTTTGTAATCCTTCCCACATTTCTTTAGCTCTTTCACACTTAGATATATGTATGATTTCATAATCTTCTATGCTAAGAGAGATTGTGCTCTGAGATTTCTGATCTTTCTCTATCCACACATCTGAAGGGTGTTCTGACCTGACTACATTTATACTTGTCCATGTACCTTCTCTTATTAGCAGCATTTTCATCTTGAATTTCCATGACTGTTAGTCCTGGTTTGTTAGATTTACAAATGAAAGCTTTGTTGCACCTGTGTTACTGGCCATTTTCTTTTATTCTGTTTCAGTCCTCTGTTGCTGTAGCAGGCTATGGCTGGCTGCCTGGGCCAATAACCTGTTAGAGATTCTGTATATAGCCCTATAGAACAGACAGTGCACAGTCCACATCTGTGTCTCGGCTGCTTCACTGCAAACAGGAAACATGAACTTTTACTATAGAGAAAAGACATAGAGTTTAACCATAGATACAGCAACAAACTTATAAACACTGCCACTTACTGTCGAAGATTATATCTCTACTGAATACTAATGTAGTTGTTGTACAAAAATACATAAACACTGTATTACAATTATAATTGTGAGTTTACTACTGCTTTAAAGCGGTATTAAACCCAAAATGAAAAATGTCTTATATTGCAGCTTAACAATCATTAGATGTGGTGGCTGCATCCATTTCCTTTTCCTTGGCTTTTTTTCCTCTGTTTTTACCTGGTTATCTGGCCAGTAACACATTTCCTGTATTAGTGAGACACCACTGTGGAGGAATGAGTCCAGGACACAGCAGCATTGTGAGTCTGGGTGGTTGGGGAACGGTAAATGCATTAACAGATTTGAATACAAATAACACATGGAAGCCAAAATCCAGCTAACACTTTATAATCAGTTACAAAACATTTTTTTTTCCTTTTGGGATAAAGGTTTTACATGAATAAATAAAAGCTGACCTTCATCATGGTAAATGGATAGTCTCAATCTTGTAAGCTGATACATTCTGCCTGACAGCTTGAGCTGTGAAAAACATCATAGCTGCTGGCTGAATCTCTAGATGAAAACAGAAGGAAAGCCTAAAAAAGAAAACTAATGCAGCCATCACATATAAGAATTGGTAAGCTACAATATAACAAATACTTGCTTTTGGGTTTAATATTGCTTTAATGAATACAAAGCTACACAAATGTGTGTCATTTATATCTGCCAGCTTTTGTGATCTACAGATCTTACAAAGCATCTTCTACCAACTTTATTATCGAAACCCTTTGTTTTTTCACTTTTTGTAAGGACGTCAGCAGTAAGCCGACATGCAGCACTGTAGACGTACTCACGCTGCAGTGTTTTCATATGTAACACACTGTACACAAGAATTAAATGTCACTGCCTGTCTCCGTACTGATGAATGAATGTTTTCTAAATCCGAATGTCTATAAATGCTTGACCAGTTCTGAGTGATGGAAAGGGGACTCTGTTTGACATTAAATCCAAGTGAAGCTGGCCACAAGTTCTGCCACTAGTTCAGTCTATTAAAGTCCCCGCTGATGACCTCATAAACCTTCGTTATTTACTTGTCTACGGTGCACATGCTTGAATCATATGAAGGAGCAGGTAATAAAATGAATGTTACCACCCAGAAGACATTAACCTCTCTTCTTCCAGATGGGACTGGGACACGAGGCTCTGTGATAATAGTCCATTTCTTGCTGATGTGCCAATATGTTCATGAATACCGAGCAAGAAAGCAATCCCTGTATTTTAACTTTTCCTTTCTTTCTTTTCATATCAATTTCCTTTCTTTTCATTCCAAGAAAAAAAAAAACAGTGGACAGAGAAACAGTTTTTAACTCATTTGTGAACAGAGATTATTGATGTCTATGTGCCCCAACCAAATGTAACAGCATCATCGTGCATTGGTTAAGCAGATGATGAGTCTATGACTAATGTGCAAATAATTTTTACCTTTTTTAAGGATGTAGAAGGCTTTTTTTTAGACGCAATGGTTTAATAACCTGGCATTTTTATTATTGACTGACAGATGCTTAAAATTTATATATATATATATATATATATATATATATATTTATATATATATATATATATATATATATATGTATATAATTATTTCTTAATACTGTAATTGTCACATAAACCTCATGAACACTGCCACCTTCGGGTGACAGTGACATCTGCAGTGTCACCAGCAATCTGAAAGTTATTTTCTCTCATTGAAGCCTCTAGCCTGCCATAGCTCACATAGCTTTTTGAAATATGAGCAAAGCATATCCCTCTATAGCAGTGGTTCTTAACCTGGGTTCGATCGAACCCCAGGGGTTCGGTGAGTCAGTCTCGCGGGTTCGGCGGAGGTGAAGACCCATACCCGACTCATATGATTCATGCAGTAAATATTCATTATTATGTTTTTGTTTTTGTGTGAAAATCATGTTTTAATGGTTTTGTTCTTTGTTCTTAATGGTTTTGTTCATTTTGTGCACCTATGTATAAATATATACCTAAATATATACCTATGTTTTGAATTTGAAAAATCATATTTTATTTTTCCAATTAAGAAGGGTTCGGTGAATGTGCATATGAAACTGGTGGGGGTCAGTACCTCCAACAAGGTTAAGAACCACTGCTCTATAGTGTGTACTTCTCTCAATAAGGAGCACAAAGGGGGAGATTTACTAAAACTGGAGCACTCAGGATCTGGTGCAGCTGTACTTGGTGGCCAATCATCTTCTAACTTCAGCTTGTTTAGATAAGCTTTGACAATAAAACCTGGAAGTTGTTTAGTTTCTATGCACAGCTGCACCAGATTTTGCATTTTCCAGTTTTCGAAAATGAACCCCATAGTGACCACATGATCGGGACTAAGTGTGATTGATTCCTGATTGTTACTGGGGACCAAAGCTGCCACTGAGATCTGTTGGAATACAGTGTTCATGTATTTTGTGCAACAACTACATTAGTGTTCAGTAGAGATATATTCTTCAGCCAGTAGATGGCAGTTTGTAGCTGATTCTATGGTAAACTCTATGTCTTTTCTTTGGGATAAAGTTTCCTGTTTCCTTATTGCAGTGAAACAGAAAAGCACACATGGACTGTGCACTGTCTATTTTGTAGGGCTATATACAGAATTTCTAACAAGATCTGGGTTTTACGGCTAGAAGCCAGGCAAAGTGTTGGCTGCTAGCTATCAAAAGACTTATATTTTAAACATATCCTTTGCCCAGGGCATAGTACTGAGAGATGTTAATATGTATATTGTGAGCAGGAAGGGGCTATATATACACCCAAATTTAACATTTGAGTGTATATTTAATATGCACACAAATAGTCAAATTTAAAAATATTGCACTGAAATACACATAAGAGGACATACATGATAAATAGATCTAGTTTTTCACTATTTGTACAGCTGTGATAAATCGATCTAGTTTTTCACTATTTGATACACTCTGCAGATCTCAGTGAAAGCTGATTGGAGAGAAGAGACACACCCCCTTAACACAGCACACAGGAACAGAGCTAAGGCTATCAATCACAGACTGTGTGCTGAAGCTCCCTCCTCTGTCACCTCTTTAGCTCCTGGTGTTGGAAAAAAATGTTAGAAGTGATTCAAGCTGATAGCAGAGGAACAAGGCACCAAAGAGAAAGGACACTTAGTGCTCTGGATTGAGACAAGTGCATGCTATAAAGGGATATGCTTTTTTCATATTTCATGTCAGAGGTTTACAACCATGTCAAAGTGTATCTAAAGTCCAAACTTTTAGTTACTTTTCTTTTAGTTTTTTTTTTACTTTGGAATTGAATGAGGAGGGTGTAGAACCCCTGTAAAGTGTTTCTATAACTATCCCTGCCCCAGCAAGGAGGAGGAGGGGTGATCACTCTCTTAGTTTATTTTGTTATACCTAACTTGAGTTTTGTGATTTGTTGCTTTTATATTAATAATTATGATACAGTTCTTCTGTTTTCCTTTCAGTTCTTCTCCTGCTAGATTTCTAGATGCAAAATAAAAAACAATCTATTGACATGTTTTTTCATACTTGTACCTAATAGGACTGGTGGTGATGATGATTTCAACAGGTTGGCAAAGTGTGGGGACAATCCACTGGGAGGGGGGGGGTCTGTAAACCTGACAAAAGTTAAAGCAGTATTAAACCCAAAGCCAAGAACAAGAATCCAAGAATGAGGACACATTGGGCAATCCATTGGGGTTGGTAAACTTAATAAATGTTAAAGCCATATTAAATCCAAACCAGAAATAGGGACACATCGGGAAATCAATTTGGCTGTTTATAAACCTAACATACATTAAAGCGGTATTAAACCCTAAAACAAAAATGTAAAATATTGCAGCTTACTAATTTCTAAATGTGGTGGCTGCATTAGTTTCCACTTTTTCAGTCTTATTTTCCTTTATTTTCACATGGTAATCTGGCCAATAACACACTTTCAGTCTCACCCTAGTTTCACACCTAAGCGTTTTGCGCAGCCTGTTGTAGAAACGCAGTACAGTCCATTTAGCAGGATTTCCTATGGGACAGGTTCACATCTCTGTGTTTTCACCCGGTGCGCTTTTTGGAAAGGGTCAGGGACTTTTTTAACCGCAAAAAGTTGCGCTTTTGTTTCTATAGACTTCAAGGGAAATGCTGCAGAAAAGCCTTTTTGCTGCATTTTTGCCATGTTTTTGATGCATTTTGCATTTTAAATTTCTCTACCAACAAAAAAAAAAAATGCAAAATGCATCACAAATGTGCCAAAAATGCATCAAAAACATATGTGCAAAAATGCAAAACGCACCGCAATGCAGAAACAGATCAATGCAAACTACATAGGTGTGAACTTAGCCTGATGGTGGCTCCATTTTGCTGGAGGTGCAACAGAGGCACCCTGGGACAGTAGCATTGTCAGTCTGGGGAGAGGGTTGTGTTAGATGCACTAGCAGATGTTGATGGACTTGACTAACAAATTAAAGCCAAACTCCAGCTAAGGCTGCTTGAACACTGATCCTTTTTTTTTTTTTTAACGCAAAAGGAGAAGAAAAATGCGTGATTATATATTTCTATGGAACTCTTCACACTGATCATTTGCGGGTCCGGTTCGTTTTTCAAAATCCTGCTTCCTGCATTTTTGGTGCGGTAAAAAATACACACGAAAAACGCACCTCCCCGTTAAAATCAATGGAAAATGCAGCAAGAAAGTATCAAAAATGAGCCCATGTGCATTTTAGTTGTGGTTTTTGAGTCACATGTCCTGTTAAAAATGCATCATAAACACAGAAAAACATGTATGCATTTTTGCTGCAAATTAGTGTGAAAGTGGCCAGCACAGTGGCTAAATGGTTGGCATTACCGCCTGGCAGTACTAGGGTCATTGGTTTGAATTCCAACAACAGCACCATCTGCCTGGAGTTTGCATGTTCTCCCTGTGCCTGCGTTGGTTTCCTTTAGGTACTCCGGTTTCCTCCCACACTCCAAAGACATGCCAGTAGGTTAATTGGATTCTGTCTAAATTGGTCCTAATATGTGTATGTATGAATGTAAATCAGAGACCTTAGATTCTGCGCCCCTTGAGGGTTAGGGACTGATGTGAATGTACAATATATATGTAAATTGCTGCGTAAACTGACAGCGCTATATAAGTACCTGGAATAAATAAATAATAAGTAGCCTAACACTTTTTAAGCAGTTGCACACCTTTGTTTTCCTTGTGAAATAAAGGTTTTACATAAATGAATAAAAACTGATCATTGCCAGCATCCCTGTCAATAATAAATAGTTTGTCTCAGCCCTCTAACAGACACTTTTGCTGGACAGCCTGGTTTGTTAAAGGAAGTTGAAAAATAGCAGACTTACTGGCTGGATCACCAGGAGAAAATAAAAGAGGAAAAAAGGAAACCAATGCAGCCACCTCTAAGAAGTGGAAAGCTGCAATATTTTAGTTTTTTGAGTTTAATACATTTTTAAGAACCACTGTTTTCTAGAAATAGCTCAATATGTGTACTTTGTTGTTTTAATATCTTTTTAAATCAGTTAATATAAATCCAGTTACTAAAACACTTCTTACAAGAAAGGACTGTCAGGTATTAATTACTGGTCTTCATTCCTTTTTAGCCATCGCCATATGTCAATCCCAGTCTGCTCAGTGTAATTGTCATCCCCAACCCAAGCAGCTAGGCTACTGACTGAAAGACACCACAAATCCTCTGCGCTGACAGCCTGAAGATTCTCTCGGTTGGAGTCCGGCACCCAGAGTGCCCGGTCAATCTCATTATTAATTATTTGCAGCTTTGTGTCTGTGTGAGTTTTAACATGCGCAGGCCAACAAGATGGGCTGGATGGCTGCTATTGATTTCTCCTAATTGTCCTCTTCCTTTGCACTAAGAAGATGCTGCATTTTTTATGATTCCTCAAGTAACGAAAAACACAGACGACTGTAGCGCGGATATTTTTACGGTTCCCACTGAGCGCGCCTCTTACAACTTTTCTGAAGGAAGGCGATGGATAAAGTAAATGTAGATATTAATGAATATAAATCTGTAAGCTTTAATCATTTTTATAGCATAACTGTACTTCACAACTGAATGTGTGGTCTGTAAAAAGTCAGTATCAGTGTAAAAAAATAAATAAATTAAAAGTGTATGTAAACCCTGGTAGCCCATTCAAACCATTCTGGTAAATTAGCATATGTGCATTAAAGTGTTACTAAACCCACAACAGTACAATCAGTCTGTATATGCAGTAAAGCATGCTTGTTATACTCACTGTGGAACGGGTTAATTCACGGCATTGTGTAAAAATGCTGCTTGATTCTGTTTTCTCTGATACTCCCCTTATTCCAGTGCCCCCCTCTTATCTCCTGATAAGACATATTGTGTGGAGACACTCTGCACATGCTCAGTTTGGAGTGTACTCCTAGAGAGGGTTTTTTTTTACTACATGCAATCAACACAGGGCCAATCAGCACTGTCCAGACAAAGGTCAAGGGTTCTACATCCTCCTAGAGCAGAAAGAAAACACCTCCTACAAGCTTTAACCAGTGATCTGCTGGACACTGATAGAAGTCACATGACTGCTATATGCTGCTGATGAGAAAAGGTATTTAGCAGGTCATATTTACTAAAATAATTGCATTTCCATGTTCTGTGTACTGTGGGAGACCAGATATAGTGAATGCAGGGTCCTGGGTTTAGTAACACTTTAATGTATGTTAAATTGTCGTTAACCTGTGTTGCATTAAGGCAGCCTATGAATGGGCTGAATAATGCACCAAAACACACAAAAAAGTACCATTTCTAACTGTTCAATGCACCACACGTCTGTCATCAAGGTGCGTTGGGGTGTCATTAAGAATGAATGGGACCTCACTGCACCAACGCATGCAACATGCTGTGCACTGCAGTAACACATGCATTATCACAACGCAATAGTGTGAATGGGTCCTGAATTTGTTCTGCAGTGTGTTTGGCATCATGCCCCACTGCATATACTGTAGTTCTCTTTTGTAAATCTGTTGCAAATCTACTTTCCTACAGTTCCCGTCAAAGTACTTTGTTGCAGGATGACAACACTAGACGCTGCCAGGTGATAAGCAGTAGCATTGTCAGCCTGGGAACTCTTTCAGATGGTTGTTAAAGTGGAATTTTTATCAGAAAATTCAATTCTGCTACATGACTTCATGCTGGCATCTCTTGCAAGTATAGCTATGGAAAAGATAAGTGCCTATACTGTTAAAAATCTAGTAATACACTGTCCCACCATGCTCAGTTGCTCTCTATTCTCAGACACTGTGCCAAAAATGTAGAGGCTTATCTGTTGACAGTCTAAAGATTTACTGCTGCTTGGGGGCTCTGGGCTTCAGCAAAAGGACAGCCTCCAGAAAGAAGAAACAGGAACAATGCTGGAGGCAATTTAATTATTATTACAATTATTAATGTGGAATGTATGTTCCTTACCAAAGAACATTACCTTTCATCAGGTTGTTATGGGTAAAGATCCACCTCAAGCTGCCTATATGATAGACCATATAAGCAGCCCAATGAACAAATAAAGGTGAATATATGGCAGGCTGACAACGCTGCTGCTAATTGTGATGCATCTGCTTAGGGTTGTCAGCTTGCAACAGGACGTGCCAGAATCTCCAGGTAAAAAAATCTCAAAACACATATTTGCTTAAAAGCAAACTCCACCTTTCAGACCAAGTTTCATATTACACTCATATTAAGGGTGTAACATAAAACATGGTCAGAGTCAACAGCCCCCCACCCTCAAACTGCTCCCCCCACCCAACATACAAGATCCAGAGATTCTTCTCCCCACCAGTTTTTTGCACATGTGAATTTGGCACAGCTGTTCTTGGCTCTGTCTACAGCATTCATTTACAGACAGTTGTAAATGAAATAAACTACAAGACCCATTTGCCACCGCGGCAGAGTGACCACAGCTCTCAGTGGAGTTCAAATGATTTCACCACACTTGTAGCATAGTTCCCAACTGTCCCTGATTTTGAGGGACTGTACCTAATTTGGAACACAGTCCCTCTGTACCTCTTTCCTCCCCATTTGTCCCTCATTTTGGTCTAATCCATATAGTTGTATATAAAATTCACTACTTATCTATCAAAAAGTGTTTTACAGTGCTAAATCGTTCATCCAATGTCTAAATTGCTGCATTTGTAAATTCCAAAACCCAATATAATGGAATAATAGTAGTAAAGAAGCACTTTTTATTTTTACAATTTTCCTTTGGGGGGAGCGTGTGTGTTCTATGCCTACATACTTTTGCTAATAGGTGTCCCTCTTGCCCATCTAAGAAAATTGGGAGGTATGCTTGTAGTCACTTGATATTTCCTTCAGCTGAAGGTCTGTATCTTCCATGATATGGACCTGAGCTAGAGGAAGAGTCTGCAGGGGATCCACTGATTGCAATTATAATGCTTTCCAGGCTCATAAAATAATACATGCACATTTTTCCTTTTTTGCATAATGGGCACATTTATTTATTTACTTATTTATTCAAAAAGGTGAAAGTTTCCTTTAAGAATAATATATACAGTCTATATAACAAGTGAAGCCAAACATACTAAAAATAGATTTTGGATTTACATGCTCTTTAAAGCCTAAGTCCATGTTTAATGGCCCTAATGCTATATACAGTATGCAGCACAGTGTTCCAACAGTGAGACAGGGACTTCCCTTCAGAGGCATAGCTAGGATATTTTGTGACCGGGGACGAACGGCCATCTCATGACACCCCCCCCACTTCATATGGTCCCTGTAGACACCCCCCATCCCGATCACATTGCCCCCCCCCCTTCATCCATGGCACTACTCACCCGGCTCGGCTCTCCCCTCCTCCCCTCCGGCTCATGCCCGACTGAAGTGATCTTGTGACCTCATTTTGGCGCCCCTGTACCTTGGCGCCCGGGTACATATGTACCCCCTGCCCCCCCCCCTAGCTACGTCTGTGCTTCCCTTCCCACTTCCGGAGCAAAATCAAATCATGTAGAGCACTCCTCAGCCATTCACTGGAAGCTTTGTATTCTATGAATGAATACAAATCTTCCTCTAATTGGTGGAGAGGCAGGTGGATGATGTCCCAATTTCCACCTCAGCCAGTCAGAGGAAGCATTCTATTCAGTAATAGAATACGAAGCTACCCAAGAATGGCTGAGCAGAGCTCTGCACGACTCGATTTTGTTCCTGGAGGAAGATGGAAACTTCTTGTCGCAGTGCTGGAACACAGAGCTGTGTACTGTATGTAGCTAAGGTTACATACAGTTTATAAAGCGCACTTGTTAATGCACTACATAGTTTGTTTGTGCCAGCTTGGTCCAAAAGGGACAATAAATGTGGAGTTAGGATTTAATCGGTAAATGAGTGTGCTATCCTATTAACAGTTAGCTGACAGCTAGCTAACAAAACTGACAGAAGCCGTGTTGTGTTTCATTGCAAAACTGAAATTACTTCTGTGAATAGTTCCATAAAACTGCAATACAATCACATAAACTGAAGTTAAAATATGCTTGTATACACACCTCTTATAAATGCATACAATTAACACATTTCTTACAAACAGCTACCTAAAAATCACATTAAATATATTGTAATGCTATCTAGATATATCTATGACATTGAAAAAACAGACAGGCATATGTGTATCAAAGAGAGGAATTAAGACTTCACTGGTGTGTCCTTCTGGAACTTAAGTGGAAGTGCAGTGGTAGATGGGCAATCTTTTTAACAAACACGAGACACTCCCTGTTCTTTATTGATAAAAGTACAAAAGAGTGTAATTGCAGTAAATGCCCAATGGATGGCTCCTTATTCAACACAATGATTTGAATACAGAACAATGAGCATTTTATAAATTTTCATCCATTTTATTTTTTTTTTGCTTGAACTCCAAACCATCATGTATTGAAGTTTACAAGTTAAGATACACAGGCATTTTAAACTCAAGATACTAAACCAAAACTGTGAATGGAGCATAGCTTCTATCCAATATCACTCACTAAATTGGGGGCAGATGAGCTGTTTGACCAGAGGGTGAAATGATTGATGGCTTTGTTTCCTACACAGTTAGCTGTTCTTCACGTGACATCATGTCTAATAAAACATTTTGTAGTGTGAGGGCAGCATGTATCTCAACTGAAACTCCCACATGGAATATGTACATGTATAAATACCTAAATGTGGTAACAATTACTTTTTTTAACAATAAGTCTATAGTTTTTATAAGGTTAAAACTCTTTTTCCAAATAGGTTGACTGAAAACAGGGACATCCATTTTTTTTAATGTAATTGTTAGCACTGACTGGCTATAGTTCAATTTCGTCCACCAACTGGAACTATCAATGTCCCCTTTTCCAAGGAGGCACATAATAAACACGGGAAGGATAGAAGGATGAACCTTACTTATGAAAGAGGGGAAAAAGTATTTAGTGATCCCCTTTATGGTAATATAGCACTCCTATAAATTTGTATGCATACATTAAAATGATGTATGCTAGACAATGGCTGGGGTGCTTACTTTTCCACACGTTATGTCTGTTGGAGTAGTGCCTAAAGCCATGAAGGTTGTTCCTCACGTGAGGAGATATAACAGAAGTCCTCTGTCAGGTGCCCTTCACAATATCAACCAGCTCATAATGTTAAAAAATAATATTCATTTTTTTATCCTGGGCTTGAACTTTCCACCATGACAGGTCTAAGGGCCATGTCTATTTCTCCTGTCCCTGGCTGCAATTCTTCAGGAAAGGATTGGTAGGAGAGCAGAGAGCACTCAACTGCTACTGCAGAATTGTTCCCTTGTTGGCCAATCCCACTGGAGCATCACTCTGTCTGTGCACCTGGATTTTGCAACATTTTGGCCTGTGAGGGTGTGACCTCATAGGGGTAGGTAAGTAAGAGTCTACTGCTGGTAAATTGCCACCAGCAACAAGGTCGTTAGTGTGGTCACCCTAATATTTGACTTTGTTGGTTCTGCAGTCCACTTTATGGACAATCTTCTCCCACTACCAATAAGTCTCACGTTGAAGTGTGGCCAACATAATCCATTCAAAAGGCATTCCATTTCTCCTGCAGGAAAAGCCGCTCCCTTAGGGCTACACCATGCTTGTTGCTTAATAGAGCACCCAAAGACCAATTAAATCATCTCATTAAATTTACTACACATAGTAAGTTATCGGCTCACAGGTTTTCTGGCAGGATCAATAGGTATTCTTTTTTTTATCAGTATCAGTAGATATAACAACACACTTTCAATGGATATACCAAAAGGGAGCAAATAAGAGAAGTTCATTATCTGAGATTACATATGCTATAAATAACTTTATTATAGTAAACCAAATTTTCTTCAAACCATCTAACCTTAGTGTAAAAAGTTGGGTTGTTCAATGAAAAGTTGAGTTTTTTTTACCAAGTTGCGGTTCCTGTTCCTCAAGGACTTGGCCAGCTGTATGACACAGACTGGCAATAAAACCAAAGCTGTTCACTGTGTATTATTGAATTAAAACTGTTGTTCACATTAGGCAGAAAGTGAAATAAACATATGGAAAAGCTTCTGGGATTTTCGGGTGTAGCCGACTTTGAATAACATACATATACTAGAGTTGCATTGTAGATGAATCTAACAAAGCGCAATAAACAGGGCAGGCAAAGTTCACTGAGCTGGTATCTGACATGACCCAGACTGCTAAATTTATTTAAAGATACAGACCTGCCAGTAAAGAAAATAAAGTCCATCCCTGGCCAAAAATGAACCCAATGGCCACTGTTCCATCATACTGACAAATACCAGTTAAAGTGGTCTGGGCATCTGAAATGGATGCTCTTTGGAAAGATTATTTGATAGTTATACTAATCATACTAAGTAGGGATAAGCCAGAAACACCTGGGTTCTGTTCAGGAAAGTTGAGCCGAACATATCAAAGGTTTGAATACTGAATCTGAACCCCACTGAAGTCAAAGGGAGTCAAATCTGTCAAATCAATTATTTTCCATTTTAAAGCTAATAGTTAACGAATTGGTAAAATATTTTTTAAATACTGTTTGCAGAGACTAGTGAATTTAATAATGCCTATAGTGCAACATTTAAAATGCACTATTCCTTTAAAAAATCAATTTGGGAGACCCTTAACCTGCCTGTGAAATGGCACATGTCTACCATGGAAATAAAATAGAAAAACAAAAGTGACATTTACAAAGGGAAAAAATGTTTACAATGCCGTTAATTCACATTTCACTACAAGCTTCCTTTACTTTGTAAATAATGCAATGGGGACCCCCAAAAATACATACCAGACCCTCATCAAGGAGGATGTACTTTTCATTATTTACAAAATAAAGCTTGAATGGAAACGTGAATTTACATGTAAAAAAAAAATTAATTCTTTTTAGGGGGGCCCATGCAAAAAAAAAAAAAAGGCTATGGTGCTTCCCTCAAGATCCTTCCCTTCAGATCTGGTTAGGATTTTGAGGAGCTTCCCCCAAAAATCTTTAGCAGACCCTTTGGATCTGGGATGGGTTTTAAGGGGGAAACCCGCAATTCCATACCGGCCCATAATCTGAGTGTGTAGCTTGGCAAGCTGTGTGAACCAAACCCTCCTGAACCATACCAAGCCTTATGTCCTCAACAAGGTGGCCCTCAAGTTGATAAATACAAGGGCCGCCATCATACAACCCTGGCCTGGTAGTTGTGAGGGTGTACAGGACTAATTGGAATCTAGAAACCCCTTCCAAGGTAAGGGGCCTCCAGATATCTGCCCTAGTCCACGTAAATGAGTAAGGAGTACATAGTTTTCCTACTTACTGATGAAAAAAAGTCAGTTGTAAATAAACACATACAAGTCTTTGACAAGTCCTTTATTAAAAAATAATTAAAAAAAAATCCATCCTCAATCATGATGATCACCGCCTTCTGATCATAAACCCCCCCCCCCCAAAACTGTCTATACACTAACCCTCCTGCTCCCTTCGGAGATTCCCAGACATAGCAGTGAATGGGACTGCTGACGTCACTGGTTATTAATTTGACTGCACCTGCAAACACCCTTAACAATCATTGACAACAGAAAAATGTCATTTATAAAAGCATGTAGTAATACGGCTTTGACAAATGACATTCCACTCCTACACAAAGGGTAAATGTTCAGGCTTTCATCCGAATGCCTGAACAGACAAGGTTTGGCCTAAACCTTAAGCTTATCCCTAATCCCAGGGAGAGGCTATATCCAGAAGACAATGAGAGGAATATACAGTATATTAGCTGTCCCAAGAAACAATTGGAATGTCCCTGACAGAGATTTAATAACAGACTAAGATAAAGTTTAGACCTATTCACTGAGCTTGTAAGGGGGTTTCTGATTGGCAGTGTTTTGGCACCAACTGCTAAAGAACCCACCCCACTTCTTCTTGGATAGACAAAAACCCTCTGCTGGTCCTGTTTGAGCCTTTGTCCTATTGTGCTGAATTCCTTAACATAGGCCTTCTAACAACATCCCCGCCCACTAGCCTATATAAGAAAGGAACATCCACACAAAATTATAATTCTTGCACCTTACTGTAGCACTTAAAAGATGACAGTGATACATCACATAGGTATACTATCCAGTGTTGGTTAGAATATATATCGCCAATCATATATAGTGGACGGTCTGCAGCAGTCAAATGTGAAAGCCTCACATTGCACATTACTTTTAAGCCACCTTCCCTTAACTTTACTCTCTTCTCTTTGGAAGAGGAGTACCACTTCTCTGCTGTCACTCTCTCTCCAGGGTCACCAGGGCTCACTCAAAGGGCTCTGACCTGCCCAGTAGGCTTGATGCATCCAGCTCAGGGGCGGACTGACCATTTGGAAACTCAGGCACTGGCCGAGGGCCCGGGGTCAGTAGGGGGCCCCATGAGATGCCCCTGGTACCTTTTTCATAGGCTTTTTTGAGTTTGGGTAAGGACACAGGGGCCCCATGATCCCCTATTGCCCGGGGGCCCCATGAGTTGTCAGTCCACCCCTGATCCAGCTCACAACTCCTATCATGTCATTCCAGAAACAGGACTGCTGTAGCTGCTCCTCTATTTCAGTACACTTCACCCAGGTGTCACTATAAGTTCCAGGGCAATAAAAGGCCTTTTGCATTTCTGCTCCCAGTTAAGTTAGACCATGTTTAGTGAAAGGGGATGACTACAGCTGGCTCCTCTGGATATTGGACTCACTCGGGGACTTCTGCCCTATGCAGGGCCTTGACTGTGCTGACTTCATGCGCATATGTGTGGGATATTTGGCTCCCATGTCCGGACTGCCCTAATCACCTCCCAACCTGGTATATATGTATATAGGCACTAACTCCACCCCAAACTGGCCCCAAAAAGTTCTTTCTCTTCTTTGAATATTTGTCTTCTCCTATCTTGCTGGTGTCACTATGTACAATGTAGAGCTCTGCTGGTCCTGCATTAGGCGCAATGATTTCAAGGGCCCAACCCATCTCTCTATTACATCTCCCTACACTAAACAAGCATTGTATTGTTCATATAAAGGGGAGGGGACATACATTTCATATATCAGATCAAAACAGAGTTTAACTTTTAAGTTGTAGGAAAGTGGTGATGTATACATTTTCTGATAGAAACTTGAGATTGTAACTAAACATAATTCAGTTCCTTCTATAATGTAGAGGGGATAAACCCAAATGGCCCAGTTTCTGAAAAATTTGATAGCGAGTGGTGACAAAGTAGTGTCTTAATTAAAGTGCAAAGTCTGCCTGAAACTTAATTAGGAAAAAAAAAATCTAAATATAAAGATACTACCACTTGTTAGCCGTGTCACAGAGGACTATAGACAACAACGAGTGACAAGAAACTATTGCAGCAAATGAACCGCGTGTGCTTTTGATCCATAGTGGAAGCAGTCACTCTAAATGCAACCTGCTTAACCCTTTTAAAGAGTACAAAGTGATGGCCTTGACATTTGGTTGAGTGATATTATCATGATACGTCAAGTGCATCAGAACCTATAATACCACAGAACAGAGCAGCAACTTCTTGACCTCGCTCGAGCTGTCATTATGCAACTGTGGAACACAAAGAGACAAGAAGCACTTATACTAACAGGCTTCTCCGCACAAGTGGCCTCATGAATGGCTATTAACTAGCAGTAATGGCTGCTTACACCTTAGTAAATAAGCACCTCAGTTTAGTGTTTTAATTTGACGTGAGAGTGTGTTGAATAGGTTGCAGATTTCTCTTTTTAACAGGCAAGCTATTTTCCTGTAACGTTCAGCATATTTAAAGTAGAACTAAACTCTCCCACAAGGATGCTCTGAGGCATTGAATAAAGCCTTTAATGACACTCTTCCCAGTGGTAGTCCCATTCAGAACTCCCTACGCCTTATTCAGGCAAGTATTTGCACCAGTTTCAGTAACATTACCAACACAGGGGTGACAAATTCAGGTATTTTTTACTACTTCTTCCACTACTGCGACTTTAAGAACCTGTCACTATTCACAGATTAGGAAACTTAGGGGTGGGTGTCCACAAAGTCAAGGAGTTCCCTACCAAAAGGGCAGGTTAGATATCAACAGCCATATTAGTTAACTCTTCACATTTCGATTCCCGCCTGGAACCAACAGACACTGTTATCTCCTCTTCCCTTCTTCTCACGTTTAATGTTACAAGATGGGGGTGCAGAACACACCCCATGCCTCACCAGTCCCCTCTATCTAGGCACGCATGAATTCCATAACCACTTGTGTACTGAACTCATTTCACCTTCAACACATTGCAGGAAGCTACCCCTTGTACATGTTGCAAGACCTTTCCATCGTGACTACCTAGGCCTGGCCCCTAGGTGGATCCTGTACTATAGTGGATCTCAATATAGGTATACAGCCACAAAGTGAGGGACACAAAATGCACCCGTCCACCCAACCCAACAGGGTTGCTTATTACAACATTCGTGCTATGCTCACTTGGATGTTTCAAACATTAATGAAAGGCTCAAACTATTGTATCATATCACCTGAAAAAAACAAATGGATACTCTGTTTTCGTTATAATTTATTTCGGATTATTGGAAATGCACTACTATCATAATTTGGAGGTTTGGATACATCCAGACCAACCAGATTCCAGTAGGGTGCTCCAATCTTAGACTTTCTAAGTTTTTATTTAAGCATAAATAAATGCAAAAATAATGCTGGGCTCCTGATGATGTCACATATAATGAAACGCGTAGTAATGAGCTAGGACTCACACATGCGTAGACAGACAGCGGTCATCTTTGTTCTTGGAATACCCAATGTTTGTTGATTTGTGATATGCTGTATTGCCCTTTCACCTTTGTCAGTGCATAAGAAATCTATTTTATCCTGCAGTTTTTACACTATGAGAAGTGTCTCTTTTTATTGTATGTATATGACTGCAATACCAATCCCATCGAGCTGTATTGGCTCAAAAACGCTTATGACCACTCTGTTTTGGGGGTCACATTTCATCTGCACATGTTTGAAAGGTGACACTTTTGGAAGTCTGGGAAGCTCAATTACCACCATTGCACATGGAACCTATTTCCTCTATCGGTGGGTCTTTGCTTTACAGCTGAATTATACCTCCTTGGACTTCCTTGTGTTTTAATGGATAAGTTTCCCTTTCGTAACATATTACTTGGTACACCCATATTCAAGGTGTAACATGTTACAAATGGACTGGCCCCCGCATCCCCCGATGCCCATTGTGACAGCTAGTGAGGTGTCTTCTCCTATCTGCTAGCTGTCACAATTTTAAAAAACCATGGCCATGCTGGGCTCCGCACTACACTACAAGTTCTGACGCCTTTGCGGCTGTCAGCTTGTAGTTCTCAGTGAACTACCACGGCATTGTGAAGCACCATGGCAGTTCATTGAGCTTTCCTGTTAGTAAGTATCTGCTTAACCGTATGGGATGTATGAGCAAGCAGATACACTGACAGGTCAAAGGTAGAGCTGCCTAGCACCCGCAATTTTCTGATCGCTGGCGCAATGCTTTAGAGCAAGGGTGTCAAACTGGTGGCCCTCCAGCTGTTGTGAAACTACAAGTCCCATCATGCCTCTGCCTTTGGGAGTCATGCTTGTAACTGTCAGTATTGCAATGCCTCATGGGACTTGTAGTTTGGCAACAGCTGGAGGGCCGCCAGTTTGACACCCGTGCTTTAGAGGCTCCAGAAACAAAAAATAATAAATTCACATTTTTTTACCTGCAAAAAAAATGTGCATTTATTATTTTTTGGTAAAAGATGAACTTATTCTTTAAAGTGATACTAAACACACACTGTTTAATTTATAGTGTGCCTTCTCTTTCTGTATGTGGATGATGGCACTGTAATTGTTTTAATTTAAAAAAACATCCAAGTACCTTTTTTCTAATCAATATACAATCGTCACATGACTCGTCAGCCTGTCTGCAGGGAAACATAAGCAGTATGAGTTTCTAGTCCTCTGTTACTGGTCACAAGTTCAAAATAAAAAAGGAACAGCGTTTGGGATACAGAGTAAACATAAATAATTGATATCAATAAACTGTTCGAAATTTTTATACAAATATATATTTGAAATCAAGTCTTTATTTGGCAATAACATGGTGTGACTGTGGGTGGATTTCTCCCAGTCGCAGGCTGTATCACACCCCTCCAGCCTGTGTCTTAGAATAACAGGGGGATGAAGCCTGCATCAATGAAGATGTAATATCCCACCCCTATTGGAATGGGAGTGGGCTGTCATTTTTCACTGTGTATACACCCACATGTGTGACTCTATAGTTACATGAGCTGCTTAGATGTGATAGGGAGAAAATGCTCAACATAGAAACTCACTGAAAACTGAGCATGCACAGTAGCTGCCACTACTGCTTTGCAAAATTCCCAACTACATGGGAGATGTGGACAGAAGAGGGAGATAGAGAACAGCAGGATCAACCAGGTTATTTACAGAATACAAAAAATTAATGTCACAGTGACTGAGTGAGGATGAACAGCATGTAATGCAGTATTCACTAACAGTTTAAAATATTGTGGGTTTAGTGACACTTTAACCACTTCCCATCCAGCCCATGTACATAAGCGGCTGGACGGGAGCAGTGAAGGAGTGGGTGGCCGTTTATAAATAGCCTCCACATTCATGGCCTGGGAGCGAGTGGCACCACGATTCGGTGCCCGCTGTGTCCGGATGAACACTGATCGCTGTACTGATCTGTGTTAGGTCCCAATTCATGTGATCACTGATGGGCCAATCAGTGATCACATGAATAGTAGTAAACAAGATGTCACTTCCTGACATGATTGCTTACTACGTGTGAAATCTGTGAATGATCACAGAGGTCACATGGTACAAGGCTGTTCACAACAGCCTTGTACCATGTGACAAGCTGTGACCAATCACAGCTCTCACAGTATTTCTCAATGGCTGCAAAAATGCAGCCAGAGAGAAGGAGAAATGGTTGCTTTTACAGCCTTTATGGGTGTAAAAGCAATCAGTGTAAAAAAAAGAAAAAAAAATATTAATCACCCCCCACAAGTAGTACAGTGTCACTATGGACTGCTAGGGTGACAGTATGTTAAAAAAAAAATACATAAATAATAATATTAAAAAAAAAAAATGTAAAAAATGTTTTTGAAAAATTATAATTTTTGGTTATGAACTAATTCAGGTTATTTTTTTTTACTAAAAATATATATATAGATGAATACATTTTAACCAAGATTTATGAAGAAAGATTATTTATTTGCAAAATTTTATAAGAAAAACACTTTTTGTTTCCAAAATGTTTGGACTTTTTCATTTATATAGCAAAAAAATTAAAATCCACGTGGTGAATAAATACCACCAAAATAAAGTTTTATCTGTCTCAAAAAATGCTAAAAAATTCATATGGGTACAGTGGTGCATGACCGCTCAATTGTCATTCAAAGTGTGATAGCACTGAAAGCCGAAAATTGGCCTGGACAGGAAGGGGGTGAAAGTGTCCGGAATGGAAGTGGTTAATTATTTATTTTATGCTTGGTTATCATATTTTGAGTTATGCACATTGCACTCTGATATGAGGTTATGTTCTAATACCCTTTATGAATTCAGGAATCAGGGCATAGTGTCAGCTGCTGGAGCATTGTCAGTGTTCACCTAATTGCAAATTTGTTTGCATCTCCTTTTTATTCAAGCATAGTTGCATCACACTATAGCACTCAACTTCCATTTCTCTGTATTTTGGGGACACCTTTAGCTTATATGTTGGTACTGCAGGAGATATATTGCCAGACAGGTAGATTGCAGGTTTCTTGCTGGATTTCAAATGCAGAAGTCAGGATCAAAGCAGTAGGTATAAATAGTTAGTCTTACACATTCCTTGAAAGTTAGGCCCAGTTCATGCTAGTGCAACCTCTGATGTGACTTGAGTTGCACAGAATCACATGACAAGAGAAATCTCATTGATTTCAATGGTGCCCATCCTAATTATTGCAACTCAGAATGGTGTGATTTTACAAAAGGTTCCTGCACTACTTTGGTGCAATTTACTGGACCCATAGAATATGCAGAGTCACATCAAAGTTGCACTATATAGTCAAGCTGTAATTTGCATCAAGGTCGCATCACAGTAGTGTGAATTGACCCATAAACTGGCCATACAACAGTAGCATTTAGTTCAAATCAAAACTTTTTGTTTTAAGAATGTTTGTTCAATTTTCTAATGTTTTTTTCTAATGACTATGGCCAGCTTTAGAATCTGATTGATTATATTGATGCTGGACATTCTGACTTCAAGACAGAATTGGTACATTGCAGATCCACCAGCTGCCTGGAATTGCTTTTCAAAATTCATTTCCCCAAGTTGCTCTGTGCTTTTATCATCACAATACACAATATTACAAAAGCAGATATATAACAATGGAAGGCTAGACGAAAAGCTTCTAAAATATACAAAATAAATACAGTTTAATCCTTACAATCCTGATGCTTTCTATCCTGAATCAACCCCACGGATTACTATTCTCAGCTAGGATAAGGAAAAAAACATCTCCTATAACCAAAGCTTACTCTGTTTTTATGAGATGAAAACTTGTAATAAGCAATAAATAGTGACGGTGATTAAAAAAAAGTAAAAGATCTTCTTCTGAAATCTTTATTCCCATTTTCCCATTTTTTTATACTTTTCATAAGCCCAGCTGCTTCTGGCTTGCCCTGTAATAATACTCGTCGTAAGGCTGCCTTTCCTAGTATAACTCTATGCAAACAGAGAGCGGAGGGAGTCTTATTTAGATTCATCCTCTAGAGATGCTGATTTTCAGCGTGTGCTTATTTACTTGTGTTAGTAATATTCAGATCACAATATGCAATAGAAAAGAACAGGCAGTGATTATATAGAAATCCTGTGTCGCTTAAATGTAGCTCAAATACAAGTCCTTTTTCTCAGATAGTCCTCATCTCATCCAAAAGGATAAGGTTGTCACTAATGTCACATAAGATATATTTATTTTCTAAATGCAATTTTTGATATTCCTTTTTTTGTGTAGTTTGTGCGCTTACAGCAATTCCTATACTTAGTTGTCAGCGTTAAGAAAGTCCAAGGACACTGCTGCTAAGCCTGTGAATATGAACTAATAATGTGTGATATTGCTGTAGAGGGCACAGCACAGTATAGAACACATTATATCGCATGTTCTTTACAGGCTTATAAAATATCTTTTTGTGTAGATGAAAAAAAGTGCACAAAAAAAATCTAAACAACGGTACGATGTAAATGGACAAAGAAGAAGTTTCATTATGTAATTAATCAAAACCAAACAATCGGGAACATTTTCAAGGATAAAAATTTTTCTAGAAACATGTCATAAAAACATGGGTCTGTCCTTAGATATCAGAAATAATCAGCAACTATGCATACAAAAATGACAAGATGCTCAAGAGCTAGTGCAGTATTTCTCAATCTATAAACAGAATGTTATCCTTTACAGCAGGGGTCTCTAAACTTAATAACCAAAGGGCCAGTTTACTGTCCTTCAGACTTTAGGGTGGGCTGGACTGTGGTGAGTGGAAGTAGAAAATGTCTTGTAGTCAGTGGGAGCAAACAATGCCCCAGCTTTGGTATTAGGGGGAGGAATAGTCCCCAATGTTGGTGTCATTGGGAGGAATAGTGCTTCATCGTTGCTGCCAGTGGCAGGAATAGTGCTCCATTATTGGTTTCAGTGGGAGGAATAATGGCCCAATGTTGGTGTCAGTGGGAAGCACAGTGCCCTAAGGGCCAGATAAAGATAAGCAAAAGGCTACGTCTGGCCCCTGCGCCACAGTTTGGAGATCCCTGCTTTATAGCATTGAATATTTCCCAAGTATATATGAATGCCCTTTTATTGAAAGTACACCCAAAATTCTGCACACATTGTCAATACCCTTTACAATTGTATACTTCTAATAGATCCTTTATGTTACAGTTCTTTTTTACAGTGCATCATTTTTAAGGCTGAGACCGTACAAGCCTGCAGCAATGAAAAATGGAGAACCTCTGCCCAACAATGCAACACAAGAAGGGGCTTCAAGTGTACCTACTAACAGTATCTGTGTAAAGGCTATTGGCAGATGAAATGTTCGAGCATCAACAGGCCTTACCCCTGCTGCCCTGTGTGCAGCTCCCACTGTCATATGCTTGTGATGTTAAAATGTTTTTAATATATTTATATTTTGCCTTTTGTTTTCAATTGATGGACATTTGTCAACTGTCATTTTGTCCTGACTAACTATGTAACTATGCATACAATTCCACACTACTGCCCTTGGTTTCCCACACTGCCATCAGAACACAATAGTACGTGTTACAGTGGGATTGAGCCCAAGGAGCACCCACAAATAATACCTTTTCTAAAGGTCCCCAGTGCCTCAGGTTTACTAAATCTGCTCTACCTGTCCTCCAAGATCCCTATACACAAAACTTCTGTTGCAATGCTCCCCTTACCCAGCCAATCATGAGGGGACAGGTAGGAGAAATTTTGTTTTTGGCTATACGTTGAATATTTTTTTCTTAACACATCCCACCAAATCACTCCATTTGATAGATGTAATATTGTATAGCAAGGGCTGTGGGAACTAATTCATAAAAGGTATGATGCAATGTCGTCACTTAATGTGCCACTACTCTCTGCAGCTTAGATGACCTGATGACACATCATCAAGCTGGCATCATTTAATTTAGGCATCAATCAACCTAGGCAATATCAATTTTCATTTTCAGCTAAAGTTGGGGTTCAGTTTTTTTAATCCCTTCAGTTTTTTCCTGTTTCTCCAGACCTTTGCTGTACTTGTTCCATCCCCACCTGACCTGGGTTACAAATCAAGTAATTTTTCCAACCAACATCTTTAGCCACACACCATTTCATTTCCAAAGCTTCCTGGCCCTACTCATGTAAATACTCTGTTTAGCTCCTCTTACTTGTAGGAATAACCTATATAACCCTGTAGAGTTCTCCCCATTTAAATGCACAAGTCTTCTTGCCAATCCTCTGTTGTACTAGATGTTTGACAGCTTAGAGTTTCTAAATTATTTTTCTTGAAAAAAAATCAAAAGAACCTTCTATATTTTTTTTTTATATATATTTTGGGGGTAAAAATAATGAAAAGTAATTGAATGGTATGTAACACAGACTTATGTCTTTAATTATATTATGCATATTATTTATGTATGGAATCTTACTGTTCTTCATTTTATTCTATAGAATGTTTCCCAGCCATCCTCTTTCTTCAGCTTACCCCTGATGAAAGACTTAGTTCTGGAACGTGTTGGGTCTCCCAGCTGAATGAATATCTGTCTTCCTCCCTTCGCTACCATCTTGAAGAGGGAGTTCTTATTCTCACAGCAAGTCAGCACGTTCTCTTGCAACCGCCTGTATATGTTGATTTTGATTTTAGCTGTATGTACAAAGTGTGTTGATCCAACAATTTTTTAGCCTTTTTGTAATAAAATCTACTTTTATTTCTGTATGTGTGTGTGTGTTGCCTGAAAAGTCCCATTACATATGTGGGGAAAACTCCTTGGTCTATACCTTTTGGGATGTTGGCAACTATGCAGTGAATCCTATAGTGTGCTCATTAATTCGATTTTCAATTGAAAGAAAAAATGTTCACCTCTAACCGGCTGAGGAGATTAGAAATGGCCCCACTATCACAAATACACAGAATTGGTAATATTGCTCGTTATTATAAAATTGTTTATGGTCATTCTATATTTAACGAGTTTTTGGAAGTCAGTTTGATGCTAGCTTCCAAATCATTATCATATCATCTAAAAATAAATGGTACTTGAATATATATGTATGTATGTATATGAAATTCAGACTGCACTGAGATAACATAAGCTGCGGTCATCTTCTGTGAAAACCACAGAAAAATCAGCAGATCTTGAGAAAAAGGCAGCTGGAAAGGTTTATGCAAAATCTGACTTTTGCTGTCCTCATTGACCAATAAGGAAACTCAGGCGGTAGTAGCACCAAGCCCAACTTTTACGGAGGATTTGGAGCTTTTTCTATATCTCTGGATCTACTAATTGTTCTGACACGTGGCTTTCACTGAAGATGACCTCTAGTTCTCTGGCATTTATTTTGTCATATGCTCAGCTTGATTTGTCCAGGTTTGTGACGGGTTTAGTTTAAGTAATATAACAAAGCCCATGACATAATGGGCATTTTAATCACAGTGTCACTACACGTGCTGCTTTGCTTGTAGAGAGAGCATTTTAATACCAAAGAACACAACAAGCAAAATGCCAGCTTCTTAGATTTCATGGTAAAGCAATATTGGAAAGTAAATAAGGGCCAAATATCAACAACCATTCACACTGGAGTTCAGCTAGAGAATAAATCCAAATTCCAAGATAGAATGAGGAGTAGGAAATATGAACAAGGTGGGGATATGGGGGATGAGACTGTAAAGAAGGGACCCAGGCAAATAGAAAAACTTCAATTGAATCTGTACATTAAAGTTGTCCAGTTATACGGTGTAAGTACTCTTACTAGGTCTGGAAGTGTAAAAGTATGGGCAACACAATGGTGGGTAAAGCCAAACCCTAGTCATATATAAAATACACAAATTATTGTAGGCCTGTAGGCATAAATATATCATTAAATTTATTTTAAATGCAAATAGTGTAAGTACCTAAATCTGACCTGTACAACACAGCTCATACTGGGAGAGAAAAGAGCAGTGCAAGGATTTTTTTCGGGCAGGACTGCCTTTTACTATTCAGACTAGGATTATCTTTACAATTATAATGTTTATTAAGGTCTTCTCAGAAAATAACAGGTGAAATAATAAATTTACTTTTTGTAAACTGTGATTAATTAAAGTGTAATGAAAAGAAAAATCTTTCTTTGAACATTAAGATAGAGTGGGGAAGGGTTAGACCCTCTGTCAACTTTTTATTGCTATCTGTTTCCCCTTTGGGAAGAGTCACCCACTCTATTTGTGTTGGTGCCTTATCACCAGGAAGAAAAATAGAGGGGGAGGGGATCCACAATTTTTTAGAATTGTCCCCAGAACAGAAGATAAAGAGGAACCTTCCAATGAGGATACCTGTTGTGGAGACAATTGTCTAAGAGAGGAATTCCCTTAACTTTAGGAGATTTCCTTTAACTTCCTGTTGCATCTTTGGGGCAGGAAGTGAAGGAACATTTCCAAAATGGTACACAGACAGCAAAAAAAAAAAAACAACTGGCGGGGATTTTAACCTCCCCCCTTCCCAATTCAAAACTAAAAAGAAAGAAAAAATGGTTACATGTTCACTTTAACACAGCTGTGCAAATGCTAGGCAGATGGCAGATGAATTTACAGATAGAGAGCAGTATGATGTGACAGTTGGGCAACACTACTTAGGTGGAAGCAGAATGTTTGTGTTTAAAGAGCCCAAACAAATAACCTACAAAAGAAGACTATTTTCCTCTCCCTCTGTCTGTGCACATTATTCCATGCAAGAGAATTTGTCCACCAAAGTCTGACAAGAAAGTGGCACTTCTGAGAATGTCCATCTCCATGGACCACTGCAGCTCTCATTGGTTTCTTTGGCTGACCTCTACATAGCTACTATATCCTGTACTGACAAGGAGGTAGCCAGAAGGAAACAGTGAGAGCCAGGGGCGGACTGACAACTAATGGGGCCCCCGGGCAAAAGGGGATCATGGGGCACCTGTGTCCTTGCCCAAATTTAAAAAAGCCTATGAAAAAGGTACCAGGGGCATCTCATGGGGCCCCCTACTGACCCCAGGCCCTCGGGCAGTGCCCGAGTTTCCAAATGGTCAGTCCGCCCCTGGTGAGAGCCTAAAGTACCCAAGGATATCGACACCAACACTCTCAGAAGTCTTCCCAGTAGACTTCAGGGAACCATTTTCTTTTGAACAGAACAGTGTTCAGTGGTAATTATGAACACTCTTCTTCTGCAGAGAATCTGTTTGGTCAATTTTAAAATTAAAGACAGGGTCTGTTTAAATTGACCCCTGTTGTTCTGTGCGCTATCTCATCTGCTAGTACCTGTGCATAGAGGCTGTTGCAAGCTCTTTGATAGGGATTAGTTCAAAAATTGTGAACCGAAATCGGAATCCCATTGAAATCCATGTGGGGAGGGGGATTTTGAAATTAAATTTGGCCATTCTCAAGGCTAATATGCCAGTGTGCTCTTTTTCTCTTTCCCAAGGGGGCATAACAGCAATTTTTTGTTACTGCTGATGTACCATTCTCCTCCTCCCCAAGAGCACATAATAGCAATTTTTGGACTGCTAATGAGCCCTTTTTTGTGGCCTGCGCTACATTACAGTGGCCAGTACACAGCTGCTTTGCATTGCCCAGAAGGCTTTATGTCAGCTCCTTTATTTTGCACAGAAGGCCATCCCTACCCTCCACCAGCATGTGGAATGCCACCAGGACAGAGTTGTATATACAGTAAGAGCCATTGTCCGTACCAACATAAGAACATGGTACTTTGCTCGGGAGCGGAGAGTGGGGGCGCCTGGCAAGATACCCCCTCATGCTGAGGGAATGTGGCCTGGCATGGATCAGAAAGGGGGGCGGGGGCACATGCTGACTTTATTTATACAATTAAGTGCTGGTGGCAGAATTACCTTTTTTTTTGTGGAAGAGGAAATAAAAAATATGTATCTGGTTATACAGCTCATTGTGTAAGGCCTAAGCATGTTTAGGCAACTACTGAATAACTAACGTCTTTGTGAATGGATTATAAATAGTTATATCATTTTCCATTAAATTCTGTTAAAGTGGTTGTAAACCTCTGACATGAAATATATACAAAGCATATCCCTCTATAGTATGTACTTGTCTCAATCCAGAGCAGGAACTGCCATTTCTCTCTGCTGCCTCATCATCTGCTAGCTGCATGAGTCACTTGTGAAAGGTTTTCCTAACACCAAGAGAAAAGAGATGACAGATGAGGGAGTTCCAGCACACTGCCTGTGATGGACAGCCTCAGCTCTGTTCCTGTGAGCTGTGTGTGTGTGTGTGTGTGTGTGTCAGCTCACCTAACAGAGCTCTGTAGAGTGTAACTTCAGCTCCCCGCCCCCTGCTTTCTGAAAGTTCAGCCAAGCTGTATAAATTCTGCACTTTGAACAGGTGTAGAGAAGAGAGGACCGCAGATAAACAGGTACAACTTATTTAGGAGGATTATATTCATCTCTGTATATGACCTGAGACCAGTTGCTTCACTGGGTATATGTAATGCTTTACCACGACTTTAGGTCAAATTGATTATTTTCATTTACCTAGTAGAATGAAGATTCTGCGGAGGATAGAGCAGTGTAAAATGGGCCAGCAGCAATGGACCAGTGTGAGTCAGGAATAATAGGCCTAACTGGTGTATGACTAACTTTTATTTGAATTATAGGAATAGGAGGATGCAAGTGATGTAATGTGAGGTTTAGGTGTACAATGTTTTTGTAATAATTATTTGCAAACAACTCAGATGGTGAAAATGGAAGAGCTAGCTATTAATCAGTTGTGTGGACAGATATTGGTCCGTAAAATGGAAGAGATTTCCTGTCTCCAACACTCTCCCCTTTGCAAATATACCTGTCATGTGCCTTCCCAAAGGAATAATTATCTTCTGTACTGATACGCATTGCCCAGAAATATTACACTGATTTTACAAAAAAAGCTTTTAAAGAATGCAGCCAACAGCAATTGGGAAATATGCCCAATGCAAAACACATGCACCAAGTTATTAGTGAAGTATGTGGACATGCTGTGAAAAAAAAAAAAAGATTGTAGTCAGCATAAATATGAAATATGCTCATTTAAAAATACACATTCAGACTGGTTTGACTGCAGGCAAAACATGGAGAGGCTGGCAAGAAGCCGGAAACACATCAGCACTCAGCACCATTAGGGTTTGTTCACACTAGATCCAGTTCAGTGCGCTTTTTTTCTGCATCAAAAATGCATGCACAGTATTTTCCATGTATTTCAATGGCCTTGGTTCACACTAGTGCAGTCAGTTCCAGTGAGTTTCTGGTGCAGAAAAAAAGTAGAACATGCTGCATTTTTTCTGCACAGAACCATACTGGAGCATGGCAAACTTCACCGGAACTGTGTGTGGTGTGAACTGTAAGTAAAAACGTATCTGGAATGCATCCGGACTGCTCACAGAGGTACAGTTCATTATGCTCTCCTGTGACCTGTTTTCAGCTGACACTGGACTGAAACCTGCTGTTGGCTTACGTCACTCAGCCACCCAGGCTGGGGAAAGATGCCGACTTCACAGTCGGTATCCACCTCAGAGTCTGCACCCAAAGCGCTGAGAGCTTGAGCCAGCTGCTCCTTTCCCTTCACATCCCCGCGCTCAAGTGAGTGTCTTTTAACATATAAAACTCTTTCCCTCCCCCATCCTCACATTTTTCTACCTAAATATACTTATATGAAGGGTTTACATCTACTTTAAGAGACCAGTGGCTACAAGATTACTTTGAACCCCCAAACATTATATATTTTTTCAAAGCAGACACCCTAGTGAATAAAATGGTGGGTGCTGTAATTTTTCATGTCAAATGCAAATTTTTTAAAAAAATACACATTTTTACTTTTAATGCAGAAAAACACAATATATTGGCAAATTAATTTGTAAAATATGAAAAATTATAGTATGCCGAGTAAATAGATACCAAACATGACACGCTTTAAAACTATGTATGCCCCTTGCAATGGCGACAAACTGCATACATTTTTAATATCCATAGGCAGAACTTTAAAAGTTTTACAAGCTGCCATTTTAGATTTACAGAGGAGGACTAGTGCTAGAAATACTGTCCTTCATCTGACGTTCACGGCGATACATCACATGTATGGTACAACCGCTCTTTACATACTGGTATAGGGTCAACGCTCATGAAAGCAGGTGCGCGCGCGAGGGTGCTTTTTTCTGTTTTGTTTTTTTTAAGTTATTTAATTTTTTAATTATTTTTACACTGTCCCTTTCATTTTTTTTGGGTCACTTTTAATGCTATCACAGGTCTTGCTCTCTGCTCAGAGTGGAGAGGAGAATTCAGTGATCAGCGGTCATGTGATCGCTGAGTTCTCACCCTTAGTGCTGCTGGGGGACTGATGAAGCATTGGACCTATGCTTCATCCACCTAGGTAAGTATAATGGGGGAAAAAAACACCCATACTTCTCTTTTAATATATAAAACTCTCCCTCCCCAATCCCCACATTCCCCAAGGTACACAACATTTTGCTATCTAAATATATTTATATGTAGGGTTTACATCTACTTTAAGAGACCAGTGGCTTCAAGTCCTGCACTAATGTGTCCCTGTGCTCTTTATCACCAGTACTGGGTGCCTATGCTGTTCCTATCACAGCTAAGCACATTATTATGATGGCTGTTAGGAAAACTGACTTTTTATAGTGTTCAGCTTGCGCATAATATAGATCCAATTATTGGCTCTTCTAAGTCACCTGACCTAACGTTCGAGGTCAGGAAGTGCATGACTGGTAGTTGCATATATGGTGGTGGACTGCCACAGTAGTTTTCTGTGTCTACTATATGTTGGGTTCACTTCAAATCAGACCTTGACCCAAACCCAAAGCTCATCCCTATTCCTTATTGCTTATCTCACATCTCTTTAGCAAACCCCTAGATAGTAGCTTTAAAAACACCGTGTAAAAGATAGACTTTACTTTTAGAATTCATGAACACCATCCCTCCTTTTCTTGATTGGATGAAAATATTATTTTTTTGGCTTTGCTGACACTCAGGTTGGGATTGGACAAGTTAAAAAAAAGAATCATTGTATGGTTGGTACAAGGTGCCAGGGTGTGTTACTGCAGTCTAAATAACTGCATTCTTGTCTGAGATCATGCACTGTTCTGAAGAAGTAGGAGGAATTTCAGCTCACAAATGAAGTAGGAAAGACAATTTTACTTTCAATGGAAAAAAAACAGAATGCCAGAGTAACACAAGATGAGCATATTTACCCTAAATGTTATATTTTGTATTAAGTTACCCTTTAAGGATAAATATATTTGTTTGTGTGTGTGTGATTTTGTGTGAACACATATATGTACACCTAATGAGCCTAATAAATGTGAGAGTATTCACTTATCTTCCAAAAACAATCAATTTCACATTAACACCTGTGATTGAATTGTCAGTGTAGTTAAAATCCACCATACGCAACAATAGTAAACAAACAGCGACATAAATCATCCCAACCCTGTGCCGTTAAACCGCTAAATGATAAACGCTACCAAAAAAGAATCAATATACAAATAACTTGTTATGGGAGAGAAAGGCAGGATTACATGAAGTTTTATTATATTGCAAAATGTAATACAGATAATTACATCTCGGTATACGAAGGAATAGCAATTAGATAAATATCCAATACAGTTAAAAGATGACAGCAAAAATACATCATTACATAGAGAAAAAGTCATTGGAAAAGCATTATGGAAGAAAAAAATTGAGGCTAAAAAGGCAGTAGGAATGCAACAAGGGAAAATGTTTTAAACGCTTTTCTTTCTTTCTTTCTTTCTTTCTTTCTTTCTTTCTTTCTTTCTTTCTTCCTTCCTTTTTCTTTCTTTCTTTCTTTCTTTCTTTCTTTCTTTCTTTCTTTCTTTCTTTCTTTCTTTCTTTCTTTCTTTCTTTCTTTCTTTCTTTCTTTCTTTCTTTCTTTCTTTCTTTCTTTCTTTCTTTCTTTCTTTCTTTCTTTCTTTCTTTCTTTCTTTCTTTCTTTCTTTCTTTCTTTCTTTCTTTCTTTCTTTCTTTCTTTCTTTCTTTCTTTCTTTCTTTCTTTCTTTCTTTCTTTCTTTCTTTCTTTCTTTCTTTCTTTTTCCTTCGTTCCTTTCCTTCCCTCCCTTCCTTCTTCCTAATTTCCCTTCCTTCATTCCTTTTATCTTTCATTTTCTCTCTATCTTGCCCTCTCTCTTTTTCTGCTTCTCTGTCCTTTTTTTTTGTTGTCTTTTTTTAATATGCTTGATCTCTCATTTTTTTTCTGTCTAACCTTTTTATTCCCTCTCTTGCTGTTTTGTTCTTTCTTTTCCCTTCACACCCATTTTCCTTCTCTCTGTTTTATTCTCTGTCTTTTTCTCTCCTTCTTTGTTGTTTCTTCTTTCTCTTTCTGTTTTTCCTATCCCCGTCAATTCTTTTTTTTTTCTCTGCATGAAAAGCGCAAGAAGCAAAGCCTTTTCTTTTGCACAGGAAAGGAAAAAAGGAAAAAAGAACAGAGATTTCAGATTTGCAGATCTGATAATGAGCCAGTTAATGACATAAATGATACCTCAAGAATCTCACTAAACCATTCAGGTCCTACAATTTAATCTGTAATAAATACTCCTGCATCATTGCGAGATGGCTGCTCATAATGGCAAATGAAATATGCTGGTATGATAGGTACCATAAATCTGGATTTTCCTATGGTTCCCTCAGGCTAGAACAATATGTAACCACAGTGCGCACTGTCAGGATGAGCAGATCTCAGAGCCATCATAAAATCTAAATGGGGACTAATTAGGAAGCCCTTCCCTTCCAGAGTTACTATTTCTATTGACATTTCTCATGCATGAGCCCCTCCATAACACCATAAGTCACCAAGATAAGAACTCCCTAGATTATAGGGGGAAAGACTTTAATGGAGAAGTTGAACTCAAAGGCAATGCATAAATTTTCCTTCTGATGCTACAGGAAGTCTTTGTTCGTTACTTTCTTTACAAACTTTTATTCTGGACATTAACAGCTTTTTTCTTTTTTTTTAGAATTCCCTGTATTTTCATTTGGACGTTTATTGAAGAAGCAGAATAGCTTGTGTAAGAGAGCGGAACAGAGTTCCTGTCACCCTAATTCAAGGCTCCCATGTAGCTTGTTTTCCTTTTTTTGTTCCAACTGAGAATCTGCTGATAGTTTCATTATACTATATATGTATGTGTGTATACTGTATATATATTAGCACACATTCTGGTATTCTTCAATATATGGAGGGTTAACATGTGTTATCAGGACCATTTATACCCCTCTCGACAGTGTAGCAAATAAGTCATTTGTTAACAGAGATTTACGATCATTAGGAAAGTTTTTCAGTATAACTCATAAGAACAAATTGTCAAGGATGGGGTGGTACACTAAACATAAACAACAGGGCCAAGTACAGGATAACCTTTGATAAATGCAATTGCCTTATTACCAGATGTCCATGACCATAAAACATTTACACAAATTCTTAGTAGTTTGCACAGCAGATCATTTATGGGGTCATGGAACAGAAAGAACCATAATTAGTTTAGCAATCGCTATTCAGGCCTATCATAGCCTATATATGCATTTTTTAATATTCAGGTTCAGATCTTTGTAAGGCACCAAAAAATACCAATGTGGGAAGCTTGCATACTAATTACAGGGTCTCAAAGCTGCTATGAAAACCAGTACATAGAGAAAATGTAAATGTATTTTATTGGGATTTTATGTGATAGACCAACACAAAGTGGCACATAAGTGTGAAGTGGAAGAAAAATTATAAATGGTTTTCAACATTTTTTCCAAAAAAATATCTAAAAAGTGTAGCATGCATTTGTATTCAGCCCCCTTTACTCTGATACTCCTAACTAAAATCTAGTAGAACCAATTACCTTCAGAAGTCACCTAATTAGTAAATAGAGTCCACCTGTGTGTAATTTAATCTCAGTATAAATACATCTGTTCTGTGAAGCCCTCAGAGGATTGTTAGAGAACATTAGTGAAAAAACAGCATAATGAAGGCCAAGGAACACACCAGACAGGTCAGGGATAAAGTTGTGGAGAAGTTTAAAGCAGGGTTAGCTTATAAAAAAGATATCCTAAGTTTTAAACATCTCACAGGGCATTGTTCAATACATCATCCGAAAATGGAAAGAGTATGGCACAAGTGAAAACCTACCAAGACATGGCCGTCCACAGCTCAGGTGGGAGAATCTGTCCACAAGGTAACAATTAGTCACGCACTCCACAAATCTGGCCTTTATGGAATAGTTTCAAGAAGAAAGCCATTGTTGAAAGAAAGCCATAGGAAGTCCCGTTTGCAGTTTGCGAGAAGCCATGTGGGGGACACAGCAAACACGTGGAAGAAGATGCTCTGGTCAGATGAGACCAAAATTTAACTTTTTGGCCTAAAAACCAAAAGCTATGTGAGGCAGAAAACTAACAATGCACATCACCCTGAAAACACCATCCCCACCGTGAAACATGGTTGTAGCAGCATCATGTTGTGAGGATGCTTTTCTTCAGCAGGGACAGGGAAGCTGGTCAGAGTTGATGGGAGGATGGATGGAGCCAAATACAAGGCAATCTTAGAAGAAAACCTGGCAGAGTCTGCAAAAGACTTGAGACTGGGGCTGAGGTTCACCTTCCAGCAGGGCAATGACACTAAACATACAGCCAGAGCTACAATGGAATGGTTTAGATCAAAGCATATTCATGTGTTAGAATGGCCCAGTCAAAGTCCTGACCTAAATCCCATTGAGATTCTGTGGCAAGACTTCAATATTGCTCTTCACAGACTCTCCATCCAGTCTGACAGAGCTTGAGCTATTTTGCAAAGAAGAATGGGCAGAAACTTCAATATCAAGATGTGCAAATCTGGTAGAGACATCCCCAAAAAAACTTGCAGCTGTAATTGCAGCGAAAGGTGGTTCTACAAAGTATTGACTGGGGGCTGAATACAAATACATGCCACATTTTTCAGATATTTTTTGTAAAAAATTTTGAAAACCATTTATCATTTTCCTTCCACTTCACAATTGTGTGCCACTTTGTGTTGGTCTATCACATAAAATCCCAACAAATTAATTTATGTTTTAGTTGTAACATGAGAAAATGTGGAAAAGTTCAAGGGGTATGAATACTTTTTTCAAGGCACTGTAGATGGAGAATCAGGCAACCCAGCATACGAGTAGTTGTCTTTGACAGTCTTGCAAGGGACCTTCAACCATCTATAGTTTAAATTCTGACCAAGTTGGCTATAAATGTACATTTATAAATGTGTATATATATAATTATTTGGGGGAAAAAAATGTTTTCAGTGCATTCGGGGTATATTATAAGCTTTTGGCTGACAGCATCATCAGCACCATTGGCATCTGGTACAAGGCTGGGTGCCTGCAATAGACATAATAGAGAGCTCTTTTATAATTTTATATTTTTTGCTTTCCAGATTTCAGCAGAATACTATTTAACAGAGTAGTTAGGGTGATGATGATGATGATATTTAAGAATTACATTAACTGGCAATTCCAGAGTAAACCACCCTGGGCATAATATGATGCAACAAGGCAAGGGAAAAGACATGAGCTCTCAACCCTGTCAACAGGAGAGCTGTGCCAGGAATAAAGATGACATGACAAAACAGATTATGCAGATGTGCAACAGATTTAACAAAAGATTCTAATAATGTAAAAACATAAAAAGCCAATGCATTTCAGGTGTTATGCACTCCCTTCATCAAGGCTATAAAACACAAATATAGATCAAAACCAAAATAACTCAAAACCTAGCACATAAAGGTATATAAAACAAGGCAGACGGTACACAAAAACTATGAAAAAATATACATTAAATACCAGTATTATTTGATGGTCATAGTTAGTCCTGAGTGCATGTAGTACTTTGTCCCATATTCTTATGCTCCTTCTCCCTCCATGGCCATCCAACAATGCAGCTAGCAAGGAGATGGCTGCTTTTCTTTATCTTCAAGCATTTGCCTGCTTGCCTGGAACATTTCAACAGACAAATCCCCCTGTAACCCTTGTGAGATGCTTGTCTCAGGCAAGTAAGTACTTGAAGATAGAGAGAACACGTGTATACATCATTTAACTGCATACATACTCACTCCTCATACAGGATGATGATGGATTAGATCTGTTGTAACTGATCAAAAAAATAATTGTAACTGTTAATAAATATATTATTTATGTAAAATATACATGCAATGAAATATCATCCCTTTATTCCTTTTATTTTTAATGAAAATTGTGATTATTTAGGTTCCCTATATATTCAAATGTTTTTAGTCATGTGATTTTCTTTCCCTTTCCTCTCCTCTCCTTTCCCTTCCCTTCCCTTCCTTTCCTTTCCCTTTTCCTTTTCCTCTCCTCTCCCTTTCCTTTCTTTTCCCTTTTCCTTTCCCTTTCCCCTTCCTTTTCCTTTCATGATCATTTAGCCACATTTAACCAGTTTAGGTATAATTTTGATATTGCTTAATTTTAAATCACTAAAAGAGTACAAATCACATCAAGGGAACAATCAAATTATATAGCACTTAGCATATTAGCTATGAAAAGCAAACTTTTTTAAAATTGAACATATCTTCTGTAAAAACACTGACCTGACTGCAATAACCTGCATGCAATTTTGGACAGTGTCTTTAATGCCTTGGGTCCCCCAAACACTCCAAATCCTCTAACATGCAAATGTTGAGGCTGGTCCACTCTCACACAACACCAGGTGTCCTATAGAGAGTGACAGGAGGTAGTGGTAGCCAGGTTACCCCTTGACTTTTGCTGAGAAAGAGTATATGTAATTTGGGTGTTACTTAGCAGAAGTCATAATTATGACTATCCTGATGCAGGATGAAACTATGTTTCTATATAGTGTATGTATATGCAACATTTTGTGTTTGTCTCTGAGTAGAGAAGGAATATTTCTATGGGGACACCTGCCCCCCTCGTAATTGTCTAATAGAGGGATGCTTCTTACTTTTGGAGCTTTCCACCCCCTTCCTGTTGTAAGTCTGGAGCCAGAAGTGAAGTAAAATTTCTCTAAAAATGGGACACAGAAAAACATAAACTGAAGGAAATTTTAATCCACTTCTATGCTTTCCAAAACTACGAAAAAGGCTAGACAAACTTTTGTTCCTATAGTGAACTTGTAGCTGGTCTGATCTTTTTTTACCTCCATACAGTGAATCCTTTACTACAACAGTTGAAATGTAGAGATATAAACAGAAAAAAAAATACATACTAGAGGTAAAGATGAGTCAAGAAGTACTAAGGTAAGAATTAAACTAAGCAGACATTGCATATTAGGAGATTGATTGGTAGATACCAGAATAGCCACATTAATTATAACAAATCAGCTCTCTGCTAACAAAGACAAGACTCTAACAAAGGTGTTTTGTGATTGGGGGAGGGTTAATGTCTCTATGAAGCTTCATTGAGTGTACTGACTAGACAATGTCTGGAACACACATGCTGAACAATCTAAATGATACGTTTATTATAGAGTTTTCCTCTATTAATAGACAATTTTGAAGGTACAGTGTATTTCAAATGTACTATAGACATTTTCCTCTCTTGTGAGGTTTCCTTGTCATTACACACTTTACGTGCATATTTATGCTCCCGTTTCTTTTTAACACAAATCCATTTAATGAGATCTATTTTAAAAGTGATCTATTATACAGTGTGCTTAGCATCACTTTGCTGGTACAACAGCTGCTTACCTTAATCAGCCTGAATTTATCAAATTAACTGTGTTTCTTCCTGGGAACAAAATGCCATTATTCCTCTTTACTGACTGTGCCACTGTAACTGAACCCCTATCCCTGGTTTGCTAAATGAATGCAGTCCAAGTGTATAAGTGAAAGACTACCAAAAGGTAACATCTATTAAAATAAAAGCTCAGTTTTATACAAAAAGAGATTTAGAGTTTGACCTGTGAGATGGTTCTGGTAGGGCCCCATACTTAAAAATTAATTAAGGCACCACTAATACAGTGATCTCCAGTAGCTTCTGACTTCCATGTCGAGAGCATGGGTGCCATTTAGAGAACACTTTATTTTCTCAATGAATGCAAAGAATTTTCTGATTAGATGAGGCGCCATTTAGGGAACACTCTATTTTCTCAATGAATGCAAAGTATTCTCTGAATGGATGAGGTGGAGAGGTGGGGCGATCTCCACCTCAACCAATTAGAGAACATTTTGCATTTATCGAGAAAATGAAAAATGTTCCAAGAAAGGCACCTTTGCCATGTGGGCAACTTCCTGTGTTCATGATAAGGTGAAATTCTTTAACTGGATGAGGTGAAGATCACCCCAGCACTTCCATGGAACCTATAATTATCCATGGGTTTCTTGTGGCCCAAACTGATTATGACTATGGGTTTCCTTTGCAATCAATGCTTGCCCAGTGCCCTTTGCATGTCACATGAATGCAGGAGATGCTCCTCAGTGGGTCCTCCATTCATATGTTGAGCTTGTAGGTTGTGTTGTAGGCAGGGGCGGACTGACAACTCATGGGGCCCCCGGGCAATAAGGGATCATGGGGCCCCTGTGTCCTTGCCCAAACTCAAAAAAGCCTATGAAAAAGGTACCAGGGGCATCTCATGGGGCCCCCTACTGACCCCGGGCCCTCGGGCGGTGCCCGAGTTTCCAAATGGTCAATCCACCCCTGGTTGTAGGACAGGAATGTTTCCCAACACTCAATAGGTTCCCATAGAGCTATACAATAGGAGGATACTAACTGTCACATTTAAAGGCCAAGTTCGCCTTCTCCAGAAAATAGCCTTGCAGCAAAGGGACCCCAGTACATATTTAAAAAAACCTTGCAACTGTCATACCTCATAAATTTATTGTCATACCTTTAGGTTATTTGCCCATTACCCCACCCACCCTGAAGCCTGGCTGAAAAATATCCAGTTAACAACCCCTATGTTCTATCTTGTTTCTAGGATGTGAAAACCATTGGCTCTTGATCTATTTCTCACGGACCAAGCAGAGCTCTCACTTCGTAGATCCCGACACAAATATTACACAAAAGCAAATAAACCCTGTACCTTTCTAGCTCTTTCGCTTCGTAGGCTCGATCAGACAATTAGGCCCATTCGAATACGCACCTCTTCTGGCAACCTTACTAGTAATCCGGAACGCATCCTACAAACTTTCCACAGGCACCTTTCACAACTCTACTCTCCCTCCACTCCCTTCGACCCCACCCAGGCGGATGCTCTCCTGGCCCCTATCTCTTTCCCGGCTCTTTCTGAGCACCAATTAGCGGCCTTAGAACAACCCATTGCCCCAACCGAAACCCTAAACGCAATTAAAAACCTAAAACTTAGAAAACGCCCGGGACCGGATGGTTTCTCTGCCACATATTACAAAAAATTTGCCCATCTTCTAACGCCCACCCTCACCAATGCTTTCAATGCCATATTATCGGGCCATACCTTCAACCCGGAATCAGTACAAGCTACCATCTCCATGATCCCAAAACCCAATTCGGACGATACGCAATGGTCCAATTATAGGCCGATCTCCCTCCTCAATATTGATATTAAACTACTTGCCAAAATCCTTTCCACGCGTCTTAACCTGTGTATAGGTTCCTTAATTCATAATGATCAGGTGGGATTTATCCCAACTCGACAGGCCGGAGATAATGTTAGACGCGCGACACTCCTAGCGCATATCGCTATGTCCCGTAACATTCCTACCTGTTTCCTGTCTCTGGACATCAGGAAGGCATTTGATACAGTCTCATGGCCATATCTACGGTACATTCTGAGCCGCTGGGGCTTTGGCCCACACTTTTTAACCTGGATTTTCTCACTGTATCGAGAGCCATCGGCCAGAATTCGGTACCTAGGACATAGGTCTGCTCACTTTCCAATCTCCCGGGGCACTAGGCAAGGTTGCCCTCTTTCCCCCTTACTCTTCGCTTTGGCCTT
Source organism: Staurois parvus (assembly GCF_062004578.1). Classification (NCBI taxonomy): domain Eukaryota; kingdom Metazoa; phylum Chordata; class Amphibia; order Anura; family Ranidae; genus Staurois; species Staurois parvus. The sequence continues at coordinate 4,481,331 of NW_028317827.1, read as the reverse complement.
AGAACCACTCGCCCTCCTAATCAGAGCTGCTCCGGATGTTCGAGGGCTTCAAATAGGTAGCTCCCATCATAAATTATGCCTCTTTGTGGATGACGTTCTGCTTTTTCTCACTTCTCCCTTGACTTCCTCCCCTCCCCTCCTCCGGCTTCTCGAGAGGTTTGGTTCACTCTCTGGCCTTATAGTAAACCCTCACAAATCCACGGCACTTAATGTCTCCCTCTCATTTATGGAACTGGCACACTTGAAGCAGATACTTCCATTTCCTTGGTCTCGGAATCACATTCCTTTCCTGGGAATCAGACTGACCCCCAATATATCAGATCTCTTTGCAGCTAACTATACCCCTATGCTGACGCATCTCACCGCTCTTATGACTAAGTGGTCCTCCTTACCACTCGTGTGGCTGGGCAGGATAGCTGTCATAAAGATGTCTATACTCCCAAAAATGTTGTATCTATTCAGGGTTCTCCCAATCCCTGTACCTTCTCACTATCTTTGTGTTTTACAGCGTCGCATTTCTTCCTATATATGGGGCACTGTCTGCCCCCGCATACCTCGTTCCACCCTCTTCCACTCCAAACTCAACGGAGGTCTTGGCCTTCCTGATATTGTTAAATATTATCAGGCGGCGCACTTGGCTCAACTGCCAAAATACCATGCGACCTATGAAATACCCCAATGGGTTGTGCGATTGTGATCCCATCACGTCTCACTTTTTATCACTATGGGACAGATTTAAGACTCGCTACCTTCTCCAGTCTTTACATAATCCCCTACTCTCACATCTCAATAATCCAGCCTTTCCCCCGGCATGGTCGTCACCGCTCTCTTTCAAACCATGGACCTCTGCTAACCTACTCAGTACCCACCACTTTCTACTGAGGAACAAATTCAAATCCTTTGCCTCACTGCAGGAGACACATAGCCTCCCAGCCTCCGAAATATTCAGATACTTACAACTACAACACTTCTACGGCCCCTACACTAAAATACCCAACCAAACTAACACCATGACTTCCTTTGAGCGAGCTTGCTATAAAGATCCTCATAGGCGTGGCCTCATTTCTAGCCTATACTCCCTCCTCACAGCCCCGGCCTCCGCATCTTCCCCTTCATATACCCATAAGTGGGAAACAGACTTGAACAGGCAGCTTGATCAATCCGACTGGGAACACATATGGGCCAATACAAAATTATCCTCACAGAATGTTGTAGCTTTGGAAACTAACTATAAAGTTCTGACTCGCTGGTACATGACTCCATCAAGAATTGCAAAATTTACCCCTCACTACTCCCCCAACTGCTTCAGAGGCTGTGTAGACCCCGGAACATACTATTACATCTGGTGGGATTGTCCGGTAGTCAAAACCTTCTGGAAGGATGTCTTCACTATGATATCCAGACTTAGTGCAAATGAGCTCCAACCCACCCCGATAACGGCTCTTCTCAATCTACGCCCTCCCATTGTGACTATGTCACAATTCAAACTCATCATGCAGGTTACCACGGCAGCCATGCAGGTCATAGCAAAATCTTGGAAAACCCCCGTCTTAAGCATTGCCGCTGTTAGAAGAGTAACACAGGCTATGATACACGCTAAGGTTGAAGCCACAATTCTCAATACAATTCCTAAGTTTTTGAATATCTGGACTCCCTGGGTTGAGAGTTTCCTTCCGCAAAACTTTGACGAATCCCTCCTTCTTCCATGATATTCAAATTAAAAAATCTTTGTGTAGTACTGGTACCACTTCTAACCAGTCCCACAAATTATTTATATCCCTCCTAACTAGTCATGAAGCCATCCCTACCCCCCCATTCCCCTCCCCCCCCCTCTCCTGACCTCCCCAGGTTCCTCCCTAACTTCCCACATAGTACGGGGAGTCTCTTTTCTCATTGAACAAGTCTCTCTTTGACATATTGTTATCTTATGCTAAAACATTTTCTGTATACCATGAGACATAAGTTTTGTTGCATTGTTAGTTTGACTCTTTCTCTCCCCCATCCTTTATAGACATTTGTACTGTATATATTTTCTCCTATGCTTTGCAGCCAACATAATGTCTATTGTCAAATGTCAATGTCTTCACCCCTTTGTTTCAAAACTAATAAAATGTTTGAACAAGAATACTAACATTTCAAACACCCTGCCGGGAGAGTGCCGAGAGGGAAATAACTCACAGTTCAATGCAGTCACATGTGGCTGAGGAGAGATGCCAAGAGTGACTGTTTCAGAGGGAGAAGTGTGGCCTGGCCAATCCGGTACCAAAAGGGAAGTCTTCTTCTGGGAAGCAAGTCCCTAGCCTTTCCCTACCGATGGTTACTTTCCTTAGCAAGCAGGGTTTCTCTTCCTACACTAACCACTTGCAAGAAAGCGTGCCAAAACCTGGGGGCAGGGACTTAAATAGACCCTGCTGACAGAAGGCCACCAAGGGTCACATGGCTGTAGCATAGCCAACCTGAACATTGCTCCATTGACCCAGGAAATCATAGAGAAACCATGTTTCTCTTGGACTTCCTCTCCAGGCTGTGGTACCACTCAGGTCGAGCGCCACCTACAATGGAGAAAGCAGACTGCCCCAGCCTACACGGTGATTGGCCAGTAACATGTCTTGGGTTGGATACATTCTTCCACAGAATCTATGGAGGAGCAACAAATCCACCCTTGAACAGCATTGTCAATGAGTAGAGAGGGTATTGTTGAGTAGACTAGTTTTTCAATAGAATTTACATTAGTGACTAACAATGTAAAGTCCAACTCCAGATAACACATTTTAGGCATTACAACAACAGTTTTTTTTTAACATAAATGGATGAAGGCTGAATATTGTAAGCACCCCTGTCAGTGGTAAACTATTGGTCTCAACCCTCTAACTGCCACTTTTGCTGGACGGCTTAGTCTGTTAAAGGAATATGAAAAACAGTAGACTTAGTGGCTGGATCACAGGTAATAAAGTAGTTTAGTATAGTAAAAACTATGTAATGGGGGACTCAGAAAAACAAAGACTGAAGTGTTAATGCTACTGACAGAATATCATGCATGTCATTATTTGCTTTGACCATAGTTACACTTCAAAGAGGAACTAAGCCCATGGATTTAACAGTCTCCCAACACAGTTACATTCAAGGACATAATTGTTCATTACATATGCAGGCTCCACTTTCTGCTTTGCATTGCTACACAATTGCAATTGATTGCTCTTCCTGACCATGCAAGTCTGTTGGTTGGCCCGATTTGCTCCCTCTGTGGCTGGGTTCATAACAACATTTAAAGTGGAACTAAACCCAATGAACTGTTTCCTAAAAGAGTTACATTCAAGATATGTTGTGAATGATAACTGCCACAGTTGCTTGTGCACCTGACCACACTGTCAAGCCATTAAATGGCTGGTGCAGCACCATGGCAACTGCAAATCGAACAAAAGCTGAGATGGTAGCTTCCTTGGCTGTAAAGGATAGGAGGATTTAGTTCTGCTTTAAATCAAATTACAGTTTGCACAGCAACAGCTGCTAGCCCAGAACAAAAATGGAAAATGTCAAATATCTAATTTTTCGTGCAGGTGTGCTCAGAAATATAATAATCTGCAAAATGGGGTAATTTTTTAATCCAGAAAGCATCAGTAACCATTCAGAAGAGCAAAGGAGATACATATAAATAAATACTTACACTGCTGCCATGGTGCCATGTAAAATTTGTACTTCTAAATTACACACCACCTTCTGTTCAAGCACAGCTCTCCACAGTCCTTGAGACTGAACTTTCTCTGGAAATCCTCTGGGCTTATAAATAAGAAGTGTCTGCAGTTAAAGCAATAGTCTCTCTGAATAATGAAAACACACTAAATGGCAGCACTTGACGTCTTCACTGTGAATTCCATCACTGTTTGGATATTAAATTTAACAAAGTGGATGTATGAACTTTGTTTCATGTTGAGCGATGCCGTCTCCATCTAATACATTTAGCTGCCAATCAGAGCTGAGATATTGAGGCCAACCTTTGTCTTCAGAGCAGAAGAAAAGACAGTGTTGAGCTCCAGTATGAGCAGTTTATACCATGAGGTGTTCATGGGATAGTATCTAGGACTGCGCCATAACACATATGTACACTCAGATTCCACCAGGTGTTGGATGGATATTCCATCACAGTTCCACCACAAAGCAAGACAAAATACATTGAAGTTGACTTACTAAACTGGAGAGTGAGAAATTTGGTGTAGATGTGCATGGTAGCCAATCAGCTTCAAACTTCATCTTGTTCAGTTAAGGTTTAACACAAGAAAAAAACTGGAAGCTGATTGGTTTCTATGCAGAGCTGCACCAGATTTTGCACAGTCCAGTTTAAGGCCTGATTGACACTAGTGAGGGCCGTGCGTCCCACGTTTGCTTGGGCACGGCAGCCCATTCATTTGAATGGGCTGCTGTGCCTCGTGCACTTCACAGAAAAGGTGCATGCACCTTTTTCAAAAACTGGCTGCAGGGAAACCTATCGTGCTGTGGGGTGAGGTGCGTGGAGGTGTCATTCAGAATGAATGGCAGCCTGTGTATCTTGCAAGAGCAGCACGCATTGACTGCAGGTGGTTGTAGGTGCGCACCCACAACCAGCTCAGTGTCTAGTGTGAACCAGGGGTTATTAAATGAACCGCAATGTCTCCTACCTGGCGGGTTCCTACCACCGCGCTGCAATGGTGTGCACTAAAAAGAGTATAGCAAGCCATACTTTTTGCCAGCACTGCACAGTGTGAGGCAATCCGCCACCTCGGACTGCACAGTGGCCAGTAGAACTTAATAAAATGTCACTCTGTGACATTTTTAATAAAGCTAATTGAAAAAAAGGTGAACAATGCGATATACTACAATTGGCGCATCAGCACTGTGGTGATCCTACTGCTTCCCACAGCACACCAGTTGCTGTATTGTAAGGCAGTGGCTGATGTGAATGAACCCCAAAAGCATAAGGTCACTTTTTCACAAAAAATTAACAAATAAACTAATCCCCCCCCCCACACACACACACCCTTCCCACCCCCCCCCCCCCCGTTCCATACTGCACTTACCTCCATGGATGATTAGCTTTCACAGGCCATGCAGCAGGTTCAGCGATTTGAAAGTTTCAGTCTTCTGGTATGGATCAGAATTGATTTATTTCTTTATTACATTTTCCAATACAAAAGGGTACAACCACCCATTATAATTAACATACACCGATATCATAAATCACTTTTATAGTTTCTTACCTTCCATATCCTCCCTTCCCAAATTACCCCGGTCCATCTCTTGATTTACTTAAATAACTTAATTTTGACTTCTCTAGTATTTATCTATCCTTATCTGTATCCCTTTCCCTTTCTCACCCACTTTCACTTTTCATGTTCGTCATATTCTCTCTAATTTTTTCTCCTCCTAACTCCCGATCCATTCCAAATATCTCTTAGATGTTTTAAATTCTAGCCAACAGCCCCACACCTACCCAAGTTCTTCCTTTTTATCTTCTACCACATAACACAGCTCCTCCATCCTAAATATATTTTCCACTCTATTTAACCAATCCTTAATTCTGGGTGGCTCCAACACTTGCCAGAATTTAGGGATCAGGCCCTTGGCGGCACTAATTAGATGATATAATGTCCTATTTTTACTATTAGTAGCTACAGGCTCCGAGTAAAATAAACACAGCCACGGGTCTGTTTCTATAATATTCCCACTGATTTCCTGAATGCCATGAATTATTTCCTTCCAAAACTCTTGTATTTTCGGACAATCCCACCAAATGTGTGCCATTGTACCTTTTTTGCCACAACCTCTCCAACATAAAGGTGAAGCATCAACTTGCTGCCTATGCGCCACAGTCGGTGTAATATACCATCTCGTCAGACATTTATAATTAATTTCTACTATATTCATATCTATCACCTCATGTGTAAAATTAAATATTTTGTTCCATTGTTGTACCTCTAATTTTGTTCCTAACCCCCTTTCCCATTTTTCTGAAAACCTGGGAAGATCTACTCCCTCCATATCTATAAGGATCATATATATCCTAGAAGTAATATGTTTCGGAGCTTTGTTAACATTCATCAATTTTTCAAATGGATACATATCCTTCCCAATCCTCAAAGGATGGGGGAGCAATGAAACAAAATATCTTAATTGCCCATACCTCCACTCATCTAATGTGACAAATAAATAACTTTGTTCCCTTAACTCTTGATACGTGTATAACTTCCCCTTAGTCATGATATTTCTATCTTTAATCCATTTACCAAAAATTATATCTTTCCCCGGGGGTAAATACTCTGTGCCCACCAAAGGAATCAATACTGAATTATATTCCCATCCTTTCAGCTTGTATATTCTATCCCAAACCCTTAGTACTATTTTTGTGAGAAAACTCATACCTTCATCTAACAAACTAAATTAATGTGGTATCCATACTATCTTCCCTAATGGTGCCTTATTTAGTGTTCCTTCCTTATTTACCCACCCTTTTGCTTGTGAGCTAAATGTCCAATCAACTAATTGTTGTAATAAAACCACTAAATAATATGTACTAAAATTAGGCAACCCCATTTCCCCATTCTTTTTTTACCCTACTCAGTACCTCATGTTTAATTCTTGGTTTCTTATTTGCTCATATAAACCTGAGTATCAACTTCTTTATTACCTTGAAAAAAAGACCCCGGCAAACTTATTGGGAGCATGTGGAACTTATATAGAATTTTTGGAACTATCACTACTTTTACCAAGTTTATACAGCCTAACCAGGAAACACCTCTCTTTGAAAGTCTCCTCAACTCCTCCTTTATTTAATTTATTAAGGGACATAATTTGTCTAAATACACTTTTTATTGCGGGTGTTAGTTTTATTCCCAAATAACTTATCTCTTTATCCTTCCATGTGAATGGAAACTCCTTTTGAAGGCTCAACATCTCTTGTTTTGGGATGTTAATATTTAAGATCTCTGATTTTGCTGGATTTATTTTCAAATTCGATAGCTCTCCATATTGTTATAAGAGTCTTGTTAAATTGGGTAGTGTTATTCTAGAATTTACTATATAAAATAACATATCATCTGCATATGCTGCCACCTTGTGCTCCACCTCCCCCATCTTTATTTCTGCTATATCTGCACTCCATCTAACCTTAGCTAGAATAGGTTCTAATGATAACACAAACAACAAAGCTAATAGCGGGCATCCCTGTCTCGTACCATTATACATTTTGAACGACTGGGAAATGGATCCGTTACCCTTCACCTCCGCATTGGGACTATTGTAATGCCCTTTTATCCAATTAACCATTTTGGGCCTTATTCCCAGAACTTCTAACGTATAAAACATAAATCCCTAGTCCACCCAATCATATACTCACACATTTTAGGGACCAGAAGGTCTTTAAATTTTTTTAAGTAACCTACAGTGAATCTATGCGGCCTAGGGCTCTTTCCTGAGGCCGTTTTCTTCAAGGCCATGTTAACTTCCTCCGGGGTTATAGTTCTTTCTAGATCTAATAATTTATCTTCTACTATTCTAGGCATCTCCAGCTCTTTTAAATATTTCTGCCTCTTTGTCTTCTTCTCATCCTCCGTTTCTTTTTGGATTCTGAAACTTACATTATAAAGCCTACTGTAATATTCTTGGAACCTATTAGCAATATCCGTGGTGGAATACACTAGATCTCCTTTATCAGTTTGTCTATAAAATGTTTTGCTTTCTTTTCCTTTAACCTCCTCATTAAATATTTTCCAGGTCTATTCCCCCACTGATATCTTTCCATAGATACCCTATTAAATATCCTCCTCACCTCCTCTTCCATAAGGTCTTTTAGTTCTTCTCTTTTAAGGATTATTTTCTGGAATATATTCATACCTTTATTCTTTTTATATGGCTGTTCTAATCTGTATAGTTTCTCCATCACTCTCTTTATTTTTTCCCCTTGTTCTTTCTTTTTTCCTGCCCCTATTGCTATCAGTATTCCCCTTATATATGCCTTATAGGCTTCCCACACTGTGGCTGCCATAACTTTCTTGGTCTCATTGAGCTCAAAGAATTGTTTAATTTCCTGCTTCAACTTTTCACTGTTTCCGGATCTTGTATGAGCATCTCTTTTCATCTCCAAAAGTATGTCCTACCCTGCTCTACACCAATCCAGAGTTTTGTTGTGACAGGAGCATGGTCACAGCTGGTTGTAACCTCTATTTTGGAACTCACCAGCCGCTCCAACTGTTTATGTTCTATCAAAATATAATCCAACCTTGAATATGTTCCTGTACAGGAGAGAAGGTATAATCTCTTTCTCTTGGATGTTTTACTCTCCATGTATTGGCCAGTTGGCCTTGATGTAATAACATCTTCAGTGATTTTAATTTCCTACCATCCTCTCTTACTGTACTAGGAGACATATCCAAATGCAGGTCTAAGCACATATTAAAGTCTCCTGCCACAACCATACTCCCACTTTTATATTCAAAGATTTTGCTTAACATACCCTCCAGGAATGTTACTGGGTTTTTGTTTGGGCCATAGATATTAACTAGTGTTTACTCCACCCCTTGTAGTTTCTCCTTCAGAAATAAAAACCGACCCCCTGGGTCCTCAACTCTCCCCTCTAAGTTGAAGCTCGCATTCTTTGAGAACCCAATTGGTACTCCTTTAGCCCTTCTGACTGGGGAATCAGCGTAATACCATTTTGGATAGTGCTTCGAGTATAACTTAACCTTTGTATCAAAGGTTAAATGTGTCTCTTGCAAGAACACTACATCTATAGCACCCACACACACACACACCCTTCCCACACCACCACCCCTTTCCCTGGTCCATACTGCACTTCCCTCCATGGATGATTAGCTTTCACAGCCCATGCAGCAGGTCCAGTGATTTGAAAGTTACGGTCTTCTTCTGGGATGGATCAGAATTGATTTGTTCAATCTAAATTGACCAACTGACCAATCAGAGTTGCTTTGACTGTGCATTGACTAACCATAGTTGGTTGGATCCATCCCGCCCTATGGAAAGAAATAGAAGAAGACTGCGGCTTTCAAATACCAGGACCCCTGCACTGGCTGCATGAAAAGGTCATCGTCAATGGAAGTAAGTGCAGTGAGGACAGAGGGTGTCAGGAGAGTGTATGATGCTAGTTCACCTCTTCTTTTTTTGTGAAAGGGGAATTTACACTATAAATTGCCCATACACAGTTTTAATTTTGCCCAATTCTTGCTCAGAATAAATTAAAGCTTTGGGTAGCCCCATCGAGAAAAGTTGGTCTTTTTTGTTCAATAGTTTTTATTGAGTTTTCAAGAATAGTTTACAACATCACATCTTGATGGACAATTAGATATTTGTTGTATTCACAATGGAATTGAAAATTGTATTGAAGGATATATAAGTTAAGAACACCAAGTTTCAACAGTATGAATATGATTCAGGTCACTAATGTGCATTGTATAGTTGATGATGATGTGGTCAGGTGCATTGCTTTGGCCAACCACAATGTACTGTCAGAGTACAGTGCATTGTTGGGCGCGGCAGGTACAAGATCAACTTTTCTCGATGGGGCTACCCAAAGGCAGGCGTCCCAATACTTTTGCCAATATAGTGTATATATATATATATATATATATATATATGGCATTCAAGTCAAACTGGGACAAAAGGAACGCGAGCATGGTGGTACTACACGCAGTAGTGTGTCCTTTTACTGATAGAGTCCATTAATCAAGATGGCAGACGGCAATGTTAGTGCATGCATGGAACAACGTGTGATGATGAAGTTTCTTGTGAAATTGCACAACAGCCAAATCTTTCTGTGGGAATGGTAAACACAATCATTCATGAACATTTGCATTTTCAAAATATTAGTGCACACTTGGAACCAAGACAGCTTTCCACTTTTGACCAGCACAGAAGAGTTGAAGTCTGCACTGCATTGAAGGAATGTTTTGACAGGGAAGGCCAGGATTTTCTGGATTGCATCATTATATCTGAAGAAACCTGACAACACAAGAGCTCACACTGCTCACAGTACTATGTGCACATTACAGTGACTCGGCTGGGAGGTGTTGCCACATCCCCCTTACAGCCCACTCCCAGCGATTTCCACCTGTTTGGAACCCTAAAAGTGTTCCTCGGAGGTCAGCATTTCAGCACTGATGACAGTGAAGCAGGCTGTCCTAGGATAGTTCAGGCATACTGATAAATCTTTCTATGCAGAAGCTTTCCAGGCATTAGTTAATCGCTGGGATAAATGTATAAATGTAACAGGGGAGTATGTAAAAAAATAAATGCAGTTTCCACTCCTTGAAATGTATTCTTTTATTATATAAAGTCAAAAGTCCCAGTTTGACTTGAACACCACTCGTATGTATAAAGTGCATTCATAAAGTATTCAGACTCCCTTCATCTTTTTAAATTGTGTTATGCTGCAACCTGACACTATCGCTTAAATTAATTTAGTTTCTCATTAATCTAAACTCAGTAACTCATAATGACTAAGTGAAAAGAGAATTTTAGAAATGTCTGAAATTTTTAAAAAGAAAAACCTGAAATATTACATGTACTTTAGTATTCAGACCCTTTACTGGGTACTTTTATGAAGCACCTTTGACAATTACAGCCTTGAGTCTTTTGGGTATGACATGACAAGCTTTGAACACCTGGATTGGGGGATTTTCTGCCATTCTACTTTGCAAATCCTCTCAAGCTTATTCAGGTTGGATGGGGACCATCAGTGGACAGCCATTTTCTGGTCTCTCCAGAGATGTTTCAGTAGGGTTTAAGTCAGGGCAATGGCTGAGTCACTCTAGGACATTCACAGAGTTGTCCCTAAGCCACTCCTGTGTTGTCTTGGCTATGTGCTTAGGGTCATTGTCATGTTGGTAGGTGAACCTACAGTTCAGTCTGAGGTCCTGAGAGCTGTAGAACAGGTTTTCATTGAGGATATCTCTGTTCTTTGCTCCATTCAGCTTTCCTTCAGCCTAGACCATTCTCCCAGTCCTTGTTGCTTAAAAACACCCCCACAGCATGATGCTGCCTCATGGAATTGGGCAGGTGATGAGCAGTGCCTGAATTTCTCCAGACATAATGCTTAGAATTGAGGCCAAGCAGTTCAGTCTTGGTTTCATCAGACCACAAATCTTGCTTCTCACAGTCTGAGAGTCCTTCAGGTGCTTTTTTTTGCAAATTCCAAGCTAACTTTCATGTGTTTTGCACTGAGGATAGGTTACCGTCTAGCCACTCTGCCATAAAGCCCAGATGGGTGAAACTTTGTCCCATCTCCACACAGTATCTCTGAAGCTCAGTCAGAGTGACCATCTGGTTCTTGGTCACCTCTCTTTCTAAGGCCATTCTCCCCTGATTGCTCAGTTTGGCCAGGAGACCAGCTCTTGGAAGAGTCTTGGTTGTTCCAAACTTTTTCCATTTGAGAATTATAGAGGCCATTGTGCTCTTGGAAACCTTCAGTGCAGCAGACATTCTTTCCCCAGATCTGTCCCTTGCAAAAATAATTTCTCTGAGCTCTGCAGGCAGTTCCTTTGACCTCATAGCTTTTGCTCTGATACAATATGCATTGTCAGCTGCAAAGCCTTTTACAGAGAGGAACGTGCCTTTCCAAATCACGTCCAATATATATATATATATATAAATATATATATGGGCTCACAATGTTTTTATTAACTTACATAGGTCATTCAAATTTATATGCTAGTAGAGTAACCCTTCCTCAATAGTAACACTTCTTTTTCATGGAAGGTAAATATTGAATTCCAAGGAGAAGCAACATGCCATCATTGAGTTCCTGATGAAGAAGGGGTGCAGGCTATTGAATATCGATAGTCTCTTACTGTGTGGTTTTTCTTCAATGTTGGTTTCCTCTTCTTTAAACATCTTCATCCATCTGAGCACATTGCTCTTGTCAATGTTGTCATCTCTGTACACATTCTGTAGCCTTCTGTGGATGTTAGGCAATCTGCACCCCTCATTCGTCAATAACTCAATGACAGCACATTGCTTTTGCTTTGAATCCATTATTTGTCTGCAATGAAAAAGAAGAAGAAAAGAAGAGTATCTATAGAGGAAGAGTTAAATCACCCATAGACGGATCAAAATTTGGCCGGTTCAGCAGAAAAATATATATTAAATTATCATCCTATTTGCACTGAACAAAAAAAATAGGTGACATATTAAGCAAGCATGTATGAACACATGTCAGGTAGAGGACCCTAAAATGACATTTCACCAGTTTAGTGCACAGGTCATCAGTGTTCAGATAAGGAACCAGTCAGGTTAAATGGTTATATTGACTGACAATTATGAAGAGATTAAACTTAATGCAGCCATTTCATTGGGTAAATCAGATCCTTATGGTACATAATACCAAAGGATGATATAGATTACAGAGGGCTATACCTTAACATTTATTTTATTAAGTCAGAACCAGCAGCATTATGCATTATAATCACTCTGTCTATTTGTCAACTTGATCTGGTTATAACAAAATTCTTAAAGCTGAACTCCAGGCAAGCAGGTAAATACACAGCTGAAATATTTAAATGTGAACAGTTTTACCTGCCAATAGATTTGTAATTCATTTTAGTCAGTCTTGTGACCGATAAACCTGTGCTATACAGCTCAGCCATGTGCTGGCACTGTACTGCAGCTGCAGAAGTACATCTTGGTTAATGGGACAAGAAAGTAAGGGTGCAGTCATGCCCCTTGTCTACTTGTGTCTGGCTTATGTACTTTTTATTAAAAGACCTGAAACAAGCTGTAAATGAGTAGCTGAATTCCTTTTGTCTATAATTCAGGTGGATACTTCCATCATGGTGGTTAGACAATGAAGGGGCACCAGCCCAGTAGACTTCATTTAGATGTGTGGTTGGGGGGGGGGTGGCAAAAATGCATGGTTAGCCATGTTTTTCTCATCTCCCAACCATCCCTCCCCCCTTAAGCTGTAATAGGCAAAAGATGAGGTTGTTTACATACTGTGGTCCCAATGCCTTGCGGCAGCAAGGTTTAATCAACAGGTAGCAAGAAAGCAATTGGGGAAGCACCACAAACACCCCAACCAAGCACACTGCGTTTGTCAGCAAAAATGGGGTTAAAGAAGGCGGTGAGGAGGCGTTGCATTACTAGCACTTGTCAGTAGCCTCTGAAGCACGATCTAAATGCAGAGAGTTAAGACACACATCTATATCTACCCTAAAAGGTTATCCTGCTGCTTACTACTTCAAGATGTGCTGTTCAAGCTCTTTTAAAGAAGCACAAAGAAAAGGGAAACATTGAGGACTGTAGATGCCGTGGTTCAGCCAGGGAAGCTTAATGGATCAGAGGAAAAACATATCATGTTTACACCCCTTTGACATCAGAAGATGTCCAGCAGTGCCATCAGCACAAAACTTTTGGAAACCAGTCGGACCCAGTTACACTCATCTACTGTCTGGGGAAGTCAGGCTAGAAGTGGTCTTCATGGCCAAAAAGCAATATCCCTGATGTGGATACAAGGCTAAGTGACTCAACTATGTATGAAAACATTGGAACTGGGGTGCAGAAAAATGGCAGCAGTGCTCTGGACTGATAATTCAAAATTTTAAATATTTTGCTGTAGCAGGAGGCAGTTTGTTCACCGAAGGGTTGGAGAGCAGTACAATAATGAGTGTTTGCGAGCAACAGTGAAGCATAGTGGATGTTCCTTGTAAGTTTGGGGCTGTATTTCTGCAATTGGAGTTGGAGATTTGGTCAGGCAGATACATCATTTATCCAAATTTATTCTGCAGCAGGACAATGACTCCAAACATGCAGGCAATGTCATTAAGGAATATCTTCAGAGTAAAGAAGAACAAGGAGTAGTGGAAGTTATGGTTTGGCCCCCACAGAGCCCTGATCTCAACATCAAATCTCTCTGGGATTACATGAAGAGACAGAAGGATTTGAGGCACCCTAATTCCACAGCAGATCTCTGGTTATTTCTCAAAGATAGTTGGAACAAACTACTGTCACAAACCTGTGGTAGTGAGCCCTTGTAGACCACCAACTCGGGGTTCCCCAGGAGTCTAAGCCCCAGCCTGCTTCTTCACCAGAGCCCGTGATGGTGGGAATGGACTTGCAGCAAGCAGGGACCAGGTCTCAGTCCCCAGGTACACCCAACTGAGGATGTGGAGACCAATCGTGTGAGCAGAATGTAATCCAGGAGACAATAGGGAAGCTGGTAGACAAGCCAAGGTCTGGATGGGTGGAGATTAGCACAGTCAGTGGACGAAACCGGGGTCGGCGCATGGGTAGTCAGATACAGGATCAGGGGCGGACTGACAACTCATGGGGCCCCCGGGCAATAGGGGATCATGGGGCCCCTGTGTCCTTGCCCAAACTGAAAAAAGCCTATGAAAAAGGTACCAGGGGCATCTCATGGGGCCCCCTACTGACCCCGGGCCCTCGGGCAGTGCCCGAGTTTCCAAATGGTCAGTCCGCCCCTGTACAGGATACAAGCATAGCAACAGACAGGAGCTCAGAGAACTAAGAAGTTGCTCAGGCAAAGTAGGCTAGACAAAGCATATCTTATATAGACAATCAAACTAGGAGGTGGGCCAGGAAGTGATGGAAGGGAAGGAAATAAAACCCAGAGGATAGCAGACGACGCCTATAGATGAGCACAAACCACACATGTGACAGGAATTAGGAGCAGCACTGCAGCAAGGAGGTAAGAATACACAAACAAGAAACTGCAGGCTAACTTGTGACAGCACCCCCCCTCTTACGAGGTCTCCCCACTTGTTTAGGGCCAGGTTTAAGAGGAAACTTCTGATGAAAAAATTCCACCAGACAGGGTGCAGAAACATCAGTAGAAGGAATCCAACACCTCTCCTCAAGACCATATCCCTTCCAGTCAATTAGATATGAAAGCTTCCCTCTGATGAATTTGGAATCCAAGATTTGCTTGACTACATACTGATCTGAAGTATTCACTATTGGGGAAGGATAATGATGAGGACAGGAAAATCTGCTGATGATGTACGGTCTCAGAAGAGAAACATGGAAAACATTAGGGATTCTCAGATGTGAAGGGAGGCAAAGTTTGAAAGCAACAGGACTGGTAAATGGACCAATAAAACGAGGAGCAAATTTCATAGAGGGTACTCGTAGATGGATATTCTTGGTAGAGAGCCAAACCTTGTCACCAGGGAGAAATTTGGGACTCACCCGGCGATGACAATCTGCAGCTACTTTGTACTTGGAAGCTGACAGATGTAAGGTTTTGAAAACATTTGCCTTAGAAGGAGTAAGAATGGGAGAACATAAGACAGGAAGCTGTGCTGGAGCAGACACCAATAACCAGGATGAAGGGTCTGGTGAGGAGGTAGCCAGGGAGGACACAGGAGTAGGTGTGAAGGCTTTGATTTGTACAGTGGGCAAAACAGGCTGCGCAGAACAGGAACCTGAGGTAATACAGGGGACAGAGAGCTTGGTAGGGTGTATGGGGGCAGTACAGGGGACAGAGGACACAGTACAGTGTATGGGGGCAGGACAGGGGACAGAGGGCACTGTAGAGTGTATGGGGGCAGTACAGGGGACAGAAGGCACTGTAGCTGCTAATGTGGAAACCACGGCTGAGTCCAAAGCAGCTGAAGGGAGTAGGGGTATTGGGGTCTCAGCAGACAGGTCACATGAAGCTGGGAACTCAGATGGTACAGAGGTCACAGATGTTGGGGCCTCCACCCATCCAGAAAGCAGTGGAATTGGAGCTCTGAGCTGCACAGTATTTAAAAGGACCAATGGTTTTGGCAGCAAAGAGGGTGAGGAACTAGAGGTGGATAGAACCGGAAAGGGGCCTGCAATAGGAGTAGGCAGGGAGCAGCTTTACTACAAAAAACATCTTGGAAGGCCTGGCAATGTTGAGGGAGCATCGAAGAGGTGGTGGCCTCAGCTCCGGGTACAGTGCGAGGTTGGAGCACCTTAGGGAGACAAGTCCAATTGCATTTTGATCCCCAAGACAATACTTGGCCAGAGTTCCAGTCAAGATAAGGTGAGTGTTTCTGCAACTATGGAATTCCAAGAATTATGGGACTTGTAGACTTAGGGAGGATCAGGAAGGAGATTTCCTCACGATGAAGAGCGCCAACATGCAGTTATGGAGGTGGTTTGGAAGTGTAGAGGTCCTAAGGCCAAGGTAGAGCCATCAACTGTAGATACTGATTGGGGTGTCATCAAGGGGACAAGAAGAATGCCCAATTCAGTGACCAAAGCTTGCTCGATGAAGTACCCGGCTGCCCAAGAGTCCACCTAAGCAGAAACCTGGTACGAGTTCAGGGCCCAATGAATGGAGACAGATATGATAAATCGAGGGAAGGTGGCGGAATTCAGGTTCTGGTCTAGATCACTTCCCTCAGAGTGACTTAGACCCAAGAGTTTCCTTGACGGACAGAACAGGACTTCTTAGGCGAAATCAAGAAATCTTAGGCGATGCGATCTCTCTTGCAGAGTGAGGCATGTTCGGCCTAACTGCATAGGCTCTTCAGATGTCTGTACAGTTGCAGAGATAAGTAGATCAGGGGCATTCTGGAAAACAGAAGCAAATTAACCCATTGGGGGGTGACGTGGACTAGCCCTATCCAGATCTTGCTCCTGGAAGCGGATATCGATTTGGATGCTAAGAGCAATCAAGTCATCCAGGGTGGTGGGTATGGTTCTTCCAGCTAGTTCGTCCTTAATACGGTCTGTTAGACCCTGCCAAAAGGTTGCAGAAAGGGCCTTATTATTCCATGCCAGTTCCAAAGCTAAGGTGTGAAACTGAACTGCATATTGTCCAACAGTCATGCTACCTTGACGAAGCCGAAGAAGAGCTCCTGTGGCAGATGAAGTCCAGCTGGGCACATCAAAGGTTTTATCAAAAGCTTGCAGGAAGACTGAGAGGCTCCAAATAGTTGGATCTTGATGCTCCCACAGTGGTGAGGCCCAAGCCAGTGCTTCACCAGAAAGGAGGGAAATCACGTACGCCACCTTGGAACGGTCAGTAGAAAAATGGTGGTCTTCTAGCTCAAAGTGAATTAAGCACTGATTGATGAATCCCCAACAAGCTTTTGGATCACCAAAGAAGCGAGGCAGTGGAGGCAGCTGGAGTTTCGAATGACTGTGTTCCACTGGAGGAACAGCGGGGGTTGGAGCAGCAGGAACCGGAGCAGGAGCCAAAACAGAGGGTGAGGAAGTGGACACAACCTGCAGCTGATCCAACCGGGAGAAACGTTCCTGCAGATACTGCATAATACGTTCCTGATAGGCCTGCTGGACATTGACTCTCTGCGCCAAACACTGGAGTTGTTCCAGGAGAGTCTGCGGGGGGTCTCCGAGGAGCTCATGGCCTGAGCAAACTGTCATGAACCTGTGGTAGTGAGCCCTTGTAGACAGCCAACTTGGGGTTCCCCAGGGCACAGAGTCTAAGCCCCAGAGTGCTTCTTCACCAGAGCCCCTGATGGTGGGGATGGACTTGCAGCAAGCTGGAACCAGGTCGCGGCCCCCAGGTATGCCCAGCTGAGGATGTGGAGACCAATCACGTGAGCAGAGTGTAATCCAGGAGACAACAGGGAAGCCGGTAGACAAGCCGAGGTCAGGACGGGTAGAGATCAGCACAGTCAGTGGATGAAGCCGGGGTCGGTGCACGGGTAGTCAGATACAGGATACAAGCGTATCAACAGACAGGAGCTCAGAGAACTAAGAAGTTGCTCAGGCAAAGTGGGCTCGACTGAGCATGTCTTATATAGACAATCAAACTAGGAGGCGGGCCAGGAAGTGATGGAAGGGAAGGAAATAAAAGGATAGCAAACGATGCCCATAGGTGAGCATAGACAAACCACACATGTGAAAGGAATCAGGAGCAGCACTGCAGCAAGGAGGTAAGAATACCCAAACAAGAAACTGCAGGCTAACTTGTGACACCTACCTGCTGAATTCCTTCATAAACTGTGTGTAAGTGTACCTAGAAGAATTGATGCTGGTTTGAAGGCAAAGGGTGATCACACCAAATCTTGATTTGATTTGGATGTCTCTTCTGTTCATTTACTTTCCATTATGTTAATTGTTAAAAATAGACTTCTATATCTAAATGCATTCTTTATTTACAGCATTTTTTCACATCTTTCTAAAACTTTTGCACACTAGTGTAGCTTTAGTAAAACTTCACAGTGCCCTCCGTCAGTACTCTTCTGAGGAGCCCCCAGCCCTGATGCAAGCAATGGGGTGGCTCTGGGGGGAAAGTTATGCAAATATTAAAATGACATCATGAAGCAGCTTCAGACTGGAGTAATGGGCAATCCTAGCAGACTCTAAAGCACAGCAACACTCTTCTGCACTTAAATGTGGTGCCAGTATTGTCCATGGACACTCTCTATTCCATTTATCTTGATACCAAACAAAAAAGCTTTAGATTTTAAGTAGTCACTAAGCCTTGCAGTCCTCCTCAGACAAGGGTGATCCATAGGCCCTACATGCAAAAGAGACAAAGGAGGTCACACCACCATTCTAACATTTATTAGAATGAAGGATCAGATGATTATACTCCCAAACGGACACAACAACAGACTCATCACAAATATCCAGGAAAAGAACAATCAGAACCCCTGTGTATGCCTCCAGACAGAATGAGAAGTCCCCACAAAGGCCTGCAGACACTAATGCAATTTAAGGGTAACCGCTCATCAGAGCTGAAGAGTCTAGGCAGACTGTATTTGCATGCAGACTGTCTTAGGTAATGCCCACATGTAATGCTAAGCCTCAATTGATAGAAATTTAGTGAATAAAATGGGAAGGCCAGGGACAGTAAGGCCATGAAGGAAAGGGCTAGTAGATGCTGAATGTCCTTCAGCCAGGAAATGAATCAGGCTCTATTTGACTTGTTGCAGTTTTTAATGTGCACTGTGAGAGGCTCACAGTGTGCAGTGAAATTAGATTAAGCCTGCTTAGTACTGCAGAAGATTACAACCATGCAAGACTGAAGGTAAGGCAGAAGTTCAACTGTAAAGTGTACAACCCATGAAAGAATGTTGGGAACTGCCATTGTTGCCTACTCCTAAGAATGTTAGTTGTCTTGCTGTGTCCAGCTTAAAAAAAGAGACAGTCCCTCCAAGTCAGAGACAGTTGGGATCTCTGCATAAAGGTATATGGTATAGTGATCTCAACCACAAGCATCTGCAGGCTGATGGTGAGTTGAATGGTTCTGCATCAGGCTGCACATCACTCTCAATAAACCTAGACCTTTTACCTTCCTTCAGCATGTGAAGCATTTATTATACAATCAATGGTACTGTAGACCTTATTTGTTGCTAGGCTCAAAATGGTATTCATTTACTGTTTTGTGGCAGCCCATTGTCTGTCAAGTGTTCCTTGGAACAAGTGCTTAATATGGTTGCAAAGTTCAGACATGAAATATGAACAAAGCATATCCATCTATAGTGTGTACTTGTCTCACCTAAGAGCACTAAGTGTAATTTCTGTCTGCTGCTTTGTTCCTTTGCTGCAGCATGACTTACTTCTGGCATGTTTTCCTGACAGCAAGAGAAAAATGGTGAAGGGGAGGGAGGGAGCTCCAGCACACAGCCTGTGAATGACAGCCCCAGCTCTGTTCCTGTGTGCTGTGTGTGTGTGTGTGTGTGTGTGTGTGTGTGTGTGTGTGTGTGTGTGTGTGTGTGTGTGTGGGGTGGTGTCCCTTACCTCCAATCAGGGCTCATAGCTCTCCTCACTGAGCTCTGAAGTGTGCAATTTCAGCTCTCTGTCCCCTGTTTTCTGAAAACTCAGAAATGCTTTATAAATTCTGCACTTTGAACAGATATAGAGAAGATATGGAGGCAGATAAACAGGTACAACTTATGTAGGAGGATCTGTTTAGTCTCTGTGTATCACTTGAGGCCAGTCACTTAATTGGGTATATGTAAGAGTTTACAACCACTTTAAAGGAGTACAGTACATTGACTATATGTATGAATTCAAATATTTTCATAATAGCTGGATACCCATTGTGAGCTTGGTGCTGGAATAAAGGACAGAAAAGAAAGAAATTAGGATTTTTAATTTGTTCCAATATGTCTACAAAATGAAAGAAGAAAAAAAAATCCTAAAAATGCAATAAAAAAAATCACTGGGCACTTTCATGTAGATTCTATCTGTCAATTAAGGAACACAAAGGAATTATTATGAGACTACTATATTAATAAAATAAGTATTGCAAATGCTTTAATTAAAAGGCTGAATAGAGGAAAGTAGACCGGAAGCCTATAGCATTGTTGTTCTTCTGCATTACATGCATTGCTAATTAATCAATCTGTCAGTCATTAGTTTGGAGGAGATGAAGGGGGATTTATTATATGACTTCCGTACATGATTGGATTCTTTAATTTTTTATTTTTTTTTGGTGTTTGTCTTACACCTCTACTCATTTCCTTAGTGGAGTGTTTTTTTTTTCATTAAGTTCTCTACATTTGAAGTGCTCATTAATCTCCATCCTTCTCTTAGCTCATTGACGTTGAACAGTGTACATGGGTACTGCTCTTACTACTCTGTTACCGTAGGAACGAGAAATCTGAGTAAATAAGATTATGAAAAAGAAATCACTTCTAATTAAATGAGGATATAGTCTATAAATGAAAAGATTCACACACACAGGCCCCGGCACTCAAGTGTAATGTACATTTATCCCCTGAAGAGTGACTGGGGAACTAGCCAATCATACTGACAAAGGGCTTTTTGTCCCAGTGGCACACTGGTTAGAATTACCGGCTCACATGGGCTGGGATTAGAGCCATGATTACAATAACATACTCCTACGTGAGTAAGGTTTGGAGAGCGACACAAAACATTCATGCTAAGTATTGATTTTTTTAGACTATGTAAAAGTATGATCAAACTAAAAACTGGCCTGTTATGTTGGCTTCCCAATCCAGAAAAACTGGGCTCCCTGTTTTTCTAATTAACCCCCCTTTTGAATGCTTGTTGATCCTACCAGTAGGACCATTGGGTAGGCTCTTCATTTGGTAGGGTGACATTGTTCTTTCTTCTGCAGTACAATCATTGCAGATTTGTCTTTCTTCCTTCTGCTGTAGATGCTTAGGTGTTAGTGCCTTTGATAGCCCTACCAATGAGTAGTCACACCAAGCTCAGCCTATAGCCATTTAGATTGATAACACACTGCTCTCTCTGCAGGAGCTTTGGGAAAAGATGCAACAGCCCAGATCAATCCCTTCCGCCAACTCCAGCATTGCCTAGACAGCTGTCTAGTTGCATTTACTGTAAAACAATTTAAATTACATATCTTATAAGGCACTTAACATGACAACTTGCATTGGAATGACCTCTTTATGCCTCTTTATTAAAAAAAATATAGGGTTTGGATGGACTTTAGCTCAGGACCTATCTCATGGCTGAAATGATGGGCATAGCCAGCATAAAGGTAATGTAAATGCTATACATTGGGACCAGACAGGGTTGTGGTAGATACCAAAACAATTACAGTTACAACAGGTGCTACAGCACCTGAATAAAACTCTCTCTAAGGACAAGCTGCTGGTCAATATGGTTGGCATTGACAACCGGTTTGTGATTCCTGGCATCTAAAGACTTTCGTAGAAATTGTCAGACATTTACCTAAATCTGGACCGGGAACTTATCTTGTGCTGTCCATGCCAAGTCACTCTACTGCCCGCACTTCTGTCAGCAACGCCCTATCCTTAGGCGAGGAACATTGCAGCATCATTCCTCACCTTTCAAAGTCTGGGAGACAAGAATAGGGTTGCCTAGCAACCGACGGCTTCTCTCACTCATCAATTCTATCTTCCCTCAGCAGCAGGCAATTAACATACTGGAGAATTACATGCATCATCTTTACACTAGGCTAACTAACATGAGAACAGTGAAACAGCAATTCCACAGACAGTCTTCCTTAGCTTCCTCTTGACAGAGCACCTGCAAGAGAACACAGAAGAAGCACGTGCATCCTATCTTATTTAGATAGCACAGACGTCACTGGAGGTTACTTTTATGTAACCGCAGTTCATATGATAGTAGAGATAGGGACATGCAAAATGCTTTACTGTAGTAAGATGCAGGTGACATGTGCTCACCTGGGGCACAGAGCCTAAGCATGACCTTGTTTTCACCAGAGCTTTTGACAATGTGGATAGGTTTTGCTGTGTGCTGGTATCAGGTCACAGCCCTCAGGATTGACCCACCAAAGGGGTGAAAAATGACAAGGAGGCTACGGTGAAAAGAGACTAGAATGTTGTCAGGAGGATCAAGTAAAGGGTCGATTCATGAAGTGTCAGCAGAGTGGTTGATGTCCAGGCAGTGGGTTGAGGCAGGCAGCAAACAGAAGAGGATGGTTAGGGTCCAAGCGGAAGTCAAGGCAGACAGCAGACATGAGACCTTACAACAATCCAGGTCAGCAATGATCAGGCAATCTCACAGGTAAGTATACAATTCAGGGAACTCTGGATGTTCTGGTATGTATTCTGAGAGTACTAATGGAAGGACCTGCAGGGATTCTGTAATTCCCGTTGGAAGTTCTGGCAGGCATTCTGAAAGGAGTTCTTTAAGTCCTGGCAGGCATTCTGAGAGTACTAAAGAAAGTGCAGGTACTATGATTTTGTGAGTTGTCTTGGAAATCATGGCAGGGATTCTGTGAGTCCTAGCAGGGATTCTGAGATTACCATAACACCCCCTGTCCCCATACGGGCAGATCTCCCAGGGTGTGCCCGATGAAAGCTCTAATCAATCAGTCAACTTTCAGGTTCCCACCAATATTCCTCGAAGCCAAATCTCTTCCATTTGACAATATATAGAAGGTGCTCTAAATATCTTTTTAGATCTAAAATTGCCTCAGCCTCGTACACCTCACTAGCATCTACCAAAATGTGGAAAGTGGAGGACCAGACCTGCTGGGAAAAGGATCTGGTAACACTGGATTCAGACAAGACACATAGAACACCAAATACACCTTATGATAATGTGGGTGTGTGAGCTTGACTGGGTTAACATCCTTTTGGACAGGAAATGGTCCAATGATTAAAGGGTCAAATTTCTTCAAGGGCACCACAGCCTCAAGTTAGCAGTCTACACTAAATCAGCTAGTTTGATAGGAGGGGAAATCCCTTCTACTATTTGCCCCTCTCGTGGCTCTTGTCTGAACGTGGAATAACAAAGACTAGAGTTTTTCTAGATTTGCATTTGAGAGGAAATTCTGCCTTGTACCTTTGGATTCTATAGAGTGACCAAAAAGGAAAGCAGGGTATAGACCATAATTTGTGAAAGACTAGAGGTGGCAGAGTGTGCAGCTTTGTTATATATGAACTCTGACAGAATCTTCAAGCAAACTAGACTCTACTGTCAGGCAAAACGTTGTCAGTAGCACCATGAAGCCTGATAATCTGTGTGACTGAGCCCTGGCGTTCCACCACCATGGGGGGACCTCAAGACGGTAGGAAGGGGGCCCTCTGCAATACCATAATAAAGGGTCCCACCATAGGAGCAAAGGGCCCTTCATGGTTTCTTGCACCAAGGCCCTGATGGTTCCAGTTATGCCTCCACTGTTAATGTAGTAATACATATATATTTGTCATATTTGTCCACGTATTACCAGAGTTAAGGTACAATTCCGTGAAGAGAGTTTTCTAGTTTTGAATAGAGAGGTGAGGGGATAGAACCCTCTGTCAGGTTAATGATAACTGTGACACCATTGGAGAAGTGTACCCCTGTTGTCATTCCTGATGAATTTGGTTGCAGGAGCTTGTAAAGCATTGCACCAGTGATTAGCAGAGTGCTGGTGCTAGGTCTCCTGCAGATCTGTCAGTATAACTGCTTGCCCGTACAGGATATACGGGTAAGCACATACACTGACAGGAAGAAGCAATGAACTAGCAAAGAGTCTTGGTAGTTCATTGAGAACTACAAGCCGACAGCTGCTAAGACTGTTGGGACTTGTAGTTCATTCATTCACAGAACCCTGTGAATGAATGATGCGGCTGTGTGGGTGGAGTCCCGCACGGCCACGCTCCATTCAAAAAGTGACAGCATGTGCGGGGAACTTCTCCCCATACAGTTGTTCCAGGGAGGAGGGGAAGGGATCGGGCAGTGACTGCAGCATTGGGAACATATTACATGTTCCACCCTAAAAAAGGGGTGGAACATGTAACATGTTCCCAAAGGTGAACTTATCCTTTAAATTGATCAACACAGATTCTTTGCGTATCCCTTTAAACTGTGAATGTACTTTTAGTGTATTGACCCCTATATTAGTACTCCTGGTAAACCTGCCAATAACACACTTCTTCTCCCTGGCTGGCTACTCCCAATTTCCCATTATCTATACCGCCATTAGTAAATGCTATAACTTTCACGTATACCAATTAATTTACATGTATTGGGATTTTTTTTAGCAAAGACATGGAGCAGAATACATTTTGGCCTAAATTTATGACAAAATTTGATTTTTAACATTTTTTTATTGGACATGTTTAACCACTTCAATACAGGGCACTTTTACCCTCTTCATGCCCACACTGTACCCAAACTAAAATTTTATCATTTTCTTCACAAAACTAGAGCTTTCTTTTGGTGGTATTTAATCACCACTGGGGTTTTTATTTTTTGAGAAAGTAACAAAAAAAGACCGAAAATTGTGAAAAAAAAAAGTGTTTCTTTGTTTCTGTTTCTGAAAATTGATCAATCCTGAAGTACTTACAGCCAATCTAATTTCTTGAGGTCCAAGAATGTCAGAACAGTACAGATATCCCCCAAATGACCCCTTTTGCAAAGTAGACAGTCCTTTGTATTTCATAAGAGGTATGGCGAGTTTTTTGAAGTTGTAATATTTTGTCATAATTTTTCAGAAAATGAAAAAATTTAAAAAATGATTTTAACTATTTTTTTTACATACTGTCACCAGTGCAGTACAGCATCATCATATAACTGGCATGGCAGTGATCAGGGACACTGACTGGTGACAGTACAAAAAACAAATTTGATAATTTTTTTTAAATTTTTATTTTTATTTTGTATTAATTTTTTTCTCTTTTTTTAAGATTTTTATTTCATATTTCATATGACCAAAGTAGTATAATGTTACAATAGTAACATTGTACTACTTTGGGGATGTGATCAGTATTTTTTTTTTTTTTTACACAATTTGATTGCTTATAACAAAGAATTACTTTGCTATAAGCAAGCATTTACCTGAATGAAATCGATTCATTCAGGGTTTTTTTTTTGTGATTAGCTGTGATTGGCCCAGCTTGTGCATGTGATCGCTGTGACCATTCACAGCAAGACTCACTTGTATACAATGGATGGCATGAACGGAAGCCATCCATTGTATGTACCGTTTTTGCCGTGGCGGCAGTCAGGGTAGGCTTGTGTACATGAAGCCTAACACACTGAGCACAATAAAATAAACATTCCTGAAAAACTATTTGTTAAACTTCTCAACCCAGCACTTTAAAGTTTACAATTTTCAATGATGATAAATACTGTTTTCTCAGTGTTGCTTCCTGGAACTTCTAGCCATTACAGGACAGCATTAATAGTGGACAGTAAAGTCTTGGGCCAGTCTGTCAGCTTGGAGGAGAGAGGAGCAGGGTAGTGCCATACCATCCAAGGCTATGGGGATGTGTGTTTCTATTGGTTCACACAACGTAGGGAGACACAACTCAAGTCTCTGCATGCAAGGGTGGCTCCATAGGATGCTGCAAGAGAAAGGAGCCACCCTGAAACAGGAAACCTGGGCCAATGGTCATGGTACCAGATTAAACTGTAACATAGGCAAGGATTAAAAGGGAAAGAAGCTGCATACCCACATGGAAGAAAAATATATTTGAAATATATTTTAAAAATATTCTTCCCAAATATATTGACATATATTTGAAATACTGCAATTTTGGCCATATTCTATATTTTTCAAAATATATTTCAATAAATAAATAAATATATATATATATATATATATATATATATATATATATATATAGACTGCATGTTAAAATGCGTTTTTATTACAAAATATATGAAAAATATTTTTAAAAATACATTTCAATACTGTATGTCTTTAAAAATACAAATCTACATTTTTGGAATACATTTACAAATATATGTAAACATATATGTTGAAATTACTGTTATATGTTAAAATATTTTTTAAAATATTTTTTTTAACCATTTCAATACCGTGCAATTTTACACCTTCCTGCCCAGGCCATTTTTCACGTTTCAGCGCTCTCACACTTTGAATGACAATTGCGGGGTCATACAACATTGTACCCAAACTAAAATTTTATCATTTTCTTCACACAACTAGAGCTTTCTTTTGGTGGTATTTAATCACCGCTGGGGTTTTTATTTTTTGCTAAATTAACAAAAAAAGACCGAAAATGTTGAAAAAAAACACGTTTTTCTATGTTTCTGTTATAAAAGTTTGTAAATAAATAATTGTTCTTCATAAATTTAGGCCGAGATGTATTCTACTACATGTCTTTGGTGAAAATAACCCAAATTAGGATGTATTTTTTAGTTTGTAGGAAAGTTATAGAGTTCACAAACTATGGTATAGATCTGAAAATTGATCAATCCTGAAGTACTGACAGCCAATCTAATTTCTTGAGGTCCAAGAATGTCAGAACAGTACAGATATCCCCCAAATGACCCCTTTTTGCAGAGTAGCCAGTCAGACGTACTTCATAAGAGGAATGGCGCGTTTTTTGAAGTTGTATTTTTTTTGTCATAATTTTTCGGAAAATTAAAAAATTAAAAAAATTATTTTCACTATTTTTTTTTTACATACTGTCACGAGTGCAGTACAGCGTCATCATATAACTGGCATGGCGGTGAACAGGGACACTGACTGGTGACAGTATGAAAAAAAAATATACATTTTTTTTAATTTTTTTATTATTTTTAATTTTTTATTACATTTTTTTTATTTTTTTAAGATTTTTTTTTCATATTTTACTATGACCAAAGTAGTACAATGTTACCATAGTAACCATGTTACCATGTGCATGTGACCTGCTGTTACCATTCACAGCTAGGCACTAGTATACAATGGATGGCATGAATGAAGCCATCCATTGTATACAACTGTCATGTGACCTGCTGTGATTGGTCACAGCAGGTCACATGGCACCGGCAACGGGGGCCGGTACTCAGATCTGTCATCGGCCGTGTCCGAGGTACACGGCTGGTGACAGATCGCGCCGCTGCGCGGCTCTGCAACCGCGCGAACTGCGCATGTGCGGGAGCACGCCAAATGGCGTGCACCCGGAATGGTGAAGCATTTTTGCTGCCGCCAAACGGCTATAGGCCAGGCGGCTAATGGTTAAATATAGTCTTCAGATTTTTTTAACATATAAAAAAGTCATTTTAACATATATTTTTACATATATTTGTACATGCATTCCAAAAATGTAGATTTGTATTTTTAAAGACACACAGTATATTTGAAATGCATTTTTAAAAATATTTTTTAGATATTTAATAAAAACACATTTCAACATGCAGAATATATATATATATATACAGTCATGGCCGAAATTGTTGGCACCCTTGATATTTTTCCTGAAAATCAAGTATTTCACACAAAAAAGGTATTGCATTAACACATGTTTTGCTATACACATGTTTATTCCCTTTGTATGTATTGGAACAAATATAAAACAGAGGCAGAAAAGCAAATATGACATAATGTCACACAAAACCCCAAAAATGGGCTGGACAAAAGTATTGGCACCCTTAACTTAATATTTGGTTGCACACCCTTTGGAAAACATAACTGAAATCAGTCGCTTCCTATAACCATCAATAAGCTTCTGACACCTCTCACCCGGAATTTTGGACCACTCTTCCTTTGCAAACAGCTCCAGGTCTCTCTTATTGGAAGGACACCTTTTCCCAACAGCAATTTTAAGATCTCTCCACAGGTGTTCAATGGGATTTAGATCTGGGCTCATTGCTGGCCACTTCAGAACTCTCCAGCGCTTCTTTGCCATCCATTTCTGAGTGCTTTTTGACGTATGTTTGGGGTCATTGTCCTGCTGGAAGACCCAGGATCTTGGACGCAAACCCAGCTTTCTGACACTGGGCCCTACAGTGCGACCCAAAATCCTTTGGTAATCCTCAGATTTCATGATGCCTTGCACACAGTCAAGGCACCCAGTGCCAGAGGCAGCAAAACAACCCCAAAACATCATTGAACCTCCACCATATTTTACCGTAGGTACTGTGTTTTGTTCTTTGTAGGCCTCATTCCGTTTTCGGTAAACAGTAGAATGATGTGCTTTACCGAAAAGCTCTATCTTGGTCTCATCTGTCCACAAGACGTTTTCCCAGAAGGCTTTTGGCTTACTCAAGTACATTTTGGCAAACTGTAGTCTTGCTTTTTTATGTCTCTGTGTCAGCAGTGGGGTCCTCCTGGGTCTCCTGCCATAGCGTTTCATTTCATTTAAATGTCGACGGATAGTTCGCGCTGACACTGATGCTCCCTGAGCCTGCAGGACAGCTTGAATGTCTTTGGAACATGTTTGGGGCTGCTTATCCACCATCCGGACTATTCTGCGTTGCAATCTTTCATCAATTTTCCTCATCCGTCCACGACCAGGGAGATTAGCTACAGTGCCATGGGTTGCAAACTTCTTGATAATGTTGCGCACTGTGGACAAAGGCAAATCTAGTTCTCTGGAGATGGACTTGTAACCTTGAGATTGTTGATATTTTGCCACAATTTTGGTTCTCAGGTCCTCAGACAGTTCTCGTCTCCTCTTTCTGTTGTCCATGCTTAGTGTGGCACAGACAGACACACAATGCAAAGGTTAAGTGAACGTCTCTCCTTTTTATCTGCTTTCAGGTGTGATTTCTATATTGCCCACACCTGTTACTTGCCCCAGGTGAGTTTACAGGAGCATCACATGCTTGTAACATTCTTATTTATCCGCAGTTGTGAAAGGGTGCCAATACTTTTGTCCAGCCCATTTTTGGAGGTTTGTGTGACATTATGTCGAATTTGCTTTCTTTCCTCCCTTTTTTTGTTTTGTCCCAATACACACAAAGGGAATAAACATGTGTATAGCAAAACATGTGTTAATGCAATACGTTTCGTGAGAAATACATGATTTCCTGGAGAAATATCAAGGGTGCCAACAATTTCGGCCATGACTGTATATATAGTGTATATATATATATGTGTGTGTGTATATATTGTATATATATATATATATATATATATTTATTGAAATAAATTGTAGCATTTCAAATATATGTCAATATATTTGGGAAGGACATGTTTAAAATATATTTCAAAAATATTTTTCTTCCTTATGGGTAAATGATTACAACTGCTGCTTATGGTGTAAAAAAAAAAAAAACCTAAGGGTTTAATATCACTTTACAACCCAGCAAACTTAAGAAGAAAGTGTGTTTGAAGGTGGCCCACCAATACATTTACATATAATATACAAAAGTTCTCGAAAGTTAAAATACACATATAATATTTTATTACAAAAAGTATTTTATAAAAATACAGATTTCATTTTGACTTAGCATAATAATATTGTTATGTTAAAATGAAATCTGTATTCTTATAAAATAATTTTTGCAATAAAATATTATATGTGTATTTTAACTTTCGAGAGTTTTTGGATGTTATCTGAATATATCGGTGGGCCATCTTCAAACACCCTTTCTTCTTAATTTTGCTTGGTTTTTATTTTTGCGGGTTGGTGCTCCCCCCTGATATAATTAAACGATGCCCCACCGCTGTTTTATCAGCCTCTCCCTTACATTTCTAATATTTTTTTTAATATCACTTTAACTGTAGACATCTATAGACACAACCTCAGGACAGCAAGCAAACTTGACCATTCTCCCTTGCGTAAGACAGATAGTTGCCTGTACAAGCATAACAGAAGAAAATAAGTAATAAATACCTTTTACAAACTTTATCTCAGTGTCCTCCCCTGCAATATCAAATCTTTCAGAAAGGTGGAATTATCATTTAACTCTGTAAAGACTGAGCAAATGTTACGCCCCTGTCTCCGGGTCTCTATTTCACGGCGTTTCATAAATGTCTTTTTTTTTTAACTGCCCCTTTTGTTGTGCGGCTATAAAAACATGGTATCTTTTTATACGTATGACAGCTCTCCTTTCACCGGCCCAGCCAGCAACACTTTGCTTTTGATTTACGCAAACAACAGTAAATGTTTTATATATTTGTGTGGAACTGAATGATATTAGACCATCAATCCACGGGGACAGGGAAAATCTGAAAAAAAAAAAGCTATTACATTTCAGGAGCTGTTAAATCAGACGTGCCCCCTGGCTGATTTTTGTCAACTATATTTGCTGTTGGTAAAACCGTTGATGCTTAGATTGCATCCGAGGCTTGGGGAGTGTTAGAGTGTAAATAGCAGCTGAGTTTTAAACTGCACTACATATCCCACACTTAATGCACATGCCTGGATTACATTCACCTCTGATTAAAGCCCACGGCTCCAGGAAAGAAAAAAAAAAATGAAATGGATAAAGCTAGGCTATTGCCTTCTGTCAATGCCTCTAGCTTTGGCCCCATAGCAACCTGCCGACAGGCCGAGGTTCTGGTAGTTGTAAATTTTAATTGGTCATCTGGGGAAAGCAGGAAACACTGACTAGAGATTAATTAGTAAATTAACCTAGACATAATACACATTCCCCCATGGGCTGAGGGGAGCTCCAGGCTAGGGAGGAATGGCTCTAGAGAGAGTGGGACTTGTGTTGGGATGTTGTAATTGTTTCCTACTGTGGAGCTAAACATCTTTTTTGTGTCCCGAAATTCCCTACAGTGTGACCTTGGTGGTGACCCCTATTTGTTTAGCAAATGCAAATATCTTTTTTTTCCCTTCAATTACCTAATTTACACGTATACTGTATTTTTTATTTTTTTTTTGCACCTATGAGAACACAGGTGTTAAGGAAACTTCAGGATAACATGGGCCACAACAAGTCATGTTTCTTTATTACAGATGCAGACTCTGATTTCTGCTTTACTGCTCCCCTTGACCATTAGAACCTGTTGGTTGGCCCAATGTGCTCCCTCTGTGCTGGTTTCACCCTTTAAGCCTAGGTTCACACTACAGCAGTGCTGCAAATCCCATGTGATTTGCACAGGAACTGCACCGCATTCCTGTACAAATTACATGCGATTTGTATGCGGTGCGATTAAAGCCATACATTTTGCATGGCTCTAGTCGCACCAAAAACATGCAGGACCCTTTTTTGGTCCGCATTAGAATCGGATCACATAGGTATTCACACCTATTCAATCCGATTCTGCACATTGCACCATGTTTTGCGGACCGATGTTGGGGTGTTGTGCATCGGTTCGTATGATCGGGGTGCAATTATGATGCGGTGTGGAATTCACACTAAAAACGCTGCAAATTCCACACTGCATCAGTGTGAACCAGGGCTTAAAGCGGAGCTCCACCCAAAAGGGGAAGTTCCACTTTAAGGACTGCTCCCCCACTCCCCATTAAGGATTGGCACCTTTCGGGGGCAGGGGGGAGCGGGTACCCGAATTTGACAGGTACCCGCTCCCATTTCCGGTGTCCTCCCTCCAGGGGCGGACTGACAACTCATGGGGCCCCCACGCAATAGGGGATCATGGGGCCCCTGTGTCCTTGCCCAAACTCAAAAAAGCATATGAAAAAGGTACCAGGGGCATCTCATGGCCCCCTACTGACCCCGGGCCCTTGGGCAGTGCCCGAGTTTCAAATGGTCAGTCCGCCCCTGCCTCCCTCCCTCCCCATAGTCTTTTGGGACACGTGACAGGTCCCAGAAGACTACAGGACCATTTATGAAGCGCAGTGCTACTCTCGCATGCGCAGTGGGTACCCGGTTGTGAAGCCGCAAGCTATCACAGCAGGGTGCCCACACTGAAGATGCCGGTCTCCTGAAATACAGGACGGCCGGTGAAACGGGCTGCAGGGGACACACCGAGGGACCGAAGGACAGGTAAGTGGCTGTTTTTTAAAAGTCAGCAGCTAAAGTTTTTGTAGCTGCTGACTTTTATTTTTTGACAGGTGAATGGAACTCCGCTTTAAGGAAAAGTTCACCTTTCATAATATGTTACATGTTACACCCATATTCATGTAGCATGTTATGAATACACCAGCCCTTGCTCCCCCCGCACCCCTGCTTTGACAGCTAGTTGGGGATCTTCTCTATCCCCGCTAGCTGTCAAATAAAAAAAAAACATGTCTTTGCGGGGCTCTGCTCTCCCGACCGCGTTATGTCTCATGTACAGCGCGTTATGTCTCATGTTGAGCATTTTTTTCAGCAGCCCCTGAACTCTCACTAATGTTTTCCTATGTGTCCATGTACACATCGTTGTTTACAGTCGTTTACGGACAGTTTTGTTTACAGTTGTTTTTTTGAACGCACCAAACTTGCGTTCAGGAGTAGATATGAACTACCATTACACTATGGTAGTTCATTGATTCTTCCTGTCGGTATATCTGCTTGCTCGTGCATCCCGTACGGGCAAGCAGATATACTAAAAGATCTGCAGGAGACCTTCATGGCACCAGTGATCTTCTGATCGCTGGTGCAATGCTTTCCATTTATTATTTTTGGTAAAAAGGTGAACTTATCCTTTAAAGTGGAACTACACTGCATCTGAGCACCACAAACCAAAAATACTAATCAATTCATTTTTAATATTCAAAGCAAACTCCCCATCCATCCATGTATCCATGCTTTATTTTGCTGATAAATTATTTTGAAAAACACCTCCTAGCATTTCTGGCAGTGGCCATCTTGAGCAAGGGCATTTGATATATGTATCATTTACTTCCTGGAATTCATCTGCCCTTAGCTCAGGCATTTGTTGAGCTGAGAACCCCTCCTGAAGACTGCTGGGATGTATGCCATCATTTACTTAGGCAGTAACTGAATAAATGTAAAAAAAAAGTTTATAAACAAAGTAAATAAAATTTAAAAAAATAAATAAATACAGTTGATAAAAAAAGTAAATAAAATATATTTTCCTAGCTTTTTACTTTAATATTTACTAATGCTGACAGCATAAGGATTACAAATAGTCCATGTTGATTGAGAGAGAGTGAAGTTCCTCTTTAAATAGGCTTCATTATTGCACTTGTATACTGATGTCCTCTGTTAACTAATCTACAAATCTCTTTATTTAATACAATAATGAAAAGCAATTTAAAATATTAAAGTCCCAACAACAATAAATGTAAAGTTTTATTTTAAAAAAGAGCTGATAGGTATAAAATGCAGAGACCTCAAGGGGCCTGCACATATCCAAAGCAGTTTACACCCCATTCTGCTGCAACGGTTTGTTCTGAACTGGCAAAGCTTCAGCATCTCCCGGTATTGGAAGTAGAGTCGTCCCCTCTCCACTTTCCACACATGCCTATTGGCCATGGAGGCAGGCTATGATAGTGATGGGCCCATTTTTTTTGTGATAAAGTCACTATCAGATTAGAAGAGTAATGATATCTTAAAGTGTCACTAAAGGCAAAACTTTTTTTTTTGTTTTAGATAAAGTAGAGAGGGTTTTGAACTCTTGCCAGATTTTCTTGCTTTCTCTGCCCCGGTTAGGGAGATTCACCCTCTCTATTTGTCTTGTTTACTGTTATCATTGAAAGTAAAAGAAAATCCCAAATTTTGGGTTTACATCAGAACAGTAATAGGGGGGAATTCTTCCAATGGTGACGCTAGTTCTGGTGACCCTGGCTCACTTTGGAGGGATTTCCTTTCACTTCCTGCTTTTGCTATGGGGCATAAAGTGAAGAGAAATCCCCCCAATGAGACAAAAAACTGACAGGAGTTATAACCCTCCCTTATTTATTTATTTATTTATTTTTTAAAAGTGACACTTTAAATTTTTGGCAAATTCCTCCTCAGTTGTCCCTTGTTTTGGTCTGATGTATAGATCTCTATTAAATGTAATTTAAAACATTTTTAAATGTATTTTTTAACTATCGAACACTTTTTTTTTTGCACTAAACCCTTCACCCAACCTGTATATGATTGCATGTATTATTTCGACAAAGCCAGGAAAAAAGTAAAAATAGAGGTAAAAAAAATGTTTTTTTTTGGGGGGGGGGGGGTTTAACCAATATTAATTCCTGGTTGGTGTAAGCCCTCATGCACACTTGACATTTTTACAGCGGCTGTTTTTGGCTGTTTTTGGCGTTTGATGTTTTTTTCTACAGTCAATAAACTCCTTAGCATGTTATCCTATGTGTCCGTGCACACATAGACTGTAATCAATGTTTTTTGGCTGGGACGTTTTTTGGCAGGAAAAAAAAAACAAAACTAGTGGGTTTCTAGAGGAATTTTTTAGCTGTAAAAATGCTCTAAAGCTGAAAAACTCCGCAATCCGGCGTTTTTGGATTTTTTTTACCCCCCCAAATTTTTTGGGGGTAAAAAAACGCTAAAAACCGCAAATGCGGAAAAACGTGGGAAAAAGCTGCTAATCATGGCAAAATGCAGCTAAACACAAATGTAACAATGCTAAATAAAGCTGAAAAACGCACGTTTTTAACTTGACTTTACACAGCTAACGTTACCAGCGTTATCAAAACATCAAGTGTGCATGAGGCGAATGAAAAAAGTAGTAGTGCCGTGTGTCTACATACTTTGGGCTGCAATATGGGACCTTGTCACATCTCAGAATATGTGGCGGTATAAATGTGGACATACAGGGGTTTGAAAAAAAAATGAAAACATTACATGATTTGCAGGTGTGAAAGTGACCACGTTTCAATGATAATGGTAAACAGGACAAATAGAGATGGTGAATCTCCCTACCAGGGGCACAGACAGGGATAAAAACTGACAGGTATTCTAATCCATCTCCACTCTATCTACAACAAAAAAAAAAGTTTTGCCTTTAGTTATACTTTAAATTCTATAAACAAAATTAACATATTTGTTAATTAGTTACTGCATCGTTTAAAAACAAGGACCAAGTCAATTAGTGAAGACAGACAAGGCCAAACATTATCAAATTTGCAATTTCTAGAAAAACGGAATGCAACATAATGCAACATAATGCTAATTTCATTCAGTGAAATTCTGTCCCTTAATCCCAAAATCAATAAAGATTAAGTACATTATCTTTGCCATTTCAAAAGTGGAGCTCGGCTTCCCAACATTGACTGGTTCTGTTTTAGGCTATGGTGCTCATTTAAGAAACAATTTGAGAAAATGTCAGTTTCAACAGCTCGTACTTATAATTGACTGCAATTTTGTAGAGTCGCAATTTAAAAAATTGTCATGCACAAGCTGAATGCTTATAGGAAAATTATTGAAGTGTGATTGGTTGTTTCTGAGTTTTGTCAAGAGAATGGTCATTGTTGCCTCAAAGCAACCAATAAAAGCCTCTCTTTCATTGTTATACTGTCAACTTCCAGAACAGGGTTTAGGTTGATTGGTTTTCAAGGGTTACAGAGACAGTTTCTGTTCCAGACATTTTGATAAATAAGACTTAGATATAGACCTTCAGCAGTTCTGACTGTAGTTTATATCTTATAAAATTAGCAAATGTTTTAAAAAGCATTATGGAAGCACACAGTGGGGTAGAAAAGTCATCAGATCGTAAAACTTTCAGCAATCTGATGACATTGTAAGCAAATTAGTGCACACTGAGTGCACATTTTCCTGCATTTTTGTGGCTGATTCATCAGTCAGCTATAGGAAATAAAGTTGTTGTGTAAAGCGGAACTTTAAAGATGGTTCTGTTGAAGGTGACCAGTTAGCTGAGGATGCTGTGTATGTCAAGTCTCTATGTAGCCCACCAGTCTTATGCTGCCCCCTTCATGTCCGCAACATAATGCCAGAACTATACTCAGTGCAGGACCATATAAGTGATTGTTCACCAAACAGACGAGCTTCCGGACATTGTCAAAATGGAATGTGGGCACTGCCAGAAGTACACTATCACTTTGCAACGGTAAATATTGGAGGACTGGAACACTAGCTGGCTTGGATCTTCTGATCTGACAATATATTTTTTTTCCCAGGCTCAAGGGCAATGTAAATGAACTCCTTTGCTCCAAGCGCACGCAAATATGCAGCTTCTCAGTGGCTGTGCCTTGGTGCTGAGGGGCCACATATTTGCATACCCAATGTAAACAAAAGATGTGCCAAGAGCACATTCACTGGTGCCTCACGGAAAGGTTTCCAATTATGTGGCCACCATGGCAGCCAATCATGGCGGTAACATGACCCTAAACCCCACCCCATTTCCCAGTATCACAAACCTCTTACAGGGCTTGGAGGCACCGGCACCAAGGGGTTAAACCTGTCACTACAGGATTGAAACAAAATTAAAGTGGCTGTAAAGGTAAAATATTTTTTTACCTTAATGCATTCTCTGCATTAAAGGAGAAGTAAGGCCAAGGCTTTTTTGGCCCTACTCTCCTGGTGGGTGGCAAGAGTGCACTTAGTTCTGCACTCCTGTGACCCGTATTTAGCCAATAGCGGGCTAAAGCTCCTCAAAGAAGCTGGCTCAGCCTTACAGGGAGCTACTGAGAGCCTGAGCCAGCCACTCCCACCCCCTCTACAGCCCGGTGTTCCAGTGAGGGAGAAAAGCAGAGAGCCGCTCTCTGCTCACTGAAGACCAAGATCTGAGCGATCGGTGGTCTTTGATTGTCCAGTTCTTGGTGTTAGAGGCAGTGGGGAACAGACACAGCATCAGAGCGATGCTGTATTCACCTAGATGAGCGTGCAAGTTTATTTTTTATATTTGCTTAAAAAACCTTTCAAGAATAGCCCCCCCCCGCCACCTTAAACACTTACCTGAGTCTTCTCGGGATCCAGTGCTGTCCCATCTGCAGCAGTTATTCCCCCTTCTTCCCGTTCTCACAGGCTGAGGATGGAGTGGGGGGTTGGGCCAAGCCAGGTGGTGTATGTCTATAGACATGCACAGCCTGGCTTAGGAAGGAGCCTGTTCAAGTGCCCTCATAACAAGCAGCTTGGAGGAGCTGAGTGCTGGTGGGGGACCCAAGAAGAGGAGGTTCAGGGACATACCATTGCAAAACGTATAGCAGGTTTGTTATTTTAAAAAAGTGTCCAAGTGGGCTGAGCAGGTATTTAACACACCCAAAGTGTCAGATACCTTCAGGGGCTGGACATCAGCAATGCAGAGGCCACTATCCAACCTATGCACTGGCTTCACTAGAGTCACTAACATGGTAAACATATATAAAAAATGAACATTGACACTTTATGAAATCCATGTGCTGCATGCTTTTTTTTTCAAGG
This sequence comes from Staurois parvus, assembly GCF_062004578.1. Lineage (NCBI taxonomy): Eukaryota > Metazoa > Chordata > Amphibia > Anura > Ranidae > Staurois > Staurois parvus. The sequence continues at coordinate 4,444,059 of NW_028317827.1, read as the reverse complement.
TTTTGGCTCAAATATTGAAGTAGAGATACATCCAAGGAACAAGCATTTTCAAAGGAGGGCTATCGATTGCACTCCCAGTATTTTACTTATAATGTCCTAAAAAAATGCATCTTCGGCTTTAAGCACTTCAGCTCCAGAAGGTTTTACCCCCTTCATGAACAGGCGATTTGTGGTTATTTAGCACAGAGTTGTTTTAACTGGTAATTGTGTGATCATGCAATGCTGTACCCAAACAAAATGTATCTAATTTTTTACATACAAATAGAGCTGCCTTTTGGTAGTATTTGATCACCACTGGGGTTTTTTTATTTTTTATTATATAAATGAAAAAAACTGAATATTTATTACTTTCTGCTATAAAACATTTCCAATACATAACATTTGGCCAACATGTATTCTGCTACATGTCTTTGGTAAAAAAAAATCCCAATAAGAGTATATTGATTGGTTTGTGTGAAAGTTATAGCATCTACAAACTATGGTATATATACTGTAATTTTTATTTATTTATATATACTACTAATGGTGATGTTCAGCGACTTATAGTGGGACTGTGATAGTGTGGCGGGCAATCTGACACTAAGGCTTTATTTCCACTAGTGCAACTTGTCATGCAACTTTAGACACATAAAGTTGCATGACAAGTCACAGCCCGCTGATTTCAATTGCACTTGTTTAGATCGGACCAACTTAAAGTTGCAGCGACTTTAAAAAGATGCCTGCACAACTTTTATGTGAATTTGAACCAGAGAGTATAAAGTCAGACCAAAGTTGCACTCAAAGTCGCATCAGAGTTGCACTCCAAAGTTGCAGTCTAAATTGTGCTACTTTGGAGTCGCACTGGTGGGAATGTAGACTAATGGACACTGGGTGGGAACTGACTAACTGCCATTAACATCACCAGTGACACTAATACAGTGATCAGTGATACACAGGGCTCTGGGCTGTGACTGGACACAGCTGATTAGCAGGTCTCGGCCATGAATTATTGGCTGGGACCTGCTGACAAGTCGACGGGTGGGGGCACGCTCCCTGTACCCAGAAGGGGCCAGCGACATACAGGTACATTGCTGGGCTTGTACAGGCCGCCCACCCACAGTACATTGTGGGTGGTCCCTAAGTGATTAAATATTAAATTAAAAGCCGTTCACAACACTGCCCCTGACTACCTCACCAATCTGATCCCCAAGTACCGCCCTACCCGTACCCTTCGCTCCTCACAGGACCTACTTCTATCCTGCTCCCTGGTCTCCTCCTCCCATGCACGACTGCAAAACTTCTCCAGGTCCTCCCCCATCCTCTGGAACTCACTGCCCCAATCCATCAGACTGTCGCCTTCCCTCCTCACATTCAGGCGCTCCCTCAAAACCCATCTCTTCAGGGAAGCCTATCCCACCCTCACCTAACTACCATTCTCCCTCATTCCTCCCACCACTTCATCCCCCTCAGCCACTTCCTACTGTACCACTACCCCCTCCCTCCTAGATTGTAAGCTCGATAGAGTAGGGCCCTCTTACCCCCCGTACGTTGTTTGTTATTGTTGTACTGTGCCATGTATTGTCCCCCCTATATTGTACAGCGCTGAGCAAACCCTTTGGCGCTATATAAACTCGATGTAATAATAATAATAATAATAATAATATGCCCTCTGCACTTTTTAAATTAATTTGGGGTATTTACTAAAACTAGAGGAGACATAATCTGGTGCATATTTACTAATCAGCTTCTCACTTCAGCTTGTTCAGTTAAGCTTTGAAAAGGAAAGATAGAAGCTGATTGGTTGACATGCACAGCTGCTCCAGATTTTGGCTGCATCATTCTTAGTAAAGCCCCCCCAATATCTCCTATGCAAGCCAATCTTCTGTCATGTGATGTCCGATGTCTTCTTCGTCCTGTGGTGGTCAGTTTGCCATACTGTAGAGAGTGGTGCTAATCTATGACATCACCATCACTCTTTGCAGTATTCTATTGTGCACCAGGTCCATCAAGGCGGTGCACCTCCAGGGGGAATGTTCTTGACAGCCTGGACTGGAAGGAAATGGGTTGAATTACTTTGGCCATCATTGAACCTGGAAGAAGACCAGCTCTGGACATTTTGAATGATGTTTTTTTTATAGACAGTGCTGGAGAGGAGGTGAGTTTTTCTTGATTTTATTCTTTTTAATTCCTATTTTACATTCAGGGCTACTTACTTTCTTAATTGGAGTTCTGCTTTAATTCAAACTATTTGTAATCCACTGTTCACAATTCAGGCAACGTCTTACAAGTGTCGTTAGAGGGTCTGCTTCCTGATTCTGTGTTGCTCTTTGAATTTTTCTCCTTGATGTATCCTCCACCAGCTCCAAACTCTCAAAGAAGATTATTGGTTTAGCACTGACACTTTTTTACAGGGGGCTTTCTGAGTCCACAGTGGGTGTGTTTGGGAATAGCTCTCCTGCATTACAAGCAGAAGGTTTCTCAGATCATCAGATTGTCAACATAGAGCAGTGAAGTGGACTAATGCATTATAGCAAAGTCTGGATGAAAAAAAATGAAATCCTAATCAGGTAGGCTGTGCTCTCTCTGATGCATCTCATTTCAGGTTTGACAGGTATGTACCTTTAAAAATTACATTTCCATTTCAAACAGCATCTAGCCATGATTTCCAGAAAGCTAAACATGTCTTCCATGCCACCATGACAAGAGTCTTCAATAGGGAATTGGTAGTCAGGATTTCCCTCTAGTCCTGTAATTGCATTAGTTTCTGCTCGGACTTTTACACAAAGATTAAATCTGGACTTTTTCCAGGTAAACAAAAATACCAATTAGTGTAGTTATAAATTCTTTAAAAATTTATTTTAAAGTTTTTCTAAACCCATAACAGCAAAATCATTCTGCATATGCAGTAAAGCATGCTTGTTATACTCACTGTGGAACCTAAGGGGTTAATCCTCCACATTGTGTAAAAAGGCTGTTTGATCCTGTCTTCTCTGATCCTCCCCTTCTTCTACAGTCCCCAGTCCATCTGCTGACAGTACAGAGCCCTAGGAGTCCCTCTGCACATGCTCTGTTTGGTGTGTATTGCTAGAGGGTTTTTTTTTTTGGGGGGGTAAGGGTGCGTGTGATCAGTACAGGGCCAATCAGCACTGTCCAGACAGAGGGTCAGGGGTCATGCAGCCTCATATGACAGTCAGAGGCGAATGAAAACTCCTCCTACAAGATTAACCTGTGCTCAGCCAGACACAGATAGAAGTCACAAGACTGCTATACACTGATGATGACAAAAGGTATTTAGCAGTTTATATTTACTAAAATATTTGCATTTCCTTGTTCTGTGTACTGTGGGAGACCGGATATAGTGAATGCAGGGTCCTGGGTTTAGTAACACTTTTAATACAAGTATAAGTATCCTCCTTTATTTTGCTATTAACTTTCTGTTATCTCCTGTACAAAAGAGCTCAGAAGGTCAGCCAGGGCTAGGAGCCAATCAGAATATGCTAAAGGACACATGTGGCAGGAGGGAACACACTGAGAGCAGAAGAGAGCAGTGTAGTGAGCTCATCAGCATGTTCCCACTGCATTATTATCTAATCAGTAGTGACGCACTTCTCTTCGTCCCATATGACAAAGGGGTATGGAGAAGGTCCACATCAGCACTGTGTTAGCTCCAAATTTAGTTTGATTTGAATTTTAGACAGGGCTTCTTTTCTTTACTCTCAGTGGCTGAGGGACGTATCAGGGAGGGAAGCAAAGGTGAGAATGTGCTGTTGGGAAAGGGGAAAGTTAGTGTTTCTAAAGTCAAAATATATAATTCATTTCCTATCTTTAGGTAAAAAATGTCTGAGTTCCTTCCCTCCCACCCCCTATCCCTACACACTGACTTGTCTCCTCCTTCAGTCCCTACCTCTAGCAGCTTTGGTCTCTCTTTCTTTTCTCACAGGACCGAGAGACAGCAGCGGGAGTCATTGGCTCCTGCTGCTATCAGTCAAATCCTGTGAGGAGGGAGCAGCAGGCGTGGTTGAGCAGAGCTGTGTGTGTGTCTATGTGTAGCACTACTCCCTTAGGAGTCACTAGAGATTTGGGTCCCCCTGTAGTCCTACACAGCCAGGCATCACACATTCCCCACAGACTTGCATCCAGGAGACAGTAAATAGTCCTTGAGTTTGTTTTTTGTGATTTTGTTAAGGGGTTTAGAACTTGGATGGGGTAAGGGGTATATGGAATGCCCAAGGGAACTTCAACTGAGGACAACTTCCTGGAACTATGTACAAGTGCTTCAGAATGGTTTTCTCCCCTTGGAGAGCTAGCCAGCCTCTCCTGGTGTACCATGCCAGACCTCGGACAATCCTTTTCCATCCAGCTGTCTGAAGGAATCCCTGTGTAAGAAAGCTAATCCAGTTTCCCACCAGATCTCCTCTTTCCCCTTAACCCAGGGGGTGTAGGTTTACTCACTCAGTCCACTGCCCATGGGTTGGTGGGTCGGTTGCTGCTTCCAGGCCTTCTGCTGGGCCGATCCTTCCTTGCTGCACAGGTGGTTGTCTCTCTGGGGGCTGGTGAGGTCCTGAGCTTTTTTCCTCTCCAACTCTACTACCTGGAAATGAGCCCCTTCTCAACTGGGCCCCTCCCAAGCTCTTGAACCTCAGCCTTCTCACTTCATCTTCCACCCAAACTCTCCTCTTGCTGAGCAGGCTCCACCACATTTGAAGGCTGCCCTGGCCCCATGCCTAGCCTCCTGCTTGGGGATTGGCCAAGGTCCTCTAAGTGTGCAGGCCAACCTTTCCCCACCTGCACCCACTGCTTCTAGAATCTACTCCAAGATTCTAGAGTAGCGGAACGTGTCAAGGAACTGACCTGCAAAGCCTCTCAGCCCTGACCTGAAATAACCCCTTCTAACTCAGCCCAGACTGCTATTCAGACTTTCTAGCCGAATACCAGATCTAGCTCCTCCTAGCTATCTAGGGTGCTACATATGGATGCACACAGCCTGGCTCGTGAGCGTGCCTGCACGAGTGTGCTCTCAGCAGAAGAAGAAGCAGAAAGCTGGTGGAGGACTCCAGAAGAGGAGGTAGGAGACCGTAATATCATGTTGGTTTTTTTAGGGAAAAAATGCTTTTAGAATCACTTCAATTAGTTCTGCATGGGCAAAGCACAGGCTAAAAAATTATAGGCAATCTGTAACATGGGATTGGTATTCCCAGTATTATGCAGTGGTTACATTTGGGAATTTCATCTTTGGATGGATACTTGCATGCAACGCTATAGGCTCAATTCACAAAACTAACAAACTAGGATAAGAAAACGTATTTTCAAAAAAAAGTGACAATTATTTTCCAAATGAGAATTAAAAATTATAGTCATATGGCTGACAATAGAGTGTGTAAGGCTTTTGGAATCAGGCTGTAAATGTCAAAGAACTTGTTCTCACCAAATGCATTTTAAAATGTTTGTATAAATGGTTGTTACTCTGGTAATGTGCATTGCCATGTGTTTTCAGGAACATGGGGGTAGATTTACTAAAACTGCAACACTCAGAATCTGGTGCAGCTGTGCATGGCAACCAATCAGCTTGAGTTCAGCTTGTTCAATTAAGCTTTGACAAAAAAAAACCTGGACAGGGGCGGACTGAGCATTTGGAAACTTGGGCACTGCCGAGGGCCTGGGGTCAGTAGGGGGCCCCATGAGATGCCCCTGGTACCTTTTTCATAGGCTTTTTTAAGTTTGGGCAAGGACACAGGGGCCCCATGATCCCCTATTGCCCAGGGGCCCCATGAGTTGTCAGTCTGCCCCTGGATATGCAAAGCTGCACTGAATTTTGCACGCTCCAGTTTAAGTAAATCCCCCCAATGATGTATTTTTGGGTCTGCATTCAATTGACATGAATGGCAAAATGCATGATGACACACCAGAAACATAGCCTGCAGGGCGTTTATCTAAGACAATACATTGATTGCTACAGGATTTGTCAAAACTATGTATTTTCTCTTTACCATTAGACACGTGCAGTTTGTTTCGTTCCGAACTGAAATTCGGACAAAAGTTTTGTTATGAGGATGTATCTGAAATTCCAAATTGCAATAGCAACAAATTTAAACAAATCCGAGTTAAGAAAACAAAATTTCATCCGAAATAACAAACTATGTGAATTTGAGTCAAATTCGAAACAAATTTGAAAACTAAATCAAACTCGAAAACAAATTCAAAATGCAAAGATATTGCTGATTATTGCTGATTTCCTTTAAAGACTGTGTGTATTAGTGTTAGAAGATAACCGTCTTCTGAAATTTGAGTTTTGAAAAGAATAAAATAGAATAAAATAGAATAGGAGAGAAAATAAAGAATAAAATAGAAAAAATAGAATAGAATAAAATAGAAATATAGCCATCTTCCGAAAATTTAATTTTGAATAGAATGGAACCAGGATCAATTCAATATTTTCAAATTCTCTCCGAATATTTGTAATCCAATGGAAAAATCTGATTCCAGTCGAAAATGAATAGATGAAAAGAAACTAATTTTGTTATGAATGCATTGAAACAAAATTAGTAACTTAAAAAATCGATCTGAATGAAAAAAAAAATCATTCAGCACATGTCTATTCACCCATGCATTTTGTCTGTTGGAAAATTCAGCAGAACACATGATATTGCAGCCAGTGAGAATATGTATGAAAGGAATCTTGTTGACCGTGCATTTGGGCGGGCCCCTTCAGGAGGCGTTTGGGCGGCATTTTTCATCCACTGGTCTTAGTTTTATCTTTATTAATTTTTCTTTCATCATTTTTTCTTGAGATATATGAGAAATCTGTGGCTGTGTTCACAACAATTTGTTTTTAATATTTCCTGGCGGTTTTTACCTCACATGGAATCCTACGTCATGCCTTCTTGAACACTTCTGAAGAAGAGATTTTCGTTGATCTCGGAACACGTCAAGTGCGAACCATGCATGATCCATGATTAGATATGCAATACCATCTCTGATGGCACCGCCGCAATATGTATTGTAGCTTTATATTTATTTTTGAAGATTCTAAAAATAAAATTTCATACTGTTTTTATAAAAAAAATCTCTTTTGAATTGTTGAAATTTATCATACAAATAAATTGTGCCATTAAAGTCCCACCATAAAAGAGGACTTTTCCCCCCCTTGTAGTTCAGCTTTAAACATACCGTAAGGTAACAGCAGCCAGTTGACATTAACCTCATTCCTGTATTTAGCTTCTTCTGTCAGGCCATAAAGAAACCATATTAAACGCCAATTGAGAGCCAGAGTTGTAGTAACATAAGATATTGATTATGTTTGACACTTGGACCATTAAGCTGATTCAAGCAGGACCGTTCATGCACTTCACTATTTTAGAGTACATTACTACTGTCACTAGTCTGTACATTTTCCTCCTGTAAAGATTTTCAATGAACGGTGACTAGTGGGTAATTAGCTGCTAACACAAATACTTGTGGTAGAATTGACTGCCTTCCCAACAGAATTGGTTACGTTTAAACAAGCCACATACCTGCGCTAGCCGAACGCATTTCCACTGTATTCACTATGGTAATGTACTCTGCTTACAATAATTAGTGGGGGCTGTAACAGCAGCTACGTATGGATTAACGCAGAGATGCAAGCTCGTCTGGCAGTAAATCCATAGGCTTTTCAGGTCCAATTCTTTAACGTACTTTAGTTGAAGTTAATTAGTGTGGGCAGTTCAGAGGGAACGTTATATTTACGGCTGATTCGGGCTTGTAGGTACATACTACGCTTTTCAGAGCAAGTCTTTCCAGTTTCTGGACTCAAGGCAGATATAAAAAGCAATGAATGCAGTTATGTATTTTTTAACCACTTGACCTCTGGAAAAAATTTTACCCCATTCATGACCAGGCCATTTTTTGCTTTTTAGCACTGTGCTACTTTAACTGGCAATTGTGCAGTCATGCAACACTGTAAGCAAATTAAATTGATGTCATTTTTTTCACACTCTCTTTCGGTGGTATTTGATCACCATTGTTTTGTTTTTTTGTTTTTTTTTGTTCCATCTTCTGGAACTCCCTGCCCCAGCCTATCAGATTATCACCTACTCTCCTCTCCTTTAGGCGCACCCTGAAAACCCACCTCTTCAGGGAAGCCTACCCCACCCCATGCTAACTTGCCGACCTCCTCCACTCTTCCTACCGCTCCATCCCCCACAGTTATCTCCTCCTGTGCCACCATCCCCTCCCTCCTAGATTGTAAGCTCGAAAGAGCAGGGCCCTCGATCCCCTCATGTTTTGCATTGTATTGGTATTGTTCTGTCACATGTTCTGTCCCCCTTTGTAATGTACAGCGCTGAGCAAACTATTGGCGCTTTATAAATACTGTATAGTAATAATATTATACTGTATAACCAAAAAGACATAAAAAAAAATGATATCTTCTACTGTCTTCATTAATTTTGGTCAAAAAGGTATTCTTTGCTAGAAAAACAAATCCCAATAAGTGTATAATAATTGGTTTGTGTGAAAATTATAACATGTATACCTTATGGTAAATACACTGCTTAAAAAATAATAAAGGAACACTTTTTAATCAGAGTATGGCATCAAGTCAATTAAACTCCTGGGATATTGATCCAGTCAGTTAAGTAGCAGAGGGAGATGTTAATCAGTTTCAGCTGCTTTGGTGTTAATGAAATTAACAACAGGTGCACTAGATGGGCAACAATGAGACAACCCCCAAAACAGGAATGGTTTTACAGGTGGAGGCCACTGACATTTTTTTCCTGCTCGTCTTTTTCTGACTGATTTTCACTAGTTTTGCATTTGCCTAGGGTCAGTGTCACTACTGGTAGCATGAGGCGATACCTGGACCCTACAGAGGTTTTACAGACAGTCCAACTCCTCCAGGATGGCACATCAATATGTGCCACTGCCAGAAGGTTTGCTGTGTCTCCCAGCACAGTCTCAAGAGCATGGAGGAGAGTCCAGGAGACAGGCAGTTACTCTAGGAGAGCTGGTCAGGGCTGTAGAAGGTCCTTAACCCATCAGCAGGACCGGTATCTGCTCCTTTGTGCAAGGAGAAACAGGATGAGCACTGAAAGAGCCCTACAAAATTACCTCCAGCAGGCCACTGGTGTGAATGTCTGAACATCAGCTGCTATATGTTCTAATGTTGTTCACTGTACCTATATACATGCATGTATTTTTGTTGATGTGATTCATAGATGAATACCTATGCTGTATTTTGCTTGATATAATATGACATACGTGGATGCTTGTACTGATTGGATAATTGTAAGAATATACCCAATACTCTTTATATTTAAAACAATGCTGCACTGCTCCTGAATTTAGAGCAGAGTTGCCACTCTCATGTAGCCTGGGCCTACAGTGGGATGAAAATATTACAAAAAAAAAAAGCTCACTGCTTTGTGGAATGCAGTACTTTATCTGTTGCTAAAGTCCTCCCCTGTGAGCTGCAGTGTCTAGGAAGGGGAACATGTGATACAAAGGAGGATTTAGCTTAGTCAAGAAAAGTAAAGGGTGTTTATTGTTTACTTTATGAGGCTTGTGAATCCCACAATAATTGAATTTAGGACTTGATTAGACTGTTAAACAAGTACCTTTAGTTGTACTTTAAATGCAGATAGTATAAATATCTATTTTGTACATTTTACTTGATTTCATCCTCTAAATATTCACTGGACAGCAGTTGTCACACTGAAAGAAGGAGGGGCCAGTGCCAGATTGAACTCTGTGGAGGCCCTAGGAAGTTGAAAACGTGGGATCCCCCTAGCAGTTTTCTGGACGCACTCTAGTGGGATAACATTGAAGTAGTGAGCACGTTGGCTGCTAGATGGAGATGACCATCACTACTGTACATTACAAGATGAGCTTTTAGGAGACAAACTGTAATGTGAACCTGAACCAATAGGGAGTTTTTTTTGTTGCATCCACTGACACCAATCTTGGGGGTTATTAGTGCATCCACTGAAAATAATGTTGCTGGTTGTTATCGCACTCGTTGACACCAATGCTGGGGTAATTATTTGTCCACTGACACTAATGCTGGTGTTATTATTGCACTTCAAGTTTTTCAGTGAGCATTGCGATGCGCTGCAATAAAAATGGGCATTGAGGTGCAAAACTGAACTGCTATTGTGCAGACCTCTAGAAGTGTTGGGGGCCACACTTGAGGTTCTGAATTGAATCGAAGACCTAGGGCAGCATAGTGGCTAAATGGTTACCCCTTCTGCCTGGCAGTACTAGGATCATTGGTTCAAATCCCAACCATGGCACCACCTGCCTGGGATTTGCATGTTCTGTGCCTGCATGGGTTTCCTCCGGGTACTCCGGTTTCCTCCCACACTCAAAAGACATGCTGGTAGGTTAATTGGTTCCTGTCTAAATTGTCCATATTATGTGTATGTATGAATATGAATTATGGACCTTAGATTGTAAGCTCCTTGAGGGTTAGGGACTGATGTGAATGTACTATATATATATATACATGTAAGGCACTGTGTAAGTTGGCAGCACTATATAATTACCTGTAATAAATAATAATAAGACTGCCACTGAATTACAGTCTGGTGGTATGGGGGTGACCTAGCTGTGTTGTTTAACTGCAGCAGAAAAAAAAATCAGCTCACTAGGCTGTCTGGCAGGGCTTTGTAAATCTCATGACTGGATGGGCAGAAATACAAATCCTTTAGCAGGTAAGACATATATACAGTTTATGAGCTGTTATATGCACAGTGATGTCTTTCCTGCAGTAAAGACAGTGATTCCATCCCTGTGTTTCCTGTGGGGTTTCTGGTTACATGGTCTAATTTTCTAAATTCTGTGCCCTGGTAAAAGAAACATTTCTACTATACCTATACCCAGTTTGTACGCCGCTTACACTTGGCATATTTACCAATTCTTACAGTAAATGTTTCCAGATGCAATAATAAATCTGCAGGCAATTTAAGATGAGTAGGCTGCTAATTTCTCAAACAATGAACTGCAGGCAAAAATTGTGAATCCCTTTTAAAATATATATGTATATATATATATTTTAATAACTGAGATTACAGAACATAATTACCAGGATCAGTAACATCCATACTTTAAAGTAATAGTCCAGACAATCAAAGCACAATATAATTACCGTGCATAATTAAGAAGAGACTTGAAAATATAAAGAAGAGACTTGAAAATATAAAGAAGAGACTTGAAAATGCAGTAAGCTGCGAGATAAGATTTTACTAACCTGACTGTATTAAACTGAAATCTGATTGGCTGCTGCCATTTCTGTGCTTTGAATTTGAATACAGCGCTTTCCACTACCTTATTGAGGGATTTATTATAAAATGATAGTCTGTATTCCATATTTCTATCCATGCCCTCTCAATCCTCACTGGATCTCCTTCAGTGGTATACAATTGTTTTATAGCAGTCCGAATGCAGAGCGGAATTTTGAGGCTTGGCAGATGTACTAATGAAAATGAAGCATTGTAGCAATAAATCATAAATATTTGTACAGTTAAAAAGTCAAATCACTCAAGTGTACACTAATATAGCCATCTCTCTTTTATTAGCCATACAATCAAAATGCAGGCTCTTTAAAATGCAAATGCATTGGTTTATTTGTAGATATTAATATAGGAATGAATGTCCATAGTAAACGCCCAGTGGATAGTCAGTTACAGCAGACTGATTACTGCTGGGCACAATGTAAAGATATAATGCATATATAACCATCAGACAATGAACCATCTCTATTTTACTGCTTCTTGTTCCTGTATGTTTAATATGTCTCCAAACTGCATCCTAAAGCTATAGATGGCTCATGCATCTCTTTCATCACTGTACTAAAAAAAACAAAACAAAACAAAAAAACCTAAAAATAAAAAAGAAACATTAAATTTTTTTGTCCAGCAGTTTTTTTTAGTTGTGGATAGAGGTAGGGTTGGAACCCCGGCCAGTTTTTTTTTTACTGCTGTCCAGGTTTTTGTTTGGAAGATTTTTCCTCACTTACTGTCACAGTGGCAACAATTTCTTCAGATAGGAAGTGATGCAAATCCGCAAGAGAGACAAAGACTGAAATAAAAAGCTACCAGCGGGTTCAGCCATCACCAACTCTTCTAAATAAAAGCATTTATAAAAAAGAATTCTGAACTCGCAAAATGGTTGATGACAGCAAGACAAAGAAAAAAGTAAAATGTTAATTAAAATACTTAATTTTCATACATCAGATCAATTAATAGAGCTAATGTTTATTTTTAAATCTGTTTCAGTTTTATGTGATACCAGTACACATACTGTGTTTGGATATATTTAATGCCAATGTATATCAAAATGCCAGCAGCCAAAAAAAATTAATACACTATGCATATTTACTCAAAACTTTTGGGGAAAATAATATGTCACAGGATGCAGTTAATTTCTCCTTAGGGAAAAAAGGATGAGGATGTAAAGACAATTTGCAAAGCCATTGCAATTTGAGTTAATTTTAACAATGCACAGTGGAAAACTGAGCAAAAACTTTGTAAACTGATTATCTGTACAGAGCCATCCACCTCAATGCAATTCTCCTGCACTGAGCGCCTGTAAGGAATTCCTGCTTATATTGTTCTTAAGCATTAGGCTTACAGTATACAAAAATTTTGTTAAAAAAGTACGTGTGAATATCCTATAGGATTTTTTTTATTTAAATATGTTTGCTTAGCCTTTATCCAGTAGCATCAGAAATGGTACAATAAACATAGCATAGCTGTTTAAGAAAGTATATAGTATTATGTAGTTTTGGGAGCAACTATCCCATTAAGAAATGTTCATTAAAAAAATAAATAAATAAATATATATATATACCGTATATATTGTAATACTTCTCCTTAATGAGATCTGCACAAATTGCTGAACCCATGAAACATTATTTTTTGCCTTTAATGTGCCTGTGCATATTATCTAAACACATATTTAATATAGATAATATTTTTTTATGGTGCAGGACATGAGTTGTTGATGGCTAAATCAACCAAGCATGGTTAAAGGGGCCCCAACTGCCACCTGGTGCCAGTCCATTAAAATGTACCCTCTGACCTCAAATTATGAGAAGCTGCGTGTAAATGGAACTATATCACAGTGATGCAAAATCACATTATTCTTATGTGTTCTGTTTATGAAATACATATCGGGACAAGCATTGTGCAAATTGTATCTAATTATTTTGGGGTTTTTGATAACATATTTCAAGTGGCCTCTAGTGAGTTAAAAAAGACAACTCATAAACATAACATCACTATTTCTTTATTCATTATTGAAATATATATATATATATATATATATATATATGCAATTTACTATATACAGTATATATATTATATATATATATATACACACACATTAGTTTTATATATATATATATATATATATATATATATATATATATAAATAATTTTTTTTAATGTAATTAGGGATGAACTTTGAGATGAACCCAACCTGTTTGCAGTTCACAGACCTGAACTAATGTGGAAGTTTGCCCGCCCAAATTCCCAGCTGCTGTAATGTAAAGAAACTAGAGGGGAACCCAGGTGACGTCATTGAATAAATTTGTTCATGAATCATTTTTGGTCACCTGCGATGTGTTAGCATTATGTCAGGTCGTCATGATTCACAATAGGTTTACTTTGCTTGACTCCATGATTGATGAAAGATTTACGTTGCTGGACAATATGGATTACATCAGGGGGCAATAATAACTTTTTTTTTATTATGTTTTTATTATAATGTAATTAAAGGGATATTTCAAAGTGTGTGTGATTTTTTTACATTTAATATTTTGGGAGTAAACAAGGGGTTTTAACATACTCCTGCACTGATTCCTCTGGGAAGAGGTGAAACTCTGGGAGCCCCTTATTAAAAAGGGAGTTTCAAGATTCTGCTATACATCCCCCTTATGCCCCCCACCTACTTTTAGGGGCATCAGAGATGAGGAAGGGGCAACACTGGGAAAGGGTGCTTTGCAATGGTGGAAGACTTAGCCATTTTCCCACTCTCAAAGTACCGCCCCAATGTTGAAAGTCATGAGGTCTTGTGTGGTACAGAAAGAAGAAGTCACAAGCCCACTGCCCTCCCTTTCCTGGCCATCCAGGCAGCATGCCTTGGTAAGTGTCTTGGAGGAAAATGTAAACCGTATAAGAAGGCTAAAGCTGCAAAATAATTTCCTGTACTATAGGACAACATCATTTAGCATAATGATTTTTGTTATATTGAAATAGTCTGTCAAATCATTTTACTTTTGCTTGCTTTTAAATCAACGACGTTACCACTTTTCCATGTACTATCTATGGCTAGTGAAGACATGGTGAAGATACTTGTCTCTCCTCTGGAGCTACAGGCCGATGTGGCTATGGGCACATCAGTCTGTGATGACATAGCATGCAAAGAAAACAAACAGAGGGTGCACGGGCCTAGTGTATTACCTTTCATTAAAAAATTTATTGATAAAAAAGAAGAGGTAGTATACTCATAAATGACAATATTGTCAAAGGCACATCATATAAAGAACAGCAGTGTCCAGTCCGCACTTTGTGATATCCGCAATGAGCGTCCTGGACCTCCAACAGGTTAACGCGTTTTAAGGACTTGCCTCTTCCTCAGAGCTAGTCATGGTTTGGCTCTGAGGAAGAGGCAAGTCCTCGAAATGTGTTAGCCTGTTGGAGATCCAGGTCTTCTGTTGAGGATATCACCCAGTGCAGACTGGACAGTGCTGTTCTTCATATGATGTGCCTTTGACAATATTGTCATTTGTGAGTATATTACCTCTTCTTTTTTATTAGTAAATGGTTTTTTAAAGGTAATGCACTAGGCCTGTGCATCCTCTGTTTGTTTTCTTTGCATGCAAGGTATTTGGACTCCCCTGGTCAATTGAAGGCAGCAAGGCATGCACTCTTCAAAGCTTTTGCTATGTAGCCTCTGTGGAGTCCATCCCCAAGTGCAGGAGTATATGCCCACATGGAAGAAAAATATATTTGAAATATATTTTTTAAGTATATTTTAAAATATTTAAAAAATATTCTTCCCAAATATATTAACATATATTTGAAATACTACAATTTTGGCCGTATTCAATATATTTAAAAAAAAAAAATAACATATATATATATATATATATATATATATATATTGCATGTTGAAATGCTTTTTTTATATATTACAAAATATATGAACTTTTTTTTCTAAATATGTATTTTTAAAATATATTCTTCAGATTTTTTTAACATATGAAAAAGTCATCTTAACATATATTTTTACATATATTTGTAAATGCATTCCAAAAATGTAGATTAAATGTATTTTAAAGACATACAGTATACTTGAAAATGTATTTTTAAAAATATTTTTCATAAATTTTGTAATAAAAATGCATTTCAACATACAGTATATATATATATATATATATATATATATATATATATACATATATATATATAAATATATTTTGAAATATATTGAATATGGACAAAATTGTAGACAGCAAAGCCCCCCCCCCCCCAACAAGCACCCTTGTCCCAATGTTGCCCCCTTCCCACCTCCAGTTGCTTCAAGAAAAAGGTGGGGGTAATATGGGGGGGGTTATTGTAGAATCTGGATGTTCCCTTTATGATTGGGGGGTATAGATGTAAAATTTCCAGAAATCTTGAAGCTATGGGGAAAAAAATGTTTTCCCTTTTTCTGGAAAAAAATGGAAATTTCCAAAAAAATGTAAATAACAGTTAAATTTTGAAAATAATTTTGTTACACTGGGAACATGAAATCAGTGTATATAAAACTAGTATGCTTGAAATAAAAGTACTGCTTATTCAGTAAATAAATTAAACTTGCTTTTCAAAATTGTATTTTTTATTACAAATGGAATACCAAGGACTGTATATGAACATTTCAGCTATACATGGGAACAGGTAACCCCCTTTCCCTCATATTAATTTAAAAGCTTCTTCCCAATATGGATTTTCAGTTATTGCCAATGCTGATCTAGAAGCATATATTGCTCTTGCAAGAGCTTGATCAATGTTCCCCTGATGTTCATGTGTCATTTTTTCTATAAATATGTAATGAGGATTTGCGTTGGTTTGCGATACTTCTTTACTTGAAGATGCTGCTGGTCAAGAGACACTTTGTGATGATCCAGAAGCAGCAGAATGATTGTTACTGGAATGAGAACTCTGGAGGGAAAACTACTTGCACTTTCATTATGGTCCTCATCATTTAAAGTAACATTAAACCTTCTGTTATTTTTTATTAAAATAACAAACATGACATACTTACCTGCTCTTTGCACAGACTAGCCCCGATTCTCTTTTTCTGGGGTCCCCAGGCTCCTCCATTTCAGCGATTGCCCCCATGGAAATCTGATTTGCCAGAAGGCATCCATGCGGGCACATCCCCAAGCCACCCTGTCTGTTTCTATTGGCACAGAGCGGGCGGGTTCGCCCAACCATCTTCCTTGTCACAGCATTTGATCGACAGCAGTGGAAGCCAATGGCTTCTGCTGGTATCAGTATGCCCCAGGGGCGGACTGACAACTCATGGGGCCCCCAGGCAATAGGGGATTATGGGGCCCCCTGTGTCTTTGCCAAAACTCAAAAAAGCCTATGAAAAAGATACCAGGGGCATCTCAGGGGGCCCCCTACTGACCTCGGGCCCTCGGCCAACGCCCGAGTTTCCAAATGGTCAGTCCGCCCCTGGTCTGCCCTGTGAGGAGGGAGACAGTGGCTCAAGCCGCTGCTCTCATGCACATAGCATAGAATACACTAAAATAAAAAACCTTAAGGCTTTAGAACCACTTTAATTCCATAAAGTATTTTTTAATGTCTTTAGGGGACCTCTGGCATGCAAGGATATGTTTTTTCATCCTTGTAGAATTTGCACTGTGGAAATGTTTCCAAACTCTAGATATTAGTCTTACCATTTTACTCAGAGGAGGAAAAGAAAACTCAGTTTGCTGACCAGACTATAGGTAAAGCTTATGCTGTGATGGTGGAGAAAATTATTAGGAATCATTTAAAGGCTATAAACATAAACTAATTTGTCAGACAAATTTATCCTCTTACTTGTCAATTAAGGCTTGAGATCAGAAACCATCATCTATCATCTACTGTATCCCAACAATCACCAAACTGTAGAAGGTACAGGATGGGGCCCACAAGCAAACTGAACTGGAGCCTTTCCTTTGCAGTATCACCTAGTGGCAGAAATGCATATTTCTCATGTTTGAGAACTGCATTGAGAAGTACAGTGTTACTTGAATTGTATTCCGGAATTTGCTTGCCTTTAGCTGAGAGAACTTCAGTATATTAAGACTTTACATAAAGTCTCAGAAATCTTTCATTAATGTCTTAATGTTATATAGTTTGAATACCATTTCATAGATATATTGATCACTGTAAAAGAATGTATCCCACACTTTTTTTTCCAATTTTTCTGAAAACAACGCTTTGAAAAAAATAGAAAAAAAATAAGTTCCCTCCCCAACTTTTCAGATTTTTTTCCAGGTCTTACCTAACAAGGGGGCACAAAGATATCTACAGTAGGGATCGAAAGTTTGGGCACCCCAGCTAAAAATTTGTATTAATGTGCATAAAGAAGCCAAAGAAAGATGGAAAAATCTACAAAAGGCATCAAATTACAGAGTAGACATTCTTATAATATGTCAACAAAAGTTAGATTTTATTTCCATCATTTACACTTTCAAAATAACAGAAAACAAAAAAATGGCGTCTGCAAAAGTTTGGGCACCCTGCAGAGTTAATATCTTGTACTGCCCCCTTTGGCAAGTATCAAAGCTTGTAAACGCTTTTTGTAGCCATCCAAGAGTCTTTCAATTCTTGTTTGAGGTATCTTTGTCCATTCTTCCTTACAAAAGTCTTCCAGTTCTTTGAGATTTCTGGGCTGTCTGTCACGCACTACTCTTTTAAGGTCTATCCATAGATTTTCAATTATGTTGAGGTCAGGAGATTGTGAAGGCCATGGCAAAACCTTCAGTTTACGCCTCTTGATGTAATCCCCCGTGGATTTTGAGGTGTGTTTAGGATCATTATCCATTTGTAGAAGCCATTCTCTCTTTAACTTCAGCTTTTTCACAGATGCCATCAAGTTACCATCCAAAATTTGCTGAAATTTTATTGAATCCATTTTTCCTTCTACTCGTGAGATGTTCCCTGTGCCACTGGCTGCAACACAACCCCAAAGCATGATTGATCCAACTCCATGCTTAACAGTTGGGCAGAGGTTCTTTTCATTAAATTCTGTGCCCCTTCTTCTTCAAACGTACCTTTCCGGCTCATTCCGGCCAAAAAGTTAAATTTTAACCTCATCGGTCCACAGAACTTGTTTATCAAAATGCATCAGGCTTCTCTATATGTTCATTTGCAAAGTTCAAACGATGATATTTGTGGTGAGGACGTAGAAGAGGTTTTCTTCTGATGACTCTTCCATGAAGACCATATTTGTACAAGTATCTCTTTATAGTGGAATAGTGTACCACAACTCCAGTGTCTGCCAGATCTTTCTGGAGGGATTGTGTAGTCAAACGTGGGTTTTGAATTGTTTTTCTCACAATCCTGCGAGCTGTTCTGTCTGATATTTTTCTTGGTCTTTCAGATGTTGCTTTAACTTCCACTGTTCCTGATGACTGCCATTTCTTAATTACATTCTGAACAGAGGATATTGGCATCTGAAAACGCTTTGCTATCTTCTTATAGCCTTCTCCAGCTTTGTGAGCGTCAACTATTTTTAGTTTCAGTTTTCTAGACAACTGCTTAGAAGAACCCATGGTGCTGATTGTTGGGGCAAGGTCAGATGAGTCTGGGCATTTAAAACCTTTGAGATTGACATCACCTAGTCTTCCCAGACGATGATTGAGAACAATCCATGACACTGGCAGGTCTCAGCTTTGCAAAGGGGGCAGTGCATGCTATAAATTCTGCAGGGTGTCCAAACTTTTGCAGGCGCCATTTTTTTGTTTTCTGTTATTTTGAAAGTGTAAATGATGGAAATAAAATCTAACTTTTGTTGACATATTATAAGAATGTCTAATCTGTAATTTGATGCCTTTTGTAGATTTTTCCATCTTTCCTTGGCTTCTTTATGCACATTAATACAAATTTTTAGCTGGGGTGCCCAAACTTTCGATCCCCACTGTACACCCTCTCAAGAAATGTTTGCTCTTTTCTCTTCTCCAACCTTCCCAGTTCATGTAATACAGACATGTTGTTGGGTAATCTTAAAGTCTTTTGGAAATAGTTATTACTAATTAAACTTCTTCTAAACTAATATTTTGCACTGTATTTCAGACTTAGTGGACCATTCTTGCCAACTGGCCCAGATGTGCTAGGACAGTCTCGGTTTTTATTAACCTATCCTACCATGTTCTTGTCCCAGGCAGTGTTCCAAAAATCAGAGCCACAGGGACACCTTTGGACATAATTAAAATTTTAGAGCTTGAAAAAGCAGGTATATTGAATTCAAAATAATATTTTTTCTAATAAATTACCAAGTAAAATAGTAAAACATCTGGCTGTTTTAGAAAAAATACACACTATAAAACTTACAAATGTTAATGTTACCAAATTTTCATTCTGCACGGGACTTTAGAAAAGCCTTGTAAGAAACATTACCTGACAAAGTTAAGGAAAACAGGACTACATCTGAAACAGTCTCAATATGCCACATCTATAATAAAGATAAGGTTTTTCAGTAGTTCTAATATACAAATTAATTGTAATAATTAAGTACAACATTATTTTGTAGCCTCTAGTCTACCAAAAGAGATCACCTATGTACCAAGTGGAAAAAAATACATCCCAATGTTGTATATAAAGGGCTGAAAGAATTAACTCTTCAGTTTAGGAATTAATAAATGAGCAGGTTAAGAGAGCCCGCGGAACACAATTTAATCAGCTTGTTCCACAGTGCTCTTTCCCTCAGGCATCATATGGGATTACTCCCTTGCTGAATGAATTTAAAAATGTAAATGGCAGTGATACATACATGAATCACTAATATAGATGTGATGTCCAGGGATGACACCTGCCACCTACTTGCTGCTTAGTCTACAATTTAAAAATATAAGTATAAAAAATCATGTGAAATTAAATAATAAAATGTTGATTCTTTTTTTTTTCTTGGTAAAATACTGTAAAAAAAAAAAATATTGCAGCTGGTCATGTTAATGAGTCTCCTCCCTGGCAGAATGAGTGACATAATTAATGATGAATCTCTTCATTCATACTTATTAACTGCCTCCATTTATACCATTCAGTGTTAACTTTCTGATTAAGCAGCAATTAATTACCCATACTAATTCAATACTTAGCAACACTAATATAATTTCATGCAAAATGAAAAGTAATGTCTGCATAACTTATTTAGCAGATTGCTCTTCGATACCCAACTAATAGCAGGGAATAAAACTTGTTTCAGAACAGCTTTTGAGGTTATTAGACTTAAATGCAGTACTGGGATGGATAGAAGGATGGATGGATGGATCAATTGATTAATATCCCATTTTATTATTTGATAGATAGAAATAGACAGATAGATAAATTGATAGATAGATAGACAGACAGACAGACAGACAGACAGACAGACAGACAGACAGACAGACAGATAGATAGATAGATAGATAGATAGATAGATAGATAGATAGATAGATAGATAGATAGATAATGTTTGTTTGGACTACAATGGATTCCCAAATCATGCTGTTTACACCAATTGAGACTATGAGAACACTACAGCAGACTTTCCCTCCACCAGTGACTACCAGAATTGGATTTGTTATGCTCATTTCTCTTCATTATCATCTGAGAGGCATGGCATCCAGGGGTCCACAAGTGGCATCTGTTGAAGCAATCTGTGCTTTTATATGTTTATATACTTTAATATAACAAACACACAATAGCTTCCTGAAGAAGAAGGTGTTGTCTCGTGAAACGAGTAGAAGATACTGTATGTATTTGTTAGACTCCCCATGGAAATGCTGTAATTGGGGTGATATTTATTATAACATGTTCTACCTAATGCTGTATTATGATTGTGTGTAATTTGTAGTGTGCTAAAATGCATTAGATATTCCCCATCCTTCTTTTAGGTAGGCAGAGAAATACATAAAAAAGTGAATGAAGAGGAATATGTCAATACTGTAGCTATACAGACAGCTATTAAGACAGAAAGAGATACTATTGGGAAGGACAGATGGGTGGATTTACAGACAAAGCTTTATAACCTATACTGCCCATAAACAAAACTAGTTTCCCTAATGTTGAACAAATATAATTGAACTGAACAACTTTTGCAAATAGATCACTGACCACCAGTATACAAGAAATATGAGCTGAAATGGTTTTGTAACTTGGTGGAAGCACATTTTCTACAATTAGTGTTTTTTATTTTTTCAGTGCAAATGGCCATTTAGTGAACAGGACAAATACAAAATATATGTGGAACTGTGAAAAATGTATATGTTTTAAAAGTGCAATAAAATGAATGCTAAAACCATAATTTGTTCACATGCAGTCATTTTGATAACGTAGTTAAGTTTCTTCACGATCCATTTTACAAAATAAGCTTTGCAAGGCCAAATAAGAGGACATCAATTGCACCCCACCACTTCCACCCTAGAGTTCATTTAGGTGCCTTTCTATTGGTCACAGAGGCACTCAAATTCCATTGCAAGATGCTGGGAGGAAAGCCTGATCTCTGACTTGGAGCAGAATTTAAAATGGATTTACTAAGTACACCAAAGATTGGGGGTTTAAATCATGCATATGAAGGCCTTTAGACACAAATACAATTTTACACAGATATTATGGACCCTTTGTAGAGGGGTTTATGTTAGTTTTAGGTTTTGCATTGAGTAATAGCTTCACTTAAAGTGGAACTAAACTGTATGTGAGCACCCCAAACTGAAAACACTATTTCATAAATTTTTTTTATTCAGAGAAAACTCTCCCATCCATCCATGTCTCCATGTTTTATTTTGTTGAAAACGCACTTAGAAAAACAAACCCTAGCATTTCTAGCTATGGCCACCTTGAGTAAGGGCAGATGATTCATGTAGCATTTACTTACTGAAATCCATCTTCCCTTAGCTTAGGCATGCAACCTGGATGGTGTGTTTATCTTAGAAAGTCACTCCTCCTCTCATCCAGATGAAAGAAAAAAAGCCCATGAAGACTCCTTGGAAATATGTACTTTAGGCCTAGTCCAGAAAGCAGGAAGTAACTAAAAAATGTAAAAAAAAAACTTTTTTATTAAAAACAAGACAATATAATATAATGTAATATAATATAATATAATGTAATATAATTTAATATAATATACCTTCCTTTCTACTTACTAATGCTAGCAGCATAAGGTTTAAAAATAGTTAATGCTGATTGAGAGAGTTTAGTTCCACTTTAATACAGTTAGAAAATAAAGTAAATTGGACTCTACATTATTATAAATATTTTAATTTCCTAACTTGTTCATAATCTTCCTTTACCCTAAAGGAACACTATTGTAGTGAAACATATCCTACAGGCCTTGCTAATTATAAAGCTAAAACATGTACATAATCTTGCAAAAACACTTTAAACAAGTACTGCCCTTTAAATGTATTTTTGATTGATCATAAATTGACCTCCTGGTTCTATATTCTAGATTTAAAGATCAAAAAGGAAAAGAGCAAGGACTGATCTCCCAGTCACTTAGGGGTCTCTGTCAGTTAACAGAATGACAGTGGACATAGGTGTACTTTGAAAAGGATTCTGGGGTTGAGGGTCAAGTAACCCAGTCAGTTAATAAGGTGTCCTTTGAATTTCTGTTGCCTTGGACCCACTCTTTGATTAGTTCAACAAATGTGGGAGAATTGCAGTCACAACAATTGAGTCTACACGAGACATTAACAACCACATAATTGGCAGGATCTGTTCTTGGGTTGTCAGTATTATTTGGAGTCATAGGTTGAGTTTTCTGTAATATGGCTGCAAAGACTGGGGCCTAGAGCATGGCGTAGGTAATGTTAAACTGTTTATCTCCACTTATCAAACGTTTAGTAAAATGTGAGGACTGTGTTCTTTGCTATTTTAAATAACCTATGAAACTTCAGGCTCCCATCCATTTAATAACCTGACAAAGTATCACTTTCTGTTATTTATATACCCTTTATCTTTCCTCAGTGAAGTTTTCAGATAAATAACCTATGCAATGAAACTGTGTTTGAGAAGATGATATGCTGTAAAGAAAGTAGATAAGGAATCGGGGCAAATAATTTCTTTATTCACTGTAATGAGGGGATATTTTTAAAAGTTGGTGTTAAACCTATGCTAGTGAAACACAGTCCCTGTATTCCTAAAGTAAACTACTTCTACCTCCGGGGGGCGATCTATTGATACTTTACTGTGCTTTCCGCCACCCCAATTACCCACTGTGGGTAAGACGCCCTTCCAAAATATCCCCTTTTCTTTGTCTGGAGATAACACAAGTCTAAGAATGCTCTCCTTGCCCCCTTGTGGCAATGTGAAGGCCAGGTGATTAGCTGCTTAGAAACTCAACACTGCATTGTGGTGGAAAGGGGAGAGAGTCACATACATCCCCATATTTCAAAATACTTTGAATTTCTGCTTTGGTAGAGCTAAAGCAAATCTAAGGTGAGTATAAGCAGAAATGGAACTGGCCTATTGCTTTCCCCTTTACAATGTTTCTGCAATTTCACTTTAAGTCCTCCCTGCTTTCCCATACAGCCATGGTATAGAAGTTAGGTTGTAGTTTTGTAGTGTAGTGATGTTTGAGAATGCTAAATGGCCATGGTTACTGAATACTTTCCTGTCAATTTCCAAAGTCTGTCTTTACTAGTAACAATGAAACAGTATGGAGAAGCACAGAAGAAATTACACTTTCAAATTATTATTACTATACAGGATTTATATAACTCCAACAGTTTGTGCAGTGCTTTACAATATACAGGGGGACAGTACAGTTACAATACAATAAAAAACAAGAGGATTAAGAGGGCCCTGCTCATAAGAGCATACAATCTATTACGGTGGGGCAAGTGGTACAAATGGCTATAACTGTGGGGGATGAGCTGATGGAAGTGATAAATGTTTAATTGGAGGCATGTTAGGCTTCCCTGAAGAGATGAGTTTTCATGGATTGCCTAAAGGCAGCCAGAGTAGGGGATAAACAGACAGACTGAGGTAGAGAGTTCCAGAGAATGGGAGGTTGGAGACGAGCATGGGAGGAGGAGACAAGGAAGCTTGAGAGCAGGAGATCATGAAAGCAGTGGAGGGGATGGTTTGGGTGAATTTGGAGACAAGATTAGTGATGTAGCTTGGGGAAGAGTTGTAAATACCTTTGCATGCTGTTGTTAGTATTTTGAATTGAATTTTCTGGGCAACTGTAAGTCAGTGGAGGGATTGGCAGAGTGGGGTGACAGACACTGAGCGGTTGATGAGGTTGATGATTCTGGCAGCAGCAATCATGATAGATTGAAGACGGGATAGCCTACGGAGAGGTAGGCCTGAGAAAATGGAGTTTCAATAGTCAAGGCAAGAGATAAAAAGGGAGTGAACAAGTAGCTTGGTGGTTTCATTAGTTAAAAGTGGCGAATTTTAGAGATGTTATGGAGGTGAAGTCTACAAGCTTTTGACAGTGATTGGATTTGGGACTGAAAGGATAGGTCAGAATCCAGGGTTACACCTAGTACCTTGGCTTGAGAGGAGGGACTGACAGTTGCATTATTGATCTTGACGGAAATCAAAGGCTAGTCCTCCTCAAACATCCCAGAGCATATGCAGCATCCTGACACCATCCCAGAGAGAGACCAAAATACAGCACTTTGAGGGGAGTGTTGCATAAAACACTTCCTGAATGTGGCAGGATCCCCTCTGATGAGCAACTTGTCTCTGATCCTCTAAACCCTGAATAAAGAAGCAGGAGCTTTTTAAACCACAGCAGGCAAGCCTGACTGCAGGTAGCAATAGCAGGCAATGCCTCAGCCACATGACTGCTGACTAAATCAGGTCCAAAGTTGATGCAAACTCTCTTAGATGTGAGGAACCCATGGACTACGGGGTGACCCAGCCGGACTACTGGCAGGAGTTTGCACTGCATGCGCTGGAGCTTCTGGCTTGCCTTGCAGCTAGTGTGTTGTCTGAGAGGACCTTCAGCACAACAGAAGATTTTGCCAAGGAGAGAAAAATCCAAGTGTCCCCTTAAAGTGCGGACCAACTCATTTAATTAAAATAAACTAGTCTTAGATTAGAAATGAGTATAAAATCCTTGCTGCTGCTGCTGATACCTACTAAAATGTCCAGTGTCATCTGGTTTCCTAAGAAATTAATACCTGCCACCATTACCAGCTCCTGCCACAGCAGCTGGACCTCAGCTATTACATTTCAAATGTTTGCAGCGAGATATATTCTGCATTACATCTCTAAGTTTGCAACATATTCCAGTGCTCTAGCACTGAAGAGGTCTGACACAATATTTCTACAGCTGGATGTCAGCTGCCAAATTTCAAATGTTTGCTGCCAGGAAAAACCTGTATTGCTCCTCAAAGTTTGTAGCCTATCCCAGTGCTCCAGCAATGTAATGATGCCACACAATGTTTCTGCAGCTTACTCTCAGATGTCACATTTCTAATGTTTGCTGCAGGGAAAATCCTGTACTGCTCCTCAAGGTTTGTGGCCTATTCCGGTGCTATGACACTCATAAATATATGTTCCTATTGTGTCTCATACAATACACTCTAATTTTTTTATAAAACCTGGCTTTTCTCTTTTTCTTATACTGCAGCCTAATCAAGCTGCTTACATACTATCCAGCCACTAAACAACATTAGTGGCAAATGTATCAAAAATGCACTCTAATTTCTGTTTCAGGTTAAAACCTACTTTGTCTCACTCTCATATTTTGGAGCCTAACCAAGCTGCTTACATACTGTCCATCCACTGAACAAGTTTGTGGTTAGTGTCTCTCAGATAATGCACTGTAATTTGTATTGCAAGATAAAACCTGCCTGATTGCTTTCTATTTTCCGCTTATTCTGTTAGTATGTACTGTCTTTACGCTTGTCAATTTCTACCAAGCACATACAGTGCTCAAGTCATTATTTGGAACATTGATGTTAAAAAAATCAGGTACACATCCAAAATATATGATGGCAGAATATGGTGTTGCAGATAATAGCTGTGAAAATTGCACTGTTCCATAGCACCACATATGGCTTAAAGGCAACTTTCAAGCATGTAACTTAAACAGCTGGTGTTTCTTCCATGTTACCCTCAAAGTCACACTGTTTTTTGTTTTTTTTATTTGTTTTTGCTTTGTTAAATGTCCTCCATGGCAGTGCTCAGCTCCCCACACCCGTTTTTTGACAATACATTTTAAATGTCCATGTGAGTTTATATCAGGTACAACACAAACAATAATATAATTAAATAAAAACGTTTATTATTTAATAAGATAATTACATATAGGACATGCCTCTATAAAATGAACTAGCTGATCTACTATAATTTTAATTGTAGTTCGTTATCATGTACATCAAAATGTATGATAAAATTTCACAGAACAACAATGAAAGGCCCAGATCAAGTGCATCCCAATACTTGACGCGTTTCATGAACATAATTCACTTTATCAGAAATAGATGCTACTTACATGGTATCTGCAGACCAAAAAATTGAGGAATCAGTTTTGGAAATATTGATAGAGAATAACACACGCCTTGATGATACTATTTAAACTACTGTGGTTGAGTCCAAAAACAACTACATACCAATCAGCTTAAAGTTAATAAAAATTATTATTCAGGCACTTCCAAGCCATTGGTTGTCTGTCCTGGGAGTTGTGGAAGGGGATGGACGCCACCCCTACTCAGGACAACCAAGGGAACACAAGTTGCACATCAGGTGGCACATGGATGGAGAGTGGAAAAAGTTTGCAGCCCATGATAACACCAACATGACAAAGATCTGCAGTAAAGAGTTAATAAATATGCAAGTGTAAGTAAATTTACCCAAGAGACACCGCCATTAATTTCAAGTGGATTTATGTTGGTTTCTGGACTGAACCATAGTAGCTAAGGTAGCATTTCTCCACTCATCAACAGTATGTTATTCTATATCAATATTTTCAAATTGGATTTTTTTATTTTTTGGTCTGCAGATATCATGTCAGTAACATCTATTCCTGATAAAGTGAATTATATTCAGGAAATGCGTTGAGTGTTGGGATGTGCTGGACCTGGACATTGTATTGTCTTCCTGTAGAATTGTTACATCAATTTTTTGTGTATCAGCTATGGAACTCCAATTAAAATTATAGTTGATCAGCTAGTTAATTTAATAGAGGCAAGTCCTATATATATATATATATATATATATATATATATATATATTAATACAGAATAAACAGTTTTCATTTAGTTATATTGTTTGTGTTGTACCTCGTATAATGTCTCCTGGAAATGCACTTGAAATGTTGTTACGGGATGGAGGAACATCACTTCACACACTAGATTACTATATATATTGTAATGTTTTCTTGACAATATCCTACTAACCTTATAAATGGGTAGGATTTTGTATCAAGATCCCCCTCCCCCATAGGATTCAGTGTATTTTGCTGCTTATGAGTTAGGAGTTTGTGGGATATAAGCAGAATTTGGTGGACCCCTCACAAATCCAACCTGGGTAGATTTACTCATCCCTACTCACATGTACGAGGGGCGTTCAAGTCAAAGCGGGACTTTTAATTTTACAGGTATAAAAAGGGATGCTAGCTTGGCAGTACTACATATAGTAGTAAGTGGTAAGTGTGTCCTATTACTGATAGGTGGCGTCCATGTCGTGGGCCAGTCCAGAGACCATTAGTCAAGATGGCAGGCAACACTGTTAGTGCGTGCATGGAAGGAGCATGTGATGATGAAGTTTCTTGTGAACAAAGGAGTAAAACCTGTGGATTTCCACAGAAGACTTCAAGCACAGTACAGTGATGAGACGCTCAGCTGCAGTAAGTCATTTGAAAGATGGCTGTATGTCCATCAGTGATGATCCCCGTCATGGTATTCCCAGCCCACAGCAGTCAATTCAGTGCATGGAATGCCTGATCCTGGGTAATTGATGCATAACCTGTTGTTAAATTGCATAACAAACAAATCTTTCTGTGTTAGCTGTGAACACAATCATTCACAGACATTTCTATTTTCGAAAAGTGAGCTCACGCTGGGTACTAATACAGCTTTCCAATTTTGACTGGCAAACAAGAGTTGAAATCTGCAATGCATTGAATATACATTTTGACGGGGAAGGCCAGGATTTTCTAGATCGCATCATTACATGTAGCAAAACCTGGGCACATCATTTCACTGCAGAATCAAAACGAGCATCAAAGCAGTGAAAACGTGTGGATTCACCACCGCCAAAACATTTTTGAACAATTGTGTCTGCAGCTTCCACCTGTTTGACTCTAAAAGAGTTCTTTGGAGGTCAGCATTTCAGCACTAATAATGAAGTGAAGCAGGCTGTCCTAGGATGGTTCAGGTGTACTGACAAATCATTGTATGCCAAAGCTTTCCAGGCATTAGATAAGCGCTGGGATATTTGTATAAATGTAGCAGGGAAGTATGTGGAAAAATAAATGCAGTTTCCACTCCTTGAAATTTTTTCTTTTTTATAATTATTTAACTCAAAAGTTCTAGTTGGACTTGAATGCCCTTCCTAAAAACACACACAACACAAAGTGACTCATCCCCCTTTCCTTGTTGGCTGCTCTTTTCAGATTGCTTCAATGAAAGAGAGATTCCGAAAGTAACTAGCCTCTTTTCTGCGTTCTTTAAAACATCTATGCAGTATATCTCTGTGAATCCTGTATCATGGGTGCTTCATGTATGATTTGATATGATTATCAAAAATGGATATAAAACAATTTATGAGTGTATAAACTTGAAAAATTCAAATTAAATAGCCCCAAACATTTAAAAAAAATCAAACTGAATTGGACTCAAACCATTATATTTTCCCTTTAAGGTAATCGTTGCTTCCTGTAATGATATAGGGGTCATGATTAGAGATGAGCGAAGTATTCAAAAATTCGATTCGGCTGATTCGGCGAATTCGAGGAATAAATTCGATTCGATGCGACTATATTCACTGCGAATTTAACTTATAAAAAGGGTGTTTCTAGGCTTCAGAGAGCCTTTATATTAGTGCAGAACACTGTACCCTTAATTTAAATGCCCTTGGAGTCTGCTGGGGAAGAGAAATAATACTGTCAGTCAGTATGACATGCAGATGAGTGCCGTCGATCTTAGAATCACCGCACACTTCACTCATTTGGGCAGTCACGGGGCCAAAACCAGAGTGTGGAGCCACAGTGTGGCGGTCGAGGCAGCAGCAATGGGAGGCCATACAGCACCCTATGAAAAAATGGAACCCACCAGCAGTGTGAGGAGACCTGAAAGTGACACATGGCAGAGTGTGGCGATGGAGACAGCAGCAATGGGAGGCCGTACAGGGACCCATGACACACTCTGGACCTGGCAGCAGCATGAGGAGGCGGTACAGGGACCCATGACAGATTACGGGCCTGGCAGCAGCATGAGGAGTCGGTACGGGGGCCCATGGCAGATTACGGGCCTGGCAGCAGCAATGGGAGGCCCGTAATCTGCCAGCACCCTATGACAAAATGGAACCCACCAGCAGTGTGAGGAGACCTGAAAGTGGCACATGGCAGAGTGTGGCGATGGAGACAGCAGCAATGGGAGGCCGTACAGGGACCCATGAGGGACTCTGGACCTGGCAGCAGCATGAGGAGGCGGTACAGGGGCCCATGACAGATTACGGGCCTGGCAGCAGCAATGGGAGGCCCGTAATCTGCCAGCACCCTATGACAAAATGGAACCCACCAGCAGTGTGAGGAGACCTGAAAGTGGCACATGGCAGAGTGTGGCGATGGAGACAGCAGCAATGGGAGGCCATACAGGGACCCATGACACACTTTGGACCTGGCAGCAGCATGAGGAGGCGGTACAGGGGCCCATGACAGATTACGGGCCTGGCAGCAGCAATGGGAGGCCCGTAATCTGCCAGCACCCTATGACAAAATGGAACCCACCAGCAGTGTGAGGAGACCTGAAAGTGGCACATGGCAGAGTGTGGCGATGGAGACAGCAGCAATGGGAGGCCGTACAGGGACCCATGAGAGACTCTGGACCTGGCAGCAGCATGAGGAGGCGGTACAGGGGCCCATGACAGATTACGGGCCTGGCAGCAGCAATGGGAGGCCCGTAATCTGCCAGCACCCTATGACAAAATGGAACCCACCAGCAGTGTGAGGAGACCTGAAAGTGGCACATGGCAGAGTGTGGCGATGGAGACAGCAGCAATGGGAGGCCGTACAGGGACCCATGAGAGACTCTGGACCTGGCAGCAGCATGAGGAGGCGGTACGGGGGCCCATGGCAGATTACGGGCCTGGCAGCAGCAATTGGAGGCCCGTAATCTGCCAGCACCCTATGACAAAATGGAACCCATCAGCAGTGTGAGGAGACCTGAAAGTGGCACATGGCAGAGTGTGGCGATGGAGACAGCAGCAATGGGAGGCCGTACAGGGACCCATGAGAGACTCTGGACCTGGCAGCAGCATGAGGAGGCGGTACAGGGGCCCATGACAGATTACGGGCCTGGCAGCAGCTATGGGAGGCCCGTAATCTGCCAGCACCCTATGACAAAATGGAACCCACCAGCAGTGTGAGGAGACCTGAAAGTGGCACATGGCAGAGTGTGGCGATGGAGACAGCAGCAATGGGAGGCCGTACAGGGACCCATGAGAGACTCTGGACCTGGCAGAAGCATGAGGAGGCGGTACGGGGGCCCATGACAGATTACGGGCCTGGCAGCAGCAATGGGAGGCCTGTAATCTGCCAGCACCCTATGACAAAATGGAACCCACCAGCAGTGTGAGGAGACCTGAAAGTGGCACATGGCAGAGTGTGGCGATGGAGACAGCAGCAATGGGAGGCCGTACAGGGACCCATGAGATACTCTGGACCTGGCAGCAGCATGAGGAGGCGGTACAGGGGCCCATGACAGATTACGGGCCTGGCAGCAGCAATGGGAGGCCCGTAATCTGCCAGCACCCTATGACAAAATGGAACCCACCAGCAGTGTGAGGAGACCTGAAAGTGGCACATGGCAGAGTGTGGCGATGGAGAGAGCAGCAATGGGAGGCCGTACAGGGACCCATGAGAGACTCTGGACCTGGCAGCAGCATGAGGAGGCGGTACAGGGGCCCATGACAGATTACGGGCCTGGCAGCAGCAATGGGAGGCCCGTAATCTGCCAGCACCCTATGACAAAATGGAACCCACCAGCAGTGTGAGGAGACCTGAAAGTGGCACATGGCAGAGTGTGGCGATGGAGACAGCAGCAATGGGAGGCCGTACAGGGACCCATGAGAGACTCTGGACCTGGCAGCAGCATGAGGAGGCGGTACAGGGGCCCATGACAGATTACGGGCCTGGCAGCAGCAATGGGAGGCCCGTAATCTGCCAGCACCCTATGACAAAATGGAACCCACCAGCAGTGTGAGGAGACCTGAAAGTGGCACATGGCAGAGTGTGGCGATGTAGACAGCAGCAATGGGAGGCCGTACAGGGACCCATGACACACTCTGTACCTGGCAGCAGCATGAGGAGGCGGTACAGGGGCCCATGACAGATTACGGGCCTGGCAGCAGCATGAGGAGTCGGTACGGGGGCCCATGGCAGATTACGGGCCTGGCAGCAGCAATGGGAGGCCCGTAATCTGCCAGCACACTATGACAAAATGGAACCCACCAGCAGTGTGAGGAGACCTGAAAGTGGCACATGGCAGAGTGTGGCGATGGAGACAGCAGCAATGGGAGGCTGTACAGGGACCCATGAGAGACTCTGGACCTGGCAGCAGCATGAGGAGGCGGTACGGGGGCCCATGGCAGATTACGGGCCTGGCAGCAGCAATGGGAGGCCCGTAATCTGCCAGCACCCTATGACAAAATGGAACCCACCAGCAGTGTGAGGAGACTTGAAAGTGGCACATGGCAGAGTTAACATGTTTGGGGCATGATTCATGGCGGAT
Organism: Staurois parvus; assembly: GCF_062004578.1. Taxonomy (NCBI): domain Eukaryota; kingdom Metazoa; phylum Chordata; class Amphibia; order Anura; family Ranidae; genus Staurois; species Staurois parvus. Next base: position 4,411,955 of record NW_028317827.1, on the reverse strand, counting down.
TTAGTCAGTTGTGTCAGGAACTGGTGGTTTGAAATCCAGACTAATCCACGCCTGATTCATTTTCACAAACGTGAGTCTCTCCACACTTTGGGTGGACAGTCGTGTCCTCCGCGGAGTTACAATACCTCCTGCCGCACTAAACACCCGCTCCGATGCCACGCTACTGGCCGGGCATGACAGCCTTTCAAGGGCAAATTCAGCTAGTTGGGGCCAAAGGTCAAGTTTCGTTGCCCAGTAGTCAAGGGGATTGTCTACCTCGGTTGGCAGGGTGCTGTCCAAGTAGGCCCAAGCCTGTTGTTTGAGGTCCTGCTCCAGGTCCACCTGATGCTGCTGCTGCTGCTGCTGCTGCGGCTGGTTAGTAGTTTCCTCACTGCGCTGGTGAAGAAAGCTACTCATCATCGACTGCAGACTGAGGCAGCCGCTGCTGGTGGAGCTGCCACTGCTCCTACCACCCCACCCCTCCCCTGCTGCCATGGCAGCGGAACGCGAGCGCACAGGGCCCACAGTGTCTGAGGATGGACGTTGGCGCAGAAAGGCAGAGACCAACTGACTACATAGGTGGTTTTTATAGTACGTTATTTTGGCCTCCCTCTCAGCAGGTGTGAAAAAGGCCACCATTTTTGAACGGTAGCGAGGGTCCAACAAGGTGGACAGCCAAAAGTCATCCCTCTGTCTGATGGTTATTATTCGGCTGTCGCTACGCAAGCAACCGAGCATGCTATGGGCCATTTGTGCCAAGGAATGCGAGGGACTCCCTGCCTCCATCTCCACAGCATACTGCCACGGTGCGTCTGGGTCCTCTGTCTCCTCCTCCTCCTCCTCTACCAGATGCTCCTGCTCCTCCACTCCTGTCCGCTGAGTGGAAAAACCACCCATTTCACTCAATAATTCCTGAGCACCAATGTCCTCCTCTACCTCCTCCTCTTCTTCCTGTCCTGCCCCCACAGGGGTCATGTGGCGTTGAGATCTGTGCGCCACGTCTACCGCACCCTGACCAGCCATTGTTAACAGCATTTGTTCCAGGACGTGCAACAGAGGAATGAAGTCGTTCATCCCATAGTCCTGCCGACTCACGAATAGCGTGGCCTCCTCAAAGGGCCTGAGCAAGCTGCAGGTGTCACGCATGAGCTGCCAATGGCTGACATCTAAGTTACACAGGGGAGTACCTTTATCCGCTTGTAACATCAGGAAATCGGTGATGGCCTTTCGCTGTTCGTAAAGGCGGTCTAACATATGTAGTGTTGAATTCCACCTTGTTGCAACGTCGCAGATCAGGCGATGCTGTGGAATTCCGTTCTGCCGCTGCAGCTCAAGGAGGGTGTGCTTTGCGGTGTAGGAATGGCTGAAATGCATGCAAAGTTTACGTGACATTTTAAGGATGTCTTGCAGTGGGATGGTGGATTTTAGGAACCGCTTGACAACCAGATTGAACACGTGAGCCATGCATGGCGCATGGCACAACCTTCCTTGACGCAGAGCAGACACCATGTTCTTTCCGTTGTCGGTCAACATGGTTCCGATTTTCAGTTTGCGCGGAGACAGCCATCTGTCGATTTCTCTGTTCATTACACTCAGAAGTTCTTCCCCTGTGTGACTACGTTCGCCAAGGCATACCAGGTGCAGCACAGCGTGACACCGTTGCGCCCTGCACATGTGATATGCCGGTCGGGTAATGGGACTTGGCACGGGGGTGGCGGCTGAGGACACGGCGGAAGAAGAGGTGGTAGAGGCGGACATCTTTGCTGGACCAAGGACGTGCAAACGTGGAGGCAAAAGCGGTGTGACCTGTCCAAGTTGCTGGTGCGGCTGTGCCGGCACCACGTTCACCCAGTGGGCCGTAAATGACATGTACTGTCCCTGACCGTAGTTACAGCTCCACACGTCGGCGCTGCCGTGCACTTTGGCAGAGACCGACATGCTCAAAGACTGGCCCACCATCTCTTCTACATGTGAATGCAGGGCTGGCACTGCCTTTTTGGCGAAGAAATGACGGCTTGGCACTCTCCACCGCGGCGCGGCACAAGCCATCATTTCTCGGAAAGGTGCTGAGTCCACCACTTGGAAAGGGAGGGACTGCAGCACCAGCAACTTGGACAGGAGGACGTTCAGCTTTTGCACCGTCGGGTGCGTGCTCGCAAACTGTTGTCTCTTGGAAACGGATTCCAAGAAAGACTGCTGACGGAATACGTGAAGAGGAGTAGCAGGAGAAGGAGCATCTGAACGAGCGGAAGATGCCAACGAGCGACAACTCCCCTCAGCAGAGGTGTTGGAGCCTTGACTGGCTGATAGAGGGCGATTGACGTCGGGTGACGGAGCAAGTAACGGAGCGGGTGATGGAGCGGGGGCTGGGGCAGGCAGAACCGCCGTATCTTTATCACGGTTTTCCCAGGCCACCGAATGGCGACGCTGCATATGCTGACGCAACGCTGTAGTCCCAACATGGGCCCCCGGGCCACGCTTGACTTTCTGCCCACATAGTCGACATACGGCTACGTTTACTTCCTCGGGCGGCTTGACGAAAAATTGCCACACCGCCGAGTAGGAAACTTTGCCCCCGCTACTCCTCACTGGCTGACTGCAACTTCCTCCGTGCACACCGGCAACACTACTGGCCGTGGTGGTAGGCTGCAGTGGAGCTGGTGCTCTACTCCGTGGCCGTTTGCCTCCACTGACACTGCTGCGACCCTGCTGCCTCCTGGGCAACCCACCGACTGTTTTGCTCGCTGCCAAGCTGGCACCCTCTTCTCCTGATGATGCGGAAGAAATAGTCTGATGACGACGAGGCTGCCAAGTGCGATCAGCCTCATCATCATCAATTAGGGTCTCCGCCTCACTACTAGCCCCCTCGGCTGCATGTGGGTCAGGAGACAGACCTGTCTCTAGACCGGCTACCGAGCCACTCTCCTCGCCAGTACTTTTTCGCCTGGCTGCTGAAGAGGCGGATGTCTCCCCCCGTTCCTGACCGCCCTCTGTTAGCTCTTCCTCACTGTACAGTGGGGCTGAGCCCACAGCATGCGATACTTCGCTTGGTGAGGGAACACCAAAGGACAGGGGCAGGTAGAGGACACGTGATTTCAGTGGGCTTGCTCCCGGGCCATGCCAACTAACGGTTGTGTCTGACGTACCCACCGACCGTTGGCTGTAGGTGTCAGAGGTGAGCTGGGAAGAGGAAGACGACCGAGCCAACCAATCGATGACGGCAGGGTTGTCGGTGGAGACACGACCGCTGGATGACACCGGGAGCACTGGCCTCTGGCTGCGACTAGTGCTGCCTCGACCCCTTCCTCTGCTGCCACGTCTGCTCGCTCCTAAAACATGGCCTCCTCTGACACTCCTCTGCGTGTTGTCTGACATACTCTTTAATTCAACGATTCTGTGTCCCTGAGTAACGATTCTGTGTCCCTGAGTAACAGTTCTGTGTCCCTGAGTAACAATTCTGTGTCCCTGAGTAACAGTTCTGTGTCCCTGAGTAACAATTCTGTGTCCCTGAGTAACAGTTCTGTGTCCCTGAGTAACAATTCTGTGTCCCTGAGTAACAATTCTGTGTCCCTCTGTAAAAATTCTGTGTCTGTCCCTGAGTAACAATTCTGTGTCCCTGAGTAACAGTTCTGTGTCCCTGAGTAACAATTCTGTTTCCCTGAGTAACAATTCTGTGTCCCTCAGTAACAATTCTGTGTCCCTCAGTAACAATTCTGTGTCCCTCAGTAACAATTCTGTGTCTGTCCCTGAGTAACAATTCTGTGTCCCTGAGTAAGTTCTGTGTCCCTGAGTAAAAATTCTGTGTCCCTGAGTAACAGTTCTGTGTCCCTGAGTAACAATTCTGTGTCCCTGAGTAACAATTCTGTGTCCCTGAGTAACAATTCTGTGTCCCTCAGTAACAATTCTGTGTCCCTCAGTATCAATTCTGTGTCCCTCAGTAACAATTCTGTGTCTGTCCCTGAGTAACAATTCTGTGTCCCTGAGTAACAATTCTGTGTCCCTGAGTAACAACTCTGTGTTCCTCAGTAACAATTCTTTGTCCCTCAGTAACAATTCTGTGTCCCTCAGTAACAATTCTGTGTCTGTCCCTGAGTAACAATTCTGTGTCCCTCAGTAACAATTCTGTGTCTGTCCCTGAGTAACAATTCTGTGTCCCTGAGTAACAGTTCTGTGTCCCTGAGTAACAATTCTGTGTCCCTGAGTAACAGTTCTGTGTCCCTGAGTAACAATTCTGTGTCCCTGAGTAACAATTATGTGTCCCTCAGTAACAATTCTGTGTCCCTCAGTAACAATTCTGTGTCCCTCTGTAACAATTCTGTGTCCCTCAGTAACAATTCTGTGTCTGTCCCTGAGTAACAATTCTGTGTCCCTGAGTAACAGTTCTGTGTCCCTGAGTAACAGTTCTGTGTCCCTGAGTAACAGTTCTGTGTCCCTCAGTAACAATTCTGTGTCTGTCCCTGAGTAACAATTCTGTGTCCCTCAGTAACAATTCTGTATCCCTCAGTAACAATTCTGTGTCCCTCAGTAACAATTCTGTGTCTGTCCCTGAGTAACAGTTCTGTGTCCCTGAGTAACAGTTCTGTGTCCCTGAGTAACAGTTCTGTGTCCCTGAGTATCAATTCTGTGTCCCTCAGTAACAATTCTGTGTCCCTCAGTAACAATTCTGTGTCTGTCCCTGAGTAACAATTCTGTGTCCCTGAGTAACAGTTCTGTGTCCCTGAGTAACAATTCTGTGTCCCTAAGTAACGATTCTGTGTCCCTAAAGTATCTGTGGCCCTAACTCTGTCCCTAATACAGAGAGGTCTGTCTCTCTTGAATGACCGGAGGCAAATGGAGAATTGTAAGATGGCCGCAATTTATAGCTCCACCATTACACAGTGCTGGCTGGCTGCTGATTGGCTAATGCGATCACATGTCATGAATGAATGCATTATGGGTCAGCGTGCCTTGACTGCGCGCCTTCCCAGAGATCCCCGCTCCGTCGCCACACATGTCGCCGCCATTTTTGGAAAAAATCCGAAGTATGCTAATTTTCGGATTCGGCGCGAATCAAATTTTTCCTAATATTCGAAACGAATTCCACTTCGCCAAGTTCGATTCGCTCATCTCTAGTCATGATATGGGGTGTACAGTATCGCAACTCTCTGGAACACTCTGGAAAATCTTTTTTTTTGTTTTGTTAACTGGATACAGTTGCTTTAGACATTCACTAAACATTATAAAGGACTTTTATAAAACTTTTTAAAGAGCTTGTACTTTTCTCCAAATTACATATATTTTATAATACTCATTCACTGTTTTAAGATTAATACATTTGTGTGGATTTTTAGGAAACTGTATACATGGTCTTGTTATATTTATCTATATAGTTAACACTGTACTGTTGTTATGGTCCACAGTCTCTAGCACAGGCATATAGACATGTGCACATATTAGGGCAATTTTGGATGGAAGTCGATTACCCAACCATTACCTTTTGCAGGGGGTAACCAGATCACCTGTTGGAAACATTTTAGGTTTCTTTCATTGCAAATTCCAAATATGAAGGAAATAACCTCAAAAGAGATAAAAAAAACAGAAAAAAAATCTTACAGCAATCATTTTAATCAAAATGGTCTTTCATGTTTATGCTTCTAGATATGAAATACATTACATTATTTTTCATATATTTGCCAGTTTTTTCAGTACGTCTTCAGTATTTTTTTTGCAAGAAATACTTTTATTGTAGCCGGTAAAAAGCCAGCACTCTTGCTTAATACAGTTACCTTCACATCTGGTCGCCAAAGAGTCACTCCGTCATCTTGCAGCCTGCTAATGAGGTCCCTCATTTAATTAATACCATAAGAATTTTAATTCTGACTGAATCAATTTAATGTGATGTGATTTTGTCAGCTCTATTCCCCAAGTAAAAAGTGAGCCTGATGCTTATTACATACATCATTTCATGGGCTCTGCATTCCCTGCTGACTTAAACAAATTCTAATTAAGACTAATTAAAGCATCATTTATGAAAGCGCTTGTGATAGCTATGCAAACATTCTGGTTGGGTGTGCTGTGCATAGTAATTACCCTAGTTAATATTAAGGCTGGGTCCTTAGCAATTAGGTCTTCCAAAAGAAGGGTTATGCAGAATTTAGCCTTTTTCAGGGATAATAATTAATAAAAAAAAGAATGTTTTAAATACATGTTAGTGTCCTGATTAATGAAACCCATTTAGAAAATTTAAGAATGTTTGAATATTTGGGGGGGAAAAAATCTAGTTACTTAATTTATGACGAATGATTAAAATACAGCTTTGGGAGCATTTATCATCCCAAACAATATTTGTAAGGCAATATGATAAATGGTGTACATAGCATATATTTATTTATGGTAGTGTTTACTATAAGTGTGGGTTTTATTTTTTTACCTAGTCCCTGTTAATCTTTTCCACATTTTCCTACCTGTGACAAATTTACTTTTCATCTTTTTTTTTTTTAATTTGCAATATTTTTAATTTACCTATTTAATGCATCTTCAGTTTCCAATGTAATTTATATTTATGCAACTCCCTTTTTTTTAATGGTTGTCATGGTTAATCTGCTCACAAAAGAGTCGTAAAGTGTACAAAACCAAATTGCTGCTAGAAGCAGGCGGTAACTACCAATAAAGTATGGAGCAGCTCACAGCAGCCTTAGGATTTGGCAGTGCAAGCAATCTGATAACTTAGTCCAGCGACCTCACACAGAATCGATGAAAATTGTAGATTGAAAAGTATTTAAACAGACTCTGTCACTCAGATTAAATAAAAACATAGAAGCAGCACCCTGCAAGCATATTCACCTTTCAGGAAGGCGGTGACTGAAATCTTCGCTCTCTTACAAAACTCCAGGTGCCTCTGCTATCCATATTTTCAGGTGTGTCCTTGCACCAACCACATTACTAAAGAAAACAGCAAAGGTAATTAAATTAAGTAACAAGGTGTTGCTGCTTTGGGATTTTTTTTTTGAGTGACACGATTACTTCGGTGTGCCAACCTACTAGATTGAAATTCACTGGCACGACACCCAAATTTTACTTGCACAGCTAGGTTTTTACTGGCATTTCTAAAAGTAAAAAAATACAGTTTTAAGTGCAAATGTCAGTATTTAGGCTACAAACAAGTACAATATGCAGTTAGCACTGCTTCCCGACCGCTACAGGGCGGCACAGGTGCGCAAAATCATGTATATATACACGTGATTTCATATTTCCGGGTAGGGGGGCGCGCACGCCCTACCCGCACCGCCATTTGTGGCCGCGGCTGTCAATCATCGGGTCCCGGCCGGTGATTACTCGCTGGCACTTAGTGATTGCCAAGCATCTCCGACGAGGAGGAGAACTGTATGTCAACAATATAGTTCTCCTCCCTGTCACCTCGTGCACACTGCTTTGCAAAGCAGTGTGATTACAGTGAAGCACAGACACACAACACAAGTAAAACAGTACACAGCACACAGTTAACCCTTTGATCGCCCCTCATGTTAACCCCTTCCTGCCCCGTGCCTTTAGTACAGTGTCAGGGATTATTTTTAGCACTGATCACTGTATTGGTGTCACTGGAGATGTCAGCGACACCAAGTAAGTTCCCCCCAGTGTCAGAATGCCAGTCACAGTGCCACAGTCCAGCTATAAGTCGCTGATCGCTGCCATTACTAGTAAAAATAAAAATTCCAGTATCTATACCGCCATTTGTAAACGCTATAAGTTTCATGTAAACCAATTAATATACATGTATTGGGATTTTTCTTAGCAAAGACATGTAGCAGAGTACATTTTGACCTAAATTTTTTTACTGGACATGTTTATTAACAAAAAGTCAAAAATATAGTTTTTTTTCTCAAAATTGTTGGGCTTTTTTTTTTTATAGCACAAAAAAAAACGCACAGGAGATCAAATAACACTGAAAGAAAGTTCAATTTGTGGGAAAAAAAGCACGTACATTTCATTTGGGTGTAGCGTTGCATAACCGCTCAATTGTCAGTTAAAGTGATGCAGTACCAGAACCCAAAAAAAGGCCTGGTCAGGAAGGGAGGTAAATCCTCCGGAGGGCAAGTGGTTAAGGCAAAAAACATATTTCTTATTTTATTTTTGATATAGTAAGTAAGTAGCTCAGGGACAGGGCGCAGGAGGGCAGGAGGCACACACATAAAAATTGACTCTCACAGTGACAGTGACAGCAGTGTGCAGCAGCACAGATGATGATGAGAACTCACCGACATGACACATCCCATTCTGAGTCACAGTGACAGTCTATCTTCATGCTAGGTGGTCCCTCCAGTCCACTCCAGTCCAAACAGCACTAAAAGTCCTGCTCCCGGCTTGCTTTGCTCCCATCCTGCAAACCTGCACATGAGGCTCCGCCCACTCCGTTTGTCTCCCTTGCACCATGACATCACACGACATGCCCAGGCACCACCTCATCCAGATCCGCTTCCCGCTGGCACTGCCTGAACACACTGTAGCAGGCACTTGAATGGTCTCAACCATGTGCGCATGCACAGTTCCGTGCTAAGCGTCACAGCTATGTTTCTAACTGGCAATTTTTTCCTGTCACTGGCATTTACTGGCAGGAGAAAATTGCCCATTTTTTTTACTGGCTGTCAGTAAAAATACTGTTGGTTGTGGCAACACTGTAAATATAAAAGGCTGGGTTGATTTAGATATAGAGTAAAGGCTCAATTACCTAACTGTAATGCCTATGTTCAAAAAATGGAGCAGAGAGTATTAATCAGTAGCTTAATTGGTGAAATACCTGAAAGCACAACCTCTTTGTCAGGGATGTCAGACCAGCAAGCAGGATGGCTCCCTTTGATGGGTTTCTGGTCAGCATACTGTACTTCACATGCATTGAGGAAACTTGTGCATGCATGTGCGCATCAAGCTCATGCACATATGCATGTACATTCTGTGTGCACATGAGCAGGACTGACCATTTGGAAACTCGGGCACTGCGGGCCCAGGGTCAGTAAGGTGCCCCATGAGATGCCCCTGGTACCTTTTTCCTATGCTTTTTTGAGTTTGGGCAAGGACACAGGGGCCCCATGATACCCTATTGCCCGTGGGCCCCATGAGTTGTCAGCCCGCCCCTGCACACGGGCATGCACTCATGCACATCTGTAACTAATGTTGGCACCAGGAGGACTATTTAAACTGAGCCAGTGCGCTGCCTCAGTTCTGTCTCAGCTACAGTGTTCCTGTGCATCTGTGACGTGTTAACGAATCAAGTTACCAACCCGGCTTGTCTTGACTATTCCTGAACTCAACCTGCACCGACCCCCAGCTTGTTTCCTGACCTATGCTTCTACCTGATCCCACTGCCTCTGTATTTTTAATTATTACTGATTCCGGTTTTACTCTGACTATGCTTCTTCCTCTGCACTTGTGCCTGATCCATCTGCCAGTTCCAGACCCGGATTGTCTGACTTCACTTCTGCCTTACCCACTGCTGGCCTGCTCCCTGCAAGCACCTGCCTGCCAATGGTTGCTCATCACCTGCTATTGGCCCATGCCTCGCCTTTCTGCTTTGCCAGGGCCAGCTAGCTTCTGCCCAGGGGCGGACTGACCATTTGGAAACTCGGGCACTGCCCGAGGTCCCAGGGTCAGTAGGGGGCCCCATGAGATGCCCCTGGTACATTTTTCATAGGCTTTTTTGAGCTTGGGCAAGGACACAGGGGCCCCATGATCCCCTATTGCCCGGGGGCCCCATGAGTTGTCAGTCCGCCCCTGCTTCTGCCCTCTTCTCAGCTGTCTCTATCCAGCTCATCCAGTACACCATTAGCTTCCTGCTGTTTGAGCTGGACTTCCCACTGCTAGCAAGAACAACCAGCACTAGTGCCCCTCTAGGCTCCTGCGCTGCCTATCTACTCTATCAGGGGCCCCGAGTAAGAGATGTAAGAGAAGCCTACTGCATCATATCTTCTCTTCTACCAGTCATGTGACCCTGTATTTGTATTGGAAGGGTCCTCTCTCTGTTTTAGAATGGAAGTCTCAGCATGGATTCTTCGAGCAATAACATCTCATCAAATATTTCTGTGTTATTGATTGCTCTCTGTTTGCTATAGTTAAGAGCCACACATCACAATTATTGTTAGTTAATGTTTGGTGGATAACGAAAATATTTATTTTCTCCCTTTCTCTTTTATTTGTCACTTTGTGATCCAAACTGTAATCCGTGTTATTCATCCATTGAGTATTTCTCGTAAATAGATGGATTGCCTGATCACAAGATGTGGAGGGTCCTCTTCCTTTTTCCTACTTTTATGGTGCCAAGCAGCCTTTAAAGAGATGTTAAACCCGTACACATACCCACATAAACCCACCTGACTAGCCTCAGGTGACACAAAGAGATTAAACAAATTCTCCTATATAGGTTGGGCTTGTCTATTTGTAGTCTTTTCTTTTCTACATCCATTTAGTGATTAATTTATAAATCTTATCTGAGAATTCAGAAAAAGGGGGTGGAGAGCTGAAATTTAACTCTGCACAGCCCAGTAAGGAGAGCTCTGAGAGCTGATTGGAGGGAAGAGACACACACCCTCTGCACACAGGTCACAGGAACAGAGCTGAGGCTGTCAATCTGCTGGAAATCCCTCCCTTGTCAGCATTTTTCTCTTGGTGTCAGGAAAACTTGCCAGAAGTGATTCATGCTGATAGCAGAGGAATGAGGCAACAAACAGAAATGACACTTAGTGCTCTTAACTGAGACAAGCACACACTATAAAGGCATGTTTCATGTCTGAGGTTTACATCCATTTTAATGATGCAGGGAGTGTCTGACAGGGTACTTCAATAAATGTAAGTGTAGGGTGCCTTGGTGACATTCCCCCCAAGGGGCAAACCCATGACACTCTGAACTCATGGGAACTGGGATAATTGATACTAGACACCATTTAGTTTGGAAGATGAATGTTGCTGGACTTTGGAGCAGTAAGTCTACAGAAGATAGCACTGGAGAGGACAAGAGTATTGCAGCAAAAGCTGCCTAATGATTTTTTTTATAATTGTTGGGCTAGCATTCCATAAATTAAAAAATTGGAATTAATTAAAATCCTGTTAGTCAACCTTAAAGGATAAGTTCACCTTTACACAAAAAATAAATGCACATTTTTGTACCTGTAAAAAAATGTGCATTTATTATTTTTTGTGTTAACCTCCCTGGCGGTATTATTATTTCTGATTTTTGGTGCTGAAAGCGGTACCATTTTTTTGCATGGAAATATGTATTTTTTTTATTGTAGGCCTGTAATTCTTAGGAATAACTCACTGAAATCTATCCGAACAAGAGTCTAGTAAACATCGCAGGTAGGATAAAACTTGAAATACAAAATCATAAATTATAATTTAATAAATAATCATAAAAAATAATAATATAATAATAATAAATTTAATTCAATAATATAATCAAACCAAAAACACTGAAATTTGAAATATAGCGCCAAGTTCGCACATCACTGAGCAAAGTCGCAAAATCATTTTCAGTGTCTGATGCCGAATTTTCCCACAAATCATTATCACTCAATTCTGCAAGTGGTTCTGATTTACTATCGCTGTTCTCTAGCCGGTCTAAAACCACTTTTGACTTAAAGGGATGCTTTTTGGACGCCATGGACATTTCTCAGTTTCCAGGCAGAAAGAACAGTAAAAATGAAGGCAGGGCACAGGACAAAGCACTCAGGACAAAATGTATGTGAAATGGTTTGATACAGTAATGTTTTACTATGTGATTTTAGTGTATTTAGTAAATGTCACTTTTTGTCATTTTCAAATTTCCCGCCGTTCCGTCCTCCGTACGTCCCACCTCTCGTAGAGGACGGAACCCAGATGACAGATGCCGGCATCTGCCGGATTACATTGCTGGGGACACTGCAGGAGGGACATCGTGGGAGCTCAGGACAAGGTAAGTGACCGAGGAATCGCGGCAGCGCCACATGGTAAGCCCGAGTGTAGCTTGGGGTTACCGCTTGTGGTACTGAAACTTTACCCCGAGCTACACTCGGGAATACCACCAGGGAGATTAAGAGCCTCTAAAGCAGATTGCTGATGCCATGTAGATCTCCAGCGGACTCTCAATGTGTCTGCTTGCTCGTACATCCCGTACAAGCAAGCCAATACTTCTGACAGGAAGAATCAATGAACTACCATAGTGCTCCACTGCACCGTGGTAGTTCACTGAGGACTACAAGCTGAAACCCGCTAAGGCTGTTGGGACTTGTAGTCCCAGTGATTGCTTGCCACCTGTGCAATAAGCCCATCCTTGAAATGTCCTTGCTACTAAATATTCTAAGCTCAACTGTTAGTGGTATTATAACAAAGTGAAGCAACTGGGAACAACAGCAACTCAGCCACGAAGTGGTAGGCCACGTAAAATGACAGAGCGGGGTCAGCACATACTGAGGAGCACAGTACACAGAAGTCGCAAACTGTCTGCAGAGTCAATAGCTAAAGACCTCCAAACTTCTTGTGGTCTTCAGATTAGCACAACAATGCGTAGAGAGCTTCATGGAATGGATTTCCATGGTCGAGCAGCTGCATCCAAGCCTTACAAAACCAAGTGCAATGCAAAGCGTCGGATGCAGTGGTCTAAAGCATGCCGCCACTGGATTCTAGAGCAGTGGAGACGTGTTCTCTGGAGTGATGAATCACCCTTCTCTGTCTGTCAATCCGATGGACATGTCTGGGTTTGGCGGTTTCTAGGAGAACGGTACTTGCCTGACTGCATTGTGTCAAGTGTAAAGTTTGGTGGAGGGGGATTATGGTGTGGGGTTGTTTTTCAGGGGTTGGGCTTGGCCCCTTAGTTCCAGTGAAGGGAACTCTTAAGGCATCAGCATACCAAGACATTTTGGACAATTTCATGCTTCCAACTTTGTGGGAACAGTTTGGGGATGGCCCCTTCCTGTTCCAACATGACTGCGCACCAGTGCACAAAGCAAGGTCCATAAAGACTTGGATGAGTGAGTTTGGGGTGGAGGAACTTGACTGACCTCAACCTGACAGAACACATTTGGGATGAATTAGAGCAGAGACTGCGAGCCAGGCCTTCTCGTCCAACATCAGTGCCTGACATCACAAATGAGCTTCTAGAAGAATGGTCTAACATTCCCATAAACATTGTGGACAGTCTTCCCAGAAGAGCTGAAGCTGTTATAGCGGCAAAGGGTGGCCCGACTCAATAGTGAACCCTACGGACTAAGATTGGGATGCCATTAAAGTTCATGTGTGTGTAAAGACAGGCGTCCCAATACTTTTGGCAATATAGTTTATATACTGTATATATATAGAGAGAGAGAGAGAGTCATTTAGGGTATAATGTTTAAATGTTTAAAAAATTATATTTTCCACTACTTATGTACTGATGGAAGTTGAACTTCTGTTTCTTCCTTTTGCCATTAATACATGTTTCAATCTTTAAAATTGTCCTGCTGACAATTTAAAAAAAAGGAAGTTAGATTTCAACTAACAGTTATTATGGTGAGAGCGAAAATAAAGCACCTCAATTAAACAGAAAAAAAAAATGAGCAGCTGAGTGATATGGAAATTAAGAGTACTAGTTTAAATTACCACGAATTACCTGGCTTGCCAGTGGGTCAGGCCTTCAAGACCATAGTGGACCACAGCACCCGCTGAGTTTAATGACATGAAAATTTTGAGCACATTCATGCTTTGAGTGTTCTTTTGATCTGCATAGTAGTCAATGTAAGTAAAAGTTACATTCTTTTAGAAATAATATAGCAGTAGTACATGTGATATAGAAGAAATGGGTCTCTGACTGGGGAAAAAGAGCTAAATCACAGACCAAAATACATTTATCCAGAAAAAACCCAGGCTAGAGATCAGGAAAATTACAGCCATGAGCCCGTGTAATTGTTACTTACGTAAACGCACAATGAAAATTCCTAGATGCGCTCCCACTTTGTTGTCAATGGTTTTCAAATATAATGGAGCAGTGCTAAAGATAGTAGCACAGATCAGATAGATTTTTATACAGCTATACATTTCTTTTTTTTAAAGAGACTACAAGGTGTCTTTAAAAGAATATATGATTGTATTATCAGCTTTGGGTCTACTGTACAATAAGATTGAATCAAATGCAAGCAAAATATAACCTACAAGATTTTTTTCATTTGGATACATTCAGCAAGAGTTGCAAAATGAACTATAGTTTTTTTTAGTGTTTTTTGGCCTGTATATGAAAGGGATCCACCTAAACAGAACTATCTACCCTTAGCTCAGGCATGAAGGCAGGAGGGTGTGCTTAGCTGAGCTCCCCTCCTCTATATGAAATAAAAAAAAGTCCATGAAGACTCCAGGGATGTATGACTATCACCAGGAAGCAACTGAAGAAATGTAAAAAAAAAAAAAAACAGCTTAAAACAAGTACTATTAATATACACTCATATATATTTGCTAAAGCTAGCAGCAGAAGCTTTAAAAAGATTAATGTTGATTGAGAGAGTTTAGTTCCACTTAAAAGAAAAAAATAAAATGTCACATTAACCTGGGGCAAGAAATGGAATTTCATGTAATATCAAATATCAGTGAGTGTTTTTTTGTATAATATCTTCTTATTGATTTTCTAGCATGATTTAACAATATACATTTACAAATACATACATTTATCAGATCGTAAAAAAACAAAAAAAAACAAACAGACAAACACACAAAAAAGGAACAAAATAAATAAATAAATAAAAAGGGGGGATAAAATACAATAAATACCACTATGCATTCCACACACACAATTTAACACAATTTCCCTGTAAGTGCACCCTACAGCAGAGAAAGGGGAATATACAGTATACCTTCTCTCTGAATTACATCTGTGAAGAACATTGGATCCATGTAGCCATGTTTTATGGATTTTTTTGTAACTCCTTTTACACTTACGAACCCAACATTTGGTCTCCATAATCCTATCCACCTCTAACCTCCAATCAAGTAATGTAGGACATTTGTCACTCATCCAATATCATGGTATAAGACTTTTAGTTTATCTAAAAGGAAAGGTAATACATAGTTCTTCTATCTTTTGACTGAAATTGCTGTACTATGAAATAATATTTGAAGAGGACCATTACTCACTGGCAGAAATGATATTCAATGTATCCATATTAAAATGTATTCCCAATATTTTACAATTTTGCACTCTAAAAAATAATGTTTTGGCTCAACAAAAAAAAATTAACGCAACAGTTTGCATCAAGCTTTTTAAGTTATGACAATGTCTGGTGAAATTAAGTTGAAGCAACAAACTACATTGCATTGAGGTAATTAGCTTTTCTGATAGAAATGAATGCATTTTTATTTACCGCCAACTTAATTACTGGCATTATAAACACATGTTTTTAAGTTGAGTACTTAAACATATTAAGTTAATTCAAATAGTTTTTCCAGTTTTTATAAGAAACCTTCAAGTCACGTGTACTTAATTGCTACAATTATGAGCAAGTTTTTTAAAGTTAAAAAGCAGTTAAAAATCAAGTTGATCCAAATTGATTTTCTGTATTAGTTTTTAGCTTTCTTTTTTTTATACTAGCTTTCAAAAATGAATTAATCAGTTTAGGCTTACACTAGAATGTGTTGCAGAAACCCCGCAATCTTTGTGCATTTTGCGCACCGCATTCAAATCGCACTACCCTTGCAGTCGGCAGTGGATGTCAGTGTTGCAAACACAGTGCATTTGCCGGCACCAGATTGCATGGTACAAAACAAAACATGCAATCTGGTTGCACTGTGGTTCAAAAATTGGTGCATGCATGTCTTTGGTGCGATGTGGTGTGATTTGAGCTCATTCAAAATGAATGGGCTCAAATTGCATTACACTGAACCACATGTGAATTGCACAGGAATGTGTTGCAGTTCCTTTGTGATTCACATGCACTTCATTGTGTGAACCAAGGCCCAACAATCCAATTGTTAAACAATTGACATTTTTTGCACACCAAAATCAAATCCTTAAAGTTGTACTGATGAATGAGTAAGCACTTTGCATTAAGATTTTTTTAATATTGTCTGTCTGGTGCAGAAACTGTTTCTCTACAAGACCTTTGCTATATTGTGCAACAAATTGTGGCAATATAGTGAAGCTATCGGAGGATATTGAAAGTTGATATTTTGTGAGCTTTCTTACAATTTGCTATATTCTTTCCGCATTACCCTGCGACAACCATTTTGTGAACTGAAATAAAAGTGAAAAATGTCATCTGAGTATGACTGTGCTATGGAACACATACGTTCTTCAGAATACTGTACTTGAGACCCATTACTTTAGCACTGGCTTTCAGTCCATCAAGTTCAAGGAACAGTTTTTGAAACAACTGAGACTTGATTTGTGTTAAGTGAATGGGGGTGGAGACTTGCAATGCAGCTCTCAATGTAGAGCAAAATTAAGTTACCAAGTCAATTTATTAAGGTACCTTAACTTAAATTTCATTGTACAACAATGAATGCAGAAATGTAACTGTACATGACACACAATATTAAGTTGATGTAATTTCCAACATTATCATTTCAACACAACTCATGAAAGTAGGTTTTTAAATGAAAAAGTTTATTTAAACCAATAAATTAGGATTTTTATCTTGGAAATACACATTTAATTAAGTGGTGGTAACAGGTCGCTTGAGTTATTTTTTAGAGTGTGGGACATTGCCACCATGTATGCATAAGTATTCTGGGAAGAGAACAGCCTCTCCAACAATTTGGTGAACACCCCTGACTCATGTGTGCTAGTTTAATTGGGGCTCTATACCTCCTAGAGACAAATTTGTAACTTAATTCTTACATTTTTGTACTAATGGATGTAGAGTGAGTGAGGGTGAAGATTTTTAACCTATTACTAATTGGAACTTCTTGTTCTAATTCTCTCTTCTGCTCACTCCAAAACGGTAATTCCTCAGGTATATACAGTTGTGCTCATATATTTGCATACCCTGGCAGAAATCGTGAAATTTAGGCATTTGTATTGAAAATATTATTATTATTATACAGGATCATATATAGCGCCAACAGTTTCCATGACCCTTTACAATATAAAGGAAGACAGAACAGCCGCGATACACTCAAAACAAGAGGATTAGGGGTACCTACTCTTACAATCTAACAGAGTGGGGCAAGTGGTACAAAAGATTATAACTGTGAGGGATGAGCTGATGGAAGTGATAAATGTCTATTCAGAGGAGTGATAAGCTTCCCTGAAGAAATGTGTTTTCAGGGATCGCCTAAAGGCAGTCAGAGTAGCGGATAGCTGGACAGATTGAGGTAGAGAGTTCCAGAGGATGAGAGAGGCTCTGGAAAAGTCCTGGAGAGGAGCATGGGAGGAAGAGACAAGGGAGCTTGAGAGCAGGAGATCATGAGAGGAACAGAGAGGACAGTTTGGGTTATACTTGGAGACAAGATTGGCGATGTAGCTTCAGGCAGAGTTGTGGATGGCTTTGTATGTTGTTGTTAGTATTTTGAATTTAATTTGCTGGACAATCGGAAGCCAGTGGAGGGGCTGGATATGACTGATCTTTCCAACAAAACTGTCTTTTATTTAAGGCTAGTGATCGTATGAAGCCATATAATGTCACATAGTTGTTTGGCTCCTTTTTAAATCACAATGATAACAGAAATCACCCAAATGGCCCTGATCATAAGTTTGCATACCCTGGAATCTGAAGCCTTGGTACAGACACACAAGGTGACACACATGGGTTAAAATGGCAATTTAAAGATGAATTTTCCCTATCTGTGATTTTTTAAATTGCAATTAGTGTCTGTATATAAATAGTCAGTGAGTTTGATAGCGCTCATGTAGATGCACTGAGCAGGCTAGATACTGAGCCATGAGGAGCAGAAAAGAACTGACAAAAGACCTGCGTAACAAGGTAATGAACAGTTATAAAGATGGAAAAGGATATAAAAAGATATCCAAAGCCTTGAATATGCCAGTCAGTACTGTTCAATCACTTATTAAGAAGTGCAACATTTGGGAATCTCTTGACACTAAGCCAAGGTCAGGTAGACCAAGAAAGATTGCATCCATAACTGACAGAGGAAATGTTCAGGATACAAAGAAAAAAACAAAGGTAACCTCAGGATAAATACAGGCTTCTATGCAAAAACATGGTGTGCACAATATGACAATGCTTGAACAGAAATTAGCTGCCAGGTCGAGTTGCCAGAAAGAAACCTCTACTGCACAAATGCCAAAAAAAACATATGTTAAATTGTCATACACTTTAACAATTCGCACCTGAATTGCACATGAACCACTGAACGACGTCACACCAGATGGGGCTTCATGTCACACTGCAAACCAGCCCCTCACAAATGTGAACCCAAGCTAAAAGAATGAGCCCAAACCCACATGAGCTATCCCTCCAGGAAAATGTCAAAGCAGACAGCAAATCATAGGCTGTGGAGGCATATGTTACTGTTGGACTGGGAATTCTTCTGCCGCCTTAGGTCAGTTGTCTGCTTTGACACCTTCTTGGTGGAATAGTTCAGGTGGGTTTGGACTTGTCTCTAAGCATGCCTAATCTTATCCCTGCTTGTAAGCATGTACATGGTGTTAGACTGACAGACCTGTGCAATGCAATAGGGACTTACTGGTTGGAGCTTGCAGAGGATTATGGAAAGCTAAAACTTCTGGAAGATTTGACGTACTTTGCATTTAAAAATATAGTAAATGGTCCAAAAAGGAAGACTGTGCCCACAGGCACAGGTGAATGGCTCTGTTTTGAAATATTGACCTGAATATTTCAAGCACTGTCATTGATTTAATTCGATACCCTCAACAGGGATCCATGACAACATTGGCATCCTTCTGGAGTCTATATGTGAAGAATGACATAAAGTTACAGGGTTTATAAATTATATATGATATATAGTTCGTTTACCATGTGTCTTTCGGCAATGTTATTAATCAATTTTATTTTCAATTCACTAAAGGTTTCATTACATTGATCTGTTGAATTTAATGCATGCATACTAGCAGTATTCCCTAGGAAAAAGCATGTCAAAAATGATTACACAGGTATTTTTCCTAACAAAAAAATTCTAGCTTTTGGCTGGCATTATCAGCGAGGTTCTATAAAGTCTGTATAGGGGAAGGGGGAATAATTCCAGGTGGGGATGTAAACACAACATTTGATGACCTTTCTACACTGTGCAAGACTTTTGTGAACTGAATCCTTTTGCTTCACAAGTTATCATTAGAAAAATTTAAGGAACACGTGTGAAAAAACGTATTCAATTTGTGAATTGATGTTAAAATCTCTGACATGTTTAAAACATCAGTAATTAATCACAGAGTGCCTCCAATTAGAGACCTATCTCTGCGTGCTCCCTGTGATTTAAAACAACTAATAAAACCAGTGAAATTGTACAAATCAGATTCATGAAAACAGTATCTTCATTATGGTGTGGAAAGGACTTACAATTTATTAAACAAAATTCTGACTTTTAAATTCAGAATTTCTAAGATTAAAAGTCAGAATTCTGCATTTCCTAAAAATATTATGAATAAACCCTAACATTAGTAAATCATTCTATAGCTATATTTAAAACTCAGAAAGTAACAGCAAGAGCCTGCTTCACCCATCCTCTGTCTTCAAAAATTTGCACAGGAGTGGTAATGGGGCTGGTGGCCACAAGGAAGCTGAGAGACACAAGTCTATGCACTATGGATGTTCATTGAAGCATACTTTAGATCGTATAAGGTAGTTATTATGGTATTCAAGAGTTGTACAGTATGTTGTATTTTCGTATATATGGATTGTTATTTATCAGTACTTATGTCTTTTATGTTGATTGTAGACTTCTTATTATTCATGTTTGTTGCACTGCATTCTTGATGTAACAGTAGTGTTGGCTGCGAAACGCATAGAGTAAGGAGCTTAATAAAGCTTCCAAATCTTCAGTTTCATTGCCTTTATATGTATGTCAATCACTTTTATAACAAGTGAAATAAACTATGATGAATTAATTAAAGATATTGTAATTCTTTGTATTGTGCCTTAAACATGTTTCTTTTTGTGTCGGCAGTGCAGACATGCATTTTTGTATTGTGGGCATATTTTTGCTAGTTTAAAAAAAATATACAATAAAACTAAAGCTAGGTTACAGACATGAAGCCCCATATAGCCAATTAAATTCTGCAGAAACAAGTTAAAACCATTAAGTTGCATATGCAGGATGGAATTATATTCTTTAGACAATAAGGCTAAGCTCTGATGGATGAATCTTGTTAGAGCTGGCAAATTCTGACAAAATACTCCTTATAATTGCTGACCTATGCAATTATATACAATACAAGGGCGGACTGACCATTTGGAAACTCGGGAACTGCCCGAGGACCCGGGGTCAGTAGGGGGCCCCATGAGATGCCCCTGGTACCTTTTTCATAGGCTTTTTTGAGTTTGGGCAAGGACACAGGGGCCCCATAATCCCCTATTGCCCAGGGGCCCCATGAGTTGTCAGTCCGCCCCTGATACAATAGAAAAATCTTTCTGGTCCATCTGCAAAAAAAGCATTTGGGTTTGGTATTATTATTATAGAAATCCTGGACCACAATCTTTAATTTGAAAGATACCCCAACTCTTTTAGATAGTTCAGCCACACTGGTTTCTCCTTTGAATGGGATTTCCCCTAATTGCATTCTGTATCTCAGGAAACATTTATATTTGATGGTCCTTATTGTGCCTGATTTTTACCCTAATTGCAGACATATACATTTTTAATGCGGAGGTGAACCCTGAAAAAATTGCTAGTATATGAGTACACAGTTTTTGTGAGTTTAAAGAGGATTGTTTTTCTATATGTGGAGTGGACATATCTGCCATCTGTCAGATGCCAAAGAGTGGAGTCAAGTGCTAGGATAGGGAAACACCATCACATATTCATGGGAGTTGCATCATCAATGGACAAAGGAAGAAGATGTCAACAGTGGAAGAAGCTGGCATTAGTAGCTGTGGATCAGCTACTGTATAAAAGCCTATCACTTTGATTGGTAGAACAGGGCAATCCCATAGGTAAATTTGCAATAATCTGCAAGTGCTACCCACACCTTCCCACATCAGCCTGCTTTATGGTTCCTGTGCATTGCAAATAAAATGTCTGTTAGCCCAAACATTTATTCTTTTTATTTTAGTTTTCCAATCAATTTCTAATCTCATTGCTTTACAGCCCGTTGAAAACACTGTTCTTTACAGACCTCAGTAACGGAAGCTAAAAGTAACACACACAAGTAAATGACTGATCACAGTGATTCATTTCTGATCAGACTGTTCATTTCTTAATTTCAATGATAGCAATTCCTTTGCTATAGATAATCTATAAATCATTAGGGCTTGATGAATTATTCTTCATGTATTAATGTATTCTGGGTTCTAGGTCCCACTCACAACTCTCTGCACAGACTATATGTAGCACAATGATGATGTCACTGCTGCTTTTATAAGGCTATATCTGGTTCTGCAAAGACATCCATAAAGAGAATTTATATCATTTGTAGCAACTGAGGAATACAGAATGTCTAAATGAAAACTTCTGTGCCTGGAGTTCATATTAATTATAAATAAATAAATGACCCAAGGCTTAAGGACTGCTTAGAATGCTCTGCTATCCATATGAGAATGTATGTATTTGGAGTACTGAGATAAACTCACATCAAGAAGTTTTGGCTGTTAAAAAAAGGGCACATGATATAATAAATGTGAAAATCATTGAACAAGAGCACTGGTTGACATAATATTTCCCTGACAGGTGACAACATAAATTTAGCTACTATAAAAAGAACACCCTTTCTGCTACCCTTGAACAGAGTTTCAATGAACACTGCCAGAAAACTCTAAAAGAAGACACTGTCATGTACCTGATAGAAGTCTGAGTTGACAAGGTCGGCTTGCCTTGTACCTCCAGTCCAGGCCCCACTGTGGTGGAAAAGAAGGTGGCGTGTGGCAGGAGGAATACAAGGGCCTGCAGATGTTGATTGCAGAACTTGCGGCTGGAAGTGTAAATTCGGTAAATCAGGCAGGACATATGGTCAGGAACAGAGGAGATGCAGGAATGACCAGCTGAGGTTAAAAGAGCACGCCACTGGAACTGCAAGATCTGGATGTGTGGTTTGCCGGACAAGCGCAAGGCTGGAACACACCATGACAACTGAAGCTGACATGCTAGACCGCCAGGGCAAGCACTCAGCAGGACTGTAGAGTGGAACTGGAGCTGGAAGTGTAGTCAGAGTGATAGTCAGGGTCATCAACAAGCAGGCGATGAGGTACCGAAACATCAGACAGGAATGTGGTCAGGAGTAAGCCAGGATCAGAAACCAATGAGCAGAAGCATAAACAGGATCCAAGAGCAGGTCAAAGGCAAGCCGGGTCAGTGACAGATAACACACAGGATCCAGCAGGACACAAGGAAATAGCTGAAGACCAGTCAGCACTGACAGAGAGTAATGCAGGCCATAGATGGGGAGAAAAACGGCCGATTTTTCGTCCGAAAATAAAACCGGCCGATTATCTTATCGTTAGTGGACGATTTTGTCGGCCGTTTCTCGTGTATTTTGGACTTTCAGATTATCGGTGATGTTGGAAAATTTTCGAAAAACGCCCGACTTTATCCTCATTGATGGTCAAAAACGAACGATCGTTTTCCGAAAAAGGATCACAAAGGCCACAAAATGACATCATTTCCCGTTATAGGTTACTCATTAATCGGCCGATTTTCGTAATAATTGGTGGTCAGGTAAGTTTTTTAGACCGACCGATAGTTCGTTAATCGGCCGAAAATCTGCCGTTTTTCTCCCCATCTATGGCCTGCATAAGAGTCTCTTTTAATTAGTCTGTCTGGTACCAGAAACTGTGGGCATGCTCCCCTGTGCATGCACCTGTGTGCATGCATTCTATGCTCATTTTTATTAGCAATACGCCTGTGCTTATTTCTATGCGCGATGTTGCGCTCATGTGCATTTCTATGTGCCAGTCACTGTACAGGAATTCCCTTACAGACACCTTAATTTGATAAAATTAGATGCATCCCTCTAGCAAAAATGAGATGATGAACCAGGAGAGCTATCCCTATACACTGGATATCCACAGAATTCCCACCTCAGTCTCATCTCCTGGACATTATTGCAGATATTAGAAGAATGGAACATCTTACTGCAAAAACTGGTGAAACTCTAGAACAATTTAAAAAATTGGTTGTGCCTCTTGGGACCAATCCATTTATAGTTCTCCACTATAACTATACTATAAACATCTAACAACACTGTTTTGACCTTTAAGGGAGAAATATAGCCAAAGCTATTTTGGCTATACTTCTTCTGGGGGTCACAGGAGTACAGTTCTTTCTGCACTCCTCTGACCTGTTTTTAGCTGACAGCGGGCTAAATCTCACTTTTGGCTGATGTCACAGATCTGGTCCAGGCTCTGAAAAGATCCCGATCATATAGTCGGGATCCACCCAGATGTCTGGACCAGCAGCTGGCTCAGTCTCTCAGCGAGCCACTCCCCGTGAGCACAGGAAGAGCAGAGCAGAGAGTCGGTGACTGACAGTGACCGCTCTCTGCTTTGAGCTGAGGGGAAAACTGAGCAATCAGTGGTGATTGATCACACAGTTCTCAGTCTGAGAGCTGGAGGGGGACAGATGCAGCATTGAATCGATGCTGTATCCAGCTAGGTGAGTATAAAGCTAGGTTCACACTGAGGAGACTTGGATCCAATTTGTGAGACCCCAAGTTGCATGACATGTGAAATCCCATGTTAGTCAATGAGAGCTGTTTTAATTAGCACTACTGAAGTTGCTTCAACTTCTTGTGCCTATAGACTTTAATGGAAGTTGCCTCCAAGTCAGATCCTCATCTATATTGAGGTGATTTGGATCCGACAGAAAGATTACCCAGGCAAAGTCGCATGGAATGAAAGTAGCTTCAAAGTCAAGTCAATTCGCATCAAAAATCATACTTTAGTCACCAGCAAATCGCCAGGAAGTTGCCTGGTAAAATCGCACCGTAAGCCACACGACTTTGAGATCACAGTAGAGTGAACTGAGCCTTAATGTTTTTTTTTTTTTTTTTTTAAATACATGCTCCTGTTTTAATCACATAAACAGACATTGCTGTATAGTCCTGGTCTGTATTATTTATTATTCTTTCTACCCTTTTTCAAATCTGTGTACGCTCTTTAACTGAGTGTCTTGGGGCAAGGCTGGTTTGACTCTAATACATATATTTACTGTTTACCTGATGTTGTTTTATCTTGCTATTCCATCTTTATACATTTGATACACACTGTTGTGACTCATGCTGTATCATCACACTGTGCAAAATTTTACTTTTCTCAGCTATTTTCCTTATATGATTGCCTATGTTTCAAGTCTCAGGTATTTAAACTGTTTGTACTATATTCTATGTTATACAGTGAAAATAATAAAACTACAATGATAAAAAAAATTAGATGGTAAAATGCAATAAGGCTTGGCTTATATTTCCACATGGGACTGAAATGTAATATTTTAAGCATCTAAGCAAGAGGACACTTATTGCATGATGAGAGCAGTCACATGACCTCACCAGACATGGGTCCAGTTGGGACATCCAGCCAGACTGGCCTGGATAGGTAAGTCAATGAAAATCTTTAAATGCCGATTAGGTGTAAGGATAGTGGTAGGGACAATGGGAACTTGTCCGAAGGCTTTAGGCTTTCCTTAAAAGATGTGTGCTGATTACTTCACCTGAGATTTTGTGGTCTCTGAGGACCAGTTTTGAAAACATTGGCTTTAAGATATATTCTACTTAGAAACTACAATTGCTATTTTTAAGGTATGGCAGTTTAATTAGTGGATCTAATTTTATACAAGGCAACTGTGATAACGCCATCTTAGTGGCCGCAAGGAATTCCTGACCTAGCACTAATGAACGCTATGACTTGACAGCGTGTGTCTTACTGAATCCATACAGTTGCAAGAAAAAGTATGTGAACCCCTTGGGATTACGTGGAGTTTTGCATGAATTGGGCTTAAAATGTGCTCTGAACGTCATCTAAGTCACAACAATAGAAGAACACAGTCTGCTGAACATAATACTACACAAACATTAGATGTTGCCATGGTTTAATTGCACATAACATGTAAACATTCACAGTGCAGGGAGGAAAAAGTATGTGAGGCCCTAGCTTAATGACTTCTCCCAGAGCTAATTGGAGCCAGGAGTGAGCCAACCTTGACTCCAATCAGTGTGATGATATTGGATGTGTTGCTGACAGCTGTCCTGCCCTTAAAAAACACACACCTGTTTTGGGTTTACTGGTTTCAAGAAGCACTGTCTGATGAGAACCATGCCTCGCAGAAAAGAGCTCTCAGAAGACCTACGATCAAGAATTGTTGACTTGCATGAAGCTGGAAAGGGTTACAAAAGTATCTCCAAAAGCCTTGATGTTCATGTGTCCACGGTAAGACAGACTGTCTACAATTGGAGAAAATTTAGCACTGTTGCTACTCTCCCTAGGAGTGGTCGTCCTGTAAAAATGAGTGCAAGAGCACAGCGCAGAATGCTGCATCATGTAAAGAAGAATCCCAGAGTGTCAGCTAAAGACCTACAGAAATCTCTGGCACATGCTAACATTTTTGTTCACACATCTACAATAAGGAAAACATTAAACAAGAATGGAGTACATGGGAGGACACCACGGAGGAAGCCATTG
The DNA here is from genome assembly GCF_062004578.1 of Staurois parvus. Classification (NCBI taxonomy): domain Eukaryota; kingdom Metazoa; phylum Chordata; class Amphibia; order Anura; family Ranidae; genus Staurois; species Staurois parvus. The sequence continues at coordinate 4,386,270 of NW_028317827.1, read as the reverse complement.
CTGTCCAAAAAGAATACTGCAGCACGTTTGAAGTTTGCAAAAGAGCACCTGGATGTTCCACAGCACTACTGGCAAAATATACTGTGGACAGATGAAACCAAGATTGAGTTGTTTGGGAAGAACACACAACACTATGAGTGGAGAAAAAAAGGCACAGCACACCAACATCAAAACCTCATCCCCACTGTAAAACATGGCGGAGGGAGCATCATGGTTTGGGGCTGCTTTGCTACCTCAGGGCCTGGACAGATTGTTGTCATTGATGGGAAAATGAATTCAAGAGTTTATCAAGACATCTTGCAGGAAAACGTACGACCATCTGTCTGCCAACTGAAGCTCCGCAGAGGTTGGGTGATGCAACAGGACAATGACCCAAAGCATACAAGTCATTCAGCAAAACAATGGCTGCAACAGCACAGAATACGCCTTCTGGAGTGGCCCAGTCAGATTCCTGACCTCAACCCGATTGAAATGCTGTGGCATGACCTTAAGAGAGCGATTCACACCAGACATCCCAAGAATATTGCTACACTGAAACAGTTTTGTGAAGAGGAGTGGTCAAAATTACTCCAGATCGTTGTGCAGGTCTGATCTGCAACTACAGGAAACGTTTGGTTGAGGTTATTGCTGCCAAAGGAGGGTCAACCAGTTATTAAGTCCAAAGGATCACATACTTTTTCCTCCCTGCACTGTGAATGTTTACATGTTATGTGCAATTAGTCCATGGCAACATCTAATGTTTGTGTAGTATTATGTTCAGCAGACTGTGTTCTTCTATTGTTGTGACTTAGATGACGTTCAGAGCACATTTTATGCCCAATTCATGCAAAACGCCACGTAATCCCAAGGGGTTCACATACTTTTTCTTGCAACTGTAAATCTGAAATAAAAATCAGCGCTAACTGGTATATACATGCTGTAGATGTGTGGGCCAAGAAATATATTTGCTTGAGTTTCGGTATTTTTCATACAATATATTTATGAAATTGATCACCATCAAAACATAAGTACTCTAAACTGAAAGCCCAACTCTGGGCATGGGGTCCCCCTTGTGTTTTCATCTTTCCTCATTGGTGTACACACTGACCCTTAAAAAAATTAGAAAATACCTTTACTACAGACGACTTTAGTCAGTCATGTGGCTTTTTAGGTTCTTTTTATCTTATTCAGATCCTGGATGCTTGGCAGCATCTCCTGTATGTCCAGGTCGAGAAGTCTGCCCTTGGTTGGGTGGTTTGAATGACACTGGGCGTCATTCAACCCGGAAGATTACCGGTACTGGATTAATGAGTCTAAGGAGGGCAGTGCCAGGGAGGAGGTCAGTATTGCAATCGGAAATGCATTTTGGGAACTAATTAATTTATTTTTCTTAGGCTATTCTTGGGTTTTAAATTCACTCAACAAATGCACACCACCTACTGAATGGATGTGTAGGGCCTATAGGGTTTACCTAGATATACCTGATAGCTCTTTCCATGGCAAACAGCAGGGTTATGAAGGTTATGGTTTTAGGTACATAAGTAATAGAGTGGACAGGAGACTTGTCCCCCAGTAATAGAGGGCAACAGACATCCCTTCCCAGTTCCAACTCATTGCTGAGATTAGAAAAATGGAAAGCTTTACGGCAACAGCTAGAGGGTCTGTTTAATAAAATATGGGCTACCTGGGAAATATCCTCTTTTGGTATGGTGCCATTATTTGCTACCTCTCACTGATCTACTCTTTACATTTTAGCTGTATTAACGCCACAGGCTGGAAACTTAATGGGCTATAATGGTGTGAATTTCTTCTTATTTCATGTTTTCTGTTAACATTAGTACTAACTGCTGTTTGAAAAGCTGGAGTGGAGACCTTTGGGTAGTCCTTGCCAGCCCATATCCATCCTTTGCAACAGCAATAAATGTATATTTCTCTATTTTTCCTTTGATTCGACCTGCTTCCTCTTCACTTGTAAAATTTTCATTTTGAATTGTTCATTTTATATTTTTTAAAGTTCTCCATGGTATTACTCTCTAATCATGTATTGTTAAGGTTTGCTCTGTTTAACTTTTCTGTACAACTGATTCATTGGACTTGATATGACTTCTATACCAGCCACAAATATATACTTTGTTATAAAACCTAATAAAAAATAAAAAATATAAAAAAATAATAAAGTGTAATGTTACTGCAACATTTTCTAGGGGGTATTGATATTAAAGTGTTACTAAACCCACAACAGTAAAATCAATCTGTATATGTAGTAAAGTATGATTGTTACACTCACTGTGGAAACTAAGGGGTTAATCCTCTGCATTGCATAAAAAGGATGTTTGATAATGTCTTCTCTGATCCTCCCCTTCTTCCACAGTCCCCAATCCATTTCCTGATAGAACAGAGCCTTGGGAGAAAGCTGCACATGCTCAGCTTGGTGTGTAGTCCTAGATAGTTTTTTTTTATTCTCGGGAGAGTGCATGTGATCAGCACAGGGCCAATAATCGCTGTCCAGACAGAGGGTCAGGGGTACTGCAGCCTCATAGGACAATCAGGGAAGAATGAAAACTCCTCCTACAAGCTTCAATCAGTGCTCTGCTGGACACTGATAGAAGTCACAAGGCTGCTACATACTGGTGATGAGAAAAGGTATTTAGCAGTTTATATTTACTAAAATAATTGCATTTTCTTGTTCTGTGTACTGTGGAAGACCAGATATAGGGGTTTAGTAACACTTTAAGTATAGGGTAGTAGGTACTCTGTTGAAAAATTAGGAGCCCTGCATAATATCTTGCATGTACATATAAGTATATAAAGAATTTTTTTTTTCCATTAAACCAAACTCAAGACAATCTTTTTTACTTTTGAGTAGACTTGAGTAAATCATTCTTTAAAGTGTTTTGTTGCGGTCTGTCTTCCTGTTGAAAGATTTTGTAGCAATTCCTGTCCCAAATGAGGAGCAACCTCTTCAATGGGGGTCACAGACTACAGGAAAAAACAAAAGTTCTATTGCTACCACATTTGACATAAAAAAATGTTTCCATGGACAGACATTAAAAAAAAATGGCATCCAATTCCCCACCTGTCAGTGATACAGTGTACTTGTTAAAGTTTATCTAGACCCAAAAGCAATATTTTTAGATATTGCATCTTTTTGCTCCTTAGATCTAGTCGCTGTATACATTTTTCCAGGCTTTCACCTTTTATTTTCACCTACTAATGCTGTGAATAACACAATTCTTTTTGTGACAACGTTAATTTTTCCATTGAATCTACGGGACAGCCATGGTTGTCAAACAGGCTGGACATGTCAGCCTTTGTTCATCTCTATTGCACAGTGGTTTGAAGGAAAAAGTAATTTACAAAAGTTAGATAAGAATGTTTTTTCTGTCTTTTCAACTAACAGAAAGCAGGACATTTTTGGCAAGATCAGCAAGTGTTTTCTGTACCTGCTGAAAATGTTATTGAAAGAAGAAAACTAATGCAGCCACCACATCTAAGGACTGGTAAGCTGCAATATATAACATTTTCCTTTTTGTGTTTAGGAACACTTTATCACTCTTTATATAGAACATTACATGGGATGATATGCTGCCAATGGTTGGTATCATCTGCAGTTACTGGCTGTGTATGGCTGTGTATGGCTTGCCTTTTCCATAGAATTAAACTGTTCACCAATTAGTCATTGTTCGGTCAATATGCTTCTATTAGGTTAAAATGAACAGATAAAGCACAAGTTAAGTTACAAAGGACTTCTGTTACAGAGAACTGACATATGAGATATTCAAGACTTAACATTCTTAGAGCCGCACAAAGCAGTGATAATCCAGTGTTAAAATACTTTGCTCAAGGAGTTACATCTGCACTTGTGTTGTTTGAGATTGAAGGAGACAAGCGTGTCGAACTTGAGAACAGAATAAGAATGAATGAAACGCATAAAAAGATTCGCGTGAAAAGAGAATAAAGCTTAACCCTGCTATTTTGGGATGTAGAACTTTTACTTTCAGGGACGTAGCCAGGGACAACAATAAAACAAAAAATTGGCACTTTGAATTGTAGCCAGGCTTAGCAAAAGCCATAAAGTTACATTGCATGGAAAATTAAAAATTAAGCACCGAAAAGCATACAAGGAACTCATCCTTACTCCTCAATTATTCATCAAGGTATTGCTTGTATGGCTCCAGCACCCCATTCCAATTTGTCAGTAATCTGGTGACCTGCGAACCCCTGTTTGTGATGTCGGACAAATTCCGAAACACACCTTTTGCTAACTCCTTGTTGTCCATCCACCCCTTCCTCCATACAGAAACCTTCCTGTAAAATATATGTAATTGCAGTGAATTTACACAGCCACCAATCAGATTTCATATCTTGGCAATTTGAATCTAATTGGCAACTCAGAAAACAGGGAGAGAGGGAGGTGCATAGCACAGGTTTTGGGAAGTGCCTGTATGAGTGCTGAGTGCATGCAAGTGCAGATTAAGGGCAAGTGTCGGTGGTTAGTAGCTCACTTACTTATTTCACTTCTTGCCTAAAAGTGCTTTTTCTTTGCAGCAAACCTTTTGTTTGCAGCGAATCTCCCGCCCCCCTTCCCCGCAACCCCTGATCCCTCCCTACTGCTCAATATAATCACACCCCCTTCCTCCATTCTTGCCTAGGCAAGAACAACTTGTCCTGTTCCTGAAACATCCTGGGTTAGCCCCATCATATATACCAAGAAGCTGCAGGATCAGGGACAGGAAACGGCTAGAGGGTGGACCTGGCAGTGCATCATCAGGAGCCACCTGCAATAACCTGGAAGAGGCAGCTGGCTCCTGATGACATTGGAAGGGCCGATGGTAGAGTCACACCCAGCCTGTGGCAGGAGAGCAGTGGAATGCAGCAGGACAACACTACATTTTCTAGGCAATTGAGTATATTTTTATAAGAAAAGCCTGCACAACAGGTAAGGGGGATAATAAAACATAGGATGGAAGTAATGTTCCTCTTTAAGCATAAGCTGTCTATGAACCTACAAGGGTGGTTAGACATGTGCCCTTGCTACCACAATAGTCCTAACAGGTTGTTCCATCAACATGTATGTTCAGATCCACTTAGCATACACGTTAATGCCTGTGGAGCAAGAAAGAGGAGAGCAACCAGACAGCAAAAGAAGAAATGAATGATCCGAGAAGGTCCTTGTAAAATTGATCTTCATCCCCAAAATTGATTGGCCAGGATTATCTGGTGGTGCCCATAGACATGAAATTGTTGTGGGATGAATGTTTCTATGCAAAAAATGCATTCATCATATTTAGGTTAGGAGTTACAAAAGGTGCAATGGAGTATGAATTGTAGAGGAAGAAGACAGAATCTCACACATCATATTCCAGACATGCTAGGGAATAAATAAAGCACTGTATTAAATTCTAAGACATATTGAATCTACATTACTTCCATCACTTCTTCTGTGTGGCAGTTTGAGACATTTAACAGTTACTGCTACTTTCAAATTTTCAGGCCTTTCCCAGTTCACTAGTTTTACCAGTAACTAGCAGACTACTTGCAGTTAGCAACCATGAAACCCTTGGACATGGCAGATTAAAGCTACCAGGCCACTAAAACAGGACAATTTATAACGTGCAAGGGACATTAATATGGAATATGATATGATCAAGCATGTCGCCCTGTTACCCAACAAAGCAGATCCAATTAACCACTTGCCTACCAGGCACTTATACCCCCTTCCTTACCAGGCCAATTTTCAGCTTTCAGCGCTGCCGCATTTTGATTGACAATTGCGCGGTCATGCAACATTTTACCCATATGAAATTTTGATCATTTTTTCCTCACAAATAGAGCTTTCTTTTGGTGGTATTTACTCCCCGCTGGGCGCTTTACTTTTTGCGCTATAAATAAAAAAGTGAAAAAAATGTGAAAAAAAAAAAGTTTCTTTGTTTCTATTATAACATTTTTCAAACAGGCATTTTTTCTCCTTCACTGATGTGCGTTGATGAGGCAGCACTGATGGGCACTGATAGGCGGCACTAATGGGCACTGATAGGCAGCACTAAAGGGCACTGATAGGCAGTACTAATGAGGTGTCACGGATAGGCGGCACTGATAGACAGCACTAATGAGGTGTCACGGATAGGCGGCACTGATAGACAGCACTAATGAGGTGTCACGGATAGGCGGCACTGATAGACAGCACTAATGAGGTGTCACGGATAGGCGGCACTAATATGCAGCACTGATAGGCGGCACTGATAGGTGACACTGATGATGGGTACTGATAGACGGCACTGACTGGCATCACTGCTGGGCACTGACTGGCGGCACTGACTGGCACAACCCCTGGGCACTGACTGGTGGCACTGACTGGCAGCACTGCTGGGCTGCACTGGTGGGTGGCACTGGTGGGCAGCACTGGTGGATGGGCACAGGTGGGTGGCACTGGTGGGCACAGGTGGGTGGGCACAGGTGGGTGGCACTGCTGGGCACATGTAGGTGGCACTTCTGGGCACAGGTAGGTGGCACTGCAGAGTGGCACAGGTGGGTGCACTGCTGGGCACAGGTGGGTGCACTGCTGGGCACGGGTGGGCGGAGCTAGTGGGCGCACTGCTGGGCGGAACTTGCGGGTGGCACTGCTGGGCACCGATCATCAGGGCACTGATCATCAGTGCCCTGATGATTGGTGCTGATTAGAGATGAGCGAATTATTCAAAAATTCGATTCGGCTGATTCGCCGAATTTGAGGAAGAAATTCGGTTCGATGTGAATTAATTCGCTACGAATTTAACTTATTAAAAGGGTTTCTAGGGTTCAGAGAGCCTTTAAATTAGTGCAGAACACTGTACCTTTAATTTAAATGCCCTTGGAGATGAGGAAGGAGAAGGAGAAGGAGAAGGAGAAGGATGAGAAGAAGGAGAAGGATGAGAAGAAGGAGAAGGATGAGAAGAAGAAGAAGGATGAGAAGAAGGAGAAGGATGAGAAGAAGGAGAAGGAGAAGGAGAAGGATGAGAAGAAGGAGAAGGATGAGAAGATGGAGAAGGAGAAGGATGAGAAGAAGGAGAAGGATGAGAAGAAGGAGAAGGAGAAGGATGAGAAGAAGGAGAAGGATGAGAAGAAGGAGAAGGAGAAGGATGAGAAGAAGGAGAAGGATGCGAAGAAGGAGAAGGAGAAGGATGAGAAGAAGGAGAAGGAGAAGGATGAGAAGAAGGAGAAGGATGAGAAGAAGGAGAAGGAGAAGGATGAGAAGAAGGAGAAGGATGAGAAGAAGGAGAAGGATGAGAAGAAGGATGAGAAGAAGGATGAGAAGAAGGAGAAGGATGAGAAGAAGGATGAGAAGAAGGAGAAGGATGAGAAGAAGGATGAGAAGAAGGAGAAGGATGAGAAGAAGGAGAAGGAGAAGGAGAAGGATGAGAAGAAGGAGAAGGAGAAGGATGAGAAGATGGAGAAGGATGAGAAGAAGGAGAAGGAGAAGGATGAGAAGAAGGAGAAGGAGAAGGATGAGAAGAAGGAGAAGGATGAGAAGAAGGAGAAGGATGAGAAGAAGGAGAAGGATGAGAAGAAGGAGAAGGATGAGAAGAAGGATGAGAAGAAGGAGAAGGAGAAGGATGAGAAGAAGGAGAAGGATGAGAAGAAGGAGAAGGAAACAAATAGATACAATGTTTCAACCGCTGTATGGAGGGAATGTCACAGAACTGTCAGAAATAGCGGAGCTCTGCAGATACACATAGCGGAGCTCTGCAGATAGATACAGCGGTTGAAACATAGGCTATGTTTCAACCGCTGTATGGAGTGAATGTCAGAGAACTGTCAGAAATAGCCTATTGGAATTCTTCTTATTTTCATCCTACTTCTTCTTCTTCTTCTTCTTCATCCTCATCCTCTTCTTCTTCTTCTGAGGATGAGGATGAGGATGAAGAAGAAGAAGAAGAAGAAGTAGGATGAAAATAAGAAGAATTCCAAGCCGGCAAAAAGTGTATCTGCAGAGCTCCTCTAAGTGTATCTGCAGAATAGAGGAGCTCTGCAGATACACTTTTTGCCGGCTTGGAATTCTTCTTATTTTCATCTTCTTCTTCATCCTCAACCTCAGAAGAAGAAGAAGAGGATGAGGATGAAGAGGAAGAAGAAGAAGAAGAAGTAGGATGAAAATAAGAAGAATTCCAAGCCGGCAAAAAGTGTATCTGCAGAGCTCCTCTAAGTGTATCTGCAGAATAGAGGAGCTCTGCAGATACACTTTTTGCCGGCTTGGAATTCTTCTTATTTTCATCCTACTTCTTCTTCTTCTTCTTCTTCTTCTTCATCCTCATCCTCAGAAGAAGAAGAAGAGGATGAGGATGAAGAGGAAGAAGAAGAAGAAGTAGGATGAAAATAAGAAGAATTCCAAGCCGGCAAAAAGTGTATCTGCAGAGCTCCTCTATTCTGCAGATACACTTAGAGGAGCTCTGCAGATACACTTTTTGCCGGCTTGGAATTCTTCTTATTTTCATCCTACTTCTTCTTCTTCTTCTTCTTCTTCATCCTCATCCTCAGAAGAAGAAGAAGACACCGCTGATCAGGTGGTAAAAGGCCGCTATGATTGGCCTTTTACCACATCACGTGATCAGCTGTGTCCGTAGGACACAGCGATCACGGAGATCGCCGGGTGCGCGCCCCCTGGGGCGCGCAGGAGAGCGCATTCTGGGAGGACGTCATATGACGTCCACCCAGAACTGGCCGGCCACGGTGAAGCCGTTATTCGGCTATGCGCGGTCGGCAAGAGGTTAAAGTATAGAAGCCACCTAAAGTGGTAGTAAATAGCAAAAAATAAATCTAAAAAAATCTTCTCCCTGCAAGTAAAGAGCATAATGTTCATGTGCTAGTATGCATCACCTCGGGAGTATTGGCTGCAGCACGGCACTCTCAATGGATGGCACATTGTCTATTGAGAAGGCAGTGCGCATGCATCGGTGACATCACCAGCACTGCTAAAGTAAATATCTCCTAAACAGTGCACGTTTAGGAGATATTTACTGTACCTACAGCTAAGTCTTATTAAAGGCTTACCTATAGGTAAAACATAAAAAAAGACTTTACTACCGCTTCAATGCTACTCCAAAGAGCCTTTTCAAAGGACACTCTGTTGCCAGAAAAAAAAATCTAAAAGATAAATCCTGAAAAAGAAGATTAATACGTATGAGTCCAGCAGGGGTAACTCTGATTTTTGCTGTGACACCACACACTGGCCAACACACTGCCACAGTGTCCAGTACCGAGATAGCAGTTAGCAGATGGAACCACAGTTCACAGCAGGGGAAACAGGCATCCAATACAACCAGAATGTTTATGCCCTTTGCTGGCTGAAGATTCTACAGCTGCAGGAGCTCTGCAAAAGTATGAAAACTGGAGCCACCACCTGCTGGACTGGTATGGGTAATTAATCTTCTTTTGCAGGATGGATTTTTATTAAGGTGAACTCCAAGCAGAAATGAATGAAGCTTTGTATTCATGAATACATAATTAAATATATTTTCAGACACAAGCAGTAATAGTACCTAAATTTGACTTGTTATCGGCCTCTGACAAACTCTGTACTGCAGTGCTCACGTGCTAAAAAGGAATGGGCTATCTCAAGGGAGATCAGAATGACAGAGAGGTGAATTCATTAGTTTGGGTGGGGTTTAAGGTGCCTTAGTGGGGACGCTGTGAACAGCACTCCTTAATCCCTTAACCCTAGGCAGGTCATGTGAAAGTCAACATTAGGACAATATTCCAGACTTAGTAACGAGCGGCTTGTACAGTTAACACTTTGTAATCCATGGCCAAACTTTTTTACATTGTTGACACTAAGCACTCCGGACAGAGATAACCACTCCCCAGGTGTGCAGCATTTCTGAGCCAGTACCCTGGAGCATATACCAGTCTCCACCAATTCAGCAGTCCCGTCACTTCACTCCCAGTGACCGATCAGAATGTTGCTACTAGATACAAGAAATGCACTCCATATATCTATGCTTGTTTTTCATCCTGGAGCCCTTTATATCTCTGTCTCTCCCATTACTCCAGGCTAGGTCCTTGGGTACTCTGTGCCACAGGGTCCATCCCAGTATGTTGAGAACCAGCTGTTAATGAAGGGGCCAAGCATAACACCCCTTTGCTACCAGAGCTACTGTCAACTTTGCCATGTCACCCTTCTCCTTGCTGGTTGGCTGCTTTAGCAAGTGCCACAAATATGGTAGCCCTTAGCAACGGCAATATAGATTCTTCTGGACAGCATTCTGCTGTTTAGACTCTGTACTGTATCTTCTCCAAACTTTGCATTCCCCAGTTGTAAGCCCTATTCTTTGGTACACCTTACATGCACCCCTTTAGAGACGTCAGACCAGGCAGTTGAACTGAACAACAAAGTTCTTTACTAAAGTAGTTGACGGTAACACAAAAACAGTTCTCCAAAACATCTTCTGCATACATTCCTGTACAAAGCTCTCTAAGTGCCCCTTGAGATAGTCATACCTGAGTTTAGCAGCAAAGTCCATAAGAGTAATCCATAGCAAAGCAAGTGTCCACATAAGCAGTAAATCCACAAAAGTTCAGCATACGTCCAGGTAGATCTATTTCCCTTGGAACCCCAGCCGGGCTCCCACAAGATGGCAAACCGGCAGAGTAACACCTATATCTAGATAGTACTGGACTTCTCCCTTGGGGCACTAATGAGCCCCTATTTTATGGTATGACCTGGGGGGTGCAGCAGCTCTCTGCAAAAGAGTGGTAAAACCGGGACAGACAAGTTAACCCTTCTTCCTCAGATCCACCAACCTAGCAGGTCAACCTAGGACAACAGCTGCAACAAGCTACATTGTAACATTTAGTTGTATATACAATCACAGTTGACCTGATTAACCTCAGAACATGAACAGAGTAAAAGAAAACTTTCAACACTTTCAAACTCTTTTGGAAGCACCTGCTTACATGTTTGCTGCTTCTTCTTTCACTGTCCAATCACAGACAGGGAGAGGAACAATATTAATTTTGCCAGAAAGAGCTATGTGGCAAAGCTGTGTAAGCCTCTAAACTGGATGGACAGAAATACAAATCCTTTGAGTTAGGAAAAACAACTCTATTATATGTGTTTGCTCAAAATTCAGATTTAGTTTAGTTGTTTTTTGGCGACAAGCTTTTTCTTTTGCAGGGTACAGTTTTTTGTATTGTACTTCTGTTGACTGAGTTACTTTAGCCTGTCCATTGACCATTATATATCCCTACAAGAACAATGGGCAGGAAGATGTTTGCTGGAGCCTCATGGATAATGTGAGTGCCAGAATCCATCACAGCACTCAGCCAGCTAAACGGTAAAATACCTTTTTCTTTTACTTTCTTTTACTTTCCTCTTGTGGTACACCACAAGGCTCTGTACGGAAAAAAAACCACACCACAAGCACCACAAAAACCACAAGGCTCTGTACGGAAAAAAAACACACCACAAGCACCACAAGGCTCTGTACATAAAAAAACCCCAAATCCTTCATGAGTCACAAGAAATAAATACACTAAACATGTACTTTCTCTTAGGCTACATTCCCACACCTGTGTTGTGGGAATGTGTGCAAAATCACATGCTTTCCTGCAATGTACAGAAACACGCTGCCCTTTTGGAGACACTAAAGAAGTCTAGCATTGGACGATACATGTTAGGGGTGGAGATTCCAAGGGATGATGTCATCATCAATGAAAAGTGCAGTGCTGAAAATGCTTATAATGGGAAATATTGTCACCAATAAAATAAATATTAATCTATAACATATATGCCGCCGGAGCCGCACGAAGGTCCGGCGGTCATTTTGGAGAGTGGCTGATCAGCCATATGTTAATACCATAAGGAATTTCATTATTTGATGCCCATCAATGCATGTTGATGCAATTTTTATGCATTCCTTTTCTGGATAATCATCTAGAATCAATAAATTACCATTTTAAAACTACTACACTATGAGGCAATTTTTATCATTGGCTCTGATCTGAGCTAAAGATCACAGAGAACCCCAGAGGAAGTGTGGCTGCAGAGGAGGCTTGTGTCCAGAGGAGGGATGCTTGTTCCAGGCTGGCTGACAGATCTACCTAAAGGGGCTCCCTACAGCGTCATATTCTGCTTAATGCACATATTTTATGTGCATCTGGTGAGTGCGGATTTTATACAGTATCACACGGATTGAATTGCACAGATTTTACCGGAAGTCACAAATGAGTATATGTGAATGGAGCACTAATTTACTGACCTGACCATGTCAAGCCTGCATTATCTTTGAATACTTTTCTGAATTACAGACTATTGATATTATCACATTTTTAATTGGCACTTGATGATATGCCACATTCACTTGGATTTATATGTTATAGATTAATATTAATTTTATTGGCGACAATATTTCCCATTATAAGCACTTTCAGCGCTGCACTTTTCATTGATTGTTTTTCACAAGGATTTAGGGTTCCTAAGTTGGTGCATATGCAGCTGGTTATAATTTTTATTTATCTATTAATTTACTCTTATTTCAGCGCTCGTTGTACCCTTGCGATGATGTCATCATGCTTTGATTGAGCATAGAGAGTGAGGTTGTTGGTTAGCTGCAACAGGGCTAGCTGTGGATTGAGCCCAGCAAGTGGTGAGCCAATCTAGTGTCATTCATGTAGCGCAGGGGTGTCCAAACTTTTTTCAAAGAGGGCCAGATTGGATGAAGTGAACATGGTGGAGGGCCGAACATTTTTCCAAACATTCTTTGAACCATTACAATTAAATGCAAATAAATTATTTTATGCCAAGTTACCGTATTTTTCGCCGTATAAGACGCACCTGACCATAAGACGCACCTAGGTTTTAGAGGCAGAAAACAGGAAAAAAAAAATTCTGAACTAATGGACTGCAGACACAGTACAGGAGATGACCAGAGACTGCGGACAGCACAGGGATGACCAGAGACTGCGGACAGCACAGGGATGACCAGAGACTGCGGACAGCACAGGGATGACCAGAGACTGCGGACAGCACAGGGATGACCAGAGACTGCGGACAGCACAGGGATGACCAGAGACTGCGGACAGCACAGGGATGACCAGAGACTGCGGACAGTACAGATGACTGCTGACCTTTGGGGAGGTGGGGAGCGGGTACCTGAATTTGACAGGTACCCGCTCTTACTTCCGCAGTTGTTCTTTGATCTTACCTGTTCCTCTATCCAGCCGCGCGCTGTCTTCCCGGCTTCTGTAATGGCGCTCGGCATGACAGCCGGGTGCCCAGTGCGCATGAGCGAGAAGCACTTGCGCTTTGTGATTGGTCCGGCGGCTTCTGGGATCTGTCATGTGTCCCAGGTACCGCCTTACCATTCACAAAAAGCACCGCTTCTTGCGCATGCGCACTTGGCACCCGGCTGTCATGCCCAGCGCCCACACTACATAAGCCGGGAAGACAGCGCGCCGCTGGATAGAGGAACAGGTAAGGTCCCGCTGCAGAGTTGAGCGGCCGGCCCGGTATTCTGACACGGCCGCGGTGGAAATACCGGACCGGCCGCTCCAAATTCGCTCCATAAGACAGACTGACACACTGACATGGAGGGCCGTATTAAACCGACCCTCGGGCCGTAAATGGCCCGCGGGCCGGACTTTGGACATGCCTGATGTAGCGGCTTTACATTTATTCATGCTGCTAGACAAAATTGATGCATGTGAATGTTTTTATACCTGATTCCTTTAATACAAACTGTCAGTGAGCACTTTAACCCTTTGAGGACCAAGGGACGTATTTGTCCCATGTTTTTAATTGCCTGTATCATCTGATTAAGAACTTAAAACTCTTTTTTTTCTTTGGTTTGAGTCAAAATATTAGTTCTTATCAACAAACAAGAAATGGATCTAGCTTTTTGCCAATTATTTCATGAAATAGCTTAGTTACAGCAACTGAAGTGTACAAACTTTTAAAACAAAAAAATTGATTCTTTTGGCGTTCCAAAATCTTATGGTCCTCAAAGGGTTAAGAGGCTTTATTTTTCATGTGGCTTCTGAGTGGATGAGGCACTTCTGTGAGCTGCTTTCCTGTGGGAGTTTTGTGGTGGAGATCATCATCATATTATGATCCTGGGAGGGGATGCATGCATTTGTTGTCCTCTGTGTAACTGTGAGGTCAATACCACAATTCACAGTGATTTGATAGAGGACTGCACCACCTGAAGATTGTTTGTGTCTGCATTAGTGGCACGTTGCATTATATTGAGTGTTTACATGGATTGCACAGTGATTTTAGTGCATGTTCACATTAGGGCACATATTTTCATTTTTATGATTGCACTGTGATTTTGGCCATTATATTCATACCGGATACATTGATTGCACTTTTCTATATGTGATTCTTTTTGTATATTTAGATTGATAGCTCTACACTGATCAATGAGTTATTGAAAAAGTGAACTTAGGTGTCCGTTTATGACACACAGAATAGCTGAGATTCTCTGGTCATTCACAGTTTATGACACTCAGGAGAATATGTTCAGCCCTTCTCTGGAGATCTGTGTTCTCCCTCCAGATTCTCCAGCCCAGAGCTGGAGAATCGGAGGGACCGAAAACTAAGCAGCGATAATTTACCTCTGTTTAGTAAACTGATCTTTTACTGTAATCTCGCGAGATTATAGTAAAATCAGCCGTTTTCCAGCGTTTGTAGACCGTTCTCCCTTCATTTGGAGAAATGATCTACATATGCTTCATAAACGGCATTCACAGGAGAACTGTGTTCTCCGAGAATGCCGGAGAACTGAGCAGTGATCTATTACTGCTGGTTCATAAATGGACACCTTAAAGGTTAAAACAGAACTCTGAGAAACGTGAAAATTCTCCCTTGAATGGGGCTGTATATGCAGTACAGGAGTTACTACTCGTTTATGTCTAGGGGGCATAGAAAAGGGTATTTACCTACCTGCTCCTCCATGTTGCTAGACTGGCATCATCAGCATCTTCTCTCCCATGCTCCAGGGGTCTACGTTTTTGAGGTCATCAAGATCACTGCAGGGTCCCTAGCATGATGAAGCATGGGAGAGCGCTGTCTGCTGGGGGATGCCTACCAGCATGTCTGTTTGTGTGGAAGGAAACCCACACAGGCACAGGGGGGACACGCAAACTACAGGCAGATAGTGCCGGTGTTGGAATTTGGACTGACAATCCTAGTGCTCTTAGGCTGTAGTGCTAACCACTCAGCTACTATGAAAAGTGTTTCCTAGAAAAAACGTACAAATCATAACATTGAGGTATAGGACTCTAAAAAGATAAAATGGTGTTAGACTTCATTTGGGCTTTAAATGTTCCCACTAGCTAGGTTAAATCTATAGGTGACATGCAATAATGCAATTGTGGTTGTCTTCTTCATCCTTTGTGCCCAGGTATTGTGCATACCTGTCACACACACAGATGGTGAGTACCTTATATTATGGATACCTTTTCTTTCAGTAAAAACAATTTATGCTAATGCCACTGGATTAGTTTTCTCAGCCTTCACTGATATTAGCTTCCTAGGTTTGTAGGATATGATTTTCTGGTATTGTCAGAATGACAGGCAGCTGGTGTAATAATAAACCTCCTATTCCCCCATCTACCACAGGCTCAGGGAGGGCCGGCTCGGCGCTCAATATCTACCCGCTCACCACTTAACGTGTACCATTTCTGAGCGAACATGCAGATGGCACGGCAAACCCAGACTTGATTTGAGTTAATCTAATCCCTCCACTGCTCCCACTAGAAAGGAGGGCATTAGCTGCCATATGTCAACCAGATTTGTCAGATTATTCATTACAATTAATTGCTGTTCTCACTTAAGGCCTTTAAGGCAGTGAATTGCTCTGAATTCTATTGCAAACACAAAATTATGAGTAAAAGACTTTAGCCCTGTCATTCAAATTTTATGCTGACCTTTATAAGCTTTTGGCTTTTTTCATGGGTGCTAGCCTGAAAGCCTTCTAATTGGTACTCAATTTTTCTTTCACTACAGGTAAGCTGTCTGCCCAGGCAGTAGATTTACCCAGAAGAGGAGCGCTTGGAAAAAAAAAAAAAAACATACAATCCCAGTAGACGATATTTAAGTGCTAGCTTACAATACACTTAAAACTAATTAAATGCGTTAGATGTCATTATGACCCTCTATACTCATTAAACCCCTTATTATTACTAAACCATTTTAAAGAATTTGTCTTGGAAAAAAAGAATACATGTTAAAAAATTATTTTCATTTTTTGCTGATTTTTTCTCCATTTTTCACTTATTCTTTTTTATGTTCTAAATGATTACTACAAATTAAACAAAGTATCGTCCTGCCATAATTACACAAATTATCTTGATTTCTGTTAAACCTCTTACAGTCTCATAAAAAAAAGTGAACAATACAATGTTGCTTTGCTAAATAATGTAAGAAAAGCAGAAAGTGTTACGGATCTCTAATGCTGAACCAGTGGCAAGATATTAACTCTGAGGGTGTCGTGAGAGGTTTCCTCATTGTCAGGAAGAGCCTGTAATTGAGATTAGATAGCCACACCAGGCTGACTTGATTAATACTTTGTTTGCTATTTCAGAGCAGTAATTTTGACAGATGTTGAATAGAAGTTGACATAAAGGTTTTATTAAAAAAAAAAAATTCAAAAAAAAAAATCGCTTGACAGAGGCTGGCTCATTATTAATGCAGCCTCTCTGTTTGTGTTGTTAACGAAGTGTCAGTCTGAATTTCAAGAATCTAGTGAGTGACCGCAGTCCACACAGGTGCGATGTGAGTGAAAACACCTGTCTACTGGACGGTGCTGAAGTTGTCCCAAAAAGTTAACAAAAAATTTTTTTTCTTCCACAAAGGCTTTATTATAACTTCACAATAATACAATCTAAGCAAAGATAGATCATATGAAAAAAACAATGTTAAATATGTCTTACATAGATAAACATCGCATACAATACACACTACAAGTATAATACACATTGTAAGACTACAATGCTGGTATAAAATAAGTATGTGCAATATAACAGCATACTGTATAATCGGCAATTGAGAACAACAGGGGAAATGGCCATATTGTAAAATAAATGACCTATAAAATAAACAGAATTTGCTTATGTGTATTTAGAAGTCTTTGAAATTTAGCAGAAATGAAAATAATTTATATAACGTTATACTGATATAAATATCCAGCAGTAAATTTTCTATCAAGGAATGTCATTGAAAAGCTCAGTTGTGAGAACAGTTATGAGGCTCTAGCAATGAACGTTTTGACAAATTTCTGTTATTGCACATATAAAGACCATCCTTTACTTTTATATTTGTAAATTACATTGGTCTCTTTTTTAAATTAATATAACTTGTATCTAAAATCAACTTCGTCTTGTGGAAAACACCTGCCTATTGGATGTTACTAAAATCGCTGCAATGAGAGCAAAAAATAAAAGGAAAAGGAATTGCGTTCTTTCTTTTTTAAATTTTTTTATTAATTTTTCAAAACAGACAAACAAGACATATATTATGCAAGTGAAGAAGGGAGTCCATGATGTATACACCAATCATTCATCTCATATCAATCACAGAGTAATGCAATTTACACAGTACTTAACAAATTACAATTACTCATGGCATATGCGCAGTCTCCTAGATAGAGAATTGCGCTTCATGATGAGATATATTATATTAAATAAAAATTAGCTAGGTCATTTGCTGACTCCCATTATCAGTAACCCAACACCACACTAACACAACAAAATATTCATATAAACTTCATTTATTATTCTAATATCACAACGCTCTCCTAATGTATTCCATTTTTGGTTTTCGGTTCCATACTGCTTTAAAGATAAGTGCATTTTCAAAGTGCACCTATTCTTTTTGCCCCTTCCCTCACTCTGAGCTAACCTAAATCACAATCTCCCCTCCCCAGATTTAATCATACATTGCAAAATAGTGAAATCTGCAGACATGGGGGTTTATTTGCTAAAGCTGGAGAGTCCAAAATCAGACTCCCTTCTGCATAGAAACCAATCAGCTTCCAGGTTTCATTGCCAAAGCTTCATTGAACAAGCTGAGGTTAGAAGCTGATTGGTTTCTATGCAGAAGGGAGTCTGATTTTGGACTCTCCAGCTTTAGTAAATAAACCCCATGGTGTCAGGTTTCTGTGGCTGTGAATGTAATAGTAATGCATACTGAGCCCTCACAAAGCTTTGTGAAAGGATGCCATGTTGTTCAGAGGTCAGCCATGACAGTTTGTAAAACAAGCAGCAGTGATTCCCTTCTCTTTATCCCCCCAGGAAGCCTCTGATGCAATACACAACTG
Organism: Staurois parvus; assembly: GCF_062004578.1. Lineage (NCBI taxonomy): Eukaryota > Metazoa > Chordata > Amphibia > Anura > Ranidae > Staurois > Staurois parvus. Next base: position 4,367,998 of record NW_028317827.1, on the reverse strand, counting down.
TTAACTGATGCCAGAGCCTTCTTCTCAGACCAGGGCAGAAACAGACCCTCTCATGACTTTTAGCCTAATTCACCATTGTAGTTTGGAAACACTAATAAAACTGTCACCCTCGCAAGTTTGAGCAATCTGGACAACTAACAGACATTGGATTGTAAATACCTTAGTGGAAGTCTGTGGAATACATATTTCTGATAGACTGCTTATCAGCCAAGATTCTAAAACTTTAGCATTTTTCATAGCATTTTGAACCCAAACACCCCTATGCTAGGAGGAATCAGAGTGGATTAGACCTCCACACCCCTCCTATGAGAAAAAGATCTTTGAGACCTGTTATATCTATAACCATTTTGAAGCTAATTTCATGCTGTACAATAATCTGCATGGTAGCAGACTGTAAATGGTAGGTATTCAGAAGTATGAATACTTAGAAGAAATTGTATTTGGGGGTTGGTCATAAACCTGGTGACCTCCCAGCACCCACCTCTTAAACTGGATGATTGGTCAGATGGTTTCTGTCAACACGTCTTTGATACCACAGAAAAAGGGAATGTCAGGACCTTTGACTTGCTCTCGTTTTAACATCAACCAAGGAACACCAAACTGGACTTTCTTTGTAACACCTTTTTCAGTAAATATTTTATTTGCACCATTTTGACCTTTTCATTATTAAACCCTATTTTGAAAAGTGATAAAACTGTCCCTAAGGCTTTTAATGCAAACTAAAGAATCCCTGTCTCCTGAAGAGTGCTACTGTATATGATAAATCTATCTAATACATGATCCGGGTAGGAGGCGCAGGCGTGCTTGCCCTCCACCCTGGCTATGCTGTGATTAGTCACAACACAAGCCGATCAATGGGTCCTGGCCAATGATTGCTGGACAGGACCTGCTGATTGGCGAAAAGAAAGACAGGACATAGCTCTGTGAATATAGACAACACAGAGGTCTGTCCTTTCAGCGGGGATGTGTAAGTTTTTGTTTTCCTGCAAAGCAGGGATTAGAGAACTTGCCTTAGTAAAAACAGCACAAAGTAAATGCAGCAAGCACTGTTAAGCACAAAGTTAACCCTTTGATTGCCCATAGATGTTAACCCTTTGATTGCCCATAGATGTTAACCCCTTCCTGACTGTCGTTAGTACAGCAGTTAAAGTAACGCAGTGCCAAATAGCAAAAAATGGTCTGGTCATGAAGGGGGTAAAATGTTCTGGAGGGCCAGTGGATAACAAAGTTTTTGTGTGGTCCATTTTTTATATACCAGACATCTTCAGCATCATGCCCTCTAGATTAAATTATGTAGAATAACCCAATCATAAATCACCAAATGAAAATATAGAGAAGACTCCATTGTTGCAAAAGAGTGGGACATCACAATCTGCCGAATCTCAACATGTTTGGCAGTTTATGCTTCTTCGGTAGATTAATTTTCATGAACTGGTTTATACATAAATGGGTGCCACTGTTTAAACAGGAAGGAAGGGGCACACACGCCATCTCAGGTCCACAATCCTCTGCATGAGTAGTGGCACACACAAGGGGGGCCCCTCTACACCCATAGCATCCAAATTTAATTGCTAAAGGGCAGGCAACCCATGCCTCCAAAAAGTTCCAACAATAGAAAAACAAGGACCAATATTAAATACTATCCACCAATGGCTACAGTATTATGAAGTTTTCCCCCTTCAAGTTGTAGTCATTCCAGAGTTTATAAGCACCTTAAAAGTCAATTTCTGATATATGCATCTTCTCCACAGTCTTGGAAGAATGTCCACCCCCTCTCCTCCACTTCCACTGCTAGAAGGTGGTAAGCTTGAAGGGGTAGGTGGTGGTGGTGGGGGGGGGGGGTAGACTCCAGAGGTATACTGTAAGCATCTACTTCAAGGGCTGCCCCTCCTTGTCCTAGTCTGGGTGCTGCTTTGCAGGAGATCACATGAAAATTCCCAACTGCTTTAGTAAATAAACCACTGAGTTCACTGACTTCCACGTCACTCTTTCTTTCTCTATCATTGTAAACCTATGGGTCAGATCTAGCATAATTACAAAGATAGCATATGTGTAAAATTGTGCAAGTCGTGTACAAATTAATTGCAGGTAAAAGCTACCCTATTAAGATATTTATTGAAAATACACAGTTGTTTGCCTTTAAGGCAATACTCCTGGTGAGTGCCATGGCAGGTCATTGAAGATGAAAATCTGTGCGCAAACGATTCACCCTCTATATCCTTTAGGGCCTATTCACACTTATGCTTTGCAGTGCATTGTGGTGCCAATCATTTTGAAGTGCACACCAACACACTAAAACAGTAGCTGACAGCACACAATGCATGCCAAGTGTGTTGGAAGTCTATGGTCTATGGTCTATGGTATAATGCAGAGGTCTCTAAACTCTTTAAACAAAGAGTCAGTTTACTGTCCTTCAGTCTTTAGGAGGCTGGATTGTGGTCAGTGGGGGTAGAAAAAGTCCTGGATTTAATGGAAATAGACAATGTCTCAGACTTGGTGCTCACGTGGGAACAAGTATATTACATAGAGTCTGTGGTCAGTAGGAGGAGAAATAGTGTTCCATAATTGGTACTAACAGGAGGAATAGTGCCCAATCATTGGTATCAGTGGGAGGAATAATGCTCCATCATTGGTTTTAGTTAGAGGAATGTTACCTCATCATTGGTATCAGTGGAATGCATAGAGCCCCATTGTTGGTATAAGTGGGAAGAATAGCGCCCCATTGTTGATATCAGTAGGAGGAACAGTGCCCAATCATTGATATCAGTGGGAGGAATAGTGGCCCATGCTTGGTATCAGTGGGAGGAATAGTGTACCATCATTTGTATTAGTGGGAGGAATAGTGCCCCTTCATTGGTATTAGTAGGAGGAATGGTGCCCCATCATTGGTATCAGTGGGAGGAATAATGCTCCATCATTGGTTTTAGTGGGAGGAATGTTACCTCATCATTGGTATCAGTGGAATGCATAGTACCCCATCATTGGTATTAGTGGAAAGAATATTGCCCCATCATTTGAGTCAGAGGGAGGAATAGAATGTCATCACTAGTGTCAGTGGAAGGAATAGAGCCCCATTATTGGTGTCAATGGCAGGAATAATGCCCCATCATTGGAGTCAGTGGGATGAATAAGAGCCCCATCACTGATGTCAGTGGGAGGAATAGCACCCAATCGTTGGTGTGAGTGGGAGGAATAGTGCCTCATCACTGGTGTTGGGGGCAGGAATTATGCCCTCTGTTCGAATCAGTGGAAAGAATATTGCCCGAAAGAGCCATATAATAACTAGCAAGGGCCGGATTCGGCCTGTGGGCCACAGTTTGAAGACACTGGGTCTAAATTATGGCAACACATCACAACCCTTGTCAAACGTGTTCATTTACTACACTCACAGCTAAAGTAAGAATTGACTCTGAAGGATAGAAAAAAAATGTTGGGTCATTCAGCATATCACCATCCACCCAAAATATCAGTTAAAGCGAATGCACGTGGAAAAAAAAAAAACAGAACTCATTAGAAATTTTAAAATTTTAATGTTGCAAACTTTCAAACTCATCTACAGGACCTTCTCCAATCCCAGGCAAGCCACATGGATTGTGATAGAACAGCGGTGATCAAACATCTCCTCATTACACTCTGGTATTGTTGCTTCTAAAGGTCACCATTGCTGTACATAATCACACAAAATCAAAACGGCAAACTTTATATATCATAGATGGAGTAAATAGCTTGAAGGTTTATTTTCCACTGCCTGAACAATACTCTGAACCCATTTATTAATTCCTGGCTAGAGTGTGGAATAAACTGGGGAACATTTACTGCCACTAACAAAAGAGTCAACAAAATCAATTCCCTGCGTTAAAAAAAAAAGAAATTATATATTCCGTGTTGTTTATTTGGTTGGCACCAACAATTGCAGCCGTTTGCTTCTCAGCATGTGCTTCTCACTCATCCTGTCACTGTATTGTTGTTCTTATACATTTCTTAGATGTCTTGATGGCTCAGTCACTTATCTTAATAAAAACAAACTGAACATTTCATGAAAAATAATTGTATCTGAGGAAATTCTTTCACATAATGTAATGTGCTCTATTGAAGGTAATTTATAGATCAAATGGCTCAATTATGAGGAAAATGCCTCTGTTGATGTTGTTTGTCGAATTCTGAAGTCTGTTTGTATTCTTGCTTGTTAGCCAAAGAACCTTTTACAGTCCTTTTTTTTTACAGAATTTATAATGGTTGAAAATGGCCCTATACCAATAAGATTTGATGCTGATACTGACAACCCACAAATTACTCATTCTTCAAACAACAATTAAAGTGCTATTAAACCCATTTATTATATTGCAGCTTACCGATTCTAATGTGATGGCTGCATTCGTTTTCATGTTATCGGCTTTCTATCCTCTATTTTCATAGGGAGATCCAGCCAAAATGTCTGTTGCTTTTTTCAATCGAATAAACTGTATGATGAGGAAAACCTTATAACATAGGTCAGTGGCGCTTACAATGATCAGTGTTTATTGATTTATGTAAAACCTTTATCTCTAAAGGAAACAAAACAGCTGTAACTGCTTATAAAGTATTAGCTTGGCTTCAATCTTAGTTTATTTAAATCTGCTAGTACATCTAACACTCCCTTCTCACCTAAGGAGGGGGGGGCAATATTGCTGTCCATAGGTGCTCTCTGTGATAATTCATCCAGAGTGGAGGCACTCTAATACTCTAATACAGGTGTTACTGGCCAGATTACCAGGTGAAAACGGAGGTAGAAAGGCCTAAAACATGAATGCAGCCACCACATCTAATGATTGGTAAGCAGCAATGATTTTTAAAATTTTGGTTTAATACCACTTTAGGCACAGCAGCCTTTACTGATCATTAAAAGTGTTTCATATGACAAATTCTGGGCTCACATTAATAGGCTTTCTTTTTAAACACACACAGTCATCTAGGGGGAGTTAGATCTCAATTGTTAGCTAGTAGCCTGGATGTGATAGCTAGCAGGGGTCAAATTGTGGTCAGAGCTGAGATGCTCTGTAGACCAGCCCTCTGGAATTTCCCCCACTCTAAAACTTTGGAGAAAGGTCTAGAAGCAGTGGGTGGATCTGAGGAGTGGCTGATCTGCACTTTTGAGGGAGCCTGGTCAATCCCAAACAGGAGGCTTGGCATGGGTGCTTAGCTGCAGGAAAGTTCGGGTGGAAGACAGAGAGAGAATGTGAGGCTGAAGGCAGAAGCCTGGGAGGGGGCCCAGATGGAGAGAGGGGCTCACCTACAGGCAGTGGAACTGGAAAAGGCAAAAGCTCAGACCCTCACCAGCCAACCAGAGCGAGGACCCCACCTGTGCATCACGGAAGGAGTAGCCCAGCTAGAAGGTCTGGTAGCAGCTACCGACCCAGCAGCAGCACAGGAGAAGGACTTAGTGAGTAAACCTATACCCCCTAGGCCAGATTAAAGAAGCAGGATTCTGGTGGGAAACCAGATTCGTAACAAACTGGGGCTGTATAATTTTTTTAAAGCGACAGGCACTGGATCCCCTGTTCAGAGATACCTCCAGACAGCTGAGTAAAGAAGAGGAGTTTTTCTGGGGTGAGGGTGGTACTACAGGAGACACTGGTTAGCTCTCCAAAAAAGAGTGTGTTGCAGTAGAAACTTGTAAATAGTTCCAGGAAGTTGTCCTCAGTTCATTGGTTTCATTCGGTATCCCATATACCCCTACACCCACCCAAATTGAAATCCCCATAATAAAACATAAAAAAACAAGCTCAAGGACTGATTAATGACTCCTGAATGCAAGCCTGAGGAAAATGCATGTTGTCTGGCCATGCAAGACTATAGGGGGACCCAAATACTCAACAATTCCGAAGGGGGTAGTGCCACACACATCAAAGAGAATTTACTAAGACTGGAGGAAATGGAATCTGGAGCAGTTGTGCAAAACCTTTTATACCATCTTAAACCACCAAGTACCAAAGTTTTCTTTTACACTTGAGGTAGTTAAAAATAAATCTTTTTTAAATGTGTCTTGTTTGTGGATGACATCCTTTTGTATGTTTTGGCCCTGCAAACTATGGTGCCAGCCTTGATATCACTTTTGCAGGAATTTTATACTTTTTCAGGACTCAATCCCACCATGACTATGGCCATGAATATTACCTTACCACAAACAGAGGTAGACTGGGTTAAGTGCACCTTTGATTTTCAGTGAGCCCATTGTTCCATCCCTTATTTAGGCATTTATTTAACCCCCTCTCTTGACACTATTTATAAGGCCAACTACCCACCACTTTTTCAAAGGGTACGTTCGGACCGGGATAGGTGGGCCACACACCCTCTCTCCTTGTTCGAATGAATCAATACAGTGAAGATGAACGTATTGCCTCAGTTACTCTATTACTTTAGGATTTTACCTATAGCAATTCCCAGACAGGATTTATTGAGACTCCCAAACAAGATTTCCCAATTTATTTGGGGTGGTAAATGTCGTAGGATGAATTGCCTAACACTGTATATTCTTAAATTATGTGGTGGGGTCGGTTGGGCCTTCCAAATCTCCTAACTTATGATCATGCTGCACCAATTGCTCAGTTGGCTTACATCACAGCTGCGGGACCTATACCTCAATTGGCCTTGATTGAAGCATTGGCATGTCCCTGTTGCCCAATTAAGGTCCTTATGTGGAGGGTCCTTATCTGGCAAGTTGAGATCTCCTGTCTTGTGCCCTACCTTGTCATGCTTGCTGGCTATCTGGGATAGGTTGAGCTCTAGGAGGCTACTTTCTTTTCCTCACACCTCCTTGGCCCCAATATTTGATAATCTGGACTTTGAATCGGGGATGTGTGAGATGGGGAAACAGCTTTCATTGTTTGAATACTGCTTGTGTGGAGTAAATTAAATGTTTTGACTGACATTCTGCAGTTTAGCCACAAGATGTTACTGTTTTTCTAACACAGCTTCAGACTGCATAGAGATGTCTATATTCATGAAGAGGTGGAGTTTTCACACTGAGGAGAGAGAGCAGCCATGTTCTGGAGAATGGTTAATGAGGGTGGCCGTGTGAGCTGAGAATCTGATGACATCCAGGTGTGAGTGCACCCCTCAGTAACCAGAGATTGCTGCCAGGAATGCTGATGAGATTACTGTCAGGAAGGCTGATGAGAGCAGAGGAACTAAGCAACATATACGGCAAGACCGCATGCTTGTTGGAGAGACATTTGCTCTGATCAGAGTCACCAGCGGATGCAAAGCAGACCCAGGTCGGGAAGATCGTGCACGCACCTCATTTCAGTGTTGGCGCCTTGAAACTGAGTCCAGGCCTATAGTTAGTTAGTTAGGGTCTCTGTTTGTGTCAGGCCACAAGTGTTGTTACTGATTATTGGAAGGACTCCACAACTTAAAGTGACATTTCACATTGGAGAGCTGATAAAATCCTACAAACTCAAGCCAGTCTGGCGTTTTGCTCAGAAGGAAAACTCAGACAGGTGCTACAGGACCAGTTATGGGAGGGGGAATACTGTAGATTTGTGTAAGATTGTAAGCTGTTGTGCTGCACCGCAGGCTAGCCCATACCATACACCCATACACTGATTCCTGCTCTTTTAGGGTAATAACAGGTAAGGTGTGGCAGCTTAGTTGTGCCCGCCAGTAGGTAAATTACTTCAAATTCTACCTTCATCCATCAGAAGGCGCCATGCTGTGCAGCACAAGGGTCTCAGCCTTTGGGCTGAGTGTATGTAAATTTATTGTATGTTTCCAGCATTTGTGGTTGTGTTTATTTGCCACATCTAAGTAAAATTCTGTTGTGGCAAAAGCTGGTGTTGGGGTTGCTTTCCTCGTTCGTGACTTCACTGTATCCTGGGGAGCCCACCCCGGTACACGGCGTACAGATGCATTCCGTGCAGTTTTCTTTGTGGAAGAATAAAGGTTTCCTACAGATTGGCAATCTTTTAAATAGTGGTACACCTTATACTCTAGCCCACTTTCAGGACACTCTCCCCCCTTTTTTTCCATCGGATTTGAGCTGATTATATCCTGAAGGTCATTGAGTCGGTAGTGGTGCCTTTACCCCTTTTCCTTTTCTTCTTTTCTTTCCCTCTTTTAAGGATAGGAGCACAATACTTTTATTGTTATATGCATAGCCCTGCTAGGTCTCGATAGATTCTATTGTAGTCTTGGCATGTGCTATATGATGGGTGCTCCTGCTAATGTGATGTATGACTTGTTCACAGGGTGCGCTCTCTAGGGACAAAATTGTTATCAACATTTATATAATGCACCCTTCTCCCTATACATGGGAGATGCTTTTTTGTGTTCATTTATACACTATATTGCCAAAAGACGCCTACCTTTAAAAGCACCTGAACTTTAATAGCATCCCAGTCTTAGTCTGTAGGATTCAATACTGAGTTGGCCCACCCTTTGCAGCTAAAACAGCTTCATCCCTTCTGGGAAGGCTGTCCACAAGGTTTAGGAGTGTGTCTATGGGAATGTTTGACCATTCTTCCAGAAGCCCATTTGTGAGGTCAGGCACTGATGTTGGATGAGAAGGAAGGCTTGCATTTGGTGAAGTAAGGCTTGAATGCAGCTGTTTGGCCATGGAAACCCATTCCATAAAGCTCTCTACGCACTGTTGTGCTAATCTGAAGGCCACATGAAGTTTGGAGGTCTTTAGCTATTGACTCTGCAGACAGTTGGTGACTTCTGCTCACTGTGCCCTTCAGCATGCACTGACTCCTCTCTGTTATTTTACATGGCCTACCACTTGTGGCTGAGTTTCTGTTCCAAGTTGTTTCCATTTTGTTATAATACCAATAAGAGTTGACCGTGGAATATTTAGTAGCAAGGAAATTTTACGGATGGACTTATTGCACAGGTGGCAACCTATCACAGTACAAGGCTTGATTTCACTGAGCTCCTGAGAGCGACCCATTATTTTACATATGTTTGTAGAAGCAGTCTGCATGCCTAGGTGCTTGATTTTATACACCTGTGGCTATGTAGGTGATTGGAACACCTGAATACAATGATTTCGAGGGTGGACCCAATACTTTTGGCAATATTATTTTAATAAATGTTGTGGTGCCACGAGTATACCTTTTTAGGATAAAGACACCTTTATTGTAAAACCAGTAACATATATAAATAACTGGTGCAATGAAGATCAAACATAACTGTTAAGTGATTAAAACATGCCACTCAGTGATTCCCTGTAAAGGGATATACAATACTATTAAGGTGATGTCTATGTACAATAGTCCACAGCACTCAGTGTTTATAACCATAAAACTGCAGTGATATTAGTGTCCACATAATTTAGTGTTTTGCACACAATTAAAAACGCATATGTTCCTCTTGCCAGTGCGGGTGACAGGTGAGAATCCTATGTGGCTAGCATGCCTGCTCACCTTCCCCATGCGACCCACAGGGGCCAAAATGCCTTGCGGATCACCTCTGGATCCTACACACTCTCTCTTGGCTAGAAGTTACTCCACAGACTCCAGTCCTCACTCCTCCACCTTCCTCTTATCCTCCCTGTACAGGTACCAATATTATGTACTCATGAGGTCATAAAGGTCATGGAATAGAACACACAAGAGATCCTCCATAGTGTGAAAACTGTATGACACATTTAATGTGAGAAAACGCCAAATAAACACTCACATTTGCAGTGGAAGATAACAAGCTGTCAGGAATGAACTAGCCAGCAATGGTGGGACTCACCTGCCTTTTTGATCTGTAGTACCAGGGCTGGCCAGCGGATGCTCCCAGCAATCAGAGACTCAACTTTGCAGCCAGCTAACACCTGGAACTGATTATGCTGGGGTATTTAAGGGATGGCCAGACTTGCAGACTCTGCCTTGGTGTTGTGTTTCTCTTGGGCCCTGTATCCTGTTCCTGCTCTCTGTTCCTGTCTGATTCTCTGCTACCTGTTCTGATCCCTGGCTTGTCTGACCATCCCTCTGCCTGACCCTCTGTACTACGCTGCCTGCTACCTGTTCTGATCCCTGGCTTGTGACCCTGACCATCCCTCTGCCTGACCCTCTGTACTACGCTGCTAGCTACCTGCTGAACCTGGCCTGTGACCCCGACCAATCTCCGCTTGCTCCCCCTGTACCTACCTGCCCTATTGATATTGACCCGGCCTGCCTGACGACGCTTGCTTGTATGTACTGTTATCTGTGGGTGGTTGGTTTGTTTGCACTGTATTATGTTTAGTATTGCACTGCGTTTATGTTTGTATTGTTAGTGTTAATAAATTATATTGTTTATCACATATCTGAAGTCTGTGTTTCCCTGCGTCAGTCACACACCTCTGGTCACACTTGGGAGCCCTGACATTACACCAAGGCCAATCCTGACCAGAAGTGGCTGCACAGGGAAGCCATCTTGGCTTGTTGCTGGGAAGGATGGATCTGGATGAGGTTGTGTATTTATATCTGCTAGTGTTTGATGACAGGGAGTATGCTTATCAAACTCTGAAGGAGTATCCCAGGGATCAACTACTAGAATGTATACGGCTCGCTCATGTTCTAGTAGATCAGGGCACAGAGTTCTCTGAGGTGCAGCCATTGATTGAGGTTTGTGCTGAGTTGGTTTCATCTGGTTCCCCCGAATGCAGGGATGAATTTTTGCCACCATTTAGTGCAGACCAGGTAGAGTCCCAGGTGTGGTTATTAGAGGATGATGTGGGTTACTTTCTGGAGCGTTATTCCACATGTTCACCACAGACACTAAGAGATTGTATAAACGCAGTGCAGTCATTGACCAGACAGGCTTTGTGTAAGCTCAGCTTTGTTCAACCCATACTGCAGACATGGACAGACTTGTTGCACCCAGCCTCCGTCAGCTTACAAAGACCCAGTCCTGCTTCTAACTCTACTCCTGTATTCCCACCAGCTCCTCCAGTTACAGCCCAGTATACTTGGCTATCTACCGCATGTCAGTACCCTGTTCCTACTCGCTGCACCTATCCTGCCTTTAACCCTGTAAAAAAGCCCTCTGTAGCAACTGCTCCCTCTCCTGTTCCATCCTCCAGTTTTTCTCTGTCTCCAGCTGCTCCATTCGTTTGCAGACCTGCGTTTACTTGCAGTGCTCCAGTAGTTAAAACCAGAAAAAAGCGAAAATTCTTTCCAACCAATACCATCCTGCCAGTATCCAAACCGGTGAACCTGCCTTCCGTGACTCAGCCTGAAGCCTCTACTCAGCCTGAAGCCTCTCTTCAGCCGGATGCCTCTCTTCAGCCGGATGCCTCTCTTCAGCCGGATGCCTCTCTTCAGCCGGATGCCTCTCTTCAGCCGGATGCCTCTCTTCAGCCTGATGCCTCTCTTCAGCCGGATGCCTCTCTTCAGCCTGATGCCTCTCTTCAGCCTGAAGCCTCTACTCAGCCTGAAGCCTCTACTCAGCCTGAAGCCTCTACTCAGCCTGAAGCCTCTACTCGGCCTGATGCCTGCATTCAGCCTGATGCCGCTACTCAGCATGATGAACTGATCCAGCCCGACGATCCTATTAGGCCAGTTGACTCGATGCCCGCTGTTGATCCAGATGATCCGGTACCTGATCCAGTGCCCGCTGTCATGCCAATTGACTCAGAGCCCGCTGTCATACCTGGTGACCCGGTGCCCACTGCCTTGCCAGATGACGCGGTGCCCGCTGGCAAGCCAAATGACCTGATGCCTGGTGACCCAGTGCCCGCTGTCATACCTGGTGACCCGATGCCCGCTGTCGAGCCAGACAATCCGATACCAGATGACCCAGTGCCCACTGTCGTGCCTGTTGACTCGGAGCCCACTGTCTTGCCAGACGACTCGGTGCCCGTTGTTCCGCCAGTTGACTCGGTGCCCGCAGTCTTGCCAGACGACTCGGTGCCCGCAGTCTTGCCAGATGACTCGGTGCCCGCAGTCTTGCCAGACGACTCGGTGCCCGCAGTCTTGCCAGACGACTCGGTGCCCGCAGTCTTGCCAGACGACTCGGTGCCCGCAGTCTTGCCAGACGACTCGATGCCCGCAGTCTTGCCAGACGACTCGGTGCCCGTTGTTCTGCCAGTTGACTCGGTGCCCGCAGTCTTGCCAGACGACTTGGTGCCCGCAGTCTTGCCAGACGACTCGGTGCCCGCAGTCTTGCCAGACGACTCGGTGCCCGCAGTCTTGCCAGACGACTCGGTGCCCGCAGTCTTGCCAGACGACTCGGTGCCCACTGTCGTGCCTGGTGACTCGGTGCCCGCCGCTTCGTCTGGGGGCCCGAGACCTGTCGCTCCGCCTGGGGGTCCGGCGCCCGCCACTCCGCCTGAGGGCCCGAGACCTGTCGCTCCGCCTGGGGGCCCGAGACCTGTCGCTCCACCTGGGGGTCCGGCGCCCGCCGCTCCGCCTGGGGGCCCGAGACCTGTCGCTCCATCTGGGGGTCCGGTGCCCGCCGCTCCGCCTGAGGGCCCGAGACCTGTCGCTCCGCCTGGGGGCCCGAGACCTGTCGCTCCATCTGGGGGTCCGGCGCCCGCCGCTCTGCCTGAGGGCCCGAGACCTGTCGCTCCGCCTGGGGGCCCGACGCCTGTCGCCCCTCCTGGGGGCCCGACGCCTGTCGCCCCGCCCGGGGGCCCGACGCCTGTCGCCCCGCCCGGGGGCCCGCTGCCTGCCGCTCCGCCCGGGGGCCCGCTGCCTGCCGCTCCGCCCGGGGGCCCGGTGCCTGCCGCCCCGCCCGGGGGCTCGGTGCCTGCCGCCCCGCCCGGGGGCCCGGTGCCTGCTGCTCCGCCTGGTGGCCCGCTGCCTGCTGCTTCGCCTGGTAATCCGATGTGCCTCTGCCCGGAGTCCTGCCCGATGTGCCTCTGCCCGGAGTCCTGCCCGATGTGCCTCTGCCCGGAGTCCAGCCCGATGTGCCTCTGCCCGGAGTCCAGCCCGATGTGCCTCTGCCCGGAGTCCAGCCCGATGTGCCTCTGCCCGGAGTCCAGCCCGATGTGCCTATGCCCGGAGTCCAGCCCGATGTGCCTCTGCCCGGAGTCCTGCCCGATGTGCCTCTGCCCGGAGTCCTGCCCGATGTGCCTCTGCCCGGAGTCCAGCCCGATGTGCCTCTGCCCGGAGTCCAGCCCGATGTGCCTCTGCCCGGAGTCCTGCCCGATGTGCCTTTGCCCAATGTGCCTCTGCCCGGTGTGCCTTTGCCCAATGTGCCTCTGCCCGGTGTGCCGCTGCCCGGAGTCCTGCCCGGTGTGCCGCTGCCCGGAGTCCTGCCCGGTGTGCCAGTCTTTGATATCCCGCCAGTTACCAGACCCGGGCGGTGGAACATTTTGCCCAGCTAGGACTGTTTGGAGCGTCCTGAGGCCGCTCCTTGAGGGGGGGTACTGTCAGGAATGAACTAGCCAGCAATGGTGGGACTCACCTGCCTTTTTGATCTGCAGTACCAGGGCTGGCCAGCGGATGCTCCCAGCAATCAGAGACTCAACTTTGCAGCCAGCTAACACCTGGAACTGATTATGCTGGGGTATTTAAGGGATGGCCAGACTTGCAGACTCTGCCTTGGTGTTGTGTTTCTCTTGGGCCCTGTATCCTGTTCCTGCTCTCTGTTCCTGTCTGATTCTCTGCTACCTGTTCTGATCCCTGGCTTGTCTGACCATCCCTCTGCCTGACCCTCTGTACTACGCTGCCTGCTACCTGTTCTGATCCCTGGCTTGTGACCCTGACCATCCCTCTGCCTGACCCTCTGTACTACGCTGCTAGCTACCTGCTGAACCTGGCCTGTGACCCCGACCAATCTCCGCTTGCTCCCCCTGTACCTACCTGCCCTATTGATATTGACCCGGCCTGCCTGACGACGCTTGCTTGTATGTACTGTTATCTGTGGGTGGTTGGTTTGTTTGCACTGTATTATGTTTAGTATTGCACTGCGTTTATGTTTGTATTGTTAGTGTTAATAAATTATATTGTTTATCACATATCTGAAGTCTGTGTTTCCCTGCGTCAGTCACACACCTCTGGTCACACCTGGGAGCCCTGACACAAGCCGTTTAGTGTCACCTCACATGGGTGTACTATAGGTCCTCTGGTGTACCAAGATGGCGCCGGACCGGAAGTGCGTCACCACACTGCTATAGCTCATCTACGCGTTACGCCATGCCTCTCGTAGCTTCGTCAGGATCAGGACTTTTGGCAATATAGTTGTGTTGGGCTATATGTTCAAGTCAAACGTTCGTTCGACTCGAACATCGGCCATTCATGTGTTCACCTGCCGTGCCCTGCAATGCTTTGGCCAATCACAGTCATGAAGATGTCACAAGGGGGCAATGGTGACCCTGCCCCTTGTGACGTAATCACAGTATATAAGAACTGTCATCACGGCTCAGCTGTGAGGCAGCGGGAGCCAGCGTCGAGAGTGGAGCGTTTCATTTTTTGGGTCAGCGATGGCAGTGGGCATCATGATTGATGTTGGATCTACTTCTGGGGGACAATTTTTCTTATTTTTGTTTTTAATAAAGGATTTGTCAAAGACTGTCTACTGTCATTTTTTCCACTACACTTTTTTTTTGTGAATGAGTAGCAGTAACTTGTACCCCATACTCATTCACACGGGGTGGCTGGGATCTGGGGATCCCCTTGTTAGAGGGCGCTTCCAGATTTCAATAAGCTCCCCACCCACATACCCCCACAACCACCAGCCAAAGTTGTGGGGAAGAGGCCCTTGTCCCCATCAACAAGGGGACAAGGTGCTTTGGGGGGGAGCCCCCCTGCTCCAAAGTACCCCCCCTTGTTGAGCGCATGTGGCCTGCTTTGGTTTTGGAGGGGGGCACTCACTCATTCCCCCCCCTTTCCTGACCTGACAGGCTACATGCTCAGATAAGGGTCTGGATTTTGGGGGGGAGGCCCCCACGCCATTTTTTTTAAAAATTTGTCATGGGGGTTCCCCTCAAAATCCATACCAGACCCAAAGGGCTTGGTATTGATGGGGGAGGGGGGGCCACATGTTTTTTAAAAAAATGTTTTTAATTTCTGGGCAATGTCAGCAATTCTTATAACATTCAGCTGTCAGTGGGTAACCCCCCTGACAGCTGAAACATTAAAGAATGTTTTTAGTAGCTGTGCTGTATCTTACCGCATACTCAGTTACGGTAAGGTTCCGCTTAGTGAATTGTCACCTCTGTTCGAAGTTCACAGTCAAACTTGTGTTACGTTCAAATGTTTGACCGTGAACCAAACAGGGGTGTTCGGCCCATCACTACAATATAGTATATGTTCTTAGTTCTATTTGCAACCACAACATATATGGAACAAATGATGTATACTGTTAAAAAAACATTATTAAACACATTGAAGTATAAAAATAAATTTGTCTGGAGGTGGGCTTTAAATCTAATTAAAGCAAAAATACACTGCATCTGAGCACCACAAACCAAAAATGCTATTTACTTCATTTTAAGTCACATGTACACTGGACATTTTTACAGCTGCTGTTTTTGGCTTTTGGCATTTTTTTCTAGAGTCCCCAGCATGTTATCCTATGTGTCCACGCACGCATAGGCTTTAATCAGTGTTTTTTGGCAAGGGCGTTTTTTTGGCTGGAAAAAGTTCTAGAACTAGTGGGTTTCTAGAGGGGGTTTTTAGCTGTAAAAACGCTCTAACTCTTGTAAACGTGGTAATATGAGGCAAACTGGCATTTTGGGGCATTTTTTAGCAAAAATTTTAATTTTTTTTGTGTAAAAAATGCTAAAAAACACAAATGTGGAAAAATGCGGCTAAATGCTATTGTAAAAACACTAAAACATGTGGAAAATTTGTGTTTTTAACGTGACTTTATACAGCTGACGGTACCGGCGTTTTTAAAGTGCCCAGTGTGCATGAGGACTTAATATTCAAACCAAACTCACCCGTCCATCCATGTCTCCAAGCTTTATTTTGCTGAGAAAGCACTTTGAAGAACACCACCCCCCTAGCATTTCTGGTCATGGCCTTTTTGAGTTAAGGGCAGATGATTTGTGTAGCATTTACTTTGGATCCATCTGCCCTAAGCTCAGGGGCTGAGAAAACACCTCCTCCCCTCCTGAAGACCCCTATGATGTATCATTTGCCTAAGCCTGGGAACCAGTAAGTATATGAAAAATGCTAAAGTTTAAAACAAGTAAATATGGTATACCTTTCTATCTATTTACTAATGCTAGTAGCAATGGCGTTAAAATTGTCAGCATTGATTAAGAGAGTAAGGTTCTGCTTTAATTGTGATGTTTATTTAATTGCTATTACATTTTGTTTGCTGCTCAGTTTTCACTGTCAGTTAAGTTATACATTTCGGGGAGTTATCTAGCTTGCTACTTTTGCAGACATGAAGAGCTAAACATAGTTCTGTGTATAACACGTCTAAGCTCTTAATGGTTATGTTCTGAAATCTCTTTTGTAGTCTGCCTTGTAGCTTCATCTGGCAGCTCGGAACAGGTCCCTCTAGGCGCCTCACTTGACCTTCACAAGTTTCTTCCTATGCTCCAGTCTTAAGTTAGTTGCTGCTTTAGCTTTTCCCATGCTAGTTTCAGCAATTACACACTTCGAATGATATTTTGACAAAGATGTCCACATGCTTACGTACATTGGAATGTAAGAGTGGCTTTCTGTGCCAAAATATAGAAGATAACTCTAGGACTGGATGTAAAGGTTCTTACTCAGAGGAGAAAGAGAAATTAAAAAGATCCTGTTACTTTGCTGTTTAGGTTCAAATGAGTGTGTTGGTGTAAGGATTTCCTCGACCACTTTATACTCACCTCTGCTGTCTTCCTTTGCTGCTCCTTCTCCTTGCAGCCACCACCAAGATAATTGGGGTTGGCTGGCAAAGGGGATTAGGGGTAACGGTGACATCATTCCCTTCTGTCCAATGTAAGCATTGAATCATTTGAGAAGGTCACACGCTCACCTGTACCTGGAAGCACTGGGTATTCTGCAGTGTTGGCCATGGAGGAAGAAGTGGCGGAAGAACCCTAGAGAGGTGTGAACAAAGAGGTCAGGTGGAGGGTTTAAACATATACTGGAAATTTGCACTGAACTGACAACATTACAGTGTCCCTTTATTGAATTTATTTGGAAGATTAATGCCTTCAGAGGTAGATACAAACAATATTTTAGAAGTGATCATGTTATCTTTATTTCTCAGTTGTGGTTGTTTATTACCTCTGGCAGTGGGTGGCCTTCAGTGATACAGGGAATGACACTGATATGACGACATCAATGCCATTTTTTGCGATATTATACTATGAATAGAGGGTGCCATGATCATGACCTCTCATGGGGTGGGTTCATGATGTTCTGTACTAAACAGTATAAATACTATTGAGATGCTATAGCAGGAAAACACTGAACAGTACTTCTATATTTCTAAAAAATGTGCGAGGGCTGTACTCTTCTTTTTCATTGCAACATGTCCTCATTGAGTTCCACTCACTTACTGTTTGGTTCAGTGGTCATGGCTGATGGTCTCAAACTGCATGGTTTGTCTTCAGTGCTGGATTCTGCTTCTTTAAACATCCATCTGTGCACTTTGCTTTTGTCCAATGGTGTCAAGTATGTAAACATTCTCAAGCCTATTGTGATGTCAGGCAGCCTGAACTCTAACTTCATCAAGAACTCAATGGCTACACATTGCTTTTGCTTCAAATACATTATTTACCTTATTTACCTTACATTATTTCCCCTAAAGGGGAAGTTCTGCTTTGTCTCCTCCTTCCCCCATCACCACATTTAGCGCACTTTAACATTTTTTTGGGGGAGCGGGTACCTAGTTTTGATAACTAGTCCTATGTCACAGAAGACTTTGCCCCCCCTCCCCCCGTTTTTGCCCGCAGCCTTCTGGGACATGTCACAGATCCCAGAAGGCTGCTGGACCATTTACAAAGCTCAGCAAGGCTTGTACATGTGCAGTGATAAGTCGACTGTGTAGCCTCAAGGAGTCAAAGCTGGCTTCCCATAGTAAACATGCTGGTGCCATGGTCTCGAAGATTGGTAAAAAACTGGCCTGGGTAAGGACTGCGTTGGACCTCTGAACAGGTAAGTGTCCTGTTATTAAAAGTCGGAAACTACAGTATTTGTACTTACTGACTTTTATTTTTTTTTTCTATGTAGAAGTTCCTCTTTAACCAGCATGTGAAATTTGAACAACCTATGTAAGGTCAAAAAGTTATCTCCACTTTTACATTACTTTCAGTACAGCCCCCATATTATAATTGTTACAAAGTTAGGTAGACAAAAGAAAAAAGTCCATTCAATTCAACTAATAATGTATAAATACAGTTGAAGTTCAGGTAAAAATGCAGTTCAGGTAAAAAACCTGCCGATCAAGAGTGCAAACCCCATGTATTGATGGAATATATGGCTCACCTGATAAAATGTTTCAAGCAGAGCTCCAATCTCCTGTAAAAAAAAAAAAAAAAAAAAAAAATCCAGAGGTGAGCTCACCCCAAGCAATTTCACAGACCGTCCTCTGTCCCCATCTTAAGTGTGGGCACTTGGCTGTGACAGCTTGCGTTTTCATAGCCGGGTGCCCACTATGCATCTGCACGTTGTGAATGGTCCCGCGGACTTCTGGGACCTGTCACATGTCCCACAAGATTGCAGGGGGAGGAGAACTCCCGATTGCTTAGGTGGTCGGAGCGGAAGTGGAAATGGGTACCTGCTTCCCCCCTTGCTCCTCAAAGGGGAGCAAGGGACGAGTCCTTAAAGTGGAACTTCCCCTTTTGGGTTATTTTTTCTATGAACAAGCCTAAAACATAGTGCTGGAATTGACCTCTTCTGCTCTGCCAGCTGGTGAATTGGATTGTACCTTTCTGCCTACACTCCATTTTCAGTATGGCCAATGATGCTGAATGTGTAAGCAAGTTAGCTAAATCATGCATCCAGTGCTATTATTTGGCCTAGCCAAGCCCTGGGCACTCTACCAGATCATTGACACAAGTGGGATGATTTAATAAAGGCAAAAAGACTGGTCACTTTGCAAGGGAAACAGCGTAATTGCCTAGATTGAAAGCCTACGGCTTGATTGAGATGAAGCTCTACTGACTTTTCATTGCATGTGTTTGGGTATTCTTTGCATATTGAAATTTAACACGCTCATTAAAGTGTTACTAAACCCCGGACTCTGCATCCACTACATCTGGTCCCCCACAGTACACAGAACATGGAAGTGCAATTATTTTATTAAATATAAACATCTAAATATCTTTTCTCATCAGAAGTTAGAGTAGCCTTGTGACTTCTATCAGTGTCCAGCCCAGCACTAGCTAAAGCTTATAGGAGGAGTTTTCTTTCTGCTCTAGGAGGATGGAAATCTCCTGACCTCTGTCTGACCAGTGCTGATTGGCCCTGTGCTGATTACATGCACTCTCCCAAGAAAAAAAAACCTCTCTAGCAATATACACCAAACTGAGCATGTGTATGCCCACGGTTCAGTCTGAAGGTTAGTGATGGTCACTTGAAAAAGGGAGGAACAGAGAAGAAAGGATCAAACAGCCTTTTTACACAATGTAGAGGATTAACCCCTTAGGTTCCACAGTGAGTATAACAAGCATGCTTTACTGCATATACAGCCTGATTTTACTGTTGTGGGTTTAGTAACATTTTAAGCTCTATGGAATATATCCTTGCAAAGTGTAACTTTCCTTGCAAAGTATTGTTGCATTTAGTAAATCAACCCCAAAGTGCACATACTATAAGGCAGCACTGCAACTGTCCATGGACACCCACAGTAAACCACAGTGAAATCACCAGTAGGATCTACTACCCTGCTTGGAATACATTGTTACATTGTACCGTGTAACCCTTGTACCTTTAGGAAGGCAATTAAACCACCAAATTATTCTTTACAAACTTTATTAAGGCCTTAGTCCTGCCAATTGTTTTATTTCTATTTTTGTTTTGTTTTGGAGCAGTTATATTTGGAGAAACATAATTTTTTATTAGGTATAATTTCTGGAGAAATGATAAAAACATCAGCGATAATATTATTAAGAAGTAGACTTGTCTAGCAGTATTTCTCTCTCTACCGCCAATATAAATCAGACAGCATAACTCGGCACTGCATAAATCCTAAAGTTGAAATCCAAACACCACCTGCTTTCTTACATTTAGTGAAAAAGGCTCAAAGGAGTTGAAAAATTCAAGGTTAATTAGATTATCATCATTCATTTCTGATATCTTAATCTGCACCATCAGGCTTTCACTGAGCACATGATTTGATTCATTTCTAAAGTCTTAACTTTTTGCTTCTGTACACCAAATAAACTCAGCAGTGCGCACATGATGGAAGCACCGGATTTCAACAAAATATCAGTCTCAGACCAGGAACGAAAAAGACACGGTTTGAAAAAAACAAATGTATTAATTTCAGCAGTAATTGTTCCTTTATAGCACATGCAAGATTCTTCTAGAACATTCTAAAACTGGGTACACACACATCAACATTATCATATTAGACATAAACTGATCATTAGATTGGCTTTAGTCAAACGGGACTGCTGGAAAACCTTGTTCAATCAGCTGCCAATTGGCTGCAGCGCTGAACAGTGCGTTCTGATGGTAGAGAATCCCTACTGTCAGAACACAGTGTCCTGGTGGGGGGGATTCCTGCAATCACAGCACTTGTATGGATATGTTTTTTTATTCAGCCCACTGGCAAAAAAAAAATAAATAACCTTGGGTACCCAACTTTAAGGCTTTTTCACATGGGCGGCCAAGGCACAGAAAGAACAGGCAGACAAGCAGGCAAGCATAAAGTGGAATAAATAACAATGGTAATAGCACCATTTACTGAGCGCTGGAACTATACTACCAGGGTGCATTTATGTGGCAATGCTAATCATAGACAGACAGGGTGTGCATTGTCCAAAAGAAAAAGAGGATGGTAGTTGAGGGGACAGGGGAACAAAGGAGGCTTGCAAAATAATTATTACGGGAGGGACAGTCCTTTGAGATGTTCTTATGCTGGCTATCGTTGTGGCCCTTTAAGAGCAGTGGTGCACTTAATGGCAGTCCCAGTTAACCTGCATGCAGTATAGGTATATTATAGGTATGGTATAGCTTCAGCACAGGTGCAAGGTAGATGTGGTTCAGATGCAGTAACGGTTTAGTAAAATGCAGTATGGGGTTGTATAGGTGCAGTCTAGGTTTGGAATAGGTGTGGAATAGGGTGCAATAAGGGTGCAGTATGGATTGGGTACACTTGGTGTACTGCTGTCAGTGGCTCAGTCCCTGGTAGCAGTATCAGCAACGGGCAAATAGCCCTCATGCTGTGGTGATCTCTCGCTGTAAAAGGGCCCCTCCCAGTCGCTCCCCGAAAGCCTCCAGTTATCAGTGGTGTAAGGCAGAGAATGAGTGGATGCTTCAGTCTCCCTGCAACAGTGGTGCAGGTGCTGTGATGTGGGTGGTGTTGCACTGCCTCTGGATGTCCTCACTCCCAGTCTCAGATCTCCCTTGGTATGGTCTCCTGCTGTTAGGGGAATATCCAGACAAAGGTGCTCTCTTCTATTACTTGGCTGCTGTCTCAAACTACAACTCCCAGGATTCTCAGTACTCTGCATAGAAATCTATGGGATTGCTTAGCTTTAGCTCTCCCCCTGCTGGCCAGAGGATAATAGGGCAGCATATCATTATTATCTCAATAGAGTCCTTCTCCATATTGCTGTAGCCCAGCACTTGGCTACATAACTCAATATTTTGAGTGAATAAATTAAGTGCAGGTTTGCCTGGAGGGAGCCCACTCCTCCTTAAAGGCACAGGGACACATTGGATGCCCAGCAAGAGCACAATGGCAGCTGAAGGTATCCAATATGTCCTCACCCCAAATCCAGTGAACAAGCTATACAAAAAGATGGCAACCACCCCAAAAGTGTGCTGGGAAATATGTTTGTGATGTGCTTTGCCCTTCCATGTGCATATTGCTGCAAAGGCTAGTTATAAATTGGGGTGGCTGCCATCTTTTTTGTATAACTTTAATGTCTCCATAATGTGTACAGCTACTGAGGTGAATCAGAGCTTGCTTTAAAGAAAAATTCCAGATATGAGTTACATTGGTCCAACTTAGGTTAAAGTAACAATGCATGCACCATACCTGTGTAATACCCCAGGAAGCTGTAAATCACTGCACTATGCACCTCTACTCAAATGATGTCCACTTGTTTCTAAGTCCTGTACTAAGTGCTAATGCCTGCTTAATTCCGATCACAAGAGGTCTGTACAGGCACCATTCAGAGAATGCTTTGCATTTTCTCAATGAATGCAAAGCTTTTCTCTGATTGTTGGAGAGTGTGACATCACCACCCCACCTCTCCACCTCATCCAATCAAAGAACTCTTTTATATATATATATATATATATATATATATATATATATATATATTTGTAAACCTCTGAAATGAAAAATTAACAAAGTATATCTTGCTATAGTGTGTACTTGCCTCAGTCCAAAGAGCAAGTGTGATTTCTGTCTACTCTCCCATTTCTCTGATATCTGCATGAGTCACTTCTGGCAGTCTGTCTATGTCAACATCAGACATTCCCAAGAGACAACCTCCCCCTCCCTCTCCAGCACACAGCCTGCGAGTGACAGCCCCAGATGTGCATGTTTCCCTATGAGACTGTGTAGGAGGTTGTGTCTATTCCCTCCACTCAGGTCTCTTATTACACTCACCTCTTCTACCTGTGCTGTGCAGTGTGTGATGTCAAATCCCCGCCCCTACTTCTGAAACTCAGAAATGCTGTATAAATTCTAGACTTTTAACAAATATAGAGAAGAGAAGACTGCAGAAAGACAGGTCCAACGTATATCGGAGAATTTGTTTCATCTCTGTATATCACCTGAGGCCAGTCACCAGGTATATGTAAGGAACAATTAAAAATATATAGCTACTATATACAGACAACAATACACAGATGAATATACATGAATACACAAACGAACACGTGAAATGCTCTCTTTCACCATACAAAACATAACATGCCCATATACATGTCACTCCAAATGGGAGGAGCCAGTAAATCACTCAGTGAAAATAAATCCCCATAAATGAGTTCCAAAACTGAAGCACAGACAAGGTGCAGGTGTAACACACTCAATATGTGGTATTGGTGATATACAGTCCACTTTGCACACAGGTGAAAAAAATCTTCATACACGTGAAGGTGCCACTAGTGCCAAAAATCCTAGAATGGTCTGAGTGTCCCCTCACCTCCTTGCAATGACCACAGGGGCCAGCAAGCCTTGTAGTAAACACCAAAGGATCTCACAGAAACCACTTTGCCTATTGGACCGTGTTAGATGCGTCTTCATGGAGTCCCAATATGGCGTGTGCGCCGGACGTGACGTCACTGTACTTAGGAAATTTCGTCAAGGCGTACCAATGCGTTGTGTCACGAATGACACGTGACTTTATCACACGTGTCCCTGATGAAGTCACGTGTCATTTGTGACGCAACGCGTTGGTACGCCTTGACGAAATTTCCTGAGCACAGTGACGTCACGTCCGGCGCGCGCGCCATATTGGGACTCCATGAAGACACATGCTATGAGGACAATATGAGGATATGAGCTTATGATATCTGCTAACATGTGAGTGGGCATTTTATTTTAATATTTCAATAAAGTTACAATATTACGCTATGGAGCATGGTTATTTATGTCTCTTGAGTGGAACCTGTGGGGACGTGAGGTATTGCCAGGACAAAGAGGTGCAGGAGGAGGTCCGGATGACAGCGGATGTAGCATCTAACACGGTCCAATAGGCAAGGTGGTTTCTGTGAGATCCTTTGGTGTTTACTACAAGGCTTGCTGGCCCCTGTGGTCATTGCAAGGAGGTGAGGGGACACTCAGACCATTCTAGGATTTTTGGCACTAGTGGCACCTTCACGTGTATGAAGATTTTTTTCACCTGTGTGCAAAGTGGACTGTATATCACCAATACCACATATTGAGTGTGTTACACCTGCACATTGTCTGTGCTTCAGTTTTGGAACTCATTTATGGGGATTTATGTTCACTGAGTGATTTACTGGCTCCTCCCATTTGGAGTGACATGTATATGGGCATGTTATGTTTTATATGGTGAAAAGGAGCATTTCACGTGTTCGTTTGTGTATTCATGTATATTCATCTGTGTATTGTTGTCTGTATTTAGTAGCTATATATTTTTAATTGTTCTTTATGCATAGCGCTACATGATCATTAATTAATTTATTTATATACTTTTTTGGTAAGGAAGTGGGTGTTAGCAGCTTTGACCTACTTTTTATCCATCTAAGCGCAGGAGATTTTACATTTCTTTAGGTATATGTAAGGGTTTACAAACACTATAAAGTGTATCTGTACTGCGACCAAAGCTGTGGAGCTAATCACATCCAGTCAAGAATAATGTGTCTGGTGTCGTCCAATGGGCTGTGCTCTGTGATAGGGCTGTGTAAATCAAAAAAACGGATGGACAGAAATTAAGACCTTTATGCAGCTAAAACAGATGCCATATATGTATTTCATGGGTACTAGGCTATTTAATTATATAAGAGATCTGAAATTTTAATGACCGGTTTCAGAATGATGTGTGCAGGTAACTTTCCTAAGCCCTTAGTCAATAAAGCAGTTTAAAAAATACCTTTGCTGGGAGGTTACTGGTTTCATGACCTAATGTATGCCCTTTTTCTATGGTCAACACATGCTAACCTTCCTTAGGGACACTCTAATCTATGAGATCCAAAGTGTTTTATGCAGTTTTTAGGTCTATTTTTATGAGAAATGAACCATATTTATGAAGCAGGTATTAGCATTAGGATAATTCTTCCCTCTTCCCCTTTATATCAAAGCATCACAGCCTTGAGAAATGATGCTTCCTATCAGCCATATTTCCATTCATCTGTGTGCTGAATTAGAGGAGACAAACAGAACAGGTCATTGATTTGATATACGCATAAATAAGCCATAACAGCAGTACTGTGCCATCCTTCATTCCGCTGTGATTCATAGAGGCAGTGTACGCATTCTATATTGCTGATCATAATGGAGGTCTGGCTAGCACTGATAGGGGCTGCTTTACGCTGTATTGTCTGTGTTTGTATATGTAAGTCTGAATCATGTCTAGTTAGGCAACTGCATATCAAATGCAGACTGTTGAACAAACCCATAGAGGAGATTAAATGGACACATTTAGTATACAAAACTGAACAGCTAGAATAATTTCAAGTTCCTTGTTTATTTATTCTACTCTTCTACACTGCTGTCCTAAAAGCTTATATAAAGAAAATAATAGCTAAATAAAAAAAACAACTAATGCAAGAAATGATCATATAATACAAGGGCTATTCCAAACGTAATGCAATAGTAAGCATAATGTTTTATTAACTACATAGCTTGTTCAAAGTTCATATGTTGGTAGACCAACTCTTCCTCTATAGTAACTCTTTTTCTTCTTCTTTTTCATTGTAGGCAAACATTAGATTCCAAGCAGAAGCAACGTGCCGTTATTGAGTTCTTGATGAAGGAGGGGGTGCAGGCTTTCCACAGTAGGCTACAGAATATTTACTGGGATGACATCATTGACAAGAGTAATGTGCACAGATGGAGGAAGAGGTTAAAAGAAGGGGAGACCAACATTTAAGGCAAATTATGCATTAGGAGACCATGAACTGAATGGTGGCAACTTTGCTTGATGGCAATGATGGCAACTCAATGATTGGAACTCAGTGATGGCATTTTGCTTCCGTTCATAATCCATTATTTACCCACAATGAAAAAGAAAAAAATGAATTACTATAGAGGAAGAGTTACTCTACCAACATGAAATTTCAAAGACCTACTATGTATGCTAATAAAAAGTTATACCTACTTTTGCATTACTTTCTATACAGTCCACTTACTACACACACATTGTAAAACACCAAAAGCTACATACCTATCACTTCATCCAATATTAGTGCCAGGGCTGTTGCTGGATCCTGGTACCCAGGAAATATGCCTTGGGACTTTTATTAATTGTCCCTATCCTCATTTGAGGCAGTTGCTGTCAAAATTCCTTCCTGTTTTTTCCCCACACTTCCTATCCCGGCAATACCCTGTAACATTTTAACGCATAGGGTATCACTAAGGCAGAAGGTGAAGGGAATCCCACCAGTAGGGACACAGAAAGCAACTGTAACCTTTCTTTGCTGTACTTAGAAAGGTGTTTTAATACTCTTTTTAACTGTGACTCAAATCTAAACTTTTGATGATGGGCACAGCAAGTGAGAGGAAAATTTTCTAACAGGAACAAGGAATAATAATAACCTGACAGTCGGGGAATTCATAAAGGGTGTCATAGACACCCTTTAGAATTACCTTTGGGGCACAGTACCAAAAGTGCTTGCTCCCAGTAAATGTACCTGAAATTCATGTACATGAAACTGTCCATGTCTGCACTGGGGTCGGAGTGTCCACACTTGGCACTCCGTGCACCTCTGTGCACTTACTCCCATCCACTGTACCTGCCACATAGATAGGCACATGTCTGTGGAGTATTGTCCTGGGGTGGAAAAAGCCTGATGGAGAACTGAGAGACTACTTCCCCATCAGGTCCACTTTACTTCTGATTGACAAGTGCACGGCAGTGGGTGGGTCCATATCTGCTATTCAGTCTGATAGCAGCTTTTGAATCTGCCCACTACTGTGTGCTGTCAATCAAAAGTAAATTGGACCTGATGGGGAACTAGCTTCTTAGTTCCTCATCAGGCTCCACCAACCCAGTGACTTCCCAAATATGGGCACTGTCCATATTTAGATAATAACATCACCTGGATCCCCATTTACATTTAGTGTTTGGATGGGGAATCTCCCGCCTGACAGCTGAATAAGACCTTACAACACTGTGAGGGAAGCTGTCACATACATGACAGCTTCCCAGCAAAGGCAAAGCCTGATCTGAGTACTGGTGTACCTCTGTACTTGTACATATACCAGCTCAGAGTTGGTCTTAATTATCTCCAGTTTTCTCATCTGAGAACTGATGGTAATTCTTTAAGAAGTAAGTCTAAGCCATCCCCACGCACAAAATGTTGACTAAACTGCTTTTTGTACCTTGTGTGTGATAATCATATTTTTTTTTAACCTTAGAGTACTTTAGATATATGTAGGTCATAATAATAGATTAATGCTCACTGACTGATATTGAAATACAATATAGATTTGGAACATCATGTATAATTAAAGCTCAATTCCAGTTTGGCCCAGCATTTGTAAAAACAGAAAAGTAGGCTTTGCTGCAATACTCATGTGCCCAACCTAAGGTTTTTCTTTTATTGTTATTAATAATAATAACAATAATAATAATCATAATAATGATAATAATTCTTTTTTATATTTTTTCATTTCAAAATACAGGAGTTAAACTAAAAAATGAAAACACTACATGATTTGCAAGTGTGAAAGTGATGACATATTTCGCATTGAATGCAAAAGTGATGTAACATTCTTTTGCTTCCGCAATGTGATAAGACACCTAGCTAACAGGTGGGAAGCCTAACTTTCATTTACTGTGTGCGCTGCTAGTACTATGGAGTCATATTCCTTCCAAAAGATGTAAGAGACACGCTTAGACACCAAACTATCAAAGTAATAAAGCAGCTTGCACATTCAGTAGGCAAATATCCCCAAATATTAACAATTAAGTGCAGCGCTATCAATAACATGAAAATGAATAAAATATCTAATTTAGATCAAAATAAAAACAATGCTAAAAACACACAAAGTCCATATAGGATCCACATAGACAGATAGAAATTGATGCTTGAAAGAGAGAGCCCAGAGAGATCCAGAGAGCAGACCGTCACTTTCCACCCAATGTAAAAGCCTCTTACCAGATAATTTGACCACCTGAAGGGCTGGTCAAATAACACAGAAAACTGGCCCAACTGATGTAACACAAGCTCCTGAATGCAGGCTACCTTCAATGACTGGTCAGGCACTTCTCCAATTCATAAGATCTATAGACAGCAAACCTCCCATTGGGTAACAAAACACCATGTGGAGAAAAGATGCCGACTCATAGTGTAGTAAATAACTCAACCAAGAAATTTATTTAAAGTTGCACTTTCAAAAACTTCAGTAAAAACCAGTATGTCAATTGAATTGTTTCAAACCAATGCGATGATGTCACTGACCGGCATGACTCCACCCTATGCGTTTCGTCATCAAACAGATGTTATCAGGGCCGTGTGAAAACACACCGCACAGAGCACTTTTGGAATTGGACTTTATTTATTTATTTATTTGTACATCAAGAATAAAATATTATTTAATGAATGATTTTGCACAATATGTATTTGCACAGAGCATTTTAGCTAGTTTGAAACAAGACATTTGTGAATGTTTATTAAAAAAGGAAACTGAAAAAAAAATTTTCTCTTACGGTATAAATACGCAGCACTGCTAGGTATATTTTAAAGCTATTTAATCCACACGTTTTGAAATATCTTACAAGAATGTTCATGCTATTAACCCACAGTGTTGACTTTTATTTTGACACCTATGTAGCATTACCCCCACAGGAGCCGCTTGTTTGGTGCCCCGGTTTCCCCTTTCTTCACCCCGCAGCCAGGCACAGTGTATTTCCACAGCCAAATACACTCACACACACTTCAGCTCGTTGTCTTCAATGACCAGTATAGGGGATGTTTTGTTTTGGAGTTTAGGATAGGGATAGGGAATGTACTAGGACAGCCTTTCTCAACCAGGGTGCCCAATGCCTTGAGGTTTCTTCAGGGGTGCCTTGGCAAAATGTCTAAAATTGCCCAAATCTTGTATACAAGCCAGCGGGTGGAACAAGCCTGCCTTTTAGTTACACAAAGCCACAGGCTTCCATTGTGCACTATTACAAACTTCTAGCCGCCAGTGTCCTAACAACCAATGACATCATCAGTTGATAAGGAGTATGTCACATTAGCTCAGTGATGGTTAAAAACTGAGGAAGAAGAGAAACATTGGAATACTAGTCAGTACCAGTGTGCAAAAGTGTATTTGCTTTGGAAGAATAAATCACCTCTAACGTTGGGTGTCCTATGTGCATGGATATTGCTGTGTTATATAAAACAATTTGAATAGTTTTTCACATTTTAGAATGGGGTGCCCTTTTAAAATCATGAACAGTGTTGAGGCACCCCATTTTAGAACGGGGTACCTCAAAACTGTCCATAATTTTAAAGGGTGCCTCGGGATTGTCCATAATTTTAAAGGGTGCCTTGACTGAACAAAGGTTGAGAAACACTATAGTAGGATACTCCAAACCAGAACTGTTCACATTGAGGACATCTAGCTTATCTGTTATTTGAACACTGTAGAAGTCTTGCCTGACTGTAAATAGCAGACTTCTCTTTGACATATATACCAGCAAGTAGTTTAGGAGTGAGCAAAGTCCCTTTAGCAGTAGTAGTAGTTACAGGGTAGAGCTTCTCAACTGCAAGTTAAGAGCGTTATGTTCCAGTATGCATTGCATACTAGCACATTATGAAAGACTTACCTGAAGTGAAGCCCTCCAGTAGCCGACTGTCACCGTTGACAGGGCTTCCATCTTCATCCGGTCTTCCTTCAGCTCTCTCAAAAGTTAGCATGACGTCCATTGCGCATGCGCCGTGACATCACTGGTGCTGTGAAAGTAAATATCTCTTAAACGATGTACGTTTAGGAGATATTTCTGTAGCTACAGGTAAGCCTTATTGTAGGCTTACCTGCAGGTATAAATCAAGGAAAAGGACTTTACTACTATTTTAGGAACTGCAGAAATCACAGATAAAAGACATTGTTTGTAACATCATTGCTGTTTTAATAAAGGATGGGGACACTCCTAATAACTTTGGAATAACACAAATATTCAACCCCTAAGTGTTGTAGGAAACAGACTTATGACAGTGGTCTTAAGAAATGTATGATTCCAAGTCAAACATTTGCACATTTAAGAATAGTTTGTATGAAAAATCTTTCTTAGATTCATGTTGCTAACATTTTTAGCCATTCTTAATACAGTCTTTTCTCATGTCTGCCTTATATATTAAAAATAAACAAATAAAATGGATTTGGATCAATTTGATTTTTGTGTTTATTTTTCTTTACACTGTTAATATACAAGTGAAACGCGAAAAATTAGAATATCGTGCAAAAGTTCATTTATTTCAGTAATGCAACTTAAAAGGTGAAACTAATATATGAGATAGACTCATTACATGCAAAGCAAGATAGTTCAAGCTGTGATTTGTCATAATTGTGATGATTATGGCTTACAGCTCATGAAAACCCCAAATCCACAATCTCAGAAAATTAGAATATTACATGCGATCAATAAAACAAGTGTTGTACATAGAACAATATCGGACCTCTGAAAAGTATAATCATACATATGTACTCAGTACATATGCATGATTATACTTTTCAGAGGTCCGATATTGTTCTATGTACAACACTTGTTTTATTGATCGCATGTAATATTCTAATTTTCTGAGATTGTGGATTTGGGGTTTTCATGAGCTGTAATCACATAATCATCATTCCTTGTTTCCCTGTTTATTGAAAATACCAGCTTAGTTGGTGAGCAGCTACATGGTTTTAGAATCCCATTGGACTATTGTAGCAGTTCAGAGTTACTAATACAGTGGCTGGGGTAATTGTAATAGCCAATTTGATGGTTGCTCTTTAATGCCATTGGTAGTTTGTAGGAAATGGCTTCAGTCTTGCTGATTTAGCTGTTCTTCCTCCTCTCTGCAACAATAAAAAAAGTTTGTTAATAACTGAACTCCATGAAAGCACAATACACAACCAAAATCCATACTGTATATCAGAAATATTTTATCTGCCAAAATGTTTTATTATTCTGTTCAGCCAACATGTGATTCAAACAACCCTGCCAGACTGCACAGCCAGCATTTCAATATCCATTACAGCAGCAGCAAAGCTTGGTCAAGAACACCCCCCCAGCCTATTGATTGAACAATAAACACTATTCTCACTAGGTGCTCTCCTTCCGGCTCTGCTCACTCTGTTCCCTTCTCTTGTCAGTATGTTCACTGTTGACTTATGTGCACTGATTACAAGGGGTTATCATCATTGGTTGTCATTCTATGGTAACAGAAGAAAGTCTAGTATGTCTTGAAGAATCGCAATTTCCAATAATTTGACTCTAAATAAATTTAGAGTTATCATTAGAGATGAGCGAATCGAAGTATCCGAAGTGGAATTCGAGTCGAATATCGGAAAAATTTCGATTCCGAATCCGAAAAACAGCCTAATTCGGACGCGCGAATCGAAATTTTTCCGAAAATGGCGGCTGACATGTGCGGCGACGGAGCGGGGATGTCGGGGAAGGCGCGCAGACAAGGCGCGCTGCCCCATAATGCATTCCTCAACGACATGTGATCGCATCAGCCAATCAGCAGCCAGCCAGCCAGCACTGTGTAATGGTCGAGGTATATATAGCGGCCATTTTGGAAATCTTCATTTGCCTGCAGTCATTGAACAGAGGCAGACCGCTCTGTACTAGGGACAGGGACAGAGTTAGGGCCACAGAAACGAGAATTGGGGACAGAGAGAAGTTACTTAGGGACAGAGAACCATTACTCAGGGACACAGACTTGTTAATGAGGGCCACAGAATCGTTATTTAGGGACAAAGAAACGCTAGTTAGGGCCACAGAATTCATACTCAGGGACAGACAGAATTGTTACTCAGTGCCAGAGAATTGTTACTTAGGGCCACAGAAACGTTATTAGGGCCACAGAATTTTTACTCAGGGACAGACAGAATTGTTACTGAGTGCCAGAGAATTGTTACTCAGGGACAGACAGAATTGTTACTGAGTGCCAGAGAATTCTTACTCAGGGCCACAGAATTCATTCTCAGGGACAGACAGAATTGTTACTCAGGGACAGACAGAATTGTTACTGAGTGCCAGAGAATTGTTACTCAGGGACAGACAGAATTGTTACTGAGTGCCAGAGAATTGTTACTCAGGGACAGACAGAATTGTTACTGAGTGCCAGAGAATTGTTACTCAGGGACAGACAGAATTGTTACTGAGTGCCAGAGAATTGTTACTCAGGGACAGACAGAATTGTTACTGAGTGCCAGAGAATTGTTACTCAGGGACAGACAGAATTGTTACTGAGTGCCAGAGAATTGTTACTCGCACAGACACAAAATTGTTACTTGCACAGACACAGAATTGTTACTCGCACAGACACAGAATTGTTACTCAGGGCCACAGAATTCATACTCAGGGATAGACAGAATTGTTACTGAGTGCCAGAGAAT
Source organism: Staurois parvus (assembly GCF_062004578.1). Classification (NCBI taxonomy): domain Eukaryota; kingdom Metazoa; phylum Chordata; class Amphibia; order Anura; family Ranidae; genus Staurois; species Staurois parvus. The sequence continues at coordinate 4,335,751 of NW_028317827.1, read as the reverse complement.
TGTTACTCAGGGACAGACAGAATTGTTACTGAGTGCCAGAGAATTGTTACTCAGGGACAGACAGAATTGTTACTGAGTGCCAGAGAATTGTTACTCAGGGACAGACAGAATTGTTACTGAGTGCCAGAGAATTGTTACTCGCACAGACACAAAATTGTTACTTGCACAGACACAGAATTGTTACTCGCACAGACACAGAATTGTTACTCAGGGCCACAGAATTCATACTCAGGGACAGACAGAATTGTTACTGAGTGCCAGAGAATTGTTACTCAGGGACAGACAGAATTGTTACTGAGTGCCAGAGATTTGTTACTCGCACAGACACAAAATTGTTACTTGCACAGACACAGAATTGTTACTCGCACAGACACAGAATTGTTACTCAGGGCCACAGAATTCATACTCAGGGACAGACAGAATTGTTACTGAGTGCCAGAGAATTGTTACTCAGGGACAGACAGAATTGTTACTGAGTGCCAGAGAATTGTTACTCAGGGACAGACAGAATTGTTACTGAGTGCCAGAGAATTGTTACTCAGGGACAGACAGAATTGTTACTGAGTGCCAGAGAATTGTTACTCGCACAGACACAAAATTGTTACTTGCACAGACACAGAATTGTTACTCGCACAGACACAGAATTGTTACTCAGGGCCACAGAATTCATACTCAGGGATAGACAGAATTGTTACTGAGTGCCAGAGAATTGTTACTCAGGGACAGACAGAATTGTTACTGAGTGCCAGAGAATTGTTACTCAGGGACAGACAGAATTGTTACTGAGTGCCAGAGAATTGTTACTCGCACAGACACAAAATTGTTACTTGCACAGACACAGAATTGTTACTCGCACAGACACAGAATTGTTACTCAGGGCCACAGAATTCATACTCAGGGATAGACAGAATTGTTACTGAGTGCCAGAGAATTGTTACTCAGGGACAGACAGAATTGTTACTGAGTGCCAGAGAATTGTTACTCAGGGACAGACAGAATTGTTACTGAGTGCCAGAGAATTGTTACTCGCACAGACACAAAATTGTTACTTGCACAGACACAGAATTGTTACTCGCACAGACACAGAATTGTTACTCAGGGCCACAGAATTCATACTCAGGGACAGACAGAATTGTTACTGAGTGCCAGAGAATTGTTACTCAGGGACAGACAGAATTGTTACTGAGTGCCAGAGAATTGTTACTCGCACAGACACAAAATTGTTACTTGCACAGACACAGAATTGTTACTCGCACAGACACAGAATTGTTACTCAGGGCCACAGAATTCATACTCAGGGATAGACAGAATTGTTACTGAGTGCCAGAGAATTGTTACTCAGGGACAGACAGAATTGTTACTGAGTGCCAGAGAATTGTTACTCAGGGACAGACAGAATTGTTACTGAGTGCCAGAGAATTGTTACTCGCACAGACACAAAATTGTTACTTGCACAGACACAGAATTGTTACTCGCACAGACACAGAATTGTTACTCAGGGCCACAGAATTCATACTCAGGGACAGACAGAATTGTTACTGAGTGCCAGAGAATTGTTACTCAGGGACAGACAGAATTGTTACTGAGTGCCAGAGAATTGTTACTCGCACAGACACAAAATTGTTACTTGCACAGACACAGAATTGTTACTCGCACAGACACAGAATTGTTACTCAGGGCCACAGAATTCATACTCAGGGATAGACAGAATTGTTACTGAGTGCCAGAGAATTGTTACTCAGGGACAGACAGAATTGTTACTGAGTGCCAGAGAATTGTTACTCAGGGACAGACAGAATTGTTACTGAGTGCCAGAGAATTGTTACTCGCACAGACACAAAATTGTTACTTGCACAGACACAGAATTGTTACTCGCACAGACACAGAATTGTTACTCAGGGCCACAGAATTCATACTCAGGGACAGACAGAATTGTTACTGAGTCCCAGAGAATTGTTACTCAGGGACAGACAGAATTGTTACTGAGTGCCAGAGAATTGTTACTCGCACAGACACAAAATTGTTACTTGCACAGACACAGAATTGTTACTCGCACAGACACAGAATTGTTACTCAGGGCCACAGAATTCATACTCAGGGACAGACAGAATTGTTACTGAGTGCCAGAGAATTGTTACTCAGGGACAGACAGAATTGTTACTGAGTGCCAGAGAATTGTTACTCGCACAGACACAAAATTGTTACTTGCACAGACACAGAATTGTTACTCGCACAGACACAGAATTGTTACTCGCACAGACACATAATTGTTACTCAGGGCCACAGAATTCATACTCAGGGACAGACAGAATTGTTACTGAGTGCCAGAGAATTGTTACTCAGGGACACCTAATCGTTGAATTAAATAGTATGTCAGACAACATGCAGAGGAGTGGCAGAGGAGGCAATGTTTTAGGAGCGAGCAGACGTGGCAGCAGAGGAAGGGGTCGAGGCAGCAGTATTCGCAGCCAGAGGCCAGTGCTCCCGGTGTCATCCAGCGGTCGTGTCTCCACCGACAACCCTGCCGTCATTGATTGGTTGGCTCGGTCGTCTTCCTCTTCCCAGGTCACCTCTGACACCTACAGCCAACGGTCGGTGGGTACGTCAGACACAACCGTTAGTTGGCATGGCCCGGGACCAAGCCCACTGAAATCACGTGTCCTCTACCTGCCCCTGTCCTTTGCTCCTTTGCTGTTCCCTCACCAAGCGAAGTATCGCATGCTGTGGGCTCAGCCCCACTGTACAGTGAGGAAGAGCTAACAGAGGGCGGTCAGGAACGGGGGGAGACATCGGCCTTTTCAGCAGCCAAGCGAACAAGTACTGGCGAGGAGAGTGGCTCGGTAGCCGGTCTAGAGACAGGTCTGTCTCCTGACCCAGACGCAGCCGAGGGGGCTAGTAGTGAGGCGGAGACCCTACTTGATGATGAGGAGGTTGATCGCACTTGGCAGCCTCGTCGTCATCAGGCAATTTCTTCCGCATCATCAGGAGAAGAGGGTGGCAGCTTGGCAGCGAGCAAAACAGTCGGTGGGTTGCCCAGGAGACAGCAGCAGGGTCGCATCAGTGTCAGTGGAGCCAAACGTCCACGGAGTAGAGCACCAGCTCCACTGCAGCCTACCACCACGGCCAGTAGTGGTGCCGTTGCGCACGGAGGAAGTAGCAGTCAGCCAGTGAAGAGTAGCGGGGGCAAAGTTTCCTACTCGGTGGTGTGGCAATTTTTCCTCAAGCCGCCCGAGGAAGTAAACGTAGCCGTATGTCGACTATGTGGCCAGAAATGCAAGCGTGGCCAGGGGGCCCATGTTGGGACTACAGCGTTGCGTCAGCATATGCAGCGTCACCATTCGGTGGCCTGGGAAAACCGTGATAAACATACGGCGGTTCTGCCTGCCCCAGCCCCCGCTCCATCACCCGCTCCGTTACTTGCTCCGTCACCCGACGTCGTCAATCGCCCTCTATCAGCCAGTCAAGGCTCCAACACCTCTGCTGAGGGGAGTTGTCGCTCATTGGCATCTTCCGCTCGTTCAGATGCTCCTTCTCCTGCTACTCCTCTTCTCGGATTCCGTCAACAGTCTTTCTTGGAATCCGTATCCAAGAGACAACAGTTTGCGAGCACGCACCCGACGGTGCAAAAGCTGAACGTCCTCCTGTCCAAGTTGCTGGTGCTGCAGTCCCTCCCTTTCCAACTGGTGGACTCAGCACCTTTCCGAGAAATGATGGCTTGTGCCGCGCCGCGGTGGAGAGTGCCAAGCCGTCATTTCTTTGCCCAAAAGGCAGTGCCAGCCCTGCATTCACATGTAGAAGAGATGGTGGGCCAGTCTTTGAGCATGTCGGTCTCTGCCAAAGTGCACGGCAGCGCCGACGTGTGGAGCTGTAACTACGGTCAGGGACAGTACATGTCATTTACGGCCCACTGGGTGAACGTGGTGCCGGCACAGCCGCACCAGCAACTTGGACAGGTCACGACGCTTTTGCCTCCACGTTTGCACGTCCTTGGTCCAGCAAGCATGTCCGCCTCTACCACCTCTTTTTCCGCCGTGTCCTCAGCCGCCACCCCCGTGCCAAGTCCCATTACCCGACCGGCATATCACATGTGCAGGGCGCAACGGTGTCACGCTGTGCTGCACCTGGTATGCCTTGGCGAACGTAGTCACACAGGGGAGGAACTTCTGAGTGTAATGAACAGAGAAATCGACAGATGGCTGTCTCCGCGCAAACTAAAAATCGGAACCATGTTGACTGACAACGGAAAGAACATGGTGTCTGCTCTGCGTCAAGGAAGGTTGTGCCATGCGCCATGCATGGCTCACGTGTTCAATCTGGTTGTCAAGCGGTTCCTAAAATCCACCATCCCACTGCAAGACATCCTTAAAATGTCACGTAAACTGTGCATGCATTTCAGCCATTCCTACACCGCAAAGAACACCCTCATTGAGCTGCAGCGGCAGAACGGAATTCCACAGCATCGCCTGATCTGCGACGTTGCAACAAGGTGGAATTCAACCCTACACATGTTAGACCGCCTTTACGAGCAGCGAAAGGCCATCACCGATTTCCTGATGTTACAAGCGGATAAAGGTACTCCCCTGTGTAACTTAGATGTCAGCCATTGGCAGCTCATGCGTGACACCTGCCGCTTGCTCAGGCCCTTTGAGGAGGCCACGCTATTCGTGAGTCGGCAGGACTATGGGATGAACGACGTCATTCCTCTGTTGCACGTCCTGGAACAAATGCTGTTAACAATGGCTGGTCAGGGTGCGGTAGACGTGGCGCACAGATCTCAACGCCACATGACCCCTGTGGGGGCAGGACAGGAAGAAGAGGAGGAGGTAGAGGAGGACATTTGTGCTCAGGAATTATTGAGTGAAATGGGTGGTTTTTCCACTCAGCGGACAGGAGTGGAGGAGCAGGAGCATCTGGTAGAGGAGGAGGAGGAGGAGACAGAGGACCCAGACGCACCGTGGCAGTATGCTGTGGAGATGGAGGCAGGGAGTCCCTCGCATTCCTTGGCACAAATGGCCCATAGCATGCTCGGTTGCTTGCGTAGCGACAGCCGAATAATAACCATCAGACAGAGGGATGACTTTTGGCTGTCCACCTTGTTGGACCCTCGCTACCGGTCCAAAATGGTGGCCTTTTTCACACCTGCTGAGAGGGAGGCCAAAATTACGTACTATAAAAACCACCTATGTAGTCAGTTGGTCTCTGCCTTTGTGCGCCAACGTCCATCCTCAGACACTGTGGGCCCTGTGCGCTCGCGTTCCGCTGGCATGGCAGCAGGGGAGGGGTGGGGTGGTAGGAGCAGTGGCAGCTCCACCAGCAGTGGCTGCCTCAGTCTGCAGTCGATGATGAGTAGCTTTCTTCACCAGCGCAGTGAGGAAACTACTAACCAGCCGCAGCAGCAGCAGCAGCATCAGGTGGACCTGGAGCAGGAGCTCAAACAACAGGCTTGGGCCTACTTGGACAGCACCCTGCCAACCGAGGTAGACAATCCCCTTGACTACTGGGCAACGAAACTTGACCTTTGGCCCCAACTAGCTGAATTTGCCCTTGAAAGGCTGTCATGCCCGGCCAGTAGCGTGGCATCGGAGCGCGTGTTTAGTGCGGCAGGAGGTATTGTAACTCCGCGGAGGACACGACTGTCCACCCAAAGTGTGGAGAGACTCACGTTTGTGAAAATGAATCAGGCGTGGATTAGTCTGGATTTCAAACCACCAGTTCCTGACACAACTGACTAAATCCGCCATGAATCATGCCTCAAACATGTGCCACTTTGAGGTCTCCTCACACACTGCTGGTGTGTTGAATTTTTTGACATAGGGTGCTGGCAGATTATGGGCCTCCTATAGCTGCTGCCAGGCCCCTAATCTGCCATAGGCCCCTATATACCGCTTCCTCATGCTGCTGCCAGGTCCAGAGTCTCTCATGGGTCCCTGTACGGCCTCCCATTGCTGCTGTCTCCATCGCCACACTCTGCCATGTGCCACTTTCAGGTCTCCTCACACACTGCTGGTGTGTAGAATTTTTTGACATAGGGTGCTGGCAGATTATGGGCCTCCCATAGCTGCTGCCAGGCCCCTAATCTGCCATGGGCCCCTATATACCGCCTCCTCATGCTGCTGCCAGGTCCACAGTGTCTCATGCCATGTGCCACTTTCAGGTCTCCTCACACTGCTGGTGTGTTGAATTTTTTGACATAGGGTGCTGGCAGATTATGGGCCTCACATAGCTGCTGCCAGGCCCCTAATCTGCCATGGGCCCCTATATACCGCCTCCTCATGCTGCTGCCAAGTCCAGAGTCTCTCATGGGTCCCTGTACGGCCTCCCATTGCTGCTGTCTCCATCGCCACACTCTGCTGCCATGTGCCACTTTCAGGTCTCTTCACACTGCTGGTGTGTTTAATTTTTTGACATAGGGTGCAGGCAGATTACGGGCCTCACATAGCTGCTGCCAGGCCCCTAATCTGCCATGGGCCCCTATATACCGCCTCCTCATGCTGCTGCCAAGTCCAGAGTCTGTCATGGGTCCCTGTAAGGCCTCCCATTGCTGCTGTCTCCATCGCCACACTCTGCTGCCATGTGCCACTTTCAGGTCTCTTCACACTGCTGGTGTGTTAAATTTTTTGACATAGGGTGCAGGCAGATTACGGGCCTCACATAGCTGCTGCCAGGCCCCTAATCTGCCATGGGCCCCTATATACCGCCTCCTCATGCTGCTGCCAAGTCCAGAGTCTGTCATGGGTCCCTGTAAGGCCTCCCATTGCTGCTGTCTCCATCGCCACACTCTGCTGCCATGTGCCACTTTCAGGTCTCTTCACACTGCTGGTGTGTTAAATTTTTTGACATAGGGTGCAGGCAGATTACGGGCCTCACATAGCTGCTGCCAGGCCCCTAATCTGCCATGGGCCCCTATATACCGCCTCCTCATGCTGCTGCCAAGTCTAGAGTCTCTCATGGGTCCCTGTACGGCCTCCCATTGCTGCTGTCTCCATCGCCACACTCTGCTGCCATGTGCCACTTTCAGGTCTCTTCACACTGCTGGTGTGTTTAATTTTTTGACATAGGGTGCAGGCAGATTACGGGCCTCACATAGCTGCTGCCAGACATGTAATCTGCCATGGGCCCCCGTACCGACTCCTCATGCTGTGACGTTGCAACAAGGTGGAATTCAACCCTACATATGTTAGACCGCCTTTACGAACAGCTAAAGGCCATCACAGATTTCCTGATGTTAAAAGCGGATAAAGGTACTCCCTGTGTAACTTAGATGTCAGCCATTGGCAGCTCATGTGTGACACCTGCGCTTGCTCAGGCCCTTTGAGGAGGCCACGCTATTCGTGAGTCGGCAGGACTATGGGATGAATGAGGTCAAATCGGCCATGGGCCCCCGTACCGCCTGTTCACGCTGATGCTGGTCCCACAGTGTGACCTGGGTCCCTGTACGGCCTCCCATTGCTTCCACTCTGCCATGTGCCACTTTGAAATCTCCTCACACTCCTGCGGTTGTCCATTTTGTCATAGGTTGCTGGCAGATTACAGGCCTTCCATAGGTGCCACCAAGCCCCATATCGGCCATGGGCCCCCGTACCGCCTGGTCACGCTGCTGCTGGGCCCATAGTGTGACCTGGGTCCCTGTACCGCCTCCCATTGCTCCCACTCTGCCATGTGCCACTTTCAGGTCTCCTCACGCTCCTGCTGGTTTCCATTTTGTCATAGGTTGCTGTATGGCCTCCCATTGCTGCTGCCTCCACCGCCACACTGTGGCTCCAAACACTGGTTTTGGCCCCGTGACTGGCCAAAGGAGTGAAGTGTGCAGTGATTCTAAGATCGACGGCACTCATCTGCATGTCATACTGACAGACAGTATTATTTCTCTTCCCCAGCAGACTCCAAGGGCATTTAAATTAAAGGTACAGTGTTCTGCACTAATATTAAGTCTCTCTGAAGCCTAGAAACACCCTTTTTTAAGTTAAATTCACAGCGAATTTATTCGACTCGAATCGAATATTGTCCACGAATTCGCCGAATCAGTCGAATCGAATTTTTCATTTCTTCGCTCATCTCTAGTTATCATGTCTCAAAAAAGTAAAACAGCTCTTTTCAAGGAAGGTGATCACAGTGGAAATATAAGAAAGTCCAAAAATAAATAAATAAATAAAAATACTTTTAAAAAACTCTCTCTATTTTTTATATATATACAGGTGAAACTTGAAAATTTAGAATATCGTGCAAAAGTTCATTTATTTCAGTAATGCAACTTAAAAGGTGAAACTAATATATGAGATAGACTCATTACATGCAAAGCAAGATAGTTCAAGCTGTGACTTGTCATAAGTGTGATGATTATGGCTTACAGCTCATGAAAACCCCAAATCCACAATCTCAGAAAATTAGAATATTGTGAAAAGGTGTAATATTCTAGGCTCAAAGTGTCCCACTCTAATCAGCTAATTAAGCCATAACACCTGCAAAGGGTTCCTGAGCCTTTAAATGGTCTCTCAGTCTGGTTCAGTAGCAATCACAATCATGGGAAACATTGCTGACCTGACAGTTGTGCAGAAAACCATCATTGACACCCTCCATAAGGAGGGAAAGCCTCAAAAGGTAATTGCAAAAGAAGTTGGATGTTCTCAAAGTGCTGTATCAAAGCACATTAATAGAAAGTTATGTGGAAGGGAAAAGTGTGGAAGAAAAAGGTGCACAAGCAGCAGGGATGACCGCAGCCTGGAGAGGATTGTCAGGAAAAGGCCATTCAAACGTGTTGGGGACTTTCACAAGGAGTGGACTGAGGCTGGAGTCAGTGCATCAAGAGCCACCACACACAGACGGATCCTGGACACAGGCTTCAAATGTCGTATTCCTCTTGTCAAGCCGCTCCTGAACAGCAAACAACGTCAGAAGCGTCTTACCTGGGCTAAAGAAAAACAGACCTGGTCTGTTACTCAGTGGTCCAAAGTCCTCTTTTCTGATGACAGCAACGTTTGCATCTCATTTGGAAACCAAGGACCCAGAGTATGGAGGAAGAATGGAGAGGCACACACTGCAAGATGCTTGAAGTCCAGTGTGAAGTTTCCACAGTCTGTGTTGATTTGGGGAGCCATGTTATCTGCTGGTGTTGGTCCACTATGCTTAATTAAGTCCAGGGTCAACGCAGCCGTCTACCAGGAGATTTTGGAGCACTTCATGCTTCCTTCCGCAGACAAGCTTTATGGGGATGCTGACTTCATTTTCCAGCAGGACTTGGCACCTGCCCACACTGCCAAAAGCACCAAAACGTGGTTCAATGACCGTGGGATTACTGTGCTTGATTGGCCAGCAAATCGCCTGACCTGAACCCCATAGAGAATCTATGGGGCATTGCCAAGAGAAAGATGAGAGACATGAGACTGAACAATGCAGAAGAGCTGAATGCCGCTATTGAAGCATCCTGGTCTTCCATAACACCTCAGCAGTGCCACAGGCTGATAGCTTCCATGCCACGCCACATTGAGGCAGTAATTTCTGCAAAAGGGGCCCAAACCAAGTACTGAGTACATATGCATGCTTATACTTTTCATAGGTCCGATATTGTTCTATGTACAATCCTTGTTTTATTGATTGCATGTAATATTCTAATTTTCTGAGATCGTGGATTTGGGGTTTTCATGAGCTGTAAGCCATAATCATCACAATTACGACAAATCACGTCTTGAACTATCTTGATTTGCATATAATGAGTCTATCTCATATATTAGTTTCACATTTTAAGTTGCATTACTGAAATAAATGAACTTTTGCACGATATTCTAATTTTTCGAGTTTCACCTGTATATAGTGAGGAACAGAAGTATTTGAACACCCTGCGGTTTTGCAAGTTCTCCCACTTAGAAATCATGGAGTGGTCTGAAATTCACATTGTAGGTGCATTCACGCTCTGAGATACAGAATTAAAAAAAAAATTCAGGAAATCACATTGTATGATTTTTAAAGAATTTATTTGCCTTGCACTGCTGAACAGAAGTATTTGAACACCTGAGAAAATCAGTGTTAATATTTGGTACAGAAACCTTTGTTTGCAATTACAGAGGTCAAACGTTTCCTGTAGTTCTTGACCAGGTTTGCACACACTGCAACAGGGATTTTGGCCCACTCCTCTACACAGATCTCCTCTAGATCTGTCAGGTTTCGGGGCTGTCCCTGAGCAACATGGAGTTTCAGCTCCCTCCAAAGATGTTCTATTGGATTTAGGTCTGGAGACTGGCTAGGCCACTCCAGAACCTTGATATGCTTCTTACGGAGCCACTCCTTGGTTATCCTGGCTGTGTTCTTCGGGTCGTTGTCATGTTGGAAGACCCAGCCACGACCCATCTTCAATGCTCTGACTGAGGGAAGGAGATTGTTGTTCAAAATCTCACAATAAATGGCCCCATTCATCCTCTCCTTAATACAGTGCAGTCGTCCTGTCCCCTTCACAGAAAAGCACCCCCAAAGCATGATGTTACCACCCCCATGCTTCACAGTAGGGATGGTGTTCTTGGGATGCAATGCATCCTTCTTTTTCTCCAAACACGACGAGTGAAGTTTAGACCAAAAAGTTCTACTTTGGTCTCATCTGACCACATGACTTTCTCCCATGCCTCCTCTGGATCATCCAGATGGTCATTGGCAAACTTCAAACGAGCCTGGACATGTGATGACTTGAGCAGGGGAACCTTCCATGCAATGCATGATTTGAAACCATGACGGCGTAGTGTTCTACCAACAGTGACCTTTGAAACTGTGGTCCCAGCTCTCTTCATGACATTGACCAGCTCCTCCCTTGTGGTTCTGGGCTTATTCCTCACATTTCTTATCATCAGTGATACCCCACGAGGTGAGATCTTGCATGGAGCCCTAGTCCGAGGGAGACTGACAGTCGTCTTTAGCCTCTTCCATTTTCTAACAATTGCTCCAACAGTTGATCTATTTTCACCAAGCTGCTTGGCCCTTTCCAGCCTTGTGGAGGTCCACAATTTTGTCTCTGGTGTCTTTTGACAGCTCTTTGGTCTTGCCCATGGTAGTAGTTGGTGTCTTCTGACTGACTGTGGGGTGGACAGGTGTCTTTAAAGAGCTCAGACAGGTGCTACTAAGTTAGATTAATGAGTGGAGTAGAGGTGGACTTTTTAAAGGCACAGTAACAGGTCTTTGAGAGCCAGAATTCTTGCTGTTTCTTAGGTGTTCAAATACTTATGTTCAGCAGTGCAAGACAAATAAATTCTTTAAAAATCATACAATGTGATTTCCTGAATTTTTTTTTTTAATTCTGTCTCTCAGAGTGGGAATGCACCTACAATGTGAATTTCAGACCCCTCCATGATTTCTAAGTGGGAGAACTTGTAAAATCGCAGGGTGTTCAAATACTTCTGTTCATCACTGTATATACTGTATATATATATATATATATATATATATATATATAAAATCATACATGAGTACACCCCAACAGATTTGTCAGAAAACCTTTACTTTCCTCTCAGAAGCAACATTTTCTATGGGACACTATACTACAAAATACTCCCACAAATGCGGGTCGTTGATGGCAAACAGGATTTGGTAATTTGCACACACAAAAAATATTTTTCCTAACAAATTCATTCAAGACCATGTTGAAAAAATGAATGCACCCCAATGAAAATCTTAGGAGCAAAGCTAAATTTTAGACAACAGAATCCTAATTAACAAGAATTCAACTACAGGTGAGTCTAATTATTCATTAAACAGGTGTCCAGCAGACAGTTGATTATAAAAGGGCGTTACTTAACAAAGAAAACCCCTTCCCATTTCAGGCTGTCAGTAGTGGCACCACATGAAAGAGAACTGTCACAAGGCCTGAGAAAGAATAATGTCTTTATACAAGAAAGGTGAAGACTAGAGATGAGCGAATTATTCAAAAATTCGATTCGGCTGATTCGCCGAATTTGCGGGAGAAATTCGATTCGATGCGAATTTATTCACCGCGAATTTAACTTATTAAAAGGGTTTCTAGGCTTCAGAGAGCCTTTATATTAGTGCAGAACACTGTACCTTTAATTTAAATGCCCTTGGAGTCTGCTGGGGAAGAGAAATAATACTGTCAGTCAGTATGACATGCAGATGAGTGCCGTCGATCTTAGAATCACCGCACACTTCACTCATTTGGGCAGTCACGGGGCACGACGAAGAAGAAGAAGAAGAAGAAGAATGAAAAGAAGAATGAAAAGAAGAAGAAGAAGAATGAAAAGAAGAAGAAGAATGAAAAGAAGAATGAAAAGAAGAAGAAGAAGAATGAAAAGAAGAAGAAGAAGAATGAAAGAAGAAGAATGAAAAGAAGAATGAGAAGAAGAATGAAAAGAAGAATGAGAAGAATGAAAAGAAGAATGAAAAGAAGAAGAAGAAGAAGAATGAAAAGAAGAATGAGAAGAAGAATGAAAAGAAGAATGAAAAGAAGAAGAAGAATGAAAAGAAGAATGAGAAGAAGAATGAAAAGAAGAATGAAAAGAAGAATGAGAAGAATGAAAAGAAGAATGAAAAGAAGAAGAAGAAGAATGAAAAGAAGAAGAAGAAGAAGAATGAAAAGAAGAAGAAGAAGAATGAAAAGAAGATGAAGAAGAATGAAAAGAAGAATGAAAAGAAGAAGAAGAATGAAAAGAAGAAGAAGAAGAAGAAGAATGAAAAGAAGAAGAAGAAGAATGAAAAGAAGAATGAGAAGAAGAATGAAAAGAAGAATGAAAAGAAGAATGAGAAGAATGAAAAGAAGAAGAATGAAAAGAAGAATGAAAAGAAGAAGAAGAAGAATGAAAAGAAGAAGAAGAAGAATGAAAAGAAGAATGAAAAGAAGAAGAAGAAGAATGAAAAGAAGAATGAAAAGAAGAAGAAGAAGAATGAAAAGAAGAAGAAGAAGAATGAAAAGAAGAATGAAAAGAAGAAGAAGAAGAAGTATGAAAAGAAGAAGAAGAATGAAAAGAAGAAGTAGAATGAAAAGAAGAATGAAAAGTAGAAGAAGAAGAATGAAAAGAAGAAGAAGAAGAATGAAAAGAAGAATGAAAAGAAGAAGAAGAATGAAAAGAAGAAGAAGAATGAAAAGAAGAAGAAGAAGAATGAAAAGAAGAAGAATGAAAAGAAGAATGAGAAGAAGAATGAAAAGAAGAATTAAAAGAAGAATGAGAAGAATGAAAAGAAGAATGAAAAGAAGAAGAAGAAGAATGAAAAGAAGAAGAAGAAGAATGAAAAGAAGAATGAAAAGAAGAAGAATGAAAAGAAGAAGAAGAATGAAAAGAAGAATGAAAAGAAGAAGAAGAAGAATGAAAAGAAGAAGAAGAAGAATGAAAAGAAGAATAAAAAGAAGAAGAAGAATAAAAGAAGAAGAAGAATGAAAAGAAGAATGAAAAGAAGAAGAAGAAGAATGAAAAGAAGAAGAAGAATGAAAAGAAGAATGAAAAGAAGAAGAAGAAGAATGAAAAGAAGAAGAAGAAGAATGAAAAGAAAAATGAAAAGAAGAAGAAGAAGAGGAAGAAGAATGAAAAGAAGAAGAAGAATGAAAAGAAGAAGAATTCCAGTACAGCAAAAAGTGTATCTGCAGAGAGCTACGCTATTTCTGACAGTTCTCTGACAGTTCCTTCACATTTACAGCGGTTGAAACATTGTATCTATTTATTTCCGAATAAAAACATCTGTATCCTAAATGGAAACAAATAGATACAATGTTTCAACCGCTGTAAATGAACTGTCAGAACTGTCAGAGAACTGTCAGAAATAGCGGAGCTCTCTGCAGTGACACTTTTGCCGGCTGATCGGGGAAAATTCGATTCGTGCATCCGAAGTTTGCTAAAATTCGGATTCGATGCGAATCGAATTTTTCCTAATATTCGAAACGAATTCCACTTCGCCAAGTTCGATTCGATCATCTCTAGTGAAGACCAGCAAAGCTTTAACTAGCAGTCAGAATACTGTAGCAAAAGTGATACAAACATTTAACATAGATGGAACTGCAACCATCTCACAGAGATGTCCAGGCCATCCATGGAAGTTAACGCCTCAACAGGAGCATCTTCTGATGAGAAGTACTGAAGAAAATCACCATGCAAGTTCACTGCAGTTAGCTAAAGAAATAGAAAATCAAACTGGTTTGATTATTTCCCGTGACACAATACGGCGTACACTGCAGAGGAATGGCATGCATGGGTGTTGTCCACGAAGGAAACCTTGCCAAAAGCCCAGGCACAAAAAAGCCCGCCTAGAATTTGCCAGGGCTCATGCTGAAAAAGAAGAAGACTTCTGGGACTCTGTACTCTGGAGTGATGAGACAAAGATAAATGTTTCTGGAACTGATTGCTTCAAAACTGTATGGCGTTGCAAAGGTGAGGACTGGAGTACCAAGAAAAATTAATGTTGTCTTCAGTCAAACATGGTGGTGGCAGTGTACTTCTGTGAGGCTGCATGAGTGCTGCTGGGGTCGGGGATCTGCATTTCATTGATGGTATCATGAATTCACAGATATACTGCTCTATATTGAAAGAGAAGATTCTACCATTACTCCGTGTCCATGGTCGTCGTGCACTTTCCCAACATGACAATGATCCAAAACACATATCTAAGGCCACTAGTGCATTTCTGAAGAAGAACAGGGTGAAAGTGATTCAGTGGCCAAGTTTGTCTCCTGATCTGAACTCAATCGAACACCTATGGAGGAATTCTGAAGACACAAGTTGAGCATCACTCTCCATCCAGCATCCAGGCTCTAAAAGAAATCATTCTTGAATAATGGAAAAAGATAGATGTTGCAATATGTGGCCAACTTGTTCATTCTATGCCTAGAAGACTTAGTGCTGTCCTTACAAATCATGGAGCCCATACAAAATATTAGATATAGTAGTTTTTGTTGTGGGGTGTATTAATTTTTGCATCAAATAATGATGAGTAAAACTGAAGATTTTATAATCTAAGTTATATTATTAACCTTACTTTCATGTAATGAGCTAAACAAATGTTCTATAAAATCAGTTTTATCAAACATTTGGAAATTGTTCTTGTGTTCATTGAGATATTGATTAAAATCTTACTTTTCAAAAGGGGTGTACTCATTCATGCTGAGCACTGTATATATTAAATAAATGTAAAAAATATATATAAATACTGTATATATGTATGATATGTTTATTATTTCGTAACATACTTTTATTCCCTGTTGATCCTGCCAGTTGATCCATTCTGTTTCATTCCCTTACACAGGGGAATAGTGCTTTTCATTCTGAAATCATGCAACAGCATTGACACCAATGAATAAGATAAAGAGATGACCACACCCCCCAGGAGTTTCATATGGTTTATCCCAACTTATGTAACTGTCACTTTTAATGGACAGCTTGGTCTTCTTGTAAATGTGTAGAAACTTATAAAAAAGGTATGTGAAATTAAAAAGGAATTTGTATACCAAATACTATAATTACAGATATTACTCACATACAGTTACCAGACTACAATATATTTTGACTATAGTGGTCCTTTAATTGAACATAACTCACCTGTACTGTACTAATAAACATAATACAATGAAGAAGAAGAAGAAGGGTAGATGAGATTAAGTTTGTAAGTGTTCCCATTATAGTGTGATATAAATGTACATACTGGCCAAATCAAATGAATTATATGATAATGTTGACATTAAAAATGTACAGTAGAAACAGAGATTACCTTCAGAGATAAAAAACAGCATGGCAAAAGATCAGTAGATCCAGAAATTTGAGCAGCTAAAGTCATATGCAGATCCTACTTTTTACAGTAAAAATAGAGTTGGTTTCAGCACTCTGCAGTCTATTGGTCCTCAATCTGCTATGTTCTTCTAGCTGATCAATAAGAAGGAAAGGGAAGGGTGGGACAAAAATTGACTTTTCTAAGAAAATATGAGATTTGCCTATAACATCAGCTACCTATTTGTTTGAATTTGCTAGGTTTTCTTGAAGGACCACAATAATACTTTAATTATTTAAAAATGTATTTTTAGTGCTGAACATAATATAAATAGTATATATTAAAAAAAACAGCGCATTTCCTTTAAGCCTTTGTCTTTTGTTTCACAATTCACACAGAAAACTGTGTTTACGCACCCTCAATGTGTGGGGACAGCAAGGTAAGAAATCCATATATTATAAAAGAAACATAAAAAAAAAATATATATATATATATACATATTCTCTGGTTCAGAATAGCTCTAATAGCAACACCCGGTTACCAGCTCTTAATAGCAGTTAACAGCAGTACCCCACAGAGCACAAATGGGAGTATTTACCTTGTTTGAAATCGGCCATTTTAAATAATCGTTGCATTGAAGGCTTTTTTCGCTCATAATCATTTGTTGGCTTTTGAAAATAAAATTGCACTTTTTACCCCAAGATTATCAATCATTAAATAGTGAGCAAGGAAGCCACATGAATAATAAACTCAACATGATGTACTTACTCTATGGACACTACATGCTGCTAATCTTATCTTAAAGTGAAACTTCACTTTTGTGGAGGAAAAAATCCCCCCCCCCCCCTCCCAGGACAGCTATATTATACCTTACTGCTTTGGCTCTTTGGATTATGAGATAGGCAAATTCAGTGCACATACTGATTTTTTGTGCCAAGCAGAGGGTTCTATTTTCACTACAGCTGCATGGTCTAAGAAATGATGACCTATGCCTTTAGATATGGAGCATTTTCCTGACCCACATATCTTAAATCCTTGACTAAACTTCAAAACACCCCCTTCTGTCCTACTAACTGTCTGCTGACTAATGGTAGGAAAACTTCTCATGGGCTTACCACTTTCATGCTTTTGCAACCCGTTATTCATCATTTCTCCCCTTATACACCTCCTTAGTATTGCTTTTACTTACATTTTGCTTAGGTGTACTCCCCTGTTCCGTTTTTCTATTGGTTTTCTTAAACCTACATTGTACCTGTTTATATTCAATTCTGTAATTTTCATTGTGCATGTTTAAGTTTTTTTTTTTTTACTGTATGTTTTTTTCTTTTTTTCGCTTATTTTGCCAATTTAAAAATTAATAGAATGTACTGTAAAGTAGATATGCAGCAATCTGGCATATCTTTAGATGTATGGTCTTCCACCAAACATGAAACTCTGTGCAGTAAAGCTAGGAACATTACTGAGGGATCCTATCATGGTTACAAGGAAGGGGAATGTAAAATATTTTGTTAAAAAAAAGCTAGCTGCAAAATGTAATAATTTGGTCTATTTTAGTAATAAATGACAAAATAAAAGGGTAAATGTAAGGGAGTGTTACTAGACTTTTACTATTGGCCTTTTCATGGCAAGTAGGGGCAGATTATTTTAAATTCAGCCTTGTTCTCTGTTACCCGGTACAATATAGTCAATAGCTTGGTCAGGTGACTACCTCTTTAACATTGACACTAGGGCATGGGTGTCAAACTGGTGACCCTCCAGCTGTTGCCAAACTACAAGTCCCATAAGGCATTGCAAGATTGACAGTTACAAGCATGACTCTGAAAAGCAGAGGCAAGATGGGACTTGTAGTTTCGCAACAACTGGAGGTCCACCAGTTTGTCACCCCTGCACTAGGGGGAATCCAGCAAAGGACTAGTTTGTCTTCTTCTATGGATTCCAGATGACATCTTTTTTTTTGATCAAATAGTTTTTATTGAAAGTTTTGTAGGTTTTACAAAAAACTTACGTACAAAATACCAAACACAAAAAAGAAAAAAGAAACAATAAGGAGAAAAGTTACAGTAAAAGAGACAGCAGCCTTGTAATCCCATCCATAGCTAGCATATGGAACAACCATAGACGTAAGGACATTAACAATAAGTACAATTACTGCGTAAAAGGGAACCATGCTGAATATCCCTGTGTTGTGTGATACACTGTACACTCCCTAATTCTCACAGGGGACAACAAGTAACTCAAGATCTTGTGATGTAAACCACAATAAGTATAGCTGCAGGAAAAATGACAAATTAAATCAGGGTGAACCTGCCACTCAATTAACCATTGGTCAAGTGAGCTCATGTCTCTGTCACTCAACTCACACTTTTTAGCACAGGAACACTGCAGCATAATGGTTTGGCAACATGTCGCTTCTCCCTCTTTAAATCTGAGCTCTGCTGTACAGGGACTGATATCAAAATAAATTCAGGTTTTCATACTAGTTGCTTTAACAGCCTGCCGCCCGCCATATAGGGTAATGACGGGCGCAAGGCGGTTCTCTGGTTCTGGGAGGACGTCATATGATGTCCTCCCATTCTAACCGCGCATGCGCGCTCCAGGAGAGCGCTCCAGGAGCACGCAGCATGGCGATCGTAGGTGCGCTGTGTCCCTTGGACACAGCGGATCACCAATCAACGGAAAGAGCCGAAGATGTCGGCTCGGTCATGTGATCAGCTGTGTCCAATCACAGCTGATCACATGTAAATAGTGAAATGCCGGTTATTGGCATTTCTCTCCTCATGTGTCAGTGTCCATCAGTGCCAGCTGTCAGTACTCATCAATGCCACCTGCCAGTGCCCATCAGTGCCATATCAGTGCCTACCAGTGTACATCAATATCACATATCAGTGCCCATCTGAGCTGCCTTTCAGTGCCACCTATCAGTGCCAGTCAGTGCCACCTATCAATTCCAGTCAGTGCTACCTATCAGTGCTGCCAATCAGTGCAAGTCAGTGTCGCTTATCAGTGCGCATCAGTGCCACTTATCAGTGCCCATCAGTGCTGCCTATCAGTGCCACCTAACAGTGCCAGTCAGTGCCACCTAACAGTGCCAGTCAGTGCTGCCTATAAGTGCAAGTAAGTGCCACCTATCAGTGTCGCCTATCAGTGCCATATATGAGTGCTGCCTTTCAGTGCCCATCAGTGATGCCTGTCAATGCCCATCAGTGCCACCTACCAGTTCCTCCTCATCAGTGCCCATCAGTGCCACCTATCAGTGTCCATCAGTGCAGCCTATCAGTGCCCATCACTGCAGCCTCATTAGCGCATATCAGTGAAGGAAAAAAATCACTTATTTACAAACTTTTATAACAAAAACTAACAAAAAACTTTTTTTTCAAAATTTTCAGTGGTTTTTGGTTTGTTTAGCAAAAAAAAAAAAACCCAGAGGTGATTGAATAACACCAAAAGAAAGCTCTGTCTAAAAAAAATGCTAAAAATTTCATATGGGTACAGTGTTGCATGACCGCGCAATTGTCATTCAAAGTGTGACAGCACTGAAACCTGAAAATTGGCCTGGGCAGGAAGGGGGTATAAGTGCCCTGTAGGCAAGTGGCTAAAAGCTACAATTATTGCTCATTTAATATGTGCATATTGGCATAGATAAGATTTTAATCGGTGTTTAAGGGGACACATAAGGGATTCAGGATCACTGGTGATATCAGGACGTCCCAGACTCCCCTACACCATCTTACACTGGTGAGGGAGGAAGAGGTCTATAGGATGAGGATAGTGCCGTTTTATTGTAATGCACAACCTCTTAGATTTCTTCCTTAGCTTTTAAGGTATGGGAGGGACTTAGTTGGAAGAGAGAGAGAGAGAAGATCTAAAAAATGTAACCCTAGATATGCTTGTGAGATCTTCCCCCTTTAGGAAGGAGGGAGAGACCCCAGAGTGAGTGATGAGGACCACAGCACCAGACAGAGAGGAATTTGGAAAACTTCTATGTCACTCCATGAGTACCGCAATGCACCTAGACCTATAGGACTGGTTCACATCAACCTGAATGGTAACAAGCAGCATTTTACCATGCGGGAAGCTGTCAGTGTGAGGTCCAGCAGGGATTTGTGCTATGCATTTCAATGCTTCACACTGTTTACCAGTTTCCCTTTTTTTTTTTTTAACTTTATTTGAAACATTGTATAGTGACACTTTGTGTATGTCTTTACACTGCACCACAAAGCACTACGGTGACATTCAACACGTTGTCCAAAAATGCAGAATGCTGTATGTTTCTGCATTGCACTGTGCTGCGTGTTGCAGGAGCTACTTGTATGTTTGCCTGGGTTTCCCCCTTCTTTGCCGCACAGCTAGGCACACATTCTTTTGCTCATTGTCTTCAATGACCAGTCTAGGGGATGTTTGTTTTTTAGGAGTTTTATTGGAGAACTAGGGATAGGCATAGGAAATGTAGTAGGATATTCCAACTTAGAACTATTCATACTGAGGACATCTAGATGATCTCTTAGTTGAGCACTGTTCAAAGTCCTGGCTGAATGCAGATAGCGGACTTCTCTTTAATTTGTAGCAACAAGTAGTTGAGGAGTGAGCAAAGTCCATTTTTCAGTAATAGTAGTTACAGGGCTGAGCTCCTCAGGTGCAAGCCAGTTACGACAGACTGCAACAGCCCACAGGTAACATAGCTGAGCAAAGTCTTATGCAGTAACAACAGCTGGGCAAGCTCATCAGAACACTAGCCAGTGTTCCCTTTTTCTCAGACCCATGCGGACTATCAAGCACCAGAGGGGTAGCTAGAGTCCCCAAGATCTCTAAACATCTGTATTCACAAGGCCCAAGGACAGAATGGTTGCCTCCTTCCAATCTTCCAAGCAAAACCCTTCCAGTGATACTAGACAGATCTTTGGTAGACAGCCCCCTGTGTCAGCTTACTGTGGAACCAGGGTCACTCTCTTTGACTTCAGGCCCTCGGGTCACCCACCTGAGGCCCGCATGGCCACAAGTGCCAGGAAAGGCAAGCCTGCCTCCAGCATTGCTTGGTTCAATCCTCTCCCAGGAAAGACACTGAACCCATGTGCTCACAGAACATAAATACCACTCCCAGCATGTAATGGGGCCAACCTCCCCTGCAATTGTCCAGGGCTGTATCCATATTCATGCTGTTCATTTGCCTAGCCCCTATCCATGTTTTAGAAGGCTCTCATAGCTTCCTGAAAACGGGCAAAAAGTCAGAAAAACTCAAACAACATCAGAGCATTATGAGCAGGCCTAACTAATCAATCACGGCACTCTGCTAAGCTGAGAGCCCAAATAGAGTTTCCTATAGTCTCTTTGTTAATCAGAGAAACACATCTATATTCATCCTAACTATACAAATCCTAGCAACCAACTATGAGGGTGCTACACATGCATTACAACATCATTGTGGTGCCAATGATGCACATAAAAAGAATTGTTTTCTACATGCCCTTGCGGTGACTGGTGATTAATCCACCTCACATAGTGTGAATGAGCCCTTATTCTGAATAACGATCTTCTACAGACTTGTTGCCAAACCCTGTTTACCAGAGATACAAGAACTATCATGCACTAAACCTCAGTAGGTACATATCCAAGGACTGTGTAATCTTAGACCTTTGGGGATTAAGGTGAACTTGTTAGAGCAGCAACCTAACCCTATTACAGCTCAGCTAGTGCCTATGGCCTATTCCCAGGGCCAGGCCCGGACCGGCCATAGGGCACACTGTAAGGGAATTCCCGTGAGATGGCTGGCGAATAGATGTGCGCACAGAAATGTGTGATCGCGCACATCCATGCACATGTGCACACACACAGCAAAGATTGGCGCCAGACGGTCTATTTAAAAGGTGCCTCTGCCTGTGCTGAATTCTGACAGGTCTTCAGCTGTTCCCCATTTCCTGCTCGTTCCTGTGTGATTTCCTTGTTGCTGACCAGTCTTGTTCCTGACCGGACTCTGATTACTCTCCTGCTTGATACTGGTTCCTGACTTCAGCTCTGCTCCTGACTTTGGCTTGCTTCTGATTTGGTACCTCGCTGTCCGCCCGTTGATGACCCTGGCTATTCCTTTGACACTGCTCCTGTCTCCCACTCCCGCTTCTTGCCTTGCTCTGGTGCACACCTGGCGATCTACCATACCAGCTCTGCATATTACTACCGTGCCTGAATCGGAGGTTCATCAGTCTTCCAAGGTCACTAACTGCGAGAGCTGCAAACAACATCTACTGGCGCTCTTGTCTCCCTGGTCCCAAGACACCCTCTGTTCCACCTCCAGTGGGGTCAGGGCTAGTGACACAAGTGAGGCCGACCTCATCATTTCAGTCTCCTATCAGGAACGTGACACACACCGGGCATTTGCCTGGTGGGCCGAGGCTATCATGCTTTAGAAAAGTGGCCTGTTTATGATCGGCCACACAGCAGGAGGTAAGTGACGACCACGGCCTGGACCGAGCTAACAGACCGCGGCCACCACTCACCTCCTGCTGTGCGGCTATGCCTAAAGCAGGGGCAGTGATGGCTCCAGTGAAGAGCAGGTAGCGCTGCTGACACACAGACACCTGCACGGCCGCCCGCTGCACACAGCTGCACTGAAGGGACAACGGAGACCTCTCTCCTTCACTGGCGGGCACACTGTGACAGGTCTATAGCAGTGGTGGATTGGGCTGTCTCTTTGCTGGCTGAGCTGTCTCTTTGCTGGATGGGCTGTCTCCTTGCTGGACGGGCTGTCTCTTTGCTGATTGAGATGCCTCTTTGCTGGATGGGCTGTCTCTTTGGTGGTTGAGCTGTCTCTTTGCTGGAGGGGCTGTCTCTTTGCTGGATGGGCTGTCTCCTTGCTGGACAGGCTGTTTCCTTGCTGGACGGGCTTTCTCCTTGCTTGATGGGCTGTCTCTTTGTTGGATGAGGATGTCTCTTTACTGGACTGAGCTGTCTCTTTGCTCAGTTGGGTCCGGCAAAGAGACATCCCCATCCAGCAAAGAGACATTCCTGTCCAGCAAAGAGACACCTCGTCTCTGTGGATGGGGATGTCTCTTTGCTGGATGGGGGTGTCTCTTTGCTATATGGGGATATCTTTTTGCTGGATGGGGATGTATCTTATATCTCTTTGCTGGATAGGGATGTCTGTTTGCTGGATTGGGACATCTCTTTGAATATATAGGGAGCATTGTAATTATATTTCTAGGGGCACTGTGATATAAAGGGGACTGTGCTGTAAAGGGGCACTGTAATCAATACAGTGCCCCTTTACAGTGCAGTCCCCTTTATATTACAGTGCTGAGGACCGACTCCGTGATTATTCCATCACCAACTGCCCTCGCGAATGCCCTTGCACCCCCCACCCCGGAAATTGGCTGTTCAGTCTAAAATGTCTGGGCCTATTTTTTGTCCCAGCCCGGGTCTGCCCAGGACTATGTATAAGAGACTACTTGTTATGTAAAATGTCATATTGCTTTTTGGGGTTTTGGCAATATAAATGTGCTGTGTATTATCTGGTTCATTGCACTTTTATGGAAGCAAATATGCTTTGTACAAGGCTACAAGCAGCTGAATTAGAGACAGTATAGTGGTGTCATATATAAAACTAAAGAGGTAGTTCCCCCACTATAATGTACAGCGCTGAGCAAACCTTTTAGCGCTATATAAATACTGTATAATAATAATAATATGAAACTAATAATGTAGTTCAAATTGCACAGCCAATACTGGGGACATATATCTTGAAGTAATCAGTGCAAATCTGATCAACCTAGGAAGTGATGGTGGCTAACGGGGAATGAGGTTTACCTTCTCTCTTGGCAGTGGTTTTAGAACCCCCACATTGTGCCATGCACCAGTTGACCTGGGTCACCCATTTTCATGGGCCTTAGGCATATGGTATAATCTTGGAGCCCTAGTCTGAACCACAGTATATGCAAGGCACTGCAAGAGAGCATGCTTCAGGTGTATCAAGGGGTCAGTGTTGAAGGTCAGGGGGCTAAAGTGTTTTTTATTGTAGCCACACTATCCATGCACGTGTGCAGACATGAAAGTCAGGAGCTTGTATCCCGAAGTATTTAGTGCAAAACAGATCAACTTAGATGTTGTTGGTGGCTAGCTGGAAGGAGGTTTACACTCATTACAGTGGTTTAGAACCCTCACATCCTGCCATGCACTAGTTGACCTGGGTCCCCTGTTTTTCATGGGCCTCAGGCATGTGGTATAACCTTGGAGCCCTAGTCTGAACCATGGAATATGCAAGACACTGCAGGAGAGCATGCTTCAGGTGTATAGGGGGGGTCAGTGTGAAAGCAATTCAGGGGAATGAAATGTACATTGTCTTAGATCCACCATCCCTCAACGTATGTAGACAGGGAAGTCAGGGGAATGTATCCTGAAGTATTTTGCGCAAAACTGATCAACCTATGAGTTAGTGTTGGCTAGTTGGTATAACCGTGGAGCCATAGTCTGAACCACAGAATATGCAAGGCACTGCAATAGAGTGTGCATAGGGGGGTCAATGTGAAAGCAGATCAGGAGAATGACCATCCATGCACATGTGCATATGTGAAAGTCTGAGCGGAGTACCTTTGCTGGGAACTGGCTTCACAACCTGGCCCCAGGGTGACTCGTTTTACTGTAGGGCACTAGCCGGAGGTTCGACCATTTGTTGCAGTTGTGGGGGGGGGGGGGGGGGCTACATGTTGATTGGTTGAAGTTTCCTCCAGTCTTCAGTAGTAGCAGACCTTGCAGGTCTTGGCACAGAGTCCTCTAGTCACGATGCGGGAGCTCAATGGGCAAAGTGACTATGCTACCACAACATTAGGAGCTTGTGCTTAGTGTTGTCACCCTATTACAGAAAGTCCACATAGATTACAGATAACTGGAAGTATTTTATACATTGTGACTAAGTCAATAATAAATTGGTTAACATACAATTTATTTTAACCCTTTTTCTAAACAACGTATCCCGTGCAGAAAGACTTTGGGGTAGATTTACTAAAACTGGAGAGTGCAAAATCTGATGCACCTCTGCCTAGTAAACAATCAGCTTCCAGTTTTTTAATTGAACAAGCTGAAGTTAGAAGCTGCAACAAATATTGCATTCACAAGTTTTAGTAAATCAATCCTAAGGTCTGACTTTCTGCCCTGATGACACCACTGAAAGCGAGGTGAACCGTTCCCCAAGAAAACATAGAAAACAATAAATTCTTTACCCACTCTATCCATAGCAAAAGAAAGGTTAAAGTTCCACTTTTATAGGAGGTTAACTATTATTTTAAAGTCAAAAGCTTAAAAAGTACCATCCACCATTCATTTAAATAACTTTTAATTTACAAATAAAAATATTTTTCCAGTTTTATAATCTCCATTGATGTAGAGATTCAAAATAACTTTACAAAATTAAAAATGTTCCCCTATCCGCTTAAAATTAAAATCAACCTTGTATAAAGGGTATCTCCATCCTTCCAAGTTTATTTAAATATGCTTCAATTAGATCATACGTGTAATATCAATATCTTTAGACACTCATTAATTTTTCAGAGGGGTGATTAGCATTTTAAGGCAAACAAGGTGTACATTGTTAGTGGGACATGACCCGCTGTCATTGAATTATATCCATGATTAATGATCGTTAGCAACGCAAAGCTAAAAGTTTGAGTGATAATGAATAGATTATTAGCCGGATAAGAAAAAAAACAGAATTGAAAAGATGGGAAACACAGCTGGTGCCTAAAAAATCATTTTAGATAGCCTATCATCTTGGAAGAAATGATTAAGGCAGAAAATACACATATATATATATATATATATATATATATATATATATATATATTTATTTAAAATCTGTATTTTGTTCAGTTGTATTATAACAAAGTTACCTATAAAAATATATATATATTTTTCCCTGGGTAAAAATTGTTATGTGGATATTTTGTTTGAAAATACTCCCCCCTAGGGTTCCATCTTGAAAAAATTCACATTTGGAAAATCTGATAATTTCTGTCTTTTATTTGCCAGTGACAGTGATAAGAATGGGAAATTTGGAGGCGGGTAATAAACATAATCAGCTATGATATGGTGCCTCCATGAGATAAGTACCGTTGTACATGTGAAGTGGGACACAGACAAGGCTCTGAATGACAGGCAATTGTGAGTTGACTGGCATGTGCTGTCAAGATTTGCACATCCAAAGCTTTGGTCTTGCCATCTCTATACTGTTCTACACAAGGTTCTAAAGCTTCATTCAGCTGAGCATATGCAGAGAGCAGTGATGGAACCATAGCAATAGCAGGCTAATCTGGAGCCATTCAGAAATGATAAGCATGTGGAATACTCTAAAGAATTAATATATTTTGGAAAGTAAACCTACTAGTTTGCATAGCTGCTGTTAAACCCAACACATTGACAGCTTCTGTCCCATCTGGTTTCTGATCGTGTGATCACTATATTAGCAATGACATCATGATGATCACATCCAAACTGAAGGTTTAAGTCAGTAAAAAAAATGTTTTCAGCTTGCAAAGGTCACTGCTAGCCTGTAAACAGCCCTCTGTTTAATACTGTAGTTGATTGATACATTTATACCATTAAAATATGTACAGTATATGCAGCATATACACTCACCGGCCACTTTATTAGGTACACCTTGCCAGTGCCAAGAAAATATCCCCCGCACCATTACACCACCACCACCAGCCTCAACCATTGATACAAGACAAGATGGATCCATGCTTTCATGTTGTTTATGCCAAATTCTGACCCTACCACCCGAATGCCGCAGCTGAAATCGAATGCCCATTCTCCTCTGACCTCTGACATCAACAACGCATTTTCATCCACACAACTGCCACTCGCTGAATATTTTCTCTTTCTCAGACCATTCTCTGTAAACCCTAGAGATGGTTGCGCGTGAAAATCCCAGTAGATCAGCAGTTTTTTAAATACTCAGACCAGTCCATCTGGCACCAACAACCATGCCATGCTAAAATCCCCTTTCTTCCCCATTCTGATGTTTGGTTTGAACTTCAGCAAGTCATCCTCTCCATGTCTAGATGCCTAAATGCATTGACTTGCTGCCATGTGATTGACTGAATAGCAATTTGTGTTACCAATCAATTGAACAGGTGTACCTAGTAAAGTGGCCGGTGAGTGTTTGTATATATATATATATATATATATATATATATATATATATATATATTATTTTTTTTTAACATGTCAGCCTATAATGAAAACAAAGCAGGGTTTTTATTAAAGCATTTAATCAAGTGAAACCTTTTAGAAAGTGTATAAAATATTTCTTTGAACAAATTAAGCTTAGGGGTAGATTTACTAAAAGGCAATAGACCATGCACCCTGAAAGTGAAGTTGCACTCATTTTCCCCAGATCTTAGTAAATGTTATAAAGCTCTGCTGACTTCCATCCTCCAATCATGAGCAAGCACAAATAGTGTTTTTTAACTTTCCTTGCACCTGATTGGGTAATCTGTAAAAAGTTAGTTTTTACCACATTTGCTAAGGTCTGGAGAAAATGAGTGCAACTACACAATTTATTTGCCTTTAGTAAATCCATCCCTCAGAGTTCAGTCAACTGTTGACTGAAAGAATAATGAACTGAAAAATCTTGACATTACTAAATCTGACCTGGGTATCTACACCCAAACCAGTAATAAAAAACAAAAAATGTATATATGACAGCTTTTTAATCCTTAAATGCGGTGGCTGTATTAGTTTTCCTTTTCTTGCGGTTCTCTACATTAGTTCAGGTGGTGATCTAGACATTAACTTTTTGGCTGATCTTCTAAAGGCAAACGGACTGTGCACTTTGCAAGTTTGCAGTTGCTCCAGAGCTTAGTATATGGAGGGGGCTGCAAACTACCATCATCCAATCATGTGCAAGCAAACATGCTGTTTATTAATTTTCCTTGCATGTCATTGTATGTATTAATGTATTCTTCTTAAAGTGAAGATTCACCTAATTTACTAAGCTCTGGCGCAACTGCACTTGCAGAGTGTACGGTCTATTTGCACTTGGTAAATCCCCTTCTTTCTATCTTAGGGTTTCTCCACTCTGGCTAGACGATAGACAGAGAAGGTAGTGCTACACTCACTAGTAGATTTAGATGGACTTCACTAATTACCACTTGGCAACCACGCTATAGCTGAATGACAGCTACAGTGCGGTTGTCTAGTCCTGGGAGGGCGTCATATGACGTCCTCCCAGAACTCACCCTACCGCGCACCACCGGGGACATGCACCCGGCGATCTCCTTGATCACTCTGTCCTATGGACACAGCTGATCACGTGATGTGGTAAAAGGCCAATCACAGCTGCCTTTTACCACGTGATCAGCTGTATCCAATGACACAGCAGATCACCTGTAAATGCAGTTGCCGGTTATCGGCTGCACTTTCCTCACGCTATCACAGCATGAGGAAAGTACTGCCGATAACCGGCAATTGTCAGAGGAAGGATCGGCACCGATCATCAGGGCACTGATGATCAGTGCCCTGGTGATCGGTGCCCAGCAGTGTCACTCACCAGTGCTGCCCACCTGTGCCCAGCAGTGTCACCCACCTGTGTCACCAGCAGTGCCACCCATCAATGCTACCCATCAATGCAGCCAGTCAGTGCCCAGCAGTGCCACCCATCAGTGCCACCCATCAGTGCCACCTATCAGTGCCCATCAGTGTGCCTATCAGTGCCCATCATTGTTGCATATGAGTGCAGCATCATCAGTGCCGCCTCATCAGTGCCGCCTCATCACTGCCAGCTCATCAGTGCCGCCTATCAGTGCCCATCAGTGCGCCTATCAGTGCCCATCATTGCTGCATATCAAAGCAGCATCATCAGTGCCGCCTCATCAGTGCCAGCTCATCAGTGCTACCTATCAGTGCCCATCAGTGCCGCCTATCAGTGCCCATCAGTGCTGCCTATCAGTGCAGCCTCATCAACGCAGATCAGTGAAGGAGAAAAATTACCTGTTTGCAAAATTTTATAATAAAAACAAAGAAAAACGTATTTTTTTCAAATCCTTTGCTCTTTTTTTTTGTTTATAGCACAGATAATAAAACACCCAGCGGTGAATAAATACCACCAAAAGAAAACTCTATGTGTGTGAAAAAATATATAAAAAAATTCATATAGGTACAGTGTTGCATGACTGCTCAATTGTCATTCAAAGTGCGACAGCACTGAAAGCTGAAAATTGGCCTGGGCAGGAAGGGGGTATAAGTACTCAAGTAGGCAAGTAGTTAAATAAAGCCGAACTCCAGCTAACACTTTTTAAGCAGTTACAGCAACATGTTTTTTCTTTTGGGATAAAGGTTTTTCATAAATGAAAAACTGATCATTGTAAACAGCCCTGCCAATGTTAAATGGTTTGTCTCAACTATCTAGTTGTCACTTTTGCTAGACATAGAGGTCTGTTAAAGGAAGTTAAAAAATAACAGACTTACTGGCTGGCTCACCAAGTGCAAATAAAGGAAAAATACTAAAAAAGAAAACGAACGCAGCCACCACGGTTAAGGATTGGTGAGCTACAATATAATACATCTTTGTCTTTCAGTTTAATACCGCATTAAATGATCTCTGAGTACAAAAAGGTTAAAGAAGAACAAATTTAAAATTTAGGTCCATATTAAATTGTATTCACTTATTTTAAAGTGTTTTATTGACATATGAGGTCAATGAGATCTCAGTAACATTTGTTATATTTATTACATGGTAGATGTTACAGCCACCAGCCCTAAGCTGTCATTTGACAATGTATGTGAATTCACCTGCTGTTTTTAAAGTAGACCTTTCAGTAACCTAATGAATATACAACAATTCATGACATATCAGTTATATACCTGGCAGTATTAATGTCGTTGGTTCAAATACCAGCAATGGCACCACCTGCCTGGAGTTTGCAAGTTTTCCCTGTGCCTGCGTGGGTTTCCTCCAGGTACTCTGGTTTCCTCCCACACTCCAAAGACATGCTGGTAGAATAATTGGATCCTGTCTAAATTGGCCCTAGTATGTGTATGTATGGATGTGAGTTAGGGACCTTAGATTGTACACCCCTTGAGGGTTAAGGACTGATGTGAATGTACAATATACAGTATATGTAAAGCGCTGCATAAATTTATGGTGCTATATAAGTACCTGGAATAAATAAATACAGCAAAGACACAATTATAAAAACAAAGTTGTACGTTTTACCATTAAAAAGCAGTTCCCTTAATCCAGTCAAATGACTCTGCCTAGAATGAAATTATATCAGTAATCTGCTGCAGGCAGGAAGAAGCATTTCCTCAGTCTCCTCTTCCTCAGTGATAAGACTTGCACATTTAGAATATCAGATGAATGATCATTGTTTTTTTTCTGTTTGCTAGTCTCATATCAAAAGTGAAGAAGTTACTAAAGTTACGATAACTCTTTAACGACAGAATAAAATATCTGAAGAATGTAATGTGTTTGTATTGTATTTTCAGAGGACTACTATACAAGTTAAACAAAAATTGTCCAATCTGGTATGGTTCCATAAACATTTTCGTGCTCGTCCAATCTATTTTTTTCGGGCGGTTGCTATGTACTAACGATCAGATTATCGTACAATTGCTTTAAAAGCGGCATTGTTCGCACAATATTCTAATCGTGTATTCGGGGGTGAGACATATAGCTAAAGCTTGTTTGGCTGTACTTCTGTGGATCACTGGAATGTAGCTCTGAACTCCGGTGACATCACGGAGCCGGTCCAGGCTGGGGAAAGATCATGACCATATGGTCAGTACCAGGGGCGGACTGACCATTTGGAAACTTGGGCACTGCCCGAGGGCCTGGGGTCAGTAGGGGGCCCCATGAGATGCCCCCGGTACCTTTTTCATAGGCTTTTTTAAGTTTGGGCAAGGGCACAGGGGCCCTATGATCCCCTATTGCCCAGGGGCCCCATGAGTTGTCAGTCCGCCCCTGGTCAGTACTGACTCAGAAGCCTGGACCGGAACCTGGTTTAGCTGAGAGCCAGCCACTCTCACCAGCTCTAGAGCCCGGCGCTCCAGTGACTGACAGTCAGCAGTCCCTGCTCAGAGCAGCGGGGAGAACTGAGCGATTATTATTATTATTATTACTTCGAGTTTATATAGCGCCAAAGGGTTTGGTCAGCGCTGTACAATAGAGGGGGGGGCAATACATGGCACAGTACAACAACAACAAACAACGTACGAGGGGTAAGAGGGCCCTACTCTTTCGAGCTTACAATCTAGGTGGGAGGGGGTAAAGGTACAGTAGGAAGTGGCTGAGGGGAATGAGGGGTGGGAGGAAAGAGGGAGAATGGCCGTTAGGTGAGGGTGGGGTAGGCTTCCCTGAAGAGATGGGTTTTGAGGGAGTGCCTGAATGTGAAGAGGGAAGGCGACAGTCTGATGGATTGGGGCAGTGAGTTCCAGAGGATGGGGGAGGACCTGGAGAAGTCCTGCAGTCGTGACCAGGTCCAGGGAGCAGGATAGAAGGAGGTCCTGTGAGGAGCGAAGGGTACGGGTAGGGCGGTACTTGGGGATCAGGTTGGTGAGGTAGTCAGGGGCAGTGTTGTGAACGGCTTTGTAGGTCAGGGTTAGGAGTTTAAATTTGATGCGTTGGGCAATCGGGAGCCAGTGAAGGGATTGGCAGAGGGGGGTGGCAGAGGTGGAGCGGGTGGTGAGGTGGATGAGTCTGGCCGCTGAGTTCAGGATGGTCTGGAGCGGGGAGAGCCTGCACTTGGGTAGGCCGGTGAGAAGAGAATTACAGTAGTCAAGGCGTGAGATGATGAGGGAGTGTACTAGAAGTTTGGTGGTGTCAAGGGTGAGGAAGGTACGTATCTTGGCAATGTTGCGAAGATGGAGCCTGCATGTGTTTGTGAGTGATTTGACATGCGGTTGGAAGGAGAGGTTTGAGTCAAGAATGACGCCAAGGACTTTGGCTTGCGAGGCGGGAGTGATGATGGATAGGATGGGGGGGGGGTGTTGGCAGGGGGAAAGACGAGGAGCTCGGTTTTGGAGAGGTTGAGCTTGAGGAAATGTAGCGACATCCAGTCTGAGATGTCATTTAGGAGGTGAGTGATGCGGGCGGAGATAGTGGGAGTGAGGAGAGGGGTGGAGAGGTAGATTTGGGTGTCGTCAGCGTAGAGGTGATAGTTGAAGCCGTGAGCGTGTATGAGTTTGCCCAGGGAGGAGGTGTAGATGGAGAAGAGAAGGGGTCCAAGGACAGAGCCTTGGGGGACCCCAACAGAGAGGGGGAGGGAGGGGGAGGTGGCACCATTGTAGGTGACACTGAAGGAGCGTCGGGATAGGTAGGATGAGAACCAAGAGAGAGCAGTATCTCTGATGCCAAGGGAGAGTAGTTTATTAACCACTTCCAGACCGGACACTTTTACCCCCTTCCTGACCAGGGCAATTTTCAGCTTTTAGCGCTATCACACTTTGAATGACAATTGCGCGGTCATGCAACACTGTACCCAAATTAATTTTTTACCATTTTTTTGAGATAGATAAAGCTTTATTTTGGTGGTATTTATTCACCACTGAAGTGTTTTTTTTATAAAATTTTGCAAATAAATAATATTTCATCATAAATCTTAGCCAAAATTTATTCCGTTATCTTTTTAGTAAAAAAAAAAAAATCCAAATTAGTTTATAAGCAAAAATTATAATTTTTAAACATTTTTTTTTACATTTTTATTTTATTTTTTTATATTATTATTTTTTTTTTTTTTTTTTTTTTTACATACTGTCACCCTAACAGTACAGTGTCACCATGGTGACACTGTACTACTTGTGAGGGGTGATGAAGATTTTTTTTTTTTTTTTACACTGATTGCTTTTACACCCATATAGGATGTAAAAGCAATCATTTCTCTTTCTCTCTGTGTGCATTCTTGCACTCATTGAGAAGAACTGAGTGAGCTGTGATTGGTCACAGCTTGTCACATGGTACAAGGCTTTTGTGAATAGCCTTGTACCATGTGACCTCTGTGATCATTCACAGATTTCACACATAGTAAGCAATGATGTCAGAAGTGACATCTTGCTTACTACTTTACATGTGATCACTGATTGGCCAATCAGTGATCACATGATCGGGACCTCGTACAGAGGTCCCGTCCGACGATCGGTGTTTCACTGTGTCCGGAGGACACAGCGGGCACCGGATCGCGGTGCTGCGTGCTCCCAGGGAGCGCGCACAAGCAGGGTGCGGGGACCCTGCAGTGCCACCGTCCGGCCGTTTATATACAACGGCCGGTCGGGAAGTGGTTAAGGAGGAGGGGGTGGTCAACTGTGTCGAAGGCCGCAGAGAGGTCCAGGAGAAGGAGGACAGAGTAGTCGCCCTTGGCTTTGGCGTTTAGTAGGTCGTTAGTGATTTTGAGTAGGGCAGTTTCAGTGGAGTGTAGGGGACGGAAGCCGGACTGTAGTGGGTCAAGGAGGTTATTGTCTGTAAGGTGGGAGCTTAGGCGATCGTAGACTATGCGCTCAAGGAGCTTGGAGGTGAGTGGCAGCAGGGAGATGGGTCTGAGGTTGTTGGGGTCCGCGGGATCCAGGGAGGGCTTTTTAAGGATGGGGGTGATATGCGCGTGCTTTAGGGGGGAGGGGAATGTGCCAGTAGAGAGGGAGAGATTGAAGATGTGGGTGAGGGAGCGGATGAGGGAGGCGGGGGGTGACCGGAGGAGTTGAGAGGGGACAGGGTCCAGGGGGCAGGTAGTGAGGCGGGATTCTGAGAGGACTTTGGCGACTTCCTCAGTAGTGACAGGGCTGAGGGAGTGCAGTGCGGGGGGGGTTATGGTGGGCGGGGCATTGGGAGAGGTGGGGGGCAGTGCGGTTGTGAGGGCAGAGGAGGGGGGAGATGAGGGGGTGACGGGGGTGAGGAGGCTAGGTGGGGAGGTAGATTGCAAGTTGACGATGTCCTTACGGATAGCATCAATCTTGTTGTGGAAATGGGTGGCAATCTCGTGGGCGGTGAGAGAGGTACTGAGTGGAGAAGGGGGGGGAGAGAGCAGGGAGTTGAAGGTGGAGAAGAGTCGGCGGGGGCAGGAGGAGAGGGTGTTGATTAGGTTAACAAAGTAGGCCTGCTTGGCGGCGTGGAGGGAGGAGGTGTAGATGAGAAATGCAGATTTGTAGAGGGAGAAAGTATGAGGGGACCTGGTTTTGTGCCACAGTCTCTCCAGTGCGCGACTGCAACGTTTGAGGCGTTTAGTGCTGTCGGTCTGCCAGGGTTGAAGCGGTCTGGGTTTGATGATGCGTGTGGTAAGGGGTGCCAGAGAGTCTAGGGCAGCTGACAGTGAGTCATTGTACAAGGTGGTGGCTATGTCAGGACATGACAGTGAGAGGATGCTGTCGTGTAGGCGGTCGGCGGCAGAGTGGAGGGGGGCCGGGTTCAGGTTGCGGAGGTTGCGGCTGGTGATGGTTTGGCGTTTTTGAGGGGGGGAGTTGGGGGAAGGGGAGATGGAGAACGTGATGAGGTGGTGGTCGGAGAGAGGGAAGGGGGTGTTAGAGAACTGGTTGAGGGTACAGAGGTGGGAGAAGACGAGGTCCAGGGTGTTCCCTCCAAAGTGGGTGGAGGATTGAGTGTGCTGTGTGAGCGCGAAGGAGGAGGTTAGGTGGATGAATTGGGAAGTAGCCGGGTTGTTGTCGTTGATGGGGATATTGAAGTCCCCGGGGTTGATGGTCGGTAGCTCAGAGGAGAAGAAGAAGGGGAGCCAGGCGGCGAAGTTGTCCAGGAAGTGGGGTATGGACCCAGGAGGTCTGTAGATCACTGCGATCCTTAGGGGGGTGGGTGAGAAGAGTCGAATGCAGTGCGCCTCAAAGGAGGGGAAGGAAAGAGAGGGTGGGGTAGGGAGGACCTGGAAGGTGCTAAGCGGTGATATGAGCAAGCCGACACCACCACCTCTGCGATCGCTCAGTCTTGGTGAGTGGGTCCAGATGAGACCTCCATGGGTGAGTGCCGCAGGGGAAGTGGAGTCAGTGGCCTGTACCCAGGTTTCGGTGACTGCTAGGAGGTTGAGGGAGCAGGAGATGAAGAGGTCATGGATGGCGGTAAGCTTATTGCAAACCGAACGGACATTCAGGAGTGCAACCGAGAGAGGGGGGATAGATATGGGGAGGAGGGGTACATGTATGAGGTTGAGGGGGTCGCGTCGGCTGGCGTGAGCAGGGGGGGCTCTAGGGGGGGGGGTGAGGTGGTGAGGGGCCAGGGTTCGGGGAGATGTCTCCAGCTGATATGAGAAGGAGGAGGGTGAGGAAGGTGGCGTGGGAACGGGAGGTGTAGGAGCGCTTGGGTCTGAAAGTGGTGGCAAGTGGGTCAGCAGGAGGAGGTGGTGGGTGCCGTAGTGGGGAGAGGGGAGAAGTGAGGGGGCGATATAGAGCTGCTTAGCGGGGGTGGGTGGGTAGAGGAAGGCGGTTTTAGGGATGGAGGAGAGGAGGACGAGGAGGAGGAGCGCGGGCGGCATGTTGGGGTGAGCGGGGTGCTGGAAGGGTCGGGGTGGGTGAGGGGGTGCTGGTCAGGGATGGCGAAGCAGAGTGTCCGAAATGCCGTGGGAGGTGGCTGGTAGTCCCAGGTGGGGTGGAGGGCAGGGGATCCCTGGTGGGATGGTGGCCGTGCTATCCCTGGTGGGATCAGTAGTATTTGAACACTCAGTTCTCAGCCTTAGAGCTGGCATGGGACAGATGCAGCATTGGATCAATGCTGCATCCACCTAGGTGTGTATGAATGTTTATAGCCCCATACTTCTCTTTTAAAGCTGAATTCAAGTCAAACAACTAAATACACAGATGAAATGCACATAAAAGAGCTGTTTACCTGCCAAAGGCCTTGTATTTCTCTCCAACCTGTTCTGAGATATATGCAGCTCTTCCAAACAGCACAGTCCTGCCTAGTAGGGGAGGGGACCTGATCTTTCTCCATTGCTGTTTCACTTTCACTTACAGGTTTTCTTCCAACCCCCACCCTGTGACTGGACACTGAAGAAGAAGAAGCAGACTAATGAGTTTACCTTTCTGTCACTCTGTTCTCTCCTCCTATCAGCATGCTCATTGCACTGGAGCACATCTGATTGGCTTCCTGTTTAGATGTTCCCTCCCCAAGTCTGAGCCTTGCTATACAGTAGACTGCAAAAGGCTAAAACTAAGAAAGGTCACAGATGAAGCATTTTTTTTTCCTTCGACCACGGGTGGAAGGAAAGAAAGTCACTCAGTTTGTTGATTGGGGAATCCCTCCCGCAGTGCTATTGTATTCTGCTGACAGGGAGCTTTCTCGGCTAGCAGAACACAATGATTGGGTACAACCAGGCTGCTCATAGATTAATAGAATATCGGTCAGTCCCTGCTGAAGTAGCCGAGATTTTACCCATCCATGTCCAGCTTAAGTCAAATTCAGGTACTTTCACTGCTTGCATTAAAATACATTTAAAGATGTATAGATGATTCCAGAGCTGCATTGATTTAGGCTTTTTATATCTGTTTGTGTTTAGCTATAAATATTGTAACTTTGTAGCAAATCAAAAGGCAAGAAGTTGCAGCAGGAGGCTGATCTGTATCAGACTCTTGTAAACACAGGTTAAAAACTACACAAGCACCAGGATTTATATGATTGCATCATCTCTAAGCGGTTCAGGGAGTAGATGCTGACACTGGGTGATGCCTGAAGAAAGATGGCTCTTTCCTTCTAGAGAGAAAAGCAGATGAAAGATGAAGAAAAAGATGTAGATGAAGAAAGATGTCAAGACGAGTACACTGATCATTGTGAAAGGTATACCTATCATTTTAATCTACATGCATGAACATAACAAAAATAATGTATCTGATGCTAGGCCACTTTACATATACCCCTTAATGTAAGGAATAAGAGTGGCCACACACAGGAAGAAAGATTCAAACTTCTCCAGAAGTATGTTGGAGTTAGAAAAATTGTCACACCATTAAAATACAATCATATATTTTTAAAAATGTTTTTCTTCTGAAATAATAATGAGTTTTGTCTTTTTCCATTATAAACAGTGCTAAGTAGGGTTTTTTTTTCTTAAAAACAGAATAATAGACACGAGAGATTAGCGGTTGGTGGTAGAACAAGCTTCTCATCCACTAGTGGCTGAGTATCCCATAATTCACAAGAGAATAATATGTGAAGGTCATTCACTTATTTATGGAAACAAATTAAATTATACCACAAATAAGTTTCTTCAGAGGAGAATACTGCTAAGTAATTTATTCACAAATGACTGTTATAAAATTCTCACACTCTACAAATCAAATTACACTACATCACACAAAGCTCCGAGCCATGCGCTCAGATGATTAACGTCAAAACAGATGATTTGCAATGAAAGTTGGATCTCCTTAGATTGTTTCAGCCTACAGACATTTCTGCGTTCTCCGGCAGTGGAGGAACACATGAATTTTTAGCCCCGTTTTAAGTGGCGCCTGGGAGGAGGCTGACTTACTGCATTCGAAAGGGCGAAAAATTGAAGAATTTTTGACTTTATGAGCAATACTTGCTAAATTTGCAAAATGTTACCAACTGCTATAGTCCAATGTAAATGCAGGAATTGGTTTATAGTAGGGGTTTCCAAAATCTTTAGGTCATGGACCCTTCATGAAATTTCAGAATGTTCATAAACCCATAAATATTTATCAGATACTTTGTTAATTATTAGTACCATGAATAATTATGATTACTTTTATTAGACTGCTTAATTTTTAGTAAATGCACAGCAATCTGTTCTTTGGCTCCACACTTATCACTATCAGCTTTGAGAATGCACTGGTTCTCCAACAGAGCTTGAGGTGGGAAGAATGGGAAGTGAACATGTACATGTGTAGGGTCTGGGATGTGCTGGTAGATTGCAGAATGTGGGATCCTGAGGAGCTGGTCAGGGGTTTCTGGGAGTTTCCTCTGAAAATGAAAAGAAAGGGGGGAGGGAGAGCCCTTATAGTGAAGTTGATTAATTTAAGTACAAGGATATAGTGCTTCCACATTAAAAGGAAAAAAGGTCAAAATGGACTTATAACTGTTGAGTCTGTGGTCACTCAGCTAAGGGGAACACTCAGCTAAGAGGAAGTGGCCTCCTAGTGCGTGGGTGGAGAAAACCTGTCTCTATGCAGGATCAGTGTGGTGGCTCTTCATGACTCTGGCATTCTCATCCTGGGTGCTCTTGGGGGGTGCCCAGGTGGGTGAACAAAGTAGTAGAAAGAGTCAGTGTAAAAAAAGCCCTTTGGTAGTTTGATTGGCAGAGGTATTTAATGTCGTTGTTCAAAGGATAGGCATGAGCCATCTGCTTTAGTTATACATATCATTACTTTATTTCACCAAATAAAACATATTTTGTGGCTTTAAATTGCAACTTCCTCAGTTCAATGTGATAAAATTGGTGTCTAGTATTAGCTGGTAGTGTGCTCCACTTGGGAAATATTCCTTATTGGTCACTATGTGGAATGTAGAGTTTGTGGCAGTGATTTCATCTCAATGATCCACCTAGATAACATCACTGCCACAAACTCTCCATTCCACCTAGATGACATCACTGCCACAAACTCTCCATTTTTCCTAGATG
The DNA here is from genome assembly GCF_062004578.1 of Staurois parvus. Classification (NCBI taxonomy): domain Eukaryota; kingdom Metazoa; phylum Chordata; class Amphibia; order Anura; family Ranidae; genus Staurois; species Staurois parvus. The sequence continues at coordinate 4,297,529 of NW_028317827.1, read as the reverse complement.
ACATCACTGCCACAAACTCTCCATTCCACCTAGATGACATCATTGCCACAAACTCTCCATTCCACCTAGATGACATCACTGCCACAAACTCTCCATTCCATCTAGATGACATCACTGCCACAAACTCTCCATTCCACCTAGATGACATCACTGCCACAAACTCTCCATTCCATCTAGATGACATCACTGCCACAAACTCTCCATTCCACCTACGTGACATCACTACCACAAACTCTACATTCCATCTAGATGACATCACTGCCACAAACTCTCCATTCCATCTAGATGACATCACTGCCACAAACTCTCCATTCCACCTACGTGACATCACTACCACAAACTCTACATTCCATCTAGATGACATCACTGCCACAAACTCTCCATTCCACCTAGATGACATCACTGCCACAAACTCTCCATTCCACCTAGATGACATCACTGCCACAAACTCTTCATTCCACCTACGTGACATCACTACCACAAACTCTCCATTCCACCTAGATGACATCACTGCCACAAACTCTTCATTCCACCTACGTGACATCACTACCACAAACTCTCCATTCCACCTAGATGACATCACTGCCACAAATTCTTCATTCCACCTAGGTGACATCATTGCCACAAACTCTACATTCCACCTAGATGACATCATTGCCACAAACTCTACATTCCACCTAGATGACATCATTGCCACAAACTCTCTATTCCACCTAGATGACATCACTGCCACAAACTCTTCATTCCACCTAGATGACATCACTGCCACAAACTCTACATTCCACCTAGATGGCATTACTGCCTCAAACTCTACATGCCACATAGTGGTTAATAAAGAATATTTCCCAAGTGGAGCACACTACCAGCTGATACTAGACACCAATTGTTTTACCTTGAACTGGGAAAGTGGCAATTTAAAGCTACAAAACGCATTATTTATTTGGTGAAATAAAGTAATAGGATTTTTTACTAAAGCAGACAACTTGTACCTATCCTTTGAACAACCACATCAGGCGCTTTTGCCAATCAAACTACCTAAGGGCCTTGTTTTGTACTGACTCTTTCTACCATAAACATATACCCTTCCCATAATGGTCAGAGACACACAAAAGCTAAATAAAAAAATGTAAAGTATTCCTGAGTGCACAGTATTGTGATAATTACTCCTGCATAGAACAAGAGGAACAGTGTTACTGAAAATCATATTAGTCCACGGATAAATAAAAAGGTGATTGGGGACACTCTGTCATGAAGCTCCTAATAGCAGAGGGAGATCCATAACTGTGATAATGAAAAGAGAGGGTGCACAGAACTTGTGTATTATAAAAGATATAGATACTGTTATAAAATGCAATATTGCACTCAGAAAAGTAACACGAAAATAGTGCTTACAACATGAACTTAAGATTCAGCAGCATGAATCCACTATCCTTGGCCAGTGGTGATGCTAAGGATCCAAGCTTCCTTGTCCTTCATTATTCAAGAGCACCCCAGGCTAGAGAGAACATACTCATTCAGGGTTCCTGTCACTATGGCAGACTGTTTCTGGGTCATTATCCCTTTCTCAAGCCTTAAGAAAGGATGTGACCCCAAAAATTCTCAGTTACATCATGGAGCAGATACTTTAGTCTAAGGCTGACAGACAACCACAAGATCAAATCCCCAGCCCTGCTGCTGGCTATGGATAGTGGGCTTATGCTGCTGAACCCTAAGGCTATTCTGAAAGTGCTTTTTTCTGCTCTCCTTGTGAAAGCAATTTTCATTTTTATTACAATAAATATGTCGTTAATATACATGAGGTCTGTGAATCCTCGCTCTTCTCTTTTTGCTCATACATTTCAAAGCACACAAGCCAGGCCAGTAACAACGCACAAGCTGATAGATTCAACTCAAGGCTGCTCTTGGTGGTGGTTGACCATCCAACCCTGGGTAACACTCTCATTGTCTCACTGCAAGCCATCTCACCTTTAGAACAGAGACCTCAAAAGATAAATAGACTCCAGATGACCTTTCATTTACTGTCCTCCAGCCATCAATGGACCCCTTGTATACAGTTCAATCAATCCTTGACGGTTGATATTGACCACTGCCGGGAACCCTGATTCACAGTCTACTGATAATTAGAGCATACACTAGTCTAGTTTAGAAAGACTTCGGAAAAATGCAAAAAGTAAATGAGTGTTTGCTAAATTCATGTTGAAAAAAGGACTGTTGATGTACAGAAGTGGGCTGCTAAAACCATTGATAATAATCATTAATACATTCTTCCTTTGTAATGGAAGAGTAGATTGCAGTCAAGGAATTGACAATTTGAAAAATAAATTACCTTAAATGGCACCACTGGCCCATAAGAGAGGAAGCCCTAGGGTGTAGAGGAATGGTCGCACATACCTTACCTAAATTTCCTAACCTAAGGATGCATCGGGATGTAAATAGAATTGCCCTCTTCAAATTGTCAACAGGGCATACAGTATGTTGCCAACGGAAGATTTCCCCTCAATTCCTGTTTTGGTAACAACTGTAAAAGTTTGTATCTTCAATCACATTCAGTCTCAGTAAGAATGGTCACTAGAACAATAGGGGGAATCTAGCCAATGGGGATACAAATAGCCATAAAGATTTGACAAGGTCTATCCAAAACTAGGAAAAAAACCTTAAAATAGTTATAGAGAGCAGCTCAATAAAGAAAAAACACTCACCAGTAGAAATGCATGCCAGAAATTTTTGTTTAGTTTAATTTCCGATGCATTCGTTCATTGAAGAATTTAATTTCACCATATCATTATGCTGAACCAATTCATTTTCAGAATTTGTTTAGTTTCTTTGGCATTTATTTCATGTATTTGTTGGACCAGGTGGATTTTAAAACTTTTGCAGTTTTTCTGGAACATTGCTTTATATTTGATATAATATCGAATCACACGGATTCAAAACGTAAGGATTAGATATTTTCGAATGCTAGTTTAACCCACCAAGAAAAATGGCATGAGCTGATTGGAAAATATTTTCTTGCGTCACGTGCATCCAAATTAATGAATGGAATGAAATTCAGATCTATTCATTATCCAAATCCGAATTATTGAACAAATTCATAGATTGACTTTAGTTCCCCATGGGCCCGAACTACTATTGCATCATGTGACAACCCCCAAATGAAACAATTGTATTAGTTAATTTCATTATAACTTTTGTTCGGATTTGTTAACATACATTATGTCCATTCAGAGATTTGTATACATCCAAATCTCTGAAAATGAAATTTGAAAACTATCATAAAATGTTATTGAAGCCACACTTATTTTCTATAAGTTTTTATCTCATTTTTGGCCTTAGACTTTCTCCAAATTCATCAAACACTTTTTCTGAGTATATTGTTGACCATTGTAGAATGGTTGACTGTTATTGACTATTGTAGAATTTGTTAGCCACTGAGTGTGACGTTTTAATGTGTTTGGATAACTTTGACCCAGGTTGTGCTCCACCTGCCTTGGCCCCATACTGGTTTTATAAAATATGTCATTCCTCTTTTTTTGGTTGACCTTACACTCTAAAAAATAACTCAAGCTACCTGTTACCACCACTTAATTAAATGTGTATTTCCAAGATAAAAATCCTAATTTATTGGTTTAAATAAACTTTTTCATTTAAAGACCTACTTTCATGAGTTGTGTTGAAATGATAATGTTGGAAATTACATCAACTTAATATTGTGTGTCATGTACAGTTACATTTCTGCATTCATTGTTGTACAATGAAATTTAAGTTAAGGTACCTTAATAAATTTGACTTGGTAACTTAATTTTGCTCTACATTGAGAGCTGCATTGCAAGTCTCCACCCCCATTCACTTAACACAAATCAAGTCTCAGTTGTTTCAAAAACTGTTCCTTGAACTTGATGGACTGAAAGCCAGTGCTAAAGTAATGGGTCTCAAGTACAGTATTCTCTGAAGAACGTATGTGTTCCATAGCACAGTCAAAAAATGTCAATTGTTTAACAATTGGATTGTTGGGCCTTGGTTCACACAATGAAGTGCATGTGAATCACAAAGGAACTGCAACACATTCCTGTGCAATTCACATGTGGTTCAGTGTAATGCAATTTGAGCCCATTCATTTTGAATGAGCTCAAATCACACCACATCGCACCAAAGACATGCATGCACCAATTTTTGAACCACAGTGCAACCAGATTGCATGTTTTGTTTTGTACCATGCAATCTGGTGCCGGCAAATGCACTGTGTTTGCAACACTGACATCCACTGCCGACTGCAAGGGTAGTGCGATTTGAATGCGGTGCGCGAAATGCACACAGATTGCGGGGTTTCTGCAACACATTCTAGTGTAAGCCTAAACTGATTAATTCATTTTTGAAAGCTAGTATAAAAAAAACAAAGCTAAAAACTAATACAGAAAATCAATTTGGATCAACTTGATTTTTAACTGCTTTTTAACTTTAAAAAACTTGCTCATAATTGTAGCAATTAAGTACACGTGACTTGAAGGTTTCTTATAAAAACTGGAAAAACTATTTGAATTAACTTAATATGTTTAAGTACTCAACTTAAAAACATGTGTTTATAATGCCAGTAATTAAGTTGGCGGTAAATAAAAATGCATTCATTTCTATCAGAAAAGCTAATTACCTCAATGCAATGTAGTTTGTTGCTTCAACTTAATTTCACCAGACATTGTCATAACTTAAAAAGCTTGATGCAAACTGTTGCGTTAATTTTTTTTGTTGAGCCAAAACATTATTTTTTAGAGTGTAGTCATATCTAGCAACATCCTTTGATGACACTTCATAAATATGCTCATATTTTTATACTGTCGCTGATTGGCTTGCTGTGGCCCTTGGCCTCACCTAGATTGCAAACCTGCCTAATGAGTGGTTCTCCAACTAGTTGAACCCTTAGACTACAATAAAATGGCTGATAGTAGCTTTATGCTTATTATCCCCTTTTTCGCACATTTATATTAAAGATCGCCAACCTTCAAGCTATGGGAAGAGTAGGCATGCTTCCCACACATAGAAAATGTATATTATATAGGGCACGCATGTTGGAGCCCAACCTCTGTAGCTGTAAGATAAAGGTGCCAGATGGATATCAGGGATGGATGGGAGCAGTAACACTAAGGCAGCTCTTCTTAGAGTGGAAGCAAGGCTCTAATGCAGTAACAAGAAAAAGAGAGTGCAGTGTTGACAATTTATGCAGTAAACAATGGAAAATTTGCACTTACAAGATAAATGGTTAAAAAGACTCATCGTGTGGTAATTAGATCCAGGTGGGACATCCAGCCGTCCAGCAGCAAACTATGCCTATAGGATCAGGAAGTAGAGTCCAGGATGTGCCTGTGCATCAAAAATGAAGCTTGGAGCGCAGAGTCAGATTTAGCAGGTGAAGGGGGTGGTAATGCATTTCGGAGCATGCTCAATAGGCTCCTTCTTCAGACCTCAAGGTCTGAATGCTCCGAAATGCATTACCGCCCCCTTCAGACCTCAAGGTCTGAAGAAGGAGCCTATTGAGCATGCTCCGAAATGCATTACCGCCCCCTTCACCTGCTACATCTGACTCTGCTCTCCAAGCTTTATTTTTGATGCACAGGCACATCCTGGACTCTACTTCCTGATCCTATAGGCATAGTTTGCTGCTGGACGGCTGGATGTCCCACCTGGATCTAATTACCACATGATGAGTCTTTTTAACCATTTATCTTGTAAGTGCAATTTTTCCATTGTTTACTGAATAAATTGTCAATACTGCACTTAGAGGCGCCTTCCTCTCTTTTTCATGCTTCCCACCAGGGGTGGCCTGACCATTTGGAAACTCGGGCAGTAGGGGGCCCCATGAGATGCCCCTGGTACCTTTTCATAGGCTTTTTTGAGTTTGGGCAAGGACACAGGGGCCCCATGATCCCCTATTGCCCGGGGGCCCCATGAGTTGTCAGTCCGCCCCTGCTTCCCACACATAATAGTGATCTGTGCCTGAATGATCTACCACCAAGTGCAAGCATGGTCAAGTATGATGAAGTTTGCCTAAGCCTATGTTCATTTCAATGGGTGTTTGTGTGGGAACTTATAAAGAGGGTGCAGGTTATGTGTAGGTACCTTCTGGCACTTTATGGCATTTTTTTAAGGGTGAACTTAGTTTAACAGGCTTTTACAGACTTGACGCCTAGTTGAAATACGTATTTAAACTAATAGGAAAGTTTATGCCAAAAAGAAGCTGTGTTAGTATTCCTTCCCTGGTAGAGTCATGAAAGAAGAAGCAGTTTGAATTATCCCTAAAAGCTTCTGTAGTTTTAGAGTTGCAACAATGAGAGCTTCATCTCGACTCAAGAGACCCCATATGCTCTGAATAGCACATAGCATGAAGCAAACTAAAACTCTGCAGCTATAAAAAGATATTGCAATAACAGCAAGTTAGCAAAGCATTTACCTTTAAACATAATAGTTATAAAATTATATACCTTTCTTAACAATCCCACAAGAAAAACAGAATTGCTGTCCTGGCTACCTGATTTCAAAAAGGAACATTTTAAAAATGTCATTGTTATTCTTGAGATGACACATTCAAACACAGCAAGGGCTCTATCTAGGGATACAAAAACAGCCTTTCTGTGCCAAAAGAACGTATTCTAAGTACATCCTAATTCACAAGCAACGCTAATAAAACAATATCTAGCATGTAGAGCGATTGGTGACCCATGATTTGCATTTATTAAAGGGAAGTTCTGCTTTACTCCATGTCGTTTTTCATTGCTTTATGATAGCAATATTTGGCAGCAGGGTGTTAGATCTCAGCTGTCTTGTTTTGGGGTGAGCTTCATCGGTACCCCCAAAACTATTCAGTTAAAAGTGGAAAAGCACCCTATCCAAACCAAAAAACAAAACACTCAAAAAACTATTTTGTGAAATAATATATATATATATATCTCTCTCAAGTATAAATATAGGCAGCTGCCCCTTTAAGTGTAAATTACCATTTTCATATGTGTGAAATAAGTAGGCACTGATGTGATATGTGAGTGATAAATATTTGATAGTCCAAAATAGTGAAATGGAAAAGTCCCAAACACCAAAACTGATGTGACAAAAAATAACCAAATCTTTTTACAACTTCAACTGTGCTCCACCAACATGTATGGCCAAGATATGCTCTCCCCAGGTTACCTCAGCCAACAAAGTAGCCAGCAAGCATATAAGATCAAATCTTGAGTGTATTTGGTGGGATGCCTAGTACTGTAGAGTCCTTTAGAGCTCGTCCACTTAATCAACTCTATACCACCTGCTCCATTACCAGCATATGTCTCAGGAAAAATCCCAGAGAGATATTCATAGTGCAGCAGTTTTTATTAAAAATATAACAAAGAGAAATAAATCTTATACACTCACATAGCAATAGTACCACTGGGGAGCACCAACCAAAACAGCTCACTAGGGGGATCCCTCTGCTCACACCACTATTCCTTTGGCTGGCGTGCATTTCAGCAACTGGATGTGACGTCACAGGAAACAGGAAGTGATGCGTGTTGCTCAAGCCTCAATGCATTTTACGCTGAGCGCGTCCTCAGGAAGCTTGGACCACCGCCATACTGCAGACTATTTATGGGAGTACCTGGCTTATGATTGGCTAGTCAAGGCATCGATCACTCCCAGCCACCATTTTGCCAGTGATTCTTAAGACCTGAACAAGATCTGATCTTATATGCTTGCTGGCTATTTTGTTGGCTGAAGTAATCTGTTGAGTGCATATTTTGGCCATACACATTGGTGGAACAAAATTGAAGCTGCAAGAAGATTCGGTTATTTTTTGTCAAACCAATTTTGATATTTGGGACATTTCCATTTCACTGTTTTGAACTATAGAATATTTATCACTTTGTTTTCAAATTTGTCATTCTATATTGGAATTTTTCTTTGAATTGATATCATGTCGCATTTGGCTAGTGCCCCCAAAACTATGACTGAGCTGTCACTCACTGTCATAGCTCATGGTCAATTACCGACGACTGGGAAACAATAAGAAAAGTTCTCAATGACATCAGCACTTTGCAGCCAATAAAAGTACCACATGAATGTAAGCCCCTCCTACCAGCCTCAGGAATCATTTTCTCATGGAGCCCCTGGCCTACTCCTGCAGTAATTACATAGTAGCCAAGGCATGCAGTATTCAAGGAATGTAAAAATATAATAGCCAATTTTGTGTAGTTTCTGCCTTTTTGGATCATTTATTTTATGGAAAATATGTAAAACACAGAATCATTGGTGTGACGATCGTGCGTCAGACCCCCAGCCCTTCTCACCAACTCGTGACCGAAGGACTAGCCAATCTAAAACCGTGCGGTCACATGCGTAATACCACGCTCAGCTGCACCCTGCACAAAGATTTTCCAGCTAATGGACCACAATCTATGTACCTGCAGCCTGAGAGCATTGTTACTGGGTCAGGTTAATTACGCAATTAACCCTTCACATTGCCACCACCGCCTTTTTGTAGAGAAAATGAGGAAACTTGCCAATATTAGCAATAACACTATGATGTTTGAATAATCGTCTGTATACCACTGTCACCGCAGGCAGAGGTATAAAGAGGTTTAAAAACACACAGTAGCGCTCTTCAAAGACAAGGATTCTTAGTTTGCATTAAAGAGCTTTAGAAACAGTTCAACGCTTTTCAGAAAATAAGATTTATTACTGAAAAGGTCAAAATAGTGCAATAAACGTATTTACAGAAAAAGATGTAGCCAATATATATATAAATACAGAGAGCAATAACACAGCAAAGAGATAACAGAAAGAAGTTTAGAGAGGTAGAGTACTTGCCAAAAGTCCTGGGTTAAGCAGATCAAGTTTCAGAGCAAAAGGGTACCTTCTCCCAAGTTGGTTCCGATGTTAAAAAGAGAGAATTCTTCAACTCACTTCTCCAAACCTGACAACCTATTTTGTAGGCCTCCAGCAGGGGGTGTCTCTGAAGCCAAGGGCCAATCGCCTTATTTGGGGTGGGGTTGTCTAGGCAGAGACCCAAGCTAGAACCAAAATCCCTCCCAAGTTATACTAGGGTCAATAACCTTCCCTAGGTACATGTAACATTCTATCCACAGGTAGGATAATCTGCAGAATGATATTCTGAACGTCCAGGTACCAGATATGACATATCTGCTTGGGACGGTTAAGGAGATATCGCTTTCTGCTCTCGGGTATACGTAATCCAGGGGTGTAAGATATCAGCTGACTCGCATTAAGCTGAGCTATCCGAATATATGCTTAATTTTTATGTAATTATTTCCTACCTTAAGATATGAAATTATAGGGAAAAGGGGTTTAAATGTGAGGCCTGTTTTACGGCTACCTAGAAATGCGTTTGAAGTCCAGTGAAGGACTGGTTTATGGCTTTATGATTATCTCAGCTTGAAAAGCTAACAGACACCTGGGCACCAGCTAATTTGGGATTTATAACCATGAAGCTGTGCCTGATTGCCTGTGCACTTCTGAACCCAGCACTCAGGAACCATGTGTCACTCAACAGAGAGGGAGGGGGGAAGCTTTGGAGTAAAAATGATATAAGATGGAGGGCCTTTTGGCAAAATGGAGGTTGGCATCCATTTCTGTACATACAATTGCTACAGTTGGGGTTTACTTACTTTAAGAATAACTAAAGAATTTTTTTTTTACTTTTGAATAGAGTGGAGAGGGATTGTCCCCCGAACAGTAATAGAAGGGAAATTTCCCAATGGGGACACTGGTGACCTGAACCTTAATTTGTAGGGATTTACCCTCACTTCCTGTTTTTGCTATGGGACAGGAAGTGAAGGAAAATCTCCCCAGTGGGACATAGATGGCAGAAAAAAAAAACCCTTGCAGGGGTTATACCCTCCCTTACTCTAACCATAAAAAAAAAAAAGTTTTGCCTATAGTTCTACATTAGAGCAAGTAGACTGTGCACTTTGAAAGCTCCAGAGCTTAGTAAATGAGGTAAAGCTTCACTTTGCAAAGAATAGCCAATCACATGCAAGGAAAAAAAAACAGCATTTTTGCTTGCACATGATTGGATGATGGAAGTCAGCAGAACGCCACCTCATTAACTAAGCTCTGGAGCAACTGCATTTGCAAAGTACTCCGTACTGTGCCTTTAGTAAATCCACCCCATTACTTTCAGTAAATCCACCCTATTACCTGTAGTAAAATCTATCTATTTTCTCCAGTTTTTTCATGTATATAAACGGCTGGATAGGAGCAGTGCAGGAGTGGGTGGCCATTTATAAACATCCTCCCGCATTCCCTGCATGTGCGCGCTCCCTGGGACATCGATCGCTATTTTGAAGTTGCACTTTAAATCGCACCACTTGCGATTTACCAGGCACGATTTGCAGTATTTGTTTTGTGGCACAAGAAAGTGGTTTGACAGTACAGGAATCAATGCTTGTAGACAGAAAGGTATTGTGGGATATGTAGTATCTAAAAAAAAAAGTTAGCAGAGAAGCTGGAAAGAATGCAGGGAATCCAGGGAGTTGTGGAAAGAGATGGTCCGCAGACAGGCAGAACTCACAACATGAAAGGAGATTTTTTTTAAGCAGGCTAATATTGGATTGTCAAATATAACTCTTGCTTGTATTGTGATTGAAATGCTGATGTTATAAAATGAAAGCGTATGCTGTGACCATAGAATCTTTGCAATGGATCGTGCCTTGTCCCAAGGAAACTTCATGCCTCCATAAGCATACAGGAGACTATTTGCCATTTATATGCTGTAAGTCTATACAAGTATACACGCATATGATTTCATAGAGATAGAAACCACTACAGCTCAGTGATTGGTTGTCACAGCGGTCACATGATCAGAAAGGTAGTGATCGGGACCTTTACGTGAGACGCTGATAAATGTGCACAGGATGCACGCTCTTGGCACGGTTGATTACATTGGGTATGCAAATATGTGTCCTCTCAGCGTCAAGGCCCAGCCACCAAGAGGCCACATATTCACGTACTGTTGGCATAGGAGTTAAAGCCTAAATATCCACAATACAAGTAGCCAGCAACTCGGAAAGCTTCTTAACCCCCCTGGCAGTATTCCTGAGTGTAGCTCGGGGTAAATTTTAGTACCAAAAGCGGTAACCCCGAGCTATACTTAGGAATACCATGCGGCACTGTTCAGGGATCCCTCGGTCACTTACCTTGTCCTGCGCTCCCGCGATGTCCCTCCTGCAGTGTCCCCGGCAATGTAATCCGGCGGATGCCGGCATCTGTCATCTGGGTTCCATCCCCTGCGAGCCTCAGGACATACGGGGGGACGGAACGGCGGGAAATATGAAAATGACATATTGTGACATTCACTCAATACACTAAAATAACATAGTAAAACATTACTGTATCAAACCATTTCACATACATTTTGTCCCGAGTGCTTTGTCCTGTGACCTGCCTGCATTTTTACTGTTCTTTCTGCCTGGAAACTGAGAAATGTCCATGGCGTCCAAAAAGCGTTCCTTTACGTCAAAATCGGTTTTAGACCAGCTAGAGAACAGCGATAGTAAATTAGAACCACTTGCAGATTTGGTGATAATGATTCGTGGGGAAATTCGTCATCAGACACTGAAAACGATTTTGCAACTTTGCTCAGTGATGTGCGAACATGGCGCTATATTTCAAATTTCAGTGTTTTTGGTTTGATTATATTATTGAAATAAATGTATTATTATATTATTATTTTTTATGATTATTTATTAAATTATAATTTATGATTTTGTGTTTCAAATTTTAACATACCCGGGATGTTTACTAGAGTTGTTCGGACAAATTTCAGTGAGTTATTCCTAAAAATTACAGGCCTACAATAAAAAAAATAAATATTTCCATGCAAAAAAAGTACCACTTTGAGCACAGAAATATGGACATAATCAGACCGCTAGGGAGGTTAATGGAAATCTTTATTGGTTACATATTTGCAGGTTCTATAGAGCTGTGCATAGATGCAGCTACAAACCTATAAACACTACCATACTGGTTGAAGAATATATCTATACTGAATACCGATGTAGTTGTACAAAATGCATAAACATTGTATTCCAACAATAGTGCACAGCTTATTGTAGTAACAATGAATGTGTTGGAGTTTTGGAGAAGACTGAGAGTGATAGAAGGCACATCTCTGGGTTAGGAATGCATACTTAATAAAATATATATTTTTTAAACCAGAGTTTAGTCTCACTTTAAGCAAAGCCATCTCACCCTAGGATAGGTAATGTTACTGGCAGGACCATTATGCAAAAATAAAGAAAAAAAAACAAATGCAGACAGGAGTGGTAGGCTGCAACTTATTATTCCTTTGCCCCTCCCCCTGTTGGAGTACCCCCAGAAACTGTCAAAAAAAGAACAATTCTTACCTATTTTCCAGCAATCTTTGCTCTGGTCTGGTGACATCGCAGGACATCTTCACTCTTTTCTTCTTCCACTGGTGGACTAATTATAAATGCTGCAGAGAGCAGCACCACGTAATATTACGTGGCTCCGCTTTCTAAGACATTATTCGATTAATTCAGGGTCGGGGCATGGGCACCCTGGGCTCACAGGAAGTTGGTTGAATGATGTTGAAGTCATTTTCAACCCAAAAGAGGAACAGACTCATCCCTGGATTGGTGAGTCTTTGGTGGAGGACAGCTCTGGATATCAGGTGATTCTAGCAGCCTACACTGCTAGGGAATTATTATTTTAAATGTTTTGCCCAGTCTAAACACAGCAATCATATAAATAGGAATAAAATTAAGAAAAAAAAATAACTTGTAAGTAAAACTTACAAAGTTAATTCAAAATATGCAATAAAAAAAGAAACGGTAAGAATCAGCTGAAATACAATGTGATACAAACCTGACAGTATACAGAGATCTGCATTCTAGGTTCCCGTCGTCCCTTTAATTTGAAATAACCTTTTGTTAGAGATAATAAAACAAAGCCAACTTTAAAGGCTTCATTAATAATCGTAAATCTAAATAAATAAATATTTTTTCACTCGTCTGCCCCATTTAAACAGTTTGTTGCAGATATTGCAATTGACTTTCAGATACATAAAACGTCCTGGTTGCTGAGAGGCAATTATGAAAGCTGGCCCTTTGTGGCTGAGCTAATTCTGTTCGGGTTGACTGCGTGTTCAAGCCTGACTCTAGGTGCCCATCTAATGTACACTGCGGCCACATATCCAGGTGGATTAAGGTAATTACCTATCTCAAGACTTCCCTTGTGATACATTTTATAATAATGGAATACAAGCTTTTATCCTGCTGCTGCCAAATGGTTCACATAAAATATACTTATTTAAAAAAAAATAGCATGAATCCTTAAAGGCAAACTATGGACAGCATAAAAATCACTGCTGATCTTCTGTAATCCCAGGTTTTTATTTATAAATAAAAAAAAAGAAAATAAATATATATATATGTATATATATACACACACACACACACATAAAAGAAATAAATAAATATATATATATATATATACGCACTCTATCTATCTATCTATCTATCTATCTATCTATCTGTATATATATATATATATATATATATATATATATATATATTTATTTATTTTATTCTTTTTAACCATAAACTACAACAGTGCCTCTGCTATGGTTTTTTATGCAGCTGTTATCCATAAAAGTGTATCTGAAAATCTAAAAATATATAGAGTGGTGAAGGGGGGGTTAGAACTTTTGCCATGTTTTTACTGCTGCCCATGCCCGTGGTAAAGGAAATTTATTATTTTTATTCGTCTTCATTGTCACTGTCCCTGGAGTTAAAAATAGGGGGAAATCCAAAACTTTTGAGTTGTCACTAGAACAAGAATGGAGGGGAAATCTACCAATAGGGAAATTTGTTCCGGTGACAATTGCCCTAAGACCAGATTTCCCTCACTTTGGAGACATTTCTTCTCATTGTTTGTTTGTACCTTGCAGGAAGTAAAGGGAAATCTCCCTAATGGGACACAGATGGCCAAAAATATCTCAGACAGATTTTAACCATTCCACATTCTATTTAGAATTTAAAAAAAAGGGTTGGGTTTAGATGTAACTGGAATTATGGCAGTTTGTTGGTGGAAGGTGAGAATGTAGGAGTGTTCACTTATGGTTCAAATTTGATTGTGTTCAGGGGTAGCTGACATAATGACCACCAGGGCAATGCATCTCATTGCAGACTGGCTTTCCTTCCTCTTGAAGGCATGAAATGAATGATCCTTCTAAAAGACCACTGGGCTTTTTGTGCATCCAGCTTAAGATACAGGAATGTCAAAAGCATTTATGTCATGTCATTTATGCCATAGATGGTACTGTCTGAGCCAAGAATATATTATTTAGTTGACTCCTAAAGTGTACAAAGGACCCACTGGGTCTTGTAAATGCACACAAACCCCTTTACTTTCCTGCACTTACAACTGCCTCCACTAGAGGTGCTAAATATTCTAGTATCCTTCACCATCAGTCTATAGACCCCACTATATTGGAGCATATCCCAACCACGGCACCACTTGCCTGGAGTTTGCATGTTCTCCCTGTGCCTGCGTGGGTTTCCTCCGGGTACTCCCACACTCCAAAGACATGCTGGTAGGTGAATTGGATCCTGTCTAAATTGCCCCTAGTATGTGTATGTATGGATGTGAGTTAGGGACCTTAGATTGTACACCCCTTGAGGGTCAGGGACTGATGTGAATGTACAATATATATGTAAAAGTGATGCGTAAATTGATGGCGCTATATAAGTACCTGAAATAATAATAATATCAGTCTGTATCCTTCAGCTCCTTTCACACTTGTGAATGGAGCTCTTTGTGCTTACCTGTGAATGAGCAGCTCTGGAAGCAGACAGGGGCATCTACTTATGGCATCCTAAACAACACTAATTATTTCAGATGTGTATTTAGTAATTTCATAATTAGAGGTTTTTTTTTTTCAAGCAGTGAAAGTACCTGAATCCGCATCGGTATCAGCCTCTAGCAATCGCCTGTACAGCAAAACTCTAAGTGAAAGAGGAAGCAACAATACAAGGAGCCAATCAGTGCTGACCAAGGGCATTCCGATGAGATGAGACGAGAGAGAGAGACTGGCTCATCATCATGCTGCTTCTCTTTCACTGTCCACTCACAGGCTGGGGGCGGGTCCATGACAGTCTGGGCTTCAGCAGAATTGGGTTCAATGATTCCATCTTTACTAAATCTAGAAGAATGAGGACATCTAGTGGTGAAAAAGAAGTATTGCCTGGGACAACTCTGGATTCAAGGTCAGTATCAAAAGTTGTTTTTTTATCTTTAATAAGCTATTCCAGTTCTTGTTTTATTTTTGACTGGAGATCTGCTTTAAACCATTAAGTACCTAGTAAATACACCACTTCACTGTAGGCATGTGCTCTAATTTGATAATCAGTTCACATGACAATTGGTGTCTTTTTAAAAAATGATATACAATATATTTATATATATATATATATATATATATATATATATATATATATATAATTAGTAGTAATATTGTTAAGAAAACATAGAAGAGGAGGAATACAAATGAATAAATATATTTAAAAGAAAAGCAAATTATAATAAAAAGGCAAAGTCTAAATATCAAGCAAAGAAATTCTGCTAAGCCAAAGGCAACAATTTTTTGCATTTTATCTACTATAATTCCACTTAACACCTCTAGAAAACATAATAAATCTGATGAATCCAAAAATAGAAACATACCTTAAATTACAAACCTATTTTACTATTCGGTGTAAGGCCTTATTAAACGCTCTGTATGTTATTGTTGTGAGCTGTCAGCAGACCAAATGAAAAATAGGTTTAATAGTTGCTCCTTGACCTGTTTTATATTTTATGTCAATTATAACCCTGCAGAGCCATGCATAATTATACTGCAAAGATGTAGAAAAAAAGAACATTATTTGTATTCCATAGTCACCATTGTTCAGAAAACAATCCGCCTTTCTTTATTAAAAGCTTTGATAATGGACATGTGCATTGGGCGTATCGAAAATAATCTAATTATCTTAAGGTAAAAAAATAAAAAAAAATGTAAGTGAACCTATACTCAAATGCAAACATAAATCAAACCTGTACTATATCCAGACCTCACTAGAGACTCGCATTGCCAATTCCACAGCTCCTTCCTAAGTCGCAACCACCCAAAAATACCCTGTAAGCTTTGTGATGGATTGTGTTGGAGCTTGCACTGGGTAGGTATGTCAACGTTCAGTGTTCAGCCTTGACAATTGGGGGCTCAAGCCTGAGCAATGCCTCATTGGGGGAGATCAAGTGCTGCCTAAAACCTAAAAACAGTAGGTATTTTCTAGGAGCTGAAATGGAGGAAGAAGTGACAGGGGAGTAATGCAAAGGTGATTGGAACGTGGAACATGCTAGAAAGAGAAATCAGGCCAAAGAATTTGATCCTTTTCAAAGCATATCTAGGAAAAGTGTAATATATTTCAGCTTACCACTTTTTAGATGTGGCTACTGAATTGATTTTCTTTATTCAGGCTTTTATTTCTTTATTTTCACCTGGTGATCCTGCAAATAGCACACTTCCTGTTCTAGAGCAACAACCCTCACTCACCATATCCATTATTACACTTGGACAGAACTACAGAACACCCCCTCTCTTTTTCTCCATAATACAGGAGAGGTTTTTGGCAGTCCACAAAGAGAGCTGGGATCGATTATGAAGCATATACACTATATTGTCGAAAGTATTAGGACACCCCTCCAAACCATTGGATTCAGGTGTTCCAATCACCTCCTTGGCCACAGGTGTATAAAATCAGGTACCTAGGCATGGAGACTGCTTCTACAAACATTTGTGAAAGAATGGGTCGCTCTCAGGAGCTCAGTGAATTCAAGCGTGGTAATAGGTGATAGGTTGTCACCTGTGCAATAAGTCCATCCGTGAAATTTCCTTGCTACTAAATATTCCACGGTCAACTGTTAATGGTATTATAACAAAGTGGAAGCAACTGGGAACAATAGTAACCCAGCCACGTAAAATGGCAGAGTGGGGTTAGCGCATGCTTAAGCTCACAGTGCGCAGAAGTCACCAACTGTCTGTAGATTCAATAGCTAAAGACCTCCAAACTTTGTGTGGCCTTCAGATTAGCACAACAACAGTGCATAGAGAGCTTCATGGAATGGGTTTCCATGGCCGAGCAGCTGCATCCAAGCCTTACATCACCAAGTGCAATGCAAAGTGTCAGATGCAGTAGTTTAAAGCACGCCACCACTGGACTCTAGAGCGGTGGAGACGTGTTCTCTGGAGTGACGAACCACGTTGCTCTTCTGGCAATCTGATGGATGTGTCTGGGTTTGCCGGTTGCCAGGAGAACGGTATTTTCCTGACTGCATTGTGCCAAATGTAACGTTTATGATGTGGAGTTATTTTTCAGGGGTTGGGCTTGGCCTCTTAGTTCCAGTGAAGAGAACTCTTAAGGCGTCAGCACACCAAGAAATGTTGGACAATTTCATGCTCCCAACTTTGTGAGAAAAGTTTGGGGATGTTCCCTTTTTGTTCCAACATGACTGCGCACCAGTGCACAAAGCAAGGTCCATAAAGACACGGATGAGCAAGTTTGGGATGGAGGAACTCGACTGGCCTGCACAGAGTCCTGACCTCAACCTGATAGAACACCTTTGGGATGAATTAGAGGGGAAACTGCGTGCCAGGCCATCTCATCCGACATCAGTGCCTGACCTCACAAATGCGTTTCTGGAAGAATGGTCAAACATTCCCATAGACACACTCCTAAATTTTGTGGACAGCCTTTCCAGAAGAGTTGAAGCTGTTATAGCTGCAAAGGGCGGGCCAACTCAATAATGGACCTTATGAATTAAGACTGGCATGCCATTAAAGTTCATGTGCATGTAAAGACAGGTGTTCCAATACTTTTGACAATATAGTGTATAACAAAGCACTTTCAGTGGTATATTTGAATTTCTATTCCAGATATGGCAATTTTTCCATGATTACATTGATCCAGCTTGAACCAATGTAAGCATATATTTGCAATACCTGGGGATCCCCATGAAAACTGGAAATCACTGTAGTATGCACTGCTACTACAAAGATCACTGTAGGCTTCTGAGTCCTGTGCAGAGGGGCTGATCAAGAGGTTGGCTGCTTGGGAAAAGGTGCCATTCAGAGATCACTTTGTATTTTCCCAATGAATGCAAAGCATTCTCTAATAGGACAAGGTGGAGTGTGTCATGTCACTGCCTCGCCTGATTTTTTTCAATGCTCCCCCATTGCCCTGACCTACTGCTAGAGACCTGTCCCTTGAAGTTTCTCTTCTTCTCTAGTCTTGATGATGGTCCCTCATTGATGTCCTTTCATACAATGCAGGATCAGTGGCCAACCTACATTCTGTTCACTTCCATTACTGGATTTAAACCAATCTATTTTTCAGCTTGTGATTCATCAAATCGAAATATGGGAGGTTGCATGTTGCAAAAAATTTAAAGCTTTAGAGAGTCTTGTGACTCCCATGTCCAGAGATGGCCAGGATCATATTTATACTTATTCTGGACAGACAATAACTCATGCTGTACAGTCTTTGCATATTTAGTGAACAATAACAGGATGTACTTGGCTTCAGCATGTATTCCTTTAAATTGTATTTATGTGCTGTAATAATAAGAATTAGAATAAGAACGTACACACATTTTCAACAATGTATTTCTGCAGAATAATAAAACATGTTACATTGAGGTCAGAGCGCAGATCAATTTACTTTTTCTTTTTACTGGGTCAAGACAAAGTGTTTATATTTCAGAACTAATTCTATTTTTCATTATTCTAATATGCATATTTATTACAGTATAACAATAAGTGTTCTGAGGTCAGGATTATTTACATACAATATTATTCCATCTTTTATTAAAGGTGTCCTGTTTTATCCATCTCTGCTACAGAATAAAAAGGAATCTCGACAGACAGAGGCATGGCCAAGTTCAAATATTGCTTAAATGCAGCAAATATAAAAAAAAAATGGAAATATTTAAATTCCGCATTAAATCTTTAATACAAATACTTGAATAGGGGAAACTGTACCCAAACAAGGCAAGTAAGCAGAGGAGAAAGGACTAGTTACCATTATTACCTGTGGTGTCCCTGTAGCTGATCTTTTCCACATTACTGACTTACTATGCCTTGTTCTGCCCTGTGGTAGAGACAACCATCTTGGTAGAGGAGCATGGCTTTGCTGTCAAAGCTGCCCGTCTGATGACTGGAGATCTAGGGGGATATTCAAAAAATAGCAGGAGGGTTGCAAATAGCACAGATCCACAGAAGGATAAAGCAGAAGCAGGGAGATCCTTGCACCGCAGATCCTCAGTTACAGCTTCCACTCCAGCAAGAACAATGAGAATCCCAGTAGTGAAATCACCAAATCTTACAAATCAGGTGAAGCTAGAAGTCAGATAGTCAGGCAACTAGCATTATGAGTAGGAAAGGTCAATAATAGTAAACTCCATATTCTCTCACTACAGGTTTCCTTCAAAGAGACCCTGTCTCTAGACTAATAATTTTAACAAAAGCTTTTCTAGTATATGCACATTTACCATATTTTATGTTATTTATTTATAAAAGCCTGCCTTGTGTAGACATCCAAAAGTTCTGAAACTGCTACTTGACACCGCCATCTTGAATTTGGTGTTAGCAGTCTCAACAGACTCAGAGCTGTTACTCAAGTGACATTCCATAATATTCCCCTTCACTCTTCCCTCAGCTGCTACAAAAAACACACAAAGATGCTGGAGCAGCACAGAGAGAAATTCCGCGTTCCCAGAAGAGGAGAAGGCTAGGGTGAGAGAGTGAGAGAATGCAAGGCTGGGGTTGTGCTTGGGAATTGATTTTCTTGGAGTAATCAACACAGGGCTCTGGGCTGTGATTGGACACAGCCGATCAGCAGGTACCAGCCATGAATCATTGGCAGAGACCTACTGACAAAATCCTGATGTGTCTAATCACAGCAGGAGTCGGCAGGCGGGGGTGCACACGCATGCTTTATACCCAGAAGAGGCCAGAAACGTACAGGTACTTGACTGTGCTTATACGGGTTGCCTGTCTGCAGTAGATTGCAGGCGGGCAGCCCTTAAATGGTTAATCTTTAAAAAGCAAAAAAAACATATATTTAAGTGAAATTCCAGTCAAATACTAACTAAGCCACCTACTCCCACCCACATTCTATGCGAATTCTATCTACCCTGTAAAACGGAAAGATCTGTATACTTGCCTATTCTGAATCCACTTTGGTCTGGTCATATGACTGGGTCCCAGCTTGGCTTCAGTATAGAGGAGGGACAGCTAAAAGCGGATGCCATATAGTAAGTCCATGGGTGACCATGCAGACTCTGCAGCCATTGTCAGCGATTTCTCACTGAAGCTGGCCGCTGGAGAGATCATGTGACCAGACTGGATCACTCTCAGCATAGGTAAGTATATTCTTCTTTCCTTCACAGGGTAGTCATTACGGGCTTAGATTGGAGATGGGAGCAGGTTTAGGCTTAGTTAGTATTTTACTATACTTCACTTTAACTTTTCCAACTGGCAACGATTCAGTTTTCTAAAATGTAAACACAATATTTGTATGCGCTTATTGTAATGTGGGGATGCAGCACTCTATATTCCGGATACAGGAAGTAACAAGTAATAATACACAAAAAAAACCCAACATAAATGAACAAAGTTGATAATTTAACACCTTATGCAGATATTCCCATAAAAATGTGATACATGAAAATTTCAAGTGACAATACAAAAATACATATAGCAGTGTATAAATAACAACTAGAAAAAAAATGAAAATATATTTATATAAATAATGAAGTCAACACCCACTGTCCAGTTAAGGCTCCCTGCATTCAGTACATATACTGTGAATAAAAGTTCAAAGATCATGGACCACTGGAAAGCCATATGTACAAACTCTTTACCAGATCATTATGATCTTCAAAGACAAGAGATCAAGCCAACAACTGGGGTCATTCAAGGGTCCCCTGCCAGCTTAGGGTCACTTCCCTCCAATCTCCTTACAGTTTAACAGATACCAAACATTCCTCAGGGATGGTGGAAGAAAATGAAAGGATACCATTGAGCATGGGTCTCTAAACATTCTAAACAAAGGGCCAGTTTACTATCCTTCAGACTTTAGGGGGGCCAGATTGTGCCCAGTGGGAATGAACAATTATTATTATACAGGATTTATATAGTGCCAACAGTTTGCGCAGCGCTTTACAAAATGAAGGTATACATAACAGTTACAATACAATTTGGTACAAGAGGAAACAGAGGATCCTGATCGTTAGAGCTTACAATCTAGAAGGGTTGAGTGATACAAACGGTAATAGCTGTGGGGGATGAGTTGATGGAGGAAATAAAAGGCAGTTTACTAGTTAGAATCAGGATAGGCTTCTTTAAAGAGAATGGTTTTCAGGGATCGTCTAAAGGTGGATAGATTAGGAGATATTCAGACAGATTGGGGTAGGGAGGTCCATAGGATGGGAGAAGCTTGGGAGAAGTCCCGGAGGTGGGCATGGGAGGAGGTGACACGGGAACTAGAGAGCAGAAGGTCTTGGGAGGATCAAAGAGAGCGGTTTGGTTGATATTTTGAGACAAGGTTAGTGATGTAGCTGGGGGCAGAGTTGTGGATGGCTTTGTAAGTTGTTGTTAGTATATTTAATTTTATTTGTTGGGTGAGTGGAAGCCAGTGGGGGATTGGCAGAGAGGGGTAGCAGACACTGAACGGTTGGTAAGGTGGATGAGCCTGGCAGCAGTATTCATGGTGGACTGGAGGGGCATAGCCTATGTAAAGGTAAGCCAATGAGGATGAAGTTGCAGTAGTTGAGGTGAGAGATAACCTGAGAGTGAATTAGAAGCTTTGTGGTGTCATTGGTACAAAAGGGGTGTATTTTTGAGATGTTGCAGAGGTTGAGGACATGATTGGACAGGGATTGGATGTGGGCCTGAAAGGATAGTTCAGAATCCAGGGTTACCCCTAGCACTCTGGCATGCGGGATGGGTTGATAGTGGTGGGTTGATAGTGGTGCTGTTGATCCTGACCGAGAAATCACTGGAAGAGGCACGTGGGAGAGGAAATATTATGAGCTCGGTTTTGATAGATTGAATTTTAGCAAGTGATGTGATATCCAGTCTGATATGTCTGTTAGTAAATCGGTGATACGTGAGGAAACTGATGGGGTGAGATGAGGAGTAGAGAGATAGATTTGTGTGTCATCAGCATAGAAATGGTATTGGAAACCATGGGAAGCTATCAGCTGATCCAAGGAAGAGGTGTAGATCGAGAATAGGAAAGGTCCAAGGACAGAACCTTGGGGACCCCGACAGTAAGAGGAGTAGGAGAGGAGGAGGTAGAGTTGTAAGTGACACTGAAGGTGCGGTGAGATAGGTTAGTTTCAAACCAATGGAGCATACAGTCACGGAGACCAAGTAAATAGATTTTTTTTTGAGGAGGGGGCGGTCAACTGTGTCAAAGGCAGAAGTCCCAATGTCCCATCTTTTTGTATTAGGGGAAGGAATAGTTCCCCATCATTGGTGTCAGTTGGATGAATAGTGCCTCCTCATTGGTGTCAGTAGGAGGAAAAGTGCCTGATTCTTGGTGTCAGTGGAAGGAGGTATGTCCTCTTGTTGGTGTCAATGGGAAAAATAGTGCCCTATGGTTTATGTCAGTAGCAGGAATTATGCCCCATTGTTGATGTCAGTGGCAGGAAAAATGCCTCAAAGGTCAGATAAAGGCAAGCAAAGGGCCACATCTGGCCCCCGAGCTACAGTTTGGAGACCACTGCCATAGAGTAATATCGCTAAAACTCCCAATTTATTGCACATAAAATATACTCACAAGCATCAAAGGATAGGATAGCATATGACACCTCATCCTTGTACATAGTTGTGTGATGACGTCTCGACCCCCTAGCCCCTACCTATGCGTTTCGTCTACATTGGGATGCCTTAAGTAAGCAAGTTTTCTTACTTGTCCCCTAAAGATATTTTTATTCTGGTTTTTATTTAAGCACTGCTATATGTATTTTTGTGCTGTCACTTGAAATTTTCATTAATCAAATTTTTATGGGAATATCTGCATAAGGTGTTAAAATTATCAATTTTGTTAATTTATATTAGGGTTTGTGCACTTTTTTATGTACTATTAATTTTCTAAAATAGCAAATTTTTTCCAAATTTTCAAGGAAATTGCATCTCTCAATTTCTCTCATCTCTAGGCAATGATATGTGGTTGACCCAAAATTCAAGCAATCCTGTTGGTTCTGAATAAACCAATCACTAAGTCTACCAACAAAAATGTTCATGTCATTCAGGGGTACCATGGGCAAATTGACACCAGATAGCTCAACAATGAGCCGTGCTTGTCCAGGACAGTAAAAAAAAAACAAAAAAAAAACCTTCTAATTGACTGAGTTCGAATGAGCATGTGCATGAATGCAGCTGAATGAATTACCTTCTTCAACAGAAGACTTCCCGGGAATGTACAGGGTTAATTTGCGGTGTGAGCTCAGAAAGCCCAAGCTTACATTAGTTAGCTCAGAATGGCCTGAGCAAACCAACATCATCATAACAAGAGTGTTTATGGAAAAATGCTTAAGCACTGAAGCAGAAAGGGCTTAGCACTGATCAGACCTTGCTCCCACCTTTATTCTTTACTGTTCACATTGAAATGCAAATACCAGCATAGGGTTTCCAGTGCTGTGCCACTCACAAATTGAAAAGCAGTTTTTATCTATGCAAATGTAAGCATGGTAATTGAAGTTAATCAATCAATGCTAGCTCTCACTAAAACCTTGAACATGACTGAATAACGTAATTATCATTCAGCAGAAAATGATGAAGTTGTAGACAGTGTGAACCTTATTAAAGGAGGATTTTGAGTCACAATGGCTTAATTTAGCAAACAGCCATGCTTTAGCCTGAGCAACACTCAGCCCTTGTGGGCTATATGTCTCTTATAGGGGATAAAATAATGTTTTTTTAAAAATGATTAGAGTGTTGGATTAGTAAGAGTACTTGTTTTAGTAGACAGGGTACATTGCAATTAACGTGCTTTTTATTCCAAATAAATTGGCCAGGGTAGATTGCTATGACACCCTTCTTCTGTGAAACATCAACACAAGCTATTAAAATGATTAAAACCAAGTGAATGTAGTAATAGGAGAGTCTACTGTTCAGAAGACATCATGGTAAATTAAAACAGTATTTTCGTTGAGTTAACGCAGGCTTTACAGCGGTAGGATTAAATACAGGTGACAATCAGGAAAGCATTTTGAGACCTTAGTAAGTGAGAGAGCTTATTAACCAGTTTTACCCAAATTCTACTTTGGTTGGAGTGAGACAGGGCTCAGCATATTTCCACCTTTTTTGCATTGTCTGGCATCCCAGGAAATTTCCCTCCATTTCTACCATATGCGGCAGGATAATTTGACTTTTCAGCCGAGTTACTGTTGTCAGTGGCCAAAGGGAGTTCATATTGGAGAACCTATTAATGAAGGGGTCTTCACACTTTCTAAACAAAGGGCCATTTCACTGTACTTCAGTTCTTATAAAGGTTAGACTTTGGCCAGTGAAAGTAGGAATGCCCCTGCACTAGTGGTCAATGAAAGTCAAAAGTGTCTCAGGGTCAATGAGGAGTGGGATTGAAAAAAAATACCTTGGGTATTTGCTTAGTGGGATAAGGAATAATGCCCCCTCATTGTCAGTGGATGGAAAATGTTTTTTTTTTCAGATGCCAGGACACAGACCAAGACTAAAATTTTACAAAGCTTTAATAACAAAATCATAATTGCTTAAAAACAATAATAATTTAAAATTCCATTGTTAGAACATCATCAATGCCTCCCTTCAAAGGTCGCTCATAAGGGCCAAAGTCCACCATACATTGATTAGAACCATCAAAATCACAAACAATTCTGTGCTTGCAGGGGAGGCTTCCATCACAGGCTACATGCCTCAATGCATTTCGAGGGTAACCCTGCTTCTTCTGGAGGCATAGGGGAGCACTTTAAAAACAATACACAGCAAGAATCCACATAAACCAGGAGGCGACTGGGACCAACATTTCATAATGTCTCCCCCAGGGCAGGTGTGAGGGCAAAAGTGGCAGCAACTGTTACGCAGGAGACCACTCAAGACTCAGACATCCAAATATATATTGAGGAAAGGATGTAAGGAATTCTCTTTTTAAACCTCTTCTATTTAATTGATGTAGCCCCAGAGTGAGGGTTCTTAAATTAATTAATATGCCCAAAATTCAAATGAAATCCAAACCTCATCATTAAAATATGTAGCTCTTTCACTCTGCATAGGGCATCTCCACTGGGGCCAATTGATTTCAGAGTCTCAACGTATAGGTGTGCCATGCCACCAAGCTAAAAGTGGCATCTCCCAAGTGGAAGAAATAGTGCCCCATCATTGGTATCAGTGGGTGGAATAGCACTCCATGGTTGGTGTTAGTCAGAGGAATAGTGCCCCATCGTTGATACCAGTGGAAGAAATATTACCCCATGGTTGGTATCTTTAGGAGGAATAGTGCCCCAATATTGGTGTCAGTAGGAGGAATAGCATCCCAAAGGGTGGCTACAGGCAAGCAAAAAGCCAAATACCAGCGGGCCACAGTTTGGGATCACTGTACCGGAGGGAGCTGGGCACAAAAAATATTGTATCATGCCCCATATAATGGTCTCTGTATTTGAATAAGTGCAAAAGAATGGTGCAAGATTCAGAGATGAGCTTGGTCGGTAATGATCATGTCAGAAGTGGGGAAAAAATTAGATGCAAGGGTCCAGGCAGAAGGACTAGCAGGACATTCAATACTGCTTCACTTAAAGTTTAATTCCAGACATTTTTTTCTTTAGTTAGGTTAGTTAGAGTAGGAATTAACATTTTCATTTTTTTGTCTTTAACCCCTTTTGGGAAATTCACTTCCTGTTCCTTTGACATCTATACAGAAGATTGGGTCTGCTGATGTCACTGAGACAGGAAGGCACAGACAGCAATAAAAGCATTGTCATAAATTCTATCCCTTATCTACTCTACTAAAAAACTGTTTTTGTTTTTGTCAGCATCTCCATTGACGAGATTTCTCCTCTCTCATGACATGGGTCATGGCTTAAAGCTCAAACTTCAGGCGACAGAGTTTACATTTACTGTTTGTATTTCAGTTTTGTATTTTGCTGTTTACTTAGAGAGAACACAAATGCCTTACAAGTCTGCACTAGTGAACCATTAAAAAAATTTCAAATTTGGAAATGCATATTTTGGAAGATGGCTATATTTGTTCTATTCTATTGCTTTCTAGTGTATTTTGTTCTTTTTTATTCTATTCATTCATTTTCTATTCTTTTCTATTCTATTTTATTCTTTTCTATTCTATTGTGTTATTTTCTATTGTATTCTATAAAGCAGCATAAGTAGGAATCATCATCTTATTTCACTTTTATACTTCTATTTATTGCAATATGTTGCCATTTCAAATTCATTATCAAATTAATTTTTGAATTCCGAAAATTTGATTTGTTATTATATATTTCGGACTCATTGAAATCCGTTACTATTGTGATTCTGAAATTCAGATACATCCGAATCTCCGAATAACGAACATTTTGTACAAAATTTCTATTCGTAACAAAACAAATCGCACATGTCTACCTCTTAACTTTCAGAAATCCTGATGATTAGACTACAAACTCAATGTGTCGAAAACAGAAGCTCTGCCAAAAAAACCCCCAAAAAACTGAAGCACTCTCCAAACATCATTTGATTGGCAACTGGAGAACTGGCAAAATGAAATACCTGGAAATCTATTTTACACTTCAAGTGCATACATTTTACAACACAAATTATCTGTCCTGGAATTTCAAAACGTTTTACAAAGTGGAGAGACCTCCAATTGTCTTGGACTGGTAAGATAACCTCTATTAAGATGGCTCTTCTGCCCAAACTAATCTGCCACTATGAAGCTCTGCCAATCAAGATCCCTTTGAATGATCTCAAAGCTTTAAAACATGTTCTACTCAACTTTCCCTGGAGTGATAAGAGACACAGAATGGCTAAAAAGGTTCTCCTCATCTCGAAATCTCAAAGGGTTCTTGACTTCCTTAAAATCATTAAATTGTAAATAAAGGTATTTTTTTTAAATTCTGTATAGAGAAAGCAAGGATTACAGTTTTATCTAGCAACTCATCTATGCCATTAAACTTTATGGGCAACCCTCTAGCCTCTAAACAGATAGTCAGAGAGTGAGAGGCTTTGAATTACACCAGTTCACCTTTACTCCATGTTATTGTTAGTCATGTCCAGTACAAAAAGGACTCCATTCTTTGTCCCCAGTGCCCTGTCAGGAACTGGATCACCTGCTGGTGGCAGTGTGGATCCCAGATCTGAAGGTTGTAGTTCTGATGTCCACAAGCGGGTGGCTCCCAGCAGCCAGCAGTTCCTAACAATTAGATTTTACCTCATGCTGGATGCCGGGAGGGTATTTAGTTCCTCCACTGCTATTCCATCTTGCCTCAGTGTTTTGCCAGTTTGCCTGTATAGCTTGCTCCCTGTGTTCCTGGTCCCACCTGTTTGTACCTGTTCCTGTGTACCTTCTCCCCATCCTGTCATCAGGTTTGATATAATTGAACCTTGCAGGATACTGCTGACAGTGTGTTTACATGGCTCACATTGCCTTAGATGCTCTTTCTGTCACCTTTAGGGTTATGTGTGTCTCAGAAATATATTTTTTTTCAGGGGAAGGCGCGAACACAGTCCCCCACTACCACAAATTATGCAGTCGAGTTTCCCACATTGTGGGAAATTGCAGGGGTCAACACAGCTGGAGTGCAATGGTTGAGCCTCATCTTGGGAGATCCACCTTAATCATCATGGTATCTTCCCTGCCAGGTAAGTATCTCACAAATGTTTTTGACATGGGACCTTATTTGTGAAAAATTGTTCATCAGAGCAATCTCATGTTAATGATTTAACTAATGTTTGTTTGAAACCCCTTAAAATTTTGTCTAGATTTTCTGGTTGAAGAGAATCCCAGATTCTCTCAGTAAAACGGTTTTCTTTCTTCCTAGAACATGCACGGTACAATATATACAATTTTTCCCAAACAAAAACATTTCAGTAGTTCAAAAAAAGAAATTTCCATCCTGTTCCTTTGAATTTTGTTCATCACTATGGCTAAAAGTGAATGTCAATTTGACCTCACTAGCCATCAGAAAATCAAAAGAACATTCTGAAAATGTTTTTGAATAAAATCCCACTGGTGTATGGCTAGCTTAACTTTGGAGAGATCTCCTCTTACTTCCTGCTGTACAGAGAACACAGGACAGAGAATGAAAGAAAATCTCACAGAAAAAACAGTATACTGCATTTCTGGCAAGGTCAACAGGTATTTTCTGTTAAGGGCTGGCAAGCTGCAGTATATATTAAATGTTTTATTCCTGGCTTTAGTTCTAGTTTAAGTTCTCCTAAAAAGCACATCTGTCATGAGAACAGTATGTAGTTTGCCACTATTGAGGTCCTATTGAAAATATTACTTTCATTTCTGCTTCTGTATTTTGTGAGTCACTGGCTTTGAACAGCATGTAGCAAGTGAAGTCAGAGCTCCTTATCTACATATGTGATCTTATCAATGAGAGATGAAGAATGTGTCTTGATTAGTAGTACTGCACTTTGACAGCATGTCACTGCTCCTCCCCCTCATTGCAAATCTCTGGGCCAGGTTTGACCTCCCTGAAAAAAATAGATTCTCGATCAGATAAAAAGTGGGTGTACAAGTTACAATGTCATTATACAACCTCCTTAAAGTGGAACTTTCCCCATAACAGTTTGATTAACAATTAAAGTTCTTTATCAAAAGGACATACGGTACATTCCACATTTAAAATAATGCTACCAAAATGAATATGTGCTGTAAATTGTTTCTTCTAGCTGGATGCCACCATTTTGTTGAAGCCCAGAGCAGTCACTTTCCTGTTGGAAACTCTCTCCTTTCTTTGGTTTCATAAACTACATGTCACTTTCTTCAATTAAAATATGCACATGTCCAGCCTTGACTGTATATTGTGTCTTGGCTCAGCTAGAGAAGAAGGCTGACAGGAGCTTTACAGTGCTGAAGTACCCTCCCATGAGGGAGAAAGGAGAGAATATCAGGGAGATAAGATACTATTCTTTTATGTTTAAGTCTTTTGTGCATCCCTGGCAGCAGAGTTTGTCCTGTCACCTCTCCTGCTTTTCTTTTCTCCCTCATCTGTGTTCCCTTGGCACACTCTGTGTCATTCCCGTAGCTTTCTTACTCCTTCAGCAACAGTAAATCGTAAAGCTGTCAGATGATCGGCCTCTGATTTTCCGTACAGTGCTGAGAATAGAAAGCAATGGAACATGTGCAGAGCACGGTAAGACAGTGTATTCTTGGATTTGAATCAGTATATGCACTTACTGTATTTTTAATGTTTTACATACCTGCAAAATGGGCCAGCCTGAAGTGATCTAGCAGGACTTAATTGTAAGACTAAAGTTCCACTTTAAGACCTATCAAAACAATATAATAAGAGGGCATAACGTAAAGTGGAATATAAGGATAACTCTAATCTTAAAACCATTCCCTTCTCCCAGAGAACAGTGTCTGCAGGGGAGGGAGCGCCAACAATGGCTGGGACATGGGAGCCTATGGGTGACATTACTAATCTGGAATTAACAGCTGTTGCTGAGCGCTTCCTTACACAAGGGAGCCAGAGTAGCTGAATCATGGGATCAGACCAGACTTGATTTATAAAAAGGTAAATAAGCAGATCTTGTACTATATAGGGCAGTGATGGCGAACCTATGGCACGCGTGCCAGAGCTGGCACGCAGAGCCATCTCAGTGGGCACGCCAGGAGGAAGAGAGGAAGAGAACGCGCTCTCCTGCGCACCTCCGGGGGCGCGCACCGGGCTTTCTCCGTGATCGCTGTGTCCTGCGGACACAGCTGATCACGTGACATGGTAAAAGGCCAATCACAGCGGCCTTTTACCACGTGATCAGCCGTGTCCAATGACACGCTGATCACCGGGAAATGCAAATGCCGGTTCTCGGGTGCACTTTCCTCACGCTGTCAGATCGTGAGGAAAGTACTGCCGAAAACCGGCAGTTGTCAGAGCAGGGATCGGCACCGATCATCAGGGTCACTGATCATCAGTGCCCTGATGATCGGTGCCCACCTGTGCCACACACAAGTTCCGCCCACTTGTGCCCAGCAATGCGCCCACCTGTGCCCAGCAATGCGCCCACCTATGCCCAGCAGTGCGCCCACCTGTGCCCAGCAATGCGCCCACCTATGCCCAGCAGTGCGCCCACCTGTGCCCAGCAATGCACCCACCTGTGCCCAACAGTGTGCCCACCTGTGCCCAGCAATGCACCCACCAGTGCCCACCTGTGCCGCCCACCTGTGCCACCCACCAGTGCCCATCAGTGCAGCCCAGCAGTGCTGCCAGTCAGTGCCACCAGTCAGTGCCCAGCGGTTGTGCCAGTCAGTGCCCAGCAGTGATGTCAGTCAGTGCCACCTATCAGTGCTGTCTATCAGTACCCATTATCAGTGTCGCCTATCAGTGCCACCTATCTGTGACACCTCATTAGTGCTGCCCATCAGTGCCACCCATCAATGATGCCCAGCAGTGCCGCCGGTCAGTGCCGTCTGTCAGTGCCTCCAGTTGGTGCTGTCAGTGCCGCTTATCAGTGCCCATCATTTCCTGCATATCAGTGCATCATCAGAGCCTCCTCATCAATGCTCACCAGTGCCGCCCCATCAGTGCTACCTATCTGTGCCGCCTCATCAATGCCCATCAGTGCTGCCTATCAGTGCAGCCTCACCAACGCACATCAAAGAAGAAATATTACCTGTTTGCAAAATTTTAGAATAGAAGCAAAGGAAACCTTTTATGTTTTTAATTTTTTGCTCTTTTTTCATTTATAGTGCAAAAAATAAAACACCCAGTGGTGATTAAATACCACCAAAAAAAGCTCTATTTGTGTGAAAAAATGATAAAAATTGCATATGGTTACAGTGTTGCATGACCGCACAATTGTCTTTGATAAGTGCAACAGCACTGAAAGCTGAAAATTGTCCTGGGCAGGAAGGGGGTAGAAGTGCCCGGTAGGCAAGTGATTAATTCCAGTGTTGGCACTTTGAAATAAAAAAGTTGGTTTTGTGTTGCAGTTTGGACACTCGGGCTCAAAAAGGTTCGCCATCACTGATATAGGGTATACAGGATAGGTAAAAAAAGGGGGGAGGGAACATTTTTAAGAATAGTTATAGTCAGCCTTTACTAACACTTTAACAACTCATTCAGTTTGTATTCTGTCCGCTAGGCCCTTCCAATATATAGATGTTGATAGATCCAAGAAAATTGTACAATTTGACTGTTCAGTGTATGGCTTCAAACAGGTTACTTTAGCAGCCATTAAAGTATAACTAAAGGCAAAACTTTTCTTTCCTTTTTTTTAATTTAGTTTTGGAGTGAAGAGGAGATTTACCCTCGTTATTTGTCCTGTTTGCCATTATCATCAAAAGTAAAAGTAAAAGAAAATACCAAAGTTTTTGGGTTGAACAGGAATAGAGGGGAAATCTAATAGGGACACTAGTTCTGGTGACACCCCAGGATTCCATCACTTTAGATGGATTTCCTCTCACTTCCTGTTTAGGTTATGGAACAGGAAGTGTAAGGAAATCTCCCCAACGGGTCATAGTTGGCAAAAACAACTGACAAACAAGGGTTATAACCAGGGGCGGACTGGCAACTCATGGAGCCCCCAGGCATTAGAGGATCATGGGGCCCCCGTGTCCTTGCCCACACCCAAAAAAGCCTATGAAAAATAAACAGGTCAGGGGCACCTCCCTAACGCGTTTCGTGTAAATAACACTTCCTCTGAGGAAGTGTTATTTACACGAAACGCGTTAGAGGGTGCCCCTGACCTGTGTGCTCATACCACAAGGCTATCCTGACTGACACCCTGGTGGCCAGATCTTACTCTGGATCCTCTCTGGGTCTCATCTATTGCATGGGAGCCCGCTTTTGAAGGTTCCTGCTGGTTTGGAGTGATGTGTGATTACCCCCTCCCCCGCTGATGATTTTCCTGGTGGATGACTTACGAATATACTTGGATTGATGACATCTGGTGGCTAACCTGTAGATGACATCCTCCTGATATCACAAGTCCAGAGCACCAGGAGCAGGTCTTAATTGCTCCATGCGCATTTTATGCGCTATCTGGTTAGTGCATTATTTGTACAATTACAAGATCACAAGAGTCACGATTATCTCTGACCATGGAATACTTGGACAATTGCACCTATCACTTTATCTCACCATGTAATATGGACTGAGTTTTTTCATTTATGCTATTGTGCAACCTATGTTCTGATTTTCCATATGTTCTTATTAGCTTTATTAGCGCTGCATACTTTTTTACATGCCCCTGGTTATTACCCTTCCTTACCCTATCCAAAATGAAAAAATGTTATCCCTTTAGTTTCGCTTTAAGGAGACACTGTTCCTGGCAAAGTGTCCTTGAAAGACCCTCTTCCCTTTGTAATCATCTTGGTAGCATTCCCCACCAGGGGCAGACTGACAACTCATGGGGCCCCCAGGTAATAGGGGATCATGGGGCCCCTGTGTCCTTGCCCAAACTCAAAAAAGCCTATGAAAAAGGTACCAGGGGCATCTCATGGGGCCCCGTACTGCCCCCGGGCCCTCTGGCAGTGCCCGATTTTCCATATGGTCAGTCCGCCCCTGTTCCCCACTACTCTCTCCTCCTTCACAGATCAGTGTTTTTGAGTATGGAATGTGATCTCCTCTCACGTGACAGGGGTTGGGATAAGCAGCCAATTATTAGGCCTAGAGATGTAAAATTTCTGGAAATTTTGAAGCCATAAGAAAAACTTTTTTTTCCCTGGTTTCAGTAAAATTTAAACAATTTTAATGTGGAGCAGTTTTACAAATTGAA
Organism: Staurois parvus; assembly: GCF_062004578.1. Taxonomy (NCBI): domain Eukaryota; kingdom Metazoa; phylum Chordata; class Amphibia; order Anura; family Ranidae; genus Staurois; species Staurois parvus. Next base: position 4,264,510 of record NW_028317827.1, on the reverse strand, counting down.
TGTCATTTTGTTAAACTGGGAATGTGAAATGCTGTGTCTATGAAAATATTATGCTTGAAATAAAACTACAAATCATTCAGTAAACTAAACTTTTTTTTTAATTTGTGATGACCCAGAAGCAGCAAAAAGAGGGTTTCTAGAATGGGAACTCTGGAGGGAGTTACTTGTACTTTCATTATGGCCCTTTTCATTTCAGTCCATAAAGTATTTTTAATGTCTTTAGGGCACCTCTGGCATGCAGGGATATGTTTTGTCATCCATGTAGCATTTGGAAAAGAATATTTCTTCTCTCAATATTTGAAAATTGCAGTTTTTCTCTCAGCAAAAATTGCACTGTGGAAATGTTTCCAAACACTAGATGTGGGTCTTACTATTTTACCAAGAGGAGGAAAGGAAAAGACAATATATTGACCAGACTATATGTACACATTATGCTGTGATAGCGGAGAACATTACTAGGAATCATTTAAAGTTTATAAACATAAACTAATTTGTCAGACAAATTTACCCTATCTTCTACTGTATCCCAGCAATCACCCGACTGTAGGAGGTACAAGATGGAACCCACAAGCAAACTAAACTGAAGTCTTCCCCTGAAGAGCCCCCTAGTGGCAGAAATGCAAATTTCTCTTGTTTTAGAACTGCATAGGGAAGTACAGTGTTACTTGAAGTGTATTCCAGGATTTACATGTTTTCAGCTGAGAGAATTTTCAATAATTTAAGACTTTACATAAAGTCCCAGAAATCTTTCATTAATGTATTCTTGTAAGTTTTAATACCATGTCATATATATATATATATATATATATATATATATTATTTATCATTGTAAAATAACATATTCCGTTCATTTTTTGTAAGGCCTTCCCATCTCTAGTTAGGCCTGAGTACCGTCACATGACAGATGATTTGACCTCACTGCTTCCCTTAGCATCACACACTGGAGATATTTGTACCAGCTGTGATGGAGGAAGGATCACTGCCAAGATGGGTATCAATGTCAAGGAGCTCATTTGCAAAGACATTGTAACTTTTTCCTTTAAGAAACTAATTCCAATTTTATCATCTCTTTAACCTCTCATGAGACATCGGGGCAAATTGTACGCTGTTAGGGCTATTCTAAACACACATTGGCAAATAATGTCCATTTTGAAAATCACTGTGATGGTAAAGGTTCATTGGGAAGATTCACCCCTCTATTTCTACTGGTGACCATTGGCACCAAGAAAGAAAATGAGAAAGCATACTAGCAATTTCAGCAATAGTTGTCCCCACATTTCTCTCAGGACAGGTTTAGTATAACAACCTAAATATTACAACAGTTTTGGCACTTTTTATTGTTCAGAATATAAATTAGAATTTACCTTTGCTTTTTGCCATGAAGAACTGTAAAAATACATGTATCCAGTTATCTATAAAATATCAACAAAAGTGGTGCTTTACATACTGTATATCTACAGTTGATTTATGCAACAAGGCAAACATCTGCCATAGGGCACAGGAGATAAACAGAAGCATAGTGGACAAAGATGAGTAATAAGTGACTCAGGTTTATTGGTAAGGTGATGCTGGGCTTTAGAAGGAACCAGCAAAAACAAGAAAAAAAATCAAAAAGAGGTAGTGGCTTTCCTACTTAGCTTAGCATCCTCTTAAAAATATAAAGGAAACATTTTTTTTTTGTAGAATAAAGATTTTACACACATAATAAAAATAATATACAAGATCAGATCAAATTAGAATAAAATTTAACACGATTCATTATAGTTTAATCTATTTTTAACTAAAGAGGTGTGCAGTAATAAAAAAACTGTTGGTGACTGTACACGTTGAACATATGACCAGCAACCATTCTTGTATGGAAAGGGAGGTTCAAGGAACAAAATGAGGTTGAAGTCCGAAATCCATAGGTGTGCTAGCAGGAATTGTTCCATGTTTTATTTGTAGTTTGGTAAAGAAAAGTTAGGAAATGAAGGCAAAAAGGCGTTTAAGGAGATTAAATGGTCCGGTATAGCTTGGAATAGGCTAAGGAGGCAAGGATGTGTCCTATTGCCAGTACATGGTGTTGGTAGAGAGTGTTTAGTTTTGAAGTCTATATCAAAGGGAGAGGGAGTTTGAAAATTATGCAATAAGATCTTTTGCTGATTTTTTATGGGGCCAGGGAGAAGGGATAGTAAGGCAATTTTTTTAGGAAGTCATCTTAAATTTTATTAAGATTAATTATCTCCAACCAGTATTTCTATTCATCTAACATATAAGGAATGTTTACTGCCAAACCTTGCCTAAAGCATCTTATTTAAAAAGATAAAGTGATGGGGGGGAGGCAAAATCAGAGAAAAAACACCACTTCTCAAAATCTGCGCATGGTCTATGTATCTGAGAAGACTATGGTCTTACAGAAAGGGTCACTTTGCAATGACATAAGCAAGTTGCCTTTATAGTTGGAGGAAAAGTTTCAGGGGGGAAGGAACCCAAGGACAGGTCAATGAAGTTTCTGATTGTGGCAAGGTATCTCTGGAACAACTGATAGTGTGGGTGCACCCACACACAAAAGCTTCACTGTACCCAAAAACAGCATTGGCCCGTCCTTGGGTTCCTTCAAGCTATAGTTTCTGATGAAACACCCAATGCGTGGGCATTTACCTAGAAGTTTCCTTTTGGAGAGGTTTATTATACATTTCCCAGGAGCCCAATCTTAAGTTTCTATACATATATTGTGTCCCAGTGATGTTCCTCATTCAGCTGCAGACCAGAACTACCTGCCCTGTACTGATGAGACATTATAGGTCAAAACAGTACTGTGTACAGATCATCCTCTGCTTTGAAAAAAAGTATATAATTCAATAAAAGAGAAAGTCAAGAGTGCCATTACTGACTTCTGAAAATGCAAATTGGCCAGTTGTCATGCTTGGCCACCTCCATTTAATGCTCTTAAACCTTAAACAAGCATGCAGATCTAAAGACTTAAAGCTGAACTTAAAGTGGTTGTAAAGGCTCAAGGTTTTTTACCTTCATGAATTCAATGCATGAAGGTAAAAAACCTTCTGTGTGCAGCAGCTCCCCCAGCCCCATCAATACTTACCTGAGCCCCATCGAGATCCAGCGATATGTAAGACAGCCTTGGCTGTCCCAGGTCTCTGCCTCTTCATTGCTGAGACAGCAAGTGGGAGCCATTGGCTCCCTCTGCTGTCAATCACAGCCAGTTAGCCAATGAGGAGAGAGAGGAAGTGGGGCCAAGCCACAGGTTTGTGTGTGTAAATGGACACACGAAGCAGCAAATGCCCTCATAGCAAGCTTCTTGCTGTGGAGGCACGTGACAGAAGGAGAAGCCAGGAGAGCCTGCGGGGAACCCGAGAAGAGGAGGATTGGGGCTGCTCTGTGCAAAACCACTGCAGATAAGTATGACATGTTTGTTATTTTACAAAAAAAATGAACCTTTAGTATCGCTTTAAATCTGCTGCGACCACCAGCGATGCAAGCTCTCTGGCACTATTTTCAAAAACATTGCTGGCAGGCAGAAGAGGATCTTTTATTGCAAAAAAAACATGCAGAGTCTCTTCTACAAAAAAGGCCTACCTCTAGACTACATATCATGTTTTCAGGGACATCGCACCTCTATTTTAGGGGTTGCGGTCTCGCTGGAACCCCTGTGCATGTGTTTTGGGCTTTTCCTAGTCTCTCCTTGATCTGGAATAGAATCTCACTGGTGGACTCTGCCTTAGCGTATACTCCGATAACTATGTCTATGCAAATTTGTTTATTGGGCGCTCCTATTTCGGGGGTTCCAGTTAACGAGATGAGACTAATCCACATGATTTCTGTCTCATCCTTATGTGCCATTGCCCTTCATCGGAAGTCACCGACGGTTCCTTTGGCCTCTGTTTTGCGGAGAGTTGACATGGTTATGCACATGGAACGTATTCACTATACACTGCTTGATGGGATGCACTTGTTCAACAGAAAATGGGATGGTTGGAAAATGTATCGATATTTATTGTCTTACTGATGGTCTATCATAGTTTGAAGTTCTTTGAGTCTTTGTTAACAGCTTGGTGGTTTTGTATTTCTTACTGACTACCTCATTTATCTTTTTTATGCTTGTATCTTATAATGCTGCTATTTACCCATATACCTTTTTTTTAGGGTGTTTTATTCCTCAAGAGTTTATATTGTTTTTGTTGTCTATCCCTTAATAAAAAACGTTTGTAAAAAAAAAAAGGCCTACCTGCCAGAAATGGTTCAATAACGGGCTATAGTTCCACTTTAAGAAATTTTCTGAGTGATCTCCACAAGCACTGAAGTCGTTCGAGCAGAAAAGCAGCCAGGCACTTAGTATTCTCAGCAGATCAGTAATGGCATCCCTCATATTTCTCCAATGTACTCTGGTCTAAATGAAACACCCAACAGAAAGCTCATTTGTGTGAAGGCCTGACGTGTATGAATGTCATTTAATGAGAGACGATGTACAATTTCCCATTGAAGGCTCCTTGCTTTATTCTGTACTCCAGGGAAGTAGCTGCGTACTGTAAAGCAATATCTTGATTTTTAGTTGGACCAGGTTCTTAAATGTTAAAAGATCACTGAACGCAGTACAGATCTGGTTTTAGGTAAAACAGACTAGTAGCTTCCTTTCAGCGCTGCCATACAAATTCTATTTCAAGTGTAAACACGGATGACTGATGCAGCTAGCATTTTGTCCAGCATGAATATCTCTAGAGTAAATAGTGAGAGGTTCCCTTTAATAATGGACTGCTCTCCTGAAGCCAAGAAGTTTGAAGTCAGTCAGTTATAATGATGGGGAAGATTGCTCATCTGTATGATAAATAGCCTGTGCATGAGTCTCCAGCAGCGCCTGCTGCCAGTTTAAGAGACATATTGGATGATATGTGTCTCTGGCATGCTGGGAGATTTAGTGCCTGGAGGTCTGCTGGACAGCCCATGTATTGATATAAAAATGACAATCTTACCTAATAATGAAGAGCATTGATGATGCGCAAAGTGCCATAAACCATAGAAACCAATCAGGACTGGCCTTTGGAAATGATGTCAACTGAGCGAACTGTTGGCGCTTTATAAATACTGTATAATAATAATAATTGGTTGTGGTCACTGTACCTTACTATTTTCTCTATTAAATAAGACCCTTATTCACTAGTTCTGGCATTTGATTACTTTAGTTTTGGGTGGATGTGATAGTTTCTGGTTCCCATCAGCTTCTGAAAACAGAAGGTTTATTCTAGATGAGACCTCCCTGAGCTCACCTCACCTCTGTTAGAGCCAAGACAGAGCTTTGTGATATGACCAACCAGTGAATTTTTCCTGAGAAAAATCCAAAACCAAATTGTAGAGAGGCAGCGCTGCTGCTCCGTATATCATCTCAAAAGAGATCTCTAAAAGAGAGGGCTTGTTCCTCGAAACACATTAGGACTTGAACATGCTGCATTTTGCTGCGGTGCTGAAGAGGTTTTTTTATTAAATATCCAGCCTCTGGAGATAGGAAGAGACCCCGAGTTCAGGATAGCATAATATGCCTGTGATTTTAATCCAATTTAACTCTGTTGTAAGAGTTATGGCTTGCCTTCTGCTTAAAGGTTCTTAGGGCTGTTGTGAAGGGCCAATCAATACCAAATTAAAAAAGAAAAAAGCGCCATTTACAAAAAACACCAAAGTGTCAGCAGCATATCCCACCCAAAATAAATTTTGGCAACAATAATCCTAATTAAAAGGTATGAGCTAATAACAAACTTATACAAAGGTGTATATCCTCATCAAAAAAAAAACAAAACAAAAACATTTAGTGTTTTAAATAAATAATTATAGTGTCCAAACATAAATTAGTGTCCAAAAAAAAATAAAAAATATATTAGTGTCCAAAAAAATATATATATATCTTCAGTGATTTGAACCAATTGTGAAAAATCCACCACCAAAGGAGATTAAATGAACTCACCAGAGCTAATGGCTGGTCAGATTATAAACCAGCAACAGCACTTGTGCTCTGGGAGCAATGAACCCGATGTCCAAATAGATATGGTGATGTTTCAGACACTTCCGCATAATAATAATCACAGACAAACAACTTTGCAGCCCAAGCTCTTATGATGAACTTCTCCACTCTTTCTCATATCTCCATGAGAGCATGCAGTACACTCAGGGACAAAGAAGAGAACATAATGGTGCAATACGTTTTTTTCATTTATCTCTTTAATAAAAAAGGTATAAGGAAACTCACAAACAAGGTGTCCAACAGACACCAGCTTCAATCGCAAAAAAAGGTGAGATACAATTACCGCTCACCGCGGATCTCTCCCATACAGCACAGAACAGCAAGGCTCTCTAACGTCCACATCGAGTAGGCTAAGCCCAACCGGTTTCGTCACACCGACGTCATCAAGGGGCGGTACCGTATGCTCTCATGGAGATATGAGAAAAAGTTATAATTATTTATTTAAAACACTAAATGTTTTTTTTTTTTTTTTTTGGATGAGGATATACACCTTTGTATAAGTCTGTTGTGAAGGGCACCTTCAACTGGGGGAAAGCCTAAAGCCCTACAAACATGGGCCGAATGTTGGGCATAACCAGTTCATTCAACAGAAACCGGGCAACATTCAGTCTGTGTATGCGGCAGCCAGTCCGACAGAAGCCAGATTGTTGAAGGGACTTGACCAAAAAACATCTGCCAATTGGCTTCCAATCAGTGCTGTCAGCTAATGGCTGAAAGCACTGACCAGTGTGTTCTTGTGGGGGGGCAATCCTTCTGTCAGAACACAATAGCAGAGCAGGGGAGATCACTGTACTATCACTGCTTGTGTTAGTACAGGGATCTGTCAGTTTTTTTTTCTTTGAATGAAAAAAACTAGTAGTGTGTACAGGGCTTCATAGCCCATTTAGATTAGTGTGCTGTGAGTCAACATACTCTGCGCTTGGTGTGTTGTAGTGCAATTCATTGTGAATGGGCTGCCTTAATGTAATGTACATTAACATATGAAAACAGATCTGATGTGTCCACTCTTACTGGAAGAGTATAGCTCTCCGACAGTATAGGAGTCTTAAAGTGTATGTCTGGCTAAAACTTTTTGTAGTTTTGGACAGAGTAGGGAAGGGTTAGAACCTGTCAGGTTTTTATTGCTCTGTCCATTGTTAGCAGGGTTGAAAGTGGAGAATAGCCAAAAATGAAAATCATCACTCAAACAGGAATAGAGGGAAAATGTTCCAAAGGGGACACTGGTTGCAGTAACAGCTGTCTAAAGCTGGCCATACACAAGTAGAGTTTTATTACAAAAAATGTGCTGTTGGAATTTTCATAGATTTTCTATTAGTGAACAGGGTCAAATCATTGATTTTTGTGAAGTGACAAAAAAATAATTGAAGAACTTCATACTTTTTGCTACGCATATGTGCATCCCAGAATCAAACATAGAATTCAAACGTTAGCATAGCAATTAAGGTAAATCTTTCAGGGCTTTCGTACTAAAATTTTCAAGTTGATAATGGTGCTATCAAAGCTTCTGATGAAAGATTTTTCTGAATTTCCAAACATTCAAATGCAATTCTAATGGTGTATGGCCAGCTCGAGAAGGAAATTTTCATCACTTTGGAGAGATTTCCTGACAGGGCTGTCTTAATGCCTGGGCATCCATGGGCACTACCCAGGGGCCCCAGATTAATGGGGGCTCCATGACAATCTTGCTTTACATCATACTTGTCAAATGTTCCGGATTTGCCGGGACAGTCACACTTTTTACTAAGCTGTCCCAGGATGGCCCGGGAAGTGTACTGCAACCTGTACTGTGCCCTCCTGATCCCAATACTGTGCCCTTCTACCTTAACACCCCCCCCCCCCGAAAAAAAAAACCTGTTCCCTTTGTGTTGATTAGTTTTTGATTTCTGAAATGTTTTCTTACTGTTTAAATTCTATTTTATCAAGAATATTGGGGCAGTCTGATAGGGGCTCCAGTGCATTACTTTTCCCAGGGGCCCATGATGCTATTAAGATGGCCCTGCTTCCTGATGTGTCTATGAAATGGGAAGTGGACACAGATGGCAGGAAAAAAAAAGAAGTAAAAAAGAAACCTGACAAGGGTTTAACCCTTCCACACTCTACCCAAGAAAAAAAAAAGGTTTGGCTCAAAGTGTATTATCAAAATGTAAAACCATGTAATTATTTATATATTGAAATATTTTTTTTCTAGTCCACTCCTGTTATTCTGAACAATCTTGTAGTTTGTAAACTTATTTAGTGAAGATCCCCACACATCTACTTCCTGGAATTCTGTGACATGTATTCACTATACCCTATGAGTAGGCACTGAAGGAGTTTCAGGAGGTGGTGTCTGTACAGGAATCACTGCTTGTGGACAGCAAGATACCATGGGATATGTAGTCCTTATAAATTGAGGACAAGCTGGGAATCCAGGAAGTTGTGTAAAGAGATGGCCAGCAGATGGCATCACTCACAATATGAAAAAATTACATTTGCTTTGAAAAGTTGCAAGGCTGTTCTCAAGATGGACATACATTCCACATGAATAATTATGCTGCCAAAATTATTGCATGCGGTTAATTGCCTCCAGCGTTGCTCCTGTTTCTTCTTGCTGAAGATCGCCATTTTGTTGAAGCCCAGAGCAGTCTTATTGGGAACTCTCCCCTGCTCCTTGGTCTCAGAAACAATATGTCAGTTTCTTCAATTAAAATATATACATTTCCAGCCTTGATAATATGTTGTATGTCTTGACTCAGCTAGAGAGGAAAGCTGACAGAAGCTGTACAGTGCTGAAGTTTACAGACCGTGGTTAGGGAGAAAGGAGAGTATATCAGGGAGATAACTATCCTTGTAAGTTTAACTCTTTTGTGTCTCCTTGGCAGCAGAGTTTGTCCTGTCACCTCTCCTTCTTTTCTCCCTCACCTGTGTTGCCTACACACAGTCTGTGTCATTCCTGTTGCTTTCTTCACCTTCAGCAACAGTAAATCTTAAATCTGTCAGCTGATTGGCCTCTAGCGGCTCTGATTTTAGGCGCAGTGCTGAGAATAGAGAGCAACTGAGCATGTGCAGAGCAGGGTGAGACTGTGCCTTACTAGATTTTGAACAGTATAGGCACCTTGTTTTAATGTTTTAGATAACTGTACCTGCAAAAGCAGCCAGCATGCTCTATCAGGACTTAATGGTCTGACTAAAGTTTCACTTTAACTCACAACATGATGTAAGGGAATTTTTCTAATAAACATTGACAAGCGGTACCCACATATACTTTTTAATGTAAGGGAACTTTGGGCACCCTAGAGAAATTTAGCTGAAAGTGGCAAAATGTGAAATACCCACAGTAAAGACATTTAATAGTCAGGAGAAGCATTTTATATGGTATTTTAGTATTCAATATGGAGCTGTAGCCAAGGATTGTGTGCACAGTGCCAGGGGCGGACTGACAACTCATGGGGCCCCCGGGCAATAGGGGATCATGGGGCCCCTGTGTCCTTGCCCAAACTCAAAAAAGCCTATGATAAAAAGGTACCAGGGGCATCTCATGTTGCCCCCTACTGACCCTGGGCCCTCGGGCATTGCCTGAGTTTCCAAATGGTCAGTCCACCCTTGCACAGTGCACAATACAGATAATTTCCTGACATGCACAGGTATGTGCAGTCATCCTTTTGTTCCCTTCCTTTAAAAAATCATGTTAGAATTATATTATTACTAATAATTGTGAGCCAGCCCGTTTCATTGTGGTTACAGATGGCTTTACCTATGTGAACTGTGTGGTTGCACCTGACAGCTCAAGTTCAATTTTTTTATAACGCCCTCTTCATTTCTTGGCTGAAGGACATCAGCCATCACCTAGTTTTTTCCTGTCACCGACTCTCCCCTTCCATTCATTGGATTATAGACCATGTGACCTTTGCCAAGGTTGTAAGTAACGTGAACAGTGAAATCACCTTTATTAATGGTAAATATGGGTAAATATGGGCAGCATACAGGTGGTCCTTTTTTTTTTTTTTATTTCAATCATAGAGTGCATTAAGGTTAAAAAACCTTCAGCTTTCACAACCACTTTAACACTGCGCTATAGCCGAAAGACAGCTCATTCTGGGAGGGCATCTATAGACATCCTCCCAGAACGTGCCTTGGGGGCGCACTCGGGGGTGCACATCGGGCATGATGTGACTGCCGTTTTCTTTGGACACAGCTGATCACAGATCGCGGTAAAGGGCCAATCACAACGCCCTCTACCATATGATCAGCTGTGTCCAGTCAGAGCTGATCACATTTAAATAGACTTACCGATTATCGCCAGTCTTTTCCTCACACGCTGTGTCTGTATGAGGAAGAGACAACTGATACCCGGCAAGGCTGTCAGCGCTATATTTACACCGATAATCAGGGCACTGATCATCAGCTCCCATCAGTGCCAACCAGTGCCCATCAGTGCCAACCAGTGCCCATCAGTGCAGGCTCATCAGCACACATCAGTGAAGAAGAAAAAGTACTTACTTGCTAAATTTTATAACAGAAACAAAGAAAAGAGTTTTCTTTTTTCAAAATGTTCGGCCTTTTTTCATTTTTTAAGCAAAAAATAAAAACTCCACTGGTGATTAAATATCACAAAAAAAATCTGTGTCAAAAAAAAAAAAAAAATGAGTGTTGCATGACCTCGCAATTGTAATTCAAAGTGTGAAAGCGCTCAAAGCTGAAATTTGGCCTGGGCAGGAAGGGGGTGAAAGTGCCCAGTATTGAAGTGGTTAAAAATGAACTTCTTTTATTTGCTTCCTTTTCAGTCTATTAAATATATAATTGATTGTGTTTTTGTTACTACTGTTTTATTAGTGTAAAATATTAGTTGAACCTGCCAGAAATCCAATGAGCTGAGAACATTCTTTACTCTCTGCCTGTGCTGAACTTTTTATGTGCTGCACTGTTTTCAGCTATTTTTGAGGACTACAATTCCCCCCCCCCCCTTCATCTTATTAGAAAGAACAAGAATGGGATGATACTGTATTCCTGTCCTAGGCATACCTACATAGATACAGTGTGGGGCGAGTGAGCATTGTCACGCTAGGACAGAAGTGCATTACTGGCAGGATCACCAGATTAAAATATTGGCACAAATACATAAAACGTATGCAGCCACCACATCTAAGGACTGGAAAGCTGCAAATCACAACATTTTTATTTTTGGGTTTAAATAATGGCTGTAGTAGGAATGAATATTTTTTTTTATTATTTGTCACAGGAAGGGGGAACACCACACTAAACTATATACAGGGTGCCGTACGAAAGGGCATGCGACAGACTCCGGAGGCTTTTGTTTTTGCAACCCCCCCCCCCCACACACACAAAAATAATAGCTCCAAGGGGCAGGGCCCTCCGAATCCTCTTGTATTGAACTGTATTGTTACTGTATTGTCTCACGATATATTGTAAAGCGCTGAGCAAACTGTTGGCGCTATATAAATCCTGTATAATAATAATAATAATTACAGTGGACTTTTCACCATTAAATTGGCTTTTTCACATTCAATTCCTCCCACAATTTCTACAATTTTCATTTTGCATTTATTACCATATTTTTGCTGCATCCCCCCACTTCTATATTCTTCACCTGGGCAAGAGTGATAGGCCCTTGGCTGCCCACATCCCCTTGGGATATCCAGGTCACATCCTACAAAGCTACAGGTCAGTAACCACCATGTTGTTTTTATGAAATCTCAAGCCTGTATAGCTGACATCTATGCAGGCATGAAATCTTGCAATATTTCGTCAGGTGAAGAAACAAAAACTGTATTTGATTGTAAAAGAGGGAGGGGAGAGGAAATGAATGAGAAAAAGTCAAATCAAAGTGGAACTAAACTTTCTCTATCAACGATGAACTATTTTTAATCCTTAGGCTTGGTTCACACCTATGCTTTTTGCTTTAGATTCCTTTTTTCATGCTTTTTACATTGTTCTTTGCGTTTTTGCCATGTTTTTGTCGTGTTTTGCGTTTTTTTTTCAGCTTTTTGTTTTTCTTAAAGTGGAAAA